>NC_138544.1:55827001-57119147 GCF_964234715.1 Podarcis melisellensis | reverse complement strand
AAACAGCTCTTACTGTCAGGAAGTTCTTCCTAATGTTTAGGTGGAATCTTCTTTCTTGTAGTTGCACATATAATGTGCAAAACAACCCACCCACTTCACAGTGTCTCCCTGCCTGACAATAGAAGCTCCTTCATCAGCTAATTTTTAAGGGGTCGTGTAAGTTTGAAGACTGTGTATAAAATATCCTGTTATTTTCTACGTTTCTCAGAGATAACAACTAAGTGTGGGTAGATCAATGTGTATCTTGAGCTTTTCTGTGCATTTTCCAAGATACACGTTGATCTACCTACATTTAGTTGTTATCTCTGAGAAATGTAGAAAATAACAGGATATATTTATACGAATAAAGCAGAGACATCACCTTGCCAACAAAGGTCTGTATACTTCAAGCTATGGTTTTCCCAGTAGTGATGTATGGAAGTGAGAGCTGGACCATAAGGAAGGCTGATCGCCGAAGAATGGATGCTTTTGAATTCTGGTGCTGGAGGAGACTCTGGAGAGTCCCATGGACTGCAAGAAGATCCAACCTCTCCATTCTGAAGGAAATCAGCCCTGAGTGCTCACTGGAAGGACAGATCCTGAAGCTGAGGCTCCAAGACTTGGGCCACCTCAGGAGAAGAGAAGACTCCCTGGAAAAGACCCTGATGTTGGGAAAGATGGAGGGCACAAGGAGAAGGGGACGACAGAGGACAAGATTGTTGGACAGTGTTCTCGAAGCTACCAGCATGAGTTTGACCAAACTGCGGGAGGCAGTGGAAGACAGGAGTGCCTGGCGTGCTCTGGTCCAGGGGGTCACGATGAGTCGGACACGACTAAACAATTTATACGAATTCTTCTAACTTACACGACCCCTTAAAAATTAGCTGATGAAGGTGAATACATCGAAACGGGGCCGTGTCACTATTGATTTGCGAGTAGAGACCACTCCCACTACTGAAACTTATATTGGTGTGCTTTTTTCTTGGTATATTTAGTAACAGGAACTCCCAACTTATTTGACGGTGGAAGCTTGCAGGGGGTGATGGGTAGGCAAACAACGGATGTAGCAGAAAAAGGTTCGGTGGGTTGGGAGTAGACCCATCTCCTGCAATGTCATCATCCCAAAAGCTACACCACAGCTGTGACAAAACATCAGGAGTAAATATTGAATATCGCGTGTGTGGGGAGGAGGCAACTAATAACATTGGGAAAAGAGAGCGGGCAGATGTTGAGATGGTGCAGAAAACCCCAAACCTTTTCGCTGCCTCACACCCACCACCCACGCCACCCCCAAGATGATGGCTGAATAATTCCCTTTGATGGATCCTGGAAAAACAGCCCGGTCCTCGTTTCTGAGCCTTTGGAACAGTGCCCGCCTCCCCGTGTTTTCAGTCTGGCCTCAGCCACCAAGGGGACTAGCAGCTTGCTTTCCAATGAAACGGAGATCCTCAAGGTTCCCTCTAGGGCAGCAGGTTCCTTTGGGGGGGGGCGTGATCCACTTTTAGGTTAAATTCTAGTTCTGATCATCTGGGTAAAGATACGTGCCAGACCACTGAATAGTCCTCACTCCCCACCCCCCCAAAAGATAACCCTCAGCACCCTTAAGAAACTACACTTCCCATGATTCTTTGGGGAGGGGGGAAATGTGGCGTAAGAATGCTTTAAATCAGTGGTGTCCATACGTTCTTCAAAGAGGGCCAGATTTGATGAAGGTGAGGCCCACGAGGGCCGACCAAAGTTGTTGACCTTTTTGAGGATTGAAGTTGAGCTTTTTTTAAGGATTTTACCCCAGGAAATATAGATTTGGCCCCTGAAATGAACTTTGGACATGCCTGCTTTAATTGCAGATGGAAGCTTTTACCTTGCCCTTGAATGAGTTTACAGAAAGTTCAAATGATGAAAAAGCATTGTGCTTATCTGCTATGACTGAAAGGGATGCGGGTGGCGCTGTGGTCTAAACCACTGAGCCTCTTGGCCTTGCCGATCGGAAGGTTTGTGGTTTGAATCCGCACAATGGGGTGAGATCCCTTTGCTCGGTCCCAGCTCCTGCCTACCTAACAGTTCAAAAGCATGCCAGTGCAAGTAGATAAATAGATACCGCTCTGGCAGGAAGGTAAATGGCATTTCCGTGCACTCTGGTTTCCGTCACGGTGTCCCACTGCACCAGAAGCAGTTTAGTCCTGCTGGCCACAGGACCCAGAAAGCTGTCTGTGAAGGAAATAAGCAGCTATCTTGTCTTTAAAAGACATCTGAAGGCAGCCTTGTTTAGGGAAGTTTTTAATATTTAATGCTGTATTGTTTTTAACACTCGATTGGGAGCTGCCCTGAGTGGCTGGGGAAACTCAGCCAGATGGGTGGGGTATAAATAATAAATTATTATTATTATTATTAAAAACGCCGGCTCCCTCGGCCTGAAAGCGAGATGAGCGCCACAACCCCATAGCCACCTTTGACTGGACTTAACCGTCCAGGGGTCCTTTACCTTTTTTATAAGACTAAAGTGTTTATGAACTACTGTATTTGTAGCAACCTGCTTGTGGTTAACGCTTAGCTGGAACGAAATATTCAACGCAGCAATAGAGAAATTAAAATAATAATTTATTTGTCAGACAAATAAATGATAGGCACAGTGGTATATGGTTACCAAAGCTCTGCCCCCTCCAGCCCTGATGGCCAGCACTTATATTTCCTCAGCCCAGCCCCCTTGCTCCTCCTTTGGCTGCCTCTGTCCAATCAGCCTGGTTGAAATTCCTATTGGCTGTTTGCTAGAACCAATCATAAAAGATACACCCATTTCCTATTACCTTTTATGGGAGACAAAGAGCTATATTTCCTTCTATCCATAAATCGCAGACAAGTAGCCATATATCTTACATTTGCCTCGGCAAGGCACCTTAATTACCAGCTCACCTTTTGCCCCTGTTGCCCCTGCATTCCAAAACAAATGGCTAAAACAAATGGCTCATGGTATTAAATTCTATCTAAACAGAGATCTTGGGTTCACATTCTCACACACCATCAATGAAATAAGAATCTAACATAAGAATCTAACATTTCTTACTTTCTAAATCCTTTGCATAATTACATTAAGCCAACAAATCTCATACATAACATAGATAGCTTTTTAGAAGAAAAGTAAAAAAGGAACTCAGTAAAAAAACCAGCTTCAAAAGAAGCCTCTTCAGTTTACACCCCCCTTTTCCCAGCCAGCTGCTTTTCCCATTAGCTCTTCCCAAAATTTATTGCCCTTTAACTCTCTCAGTATACCTTAAACCTTAGGAAAATATGGCTAGAGTCTGATAGGAGGCACATGGTATTATTTTCTGTTAAACAATAAATCTTACTATTTACCAACTCTTAATTAGTGTTATTGCAGCTTGATTGTATTCTGTAATATGTAGGGTCAGTGTAACATTTGCTCCCAGCCTGTAATTCCCTTTTACAACTTTGAGAAACTTGTCTCCTGTTAGTGCTATAAATCAGGGGGGGGGCTTGTTCAGGAGAGCAGGAAGATAAACAACTGCCAAAGTACTTAGCCAGCTGGTTTCTGCCTGGCATGAAACATACAAACATTTGCAAATATATATTTAAGCTCATTTTAAAATACAGGCCTTGATCGGATGCCTCAATTGCACATACTTTTTTTAAACAAAGAAAATATTTAATAAAAATACATATATATATATATATATATATATATATATATATATATATATATATAGGCTGAAGTATGTGCTCAACCAAATGTGTGTATAAAACATCTTATTTTATAAACGACGAAGAGGCAACAATATATTATTTCTCACGCTATCCAACCTCGGTTTAAAACCCCACTTTTGTTGAAGAAACCAGAAGCCTTTCTCCTGGGCATAGTTGACCAATCGGTGTTAAAGAAGGATAGAACTTTCTTTATGTACGCCACAACAGCAGCAAGAATACTTATTGCAAAATATTGGAAGACACAAGATCTACCCACTCTGGAAGAATGGCAGATGAAGGTGATGGATTACATGGAATTGGCGGAAATGACTGGCAGAATCCGAGACCACGGAGAAGAGTCAGTGGAAGAAATTTAAAGACTATCTACAGAGACACTGTAAAATTAATGAATGTTAGAATTATGTTGGATAGAAATTAAGTGGTTTCCAGCTGTAATGCTTTAAGAGAATATGAAAAAATGGTTTTTTATAAGTAAAAATTCAAGGTTGCAATAATTGATTAAAGATCTGGGTAGAATAATGAGGGAAAGAAACTGCTGAGCTAATATATTGAATTGGAATACAAAAAAGGGAGGTGAGAAACAAGTAAATGAAAAGTAATATGATGAGAAGACTGATTGTTTTTAACAATTTTTATTTTGTATTTTTTTTCTTTTTTCTTTTTCTATTTTGTAATGCAAAAATCTTAATAAAAATTTTATTTAAAAACAAAACAAAACCCCACTTTCGAACAGCAGAAAGTTCTTCCTGGTCTCTAGCCGGATTCTCTTTTCTTGAATCCACTGGTTGCAGGTGCGCGCCTTTGCATCCCCCGCTCGTTTCCCCCCTCTGCACAACGACCCTGCGAGTAGGCGCGGCGCAGGGGACTGCGCGCAACGAGGGCAGTCAGGGGTTTTGAACCGGAGCTTCCCAGGTCCTTAATCCGAGCGCAAAGCGCCTTCTCCGCGCGTGGCAAGAAAGAAGTCGGGAAAAGAAGAATCTCTCGCCTTCTCCACGCCTCTGAAAGCCCTGGAGCTCCGCCCCGGCAGCCCAGACCGGAGGTGCTGCGAGGAGAAGCGCCCAGAGGCGGCGGAGAGGGGCGCCATGCCTGCCCGGGAAGCAACAAGCTGCGCTTCGCAGGTAGGAGCGCAACCGGTGCAGTTGGGGGGGGGGATTGCTGGAAAGCCTGCTCTGCAAAACTTGGGGTGGATCCCTGGATCGGGGAGGGGGCAGTTTCAGGCAGTGCTGGGTGAAAGAGATCCACTTTTCAAGGCTTAGGCCGACCCGGATGCCCCAGCAAGGAGATGGGCTGCCCGCGCGCGCGCAGTTTTTGGAGACCTGGGGGGGGGGGGGGACTTTGGAACCAGCCTCCTTAGCCAACTTTTTAAAGACCTTTGGAGGCAACCGAGCCCTGGAAAGATTGTGGCGAACCCCCCGCCCGATATGTAATTCAAAACAATACTAAAAATAATTTTAATGATCATTACAAAAACAGAAAGTTGCTGCGGTCTCTGGTTATCTCGCCTTATTGCAATCTATCTAGGACGCGCGCTCCACCCCCCCCCCGGTTTAGTAAATAAAATGAGGACGGAAGAATGGGAAAGTGTTTAGGAGTGCACGAGCCAAGTTCGGATTTCCCTCCACGACGACTACAAGAATATCAAACGCAAAATTCTTTAAAATAAAATACTTTTTTGAGGGGTGCCCCCCGCATGCTGGTGCCTCAACGCATGTCTGGTCTGCGTGTTGGGCAACCCAGCGCTGCCTTTGCTCATCTGCAAATATACTGTATTTCCAAATATTTTGCACTTGGAGCTCCTATCAGCTGCAGCCAGCAGGGCCTTCAGATCTGCTGTGCTGTGCTGTAATTTGAAGCTTGCAGTACTGTGTCTACTTTAAAGGGTTAAGGGTAAAGGGGCCCCTGACCATTAGGTCCAGTCGTGGCCGACTCTGGGGTTGCAGCGCTCATCTCGCTTTATTGGCCGAGGGAGCCGGCGTACAGCTTCCGGGTCATGTGGCCAGCAGGACTAAGCCGCTTCTGGCGAACCAGAGCAGCGCATGGAAACGCCATTTACCTTCCCGCTGGAGCGGTACCTATTTATCTACTTGCACTTTGATGTGCTTCCGAACTGCTAGATTGTCAGGAGCAGGGACGGAGCAACGGGAGCTCACCCCATCGCGGGGATTCGAACCGCCAACCTTCTGATCAGCAAGTCCTAGGCTCTGTGGTTTAACCCACAGCGCCACCCGCATCTACTTTAAATAACAATAATTTAAAAATTAAATGAAGCTCAGAAATGAATAATTGGTAAATCTGCATGTATGCCTTTCTGGCTAGCAAATGGACTCTTCTCTCCCCTAGGTAGATTTAATAAGCAGTTTTTCTGGTGACTGATATATGTTTCTATGTGGGTGGCGGTTTGGGGTGTGGTGAATCTAGTGTGTTGAGTTTAGATAACATTTGAGGACCTCCTAACGAAGCCAAGACTTAAATGTGGAGCCATGCATGCAAAACAGCCAAGCACCTTCTAAACTTGGCATATCAAAGCACTATCATATCCAGTGCTTTTTTTCCTGGGGAGATGCAGGGCTATGCATACCCCTAAACATTTTGTGAATCTTAACGGGAGAAGAAACAATTTTTTTTTAATGGAATATGCAGAAATGGCAAGACTGGCGGGAAAGATCAGAAACCAGGAAGACCCAAGTATTTTTAAAAGACTGGAATAACTTTGTAACATATTTGAGAGATCACTGTACACAGTTGAAATCATTGGCAGGCTGTTTAAGTTTAATAATGATATTGGAAAGCTGTTACTTTCAACTACAAGGAAATTCAGAAGGGAGGGACTAGAGGAAGTCAACCAAGATGCTTAAAAGGTTGGATTTGTAAAGAATTAAGTTTGTTGTTATTGTTTATCTGTTGTTCCTTTTTTCTTTTTCTGTTCATTGATGTATTTTTCTTTTTTTCTGTTTTTGTGTGTCATTCTGCTTTGTGGTTTTTGTTATAATTGTGGAAAATCTAATAATATTTTTAAAAAATGAAATCATTGGCAGGAATGCAATGACAATTGTAATGTAACATGGATTTTGGATACTATGATTATATCACAGATAGATTACAGTAAAAGATGCAGGAATAAAATTTAGAATTGGGACCCATAGAGGGAAGGAAGGAGGTCTCAAGGTTTGAAAGAACCATTTTCTTTTTTAATGTGTGAAAATGTTGTATTTATGGTGTATAACTTTTATGTAAAACTAATTTTAAAAAATGATTCCTTTATTATTGTTTTAGTTTCTTCTCTAACATGGTGAATCATCAATTCCGTTGCTACCCCCGATGGCGGCCTTTTGTCCATTAACTGTATTTATTTCCCCCGATTTGAACTATAGAATGATGATTTTCTTGAGTCAAAATGAGAGTACCAATAAACATTTTTAAAGAAAAAAAGTACTGAACGTATCCTAGCGGTTCTCAGCCTGTGGGTCCCCAGATGTTGTTGGACTACAACTCCCATCTTCCCTGAGCTCTGGCCTTGCTAGCTAGGGGTGATGGGAGTTGTAGTTCAACAACATCTGGCGGAATAGCTCTGTCTTACAGGCCTGATGGAAGAAGGTTAAACCCTGAAGGGCCCTAGTCTCATGGGACAGAGCATTCCACCAGGTCAGAGCCATCACTGAAAAGGCCCTGGCCCTGGTGGAGGATTGTCTGACTTCATTAGGGCCTGGGACCTCTAAACTATGGTTATTCATTCACCTTAAGGTCCTCTGCGGGGCAGACCAGGAGAGGCGGTCCTGTAAATACGGGGGCCCTAAGCCACAAGGGCTTTAAAGGTCAATACCAGCACCTTGAACCTGACCCTAGACTCCACTGGGAGCCAGTGCAACTGGTAAAGCACTGGGTGAATATGCTCCCATGGCAGGGACCCTGTGAGGAGCCTCGCTGCAGCATTCTGCACCCGCTGGAGTTTCTGGGACAGTTTCATGGGCAGCCCCATGTAGAGCGAATTACAGTAGTCAAGCCCATAGCTGTCAACCGTCCCTTATTTGGTGGGAAACTCCCTTATCCCAGCGCTGTGTCCTGCTGCTGTCCCTTACTGATGATGTCCCTTAAATTTCCCGGGTTTCAAAGGAAGCAGCTCCTCTCCCTCTCTCCCTCCCTCCCTGCCGGCCAGGGAGGAGGGAGGCTCCAACTGGGTTGCTTGGCTGCGTTGCTCACCCAATAAGGAGTCTAAGAACGACTGGGGGGTGGAGCTTGCATGCCTTGTGCCGATCAAATCGTCCGCGTTGCCTGGGGACTCGCCTTTGCTCAGCGCTTCCCAGCGGAGAGGTGACGGTGGTTTTCCTTGCTGCATCCCCTTTGCTGGGTTGCTGCGCTGTGGGAACCACCGCTTGAGGCTTCGTTTGGCTGCTGGCTGGGCTTTCTGCCTTTGGCTCGGAGGGTCTCAGAAGTCGAACATACCTGTGCCTGGAAAATCCCTTCTTTTGGCTGCTGATCCCTTATTTCCGAGGCTGCTGGTCCCTTATTTTCAAATCTGTAAGTTGACAGCTATGGTCAAGCCTGTTCTAGTGCAGGTTGTAAACCACTAGTCCAACCCGATGCAATGCAGGAATTGCAACGAAAGAACCCGTGGTATCCAACTCTTTTTAAAAAAATCCAACGAAGGAGATTCTACCACTTTCCACTGTCAAACAGCTCTTGCCACCAGACAGTTGTTCCTCCTGTTTAGTTGGAACCTCCTTTCTTACCATGTGGCTCCAAAATGGAAATGTTTCTCATTTCAGGCAACAGTGAGGTTTGAGGACGTCATTCTTTATTTCTCCAGGAGTGAGTGGAAGTCCCTAGCCAAGTGGCAGAAGGAGCTGTACTGGGAAGTGTTGACAGATAACTATGAAGCTTTGCTCGTTGCAGGTAAGGAGAATCCCGCGGCTGAAAAAAGGCCTCCGCAAATATCGCAACTTGACTTTCTATGAATGAGAAAACGCAGGTCCATCTTGTTCTCAAGATGCGGTGCATGCTCTGGTTATCTCCCACTTGGACTCCTGCAATGCGCTCTACGTGGGGCTCCCTTTGTTGTTTTTTTAAATAATATTTTATTAAGTTTTAACAATAAAGAAATTCCAAAACAACAAATAGGGGGAAAAAAACCATAAGAAAAATACAAAAACACAAAGTTACGAAATACAAAAATACAAACATTTAACATAAAAAAAGAAAAAAAGAAAAAGCACAAAAGAAAAAAAGAAAAATCCCTCTTTTTTAATTTCTCATCTTTGATTAACTTATTTTCCTGACTTCCTCACGCCTCCCTTTTTTGTATCCCTTTTAAAAATTGGTTCAGCAAATTCATATCCTATTAGTTTATCCTTAATTATTTTTCCTCACATATTATAGCTTCAAGTTTTCATCTATTATCAATCCAATCTTACATTTTACCTTGTTGCTAGAACCCCTTCATTCCATTTCAATGTCATCAACATTCAAAAATTTTACAATGTTTCTGTAGATAAATTTTAAATACGTGGGGCTCCCTTTGAAGGTGACCTGGAAACTGCAACTAATTCAGAATGCGGAGGCTAGACTGGGGACTGGGAGCGGCCGCCGAGACCATATAACACCGGTCTTGAAAGACCTACACTGGCTCCCAGTACGTTTCCGAGCACAATTCAAAGTGTTGGTGCTGACCTTTCAAGCCCCACATGGCCTTGGCCCAGTAGACCTGAAGGAGCGTCTCCACTCCCATCGTTCTGCCCGGACACTGAGGTCCAGCACCCAGGGCCTTCTGGCAGTTCCCTCATTGCGAGAAGCAAAGCTACAGGGAACCAGGCAGAGGGCCTTCTCAGTGGTGGCACCCGCCCTGTGGAACGTCCTCCCATCAGATGTCAAGGAAACAAACAACTATCTGACTTTTAGAAGACATCTGAAGGCAGCCCTGTTTAGGGAAGTTTTAAATACTTGATGTTTTATTCTGTTTTTTATCTGTTGGGAGCTGCCCAGAGTGGCTGGAGGAACCCAACCGGAAGGGCAGGGTAAAAATAAACAACAACACAACTACTACTACAGTGGTACCTCGGTTTAAGAACAGTCCTGTTTACGAACGATTCGGTTTACAAACTCCGCAAAACCGGAAATAGTGTCTTGGTTTGAGAACTTTACCTAAGAACGGAATCTGAACCTTGGGAGGGCACTGGCGGTGAGATGCCTCATTAGGGAAAGTGTGCCTCAGTTTAAGAACGGTTTTGGTTTAAGAACGGACTTCCAGAATGGATTAAGTTCATAAACCGAGGTACCACTGTATTATTATTATTCCTTAGTTACTTGTAACTAGAGAAGCCATCCCTACGAATTCATTTTGGCTGACTGCCAGAAACCTACTGCTCATCAGGATTCAAAATCTGCGGGACCAGAAATTCACAGAAGACTGGTGTAAATTTGCAGACTATTTGAAAAGTAATTGTGATGATCAGACTACGTTTGTAGGTTTGCAAGAAGTTTTGTGAGGTGAATTATTGGAACTATTGCAAAAATGGATAAAGGGGAGGAGGATTAGTTAAGATAATTAAAGGCAATATGAATTTAAGAAATGCATAAGAAGTGGTCAAAACGGTGGATCATCAGAGGTGCTGATGGAAGTCCAAAAAAAAGATTGTATAAGTGGTGAAGTTTTGTGGTATGTATTATAATTTATATGTTAACATTAATAAAAAATATTATTAAAAAAAAAGAAACCTACTGCTCATCTGCACCCAAAATTCATTAGTCTCTTTTCAGGCTAGAAAATCCCAATTGCCAGTGAATCAGAGTGGGTTTTTTAGGGAGCAGGTAGCAGCAGTAGATGAAATGGAGCGCCTGTATTCGCTTTTTCTAAAAGAGGAACTGATGAAGGAAGGGGAGAATCGCAAGCATGCAGAGAACAAGTCCTCTTTGTTGAAATATTGTTTCCAACGCTGTGTTTTCTGTCTCCCTCATTTCCCTCTGCGAGCAGGGCGGCCGGTCACCAAAGCAGAAGTTGTGGCCTGGCTTGAGCAGTGTGAACGCCTGGACATCGAAGGAACCCAGGAATCTAGAGTCAGAGACCCTGATGCAAATGTTTCTGCAAGTGAGTGGAAATTAAAAGTGGAATGTGTTGGAAGGGCAGGGTGCCGAGACCCCAAATCTACGCAAAAGCTCCAAAAGGGGGAGGACTCAGTTGACGATTATAACTGCTGAAAGAACAATGGCCAGCCGTTAATTTAAGTTAATACATTGCAAGGGGTGTAACCCGACTGGATTCTTACCAGTCCAAATGGAAAGCTTGGTAAAGGTAAAGGGACCCCTGACCAGTCGTGGCTGACTCTAGGGTTGCAGCGCTCATCTCGCTTTATTGGCCGAGGAAGCCGGCGTACAACTTCCGGGTCATGTGGCCAGCAGGACTAAGCTGCTTCTGGCGAACCAGAGCAGTGCGCGGAAACGCCGTTTACCTTCCCACCACAGTGGTACCTATTTATCTACGTGCACTGGTGTGATTTCGAACTGCTAGGTTGGCAGGAGCAGGAGCAGGGACCGAGCAACGGGAGCTCACCCCGTTGCGGGGATTCGAACCGCGACCTTTTGATCGGCAAGCCCTAGGCTCTGTAGTTTAACCCACAGCGCCACCTGCATCCCTAATGGAAAGCTACACTGCATGAAAAGCTAAGAGGCTTGGGGTTTTCCCCACAGGCCCTGATAGCTGTAGGTTATGAGAAAGCTAGAGCAATAATCTGCCAACGAATTTGGGATGTGGAATTGCAATGCCACGTGAGTGAGATGAATAAACACCCAGCAATGAAAGATAACGGGAGGGGATTTACCCCAGCAAATTATTTGTCAAAATTACAAATACAGATGGTCATTTACCCCCGCTAGGTTCAAAGTGCTGGGCAGATTTGAGGGTAGACCACTCGCAGAACGAGTCTGCCCCTGCGGCTTGATGGAGGTAGAAACTGTCTCTCATGTCTTGTTACGCTGCTGTTTCAATGGGGATATACACTCGGTATTTATTACCCCTGCTACGCAAAAATCTCCAAATGAATCCGAACTTCAGTGTCTAAAATCCCTGGTAGAGGACAAGGATCTTGAGATCATGTTAAGGGTAGCCAAATTCTGTGCGTTTGCCATAAAACTTAGGGAACAAGCTGTGCTATAAGGCTTAAGGTTTTAAATGAGAATTTTAGGTTATATGTTAGTGACTACGTTTTAATTTATATATTTTTAAACTGTTGCTATATCTGTATTGTCCCCATTATACCTAATAATTGTGAATTCAAATGTATCCCCTATTGTGTTTTCCTTGATATTGTTTGTGGGCTGGAACCGGTCTGTGACCGAAATAATAAAATTCTATTCTATTGCAAGGGGCGCGACTTGATAACTCTTGAGGTCCTTTCCGACTCTACAGTGAAAAATTGCAAATGGAAGCTTTCTTTAAAAAAGGAATTGGTGAACCTAAATTAGTTATGCCTACTAATGGCAATGGCTCCGCTCTGAGTACGGACGGATGCGACCCTTTCACCTGTTCCGTTGTCCACAGAGAAATAATTCCACGTTTTCTCTTCCCCTCCAGCAAACGACGGGCCCTCGAAGGCATGTTGTGAGGAACGCACAGGGCAGGCAGGATCTCGCGAGACGCTACGCGACAAGTCTAAGGAGGTAGTGACCCAACGCGGTGATATGCGGGGCACCCCCAAGCAGACGTATTTGTCAGCCGGACCACAAGGCAAGCCTGCAAAGGCTGAGCCTCTTTTGCACATCAAACATGGGCAAAGTCCGGCAAGCCCGGCCTGCTCCCAGAGGCCTGCCGTTCCACCAAAACAGTATAAATGCAGGGAGTGTGGCAAGAGGTTCCGGCTGGAAGGGCTGCTTCGAATGCATCAGAAGATCGCCGCGAGGAAGATGTCCGTTGCTTGCTCTGTCTGCGGGCTGTGCTTCACGAGCCCTTTGTCTCTGCGGATGCACCAGAGAACGCACATTCCTGCTGTGGCGGACGGGGAGAAGGCCTCTCCCGGGAAGAACCGTCTGAGTGCGCAGCAAGCGCCCGAGAAGTTGCACCGGTGCGCAGACTGCGGGGACCGATTTCGCGGGTTCCTCGACGTCCTCCGGCACCAGAAAAGCCACGAGGAGGCTAGACCCCGGCCGTGCGTCCAGTGCGAGGCCTCGTTCATGCACCGGATCGACCTCGCCGTGCACGAGGAGGGCCACTTGGAGGAAGCGCTGAAGAGGCACGATCGGCGCAGGCGGAAGTGTCTCTGCAAGCTCGCCTTCCGGCTGCACTTTGCGTCGCTGCTCGGATGTGGCGTGCGGGGCAACCAGGCCGCCTCGCAGGAGCAGGACCCCGAGCGACTGCACCAGGACGAAGATGTCAGAGGCGAGGCGCAGTATCCCTGCACCAGATGTGGGCTGCTATTCAAGTGGGAAGAGAACCTCGAGGTACATTACAGGTACTGCAGCAAGCAGTGGCTGCAGAAGCCTCCGTTAAGCGCCTCCTCCCCAGTCGCTCTGCAAGGGGAACAGCGGGAGGCTAGCGACAAGCAAGGAGTTGCCCGGCCAGCTTCCGAGGGCAGCCACGGCGACACGGGGCTCCCTTGCCCTCCCTCGCAAGCCTCCTCCGCTCAGCACGCCTGCCCGGAGTGCGGCAAACACTCCGCCTCCAAGGGCAGCCTCCGGAGGCAGAAGAGGAAGCACAAGGCTGCGTTGCAGTGCCGCCAGAGCATAGCCCACATGGGCGGCGGTAGTGGTGGCTCCGGTGGCCCCGCCACAGCTTGCACGACCAAGAAGCTGTACAAATGCCAGGAGTGCGGGAAGAAGCTGGTGTACAAGTGGCAGGTGGCCGCTCACCAGCAAGGCCACGCCGAAGGGAAGAGTTTTATATGCCACCGCTGCGGGGAAAGCTTCGGGTTCAAGAGCGGTTTGCAGGAACACCGATGTGCGGCGGGAGGTGCTGCGCAGGGCAAGGCCAGGCTGCTTTGCTGGTGCGGGAAGAGCTTGTCGAAGCTTCAATTTTCCAGGCATCAAGAGTTCCACGCGGGGCTGAGGTACATGTGCCTCCTTTGCGGGAAGATGTCGAGTTTCCAGAGTTCGGCCATCGCGCATCGCCGCGGACATGTCAGAAGGGGGCAGCTGCTCGCGGCGGCGAGAGGCTCCGATCTCCTTTCCCACACAATAGAAAAGGTGTACATTCCTCAAGGGCCGCAGCCGCAGAATGCAGAGGGGACAGGGCAGCCCAACGATGGCTTTTCGACCGGCCAGGAGGCCCCGGCGGAGGGTGGGAAGAGCCCTCGGCAGAAATGGAAGCTGAACTCTCCCCGGATCACCCTCCCGAAGCCCTTCAAGTGCAGGGACTGCGGGAAAGCCTTCGCCTACCCGGCTCGCCTGCTGTTGCACCGCAAGGAACACACGGGCGACTTCCCCTTCCAGTGTGCCGAATGCGGGAAAGGCTTCATCAGCAGAAATTACCTTAGCCTGCACTGGAAAATACACACCAAAGAGAGTGTGTGACTGCCTCTGGAACAGGGCCACAGCGTCCTCCTGGCTTTCCCAAATTTCACCTCCTGTCCTCATCCCCGACTGGGGCTGATGGGAGTTGGGAGCCCAAATGATAGCTAGATGATGATGATGATGATGATTATATGTTCCCTGCCCATCTGCCTGGGTTTCCCTAGCCACTCTGGGCGGCTTCCAACAAAGATTAAAAATACCGCATTTTTCGCTCTATAAGACGCACCAGACCACAAGACGCACCTAGTTTTTGGAGGAGGAAAACAAGAAAAAAAATTTCTGAATCTCAAGCCAGAACAGCAAGAGGGATTGCTGCACAGTGAAAGCAGTGATCCCTCTTGATCTTCTGGCTTCTCGGATAGCTGCGCAGCCTGCATTCGCTCCATAAGACGCACATACATTTCCCCTTACTTTTTAGGAGGGAAAAAGTGAGTCTTATAGAGCAAAAAGTACGGTACATTAAAATGTCACACATTAAAAACTTCCCTAAACAGAGCTGCCTTCAGATGTCTTCTGAATGTCAGGTAGTTGTTTATCTTTTTGACATCTGGTGGGAGGGCGTTCCACAGGGCGGGCGCCACCACCGAGAAGGCCCTCTGCCTGGTTCCCTGTAACCTCACTTCTCGCAGTGAGGGAACCGCCAGAAGGCCCTTGGAGATGGACCTCAGTGTCCTGGCTGAACGATGGGGGTGGAGACGCTCCTTCAGGTATATCTAGAGAGAACCATGTTGGCTCTGGAGGAAGGGAAGTGCCTGCTGGCCGGCTACTTGTCATGGGTGGGCAGAAGAATGGTTCCCTCAAGCCTGTGAACTTGAGAGCAGCTCCCAGAATCCTCTGTCATTGCACATGGTGCCTCTGAGCATGATGTTCCTCAGCACAAGGAAGCAGCGCTCCTAGAGGCTGCTGGGAAAACCGCCCCTCAGAGCATGCAGCGAGTCGGAAGAGGGGTGAGCAAAACTCGAATCCATGCAATGCATTTAGAGGACATTGCTTCTCCTACAAAATCCCTGGGAACTGTAGCTGATCCTCTGCGGAGCTACGGTTATCCATGTGCGTTAAGTGGTCTTTACACGTCAGATGCAGATGTGACCTTAGTTTGGTGTCCTCTTTTTCTCGCTGCATACGAGCCTCTCGGGTCACCCTCCACCCCACATAGACCTCTGGTTATAGGGTGGTATATAAATAATAATACTACTGCTAATAATAATAATAATAATAATAATATAATATTGCCCTAGTGGCCTAGATAGAGAAGCAGAGCTATAAATCTGCATCTGCTTTAAAGTAAGATTTCCACTAGTGGCTGATTTATTAATTGGCTTAAGTCACGGCCAAATTATCTAAGGTGATCAATTCTGTGAAATACGTAACTTGGGGTGCTTTGAGATTTTGAATGTTCTTCAGTCAAGTATGTGAACACAGATCCACTCTAGATGGTGTGTTTTTTTGGTGTATGTGTGAATGCCAACATTCACCAGTGCACCCAAGTTGTCTCAATTAATTTTTTTAATTAGCAGAATTTGCTGGAATGGGGCAGCACCCTCACATGCCGAATTTCATCGTTCACCGTTTAAAGCAGAGGACTTATTAACTGTTTTGTTATTTGTCAGTATGTTTTTATTATGCTTTTATTACTGACGTTCTGTAATGTGTTTTTAATGTGTCCCCCACCCCGCCCTGGGATCTTTTGATAAAAGGGTGGTATGTAAGTTTAATAAATAAAATAAAAATAAAAGGCAGGTTGGGATTCTCTTTAAATTTGCCTTCAGCCTTCGGAACTGGAAAGAAGCTGGATGATGCAGGATTTTAACCATCTGATGCAGATTTCACTCTGCAGAGCATCAGGCGTGGTGATGCTGTTAATATTCACCATCCTACATATACTGAGTTTCACTACAGTTCCCATCACTGGTGTCCATTTGACATTTTGGCTGAGTGCTCATGGGAGTTGTAGTCCAAAGCAGCTGGGGTTGGCTAAAGCAGGCATAGGCAGACTCAGCCCTCCAGATGTTTTGAGACTACAGTTCCCACCATCCCTGACCACTGGTCCTGCTAGCTAGGGATAATAATACCTTTATTGTCAATGTACAACCTGTGTACAATGAAACTAACCGAGCCTCCCCCGCACAAACACTCAATCTCATTGCACTCTGTGTGCTTATCACACAACACACCAACCCCTAAAGTCAGTTGTGCTATATTATTTTCCGTTCAGCAGCGTAACAGCCCACAGATAGAAACTGTTTTTTAGCCTGTTGGTATGGCTGATTATGGGGACGTGGGTGGCGCTGTGGGTAAAACCTCAGCGCCTAGGACTTGCCGATCGCATGGTCGGCGGTTCGAATCCCTGTGGCGGGGTGAGCTCCCGTTGTTCGGTCCCAGCTCCTGCCCACCTAGCAGTTCGAAAGCACCCCTAAGTGCAAGTAGATAAATAGGTACCGCTTTATAGCGGGAAGGTAACGGCGTTTCCGTGTGCTGCGCTGGTGCCGGTTTGCCAGAGCAGCTTCACCACGCTGGCCACGTGACTCAGAAGTGTCTTCGGACAGCGCTGGCTCCCTGCCTCTTAAGCAAGATGAGCACGCAACCCCAGAGTCGGACACGACTGGCCCGTACGGGCAGGGGTACCTTTACCTTTATGGCTGATTATAGGACATGGGTGGCGCTGTGGGTTATCCCCCGCGTACCTAAGGGGGGATATACTTTGGGCATAAAAAAAATGAATGGTCAGATGAACCTAAGTGGGGGAGGGAAATTGCCCTGTATGTCCGCTTCAGGGCAAAACACACAATCCAAAATATTCTTCCCTCTAGTGGGGAAATTCATACTGTTCAAACTTAGGAAAAACGTTCTTCAGGCAGGCCTGATTGAAATCCCCTGCCAAAAGGATCCTCTGGGTGGATTTGCTGCTGCCTAGAGATGGGACGCAGGTGGCGCTGTGGGTTAAAGCCTCAGCGCCTAGGACTTGCCGATCGAAAGGTCAGCGGTTCGAATCCCTGCGGCGGGGTGCGCTCCCGCTGCTTGGTCCCAGCGCCTGCCAACCTAGCAGTTCGAAAGCACCTCCGGGTGCAAGTAGATAAATAGGGACCGCTTACCAGCGGGAAGGTAAACGGCGTTTCCGTGTGCGGCTCTGGTTCGCCAGATGCAGCTTTGTCACGCTGGCCACGTGACCCGGAAGTGTCTCCGGACAGCGCTGGCCCCTGGCCTCTTAAGTGAGATGGGTTCACAACCCCAGAGTCTGTCAAGACTGGCCCGTACGGGCAGGGGTACCTTTACCTTTAGAGATGTCATAGGGACGTGGGTGGTCTAAACCACAGAGCCTAGGTTGCCCAATCTCTCCATTGCTTTTTATATCGGTCCTGGAGGTTCTCTTAAACATGATTAGAAGGGACCAATTGGTTAAAGGTATACAAGTCGGAGCTAAACAGTACAAATTGAAAGCATTTACCGATGATTTGATATTGACACTACAGGAGCCAGAATCTAGTACTAAAAGAGTACTGGAACTGATTCAAGAATTTGGTCAGGTAGCGGGTTTTAAGTTGAACAAGATGAAAACTAAGGTTCTAGAGAAAAATCTAACAGTGACTGAGAGAGAGAGGTTTCAGAAGGAGACAGGATTAACACTGGTTAAGAAAGTGAAATACCTAGGGGTTAATATGACTGCCAAGAATGTGAATTTATTTAAGGATAACTATGAAAAATGTTGGATGGAAGTGAAAAAGGATTTAGAAATATGGTCAAATCGGAAGCTATCATTGCTAGGCCGAATTGCTGTGATAAAAATGAATGTATTGCCAAGGATGCTGTTTTTGTTTCAAACATTGCAAATTTTGGATAAAATGGACTGTTTCAAGAAGTGGCAGAGAGATATTTCCAGATTTGTCTGGCAGGGCAAGAAGCCTCGAATAAAATTTAAGATATTAACTGATGCTAAAGAAAGAGGTGGATTTGTTAGAAAAGCACTGTTTAATGTCTGGATAAGATATAAGGACTCGCTTGAAAATAAAACCCCAAGGTGGTTGTCAACAATGGAAGCGAAGGCTCAGAAAAAGCTCAATATGGAGGCCAAATGGCCGAAATATTGGGAAATTTTTGAACAAGAGGGAGACAGATTAAAACTTCAGAGTTTTGAAAAACTAAAAAATAGAGTGCGAGATTGGCTTCATTATTACCAAATAATGGAAGCATATAATTTGGACAAAAAAAAATGGCTTCCAGGTGGAAAAATCAAAATTGGAAACAGAACAGAACTGTTAGATCCCAAAATTAAGAACTTGTCAGGAATGTATAACTTGCTGTTGAAATGGAACACTCAGGATGAAACGGTGAAATCAGCTATGATTAAATGGGCACAAGATGTTGGACACAACATTATGATGGCTGACTGGGAACAGTTATGGACCAGAGGTATGAAGTTTACGGCATGTAATGCCTTAAGAGAGAATATAATGAAAATGATCTACAGGTGGTACATGATACCAGTCAAGCTTGCAAAAATTTATCATTTGCCCGATAATAAATGTTGGAAATGTAAAGAGACTGAAGGTACATTCTTTCACCTTTGGTGGTCATGCCCAAGGGTTAAGACTTTCTGGGAGATTATCTATAATGAAATGAAAAAGGTATTTAAATATTCCTTTCTGAAGAAACCAGAGGCCTTTCTCCTGGGCATGGTCAGCCAATTGGTGCCAAAGAAGGATAGAACTTTCTTTATGTCTGCAACAACAACAGCAAGAATACTTATTGCAAAGTACTGGAAGACACAAGATCTACCCACCCGGGAAGAATGGCAGATGAAGTTGATGGACTACATGGAACTGGCGGAAATGACTGGCAGAATCCGAGACCAGGGAGAAGAGTCGGTGGAGGAAGATTGGAAGAAATTTAAAGATTATTTACAGAAACATTGTAAAATTAATGAATGTTAGAAGGATGTTGGAATGAAGTTAGGTGGTTTTAGCAGAAATGTTATAAAGGATTAAGTAAAAATAGACTGTTAATTGGTGAAAGGAGGGAAAGTAAAGTTAGATTATATAAAGATAAATTACAGGACAAAAACTGGGAAAGATGGAAAGGATTTGCTGAAATAGCTAACCGAACTAGAATACAAAAAAGGGAGGTGTGAGGAGGTCAAGGAAACAAGCAAATGAAAGATAGGTTATGGGAAGATTCACTGTGTTTTTTAATTGTTTGTATTTTTCTGTTCTTTTTTTCTTTTTTTCCTTATTGTGATTTGCTGCTTTGTTCTTGTTTAATATGGTGTTTTTACTTTTTCTTTTTGTAACTTTTAAAACTTTAATAAATATTATTTTCAAAAAAAAAAAAAACCAAACAAAAACCACAGAGCCTAGGACTCGCCGATCAGAAGGTCGGCGGTTCGAATCCCCGCGACGGGGTGAGCTCCCGTTGCTCGGTCCCTGCTCCTGCCAACCTAGCAGTTCGAAAGCACGTCAAAGTGCAAGTAGATAAATAGGTACCACTCCGGCGGGATGGTAAACGGCGTTACCATGCGCTGCTCTGGTTCGCCAGAAGCAGCTTAGTCATGCTGGCCGCATGACCCGGAAGCTGTACGCCGGCTCCCTCGGCCAGTAAAGCGAGATGAGTGCCGCAACCCAAGTCGGCCACGACTGGACCTAATGGTCAGGGGTCCCTTTACCTTTAGAGATGACATCATATAGCTTAGAAAGTCCCACTCTGACGTTAGCATCAGGTGGAACGTAAACAGCTATGATGGGAGTTGTAGTCCCAAACATCTGGAGGGCCGAGTTTGCCAATGCCTGGGCTAAAGGTTTCATAAGCCAATCAGGAGAACATCTGTCTGTCTGCTCGCTCCCTTGGAAATTTCCAGGAGCGCAGGGGGGAAAGTTCATGATGGAAAGCACAGCTGTTCACGTCCCTTGTGACGCTACAGAAACAGAGTTGGATAGATGGGACCTCCAGGGGCCATCTATTCCCAGTGGCGTAGCGTGGGTTGTCAGCACCCGGGGCAAGGCAAGTAATTTGTGCCCCCTAACCTGTGGATTTGCGCCCCCTAACTCCCAGATGTTGCGCCCAGTGTGGCCGGCCCCCCTGCACCCCCCACGCTACGCCACTGTCTATTCCAACCCCCTGCAATGCAGGAATCTCAGCTAAAGCATCCATGACAGGTGGCCACCCAACCTCTGCTTAAAAACCTCCAAGGGAATCCATTATTACTATCATGTGTTTAGGTTTTATATCCATGCCATCTTTTTCTGATTAGTTTTCTGTCACATAGTATGCGTTGACGACGAGGTATGACGGAAAGCAAATAATAAATAAGGAACGAGAATCCGTTTCACCTTCTGAGGGAGTCCGCCTCATGTCCAGAACAGATCTTACTGCCATCTTCCTGATCTGCCATCACCTGAGGTTTAGTCAGAATCTCCTGTAACTCAAAGCCACGGGTTCGAGTCCTGCCCTCTGGAGCAAGAGAAAACCAGCTCGCTCCGTCTTTCATGGGACAACACCTTGAGATATTTGAAGCTGCCTATGATAGCACCTCCCGGCCTTATTTAACCAAGCTAAACACCCCCAACTCCTTCAACTGTTCTTCATAAGGTGTGGACTCTTACCATTTCGGCCGCTCTCCTCTGCACACCTTCTAGCTTCTCAGTATCCTCCTTAAACTGTGGCGCCCACAATGGCAGCTCTTACTCATTTTTGGAGGGAAAGCTTTCAGCCTTAGGCCTACCGCTAGATTAGGGCAGCCTTTGCCAGGCTGCTTCCCTTGTCCTCCTGATATTATGGGTCACAGTCCATGTCAGAGCCAGCATCATACAGCTGGGGCTGCCAAGAGTCGTGTTATGAAAAGCACCCTCTTGCTGAAGGCTGGATTAGCCATGTTATTCCCCCCCCTCGCCCTGTTTTCCACCATTCTGGCAGATAGGAATTGTGGTCCATAGAAGCAGTATGGCAAAGTGGTTAGTGCCAGCCTTGAAAATGGGAGACCAGGGTTGAAATCCCCTCCTCGGCCGTGAAACTCGCTGGGTGACCACCACCTTGAGCTCCTTGCAATAAAAGTGGGATATAATTGTGATTAATTAACTGTGTGGGACATGGGTGGCGTTGTGGGTTAAACCACAGAGCCTAGGGATTGCCATCAGAAGGTCTGTGGTACGAATCCCTGCGATGGGGTGAGCTCCTATTGCTCGGTCCCTGCTCCTGCCAACCTAGCAGTTCGAAAGCACATCAAAGTGCAAGTAGATAAATAGGTACCACTCCAGAGGGAAAGTAAACGGCGTTTCCGTGCGCTGATCTGGTTCACCAGAAGCAGCTTAGTCCTGCTGGCCACATGACCCGGAAGCTGTACGCCGGTTCCCTCGGCCAATAAAGTGACATGAGCGGCGCAACCCCAGAGTCGGCCACAACTGGACCTAATGGTCAGGGGTCCCTTTACCTTTAGTTAACTGTGTGTGTGTGTGTGTGTGTGTATATGTGTCTGTTACTGGGTTATTGTACTTATTTAAATTTTATATACAGTCATACCTTGGGTTACAGCCGCTTCAGGTTGCGGACTGACGAAACCTGGAAGTACCAGAATTACTTCCGGGTTTTGGCGGTCGTGCATGTGCATAAGGGCTAAATCGCGCTTTGCGCATAAGGGCCAAATCGCAAACCGCGCGTGCGCAGATGCAGCTTGCTAATACTGTGGGTTGCGAACATGCATCCTGCATGGATCATGTTTGCAACCCGAGCGTCCACTATATTGCGATCTTTTCTGTGAGCCGCACTGAGACCTCCGGGTATAGGACAGTGCATGAATTCAGTAAATAATACTCATAATAATATTAGAAAGTCTACATCTGGAGGGTCCCAGATGTTGTAGCATCATGCAAATGGGAAAACAAAAGGCACCACAAGGATGGCAATGTTTTATGGCGCTCTCCTCCTCCCCCCAAAGTAAACTCTGTCCCAAATCAGAAACGATCGGTTTGGGGGGAATTATTGTCAAAAGTGACCTCTGGCATCAATTCTTTTTTTTTTTTTAAGGGTCTGCTGCGAGTCTTTCCCCAGTAACTAAAATACACAAGACAAACCGTTCGGCTGGTTGTTTGCTTTTTCTTTCCAAAAAGTGTTTATAGATACACAGGCAAATCAGTCCGTTAAATGAGTTGCAGAAAATGCTTGAACGACAGCAACTAACCCACAATCCTACTCATACAACACATGTTCCGCATTTGTCCACACAAAAACACACTTAGTGTGTCCTTCCCAGCTAACACCCTTCTCTGCCCTTGTTTATGGCTGCCCTGGTATTGAATTTGAGAGCCAGATGCCCATCGAATGCCCTGCCCAGCCGGCACTCTCTTCCACTGCAGAGCGCCCCTCCCTAGTGGGCTCTGTGTTTCTTGCAGCCTATCGACAGCCCTCTCCCCGCCACCCAGGTTTCGGTATTTGTAGATGGAGGGGACACCGCAGGCGAAATTTCTTCCGTCAGGGTAGCCGTACCCCCTTGCCACTTCCCTGTACTCAAAACACCACTGCATGCATTCATTCGCCAAGGGCCGAGCAGTTGCACACAATCATTCGCGAATCCTTTTCTTGTCCATGTACAAAGCCCAAGCAGAGCGTGCAACGAAACCTTACACAGTCATACCTGGGGATGAAGTTGCTTCAGGTAGAGCGTTTTCGGGTTGCGCTCTGCGGCGACCTGGAAGTAACGGAACGCGTTACTTCCGGGTTTCGCCGCTTGCGCATGCGCTCAAAATGACGTCATGCGCAGAAGCGGCCAATCGCGACCCGCACAGATGCGTGTTGCGTTCGCTTCTTCCGGATGTGAACGGGACTCTGGAACGGATCCCGTTCGCATCCAGAGGTACCACTGTATATATTCCCACACGTTGTCATCAGGCACACACACAAGCACTCTTGTTCTCTCTGCCTTCCTGGAGGAAATTCCGGAGCTCTGTACACAAACAACGTCTATTTGATTTCGATTTAGGAACCGCCCGCTCGCCCCTAGCTGCTGGGCACAAACATCCTTCTGTGCTTGGACGTGGAGCCACGAGGACGGCCCCGGCCCCGGCGGGAGACGCCGTGAGGGCTCCGCCTCGCCCTGGCTGCTTCCCCTCGGCCTACGCTCCCCAGGTGGGGTCCAGAAAGGCCACCTTCGGCTTTAAGAGGGAAGAAGAGAGGGGTGCAGTCGGGGGCTGCCTCTGAAGGGGCTGCCTCGGGTTTTGGAGGAGAGGAGGCGTGTGCCGCCGGTGCGACCGTTTGCGACGCCCTCTCCTGCCGGGCCGCGGCCCTGTCCTGCCGCGCCACGGCCCTCTCTTGCCGCAAGTACCGCAGTTCATCCCGGATGTCGGTGAGGACCCCCAGAAGCCGGAACTGGAGTTCCCTGTCGCGGGCCCGCTCGTCTCGCTGCTGGGCCCTCTCCTCTTGCCACATGGCGAGCTCCTGGTGGTATAGCTGGTCCCATTGGTCCTCCATGTCCATCAGCCGCCGGATGTTAGTCCTCCAGGTCTCCCGGCCACCCTCGCGCCGGCGGGAACACCCCATCCCCCTGGGCAAGGCCCGAGGGGCGGGCGCCTGGTCTGCGTGAGGCGAAGCAGAGGATGGCAGGGACTCTTCGGTGAGGGCCCCGGTGTGGAGAGGAGACCGGGAGTGTTGCTCCTCCTCCTGCTTCTCCCACGCAGGCCCCAGAAGCCCCCGGGGCAAGGAGCCCGTCTCCGCGGCCTGGTTGGCCGCCTCCTCTTCCTCTGGCTGAGATGCGTCGAGGGAGCGGCCCAGGGCAGGGACGTCAGTGCCCCCCTCGTGGTCCCAGTCTGAGTGGGCGTCCGCGTGGCTGAGGGCGTCCTCCGGCAGGGAGGCGGCCGACCCCTGAGAGTTGCACCTGCGGATAAGCATCGCAGCCTGCCGGCCGGACAACTTCAGGTCTTCTTCGGCCGACAGCCGAGCTTCCAGCGCCGCTTGGAGACTCATCCTGCCCTCCGCCTCCGGGCCGTCATGATCCTCCTCCTCAGAAGCGTAGGAGACGAGGGATTCGTTTCGGAGCTGGGGGGACATGGCGGACATTTCCGGGGTCCGTAGCTCTGGTCCCGATTCGGCTGCAACGGGCAAGAGAATGACATCAATGCAGGAAATATAAGCTTAAGCAGACACAGACTCTGACAAGTCAGTCATGCACTTTCATGCAGCTGCTGAAAAACTTTCAGTATCTAGGTTTCTAAGAATTTTTGGGCAATGCCGCATACAGCTGCCAGCTTGATACCGTATTTTTCGCTCTAGAAGACGCACTTTTTCCCTCCTAAAAAGTAAGGGGAAGTGTGTGTGCGTCTTATGGAGCGAATGCAGGCTGCGCTGCACTCCCTCTCGCTGTTCTAGCTCCTGGCTTAGCCGTGCTCTGTCTCTTCCCCCACGTCCCAGAAAAGCCCCCAAGAGCCACGGTCCCTTTAAAGAGCTGCGTGGAGCATGTGCGCGGCTCTTGGGGGCTTTTCCCCGAGGAGGGAGAAGGGCAACCTTTTTTAAATTTAAATTGGATGCACGCGGGCTCTGCTCAGCGCTCCCTTTAAAGAATATTTTTTCCTTGCATTCCCCCTCTAAAAACTATGTGCGTCTTATGAAGCAAAAAAATATGGTATATATTTTGGGATGTTTGTCCACTCACTATGTACTAATATATCGTAACCAATTTTTGCACGGTGGTCCCAGGGATGAAGGAACAGGTTTTCCTCTATGTTTGGGTACTACTGGACGCCACTATGAACCAAGATGGCGGAAGGTACCTTTCAAAAGGGCATCGATTTTTAACTGCTGGATCTCAAAACAGCACGGATTATAACTGCCGAAATCAAAAGTTCTGGTTTCTCAGAACTGTCCAGCAATGACTGCTTTGAGGCTGCAAGTTCATTCATAAACCGCTCAATTTCCCAAGTGGCGTGCAAGTATCAAACATGGTGGAAAATATGCAGCATGGATTTATTCTTAGCCTCTAGTCTGCACCACCCACCGCCTCCTCAGTTTCCCCCTCCAAATCCAAGAGGTGAGCAGTTAAAGACAGGCACTCATCCTGACTTGGTTTCCACACCAAAGGATTTTCCAGCAGCACCTACAGCAGGGAAGCGATGAAGCTCAGGGGCAGAGAACAAGCTCTGCACCCAGTGACCCCATGACGGGGCCTTCTCTGTGGTGACTCCCTGTTTGCAGAAAGCCCTGTATCGGGAAGCTTTTAATATGCGGTGTTTTTCTGTGAGTTTATAGTTTGTTGGAAGCCGCCCAGAGCGGCTGGAGCAGTTGGATGGCATATAAATACTGTAATAAATATTATAATTGCTGTTATTGTTATGGCCAGGCCGTATGCAATGGCACCGGCGATACCCACCTGAGCTGCTCTGCCCTTCGCCTCGACTGTATTCGCAAAGCATAGAGGAGGGGTCGGGGCTCTGGACCCCCACGCGAGGCACTAGGGAGCCTTCCACGTCAGGGAGAGAGGAGGGCTGTCCGTTGGTGTCAATGTAGATACTGGGGTGGTTGAGGCCCGGTTGCAAAGCTACAAAGGACTGCTTGAACGCTCCAGGGAAGAAAATCTCTGCAGGGCAAGAAAACAAGCAAAGCGTCGCATTATCCCTTGAAGTCAACGTCAGGCAGCGGTCAACAGCGGGAGGAGTCTCGTAGAAAAGGTATAAACCAGGGTGGATAAAAATCAATGATTATTTTTTTTAAAAAAAATATTTTTAAAGTGGATTTTTTTATTTAAATCAGATTTTTTAAATTTAAATTGGATTTTTTAAATGAAAATGCTTTTGGAGGAAAAATCTTTCTAAAGATAGTTTTCTATTTAAGTTACATTCTAGTCCAAAGGCTATTCATCAGGAAACAAGGATTTGTTTTAAGTTTTTCATGTGTGTTAAAACTCAGTCTAAGTTTTTTTTTTTCAAAAAAACAACCCTGTTTAACCACATCAGTTAAGAAACATGGGTACATAATGCTATAATGTTATTGTTTTAGTTAAATAAATTGTTATTAGGGAAATGATTGTTTTTCTCCTTCCGATAAGGTACAGCAGAAATGTTGTCCAAATGCAAACAATAATTTCATAATAACCTGTCTTTTGTGTTTCTAATAGTCCAACCAAATCAGTAATTTTTGATATAACTGTAAAAACTACTCCAAAAATGAAACTTTCATCTGATTGTAAATATTACGATGATACCAAGAATGAGTCTTTCTGTAAAAAAAATGATTTAAATGAAGTCTTACTGTCTAGTGATTTAAACAGTGATTTAAACAGATTTGATTTAAATCAAATCCACCCTCCATGAGAGGCAGGGCTGAGATTTCGATATGCATAGAATCACAGAATTGGAAGAGACCACAAGGGCCATGGAGTCCAACCCCCTGCCAAGCAGGAAACACCATCAGAGCACTCCTGACATATGGTTGTCAAGCCTCTGCTTAAAGACCTCCAAAGAAGGAGACTCCACCACACTCCTTGGCAGCAAATTCCACTGTCAAACAGCTCTTTCTGTCAGGAAGTTCTTCCTAATAATGTTTAGGTGGAATCTTCTTTCTTGTAGTAGAAAGAAGAATGCTTCGAGGTTCAGACTGTGGGAAGTCACAAAATCAAAATTGCAATTCGGAAGACAATTTGATATTTTAATCGGATGTTTTTTATTGGAGAATTAATAAACGCTCTAACAAAAATAAAATAAATAAATAAATTTCACCCAGGTATAAACTGCACCCGCGCCCCCTCCCCAATGCTTCAGCGAAAGCAACACAAAGCCTGCTGAGCGCAGCGGGAGCACTCCTGCCTCTTTGCTCAAGTAGGCCTTGCATTGCTTTCCTCCTCTAAAAACTAGGTGTGTCCTATGGTCAGGTGCGTCTTATAGAGCGATAAATACGGTGATAATAAACGGACGCTCACCCGGGTCCAAGACGATTTCTGGCTCTGAGTCATGCGTCGGCTGCAGGAAAGTGGAGGCCACCATTTTTTCCAGGGGCGTGAGGCGGGGTTTGTGGGGCGCCCCTGGCCGGTGCACCGGGGGCGGCCTCTTGGCTGTGATCTTCTTCTTGACGTCCAGCCTCAAGTCCCGCCATTTGTGCTTGAGATCGTCGATGGAGCGCTCTGTGTACCCGAGAAAGTTGACGCGGCCTTGGATCTGGGTCCAGAGCTGCTTCCGGCGGACGGGGTGAGCCCGGAACGATTCCGACCCATACAGAGCGCTAAAATGCCGCACTACATTCCAGACCAGGGTCTCCGTCTCGTCGTTGGAGAAGTTGGCTTTCCTCTTCCGGCCTGTCGCGCTGGCCTGGGCTACGGCGGCGGAAGTGGAAGGGGGAGAGTCAAAGCGAGGTCCCCATTTGTCCCTCTCGGCCGCGGAGGAAAACATTGGAGTCCGCGAGCCAGCGAGAGCGGGAGGAAGCAGGGGCCAGAGCGGCTGGGGGCTCTGCGGGGGCAAGGCTACGGGCCGAGGCTTCTCCCACCCCGCGAGGAAAAGCCGGTGGGATTCTGCGGGTGGCGTCAATCGAATGAAGGCTGGAGACTTGCTCCGGAGTCATGCAGTCTCGCCCAAAGGGCACCTGGAAGGGAAGGAAGAATGTGAGATGGAGCAAGGGCAGAATGCTGCAGCAAAATAATAATAAATAATAAATATAATAATATATTTATAACCTGCCCATCTGGCTGGGTTTCCCCAGCCACTCTGGGCGGCTTCCAACAAAACACCAAAATACAATAACCTATTAAACATTAAAAGCTTCCCTAAACAGGGCTGCCTTCAGATGTCTTCTAAAAGTCAGATAGTTGTTTAGTTCTTTGGATGGGAGGGCGTTCCGCAGGGCAGGTGCCACCACCAAGAAGGCCCTCGGCGCTAGACCTCAGTGTCCGTGCTGAACGTTGGGGGTAGAGACGCTCCTTCAGGTCTACTGGGCCGAGGCTGTTTAGGGCTTTAAAGGTCAGCACCAACACTCTGAATTGTGCTCAGAGATGTACTGGGAGCCAGTGTATGTCTTTGAAGACCGGTGCCGGTGTTATGTGGTCCCCATCGCCAGCCCCACAAGCTTGGGGGATAGCGGGGAGGCGGAGTGCTGCCACCCTGCTATTCCCAGACCTGGTCTGGAGGCTGGCGGGGGGGAAGCAACCTTGCTTCTCCCCATCGCCAGCCCCACAAGCTCGGGGGACAGCGGGGCAAGCCGCTGCCCCGCGGAGGCTAGAGAGGCTGTCCCTGAAGGCAGAAGAGGGAGATGGAGCGCTCCGATCTCCCTCTTCTAGCTTGGGGATTGCTGCACAAACCTGGGGGGGAAATAATTTTTTCCCCCTTGATCTCCCCCCCCCAAAAAACTAGGTGCATCCTATGGGCCGGTGCGTCCTATAGGGCGGAAAAAATACGGTAGTTCTCGAACTACTTGGAACCCAAATGCTACAAACCTGGAAGTGAGTGTTCCGGTTTTCAAACTTCGTTTGGGAAGCCGATCGTGCTGTTTTGAGTCTGAGCTTCCGTTTTTAGTGTTGTGCTGCTAATTTGTGTTCAGAGATGATACATGGAGCTTATGTTTGGTGCTTTTGCTATTTTTTGTGTGGCTTTTTCCTTTTTGTGGCTGCGACTTGCGACTTTGTTTTGGTGACTGCGTGGAACTAAAAGCAGCGAAGGCAAAAGAACCATTAACGTTGTTTATTGCTTTCGTTTTATGGATATGTGGTCGCGTTAAGTACTAAAATCCATGTTAAATTTTTGTTTTAGGGGTTGCTTTTAATCATCTAGAACAGATTAATCCATTTTGCATTGCTTTCCATGGGAAAGCACGCCTTGGTTTTGGAACGCTTTGGTTTTGGAACAGATTAAGTTTGAGAACCAAGGTACCACTGTATAAAGCCCAGAAGAGTATAAAGCCCAGAAGAACTCAGGACCTGTTTACCTGCAAGACCGCCTTACCCTATACCTGCCCATTTGATCTCCAGCAATCAGGACCTGAACCCAAAGCCTTGTGGCTTCCAGCAAGTGGTATTCCGAAGCATTTTTGCCTTTGCCTGTGGAGCCAGAGCACAGACATCCTGACTAGTAGCCCCAATAGCCCTCTCTTCTTCCATGAATTTGCCTAGTCCTCTTTAACGCCATCCAATTAGCCAGCCATCACAGCTTCCTGTAGCAGGGAGTTCCATAGTTTAGCTAAGCTCTGTGTGAAGGACTTTCTTCCCTCAGTCCTGAATCTTCCAACATTTGGATGTCCACAAGTTGTAGCATTATGAGAGAGGCAAACAGATGCATGCAACACACTTTGCTGGTTCCGTGCTTCGAAAGCACGGGTGCAAGCAGTTTTCAGTTTGCCAGCCCCGGGAAAACCCTCTCTTTTACCAATGAATCGGGACAGGTGTCAATCTGCAGAAAACCCAACTGACGTTTGTTCCGATTCAGCAGTAAAGAGTGTGTTTTCCCAGGGGGAAACAGGAGGAAGGGAAGATTTTCTCATGCACCAATGATATCTGGCACTCATTGCCACCGCGACTGCAACGTATACAAAATCAGTGGTAGGAGAAAATCTCTTTCTCTTTTAAACTATTGGACTTTGGGAATGACAGAGAGTTCTGAGGAACTCAGAGCCCTAAGGTGTTTTCCTTACATTTTAGGCATTTCCACAAAAACTTTTCAAACAACTGCTCTATTCCTCTGCATGTATGAATGCCATTAATGGCCTCCAGTCTGCAGCTGTACTGGAATGTTTTAAAAAGACGTTTTTATCGTTCTTTGTTGTTTGCAACCCTGAGTTCCTTCAGGAGGAAAGGTGGGGTAGAAATTCAAGAAATAATAAATAGCCAGAGCCAGAGTAGAAGCAAGTGAGAGCAAATTTCATATCATGGACTACTGCCATACGCTCTACGTGGGGCTGCCTTTGAATGTGACCCGGAAACTGGAATTAATCCAGAATGCGGCAGCTAGACTGGTGACTGGGAGCGGCCACCGGGACCACATAACACCGGTCCTGAAAGATCTGCATTGGCTCCCAGTACATTTCCGAGCACAATTCAAAGTGCTGGTGCTGACCTTTCAAGCCCTAAACGGCCTCAGCCCAGTATACCTGAAGGAGCATCTCCACCCCCATCGTTCTGCCCGGACACTGAGGTCCAGATCCGAGGGCCTTCTGGCGGTTCCCTCATTGCGAGAAGTGAGGTTACAGGGAACCAGGCAGAGGGCCTTCTCGGTGGTGGCGCCCGCCCTGTGGAACACCCTCCCACCAGATGTCAAGGAAATAAGCAGCTATCTTCTTTTTAAAAGACATCTGAAGGCAGCCCTGTTTAGGGAAGTATTTCTTCTTCTTCTTCTTCTTCTTCTTCTTCTTCTTCTTCTTCTTCTTCTTCTTCTTCTTCTTCTTCTTCTTCTTCTTCTTCCCCCCCCCCCAGGGAAAGCATTCCACAGATGGGGGGCCACTACAAAAAAGTCCCCGTTCTGTTGTTGTTGTTGTTATATCAAGCGCCTGTGGTCAGCCCATATACAGATTTTCCATTCAGATGTCCGATACAGGAAAAACAGAGAGGAAGTCTGCAAAGAGTACACACTGGCTGGAAAGTTTAGACCCAGACAGCTCAGCGGGACTTGCTTCTGAGCAAAAGTTAGACAACACCGGCTATTTGATGAGAATCCATTTAGATTTGTTTGTGGGGAGATTAAATGGCTGCTTCAAAGGCAAAGAGCCTTAGCTCAGGGGCCTTGATTGAAGCGTCTCCAGGTAGGACTGGGAAAATTTCCCTGCCTAAGTGTCAGGAGAGCCACTGCCTGTTCAGAATCACAGAGTTGGAAGGGGACCCCGGCGGTCATCTAGCCCAACCCGCTGCAATGCATATTTTGCCCAACAAGGGGTTTGAACCAATGACTCTATGATTTTATGAGTAAATTTTAGACTCCTGGGGTAGCTCAATCAGTAGAGGTGATCTCCCCCCCCCCCACATCTTTTGAGGGAACAGTTGAAAGACCACCCAGTTGCAAGACCTAATAACTGCACCACCAGAATGTGGCAGCTAGACTGGTGACTGGGAGCGGCCGCCGAGACCATATAACACCGGTCTTGAAAGATCTGCATTGGCTCCCAGTACGTTTCCGAGCACAATTCAAAGTGTTGGTGCTGACCTTTAAAGCCCTAAACAGCCTTGGTCCAGTATACCTGAAGGAGCGTCTCCACCCCCATCGTTCTGCCCGGACACTGAAGTCCAGCGCCAAGGGCCTTCTGGTGGTTCCCTCCCTGCAAGAAGCCAAGTTGCAGGGAACCACGCAGAGGGCCTTCTCGGTGGTGGCACCCGCCCTGTGGAACACCCTCCCACCAGATGTCAAGGAAATAAACAACTACCTGACTTTTAGAAGACATCTGAAGGCAGCCCTGTTTAGGGAAGCTTTTAATGTTTAATAGGTTATTGTATTTTAGTGTTTTGTTGGAAGCCGCCCAGAGTGGCTGGGGAACTTATTATTATTATTATTATTATTACTACTACCACCAGAATCTTCTGGCATGTGATTGAATCTCAGCTGAAAACAGCACGCCAGGCCTCCTCCTGCATCAACCCACAACTGGGTTTTGTGTTTTCACTCCAAAAAAACCACTTGGGCCTTACTGCCTCCTCATACAAGGGGAAGGGGAGGCCAAAACACTCCCTGAATCCGGTTTAGGCCTCCCCTCTGCTTCCCAAAAGATTAACAAGGAAACAAACATCTTCCCGCTGGAGAGGCGTGTCCACTCCGGATCCAGATTTCATTTTGCTGTCTGCACACACGTGTCAATTCGGATTCACTCCCGGGCGCTCGAGGGCCAAAACGGTGCGCCACCGTTTCTTTCCCCGCGTGGCACTGGCCCCGGGATCCTATTGTGGGGTGGCCAGGAAGGACCTCCAGGATCGCTGTCCTTAAGCGCAACCGAACAGAAGCCGTTTGCAGTAACTAAACAGGAAAAAAGCTCCTTTGTGCGGAGTTGCGCGCTAGCCTATCCCTTCCCGCAGAGAAGGGAAATCGACGGCAATAATGGCACATGCAGAAATTGAGGAGATCTCCATTGCAAGGCTCCACTTCGTCGGCCACGCGGAGCCCGCTGAGCATGCATCTAATTCGGATTTAAAAGCACCCAAGCCGGAGAGGGATGCGGGGCAAGGGGCGCAATCCGTCCGGGTTCCAGCGGCCTGGCGCATTTCAAAAGGTCCTTCAGCCTGCAAACATGACCACCGAAGGACAATAGGCGCCGCCAGAGCTTAGCTCTCGGCGCCTGCGGAAGGGCGCGCGCGCGCGGAAGGGGGGGGGGATGGAGTTGTTTACAACTCTTGCCTGCCCGATCCGGATCCCACCCCCAACGCTGCACCAGGGGCTGCATGCAAGACCCGCGATCCCGCCCACCTTTGGGATTTTGGGGAAATCCAACAACGGAAAAAAGGAGAGATCAAACCACGTCGCGCGTCTCCAAAAACTCCCGGCTCTCCCCGAAAAGGCCGCGGATCCGGTGCGGAAACTCACGCGGGAGCGAGCTAGCCGCCCGGCCCGGCCCAGGCGCCTTGCTTCCGCGGAGGCGCGCGCGGGGACCCCAGAGTCTCCAGCGCAGCGCGCGCGAACAAAACCGTGCGCTCTGCGCAACGCGGCTCCGGGCTGGGGCGGAGGTTGCGCAGGGGCGGAGGTTGCGCAGGAGCGGAGGGAGCGAGGGAAGAGGAGGTGGAGGAGCCGCCCTCGTGCTCGGCTTTCCCTCGGCCCCGGCAGCAACTCCCCGGCTCCCTGGGCGGCGTGGGAACCGCAGCCTCTCCAAGCGCCCCCCTTCCTTACCCGCGCGCAAAGCTGCTTGTCTCCGCGGGCGCGCCAGCTTCCCCGCCGCCTGCGCGTCTCCTTCCTCCTGCGCGCCCCCAACGCTGGGCGGAGGGATGCGCGCGTCTCCCTTCCCCCGCGCCGCCTTCTTTGGCTCTCGCCTTAATGGCTCCTCCCGACTCCGCGCGACGAGGAGGCGCAGGAACCAGGCGGCGGCGCTTCCTCCTGCGCCCAGGCGCGGCCGCCACTTGCAGCTGCCCTCTGCTGGCTCCGGAGGGGCCTGGAGGTTTCCGCCGATGCCTCGACCCGCCCCCCACCATCCCCTTGGCACCCGCACTCTGGGTGCCCGAGGAGGCTTCACACGATACGTGGATCATACACGTGAAGATTCGGAAGGGACACTGAGGGTCATTTAGTCCAACCCGCTGCAACGCAGGAATCTCAGCTAAAGCATCCATGACAGCCTGGATAGCTTAGAGCATGTTGCATATAACGGTCAAGGTTTGTGGGTTCGATCCCCGTATGGGGCAGTTGCATATTTCTGCATTGCAGGGGGTTGGACTAGATGACCCTGGGGACCCTTTCCAGCTGTACAATTCTACGATCTATGACAGGTGGCCATCCAACCTCTGCTTGAAAGCCTCCAAGGAAGGAGAGGCCGTCACTGTGCCTTCCTCAAACAGCTCTTGCTGTCAGAAAGTTCATCCTGATGTTGAGAAGGAATCTCCTTTTTTGTCACTTGAAGCCATGGGTTCGAGTCCTGCCCTCCAGAGCAGGAGAAAAATAAGCTTTTCTCCCTCTTCCATGTCACAGCACAGATGCTGGATTTCCTTTCTTTTTATTGTGTGTATCGTTTTTAATGTCGTACACCGTCCTCGGATCTTTTGAAAAAGTGCAGTACAGTGGTACCTTGGGTTAAGTACTTAATTTGTTCCGGAGGTCCGTTCTTAACCTGAAACTGTTCTTAACCTGAAGCACCACTTTAGCTAATGGGGCCTCCTGCTGCCGCTGTGCCGCCGGAGCACGATTTCTGTTCTCATCCTGAAGCAAAGTTCTTAACCCGAGGTACTACTTCTGGGTTAGCGGAGTGTGTAACCTGAAGCGTATGTAACCTGAGGTACCACTGTTTATGAACTGAATAAAGAAAGAATATAAATAACAGTGCTAGAAGTCTCTGAGCCCCGATGGGTGGACTGGAGTGTTTGGTCTCAGAGGACGGCATTGAAACAGAGAGCATAACAGAATCCTGGTGGAATGGCCATTGTTACAAAAATTCTAAGGTCTCAAATATAGAATAAATGTTCATAAATGGACAAGGCAAGGACATACATAACTATATAAACCACGTGTCTGAAATAGTACAGGAAGAATAAGAGGCCAACCAAAACAAAGTCTATAAGGATTGGGGAATCTTTGAAGAATATTTAGAAAACCATGGAATAAAAGGAAACATCTTGGCAGAAATGGACCGTCCCTGTATTGTACAAATATAAGCTTGTAGGGAGGTAAAAAGAAATTATATAAGAAATATGTAACTGTGCGGTATAAAGTAATGGATAGATAAAATACAGTAAGATTAATTGTAAGTCAGTTTTAAATTTCTTCTCTATAAGTTTTATAATTGTGTTCAGTATCTGGAGTATATATGATGATAATTATATTAATCTTGTATCTTATAGTGTGGTGGTTTGTTTGATTTTTCTGTTATTTGTTTGTTTGTTTGATTGTATGTATGTTTGTTTACTTGTATGTACACTTGTATGTACATCTGTAAATAAATGTATTTATTTTAAATTAATAAAGATATATTTTTTGAAAAATGAAATAGTACAGGAGAACAATCCTGAAGCCATTTTGACTCTTTACCTCAAATATTTTTCTGCAAGGAGGAAGGAAATGGGAAAAGCTTTCCAATGGTCTTTGGACTTTAGGGACTTACACCTCCCTTTCCGAATACAGTCTGGCAAGTATCTGTTAAGCTGAGCAAACTATCAGTATAGATTCAGGAACTCATGTATTTACCATCTCAAAGTAATGGCCAGGCTACCCCAGAATATGCAATCAAGTAAGGCACTTATCAAGGGACGCAGGTGGCGCTGTGGGTTAAACCACAGAGCCTAGGACTTGCTGATCAGAAGGTCGGCGGTTCGAATCCCCGTGACTGGGTGAGCCCTCGTTGCTCGGTCCCTGCTCCTGCCAACTTAGCAGTTCGAAAGCACATCAAAGTGCAAGTAGATAAATAGGTACCACTCCGGCGGGAAGGTAAACGGTGTTTCCGTGTGCTGCTCTGGTTTGCCAGAAGCGGCTTAGTCATGCTGGCCACATGACCCGGAAACTGTACGCCGGCTCCCTCGGCCAATAAAGCGAGATGACCACAGCAACCCCAGAGTCGGCCACGACTGGACCTAATGGTCAGAGGTCACGCCGTTTAGCTTCCCACCAGAGAGGTACCTATTTATCTACTTGCACTTTGACGTGCTTTCGAACTGCTAGGTTACAGGAGTTTGAGGTCTTAGGTATATGTTAAATGTTCATAAGTGTACTAACCAAGCATGTACATAGATCAGCACGGGAAGACTGACCTGAAACCATTTTGATTCCCAAACTGAGCAAATGTTTTCTCTCAAACTGAGCAAATGTTTTCTCTGCAAGGTCAAAGGAAAATGGAAAAGCCTCCCCATTGTCTTTTCCTTCACAAATCCTGTCTTAAGTGCACATTTAAGATATGAATAGGGTGTGAGCCTGTGACCTGGCTCAGGAACTAAGAATTTATCATTACAAAAAACTGGCCAGGCTCCCCAGGCAATCCAATCAAGTGACCATTAAACAGGTAACCTGGCAGACAGGAGGTAAACAAAACACTCAGATTTGGCCTGTAGACCGCCATCTCCGTGATGTAGGTATGATGTATGGGGTGTGTGTGGTGGTCTTGAGCTCCAAGGCAGGGAATTAAAAATGTCTATATAAGGCCTTGTGCGCCATTGTTCTGGGTTCCTCCTCCTTTCCTGCGTGTGAGGGGAGCACCCTGTTGCAACAGATCAATAAAGATCAAGCTTACTAGCTGCTGTGCTTCTCAATATTCTCTGCTATTATCTCCTACCAATAGGGAACCTATGTAAGGACTCTATATGGGCTCTTGGATACCCCGTAGGGGGGGAAAGGGCAGATTTTTTGTTTACAACAGGTGTGAGGAATTCAGATCATTTTTCTGATTGAACAACGTTGAGCTTGGTAAGTCTATGTGTCAGAGCCACCCGTGGTCCCAGCTCACAAGAGACCCAAGTCCAATCCAGTTTATTTACAAAAGTCTTTATTGAAGAACATTGCCGCTTTTACATTCCATCTCCGTGGCTCTACGTCTGTGACATCAGACCGCTGAAGTCCCCTCTGAATCAGTGCCGCCCCTGCACCAGTTTAAGAGGTTTGTGCTGGACCACCTCTTCCTCTCCTTCCTCTTCCGCAGGGTCTTTCTGCCCCCCCTGGGTTCCCTCCCGCCGGGACTCACCAGAGGCTGAATCCTCTGACGCCTGTTCCCCCCTCCTTCGTGCTTTGGGGCCGGGCTCCTCCCTAGGGCTCTCCTCACTTCCGCGCGCCTCCACATTTGAACTTGGCGCGCGTACGTTGCTTCTGACCTTCCTCTCGACCGCTACACTGCTCCCGGTGCTACTCTCCGCCCCTTCCGGCAGAACGTCTTGCCCCGATCTCCTTCCCCTGTCTGCTTCCTGCTCTGCTCCCTCTGACACACTGGTAACTCCACCCCCTTCACTCCGTTCCGGCGGAGAAACCGGCCCCAATCTCCAACTCCCACTGGGGGCTCTCCCTTCGCTCCCCTGCTCCTGACTGCTTCCCCCTTGGGCTCCCCTTGGTCTGACCAGGGGGGCTCCCTTTTGGGAGTCCTCTGACTCACTGGACAGACTCATGGACGACCTTTGGTCATTGTCATCCTCCTCCTCGTCTCTCTGGGATTCTTTCCCCTCGCTCTCTGTCTCCTCCCTCATCTGCTCTTCTCTCCCTGAAACCCTGACACTATGTTTGATTTAAAAGTGCCTGAACTGCTCCTGGAAAACCAAAGAATTTCAGTTTTACCTTCTGAAAACATGAGGTAATGCTAAATAATTGCTGCTGGCACCTGTCTGTCTTGAGAGACAGTGGAGTGTGCCTCTGGGGTGAACTCAAAAGCGTTGCATTAGCAGCACCGGAGTGACGTCGCCGGGGTGCAAGCCTGGGCAGTGTGTCTGGAGGTCCTGGGTTGCCGGGAAGACAAGACCCCGCTCTCGGCCTTTGATCCCAAAGCAAAGCAGAACAAGACGTTTGGCACCGGCTTGGCTGCAGCAGATGCTGGAAGGAGGCGGAGAAGGTGCCACCCAACCGTCTTAGGGACTCCACTCAGGAGGGCATGGGTAGGCAAACTAAGGCACAGGGGCCGGATCTGGCCCAATCCCCTTCTAAATCCGGCCCGCAAATAAGCGTGTTTTTACATGAGTATGTTACGGCTAAAATCTGGGTGCGGGGCTACTCTGCCACCCCAGCTCATCGGACTAAGTGTCTGCAGGTCCCTGCGGAAGAAAATGAGCTCAGCCAGGCACAGGAGCAAATTACAGAAGATCCAAGTTTATTGCGCAACAGGTTCAAGACGAGATTGAACAGCGAGAAAGGGGTGACATGAACTTTTGAAACTCCCTCCATGTCCCAGAATACAGTGCAAAACACATCCCAGTTACATCATGAATATATTAAGGAAAGGTTGGGTTACACAGATTACATCATGAATACATTAAGGAGAGGTTGGGTTACACCGGATTAACATATGGAGGAGGGAGGGGGGAATATGCAGAGCTGGAGATATGCGCAGATAAGCACATCCTGATGAGAAGACAATGGTCCATGTACTGGCATTTCCTGGAGGAAAGGCTTGGCAGAGTGATTTGACAGGATTAGGGTCTTGACACCTTGCTTGAGGGATTATGGAGGACAGGGGAAATGTGATGGAGTCCTAGAGAAATTGAGCAAATTGGCACGTTGATTTTCTATGAATTTTATAGATTTTAGACCCTTTTGACATTGACAATTGGAAATAAATTGATATATTGTAGCGAAGAAGAAGGTGAAGAAGACATGCCCCCCCTTCCGTATCAAGTAGAATGTGTTCTTTTATTTAAAATGCACCTCTGGGTTATTTGTGGGGCCTGCCTGGTGTTTTTACAGGAGTAGAACGTGTGCTTTTATTTAAAATGCATCTCTGGGGCATAGGAGTTTGTTCATTCCCCCCCAAAAAATATAGTCTGGACCCCCACAAGGTCTGAGGGACAGTGGACCGGCCCCCTGCTGAAAAGTTTGCTGACTCCCGGAGGGTTTACTCCTGAGCCTTTTCTTCTGCAAGAGGTATCCTTCAAGAGGTTTGGATCAGAGTTTTTCTTCTCCTAGATGGGCTCCCTTCCCAGGTGAGTGAGCCTCATCTGCCCCTCACTTCCCGGAAACCACCTTGTTGACTGTCGGACCCACTCTTGCTCTCCAATCTGCTGGAGTCCAAGTTTCCATCTTCCTCTTCTTAGGGCTAGGAAATCCATGGCCCTGTGATGAGAATTTTAAGGTCTTAGATATATAATAAATGTACGAACCAAGCACCTACATAGATCAGCACAGGAAGACCCGCCTGAAACCATTTTTGATTCCCAAACTGACCAAATGATTTCTCTGCAAGGTCAAAGGAAAATGGAAAAGCCTCCCCATTGTCTTTTCCTTCACAAATCCTGTCTTAAGGGTATGTCTGTGTTTGAATAGGGTGAGCCTATGACCTAGCCCAGGGGACGCAGGTGGCGCTGTGGGTTAAAGCCTCAGCGCCTAGGACTTGCCGATCGAAAGGTCGGCGGTTCGAATCCCTGCGGCGGGGTGCGCTCCCGCTGCTCGGTCCCAGCGCCTGCCAACCTAGCAGTTCGAAAGCACCTCCGGGTGCAAGTAGATAAATAGGGACCGCTTACCAGCGGGAAGGTAAACGGCGTTTCCGTGTGCGGCTCTGGCTCGCCAGAGCAGCGATGTCACGCTGGCCACGTGACCCGGAAGTGTCTCCGGACAGCGCTGGCCCCTGGCCTCTTAAGTGAGATGGGCGCACAACCCCAGAGTCTGTCAAGACTGGCCCGTACGGGCAGGGGTACCTTTACCTTTATGACCTAGCCCAGGAACTAATTATTATCATTACAGTGGTGCCCCGCAAGACGAATGCCTCGCAAGACGAAAGGGTTTTTTGGTTTTTGCGTCGCTTCGCTAGACGAATTTCCCTATGGACCTCTTCTGAAGGCCGGCGGGGGGCAAAAGTCTTTGCTCCCCCCTGCCTGCCTTCCCGGGAGAGCGGAAAAACGCGCTGTGATTCTCCGCTCTCCCCAACGGCTTTTGAAGGCAGGCGGGGGGGGGGGGAGCAAAGACTTTCGCCCCCGCTGGCCTTCAGAAGAGGTCCTGGACCTCTTCTGAAGGCCGGCGGGGGGCGAAAGTCTTTGCTCCCCCCTGCCTGCCTTCCCGGGAGAGCGGAAAAATGCACTGCGATTCTCCGCTCTCCCCGACGGCTTTTGAAGGCAGGCGGGGGGGAGCAAAGATTTCCGCCCCCGCCCGGCAGCCGCCCGGCAGCATTCTAAAAACCCCCGGAACAGCGGAGGCTGTCCGGGGCGATCTTAAAATGCTGGCGGGCGGCAGCGAAGCCTTCGCTGCCGCCCGCCAGCATTTTAAAAAACCTTGGGACAGCGGAGAAGTCCTCTGCTGTCCCGGGGTTTTTTTTAAATGCTGGGGGTGGGAAGAAAACCCCTTGTCCGCCCCCCCCAGCCTTCAGAAGAGGTCGGGGGACAGACTGTCCCCGGACCTGGTCTGAAGGCGGTTTCCATAGGAACGCATTGATTGATTTTCAATGCATTCCTATGGGAAACCGTGCTTCGCAAGACGAAAAACTTGCAAGACGAAAGAACTTGCGGAACGAATTAATTTCCTCTTGCGAGGCACCACTGTACTAAGTATTTACCGTATTTTTTGCTCTATAAGACTCACTTTTTCCCTCCTAAAAAGTAAGGGGAAATGTGTGTGTGTGTCTTATGGAGCGAATGCAGGCTGCGCAGCTATCCCAGAAGCCAGAACAGCAAGAGGGATTGCTGCTTTCACTGCGCAGCGATCCCTCTTGCTGTTCTGGCTTCTGAGATTCAGATTTTTTTTTCTTGTTTTCCTCCTCCAAAAACTAGGTGCGTCTTGTGGTCTGGTGCATCTTATAGAGCGAAAAATACGGTATCATTACAAAAGACTGGCCAGGCTCCCCAGGCAATCCAGTCAAGTAACCTGCCAGACAGGAGATAAACAACGACAGGAGATAGACCACTCAGATTTCTGCTGTAGACCGCCTTTTCTGTGATGTAGGTATGATGTGTCTGGGGGGTGGTCTTGGGTTACACCCCTTCTGTGATGTAGGTATGATGTATGGAGGGGTGGTCTTGAATTCCAGGGTGGGCAATTTCAAAAGTCTTTATAAGGCCTTGCGCACCATTGTTCTGGGTTCCTCCTCCCTCCTTCGTGTGGTGAGTGCGGACCCTGTTGCAACAGATCAATACAAGATCAGGCTTACTAGCTGCTTTGCTTCTCAATATTCTCTGGTTGGCCTCTGTTATTTTCTCCTACCAATAGGGAACCTATGTAAGGACTCTATATGGGCTCTTGGATACCCCATAAGGGAAAAGGGCAGATTTATTTGTTTACAACAGCCCTCCAGATGTTGCCAAACTACAAACCACATCACCCCCAGCCAGCAAGGCCAATGGTCAGGGAGGATGGGAACCAGATGATCCCAGAACCTGATTTATTTATTGATTATTAAAATCAATAAATTATTAAAATCAATAAGCAACTTCAGTGTTGTCACTTTCTAGAATGACCTCCAGGTGTCGCCATAAGCCCACCTCTAAAACGGAGCTTCTGTCAGGCTGCCAGCTGATTTTTCCAAGCTGCGCAGCTCTGCTTTTAACAGCTGCAGGAGAGGGAATCCAGCTTTGCCCATCCTAATGTTGTGCCTGCCCAAATTCCTCATAAGTGCTAGGCTTAAAGAAAGAGAGTCTGCGTCATCTTTGAACTGGAGAATCAATACCAAAGCAAAAACCATCTGGGTTATATAGACGAGAAGCGGGCTTGTATGTTAGTGGAAACAGGTTGAGTTGGCTGTTTTTTTCTCCCTACCACCTCTCCAGAAATTGTACTGAGACCTCTTGCCTGGCAAGAGTCAAGCCATGAATAAGAGCAAAGCAGAAAATCACTCTGTGCTTTCTCAGAGGCACAGGGCTATCACAGCCAAGGTTTGTACCCAACGCACCCCCTAAACGAAATGTTGTACTTGACTACTCTGTATTTCACATCCCACAAAATCTAGGTCAAATGCAGGGAGGCAGAAGGCACAATGGTCCACATGTGGTGGAACTGCAAAAAAAGAACAGAGAATTTTGGGAGACAATATACAACGAACTTCCGAAAATGTTTAAATGTTCCTTCCCCAAGGATCCTGAAGCCTTCCTGCTAGGAATAATGAGCAATGAAATCCCAAAGAAATTTCGGAGAATTTTCATGTATGCAGCAGCAGCCAGAATCTTAATTGCAAAGGGATGGAAAGGAGACGCTATCTCATCAAAATTAGACTGGCAGGTGAAGGGAAGCAGTGGGGAGGAGAGGAGGGTTAGGTTGAATTTGGGAAATAAAATAATATATGGGACAGCAAAGGATATAATAGATTCTTATAGAATAGTAATATATTGTAACCGGAATAGAAGTTTAAAAGGGGAAGTAAATGTATTTTTAGTATTTTCATTATTGTAATAGTTATTATTATTTCTTATTGGTAGAAGGCAATGTTAATTTAGGCTTCTTCGTTTTGCTGTCTGTATAATTTTCTTAAGACAATAAACAAAACAACAACAACAACAAAATTAGACTGGCAGAACAAAATGCGAGAATATGTAGAACTAACTAGATTATCAGCAAAATTCCAAAACGTCACGGACTAAAAATTTAATAGAGAATGGGATGTATTGTTGTAATGATAAATAACTTAGTTCCTGAGCCAGGTCACAGGCTCACCCTAATCAAACACGTTGTTGTTTAGTCGTTGAGTTGTGTCCGACTCTTCATGACCCCCTGGACCAGAGCATGCCAGGCACTCCTGTCTTCGACTGCCTCCCGCAGTTTGGTCAAACTCATGCTGGTAGCTTCAAGAACACTGTCCCACCATCTCGTCCTCTGTCGTCCCCTTCTCCTTGTGCCCTCCATCTTTCCCAACATCAGGGTCTTTTCCAGGGAGTCTTCTCTTCTCATGAGGTGGCCAAAGAACACAGACATACCCTTAAGACAGGATTTGTGGAGGAAAAGACAATGGGGAGGCTTTTCCATTTTCCTTTGACCTTGCAGAGAAAACATTTGGTCAGTTTGGGAATCAAAAATGGTTCCAGGTCGGTCTTCCTGTGCTGATCTATGTACATGCTTGGTTGGTACACTTATGAACATTAAACATATATCTAAGACCGCCAATTGGAAGGTCAGCGGTTCGAATCCCCGCGATGGGGTCAGCTCCCGATGCTCAGTCCCAGCTCCTGCCAACCTAGCAGTTCGAAAGCACGTCAAAGCGCAAGTAGATAAATAGGTACAACTCCAGCAGGAAAGTAAATGGCATTTCCACGCGCTGCTCTGGTTCGCCAGAAGCGACCTTAGTCATGCTGGCCACATGACCCGGAAGCTGTACACCGGCTCCCTCAGCCAATAAAGCGAGATGAGCGCCGCAACCCCAGAGTCGGTCACGACTGGACCTAATGGTCAGGGGTACCTTTACCTTTTAAGACCTCAAAATTCCTATACGATACGATATCTTTATTGTCATTGTCCCTTGCAGAACAATGAAATTGAAAAACTACATAAAACTACATAAAATTACATAAAACTACCACAAACCTACATAAAACTACATAAAAACTACATAAAACTACATAAAAACTACATAAAACATTAAAAAACCCCTAAAAACTCTAAAACCCCATTTTAAAATACACTATACTACAGAGTGTACTATCACAATATACAGAGTCTATCCAAGGGAACATTGTAAAAATGTAAATCCTTTGGCAGGCCTGGATTGACTTTCTGCATGAAATAAGATAACCTTACAAAATTAATGTAATGGAAATAACCTAGAGGAGGTAAAACTTAGTGTGTAGTTAAAGAATGTAACTTGGAAATCAGAATGGAGTGACCGGCGGTCATAAACACAAAATGTCACATACAGTAAGTATTAAGTTTGGAATGAATGTTTTATTCCCCCACCCCCCGTTGATCACTCTGTGTTGTGTTGTTTTTAAAAGTAATAAAGCATAATAAAAAAGAAAAAGAAAAGAAGCCACTTTAAACAGTCACGGCTTCCTCCCAAATAATTCTGGGAGCTGTAGTTTGTTGAGGGTGTTGCAATGGAAACCCCTATTCTCAGAGTGGCTTAACACTCAATTTTTTTTCACTGGGAACTCTGGGAATTGTAGTTCTGGGGGGGGGGGCAGGAACCTTTGCACTCCTGACAAACTGCAGCTCCCAGAATCCTTTGGGGGGAAGCCATGATGGTTTAAAGTGGGGTTGCAGAGCTTTAAATGTATGGTGTGGAAACAGACGACTTCCCTGCTGTGATAAGAATTTTAAGCTCTTAGATATATAATAAACGTACCAACCAAGCACGTACATAGATCAGCACAGGAAATGCGATCTGAAACCATTTTTGATTCCCAAAATTGACCAAATGTTTTCTCTGCAAGGTCAATGGAAAATGGAAAAGCCTCCCCATTGTCTTTTCCTTCACAAATCCTGTCTTAAGGGTATGTCTGTGTTTGAATAGGGTGAGCCTGTGACCTGGCCCAGGAACTAAGTACTGTATTTTTTGCACCACAACACTCACTTTTTTCCTCCTAGAAAGGGGAAATTTCTGTGTGTGTTATGGAGCGAATGCCTATGGGTGGCGGGGGGATCTGCTGCAGTCGTGAGCAGAGGATCCATGGTTCCCCTTCCATCCCTCCTCCGTGGCTCGCTTTGAAACAGCAAAGCGGGAGAAGAGTGGGGAGGCGAGAGGGACAGCGAGCCTGCTTTCTTTAAAGGAGCAAAGTGGGAGAGGAGAGGAGCCTTCTCCCCTTATACCCCTCTTCTGCATTATTAGCAGCATCCTTCTCCACACACCCCACGCGTGCTCCTTGTCCCTTGAGTGCTTTTCCTTCCCTCCCCACTTAAAATGTGGTTACAAAGCACGGATCCACATGGATCCTCAGGAGTTTTGCACTGGGTCACCCCAAATTCACCATCAGATCACATAGCATGTCCATGGCTACAGCTCGCACCAAAAAAAATCACGCACCCACTGTTGCCTGGGGGCGCAGTGGTGCAAAAACGTGGTTACAAAGCATGGATCCACATGGATCCTCAGGATTTTTGCATTGGGCTACCCCAAACTCACCGTCAGATCACATATCTGTGGCCACAGCATGAGCCACAAAAATCATACATCCACTGTTTTGTTTAGAAATTTTTTTTTCTTGTTTTCCTCCTCTAAAAACTATGTGCGTGTTATGGTCTGGTGCGTGTTATAGAGCGAAAAATACGGCATTTATCATTACTGAGTGCTCACTGGAAGGACAGGTCCTGAAGCTGAGGCTCCAATACTTTGGCCACCTTAGGAGAAGAGAAGACTCCCTGGAAAAGACCCTGATGCTGGGAAAGACGGAGGGCACAAGGAGAAGGGGACGACAGAGGATGAGATGGTGGGACAGTGTTCTTGATGCTATGAACATGAGTTTGACCAAACTGTGGGAAGCAGAGGAAGACAGGAGTGCCTGGCGTGCTCTGGTCCAGGGGGTCACCAAGAGTCGGACACGACTAAACGACTAAACAACAACAACAAAGTATTTATCATTACAAGAGACTGGCCAGGCTCCCCAGGCAATCCAATCAAGTGACCATTAAACAGGTAACCTGGCAGACAGGAGATAAACAACGCACTCAGATTTCTGTTTTAGACCACCCTTTCTGTGATGTATGTATGATGTTTCTGGGGGTGGTCTTGAGCTCCAGGGCAGGGAATTTAAAATGTCTATATAAGGCCTTGCGTCCCATTGTTCTGGGTTCCTGCTCCCTCCTGCATTGTGGTGAGTGAGGACCCTGTTACAACAGATCAATAAAGATCAGGCTTACTAGCTGCTTTGCTTCTCAATATTCTCTGGTTGGCCTCTGTTGTTTTCTCCTACCATTATGGAACCTATGTAAGGACTCTATATGGGCTCTTGGATATCCCATAAGGGAAAAGGACAGATTTATTTGTTTACAACAGCCCTCCAGATGTTGCCAAACTACAAACCACATCACCCCCAGCCAGCAAGGCCAATGGTCAGGGAGGATGGGAACCAGATGATCCTGCTCATTTCCTCGTCACGTTCCTTATTGCAAAAAGTTACTGTATATATTTTGCAGAAGCAGCTCTGTTGACAAATCACCTTTAACTGCACGACATGAATTTGCCAGTGATTGAACTCTGCTCGGAAACAGAAGTCACCTGGAAGTACCTGGAAGGGTGGAGCCAAAGAAAACGGAACAGCGTCCAAGTAAAATTGCATTAGCTCATTATGTAAGAGTTTGGAACAGCAATGCTGTGTCACTGTTTCTGTTATGTACTGAAGTTCTCACCCTGGGCCAGCAGGGGGATACTGTAGATAGTTTTCACTCAGGTCCACATATGCAGATAAGGGATTGAAAGTGACGTTCAGTGATTGGATAGTTACAGAAAATGGTTACTGTTGCGTTGTAGTGGAGCTCTATATAAGCAGGCTGGCTGAACTCTTCAGTTCAGTTCTGTTCTGGCCTGTGAATAAATAAGAGCTGTTTGAAGAATCGCTGTGCCGTCTGATATGTTCACCCACAACTTAACAGTTTCTATTAGCAATTTAAAAAAAAGAACAACAACAACTCTAAGTTTGCAACTCTTTGCAACCTGTAAAGAACGCAACCCAGTCACGAAGAGTCGGACACGACTAAACGACTAAACAACAACAAATTTTAGTTCTCCGAATTTTGTTAGACTTCAACTCCCACCCAGTCCGAAATCCTGGAGAGCTTCTTTGGGTCAGTGGTTGGACGATACTGAGCTAGATCGATCCAATATCTGATTTTGTATAAGGCCTGTGCTCACTTCTGGAAAATTTAATTGAATACAGACTAGGTGCAATATGCCCCGAATTTGTTTGTGAAGCCAAGGCTTGGCTATGGAACATGAGAAGCAATAACAAAGAGAGTGTCGCCGAGCATGTGCAGAGTGTGGACACTCTGCCTTTTTTTAAAATATAGCCACTTTTTGAATATTTGCACCAACCACCAGCCATAGCAATAAAACAAAATGTCTTTACCCAGGGGGTGCAAGGAGTGTGGGGCACCCAGGCGCCCAATTCTGGGGAGCGCCAAATGTATACCTACTGTATACCGGTCCTTCTCGATCGGTGGCAGTGAAAAGCAATGGAGTGAAAGTCCTCGCCCCCCCCCCACTGCCGCTCTGTTACTGCATAGGTATGGGACAAGATTGCTCCATCCCTGAGGAGAAAAGTGCCGTCGTGTGAGGGAGAAGGAGGGAGAGGCAAAGAATGTGTGTGCTGGCGATCCATGTGGCGATTCCTGGACCATCTGTGGGCCGGATCTAGAAGGCAATTGGGCCTGATTTGGCCCATGGGCCTTAGTTTGCTGACCCATGCTCTTCCGCATATTGATAGTGTGCTCAGCTTAACAGATACTTGCCGGACTGTATTTGAAAAGGGAGGTACAGTGGTACCTCGGGTTACAGACGCTTCAGGTTACAGACTCCGCTAACCCAGAAATAGTACCTCGGCTTAAGAACTTTGTTTCAGGATGAGAACAGAAATCGCACAGCAGCGGGAGGCCCCATTAGCTGAAGTGGTACCTCAGGTTGAGAACAGTTTCAGGATAAGAACGGACCTGCAGAACGAATTATCAATCAATTAATCTTTACAAAACAATGCACACCTTACATTAAAAACCTGACAGTACCAAATTATCGAAGGTTATTCACAAAAGCCAGACTAAACGTCTTTCCTTTTGTAGTGTTGGATGGCAGGTTGAGAGGAGTTCCCTACCAGGACAGACTTTGCTCGTGTGCTCAAGACATCGATTCCATAAAACATATTTTGCTGCGCTGTGCGAAATACGAGCAAGCCAGGGCTGAACTAATATTACTCTTGCTGGTACCTCTCTCGGGAAAATCAGAGGCTCACTATATCAGGTTCCTATTGGAAGACTGGACAAACGCTAGAACATTCACAGAACAAATTAAGTTCTTAACCCAAGGTACCACTGTATGAGCCCCTACGTCCAAAGACCATTGGAAAGCTCTCCCCTTTTCCTTCCTCCTTGCACAGAAATATTTGAGGTCAATTTGGGAGAGTCAAAATGGCTTCAGGATTGTTCTCCTGTAATATGTGGCACTGTGGGTTAAAGCACAGAGCCTAGGACTTGCCGATCAGAAGGTCGGCGGTTCAAATCCCCACGACAGGGTGAGCTCCCGTTGCTCGGTCCCTGCTCCTGCCAACCTAGCAGTTCGAAAGCACATCAAAGTGCAAGTAGATAAATAGGTACCGCTCCGGTGGGAAGGTAAACGGCGTTTCCGTGTGCTGCTCTGGTTTGCCAGAAGAGGCTTAGTCATGCTGGCCACATGACCCAGAAGCTGTACGCCGGCTCCCTCGGCCAGTAAAGCGAGATGAGCGCCGTAACCCCAGAGTCGGCCACGACTGGACCTAATGGTCAGGGGTCCCTTTACCTATTCTATGTTTGAGACTTTAGAATTCTTATAACAAATACATAAAGGCAGGGCCCAAAGGCGACTGTCTCCTGGCATGAAGTTTCATCTGGTGGGGTGTGTGTGTGTGTCTGATGACCTGAAGAATGTTCCAGAAAACTGGTGCTTCCCTGACATGCTTGCAAAATCCTATTCAGTTAGTGGGTATCCCACAGAACAAAGCCCCCTCTCTACATATTGTGACAGTTTGGAAGGAGAAGTCCCCGTTCCTCTTTGGAAATGTCTCCAACGATATCGGCAAGCAATCGTTTGGCAGAAAATCCTTGCGACAGGATTGCAAAGGGAGGGTGGTTGGTTGTGGTAAATAAAATGTCAAGTTTGCTGCTGACGACCCCCAGCCAGCAGCTCCCTATGCCTTTGAGCAACAAACCGGTTATAAACTGTTTCTTTCCATCGGTATGCTGAAGGGTTGTACAATATTAAGAAGTAAGAAGACCTTACTGGATCTAGTCCAGCATCCCGTTCTCACTGCGGCCACCCAGATGCACATTATGGGAAACGGGCAAACAGGATTCGAACACAAGACCCGTCTCCCTTCCTGGGGTTTCCAGAAATTGGTATTGAGAAGCATTGCTGCCTATGACCGTTAGAATCAAATAACTCCAACCCCCTGCGATGCAGGAATCTTTTGCTCGAGGTGGAGCTCGAACCCACCACTCTGAAATTAAGAGACTCTACTGATTGAGCTATCCAGGATGAGGCAGAGAGCATCGTCATCATGTCTAGTACTCATACAAAGCCTTTAAACTGAAGAGAATTTACTGTCCCCAACCCTATCCCTGCGGAAAACCGTCTAATTAGATTCTAATTTGATCATTGTTTTCAGGAGATAATTTAATTATTGTTTGATTTAATCCAATGTTCTATATACAGTGGTACCTTGGGTTACATACGCTTCAGGCTACATACGCTTCAGGTTACAGACTCTGCTAACCCAGAAATAGTGCTTCAGGTTAAGAACTTTGCTTCAGGATGAGAACAGAAATCGTGCTCTGGCAGCACGGCAGCAGCGGGAGGCCCCGTTAGCGAAAGTGGTGCTTCAGGTTAAGAACAGTTTTAGGTTAAGAACGGACCTCCGGAATGAATTAAGTACTTAAACCGAGCTACCACTGTATCTGAAGGAGCGTCTCCACCCCCATCGTTCTGTCCGGATGCTGAGGTCCAGCTCCGAGGGCCTTTTGGCGGTTCCCTCCCTGTGAGAAGCTAAGCTACAGGGAACCAGGCAGAGGGCCTTCTCGGTAGTGGCACCCGCCCTGTGGAACGCCCTCTCACCAGATGTCAAAGAGAAAAACAACTACCAGACTTTTAGAAGACATCTGAAGGCAGCCCTGTTCAGGGAAGCTTTCAATGTTTGATGCATTACAGTATTTTAATATTTTGTTGGAAGCCGCCCAGAGTGGCTGGGGAAACTCAGCCAGATGGGTGGGGTATAAATAATAATAAATCATCATCATCATCATCATCAACCCCTATTTCATCTGATACATCTCCCCCTATTTCATATATTATCGTTTTATTCCCATTGCTCACATTTCAAATCCTGCCCACAATTTCATTTGGTTATGTTTCCCCCCCTCCAAATAATGGAAACAAGAGGAGATACCGACAATAGAAGATTGGAGACTGAAGCTGACTGACTATGCAGAATTGGACAGATTAACCGGAAAAATTAGATATCTCCAAGACCAAAAGTTCATCGAGGACTGGGGGAAATTTGTTGAATATCTGAAAAGAACATGTGATGTGCAAACAACACTGGTGGGATTTCAAGAAGCACTGTGAAAGCAGAGATATATTGTTAAAAAGAAATAGGAGTGGAAGGGAAGTTTAATGGCCATATAAACAGAGGAATGCATAAACTGAGAAGTAATTATGGATGATTGTCAGAGAAGCCGAAGGAAGTCTAAAAAGAATCAAATTTGTGAAAATGTGGCATAATTGTATTTTTGTGTTGGAAAATAATAAAAATTATTTTTTTTAGAAAAAAGGAAGCCACCCAGAATGGCTGGGGAAGCCCAGCCAGATGTGCAGGATATAAATAAATTATTATTATTATTATTATTATTATTATTATTATTAAGGTGACTGACAGGTGGCAGGACATCCACCTTCAAATATCTGAATGATGTGGGTGGAGACGCTCCTTCAGGTATACTTTTCCAGGCTAAACATACCCAGTCCTCCTAAGGCTTGGTTTACAGACCTTTGATCATCTTGGTCTCTCTCCTCTGCAAGCCTTGTGGTTTGTTCATATGACATGGCGTGGCAGTCTCCATATTCACTCTTGGTTCTCAGGGGAGGGGGAGAAACTTCTCATTTAAAAAACTCTTTGTATTAAAGATTTTCTTGGGTTACACAAGTATATGCATTGTCTCTATTTTCAGATCACAAAGTCCTTTCTACGGATCAGTTCTCTTCAGTGGAAACCCCATCATTTGCCAAGCCCCATCTAGCCAAGCAGAAATAAACCTCCATCTATAATATTTAATAAACCTCCATCTATTTACCATGACTTCACTTTTGTTGAAAAGTATTCATGAAATAACTTCCTCATTCCCTCCAAGGTGAAGATGGTAATAAAATGCCCACAAAGGCATGAACTGATATGAAACAAAAAGGTGGCCTCAGGTAATCCCTGCCATGGCCTTCCTTGTTGACTTAATCTCAACGATTTGAGAGAAAACCCCAGTCACGAATGCACAGCACAGGGGGAAGGACAGGGCGTCTGATTAGGCAACAAAGCAGCTTGTTTTTCTGATATAAAAGTGGAATTTTTCTGGGTGGGGAAGTCATTGTGATAATGTGTATGGACTTGGGAAATGATGGCTTGGGGAAAAACCCACGAGAGGCTGAAAAATTGCACAGCTCCTGCCAGAGATTCTGTAGTAACTGTGTTCACCGGCCTTCAAGCACCTCTGGCGAGAAGAATGTGTTCCTGGGGCTGGAACGATTTTGACTGCATTGCAGAGCCCAGCCCATGAAATGATGGATGAGGGGTTTGGAACGGTCAAACATGCCCTTGGAAAGTTCCAGAAAATAAACACCGGCTAGCGGGGAAAGGTCTCATCTCCACGTTTACATGTGAAATATGCAGAAGATTGGGATTTATGCAAATCTGTTTGAAGGATAGGGTACGTTCCCACCAACCCCTTGAGAAAATTGCAAGTTCCTAAAGGTGACTCTGAGAGCCATGGAGGAATTCTGTATCATTTTGCATTTTTGTGGTCTAAAACACAGAGCCTAAGGCTTACCGATCAGAAGGTCGGCAGTTCGAATCCCCGCGATGGGGTGAGCTCCTGATGCTCGGTCCCAGCTCCTGCCAACCTAGCAGTTCGAAAACACGTCAAAGTGCAAGTAGATAAATAGGTACTGCTCCAGCGGGAAGGTAAACAGTGTTTCCGTGCGCTGCTCTGGTTTTGAAAGAAGTGGCTTAGTCACCCTGTCTGCGGACAAAATGCCTGCTCCCTTGGCCAGTAAAGCGAGATGAGCACCACAACCCCAGAGTCGTCTGTGACTGGACCTAACGGTCAGGGGTCCCTTTACCTTTATCCTTTACATTTGAAGGATGCGGGTGGCACTGTGGGTTAAACCAGAGAGCCTAGGACTTGCCGATCAGAAGGTTGGCAGTTCAAATCCCCGTGACGAGGTGAGCTCCCGTTGCTCAGTCCCAGCTCCTGCCAACCTAGCAGTTCGAAAGCACGTCAAAGTGCAAGTAGATAAATAGGTACTGCTCTGGCGGGAAGGTAAACGGCGTTTCCGTGCGTTGCTCTGGTTCGCCAGAAGCGGCTTAGTCCTGCTGGCCACATGACCCGGAAGCTGTACGCCGGCTCCCTCGGCCAATAAAGCGAGATGAGCGCCACAACCCCAGAGTCGTCTGTGACTGGACCTAACGGTCAGGGGTCCCTTTACCTTTATCCTTTACATTTGTACAGTGGTACCTTGGCTTATGAACAGTCCTGTTTACGAAGTATTCGGTTTACAAACTCCGCAAAACCAGAAGTAGTGTTCCAGTTTGCGAACTTTACCTCAGTCTATGAACAGATGCTGAATGGGGGAAGGGCACCAGCAGCGGGAGGCCTCATTAGACTCGCTGATGGGGTCCAAAGGAAGGCAGAGCAAGGCTCTGGGCACCGGCTTGTTAAGATTTTAGTGTGTGTTACTCGGAAGAGACACAGGGCTGCCACGGTTTGGGGCTGAGATTCAGTCACATATTGGCAAATTCAGGGTGCACAGTTAAAGCCTTAAGCAAGAAACTCACTTCCCCAAAAGACAGCCTCTTTGCAATAAGAAAGTTACTGGAAAATGTGCTGTGGGGTTAACACTTGCTTTGATGCAACAGAATCTGACTTCCCCACAGACAAATCAGAATGGCTACTCATTGAATAGCTACAGATAGATCAAGTGGAATGCTCTGTAGGGTTACCCTGAAGCACCCACTTTTTGGTAGGCAATATTAGTTTTATTTTGGGGGCTGCCGCAGGTGCCAAAATATATTGGCTGGCCCTGAATATGGGCTTTATCCACATTCAGAGCCCTGGTGCCTCTGAATGTCTGTGTTGTTGTTTAGTCGTTTAGTTGTGTCCGACTCTTTGTGACCCCCTGGACCAGAGCACGCCAGGCACTCCTGTCTTCCACTGCCTCCCGCAGTTTGGTCAAACTCATGCTGGTAGCTTCAAGAACACTGTCCAACCATCTCGTCCTCCGCCGTCCCCTTCTCCTTGTGCCCTCCATCTTTCCCAGCATCAGGGTCTTTTCCAGGGAGTCTTCTCTTCTCATGAGGTGGCCAAAGTCTTGGAGCCTCAGCTTCAGGATCTGTCCTTCCAATGAGCACTCAGGGCTGATTTCCTTCAGAATGGAGAGGTTTGATCTTCTTGCAGTCCATGGGACTCTCAAGAGTCTCCTCCAGCACCATAATTCAAAAGCATCCATTCTTCGGCGATCAGCCTTCTCTATGGTCCGAATGTCTATCGCTGGGGAAAAACAGGAGGGGATACTGCCATTGCATACACTCCAACATTTCTCCGATTGGGATGTCCTATTCCATGGGTAGGCAAACTAAAGCCCGGGGGCCGGATCCGGCCCAATCGCCTTCTTAATCCTGCCTGCGGACGGTCCGGGAATCAGCTTGTTTTTGTTAGAGGGGGATTTTCCACTGGTGGCAGATGACAGAGACTATGACACCATGAGACCAGTGTAAAACCAAATTAAATAAAGGTTTTATTTCAAAACACTTTGAATTGTGCTCGGAAACGTACTGGGAGCCAATGTAGGTCTTTCAAGACCGGTGTTATGTGGTCTTGGCGGCCGCTCTCAGTCACCAGTCTAGCTGCTACATTCTGGATTAGTTGTAGTTTCTGGGTCACCTTCAAAGGTAGCCCCACATACAGCGCATTGCAGTAGTCCAAGCGGGAGATAACTAGAGCATGCACCACTCTGGCGAGACAGTCTGCAGGCAGGAAGGGTCTCATCCTGCGTACCAGATAGAGCTGGTAAACAGCTGCCCTGGACACAGAATTGACCCGATTCAGAAGGTTCTTACATTCCTAGCATCTGCCGCATACCGTATTTTTCGCTCTATAAGATGCACCAGACCACAAGACGCATCTAGTTTTTGGAGGAGAAAAACAAGGAAAAAAATATTCTGAATCTCAGAAGCCAGAACAGCAAGAGGGATCACTGTGCAGTGAAAGCAGCAATCCCTCTTGCTGTTCTGGCTTCTGGGATAGCTGCGCAGCCTGCACTCGCTCCACAAGACGCACACACATTTCCCCTTACTTTTTAGGAGGGAAAAAGTGAGTCTTATAGAGCAAAAAATACGGTAGCTTGCCCACAAGTGCCTATTAGCTCGCAAGCCGAGGAGTGCAGGGATTTTTCCAGTTACAGGTTAACTTCGAAAGAGCTGTTCAAATGAGAAAAGACGCAACCTGTATTAAAAAAAGCCCCTTCCTTGTATGAAATGTACTTCCTCATGTATTTCTCAGGCCAAGCCCAGTTCCCAGACTGAACATTAAAGGACACCTTCCCCCTCCCTCCCACCCACAAAATATGTTTCCATGTTGCTTAACTTTGGGCGCCGGAATTTCTCATGAGCACATAGGAACTGAGTCACCGGTTTGCGGGGAAACCCCAGGCCGCTGACCAATCAGCACCCGATCCATGCAATTGACCGCACATAAAAAGGGAGACTCCTGGACCCAACAGGCTACCTCAGCTCCCAAAAGCCACCGGCAGAAGGGATAGATCGGAGGCGATGAAGATGGAGAGCTCTTTCTGGAGAGTCCTGCTCTTGGTTGGGGCAGCTGCCGCAACCACCGTCTTGCCTCCTGCGAAGGAACTGTTGAGCTACGAGGACGCCGCGGCGCTCGCTGTCGACCTGTACAACCAAAAAGCAGATGAAGACGTCACCTATCGGCTTCTGAAAGCCGCCCCTCAGCCAAACTGGGTAAGTCCACCTGCGATGTCTGCAGTCTGGTGTCCCGGAGGACATGTTTCAGGCTGCAGCTGTGCTTTCTAGGACCAAAACATCTGGGGGCACCAAGTTGGGGAAGGCTGGCATGCGCCGTCAATGTGCACTGCACGTTCTGGGGTTTTATAAACCAGAAGGCAGGTTTGAGATGCTAAGGGTGTGGACGCACTATATATCTTTAAAGCACATTGACTTTCCACCAAAGCATTCTGGGAACTGTGGTTTGTTAAGGGTGCTGGGCATAGCGTGGGGGGTGCAGGGGGGGCCGGCCGCACCGGGCGCAACATCTGGGGGTTAGTGTTAGGGGGCGCAAATCCATGGGTTAGGGGGCGCAAATTACTTGCCTTGCCCCGGGTGCTGACAACCCACGCTACGCCACTGGCTACAGTTCCCAGGATTCTATGTGGGGAGGTCATGTGTTTTGATTGTATAGTGTATATTTAGCCTAAGGCCACCTGTGCATCTGTTTCCATCCTCCCTCTGGGAAGGAAGGAAGGAAGGAAGGAAGGAAGGAAGGAAGGAAGGAAGGAAGGAAGGAAGGAAGGCGCTCAATGTATCGTACTCCCATATTCTGGTACTGCTGGAAAAATTTAAAAGGGGGTTCCTAGACTGGAGGCATCCCTGACAGAAACACAAAAGAAAATATGCACTTTCCAGGTGAAAATATAGGCCTTTATTGAAAGACAAATGCCTAGGGACAGTCTCAAAAATAAGGAGAAGGCTGCAAAGAACAAACATGCGAAGCAATGTTTTTTTATACACTTCCAGATTAAAGTGGAACCTTGGTTTTTGACTGTCTGGGAAGCCGAATAATTCGGAACCCGAACGCCGAAAACCCGGAAGTAATTGCTTCTGTTTTCGAACCTGCCTCAAAAGTCTAACAGCTTCCGAGGCTCATTTTTCATTTCCCCCACAATGACTTTGCAGCCAGACCATTGTTCCTCGGTTTTTGAACGTTTCAGAAGTCGAACGGTCATCCGGAACGGATTACGTTCTAAAACCGAGGTTCCATGCATACATTTCTATTCACCAATTGAAGGATCACTGCAATCATAGCGGTTGCAACCCAATGTCATTATCCTGAACTAATCAGAATCACTTAACTCTTCAGATCAGCCCTTATCATAATATCATGTGATTACTGTTATAAGAAAAAACTGCTCCTTTTCCCTTATGGGGTACCCAAGATCCCGTATAGAGTCCTTATCTAGGTTCTCCATTGGTAGGAGAAAATAACAGAGGCCAACCAGAGAATATTGAGAAGCAAAGCAGCTAGTAAGCTTGATCTTTATTGATCTGTTGCAACAGGGTCCTCACTCACCACATACAGAAGGGAGGAGGAATCCAGAATATTGGTGTGCAAGCTCTTATATAGACTTTTGGAATTGCCCACCCTGTAGCCCAAGACCGCCCCCCAAAACATCATACATACATCACAGAAGGGGCGGTCTACAGCAGAATTCTGTCCCGCAGGAAACCTGTTAATGGGTTTACCTGGGCAGCCTGGCCATTCTTTTGTGATGATAAATACTTAATTCCTGAGTCCAGGTCACAGGCTCAGCCTAAAGGTAAAGGTAAAGGGACCCCTGACCATTAGGCCCAGTCATGAACGACTCTGGGGTTGCGGCGCTCATCTCGCTTTCTTGGCTGAGGGAGCCAGCGTACAGCTTCCGGGTCATGTGGCCAGCAGGACTAAGCCGCTTCTGGCGAACCAGAGAAGCGCATGGAAACGTCGTTTACCTTCCTGCCAGAGCGGTACCTATTTATCTACTTGCACTTGGATGTGCTTTAGAACTGCTAGGTTGGCAGGAGCAGGGACCGAGCAACGGGAGCTCACCCCGTTGCAGGGATTCGAACTGCTGACCTGCTGATTGGCAAGCCCAAGAGGCTCAGTGGTTTAGACCACAGCACCACCCGCTTACCACAGTCTCACCCTATTCATCCCCAAATGTGCCCTTAAGGCAGGATTTGCGAGCACAGAGACAATGGGGAAACTTTTCCCATTTCCATCCAAACTGCAGAGGAATATTTGAGGTCACTGAAAGAGTCAAAATGGCTTTAGGACTGTTTTCCTCTACTGTTTTCAGACACGTGGTTTCTACATTTATGTATATGTATGCCTGGTACATTTATGAACATTTATTTTAAACCGTAGACCTTATAATTCTCATAATACGCCCGCCTGAAATCTTTGCGCGATTGATGCAAATCAGGACAGCAGGTTCGGCGATATCAATCGCGCTCCCCACTAGTCGCAGGCGAGGTTTTTGCACTATCAGCTCTGATTTGGTTGCTCTTGTTTGTCTCAGGATGCGAGTTCCGAAAGCGCCCAAGAGCTGAATTTCACAATCCAAGAAACCGAGTGCCTGGCAGAGGAGGAACGCCCCGTGGAGGAATGCAGCTTCAGAGACGGAGGGGTAAGGCTGGGCAAAGTGGGGGGTGAAGAATCTGTTTCAGCCCACGACTTGCATCTGCACACGGGCTGCTTTTTCGAGGTCACGTCCAGCAGGCTGTTCTCACAGCGGCTATTATGGGATGCCCATAAGCACAACCTGAACATCACAGCACCCTACCTTTCTGAAATTCCCAGCAACTGGTATATTGAGGCATAATCCCACAGGGTTTTCTCAAGCATCAAGAGAGAGATGCAGAGGTGTGGACTGATCAGAAATCATATCAAAATGGCTTAAACCCAGCCAACACGATGCTTTCATTGCTGACACAAATGGCTTGCTCCTTATTTTTTTATAATTCCTCATAGCAATCCCACCTGATCACTACATGTAATGGTTATAGGGTTTGCTCGTGCGTAAGTTGCCGCCACTCCTGGCAAGGTTGCCTGGTTGAACCCTTTCTGTCTGGACAGCCTTTCACTCGTGGCTGTCTCAGTCGCTGGCAGAATCCGTCAGTGGGCGTTTCTTGAACTTCTTCCAGCAAAGAAGTTCTTTGACGCCAAGTCTCCTCCTACTCTCCCTGCGCGGAAGTCTTCTGCGCAGGGAGGGTGTGGGCAGCGGAGGACCCGTGCTCTCCCCGCTGGTGTCCGGTGAAGAGTCCTGGAGCCTCCTCTCCGATTCCCCCATCTGCCCCCCTTCACCACTGGTGTTACGCTGATTTCCTTCCCCAGCAGATGGGCTGCCTCTCACCCTACTGGGACCCTCTCCGGCATCCCTCTGGAGCCTTCCCTCCGCCTCCGATGGCAGTTCCCTGACACTACAGCTCTGAACCTCCCAACATTCAGCTGCATTTGATAGCCTCAATCTGTAAAGACTGAAATGAAAAAGGACATTAAGAAACTTTTCCTTGTCTTTATACTGTACTTTCCTGGGCAACCAGCCGGGAGCTGCTGAAAGCATCCTGACACCAGCGTAGTCATCATTAGTCTTGTGCCAATGTGTGGACGTACCCAGACTTGCACTGCATACATGTGCCACACTCACAGATGCCACAACAAATGCACACATTCAGCACATGGACTTACCATGCTTGCCGTCATGTCAGTACGAAGTCACATCTGAAGGGAGGGCCTTCTTGGTAGTGGCACCAGCCCTGTGGAACGCCCTCCTTTCAGATGTGAAGGAAATAAGTAGCTATCTTGTCTTTAGAAGACATCTGAAGGCAGCCCTGTTTAGGGAAGTTTTTAATATTTAATGCTGTATTGTTTTTAACACTCGATTGGGAGCCGCCCAGAGTGGCTGGGGAAACTCAGCCAGATGGGCGGGGTATAAATAATAAATTATTATTATTAAATTATTATTACACACTCCTATACTTCCTGCTCTCTCTCACTCACTCACTCACTCACTCACTCACTCACTCACTCTCTCTCACCCACAGAGCACACTGGTAGGCCCCTGGGCACCACGTTGGTGAACCCTGTGCCAGGGTTCGAACCAGGGGCTAACTGCATTGCTTCTCCTGGCACCAACCTTGGTTTTACCTCCCATTTCCTCCCTTTGCAGGTGGTCAAGGAATGCTCCGGCTTTTACTTCCTGGCTGAGAATCCACCTGTGGCCATTGTCACCTGTGAAGCAGTAGAGGACGAGGTAAGACAGTATTTCGGGGCACCTTCTGAGGTGGAAGGGGTTGACGTCGTAACGTCCTTTTAACCAATTTGTCATGTGTGAAAGGAATTCCCCATGGATCTCACCAAATTCCCAATCGGTCAGACACGGGATTCAGACACACAACCCTGAGATTAAGAGTCTCATGCTCTATCAGCTGAGTTACCCCAGCTCAGCTTCAGTGTTGCTGAGTTCATCAGATAGATTGAAAGGGAACAAAGGCTTGATTACCTAGTTCCTCGCAAGGAAATGGACATAGCTAAGCCTGGCAGGACAGCTTACTCTATGGTCTTAACCCCTTCATGTGTTAATTAGACTTAAGCAAGCTGGTTATAGGAGGCTAGTTATCCCACAGCATTTCAGCCAGGAGGACTGAGACCTGGCAGCAAAACAACAGCCAAGAGAGGGAAGAGAGAGAGAGAGAGGTAGAACCAGGCAAGCTGGCGCCCATTTTGGTGGTCCACAGTCCTCCCGCTGAGCGACGAGGTCCTAACAGGAGCTCTTTTTCTTCTGCAGCCTGAGCCCAAACGGGTGAAGCGGTCCTGGCTGAAGAAGAAGTTTAAGAAGATCAAGAAGGGCGTCAAGAAGGGTTTCCGCAAAATCTTCAAGGGCAAGGGAATAATGGTGGGAGGAACCGTTCGCTATTGAGATGGAGAAATCCCGAGGAACATGTGAAAAGCTCCTGTCGCTTTCGCACACACCTTCTCCCATTCCAACCTGTTCACCCTTCCTCAGATTTTCCTTTTGCCCACCCCCTGTTGCCTTGGTAATGCTTGCCAGCGGTCACCAACCCGTGCCCACCTGAACTTCCACCAGCCCCAGCCATGCCGGAGGAGACACGCAGCGGCGATGGCTGGTCCATTCGGGAAAATGAGGCACTGCCCACCCAACCCGATTCTGTCCTCCAATGCCCTCCACCTTTCCGCCTTCCTAGTTCCACCCAGTCCAGGGGGTCTCCCTGCCTGCTAGCCTCTTCCTCGGTGTTGCTGTTGCCAAACTCAGCGGAAGGATGGAGTTGTGATAGGAATTTTGAGGTCTTAGATATATGGTAATGTTCATAACCGCACATACATAGATCAGCACAGGAAGACCGACCTGGAACCATTTTGATTCCCAAGCTGTCCCAAACTGAGCAAATGTTTTCTCTGCAAGGTCAAAGTGGAAAAGCCTCCCCATTGTCTTTTCCTTCACAAATCCTGTCTTAAGGGTATGTCTGTGTTTGAATTGGGTGTGAGCCTGTGACCTGGTCCAGGAACTAAGTATTTAACATGACAAAAGATTGGCCAAGCTCCCCAGGCAATCCAATCAAGTAACCTGCCAGACAGGAGATAAACAACAACAGGAGAAAAACAATATTCAAATTTCTGTTTTAGACCGCCTTTTCTGCGATGTAAGTGTGATGTATCTCTGGGGTGGTCTTAGGTTTCACCCCTTTTGTGATGTATGTATGATGTTTCTGCGGGTGGTCTTGATCTACAGGGTGGCAATTTCAAAAGTCTTTATAAGGCCTTGCACACCAATTTTCCGGATTCCTCCTCCCTTCTGTATGTGGTGAGTGAGGACGCCTGTTGCAACAGATCAATAAAGATCAAGCTTACTAGTTGCTTTGCTTCTCAATATTCTCTGGTTGGCCTCTGTTATTCTCTCCTACCAATAGGGAACCCATGTAAGGACTCTGTATGGGCTCTTTGATATCCCATAAGGGAAAAGGGCAATTTTTGTTTACAACAGAGTCAAAACTAGAATTGGCTGTTCCAACCATCCTTCGCTCTAGCTCCACCAGTCGTTTAGGAACACAGAAAGCTGCTCTGTTTTGAATTGCACCCACTGGTCCATCTGGTTCAGTGTTCCCTGCACGGACTGGCAGCAGCGCTCCAGAATCTCAGGCAGGGAGTTCCACTGGGGAATCAAACCTGGAATCTTCAGCTGGGTTCCCTCCATTGAGCTACAGCCCTTTCCCTCGACCATTTAACCAGGTTCCTCTCCTGTTGTCCACCTCCCTTTCCACCCTACCAGGGTTAGTGTGCCCCAGTTCAGCAATGCTGGCAGAGGCTAATGGGAGTTTTAATAGCTCAAAACAGGTGGTTGGTGCAGACTGATCGAACCTCTTCCTTCCTCTTCTAAAAAAACCCCTTTATTTTGCATGCAAAAAATAAAATAAAAACGCTTTGAGTAATACTTGCAATGTACGAAAAACGATGGTGAAAATGGAGTATTTTTTTAAAACAGAGAAAACAATTCTAAACAATGATGTTGATGTTTAATGTCTGAATTTAAATTTGCAATGTAAAACTCAATAAAAAAGATTTGACATAAAAAAACCCCTCTTATTTTGGTTTCCCGCTCTGATTTTTGTCTTCTCTCCATTTACCACACCAATCTTTTTTTTTCTTGAGTGGATATTTTTCACGGCCTTGTGGGGAAACTGCTCTTTCCCCCCTTCTTATTCCTTTTACTTCCTGCCTGTTTAGATTTATAATCCCGCAATCAGAGCCCTGCTGGCTTGAGCGCAACTGGACATTGCCTGGCACACCTGTACAAATTAAATTCAAAGATGCTGCTGCAGACAAAGTCTTGGTGATGCTTTCAATCCTGATGTGCAGTTCCTCCAGAGCGGCTGAGAAAAAACCGTCATGTCCCTAAAACCTGGAGCAACCGACAGGGTGCCGTCCAGATGTTGTTGGACTACAAGTCCCATAATTCCTAGCCACGGGACATCATCGTCTAGAAGGCACTGTGCTGGGCTGCCTCCGTCTGGGTCAGGAGGGGTCACAGTGGGTGTGTTGCTGTTATTTGGAAGCAAGAAGATGAATAAAAATTTATTCTTCTTGGTTGGACTAGATGAGCTTGTTGAGATGTGTCTAAGGGAATGGGGGCAATGGACAGGCCCCCAGTTGGCTCCAGCCCAGTGGCCAGTTGCCGGTCGAACTCCAGTCCTTGGTTCTGCATCAATCTGCGACTCAGAGCTTCAGAAGCTGAGCACACAAGCCAGCAGAGCAAACAAACTCTTTGTCATGGAAGGGCAGACAGAGGCAAAGTGCAAGTAGATAAATAGGTACCTCTCCGGCGGAAAGGTAAACGGCATTTCCGTGGGCAGGAGCTGGGACCGAGCAACGGGAGCTCACCCTCTCGCGGGGATTCGAACTGTCATGTACTGAAGTTCTCACCCTGGGCCAGCAGGGGGATACTGTAGATAGTTATGCAAATGAAGGCTCGAAAGTGACGTTCAGTGATTGGATAGTTTGTATGCAAATGAAAGTGACGTTCAGTGATTGGCTAGTTACAGAAAATGGTTACTGTTGCATTCTAGTGGAGCTCTATATAAGCAGGCTGACTGAGCTCCTCAGTTCAGTTCTGTTCCAGCTTACAAATAAAAAGCTGCTTTGTAAGAATCGCTGTGTCGTCTGATATTTTCGCCTACAACTTAACACGAACCGCCGACCTTCTGATCGGCAAGCCCTAGGCTCTGTAGTCAAGACCTTGGTTTTTGAGCAGAACGTGTTCTAGAAGTCCGTTCGACTTCCGAAACGTTCAGAAACCAAAGCACAGCTTCGGATTGGCTGCAGGAGCGTCCTGCAGCCAATCGGAAGCCATACCGGACATTTGGCTTCCGAGGGAAAGTTCGCAAACCGCGACATCTACTTCCAGGTTTGCGGCGTTCGAGTTCCAAGTCGTTTGTGAACTAAGCTTTTCGAAAACTAAGGTACGACTGTACAGAGACTACACGTGTACAGGGCTCTGAGAATAAGGGAGAGAAAACATTATCTATTTCATAAAATCAACACATTGTAGAGTTGGAAGGGATCCTGATTGTCCTCTTGTAATTCAATCCCGTATAATGCAGGAATTGCAGCTAAAAAATTCCTAGCATCCAACATCTGCTTAAAAACCTCCAAGGAAGGAGATTCCTCCACCTTGTTTGTTTAATGAATTTATAAACCGGCCACTATTTGGAACTATCATGGTGGTGCACAGAAAAAGGTTTTTCTAAAACAACAAAATACAAAGTTTAAACAATAAATTGTCCCCTTTCTCAGTCCTGTGAGGATAGGGCAAGGAGCAATGGGGACAAAAACTGGAGATTTTATGGAAACAGGAAGAAATCCCAACGAAAGAAGAATGGAGAATGAAGTTGATGGAATACGCAGAATTAGACAAGCTAACGGGCAGAATTCGGAACCGGCGAGACCAGAGATTTACCGAGGACTGGGATAAATTTACAGAGTATATTAAGAATATATGTGAAGGTCAATTAAAATTTGTAGGTTTTCAAGAAGGTCTGGGACAATAATGGAAAGAAATATTGTTTTATAATAATTGTTAAGACTAATTTGGTTAAAAAAACCCAAAACAATATAGATGCAAGAAATGTGAATAATTGTGAAAACATGAAAATTTCCAGATAGACTGAAGGAAGTCTGAAAGTGGAAAGATTAGATTTGGATGTATAAATCAAATGGAATGGTTTTTTTTTTCTTTATTATTTATTGTTAAATTTGAAAATTTATATATATATATATATATTAAAAAAACACAAACTGGAGATTTTAAGCCAGGGATTTAGAAATGTTTCCTAAGTGTTAGATCAGGTCCATCGAAGAAACTGGTCGCTCAGGAATGTTCCTCAACCCTCATGCTGATTCAGTCAACTGGAAGCCCAGTTTGCACAACTCCTTACCCAAAGAAAAGAGAAACACAGGCCACAAGCCAAACCCCAAACAGCCATCTCTCCTGGTGCCAGCCCTGTGTGCCAACCCACTCTGAAGCCAGCGGTAAAAGCCACACCTGACGGTTTAAACGATCGCTTGAAATTTCCTCCTCCCTGATGGCTCCTGGACATTATCACCTCAACAGTATACTTGCAGATTTTAAAAAAGAAATAAAAATTTGGGTGGGAAAAGGAACTGTTCACAAGTCACGGTTTTTTTCAACTTGAAAAGTTGCCATACTTCAAGAGTGGCCAAAATTCGTTGTTGTTGTTTAGTTGTTTAGTCGTGTCCGCCTCTTCGTGACCCCCTGGACCAGAGCACGCCAGGCACTCCTGTCTTCCACTGCATCCCGCAGTTTGGTCAAACTCATGCTGGTAGCTTCGAGAACACTGTCCCACCATCTCGTCCTCTGGTGTCCCCTTCTCCTTGCGCTCTCCATCTTTCCCAGCATCAGGGTCTTTTTCAGGGAGTCTTCTCTTCTCATGAGGTGGCCAAAGTCTTGGAGCCTCAGCTTCAGGATCTGTCCTTCCAGTGAGCACTCAGGGCTGATTTCCTTCAGAATGGATCGGTTTGATCTTCTTGCAGTCCATGGGACTCTCAAGAGTCTCCTCCAGCATCATAATTCAAAAGCATCCATTCTTTAGGGATCAGCCATCTTTATGGTCCAGCTCTCACATCCATACATCACTACTGGGAAAACCATAGCTTTAACTCAGTGGCGTAGCGTGGGGGGTGCAGGGGGGCCCGGCCGCACCGGGCGCAACATCTGGGGGTTAGGGTTAGGGGGCGCAAATCCACGGGTTAGGGGGCGCAAATCCACGGGTTAGGGGGCGCAAATTAATTGCCTTCCCCCGGGTGCTGACAACCCACGCTACGCCACTGCTTTAACTATACGGACCTTTGTTGGCAAGGTGATGTCTCTACTTTTTAAGATGCTGAGTGGCCAAAGTGGCAGCTTCTAAATGTTGCTGGAAACCAACTTCCCTGCCCGTCCTGTCCATTGGGCAGACGGAGGCAACTGCCTCAGGCGGCGGAATCTGAGGGACATGGATGTGGTCCCTACTGTTGTCACTGCTGCCAGAGAAACTAGGAGAACTGACAGCAGCGGTTCCCAGGTTCTGGCAAGTGGCAAGAGAATCTGATGAACTATGCGGAACTGGCAAAACTGACATACAAATTGCGAGACAAGGACAACTGTGACAACTGTGACTTTAGAGAAGAATGGGAACTTTTTACAAATTATCTAAAAAGACAACAAAATGAATTGGACTCCTTGGCAGGTTTTGAATAAACATACACAAATTTATTGAGTAGATAGATAATTGTTGTTGTTGTTTAGTCGTTTAGTTGTGTCTGACTCTTCGTGACTCCCTGGACCAGAGCACGCCAGGCCCTCCTGTCTTCCACTGCCTCCCGCAGTTTGGTCAAACTCATGCTGGTAGCTTCGAGAACGCTGTCCAACCATCTCATCCTCTGTCGTCCCCTTCTCCTTGTGCCCTCCATCTTTCCCAACATCAGGGTCTTTTCCAGGGAGTCTTCTCTTCTCATGAGGTGGCCAAAGTCTTGGAGCCTCAGCTTCAGGATCTGTCCTTCCAGTGAGCACTCAGGGCTGATTTCCTTCCGAATGGAGAGGTTTGATCTTCTTGCAGTCCATGGGACTCTCAAGAGTCTCCTCCAGCACCAGAATTCAAAAGCATCCATTCTTCGGCGATCAGCCTTCTTTATGGTCCAGCTCTCACTTCCATACATCACTACTGGAGATAGATAATAAAAAGATATATACAGTTTTACAGTATGCAGAGAATAATATGAGTTGAGAAATCAGAGAGAGGAGTTGAGGGAGGTCTTGTGGGGAGGGTTTTTAGGGGAGGGGAAGGAAAAAAGGGGGAAATAATGAAGATTATTTGTTTTGATAATTGTCATGTTGAAATTGTTAATAAAAAACTTCTTTAAAAAAAGATGCTGCCCCACTTGCCCACCCCAGTTCAGCCCCAGTCTGAGATCAAATGGTGCTCTGCGTGAGGGAAGCTTGCAGCGTTTGGGTCTTCTATGTTTAGAGAAAAGACAGAGAAAAGGCGACCTGTTGGTGGTTATAATATGATGTGTGGCATCAAGAAAGCAGGTAGAGAAAAGCTATTCTCCCTCTCATAATGCTAGAATCCATGGAATCCAATGAATGTGTGAAGATCCAGGGCAGAGAAAAGAAAGGACTTATTCATCCAGCGCATAGTTATACTATGGAACTCCCTCCCACTTGAGGCAGGAATGGCCACCAGCTTAGATGGTTTTAAAAGAGGACTAGGCAAATTCATGGAGAAGGAGAGGGCAATTGATGGCTGCTTGCCTAGATGGCTGGGCCGGGCCGGGCCTCCACGGTCTAAGGTAAAAATGCTTCTGAATAACACAGACATCTGGTTGGCCACTATGAGAACAGCATGCTGGGTGGGACGCAGGTGGCGCTGTGGTCTAAACCACTGAGCCTCTTGGGCTTGCTGATCGGAAGGTCAGCGGTTTGAATCCCCGCGACAGGGTGAGCTCCCGTTGCTCGGTCCCTGCTCCTGCCAACCTAGCAGTTCGAAAGCACGTCAAAGTGCAAGTAGATAAATAGGTACCGCTCCAGCAGGACGGTAAATGGCGTTTCCATGCGCTGCTCTGGTTCGCCAGAAGCGGCTTAGTCCTGCTGGCCACATGACCCGGAAGCTGTACGCCGGCTCCCTCAGCCAGTAAAGCGAGATGAGCACTGCAACCCCAAAGTCGTTCACGACTGGGCCTAATGCTCAGGGGTCCCTTTACCTTTAGGGTGAGCCGGTGACCTGGACTCAGGAATTAAGTATTTTAAGTTCGAAACCACACCGGTGCAAGTAGATAAATAGGTACCACTGCGGCGGGGAGGTAAACGCCATTTCCATGCGCTCTGGCTTCCATTAGTGTCCTGTTGCACCAGAAGCGGTTTAGTCCTGCTGGCCACGTGACCTGGAAAGCTGTCTGTGGACAAACGCCCGCTCCCTCGGCCTGAAAAGCGAGATGAGCGCCTTTGACTGGACGTCCAGGGGTCATTCACCTTTATCTTTTTTTTAACTAGGTGGTCCTTGGCCTGATCCAGTAGCCTGTCATTACATTCTTGAAAACCGAGTGCTTACGTATTCAGTTACGGCTGCAAGAATACTGCTAGCCAGAAGTTGAAAATATGAAACAATACCTACAATAATAGATTGGCGATCACTCCTGCTAGAGTACTTTCAATTAGCAAAGCTGACCGGAAAAGTCAGAGGAGCCCCAAATCAAAAAACATTCAGAGAATGGAGACTATTCAAAGAATATATAAGATTATATTGTAATAATGACGTTATCCTAGCAGAACTTAATGATACTTGTATTTAATAAACAAATGGAATAAATATACTAGATGAATATACAGGAAAAGTTATAAAACAAACTGTGCGATAAAATTAAGACAAGAGAAAAAGTACAACAAAGTTTCTTTCAGAAGACTTTATTAGAAAAGACAGGATGTTATAGACAATATTCATTTCTTATCGTTAGCTCTTTTTTGCTTTATATTTTCTTTATCTTTTCTCTATTATATTTTTGCGTTTAATTTTGATGTAACTATCTGCAATATGGAAGTGAGAGCTGGACCATAAAGAAGGCTGATCGCCGAAGAATGGATGCTTTTGAATTATGGTGCTGGAGGAGACTCTTGAGAGTCCCATGGACTGCAAGAAGATCAAACTGATCCATTCTGAAGGAAATCAGCCCTGAGTGCTCACTGGAAGGACAGATGAAGCTGAGGCTCCAAGACTTTGGCCACCTCAGGAGAAGAGAAGACTCCCTGGAAAAGACCCCGATGTTGGGAAAGATGGAGGGCACAAGGAGAAGGGGACGACAGAGGACGAGATGGTTGGACAGTGTTCTCGAAGCTACCAGCATAAGTTTGACCAAACTGCGGGAGGCAGTGGAAGACAGGAGTGCCTGGCATGCTCTGGTCCGTGGGGTCACGAAGAGGCGGACACGACTGAACAACAACAATCTGTAATATATATGTAAGATGATATTTTAAATCAATAAAGGTGAATTAAAAAATAAATAAATGAAAACCGAATGTTGGAAATGCGGCAATGGCTCAGAAGACTGGAGTACGAACACAGCCTTTGAGAATCAGCAGGCTCCCCCCCATTCCTGTCTATGGCATCTATATTGTGGCAAGATGGGGCAACAGGATTCGATCTCCTATCCTGGAGAAGGCAGAGACTCCCCTGTGGCCTCAACCTTTCCCAAGACAACGAACTCCTTCCTGGCCTTCCCCCTCCCTTCCATGATGTTTTGCAAGGAGGCTTTTCAGCAATCGCTCTCCCGACGCACCTTTCAGTTGGACCCACATAAACTGGCACTTCCTCCTGGGGGGCGGGCAAGAGAAACCACACTTGCACCCTCAGCCGAAGGACGTTAGCCCACAGGGGAGGGGGGTTAGAGGGCCATGGGGTGCCGTGGGCTATAAAAAAGGGAGCTCAGCCACTGAAGCCCAAGGAAGGTACCAAACCGAGGATATCTTGAAGAGAGAGAACACGGATGGAGAAGAAGATGGAGAGATGCAAGCTGTTTCTGCTGCTCATCGCGGTGGTCGCGGCAGCTCCCACAACCCGCACCCCCGTCAGCTATGAGCAGGTGGTGGCGGCGGCCGTGGACACCTACAACCAGGAGCAAAACCCGGAATTTGCCTTCCGACTGCTGGAAGCTGAGCCGCAGCCTGATTGGGTACGTAGTTCCGTGGCTCGCCTCCATCATCTATTCTATCAGGGAGCAACTATTCCTTTTACAGTGGTATCTCTGGTTACATACGCTTCAGGTTACAGACTCTGCTAACCCAGAAATAGTGCTTCAGGTTAAGAACTTTGCTTCAGGACGAGGACAGAAATCGTGCTCCGGTGGCGTGGCGGCAGCAGGAGGCCCCGTTAGTTAAAGTGGTGCTTCAGGTTAAGAACAATTTCAGGTTAAGAACGGACTTCCAGGTTAAGTCCTTAATTTGTTCCGGACGTCCGTTCTTAACCTGAAACTGTTCTTAACCTGAAGCACCACTTTAGCTAATGGGGCCTCCCACTGCCACTGCGCTGCCGCCGCACAATTTCTGTTCTCATCTTGAAGCAAAGTTCTTAACGCGAGGTACTATTTCCGGGTTAGTGGAGTCTGTAACCTGAAGCGTCTATAACCTGAGGTACCATTGTATAGGTAAAGGTAAAGGTAAAGGGACCCCTGACCATTAGGTCCAGTCGTGGCCGACTCTGGGGTTGTTTCACTCATCTCTCTTTATTGGCCGAGGGAGCCGGCTTACAGCTTCCGGGTCATGTGGCCAGCATGACTAAGCCGCTTCTGGCAAACCAGAGCAGCGCATGGAAACGCCGTTTACCTCCCCGCCAGAGCGGTACCTATTTATCTACTTGCACTTTGACGTGCTATCGAACTGCTAGGTTGGCAGGAGCAGGGACCGAACAACAAGAGCTCAGCCCGTCACAGTGATTCGAACCGCCGACCTTCTGATCGGCAAGTCCTAGGCTCTGTGGTTTAACCCACAATGCCACCCACGTCCCATATATATATATATATATATATATATATATATATATATATATATATACAGAGAGAGAGAGAGAGAGAGAGAGAGAGAGAGAGAGAGAGAGAGATGGGTTTTTTAACATATTTTCAACAGTAATTAAACATACAGTCATACCTTGGGTTGAAGTAGCTTCGGGTTAAGCATTTTCGGGTTGCGCTCCGCGGCAACCCAGAAGTAACGGAGAACGTTACTTCTGGGTTTCACCGCTCGCGCATGAGCAGACGATCAAAACGACATCATGTGCATGCGCGGAAGTGGCAAAACATGACCCGCACATACGCAGAAATGGGTTGCGTTCACTTCAGGATGCGAACGGGGCTCTGGAACGGATCTCGATCGCATCCAGAGGTACCACTTTTACATTTCATTCAATTTTTTTGACTTCCATCAGTCCTGTCTGAAAATTTTCCAGCCTAATCTCTCAGCATGCATTTCTTATTTTCCCTATTACATTTCAAACTAATAACCAATATCTCTGTCTTTTTCTGTTTTGTAACACTTCGAATATTTCTCCTCACAAAACTTCTTGTAGTCCTACTAGCGTAATTTGTCGATTACAGTTGCTTTTCAAATAGTTCCTATACTTCTTCCGATCTTCTGTATATCTCTGGTCCTGCAGGTTTCGAATCCTTCCTGTCATTTTGTCCGATTCTGCATAGTCCATTAATTTCATCTGCCATTCTTCTTTCGTCGGAATTTCTTCTTGCTTACATTTCTGGGCTAACAATACTCTTGCCACTGTTGTTGCATATAAGAACAGTTTGACATCTTTTCTATTAATGTATTGGCCTATAATACCAAGTAAAAATGCCTCTGGTTTTTTAAAGAATGTATATTTCAATTTGTAGCAAAGATTTTGCACCTGAATTTGCTTCTTTCCTCCTCCCTCCCAACCCATTCCCCTTTTTATGTCGTGTCTTTTTCAATATTGTAAAAACTGAAGACCGGGACTATCTTTTCCAGCATCTGTCAACTGCTCAGGGAGCCTGGCTGAAGAGGGACATTAAAAAACTCTTTAAATGTATTTTTTTTCCCTATCCGTTTTGCTCAATATCTTCACAGGATGCTTCTGGTGAAACTACCCAGCCTATAAAATTCTCTATCAAGGAGACGGTTTGCCCCACGTCAGAGAAGAAAAATGTCTCCCAGTGCGAATACAAAGAGGAAGGGGTAAGTCTGGGCGCCCCACCACGCAAGATATTGCCAACTTTTCACTGCCTTTAACGGCAGCTGGGTCTGCAAATAAATTAGCAAGGTGGCACAGTTCCTCCACATAAGCTTTATTTTCCCAAGCCCCCCCCCCCAATTTAAGCCTGGGAATCCAGGTGACATTATTAGTCAGTGTGGCATAATAATAATAATAATAATAATAATAATAATAATAATAATAATAATAATAATAATATAATAATAATAATAATAATAATAATAAAATAATAATAATAATAATAATAATAATAATAATAATAATAATAATAATAATTTATACCCCGCCCATCTGGCTGGGCCTCCCCAGCCACTCTGGGCGGCTTCCAACCAAATATTAAAATACAGTAATGCATCAAACATTAAAAGCTTCCCTAAACATAGTCTTCTTCTTGGCGATCTCTCGTAGCCGAGTAAGATGGTCTTCCATAAACACGGATTTAACAGTGAGTCCGGAAGTGACTGTGGAGGTCAATTCTGGATCCACACGTCCTTCCACAGTGGGGAGCTGTTCACGGTGTGGATTTGCCAAGCATGCCTTCCTCTTAGCATGTTTCTCCCTTGCGTCCTGAGTTCGAGTGTCTTCAAAGCTAATAATAATAATAATAATTTATTATTTATACTCCACCCATCTGGCTGGGTTTCCCCAGCCACTCTGGGCGGCTCCCAACAGAATATTTAAAACACAATAAAACATCAAACATGAAAAGCTTCCCTAAACAGGGTTGCCTTCAGATGTCTTCTAAAAGTCAGATAGTTGTTTATTTCCTTCACATCTGATGGGAGGGCGTTCCACAGGGCGGGCACCACCACCGAGAAGGCCCTCTGCCTGGTTCCCTGTAGCCTCACTTCTCGCAGTGAGGGAACCACCAGAAGGCCCTCGGAGCTGGACCTCAGTGTCCGGGCAGAATGATGGGGGTGGAGATGCTCCTTCAGGTATACTGGACCAAGGCCGTTTAGGGCTTTAAAGGTCAGCACCAACACTTTGAATTGTGCCCAGACACGTACTGGGAGCCAAAGTAGGTCTTTCAAGACCGGTGTTATGTGGTTTCGGCGGCCGCTCCCAATCACCAGTCTGGCTACTGCATTCTGGATTAGTTGCAGTTTCCAGGTCACCTTCAAAGGTAGCCCCATGTAGAGCACATTCCCATGACATTTTTGGTGAATGCTGTTCTCCAACTGGAGCGCTCGCAGTCCAATTGTTGGTGTTTATACTACATTTTTTTAGATTTGCCTTAAGACAGTCTTTAAACCTCTTTTGTTGACCACCAGCATTACGCTTTCCATTTTTAAGTTTGGAGTAGAGTAGTTGCTTTGGAAGACAAATCTTAATAGTGTGGCATAGTGGTTAGAGCATGGGACTAGGATCTGGGAGACCAGCCTTCAAATCCCTATCTCTGTCATGAAGCTTGCTTGGTGACTTTGGGCCAGTCACTCACGCTCAGTCTATCCTACCTCAGAGGGTCGTTGTGGGAATTAAAACAAAATGATTTAATTGCTGCCCATGTGTAAAACTTTTTTTGGGTGGCAGGGAGCCACGGTGAGACTCCTTACGGGGTCCTCGCTGCGAGATCACATTCACCCGGTGCTCCACCAGCTACACTGGCTCCCGTTGGAGTACAGGATCAGGTTCAAGGTGCTGGTTTTAACCTTTAAAGCCCTATATGGCCTAGGACCCTCGTACCTACGGGACCGCCTCTCCTGATATGTCCCATGGAGGACCTTACGGTCTTCAAACAAAAACATCTTGCAGGTCCCAGGCCACAGGGAGGTTAGGCTGGCCTCAGACAGAGCCAGGGCCTTTTCAGCCGTGGCCCCGATCTGGTGGAATGCTCTGTCCCAAAGGACTAGGGCCCTGTGGGACTTGACATCTTTCTGCAGGGCCTGCAAGACGGAGCTGTTCCACCAGGCCTTTGGTCAGGGTGCAGTCTGACCCCCCTCTCTCCTGCAATCCTCATAGACCTCTAGCCCAATGGTTGCCATTAATTTGATTCTGAACTGATTTTAGAATGAATTGATTTTAGAATGTATTTCAATTAATTGATTGTGATTTTATGTAAACTGTGTTACTTTTACTGTTGTTAGCCTCTCTGAGCCCGGCTTCGGCTGGGGAGGGCGGGATATAAATAATTTATTCTTATTATTATTATTATTATTATTATTATTATTATTATCCGGTCCAGCCCCCTGCAATGCAGGAATTTTTCACCCCATGTGGGAATCGAACCCGCAACCTTGAGATCACAAGTCTCATACCCCAACCGACTTAGCTGTTCTATAGGTTTTAAAGTATTGCTGCAATTTTTTATTCTGTTGTTTTCTCTTTTTGCAAACCTCTTTGAGGTTTCTCCCCCCTTTGTTTAGCACTCAAGTGGTGTAGACGTTTTATGAAATAAATAAACCGAATCAATAAATCAATGAATGCCTAGAGTGGATGTGGCCCATATCTCTTCTTCTGTGGGTCTTTGACGTAGAACTTTTCTTTAGCGCTGATAACTTACTCCTTTCCTCTTTCCTCAAACAGCTGGACAAAGACTGCTCTGGCTTCTATTCGACCCAGCAAAGTCCGCCTTTAATTATCATGCAATGTGAGGACGTGGATCAAGAGGTAAGAGAGATCAGGCGCTGGCAAAATTTGGGACGGGGTGGGGTAGGGGTACAATGTGCGGAGACCCTGTCTGAAACCCTGGAGAGCAGCTGCCAGTAGGAGCCAATAACTGCTAATGTCCTGACTCAGTAGGCAGCTTTCGATCTGCACAGCGTTCCCAGTGTTTTTCATCCCCAGATTCTGGGATGAAAAATGCTTTTGAGCATGTGCAGAGTGTGACAGGAAGTAGATGGTCGGGTTTTCTATTTTTTGTAAATAAAATTTGTAAATGGAATTGTTTTTATATGTAATAATAAGAATAATATTTTAAAAGGTTAGGTTGCTTTATCATATATGGGTTTGCCATTCCAGGCTCCTTTGGGAGAAAGCGTGGGATAATAATAATAATAATAATAATAATAATAATAATAATAATAATAATATATTTGTACCCCCACCATCTGGCTGAGTTTCCCCAGCCACTCTGGGCGGCTCCCAATCAAGTGTTAAAAACAGTACAGCTTTAAATATTAAAAACTTCCCTGAACAGGGCTGCCTTCAGATGTCTTCTGAATGTCAGGTAGTTGTTTTATCTCTTTGACATCTGCTGGAAGGGCGTTCCACAGGGTGGGCGCCACTACCGAGAAGGCCCTCTGCCTGGTTCCCTGTAGCTTTGCTTCTCACAGGGAGGGAACCACCAGAAGGCCCTCAGTGCTGGATCTCAGTGTCCGGGCTGAACGATGGGGGTGGAGACGCTCCTTCAGGTATACTGGACCGAGGCCGTTTAGGGCTTTAAAGGTCAGCACCAACACTTTGAATTGTGCTCAGAAACGGACTGGGAGCCAATGAATATCTCTCAGGACCGGTGTTATATGGTCCCGGCAGCCACTCCCAGTCACCAGTCTAGCTGCCGCATTCTGGATTAATTGCAGTTTCCGGGTCACCTTCAAAGGTAGCCCCACGTAGAGCGCATTGCAGTAGTCCAAGCAGGAGATAACCAGAGCATGCACCACTGTGGCGCATGTTTATGATTATGCTCTTCTGAACAAAGTAGGAAAATAGCAATAATCTCTCTCTCTCTCTCTCTCTCTCTCTCTCTCTCTCTCTCTCTCAGGCTCTATCTTATTGTACTCACATGACTGTGACTAAATTTAAGAAGTGCTTTAAGACGAATGCTAGCAGCTTTTAAAACATGGTTTAAAAATGATGGGCTCAGGTGAATTTTCTTCCCATGCCCGCATGGTTGCATCAAACCAAGTTGGGGAACCAAAAAATGTGTCCCGTTCTGAAATGTGAAAAGCAGATTGCAATTCTGCATGTAGCTTGCAGTAGAGGAGCAATGACTGGATAATGCAGACGGGGGAAACTTTGGGGCAGCTGAACTATAACTCCCATCAACCCTGGCCACTGACCCTACATGCTGAGGCTGGTGGGAGTTGGTTCCACAACAACTGGAAGGCCAAAGGTTCGCCGCACCTGGGATAGTACTCAGAGTCTGAAAGCATCCTAAGAGCTCAGTACAGTGGTACCTTGGTACTCAAACGCCTTGGTTCCCAAACACCAAAAACCTGAAAGTAAGTGTTCCAGTTTTCGAATGTTTTTCGGAAGCCAAACGTCCGACATGGCTGTCGGCTATTGTTTCCAGGGTGCCTGCAGCAGTCTTCCACTGCCTCCCAAAGTTTGGTCAAACTCATGCTGGTAGCTTCGAGAACACTGTCCCACCATCTTATCCTCTGTCATCCCCTTCTCCTTGTGCCCTCCATCTTTCCCAACATCAGGGTCTTTTCCAGGGAGTCTTCTCTTCTCATGAGGTGGCCAAAGTTCAGCTTCAGGATCTGTCCTTCCAGTGAACACTCAGGGCTGATTTCCTTCAGAATGGAGAGGTTTGATCTTCTTGCAGTCCATGGGACTCTCAAGAGTCTCCTCCAGCACCAGAATTCAAAAGCATCCTTTCTTCGGCAAACAGCCTTCTTTATGGTCCAGCTCTCACTTCCATGCATCACTACTGGGAAAACCACAGCCTTAACTATATGGGCCTTTGTTGGCAAGGTGCTGTCTCTGCTTTTTAAGATGCTGTCTAGGTTTGTCATTGCTTTCCTCCCAAGAAGCAGACGTCTTTTAATTTCATGACTGCTGTCACCATCTGCAGTGATCATGGAGCCCAAGAAAGTAAAATCTCTCACTGCCTCCATTTCTTCCCTTTCTATTTGCCAGGAGTTGATGTGTGGCCATGATCTTACTATCGTTAATTAGTAAAATTCATGTTAAAATGCTGTTTCAGGGGTGGTTTTTAAAAGTCTGGAACGGATTAATCTGTTTTGCATTACTTTCTATGAGAAAGTGTGCCTTGGTTTTGGAATGCTTTGGTTTTGGAACGGACTTCCGGAACGGATTAAGTTTGAGGCCGTTGTATCAGCTTTGTGGAGTAATAAATGAGTATTGCAAATGCACACTCAGCGCTTGTACTCACTACTTTATCTCTCTTATCTCTGACCTAGCTGAGTCGTATAACAAGGGGACGCTGGAGAAGGTTCTGGAGGGGAGCCAAAAGATTTGTGAAGAGACACGGCGTGAGGATTGCCTTAGCAGCGTTTCGGTTTGGATAGAGAACTCCGGAAGAAAAGGAAGTTTAAATGATCCCCGTCCCAAGGTGCTCTCTGCACCAGCCTCACATTAAAGGGATCTAGAAGTTCTGCTTTACTTTTTGCACTGCTTCTCTTTCACTTCTTTCAGCCCAGATAACTTCCACAAGGCTGCAGTGTATAATGATAAAATGCCCTGCAGAAATAAAAATAAAAACCTTCTTTGCTCCAAAACCAAGTGTTTGTTAACTGTACTGTATAGACTTTGTTGCGAGGCAGGTCCAAATGACACATGAGCAAACCAGATGTTGGTCTGAGCATATTTGCTTTTTTTTTTAAATTGTGGAGGTAAAGGTAAAGGGATCCCTGACCATTAGGTCTAGTCGTGACTGACTCTGGGGTTGCGGCGCTCATCTCGCTTTATTGGCCGAGGGAGCCGGCGTACAGCTTCTGGGTCTGTGGCCAGCATGACTAAACCGCTTCTGGCGAACCAGAGCAGCGCACGGAAATGCCGTTTACCTTCCCACCGGAGCGGTACCTATTTATCTACTTGCATTTTGACGTGCTTTCGAACTGCTAGGTTGGCAGGAGCTGGGACTGAGCAACCGGAGCTCACCCCGTCATGGGGATTCGAACTGCCGACCTTATGATTGGCAAGCCCTAGGCTCTGTGGCTTAACGCTCAGCGCCACCTGCGTCCCTTAATTGTGGAGGTACAATGTGCTAACGGGCAGATAGAGGGCGCTGCTCTTGGCATCAGACATAACAGCAACCTAGAGCAAATATTGTACAGAGAGGTACAGACATGATAAAACCTGAAGACCCTTTCGGTTCTCTCTCTGGAGAGAACTGTGCAGAGAATTGAATCTAAGATTGGAAAAATGAGAAGCTGAGAGCTGAAATTGACAGTTCCTTCCATTGACAGCTCACAGCAGAGTTAGCACAATGGCAATTGCTCCAAGCACATTTAATCATGGTTAGATTTTACATCTAGCCTCATCCACCTTTTAAAGAAACGTTCCTCATGAAAAGACTTGTTGTTGTTGTTGTTTAGTCATTTAGTCGTGTCCGACTCTTCGTGACCCCATGGACCAGAGCATGCCAGGCACTCCTGTCTTCCACTGCCTCCCGCAGTTTGCTCAAACTCATGCTGGTAGCTTCGAGAACACTGTCCAACCATCTCATCCTCTGTCGTCCCCTTCTCCTTGCACCCTCCATCTTTCCCAGCATCAGGGTCTTTTCCAGGGAGTCTTCTCTTCTCGTGAGGTGGCCAAAGTATTGGAGCCTCAGCTTCAGGATCTGTCCTTCCAGTGAGCACTCAGGGCTGATTTTCTTAAGAATGGAGAGGTTGGATCTTCTTGCAGTCCATGGGACTCTCAAGAGTCTCCTCCAGCACCAGAATTCAATGAAAAGACTTAGGTTAGAATAAATCACAGACACTTAGCTTAGATCTTTACTCTCAGAGTTTCTGAAAATTGCAATAAACAAGACTCCATCTGCTGCCAGTAAAATAAAGGAGAAAATTTTCCAACTGACCTAAAAAGAAAGAACTTGGTTATCATACAAAAGAATCATGCAGTCTTTCGAATCGCAAAGATGCAGGCTGTCGAAATCTCCTTTCAGAGAGATTCTTCATTTGCTGAGCTGGGAGCCAAGTTGCATGGCTCCTTCTTTGAGGAAAGCTGCAGAGAGAGAGAGAAAGTGGGAGGGGGGAAGCAAAGGCTTCTGGGAGCCTTCTCTACCCATAGTGGCAACTTGACTTCAGAGCTCAAGTTAACCCTTTCATACACACAAGTGTGAGTCAGAGGAAGCAAATCATCTGGCTTCTTTTGCACGCAATCAAAATGAGATCGTCATTTTTTTGTATTTGACGCCATCAAAGCTATCTAAGATGTATAAAAATGTCTCGAACAAATGCTGGCAGTCTGGGCTCTCTGAAGGAAACCTGATTCATATGTGGTGGTCATGCCCCAAAATCAAACAGTTCTGGAATGTTATATACGATGAACGGAAAAAAATTATAAGGATAACTTTCTCCCAAAAACCTGAGGCCTTCCTACGTGGAATTGTAGGTAGAGAGTTACTAAAAAAATGCAAAAAAAATTTTTTTTTGTACGCAACTGCGGCCATGAGAATCTTGGTTGCACAGAACTGGAAAGGTGAGAGGGTTCCTACTAAAACAGAATGGCAGAATAAATTGGTAGAATTTGCCGAGACGGCTCAAATGAGAAATAGGCTGAGAGGCAATATAAATCAAAACTTTATTCAAAAATTGGATGTGATTAAGAAATATTTAATGAAATACAATAGCAGTGTGGAGTCTGTGACAGCGTTTGAATGATTTCTGTATATATGCTAGATAAAACTAAAGCAAAAGGTTTCATAAGTAGTAATAAATTTTAAGGTTACATAATTAGTATAACGTGAGGGCCATGTACACAGTTGGAAAACAGAAAAGGTAAACACAACATAAAAATGGTGTGGTGAATTGTATTGCATAGAACGGTCTTTGATTTGTGTTCTTTTTCTTTTTTCATAATACAGTGGTACCTCGGGTTAAGTACTTAATTCATTCCGGAGGTCCGTACTTAACCTGAAACTGTTCTTAACCTGAAGCACCACTTTAGCAAATGGGGCCTCCTGCGGCTGCAGCGCCGCCAGAGCACGATTTCTGTTCTTATCCTGAAGCAAAGTTCTTAACCTGAAGCACTATTTCTAGGTTAGCAGAGTGTGTAACCTGAAGCATATGTAACCCAAGGTACCACTGTACCATATACAGTAGTACCTCTGGTTAAGTACTTAATTTGTTCCAGAGGTCCGTTCTTAACCTGAAACTGTTCTTAACCTGACGCACCACTTTAGCTAATGGGACCTCCCGCTGCTGCCGCCGCACAATTTCTGTTCTCATCCTGAAGCAAAGTTCTTAAGCCGAGGTACTATTTCTGGGTTAGCGGAGTCTGTAACCTGAAGCGTCTGTAACCCAAGCTACCACTGTATAACAATGTAATGTTGTCAAGCAAACTTAATAAAACAAATTTAAATAATAAAAATGAGATTGTCTCCCCCAAAATGGCACCCGAGAAGCATCTCACCCAATTTCACTCCTATAGTAACGGTCAATCAATCAATCAATTAATTAATTGATCCTCACGGAAGCTGGGAACCCTTGTGAGCAGGCAAAGAGGACAACCAGAGTGGAGGGGGCCGCTTAGCGTGGAGTAAAACAGATGGAGACTTGGTGTGGGATGTTCCCAAATCCACTGACCTCTGGGGTGAGGTCAATTTTGGTGACTCCAGGAGGGTGTCTGAGATGAAAACTTTGCAGGATGGTGGTGAGATACAGGAATAGCTGCATCCGGGCCAATCCTTCACCCAGACAGTTTCTCTTCCCTGTGGGAGGAAGAAAGGAGAAGCTGCAGTCCAGGTATTTCACAAATCTAGCCGGCTTTTTAAAAAGATTAGAAATATTCACAGAGGAATATTCTCTACTGAAAGAAAACTACAGGAAAATGATGTATAGAAGGCATATACCATCATTACAGATAGTGAAAATGTATAAAACTGGCTCAAATATATGTTGGAAATGTAAGGAAAAAGAAGGGACTTTCTACCATATGTGGTGGCATTGCAGAGAAATTAAAAAAAAATTAAAAAATTTAAAAAAAAATTAAAAAAAATGGGAAATGATATATAACGAGTTGAAGAAAATGTTTAAATTAACATTTGCAAAAAAAACCAGCAGCATTTTTGTTAGGGATGGTAGGAAAAGGAAGATGAAGAACATATTTATGTACACGACAACGGCGGCAAGAGTCTTAATAGCACAAGGATGGAAGAATGAAGAAACCCCGACAAAAGAACAGTGGCAAGAGAAACTGATGGACTATACGGAACTGGCAAAATTGACGTACAAAGTGCGTGACGAGGACAACTGTGACTTTAAAGAAGAATGGGAACCTTTTACAAAGTACTTAAACAACAAAACGAACTGGACTCCTTGGCAGGTTTTGAATAAACATACACAAATTTATTTGTTAATATAATAGATGGATAATTTAGGGATTTTTACATTTTTTAATAACATGCAGAGAATAATTTGTGTTAAAAAACCAGAAAGAGGAATACCTCCGTGGTGGGGTATTGTAAGAAAGTAAAATGCTTCTGGGAAATGATATATAATGAGATGAAGAAAATGTTGAAGTATACATTTGTGGGGGAAAACCAGAAACATTTTTACTTGGCGTTGTAGGTACAGAAATTAACAGACAGGACAAAAATCTGTTTTTATGTGCAACTATAGCAGCGAGAGTATTACTAGCCCAGCGATGGAAACAGGAAGAATTACCAAATAAAAATGGCAAATAAAAATGATGGAGTATGCAGAACTGCCAAAGTTGACTGGGAGAATTCGGAACCAGGGATACAGGGGGGCAGATGGGGGAATTGGCGAGGGGGCTCCAGGACTCCTCGCCGGAGACCAGCAGGGAGAGCATGGGTCCTCCACTACTCACACCCATCCTGCGCAGAAGACTTCCGTGCAGGGAAAGTAGGCGTAGACTTGACGTCAAAGAACTTCTTTGCTGGAAGAAGTTCAAGAAACGCCCACTGACGGATTCTGCTAGCGACTGAAACAGCCACGAAGTGAAGCGCTGTCCAGACAGAAAAGGTTTAACCAGGCAACCTAGCCAGGAGTGGCGGCAACTTACGCACGAGCAACCCCATATAACCATTACAGTTTACAAGAAGTTTTGTAAGAGGGACTATATAAATTATTGTAAAATGATTTAGGAAGGAAATAATCAGGAAATGAAGTTTAAAAGCATTCATTATAATAATAAAATGCAAGATTATATAGCAAAATTGAAAATCACTAGACAGGATTGATGGACGTCTCGGGCTATAAAAGCCCAAATGAAGATGATGCGATGTGATGTGAAGCTTTGTTTGGAAACCATATGCAAAAATTATTATTTTTAAAAAAAAGATAGAGAGGTAAAATTGACTCTCCCCCCCTGGCCCTGCTGACATGTGACCCTACAAGAAGTTGTGACCCTTTGTGAAACAAATGGTCTCCCAGCCATAGCTGTCAACTTACAGATTTGAAAATAAGGGACCAGCAGCCTCAAAAATAAGGGATCAGCAGCCAAAATAAGGGATCAACAATTACTTTGATAAAATACATATTTTGTTGCGTGCAAATGGCTTTAGATACCTATTAGGTTCATAAATTACCATATAGCATATAATCAACACACAAAAACAGCAACAATTTGTTGTTGACAAAGGACAGCTGGACATTACCTTCAGTAGCTTATTTAAGGGACATCATCAATAAGGGACAGCAGCGGGACATCGCGCTGGGATAAGGGACTGTCCCGCCAAATAAGGGACGCTTGACAGCTATGCTCCCAGCCCCGATCGACTCTGACTCACTGCTTTTTGTGGGAAAAGAAAAGGTAGAGATCCCCACCTGCGGAAAAGGGAATGTCGGCTCCGTTCTTCTTGAAGTTTCCTTTTTCATCCAGGAAATGTTCTGGGGCGAACTGGAAGGGTTTGTCGTATTGCTTGGGGTCGTGCAGTGCAGAACTCAGGATAGGGAAGATGGAGGAACCCTGTTAGGGGAAGCCAAGAAGGCAAAATACATCAAGCCCTACTTCGGAAGACCTTGTTGTGGTTCTCTTCCAGGACGTTAATATTCAGGCAGCTTCCAGGGAGCAGAGGTGCTCCAGAAAGCAACTCCTCTCTAACGGACTATTCGGAACTGGCAAAGTTAACGGCGAACATAAGAAATCAATACCATGGGCAATTTACGAGCGAGTGGAAGCCTTTTTGGGATTATTTGGAGGGGGGAAACATAACCAAATGAAATCGTGGGCAGGATTTGAAATGTGAGCAATGGGAATAAAGCTATAATATATGAAACAGGGGGAGATGTATCAGATGAAATAGGTGATATAACAGAGGAATATGTATTAGGTGAAATGTCTGATATTATGCAGGAAGTGAAAGGGCACAGAAAGGGAGGGGGGAAGTCAAATCATAAGAGAAACGGGTAACAAATTTGAAATCTGGAATGAGTTGGTTAAAGTTATGAAAAGCTAATAAAATCTTAATACAGACAGTAAACCCTTAAAGGCCTGAAGGGTTGAAACCAGCACAGTGAATTCGGTTGAAAAGCCACCAGTGTAATTGTTGCAAATTTTGTGCAAAGGGACCTGAACATGTAAATGTAGCTTGGCCCTAAGGGTGAGGCTCTTGGGGGGCAAGGCAATTTGCCCCCGATCCTTTTGTTGGGGGGGGTCAGCCCCCCCAATGTTCAGAAGGCTCTGCGCATGACATCAGGACATTGTGATGTTCCATCCGGACCCCTCAATTCTCCGGAGAAACTGGCGCCCTTGGTACTATCTCCAGCCCTGCTCCACACCTGCCCCGAGTGCTTTTGCCCACCTGGAATATGTCCTTGAGCTGTGACACGATCCCCTGACTATCTGCATGGAGAGAGACTTGTGCACAGAACCCTCTTGAGTTCCGCGTGCTTGAAACGCAGCTAACTAGACAAAATTCAGGGACATGGGTGGTGCTGTGGTCTAAACCACAGAGCCTAGACTTGCCGATCAGAAGGTCGGCGGTTCGAATCCCCGCGACGGGGTGAGCTCCGGTTGCTCGGTCCCAGCTCCTGCCAACCTAGCAGTTCAAAAGCATGTCAGAGTGCAAGTAGATAAATAGGTACCACTCCGGCGGGAAGGTAAACGGCGTTTCCGTGCGCTGCTCTGGTTTTGACAGAAGTGGCTTAGTCATGCTGGCCACATGACCCGGAAGAACTGTCTGCAGACAAACGCAGGCTCCCTCTGCCACTAAAGCGAGATGAGCGCCACAACCCCAGAATCGTTTGTGACTGGACTTAACTGTCAGGGCTCCTTTACCTTTTTTAGACAAAATTCAGAGTCATTCATTGCTCAGCCCCCTTCTCCATCTGGGCCTGTCCTTGACATGCCCCCCCCACCCAAAAAAGTCTGTCCACGAGGCAACATGGCCATTAGGTGTAAGACATTTCCCCATCCTTGTCCTAAAAGCAAAAGCTCTAATTAGGGTGGGGGGGATTGAGTTTGTCTCTAGCACGTGCGCATGTCAAGACATGCTCATGAACATCAACCAGCACACAGCGCATGGCCTGCCACGTCATATGTTGAGCAGATGAGGATTGATTTGAACTGTTGATAACAAGAATAGGGCAATTGTTGTTTCTCCAAGGTCAGCTGAAAAACTCGGTGCAATAACACATCACACCAATGGTGAGCCAACACATTTTGCTGCCTGAGGCAAGACAATAAATGGTGCTCCCCAACCCAAGTCAAGACCCATAGTACCAAAGGCAGGTGGAATTATTTGCCATCTGAGACAGACAATTCCACAGGCTGACCTTCCTGATAATATCATGATCTTAATCACCACCCCTTTTCTCCCCTTTCCTGACACCCAAAATTAAGCAACTTGAAGCAGCTGCCTCTCTCTATACTGTACAACGGTAGGGCCGGTCCCATGTGCCCATCAACCTCTGCCTGTTTGTTGCCTGCCACTGCTCTGAAGCTGTCAGCAGACTCTGATGCCGTTCCAGGTACCTTGGGGATGAAATAGCCTTCAATTTCGGTGTTGTGTTTCGCCACACGGGTGAACCCTAAGGGGACGAGATCCATGAATCGCTGCGCTTCGTGGAGGACGGCTTCTGTGTAAGGCATCTCAAGGCGATCCTTCATGGCAGGCGGCCTCTCCTGTCCTATCACTTGGTCTATTTCCTTTTGGATCTTTTCTAGAAGTGGACACAAAAGGCAGAACATCCAGGTCACATCACAGCAGATACGGGGAGGACGGGGGAGAAAGCGAGTTCTTGCTACCCCGTTCTGAAACCTAGCAACATCACCCTAGAATGTTTCTCCTCAGGAGAGTATGGCCAAACTATTCACGAAATCCAGCACCTCCTGAGCTCTGTGAGTGCGGCTTTCTCCCAACTGAGAAACCACATGAGAGCACTGTGTGTAGCAATCTAGCCAGCACTAATAATAATAATAATAATAATAATAATAATAAATAATTTATTTATACCCCACCCATCTGGCTGGGTTTCCCCAACCACTCTGGGCGGCTTCCAACAAGATATTAAAATACAGCAATTCATACTTATTTGTAGCTCTCTCTTTAAGTTAACTCCACCCCTAAAAGCAGAGCCATATTGATTGCTTTTCTCTCAAGACAAGATTCTGCTATTTTCCCTCACTCATCTCCACTCATCCTATAAATAGTTCCTGCCTGAATAAAGCCTTTGAGCTACAGAAATTGTAATTCACCCAAGCTGCAAGGACAAGTGCAAGCACAGTTAATTCAGTGGTTAGTCAACCTTGCACGGCTGGGTGTTCAAGCAAGGTCATGAGGATATATCTCAGGGTGGTGCTTGTTGTTTCTGTCCCAGCGATGAATATGTCATAAACTGCCATGTTCAAGTTCTCTCTAGTGAATTCAGTCTTGGGGTTCTGCTGCTCCTGGAAATGGGGAAAAAACACACACGAGTTCATCCTCTATACCAGGAGCCCGATATGATGTTTCACCAAGACTTAATCAGCATCCTACTGTTTTTTTTTACCAAATCTATACACTGTTTTTGTTAAAAAACAAAAACCCACAGCACAGTTTACAAAAAGAACAAAACAATCACATTATCAGGAAAGCCAGTTATGATTAGCTATTTAAAACATTTTTTAAAAATCAAATCAATTAGAAGCAAAACCGGATTAAAGCACATATCAACATTCTACATATATGGGTAGGCTTATCTAAACAAAATTGTTTTTAGCAGGTGCCTAATTTCAGACATATGGGACACAGGTGGCGCTGTGGGTAAAACCTCAGCGCCTAGGACTTGCCGATCGCATGGTCGGCGGTTCGAATCCCCGCGGCAGGGTGAGCTCCCGTTGCTCGGTCCCTGCTCCTGCCAACCTAGCAGTTCGAAAGCACGTCAAAGTGCAAGTAGATAAGTAGGTACCGCTTTATAGCGGGAAGGTAAACGGCGTTCCGTGTGCTGCTCTGGTGCCAGTTCGCCGGAGCAGCTTCGTCACGCTGGCCACGTGACCCGGAAGTGTCTGCGGACAGCGCTGCCTCTCGGCCTCTAGAGTGAGATGAGCGCACAACCCTAGAGTCTGTCAAGACTGGCCCGTACGGGCAGGGGTACCTTTACCTTTCATTTCAGACATAGGGACATGGGTGGCGCTGTGGTCTAAACCACAGAGCCTAGGGCTTGCCGATCAGAAGGTCAGCGGTTCAAATCCCTGCAACGGGGTGAGCTCCCGTTGCTTGGTCCCAGCTCCTGCCAACCTAGCAGTTTGAAAGCACCTCAAAGTACAAGTAGATAAATAGGTACCACTCCAGCGGGAAGGTAAACAGAGTTTCTGTGCGCTGCTCTGGTTCGCTAGAAGTGGCTTAGTCATGCTGGCCACATGACCCGGAAGCTGTACACCGGCTCCCTCAGCCAATAAAGCGGGATGAGTGCTGCAACCCCAGAGTCGGCCACGACTGGACCTAGTGGTCAGGGGTCCCTTTACCTTTAATTTCAGACATAGGGACGCGGGTGGTGCTGTGGTCTAAACCACAGAGCCTAGGGCTTGCCTATCAGAAGGTCGGCGGTTCAAATCCCCGCAATGGGGTGAGCTCCTGTTGCTCAGTCCCTGCTCTTGCCAAACTAGCAGTTCGAAAGCACGTCAAAGTGCCAGTAGATAAATAGGTAATAATAATAATAATAATAATAATAATAATAATAATAATAATAATAATAATAAATTTTATTTATATCCCGCCCTCCCCAGCCGAAGCCGGGCTCAGGGCGGCTAACAACACTAAAACAGTACAACATTATAAAACATTATAAAAATGAATTAAAATCAAAATTGATGGCAACCATAAACTAAAGTTCTGTAAAGATTGCCAAAGGAGGGAGTCAGGCTGTGCCCCGAACAAAGGCCAGGCGGAACAGCTCTGTCTTGCAGGCCCTGCGGAAAGATGTCAAGTCCTGCAGGGCCCTAGTCTCTTGTGACAGAGCGTTCCACCAGGTTGGAGCCGCAGCCGAAAAAGCCCTGGCTCTAGTTGAGGCCAGCCTAACCTCTCTGTGGCTTGGGACCTTCAAGGTGTTTTTATTTGAAGACCGTAAGTTCCTCTGTGGGGCATACCAGGAGAGGCAGTCCCGTAGGTACGAGGGCCCTAGGCCGTATAGGGCTTTGAAGGTTAAAACCAGCACCTTAAACCTGATCCTGTACTCCACCAGGAGCCAGTGCAGCTGGTATAGAACCGGATGAATGTGATCTCTAAGCGAAGACCCCGTAAGGAGTCTCGCTGCGGCATTCTGCACCCGCTGGAGTTTCTGGGTCAGTCTCAAGGGCAGCCCCACGTAGAGCGAGTTACAATAATCCAGTCTGGAGGTGACCGTCGCGTGGATCACAGTGGCTAGGTCAGGGCGAGAGAGGTAAGGAGCCAACTGCTTAGCTTGGCGGAGATGAAAAAATGCCGCCTTTGTTATAGCTGCAATCTGCGCCTCCATGGAGAGGGAGGTATCGAAGATTACACCCAAACTCTTAACGGACGGTGCTGGCACTAATTGCACCCCCGCAAGAGATGGGAGTTGCCCCCTCAGTCCCATGTCGTCCCGTCCCAGCCAGAGGACCTCTGTCTTCGAAGGATTTAACTTCAACCGGCTCCCACGTAACCATCCAGCCACAGCCTCCAAGCATCTGATCAGTGTGTCTGGGGCCGAGTCCGGGTGGCCGTCCATCAACAGATAGAGTTGGGTGTCATCAGCATACTGATGGCAGCCCAGCCCAAAACTCTGGACAAGCTGGGCGAGGGGGCGCATAAAGATGTTAAAAAGCATCGGGGAGAGTATTGCACCCTGGGGCACACCACACACCAAGGAGTGGCGGGATGACAATTCCCCCCCCCAAGCGCCACCCTCTGTCCCCGACCAGAGAGAAACGAGGTAGGGAAGGTAAACGGCATTTCCGTGCGCTGCTCTGGTTTTGCCAGAAGCGGCTTAGTCCTGCTGGCCACATGACCCGGAAGCTGTCTGCGGACAAACGCCAGCTCCCTCAGCCTATAGAGCGAGATGAGCGCCACAACCCCAGAGTCGGCCACAACTGGACTTAACGGTCAGGGGTCCTTTACCTTTAATTTCAGACATATAAATCCACTCCTCCATATCTCACCTGCTCCATTTTGAGGAGGAAGGAATCTATGAAGTCGCGGGGAGCATTGGGATCCAGACTTCTCTCATGATCTTTCACCTTCTGGGCTAGGAAGACCTGGATGTCCCCGAGGTTTTTAAATAAAGTTTGATGAGGACCAGGCAAGTAGTCTAGGATCCTGGGAAAGATGTTGTAGAGCTGAGAAAAGGAAAGAGAGAGAGGAGAAAAAACACTATATACAGACATAGTGGTGAATCCGCCTTGGTGAGTTTGAATCTCTTCAGCGAACTAAAATAAATCGCAGCGTCAGAAACTGACATGTGACACAGCTTAGAAGCACCCCAGACCCTGAGATTCCAGGGCCCAACCAAACCTGAAACCCAGGACCCCGTGATGTCACAGGGCTGGGTCCTGGAGACGGAGGTTAATTGGGAGAGGAGACCTGACGAGAGACAACCATATGTCAGGAGTGCTCTGATGGTGTTTCCTGCTTGGCAGGGGGTTGGACTCGATGGCCCTTGTGGTCTCTTCCAACTCTATGATTCTATGATTCTATGAGAGCAGACCTTGCAGAGTGTCTATGCTATCATTTGCAGCTGGCTCCTGAGTTGAGCAAGCTTTATTGCAAGTAAAAAAATAAATGGATGTACCGTACTATATTAGACGCAAGAAAACTTGTTTTGATGAATTGGAAGAGCCGCAAAAAGATTCCATTGAGCACATGGGTTGATAATATGGACAGATTAGCTACATACGAACGAATTGCATGTCGACGCAAATTAAGAATGGATAAATATGAAGAAATCTGGAAGGAACATTTAAGCGATAAGGCAGATAGTGGAGGGAAGTGGGGGGAGGAGAGAGAGGTGGGGAAATATTGTTTAAAAGGTGTAGTCATAGGTATCAGTGTATTCAAATCTGAAATGTCAAATTGTGTTGTTATGGTTTTTGTTGTACGTGTCTTTTGCAGTTGTTGTTTGTATTGAAAACATAGCTATCAACTTACAGATTTGAAAATAAGGGACCACCAGCCTCGAAAATAAGTGATCAGCAGCCAAAATAAGGGATTTTCCAAACACAGGTATGTTCAACTTCTGAGCCCCTCCGAGCCAAAGGCAGAAAGCCTGGCCAGCTGCCAAACGAAGCCTCAAGCAGTGGCTCCCACAGCGCAGCAACCCAGCAAAGGGGATGCAGCAAGGAAAACCACCGTCACCTCTCCGCTGGGAAGCGCTGAGCAAAGGCGAGTCCCCAGGCAACGAGGCCGATTTGATTGCCACAAGGCATGCAAGCTCCACCCCCCAGTCGTTCTTAAGCTCCTTATTGGGTGAGCAATGCAGCCAAGCAACACAGTTGGAGCCTCCCTCCTCCCTGGCCGGCAGGAGGGAGGGAGAGGAGCTGCTTCCTTTGAAACCCGGGAAATTTAAGGGACATCATCAATTAGGGACAGCAGCGGGACATGGCGCTGGGATAAGGGACTTTCCCACCAAATAAGGGACGGTTGACAGCTATGATTTAAAAAATGATTAAATAATTCTTTTTTTAAAAAAGAGCTTGATTTCAAGTCCTGTTTTCCAGCAGGGTCTGCCTGCACAGGAGGCAGATGGAGGCAGCTGCCTCGGCTGCAAGAATCCCGCACGGAAGCAAGGAGAAACAGCAGCAGCAGCTTCCAGGGAGAGAGACCTCACAAAAGCTCACAGAGCTCGTACAAGATCTCTCTGCTGCCGCTGCCACTGCTTCTTCTCAATCTTCACGCACTCCTCAGCGCCACCAGAGAATCAAGGAGCAGTGGCCGCAGCTTCCGGCTTCTGGAGAGATCTGGTGGATCCCTCGCAATTCCAGTAAGCAAGGCTTTGGCGGTGCAGAGAAGCAGCAGCAGCTGGGGTGGTGCCAGCGGTCGGCTCGCTTCCTATTTGCCTCAATAATAATAAGAAGAATAAGAATAAGAAAAATAAATTTATACCCCACCCATCTGGCTGGGTTTCCCCAGCCGCTCTGAGCGGTTCCCAACAGAATATTAAAAACACAACAAAACATCCAGCATTAAAAAGTTCCCCAAACAGGGCTGCATTCAGATGTCTTGCATTTTAACCTGTATTTTAAATTGGTCTTTTCCCCTTATTATGTTTTTACTGTAATTTTACTGGTGTTAGCCGCCCAGAGCCTGGCACTGGCCGGGGAGGGCGGGGTATAAATAAAAAATTATTATTATTATTATTATTATTATTATTATTATTATTATTATTATAAACGCTCTTAAACTGAGGAGCGCTTTCCCTAACGGGCCTTCTGCTGCCGATGCCCTTCCACCGTTTGGCTTCTGTTCTTAGATCAAGGTAAGTTTCCCCAGCCACACTGGGCAGCTCCCAACAAATTAAAAACAGAATAAAGCATCAAATATTAAAAACTTGCCTAAACAGGGCTGCCTTCAGATGTATTCTAAAAGTCGGATAGTTGTTTATTTCCTTGACATCTGATAGGAGGGCGTTCCACAGGGTGGGCGCCACCACCGAGAAGGCCCTCTGCCTGGTTGCCTGTAACTTGGCTTCTCGCAGGGAGGGAAGCGCCAGAAGGCCCTCGGAGCTGGACCTCAGTGTCCGGGCTGAACGATGGGGGTGGAGATGCTCCTTCCTCTTTTACCCAGGGTCCTCCTCACCTGCCCTGCAGTGGAACTCTCCAACCGGAAGCTTTCGACCAGCAACCTCAGAATTCGGCGGTACTCCAGGTCATTGTAATCGAACCGTTCTCCGAGGAGGATGTGGCTGACCACGTTGCCCGTTGCGCAGCTGAACAGGACGGCTGGGTTGAAGGGCTGGCCTGGCAAAGGAATTGGAGTCAGGAGGGATGGTGTCAAAGTCAAGCGCAAAGCACCAGGGCAATGTGGTCTGCAATTTGCATCTCAATTCCCCAAACCTTTATTCTTGAGAATCCCAGGTGGAGAAGGGGTTTAGGGACCAATCAGTTTTTCAGGTTAATTACCAATTTGCCAATGGCTGTATGCGGAGACAATAACTCCTGATTTTCAGGAGACTAGGACAGCTGAACTCTGTTTAGTCTCAGAGACCTTGGGATCAAAGACTCTCCTTTTGTTCCCAGACTAGTACCAGGCTCTTTGAGTTGCAAATTGCCTGGTAGCCTTTTCACACCAATCCACATCCGAGCGTCCCAGCTGCCAGAATTTACAACTCAGATAACATCTCCCTCCTGCCCAGAGAGAGGCTGGCAACTTGATTCACACCTCCAAAGACAGGGAGTCTACAGTTAAAGAGACCAAACCTCCATTTCCCAGAAATCCACAGTTTTAACTCTCCCACAATGCCTCACGCCTACATGAACCAAAGTTTAGCCTACAAAGATTTCCTAACTTCACTACATAAGTATTTTGCCTTCATAGTTTTTACTGCTACTGTTGCTGTGAACCATTACAAGATAGTAAGTAAAGTATGCATTTAAACTTACTTCCCAGGTTGCTGTTCCCTGATTCTTTATCCAGCAGGGTAAGAAAAGCTCTAGGGCAGGCATAGGCAAACTCCGCCCCTCCAGATGTTTAGGACTACAATTCCCATCATCCGTAGCTAACAGGACCACTGGTCAGGGATGATGGGAATTGTAGTTCCAAACATCTGGAGGGACGGAGTTTGCCTATGCCTGCTCCAGGGCCTTAGCAGAGGGTTCACACCGAAGCTCGATCACAGCTTTGCACACGAGGGAAATAGAAAGTGGTTTTCGTTGGCTCCCCATTTATTTATTCCTGCCCGCGCAAAGCTGTGATCGCAAACGTGAAATAAGACGTGAGTTACCTGTAATCGTAACAGTGAATGGGCAGGTGATCTTTACTACAAGAAACAAGAGGAAGAAGATTCTGGGCTGCATCAATAGGAGTATAGCATCTAGATCAAGGGAAGTAATAGTGCCACTGTATTCTGCTCTGGTCAGACCTCACCTGGAGTACTGTGTCCAGTTCTGGGCACCACAGTTCAAGAAGGACACTGACAAACTGGAACGTGTCCAGAGGAGGGCAACCCAAATGGTCAAAGGCCTGGAAACGATGCCTTATGAGGAACGGCTAAGGGAGCTGGGCATGTTTAGCCTGGAGAAGAGGAGGTTAAGGGGTGATATGATAGCCATGTTCAAATATATAAAAGGATGTCACATAGAGGAGGGAGGGAGAAAGGTTGTTTTCTGCTGCTCCAGAGAAGCGGACACGGAGCAATGGATCCAAACTACAAGAAAGAAGATTCCACCTAAACATTAGGAAGAACTTCCTGACAGTAAGAGCTGTTTGACAGTGGAATTTGCTGCCAAGGAGTGTGGTGGAGTCTCCTTCTTTGGAGGTCTTTAAGCAGAGGCTTGACAACCATGTCAGGAGTGCTCTGATGGTGTTTCCTGCTTGGCAGGGGGTTGGACTCGATGGCCCTTGTGGTCTCTTCCAATTCTATGATTCTAAGCAAAGTCCCCCCCCCTCAACACAGTATTACTTAGTCTAGATTTTTATATATTAAAAAATGCATCCCCCGGAGATTTCCAAGGGCAACCTATTTGCACGTTGTGGGAATGTTCAGGGGTGCAGGAGAGGATATATTGTCTGATTATATCCTTATCCAACTTGTGTTAACAAGTTTCACAATATCAGCAGAGTAACATTCCCGTTTATTTTAAATTTGCAACGTCTGTGTTTGCTCAGGCTCGCTAAAGCCTCTATAATAACTGTTCTGGTATTTTCCCCTTATTCCCTCATAAAGGATAAGGACACGACACAGTCTTCTACAAAAGTATAAAAAGAGTTTACTCACATTCTGTTCACAATTGGATCCCAGAAGGCAGACTTAGCTTAGAAAAGTAACATACACTTGGAATCTATCTCATAAGGAGACAGTCCCTTTGTCCTCTCTTGGCTGGAGGTCAAGAGAGCATCTTTGGCTAAGCAGATGTTGCTTCTTCGATGCATGTAGACAAAGAGAGAGAGATGGCTGCCCTGCCCTGTGCTTTTGTCGTTACCTGCACAGGTGAGGCCACACCCACCTCTAGTCACATGCAGAGGAAGTCTGTCCCAGCCCAGAAGGAAACAGGAAGTTTACCTGCTGGCTGGACAAACATCCCTCCCCATGTGTAAACATGTTCTCCTGCAATGATTTTGCAAAGTTTTTTGCAGATAAAACCGCTCAGATTCGGGAAGAAGTAGATTCCACTGTGGGAGCAGGGCCGGGGTGGGAGAGTGCTAGAGTCCTGTCTAGTCAAGTTGCATGGGATCAATTCCAATATGTTACCTCGGAGGATGTGGACGGGCTGCTTGAACGAGTGAAGCCAACCACCTGTCTCCTGGATCCTTGCCCATCCTGGCTTACAAAAGCTAGCCGGGAAGGACTGGGCGATGGGCTTCGTGGGGTGGTGAATGCTTCCCTCCGTGAGGGAGCCTTCCCAGACCCGCTGAAAGAGGCGGTTATTAAACCGCTTCTTAAAAAACGATCTTTAGATGCGGCCAGTATGGCCAACTATCGCCCAGTTTCAAATCTTCTATTCTTGGGCAACGTGATTGAGCGAGCGTTTGCTGAACAACTCCAGGCACGCCTGGAAGAAGCGGACCATTTGGATCCCTTCCAGTCGGGATTCAGGCCTCATCATGGGACTGAAACTGCCTTGGTCGCACTGGTTGATGATCTCCGGTGGGCTAGGGACAAAGGTGAGAGCTGTTTCCTAGTTCTGCTGGATCTCTCAGCGGCGTTTGATACCATCGACCATAACATCCTTCTGGATCGTCTTGAGGGGCTGGGAGCTGGGGGCACTGTCCTACAGTGGTTCCGCTCCTTCCTCCTGGGCCGTGTTCAGAAAGTGGTGGTGGGGGATGAGTGTTCAGACCCCTGGGCTCTCACTTGTGGGGTGCCTCAGGGTTCTGTCCTCTCCCCCATGCTTTTCAACATTTACATGCAGCCGCTGGGAGAGATCATCAGGAGGTTTGGGCTGGGTGTTCATCAGTATGCAGATGATACCCAGCTCTACCTCTCTTTTAAATCAGAACCAGTGAAGGCGGTGAAAGTCCTGTGTGAGTGTCTGGAGGCGGTTGGAGGATGGATGGCGGCTAACAGATTGAGGTTGAATCCTGACAAGACAGAAGTACTGTTTTTGGGGGACAGGAGGCGGGCAGGTGTGGAGGATTCCCTGGTCAAATCTGTGTCCAGGGCAGCAGTTTACCAGCTCCATCTGGTACGTAGGCTGAGACCCTATCTGGCTGCGGACTGTCTCGCCAGAGTGGTGCATGCTCTGGTTATCTCCCGCTTGGACTACTGCAATGCGCTCTACGTAGGGCTACCTTTGAAGGTGACTTGGAAACTACAACTAATCCAGAATGCGGCAGCTAGACTGGTGACTGGGGGTGGCCGCTGAGACCATATAACACCGGTCTTGAAAGACCTACATTGGCTCCCAGTACGTTTCCGAGCACAATTCAAAGTGTTGGTGCTGACCTTGAAAGCCCTAAATGGCCTCGGTCCAGTATACCTGAAGGAGCGTCTCCACCCCCATCATTCTGCCCGGACACTGAGGTCCAGCGCCGAGGGCCTTCTGGCGGTTCCCTCATTGCGAGAAGCAAAGCTACAGGGAACCAGGCAGAGGGCCTTCTCGGTGGTGGCACCCGCCCTGTGGAACGCCCTCCCACCAGATGTCAAAGCGATAAACAACTACCTGACATTCAGAAGACATCTTAAGGCAGCCCTGTTCAGGGAAGTTTTTAACGTGTGATATTTTAGTGTACTTTTGGTTGCTATGGAAGCCGTCCAGTGTGGCTGGGGAGGCCCAGCCAGATGGGCGGGGTATAAATAAATTATTATTATTATTATTATTATTATTATTATTATTATTATTATTATTGGAATGTTGTACTTGACTGCTCTTGTGTTTCACATCCTACACACGTACTCACCGTTTTTGGCCCTGAGCTCCTTCATCAGGTACTCTGCCTCTTCCTGGATCCTCTCCTCAAGGTTCTTCTTTCCCATCCCAAAGTTCCTCATGGTGGTGAGGGAGAAGCGGCGGAGCTGGAGCCAGCGCTCGCCATTGGACATGACGATCCCTGCAGAAGAAAGATAGGACTCGGCCACATTAGTAAAGAAAAGGCGAATCAAATGCACTATAAACACACGACACCAGATGGCGCCAGAGAGCAGGGAATTTTAAAACGCTGTTTCCCATAGGGATTTCTTTCTTTTGCTATAACAATCTAATTTATGACTTATTCATAGCGATTTGTCCTGTGTCTAGAGCCGCCCTGTAGTCTATGTTAGGTTTCTGTTTGTGCCACTGTGCAGTGCTTGGAGTCGCAAGACTCTGTTTACATTCCAGAGATTCCAGACTGCTGGAAGTCTCACGGGAGACGGATGTTGTTATTACTGGTTTCCTGTTTCTTTGGACCAGTTGCCTCTCTGTCTTCACAGAGAAAGGATGTATATTTCTTTTCTGTCTACGTAGTTAGAAATAAAACTCTTAGCGATGTAGCTCATATTTCTCATCCTCTTCTGCCGCTTGGACACTCCGCGTAATGAGGGAATGTACCTGGAGCCTCATCAAAGGCTCAGGTCGTTAATTATCATTGGAGGACTCGAGAACTCAGTCGAACGCAAGTTCTGACAGTCTATGCCAGTGGTTCCCAATTAGCTGATTACTGAGGACTCCTTATTTTTTAAAAGTCAAGCCGCAGAACCCTTGCTGACGCCTGGGGCAGCAGAAGTTGTTGAGCTTGGGAGTCAGGGACCGTGCTGGGGGGGGGGGCTACACAGGAGGAATGGTGGGAGTCTCCCTCTCCCCCTGCTCTTACCCTGGATTGTGAATTTTCCCAGGAGCAGGAGGACAGTATAGATTTGGAAGAGTGGTTTGCAGAGGGGCATAGTTCAGAAGGCAGAAGCTGGGAAATACTGGATTGGGAACAGCTAGGAGAAGAGACACTGGTACTTCTGGCTCAGAAATGGAAGCAGCAGGAACTTCCAACACTGGTCAAGATGATGGAGTACGTAGAGATGGCGAAGTTGACGGCGAAGATCAGGAATCAGCGTGACAAACTGTTTCGAAAGGACTGGAACAAATTTATATTTTATATGAAAGAAAATTGTAAACGTTTGAAAACATTTGTGGGCTTGAATTGAAATGTTTTGTAATGTAAATGAAAGGAACTGATTTAGCGATAATAAGGTGAAATGTTATAATTTGACAAAGGGTAAATAAGTTTTTATAGAAATGCGAAGAATATGGAAAGTTATGTGGAAGTCGGAAAGAGGGAGGGAAGGAGGTTGATGATCTTACAGAGTAATATATTAAGTCATTGAATTATGTAACAAAATGTGAATATGATTTAAGTGAAAAACTCAATAATTAATTTTTTTTTAAAAAGGAGAAGAGACACTGGAAGGGGGAGGGTTAACAGATCCACAGTCTCTAGACAGCCTTCCTCCACCGCCCTCACCAAAGTTGAGAAGAGCTCAGAAAGTGGCAGAACAGAAAGCACAGAGGGTACAAGCTCAGATGACGAGATGTAGAAGGGACGTAGATTCATAGGGACAGCAGGGGTGGAAACCTTAATTGGGAGCACCACCATTTCTAGGAGATAGGTTCTTCTCTCACTGTGATTATTTAACTGGTGAGAAGACACCTTTTCCTTTGTTCTGCTTATCTACTGCCACAGGGGGTCAAAAGCTGATTCCCTGAGGCCTGACATTAGGAGATCGTCCCAAACTTTTGAGCTTTTTTTGAGGAGATCTCCCCAAGTTGTTGTGTTCCGCTAATGCAATTGGGTGTGCAAGCAAGAGAGGGCAGGGACTGGAGCCCCTGATGCCGCCGGCACATGAAGCACCATGCTTGGAACAGGACCCATGAGTCAGGTCAGACTTGGACCACCCGGTGCCCGCGAGATGTGTCAGGCTGCTCTGCCCACCAGCCCAGCTATGGTCACATCAGCCCGCGCATCACCCAGCCCAGCTTGCTGGGACTGTTGAGAGTTGCGCTGGGGGCAGGGACCATGCTAATCTTCTCTGTGTTCAGTCGTTTAGTTGTGTCCGACTCTTTGTGACTCCCTGGACCAGAGCACGCCAGGCACTCCTGTCTTCCACTGCCTCCTGCAGTTTGGTCAAACTCATGTTGGTAGCTTCGAGAACACTGTCCCACCATCTCGTCCTCTGTCCTCCCCTTCTCCTTGTGCCCTCCATCTTTCCCAACATCCGGGTCTTTTCCAGGGAGTCTTCTCTTCTCCTGAGGTGGCCAAAGTCTTGGAGCCTCAGCTTCAGGATCTGTCCTTCCAGTGAGCACTCAGGGCTGATTTCCTTCAGAATGGAGAGGTTTGATCTTCTTGCAGTCCATGGGACTCTCCAGAGTCTCCTCCAGCACCAGAATCCAAAAGCATCCATTTATTTATATGATTTATATGGATAAAAAGCAAGCAAAAACTGTTGAAACTGGTCCGGTGAGATGTGGGGCCTGCAGAGATGAGGCGTGTGGCCTGGGGAACATTTCGAGGGCCAGACAGAAAGCTCTGGAGGGCCACATCCAGCCCTCAGGGCTAAGATCCCCCCCACCCTTGGCCTAGAGACCCTTTCCACTTTTCCACCCAGGCTAACGGTGCCCCCCTCATGTAAGAGATGCAATACCTAGTCCTCTGTTGGTCTTATCTGCTGAGGGGAAGCTGCCTCGGTCGAGAAACTCATCTCCGCGATCAACGAGGACCTTCTTCACCAAGTCATAACCGAAGAGAACCACAGCCTGGTCTGAGCCAAAATACACGGTGAAGATCGGCCCGTATTTTTTGCTCATCTGCAAAGACAAAGCAGGGAAGAGAGGGAGCAGCCATCAGGGTGCTGGTGATTGCAGAAGACTAGCGGAAGTGGTGGCCGTGGGTTAGATTTTGGGGTGTAATAATAATAATAATAATAATAATAATAATAATAATAATAATTTATTATTTGTACCCCACCCATCTTGCTGGGTTTCTCCAGCCACTCTGGGCGGTTTCCAAGAAAACACTAAAATACAATAACCTATTAAACATTAAAAGCTTCCTTAAACACGGCTGCCTTCAGATGTCTTCTAAAAGTTTGGTAGTTGTTTTTCTCTTTGACATCTGGTGGGAGGGCGTTCCACAGGGAGGGCGCCACCACCGAGAAGGCCCTCTGCCTGGTTCCCTGTAACCTCACTTCTTGCAGTTAGGGAACCGCCAGAAGGCCCTCGGAGCTGGACCTCAGTGTCCGGGCAGAACGGTGGGGGTGGAGACGCTCCTTCAGCTATACTGGACCGAGGCCGTTTAGGGCTTTCAAGGTCAGCACCAACACTTTGAATTGTGCTCGGAAACGTACTGGGAGTCAATGTAGGTCTTTCAGGACTGGTGTTATATGGTCTCGGGAGCCTCTCCCAGTCACCAGTCTAGCTGCCGCATTCTGGACTTGCCCCCCTTGCCTCTTCTTGCAGCTCCCCCCCGGTACCGCTTCTCAGGCCGGCCACAAGGTCTGAGGGACAGTGGACTGGCCCGCGGCTAAAAAAATTTGCTGACCCCTTACTCAGTCAGTAGAGCATGAGACTTTTAATTTCTTCATCTTTTGTGCGCCATTCTAGTAAAAACCCATAGACCTTAGACAGTGTTTTTGTGTTGTTTTGTAGTACAGTGGTACCTCGGGTTATAGACACCTGAGTTTGCTTCTTTCCTCTTCCCTCCCAGTCGGCTCCCCTTTTGTGTTGCATCTTTTTATTATTGTAAAAACTGAAGACCGAGACTGTCTTTTCCAGTATAGTGGTACCTTGGGCTTACAGACGCTTCAGGTTACAGAATCCGCTAACCCAGAAATAGTACCTCGGGTTAAGAACTTTGCTTCAGGATGAGAACAAAAATCGTGCGGCGGTGACAGGAGGCCCCATTAGCTAAAGTGGTTCTTCAGGTTAAGAATAGTTTCAGGTTAAGAACGGACCTTCTGAACGAATTACGTTCTTAACCAGAGGTACCACTGTACTACAATTTCTACTATTGATCTTGTTTGTTCAAAACCTCTTGTTTTTTGTCTTTTGAGAAAATGTCATTCATTGGATGGTACTCCATCCAACGTCATAATTTATCTTTTAGTTCCTCATAAGGCCTGAACTAGGGACGCGGGTGGCGCTGTGGGTTAAACCACAGAGCCTAGGACTTGCCGATCAGAAGGTTGGTGAGCTCCTGTTGCTCGGTCTCTGCTCCTGCCAACCTAGCAGTTTGAAGCACGTCAAAGTGCAAGTAGATAAATAGGTACCACTCCAGCGGGAAGGTAAACGGCGATTTTGTGTGCTGCTCTGGTTTGCCAGAAGCGGCTTAGTCCTGCTGGCCGCATGACCCGGAAGCTGTACGCTGGCTCCCTCGGCCAGTAAAGCGAGATGAGTGCCGCAACCCCAGAGGCGGCCACGACTGGACCTAATGATCAGGGGTCCCTTTACCTTTAAGGCCTGAACTTAATTACATTAGTTTCTTCCAACAGCACGAGACTTTTAATTTCCGGGTTGCGGGTTCGAGTTCTACCTCGAGCAAAAGATTCCTGCTTTGGAGCGGGTTGGACTAGTGGCACTGGAGGGGGAAATCGGGACATTCCAGGATCACATCGGAAACCGGGATGGGACTAATCCTGGAAAACCGGGATACTTGGAGGGTTGTATGAGGTTGCAGTTGTGGTACACAACCCTTTGAACGGGGGTCGGGGAGTGGTTTGCTTTCAGAGTGGGTTCAAGCTTCGAGGAAGAGAGTTAGGTTGCTTCGACCACATCAAGATTTGAAGGTGGGTGAAATATACTCAGGAGTCGAGAGTGGATTTCATGCTCTTTATTCAGCTCATAGTGGTGAGGAGGAATGGAAGTTCCCCCAGAATGTCTGCTTTATATATATTATTTACACAATGGGCCCCGTGTGACTGGCTGATTCCGGGATTCTCCTGTAGGCCAATCAGGTTGCGGATTCACTTCCACCTGGAGCTGGATTGGGTGGCTCCTGTGGACCAATCATACTGCTGCATTCTGAATCCTATTGTTCTAGGACCAATCATACTGCTGCATTCTGAATCCTATTGTTCTAGGACCAATCAGACTGCTGCATTCTGAATCCTATTGTTCTAGGACCAATCAGACTGCTGCATTCTGAATCCTATTGTTCTAGGACCAATCAGACTGCTGCATTCTGGATCCTATTGTTCTAGGACCAATCAGACTGCTGCATTCTGAATCCTATGTTCTAGGACCAATCAGACTGCTGCATTCTGGATCCTATTGTTCTAGGACCAATCAGACTGCTGCATTTTGGATCCTATTCAACTCAGTACATAACAGTGAGGTTCAAGCCCATGTTGGTTGTGCAATGGAAATGCAGTTTGTTCCGTCCGGGGGCGGGGAAATGAAACTTGACTTTTTTTTGCATTTAGAGAAGCAATGAGGAAATGCTCTGAGAATATGGGACGACCGATTGGCCCGGCGCCATCCGTTCGCCTCACATTGGAATAGATGCTCGATAAACATCTGCCGTTGCATAAGCTCCATGCAAACAAATCACAGAGTGTGGAAAGAGAGAAAAAGGAGGGTCACGAACAGGGCAGATCATGAGACTTTTGGTTATGAAAACATGTTTATCCCCACAAAGAGCCTCTTTGTTTCCCAGCTCCTTCCCCAAACCTGGTGCTCTGCACCAGAGTTTTCGAACTACAACTCCCACCAGCCCCGGCCATTGCAGTTGGGAGTTGTAGTTCCAGGGCACCTAGCTGAGGCAACCTGGACTCTCTTCCTTTCAAAAAATGCAACCTTGTAGACAAGGATTAAATGTAAGGTATTGGTTGCGTTTAGAATAGATTTATGAAAGATTTAGAAAACATTGATTAGAATATTTGTGTCAGAATGTATGGGGAAAATCCGGAACGACAGATACAGTCTTGCTTAAAATGTATATAGGAAGTGCAGTGTAAACGATGGAAGCCAATCAATGAAATTTTATTATTATTTTCATATTGAGATAGTTGTAGAATAAACTTGGAAGAAATTCCTCCAACTTTTCTTCCTCTTTTTTCTTTTCTTCTTCTTTTCTCTTTTGTTCCTTTTTTCATATATATGTGCTTATTTGAAATATATATGTATGTATGTATTTGCAATCGTTTGCTTATATTTTGTAACAATTACAGTGGTACCTCTGGATGCGAACAGGATCTGTTCCGGAGCCCCGTTCGCATCCTGAAGCGAACGTAAGACGCGACTGTGCGTCTGTGCGGGTCACGTTCCACCACTTCCGCGCATGCGCGTGACATCATTTTGAGCATCTGCGCATGCGCAAGTGGCAAAACCCGGAAGTAACATGCTCTGTTACTTCTGGGTCACCACAGAGCACAACCCAAAGATATTTAAGCTGAAGTGTATTCATCCCGAGGTATGACGCTATGTTAAATATATATTTTTTTTAATGCAACAATTTCCTCTCGTCCTCCAAACGGCACCCCCCCTGGCCGAACCTGCCTCCCCAGCTGCTGCCAGCTGTCTCCTTCTGAATCCTTGCCTGGTCCGCGACCAGAAGGAGGAGGAGTATCAGGAAGAATGGAATAAATTTAAAGATTATTTAGTTAAATTTGCTAAATTAAACTAACTGAAAACAGCTTGCAGATACTTAACGGGCTTAGGATTTTATTTATGTTAAGTGATGAATTAATATGTTTAATTTCATAAGGTGAAGATCTAAGGATGTTAATGTTTAAGTTAAATTTCATAAAAATTGGGATTTGGAACACCGTTAAAAGGACACGCAATGAAATTCAACCAAGGGGAAGCGAGGAAGTCACTTAACAAAGTTAATAACTGTAATTTTCAATAAGGCTATGATTTATGTTTGTTTTGTTTGTTTGTTTGTTTATAATATTGCGAAAACTAATAAATTTTTTGGAAGAAATAAAAAATAAACGGATAGCCAGGAGACAAGGCCTGCCCAAAGTCCCAGTGGGTCAGGGAGCCTGGGACACGGCTTAGCTGAAGCCCCAATCCTTACCTCTCGGAAGTTTGCAACCAGGTTCTGCACCTTCAGCTGCAGGAGGTTCCCGACGAACGGAAGAGGTGTTGGCCCAGGAGGCATGTTTTTCACCTTAGGTCTCGTCCCCCAAACCAAGAGGAAGACCAGGCAGATGACCAAGAAGATTGTCACGCTCCCCAGCAGATCCATTGCTGCAGCAGGTAGCAGCTGGAGGCTCCTATCTCCAGACGAGGAAAAGTCTACAGTCCAGAGATTATATTCTCCAAACATCAGAATCAGAGCCAGCGTTGTGAGCCAACAGGGTGGGGAGACCAGTTTCCAAACCCTGCCAGATTGTCCAAAGGTTGTTCTATAAGCCCTTGAAACATGTTGTGCTTTTTCAAGACTTGTCTCTACTTTCTACTGAAAGTTGTTCTCTGGGGTTAACTAGGGAAGAAAGAGTCTCCACCCCCATTGTTCTGCCCAGACACTGAGGTCCAGCTCTGAGGGCCTTCTGGTGGTTCCCTCCCTGCGAGAAGTGAAGCTACAGGGAACCAGGCAGAGGGCCTTCTCGGTGGTGGCACCTGCCCTGTGGAACACCCTCTCATCAGATGTCAAGGAAATAAACAACTATCTGATTTTTAGAAGACATCTGAAGGCAGCCCTGTTTAAGGAAGTTTTTAATATTTGATGCTTTATTCTGTTTTTAATCTGTTGGGAGCTGCCCAGAGGGACTGGGGAAACAGTCGGATGGACAGGGTAATAATTTTATTATTTATACTCTGCCCATCTGGGCAGCTTCCAACAAAATATTAAAATTCATCAAACATTAAAAGCTTCCCTAAACAGGGATGTCTTCTAAAAAACTAATAATAATAATAATAATAATAATTTCAGTGGTACTTCGGTTTAAGAACAGTCCTGTTTACGAACGATTTGGTCTCGGCGGCCGCTCGCAGTCACCAGTCTAGCTGTCGCATTCTGGATTAGTTGTAGTTTCCGGGTCACCTTCAAAGGTAGCCCCATGTAGAGCGCATTGCAGTAGTCCAAGCGGGAGATAACCAGAGCATGCACCACTCTGGCAAGACAATCCGCGGGTAGGTAGGGTCTCATCCTGCGTACCAGATGGAGCTGGCAGACAGCTGCCCTGGACACAGAACTGACCTGCGCCTCCATGGACAGCGGTGAGTCCAGAATGACTCCCAGGCTGCGCACCTGGTCCTTCAGGGGCACAGTTGCCCCATTCAGGACCAGGGAGTCCCCCACACCTGCCCGCCCCCTGTCCCCCAAAAACAGTACTAATAAATCATCATCATCATCCTTGCCAGTATGCTCTCAAAGTGCAATGGCTCCCAGTTGCAAGAAAGGAAATTCCATCTAAACATACGGGGAAAACTTTCTGAAAGTAAGAGCTGTTTGGCAGTGGAACGGTCTCCCATGGGAGGTTGTAGACTCTCCTTCCTTCATAGAATTATAGAATCATAGAGTTGGAAGAGACCCCAAGGGCCATCGAGTCCAACCCCCTGCCAAGCAGGAAACACCATCAGAGCACTCCTGACATATGGTTGTCAAGCCTCTGCTTAAAGACCTCCAAAGAAGGAGACTCCACTACACTCCTTGGCAGCAAATTCCACTGTCAAACAGCTCTTACTGTCAGGAAGTTCTTCCTCATGTTTAGGTGGAATCTTCTTTCTTGTAGTTTGGGTCCATTGCTCCGTGTCCGCTTCTCTGGAGCAGCAGAAAACAACCTTTCTCCCTCCTCTATGTGACATCCTTTTATATATTTGAACACGGCTATCATATCACCCCTTAACCTCCTCTTCTCCAGGCTAAACATGCCCAGCTCCCTTAGCCGTTCCTCATAAGGCATCGTTTCCAGGCCTTTGACCATTTTTGGTTGCCCTCCTCTGGACACGTTCCAGTTTGTCAGTGTCCTTCTTGAACTGTGGTGCCCAGAACTGGACACAGTACTCCAGGTGAGGTCTGACCAGAGCAGAATACAGTGGCACTATTACTTCCCTTGATCTAGATGCTATACTCCTATTGATGCAGCCCAGAATTGCATTGGCTTTTTTAGCTGCCGCGTCACACTGTTGGCTCATGTCAAGTTTGTGGTCAACCAAGACTCCTAGATCCTTTTCACATGTACTGCTCTCAAGCCAGGTGTCACCCATCTTGTATTTGTGCCTCTCATTGTTTTTTGCCCAAGTGCAATACTTTACATTTCTCCCTGTTAAAATTCATCTTGTTTGTTTTGTCCTTGGAGGTTGTTAAGCAGAGGTTGGATGGCCAACTGTCATGGATGCTTTAGTTTGAGATTCCTGCATTGCAGGGGGTTGGACTAGATGACTCTAGATGTCCCTTCCAACTCTATGATCCTACCTTTTCTTGTTTCTGCATTGTTGAAAAATGACTCTGATCAGGAGCGAAAAATGAGGCTGCATTTTAAATTGCATTTTAACCTGTATTTTAAATTGGTCCCCCTCCCCCCATTATGTTTTCACTGTAATTTTACTGGTGTTAGCCGCCCTGGCCCGGCTCTAGTTGGGGAGGGTGGGGTATTAATAATAATAATAATAATAATTATTATTATTATTATTATTATTAGCTCAGTCCATAGAGCATGAGACTCTTCATCTCAGGGTTGTGGTTATAAGATGAAAACTATGAAATAGTTGCGCTTGGGTTGAAATGACAAAGTCCAGGTAAAGAACATTAATGTCATCCAGTTATCAGATATAGTTCCAGATGTGCCACACTTGTGGCAGTGGCAAGGGGTGAACTTTTTTAAAAGTGCAAATAGATGTGGAAATGTGGAGAAAAGAACAGAGGTCACTAAGTTATTACGCTTCTATTAATTTCAGTTCCTCTTACTTCTTCCAGTTTTGAGAGGAACCCAAACCGACAATTTCCCAATGACTAATGTAATATCTGCTTGCTTCTTTTCACAATATTTTGTTTTTTAAAAACTATTATTATGTGGGCTTCAATTAGTACTCTACTATCTAGTTTGATATTCCTTGCAAAAATAATCTAAGGGTATGCTGAAGGGAGTTTAAATGTTTTCTTTTTATTGTGATTTAAAAGATGTGACCAACGTAACAGTTTTGCAACCTCATGGTTGCAAGAATATATCTGAAGCTTGGAGAATTCCCCCCCCCCCTAAAAATTGGGCCGGATCCAGCCCCTGGGCCTTAGTTTGCTGAACCATGGATTAGGTGGATAGCCTGGCCATTCTTTTGTGATGATAAATACTTAATTCCTGAGTCCAGGTCACAGGCTCACCCTATTCATACCCAAATGTGCCCTTAAGGCAGGATTTGCTAGCACAGAGACAATGGAGAGGCTTTTTCCATTTCCATCGAAACCGCAGGGGAATATTTGAGGTCACTGAAAGAGTCAAAATGGCTTTAGGACTGTTTTACTGTACTATTTCAGACATGTGGTTTATATGCTTATGTATGTCTTTGCCTTGTACATTTACGAACATTTATTTTTTATATATAAGACCTTAGAATTCCTATTGTTGTTGTTGTTTAGTCGTGTCCGCCTCTTCGTGACCCCCTGGACCAGAGCATGCCAGGCACTCCTGTCTTCCACTGCCTCCCGCAGTTTGGTCAAACTCATGTTTGTAGCTTCGAAAACACTGTCCAACCATCTCGTCCTCTGTCGTCCCTTTCTCCTTGCACCCTCCATCTTTCCCAACATCAAGGTCTTTTCCAGGGAGTCTTCTCTTCTCATGAGGTGGCCAAAGTATTGGAGCCTCAGTTTCAGGATCTGTCGTTCCAGTGAGCACTCAGGGCTGATTTCCTTAAGAATGGATATGTTGGATCTTCTTGCAGTCCATGGGACTCTCAAGAGTTTCCTCCACCACCAGAATTCAAAAGCATCCATTCTTCGGCAAACAGCCTTCTTTATGGTCCAGCTCTCACTTCCATACATCCCTACTGGGAAAACCATAGCCTTAACTCTACGGACCTTTGTTGGCAAGGTGATGTCTCTGCTTCTTAAGATGCTGTCTAGGTTTTTCATTGCTTTTCTCCCAAGAAGCAGGCGTCTTTTAATTTCGTGGCTGCTGTCACCATCTGCAGTGATCATGGAGCCCAAGAAAGTAAAATCTCTCGCTGCCTCCATTTCTTCCCCTTCTATTTGCCAGGAGGTGATGGGACCAGTGGCCATGATCTTAGTTCAGGGTTTTTTGGAACTTTGAACTTCCAAAGGTCTGGCCAGACTGAGGCAAAGAACTGTTTGCAAGTTGCTTTGAGTTGCCTTGAGCAATAAATTAAACAATCAATCAAGTTATTAATTAATTAGTCAATTACGATAACAATAGTTGTGCAGTGAGATCTGAGAGGTCTCCACCCCATCCTTTGGCCCAGGATCCGTTGCAAAGCTGTAAAGAATACTAAAAGAAACTTTTGGATTTGTGACCTGAGCGTCACACCTGATTTGTAGTTGCAAAGTGGTTCTAAGTTCCAGGTCCTGCATTTTGATGTGGGGGCAGGGGCGCTGACTTATAAAAAATATTGGGGGGGCGGGGGCCCATACCGACTTATAAAAAATATTGGGGGGGCCCAAGACCTCCAAACCGCTGCTGCTGGGGGAACGAAAGGGGCGAGCCCCGGGCTGCCCTGACCTTAAGTGAACCTGTGAGGGCCCGCCCTTTGCGGCAGCCGATTGGGTGCCGCCGTGGGTGGTGAATATTAATGAGCTAGGGGGAATCCCCGCTTCTCGCGGGGCTGACGCCAGCCCCGCGAGATTCTTGATGGGTCGAGAGCCCGCAACCCCACCCCCTCTCTAGATCGGGAGTGGCTTTGTTTTAACTCATTACTGAATGTATTTTAAAAGGTAACTATCGTCAAACAAGGAAAATAAAAAATACCAACATAATTTTGTGATTTTACAAAGCATAATATAACTAATAATTTTCTTAAATTATTGGGGGGGGCAGAGCCCCCCCAAACGAATTTTTGAGGGGGCTCGGGCCCCCTCAGGCCCCATGGAGTCGGCGCCTATGTGTGGGGGTGTCCAATATCTAACCTCCAAGGTCACTTTCTGATCGAATATTGTGCCCCTTTAAGCTAAAGGTGTTTTGGGGTGTTATAGGAAAATCCTTGGGCTCCCTGGGATTGCCAAACAAAGACGCCAGCCAAGAATATAGGAGCCAAACAGCAGCCAGTAGACTTAATCTTCATCCACAACATGGAAGAATCAGGAAGAGGCCCAGAACAATGGATGGCTCCCCTTTTTATAAGTTTCCTAAACTACCCATGGGGACGCAGGTGGCACTGTGGGTTAAACCACAGAGCCTAGGACTTGCCAATCAGAAGGTCGGCGGTTCAAATCCCCGCGACGGGGTGAGCTCCCGTTGCTCGGTCCCTGCTCCTGCCAACCTAGCAGTTCGAAAGAATGTCAAGGTGCAAGTAGATAATAGGTACCACTCTGGTGGGAAGGTAAACTGCATTTCCGTGCGCTGCTCTGGTTGACCCAGAAGCTGTACGCCGGCTCCCTCGGCCAGTAAAGCGAGATGGGCGCTGCAACCCCAGAGTCGGCCACGACTGGACCTAATGGTCAGGGGTCCCTTTACCTTTACCTTTAAACTACCCACATCACACATACATCATAACCATGTCACAAATCGGGAGGAGTTTTCTGACAGATACCTGAGTATCAGGTTTGCCCCTGTTCCCTCCCTTGACCTCCACCTCACACCCATTAAGTAATACGAGGTTCCTGTTTCCCAGACAACTTGTTACTGTTCCTGTTTCCCAGCCAACTTAATCACTCTTGTCTTGACCTGGGTTTGCTATTGTCTCCAGAATGCTAGAAAAATGCAACCTGTGATGCTAACAGAAGTCGTGTGACTCATGCAACACGTTGGTGATTAAAATACACAGAACAATAATTATGCATACTTTATCAACCTTCTGAGAAAAATATAAAACATTAAACAAAGCAACAGAGACTTGGGGACTAGCCAACCTAAAATGAATTTATAATTTCCGGTTTCAATAGATTTTTCAAATGCTTAACTCAGTCTTTTAGATAAGTTACAGATAGGTGTTGGTCTGCCATAGTCAAAACTGGAAGGAAATTTTTTTTGTTTTGTCTTTTAGATAAGTTCATGAAGATACCAACAAAAGGTGAGTTTGGTGTTATTCACAATACCGGGAGATGCTAGTGGAGTTGTGTTGTTGTTGTTATAGTCACTTAGTTGTGTCTGACTCTTCGTGACCCCCTGGACTACAGCACGCCAGGCACTTCTGTCTTCCACTGCTCCCGCAGTCTGGTCAAACTCAGGCTGGTAGCTTCGAGAACACTGTCCAACCACTACAATAGCTTTGTAAACAAGCCTTTTGGTTTCCCTGCGAAAGTCCTGGTCCTCAAACACTCTGCACTTCAATCGGGAAAAGCCACACTCTCAGAACTCGGGCCATGCTGGATTTCAACATCAATGTCGGCCCTTGTGGAAAGAGAAATGATCAACATTTTCCAACGTTACACCATTGAGTTGGATATGTGGCCAGAGATTATCACCTAGGCAGAGGGGCTGCTGAGTACCCGTATTTTTCGCTCTATAAGATGCACCAGGCCACAAGACGCACCTAGTTTTTGGAGGAGGAAAACAAGAAAAAAAATATTCTGAATCCCAGAAGCCAGAACAGCAAGAGGGATCGCTGCGCAGTGAAAGCAGCAATCCCTCTTGCTGTTCTGGCTTCTGGGATAGCTGTGCAGCCTGCATTCGCTCCATAAGATGCACACACATTTCCCCTTACTTTTTAGGAGGGAGTTACAGATAGGTAGCCGTGTTGGTCTGCCATAGTCAAAACAAAACAAAATTCCTTCCAGTAGCACCTTAAAGACCAACTAAGTTAGTTCTTGGTATCTGAAGAAGTGTGCATGCACACTTTTTGTTTTTAGGAGGGAAGAAGTGAGTCTTATAGAGCAAAAAATACGGTATGTGGGCTCATGCTTTCGGGACTATGGCTGTCCCAAGCTCCCCCCTTGATAGCCTTTTCCTTTCTGAACAGAACAACATTGGAGTGGCGTAAATCCAACGCTGGATTGATTTTATATGAATTTCTGAAGGTTTTCTGCCACAGGGGAAGGCAAATACTATGTAATCTTGAACAAGATTCAATGTAGCAAAACTGTGGTGGGTTTTATGGGGATATTTTTTTAAAAAAATTATTTTTTATTAAAGATTTTGTTGATTTACAAAAGTGTCTCTCTATCATGTCCCCCACCCCTTGTAACATTTTTACAAATCATTTTCATTTGTTATGGGGATGTTTATAAAATTGAATGGTGTCAGTTTGGGGCATGGTCTGGGGGTTTAACTTGAAACACCCCCTCATAAATTCCGATAACAGGAGATGGGGGTCCTTCTCTTGAATTGCTGCTGCTTTCTTACACCTGAGTGCTTTGTGGTTGGGGGACTTTGTGTAGTTTTGCCGGCCCCACAACTGAGTGTTTGTGTGTGTGTGTTTTTTTAAAAAAATAAAATTTAAAAAAATAAGGCCCACAGCTGGTGTTCTTTATGTTCTGCAGCTAAAAGAAATAGGAACAATCATCAGTGGGGATCGACAGGAAGGAATGCATTGCTTCACTTTTGAAGTTGCAGAAATCCCCCCCACAAAAAAATCTGGACTATTGCAATTTCCTTTTTGAGCAGAGGAAAGAGAAAATTGGGAAATTCCTTCTGAGGATGTTCTGCTGGCTTGGTGACGCCTTGACTGGCACGCATGTCTTGTGAAAAGACATGGGGTGGGTATCTGTTTAGGAAAGTCCCCTCGAGAGCTTTCCCAGGGAGTTATGAAACCCTCTCCCCACCCAGAGAACCTCGGCATTTAAGCAGCATTTATAAAGGACCTTCTTTGGGGACCAAATAAGAGATCTGAGATCTTCCCTCAGCCAAGCTGCCCTCAAGATGATGAGCTGCCTTTGGAGAATCTTATTCGTCCTTGGCTTTTCTGCAGCTGCTGTTGCTCTGGCCCCTGAGCGAGTGGCGCTGAGCTACGAGGAAGCCGTTTCCTTAACCGCTGAACTCTACAGCCAAACTGCAGAGGTGGCTTTTGCCTTCCGGCTCCTGGAAGCCAAGCCACAGCCAGACTGGGTAAGTGAGTGGCCGGATTTGCTGTGCTGTGCAGAGTGCTGTCCTCTGAACAGCGCTTGACTTGGGACCTTATGTGACTTGGGGCCAACCGGTGCCTCCCTGCCTCGGTTTTCTTCTGTAAAATGGGCCCGTTAACTATACTCTGGTATATTCTAAAAAGGTAAAGGGACCCCTGACCGTTAGGTCCAGTCGTGGCCGACTCTGGGGTTGTGGCGCTCATCTCACTTTATTGGCCGAGGGAGCCGGCGTACAGCTTCCAGGTCATGTGGCCAGCAGGGCTAAGCCGCTTCTGGCGAACCAGAGCAGCGCACGGAAATGTCGTTTACCTTCCCGCCGGAGTGGTACCTATTTATCTACTTGCACTGGTGTGCTTTCGAACTGCTAGGTTGGCAGGAGCAGGGACTGAGCAACGGGAGCTCACCCCGTGGCGGGGATTCGAACCGCCAACCTTCTGATCGGCACGTCCTAGGCTCTGTGGTTTAACCCACAGCGCCACCTGCGTCCCTCTGGTATATTCTATACTGGATGATTGCAATTCTTGCCAGTGCTCATGTATATGTTTGTGTGTCTGTGTATGATTTTAATAGCATCAAACAGGGCCAAAATTAGGCTTTATTTCACCCGGGTCAAAGACCCCCCAAAAACAACTAGTGGCCCCAACCCCCGGTAGGTAAGTCTCTGGCATCAAATCACACAAATTCTGCATAGCATACAACCTAAAGTTGTTCTAGTTCATTTCGTAAAATTTATATACTGCTGATTGTGGAAAACCTCAGTGCTGTTTATAGAAAGAATAAAACAGCAAGATCAATTCCTCAAAACATTTAAAACATTTATTTATTTATTTTCTTTTGGGGGGGGGGGAAACAGCCATAAACTACAAAACACACCAGCAGTTTAAATTTCTGGGTTGGGCTGTCGTGAGTCAAAATGGGCACGTCCTTTGCATTGAGCTGCCTCGATGCAAACAATTAATAATAATAAAATGCAAGGCACTTGTCTAAGTTTGATCGGAAGCCAATTCCCACAGTGGTTCTGAAGCAGAGCTGTTCCACTTGGCACCGGTTCAGCTCCAAAATTAAAAAGAGCTTCAAAGAGCTGTTGGGCAGAGCGGCCGGCTGTGATGCTCAGAAATTAATCCCCACCGGGGACTGGAAAGATGGAGCTGTTCCCAGAATTCACGGTTATTTCCCTGGGAATGTCCGCCTTCTGCTTAGGACGCCCGGAGCGAAGAGCCTCAGGATCTGGAATTCACTGTGAAAGAGACGACGTGCTCAGTTGCTGAACTGCTGACTGCGGCCGACTGCGACTTCAAGGAAGATGGGGTAAGCGGCCCCACGTATTTCCCCTATAGCTGTTGTTGTTTAGTTGTTTAGTCGTGTCCGCCTCTTCGTGACCCCCTGGACCAGAGCACGCCAGGCCCTCCTGTCTTCCACTGCCTCTCACAGTTTGGTCAAACTCATGCTGGTAACTTCGAGAACACTGTCCCACCATCTTGTCCTCTGTCGTCCCCTTCTCCTTGTGCCCTCCATCTTTCCCAACATCAGCGTGTCTTCTCTTCTCACGAGGTGGCCAAAGGATTGGAGCCTCAGCTTCAGGATCTGTCCTTCCAGTGAGCACTCAGGGCTGATTTCCTTCAGAATGGAGAGGTTTGATCTTCTTGCAGCCCATGGGACTCTCCAGAGTCTCCTCCAGCACCAGAATTCAAAAGCATAAATTATTCGGCAATCAGCCTTCTTTGTGGTCCAGCTCTCACTTCCATACATCACTAACCCTATAGTTGAGCCTTCCCCAATTGGACCACAACTCCCATCGACCCCAGCATCGTGCAACCACGTTGGCTGAGGCTGATGGAGGTTGTGGTGCCAAACAGCTGGAGGGCACCAGGTTGGCAAACAGGCATATCAGGGCCAGGGCCGGATTTAGGTTTGATGGGGCCCTAAGCTACTGAAGGTAATGGGGCCCTTTCTATGTCCAGCTATCCTTCGTCAACAACAAATTGTCGCTGTTTATTGCATGGACAGGTAAACTAAGGCTCGAACCCAGATCCAGCCCAGTTGCCTTCTCAATCCAGCCCACGGACGGTTTTTACATGAGTAGAATGTGCCCTTTTATTTAAAAGGCATATCTGGGTTATTTGTGGGGCATAGGAATTCGTTCATCCCCCCCCAAAAAAATATAGTCCAGCCCTCCACAAGGTCTGAGGGACAGTGGCCCGGCCCCCTGCTGAAAGTTTGCTGACCCCTGGTTTATTGTGTTGAATATATGCTATATCAGGGGTCAGCAACCTGCAGCCCATGGGCTGCAACTGGCCAATGAGGACAGTTTAACCAGCCCCTGAACCGCCCCCGAACCGAGCCACCCACTCGGCGAGTCCCCACACGCTGTGCTAAAGTAGCGCAGCTCAGGGACTCGCTTCCACAGCGCCGGAAATCGCGCCTGTACATGCCCAGATGCAGGAAATCACACACACGCGATCCGGACCACAGAGAGATCTCTACGGGTCTTGACCAGCTCAGGCAGGTAAAACCTTGCCAACCCCTGTGCTATATAGTAATTTATGGACCTAATAGGTATCTAAAGCCATTTGCACATGTTGCCGTGCAACCAGTCCATGCAGAATGTGCTGTTGTTGTTTAGTCGTTTAGTCGTGTCCGACTCTTCGTGAGGTGTGGGCAAACTACTCCCTGCTCAGCTCTTCCCCAAGAAAGAAAAAATAAACCCTAAAATATATCTCATCCAGTCAAAACTTAGTAGTCTAGGCTTAGCAGTTCATTCCAATAACCATTTCTAATGTTCACAATGTCAAGAATGAAACGTAAAACTGGAAAAATGGGGAAACTGAGGTAAACGGAAATTGACAGGTCCGCCCACAGCTACTGAGCGCCAGAGGGGATTTGCAGATGGGTGGCGGCCAAAGCTGGCCAGCTGACCTGAACAGAGCAACTTCTTGTGTCGTAATAGTCAGAAAACACAAACACACAATGGCAAGAAGATAAATCAAAGCAAGCTGTTGCTATCGATCTGCAGATGGAGCCCATGCTAAGGGCACAGAACGAGGGGCTGGCAGAAAGTTGGAAACCCTTAGGCGTTGGTTTGCTGGTCGATGGCAGTATCCTCAAGGAAGGGAGCCAGATTCACAGAATGGTAGAGTTGGAAGGGACCCCGCGGTCATCTAGTCCAACCCCGTGCAATGCAGCTGCTGTTGACTTCTTTTCCGAATTGCCCTTAGCTCTCAGCCGCCCTTTGGCTTACAAGGGACAGGCAGATGGGGACTGTGTTTTCTCCTTTCTCCACTCAAGGCAAGCTAAACAGCCATTTTGTCATCCTATTATTATTATTATTATTATTATTATTATTATTATTATTATTATTATTAATTGAATTTATTGAATATCCGCAGGTGGTGAAAGAGTGTTCCGGTACATTCTCCAACCAGCAGCAGACTCCTGTCCAGCTCAGTTGTGACCCTGTGGGTCAGAAGAAGGCAAGTTTACCTCAGGAGTAAATGTGGGGTTGATTTTCTTTCCTAAATGCCCAGAGGTGCAAAACCGGAAATTTAGCACATAGATGAAAAACCTTAAATCTGTATAATAATAATAATAATAAAATTTATTTATATCCCACCCTCCTCAGCCGAAGCTGGGCTCAGAGCGGCTAACAACAGTAAAAGTAACACCGTTTACATAAAATCACAATCAATTAATTGAAATACATTCTAAAAATCAATTCAGAATCACATTAATGACAACCATTGGGCTAGAGTTCTATGAGGATTATGCATGGATGTTGATAGGAAGCACAATACTGGGAAAGCTGCCTTTGCCAACCTGTCTCCCATATATATTTTTGACTACAACTCCCATCGGCGCCAGTCACTGCATGATGGGAGTTGTAGTCCAACACCTGGTAGGTATCAGGTTAGCGAAACCTGTCTTGCAGTGTAGCAGAGATGGTCAAGGCTTGTTTCACAGCAGGGACGAGCGAGCCATCTCCCAGGTCACTCTTTGCCGATCCTCCACATGCCACATAAATAAGATTTTCTCAGCGGAGAAACCCGCCCAGTACACTTGAAGCAGAGGAAGAGAGGTTGGTGGCGTTGGCATGCATGACTAAGGTCAAAACGGCCACTTTGATTTTGGAATATTCTCCAGGCTCTGGTACCTATTTATCTACTTGCACTTCACGTGCTTTCGAACTGCTAGGTTGGCAGGAGCAGGGAACGAGCAACGGGAGCTCACCCCGTCGCGGGGATTTGAACTGCTGACCTTCTGATTGGCAAGACCTCGGCTCTGTGGTTTAACCAACAGCACTACCCACATCCCTCTTCGAGAACCAATAATAATAATAATAATAATAATAATAATAATAATAATAATAATAATATATTTGTACTCCGCCCATCTGGCTGAGTTTACCCAGCCACTCTGGGCGGCTCCAAATCAAGTGTTAAAAACAGTACAGCATTAAATAATAAAAACTTCCCTAAACAAGGCTGCCTTCAGATGTCTTTTAAAGAGAAGATAGCTGCTTATTTCCTTCACATCTGCTGGGAGGGCGTTCCACAGGGCGGGCACCACCACCGAGAAGGCCCTCTGCCTGGTTCCCTGTAACCTCACTTCTCACAATGAGGGAACCGCCAGAAGACCCTCGGAGCTGGACCTCAGTGTCCAGGCAGAATGATGGGGGTGGAGATGCTCCTTCAGGTATACTGGGCCAATGCCATTTAGGACTTTAAATGTCAGCACCAACACTTTGAATTGTGCTTGGAAACGCACTGGGAGCCCATGCAGATCTCTCAGGACCAATAATAATAATTTATAATATATACCAAGGTACCACTGTACTAACTCTGCTCTCCTCCCTCTAGCGGATTCGTGCCAGGAGGGGTGTGATTCGTAATTTAGTAAAGAAAGTCAAGAAGAAGTTCAGGAAGCATCCGCCGGGAAGTTTCTCTGTGATTGCCCACGCGGGAGGTTGGCGACACCGTGGACGGATTGCGTGAGAAGATGGGCATGTTGCCGCCCAAGGGAGAAGACGCCATTGTTGCTGCGGGTATTTTAACAGAGCCTGACAAAGACTTTCCCGCTTTAGGAACGACGCAAGGCAGGATCCGGCCGCTTGCCTGCCAAGCGGTTTCTTCTGCTGAATGCTGAACAGCCCTTTCAGATCTTGCCTTCGATTTCCCACCTGCTTGTAATATGTTCAGAATAAATTATTGCGATGTTTGAATCCTGCTGTTGCTCCTCACTACTCATTTTCATGAGAGCAGGCCTGTCTTTGGCAATATATATATATATATAATAGAATCATAGAGTTGGAAGTCATCTAGTCCAATGTTTCCCAATCTTGATTCTCTAGCTGTTTTTGGACTACAATTCCCATCATCCCTGGTCACTGGTCTTGCTAGGTAGGGATGATGGGAGTTGTAGTTCAAAAAACAGCTAGAGACCCAAGGTTGCGAAACACTGATCTAGTCCATAGCTGTCAAGGTTTCGCTTTTTTTAAAGGGAAATTCCCTTATTTCGAATAGGATTCCTCGCAAGAAAAGGGAAAAGTTGACAGCTATTATCTAGTCCAGCCTCCTTCGAATCAGTCGGCAGGGGGGCCCGACCGCAACAGCCGCAACATCTGGGGGGTTAGGGGGCGCAAATCCACGGGTTAGGGGGCGCAAATTACTTGCCTACGACAATCTACGCCACTGTTTCGAATGGAGGAATCTCAGCTAAAACATCCATGGTAGATGGCCATCCAACCTCTGCTTAAAAATAGGGTTGCAATATTTTCGGAAATTCACAGACACAGCCCATTTTCAGCCCTTGTAAGCTGAAATGTCGCGGAAAACTCACAACCTCCTGAGGAAGTCCGTTCCACTATTGAACTGTTGTTACTATCAAAAAGTTCTTCCTGGCGTTGAGTCGGAATCTCCTTCCTTGTAATTTCAAGCCATGGGTTCGAGTCCCACCCTCCGGAACAGGAGAAAACAAGCTTGTTCCCTCCTCCATGTGACATCCCTTAAGATATTTGAAGATGGCCTATTAAACAATTTTGGAACGAAATATATGAAGAAATCAAAAAGATGTTTAAAATATCTTTTAGTAAAAAAACCCTGAGGCATAATCACAAACGATATTCCTGACCATCAAAGGAAAGTACAGTGGTGCCTCACAAGACGAAAATAATCCGTTCCGCGAGTCTCTTCGTCTAGCGGTTTTCTCGTCTTGCGAAGCAAACCCATTAGCGGCTTAGCGGATTAGCGCTATTAGCGGTTTAACGGTTTAGCGGCTAAAAGGCTATTAGCGGCTTAGCGGCTTAGAAAAAGGGGGGGAGCGAAAAAAATCGCAAGACTCGCAAGACGTTTTCGTCTTGCGAAGCAAGCCCATAGGGAAATTCGTCTTGCGAAGCGCATCGAAAAACGGAAAACCCTTTCGTCTAGCGGGTTTTTTGTATTGCGAGGCATTCGTCTTGTGGGGCACCACTGTATTTCTCTATGAGACAACAGCTGCCAGGATGCTCACAGCAAAAAATTGGAAAGGGAGAAAAATTCCGTCAATGAAAGAATGGCAAATTAAATTTTGTGAATATATAAATCTGGCAAGACTCACAGCATTCATAAGGGGACAATCGGACCCAAAATTATTGAAAGAATGGGGATGTTCTAAAGAGTATATGAAAAAATGTTGTTCTGGAGTAAGCATATCTGCATGTAACGAATGAAGCTTTGCAGGGTTAAAGAAAGAGGAAAATGGTGCAAAAAGTATAAAGATAAAGGTAATCTACATTAGACACGACGACTTAGAAAGAGTAAAAATTTCAAGGTCTTAGAACAAAGGAAGGATGTCAATATGTGTCTGGCAGAATCCGAGACCAGGGAAGAGAGATGGCGGAAGAAGATTGGAAGAAATTTAAAGACTATCTTAGGAAACATTGCAAAATTAATGAATGCTAGCATGATGATGGTTTAGAAACTAAGTGGTTTTCAGCTGAAAGGGTTATGTAAAAAGAAAAGAAAGGTTAGAAATTAACTGAAAATTAAGGGAGAGGATTTGCTGAACTAATAATTAGAAATTGAGATACAGAAAGGGGAGGTATGCGGAGGTCGGGGAAGTAAGTTTAAGAAAATAAGGGATTGAAATTATACTTGTTCTTTTTTGTTTGTGTATTGTTTGTTTGTTTGTTTTTGTTATTATATAACCTGCGAAAATTTAATAAATATCTTATAAAAAAGAAGAAAAAAAAGAAAGGATGTCAATATGTGAATATGTATGTAATGACTAGATTAGAATGATGATATGGTTTTATTTGTAGATGTGTGTTTTTGTGTGTTCTTTTTTCTTTTGTGGGTGGTTTTTTTTTTGCCTGTTTGTACTGTTTTATTTTGGATTCGATGTTTGTAATTTTTGTTGTAATTTTGCATTGAAAAAAAAAAGATATTTGAAGATGGCTGTCATATCTCCTCTCAGTTTCCTCTTATCCAGGCTAAACCTACTCCTTCAACCGTTCCTCATAAGGCTTAGTTTCCAGACCCTTCATCATCTTGGTCGCCCTCCTCTGCACACACCTTCCAGCTTGTCAATATCCTTCTTAAATTGTGGTGCCCAGAACTGGACACAGTATTCCAGGCAGGCCCAAATTTAGTTGGAGTGGCAACCCAACATTTTATTATTATTATTATTTTTAAAATAAATTTTTATTAGATTTTCCACCATGATAACACAAACCACAAAGCAAGATGATACACAAAAACAGGAAAAAAATAAGAAAGAAAAAAAGGGGGGACAACAAACAGATAAACAATAACAACTAACTTAATTCTTCACAAATCCAACCTTTTAAACATCTTGGTTGACTTCCTCAAATCCCTCCCTTCTGAGTTTCCTTGTTATTAAAAGCAGCAGCTTTCCAATATCATTATTAAACTAAAACAATTTCCCATTATAGTCCATCTTATTCACTTTTCTTAACATTCTAAATTCCATTTATTTAATTATTAATTAAACAATTGTTAGTCTTAATTAAATAATAATAATTATTTATTAATTTCTATTTTTTTATATTACAATATTTATTCAAATAGTCCTTGAATTTCCTCCAGTCCTCTTGAAACTCCTCTTCTTTCTGGTCGCGGATTCTTCCGGTCAGGTCAGCTAGCTCCGAAAAGTCCATCATCTTCATCTGCCAATCTTCCACTGTTGGTAGTTCTTGTGTTTTCCAATTTTTAGCAAGTAATATTCGGGTGGCTGTTGTGGCATACAAAAATAATTTAACCTCCTTCTTGGGCTCAACCCAACATTTTATTGCCATGTGGGATTTTTTTCCACCATAGGTCTTTGGGTCCCGTCAACCGTGTGCATTTTAACCGCAGACTTGCTCATTTTATTTTATTTTTCACATTACACTCAATTTTATTTATACAAAACTCCTTGAGTGAAAACAACTGCTAGTCAGTTGCCAAGCCAAGTCAGTACCTTTTGCCATCTGGAGGCAAGCTGGTTACTTGGCATTCTTACTGTCGTTGGACCGCATTTTCTTCAGCCCTTTCTTGTTGTGTTTCTTTGCAAAACGCATGTTCCGCAGGAACTTGGGATCAACCCCCTTCAGAGATTCATATCTATTTGATCTGGGCTTCTTAATGCCATTTCTGTGCCACTTGCGAGACTGGTTGTGTGTGGTGTGGTTATTGGACTTGGCCATGGCTTAAACCTGAAGCTCCGCCACAGTTCAGACCAAAACCGGAAGAGCGACTTGCTCATTTTATAACCAGTGCACCGGAGGTATCCAGGCCAATTTTACCCTGCCTCCCTAGTCATGTGGAATTTGTCAAAGTATTTATAGTACTTACAAATCTCTTCACAGCAAGAACACCAACCGTCTGGTTGTGGGATATTGCTTCACAAGCTCTAAAAACATAGTCACCTAATCTGAAAAATATATGCGATACACAGACAACGCTTGTTGGTTTTGAAGAGACTCTGTGAAATAGTAAGAAATGCTGCAAAAAGAGAGTAAGAGGAAAAGGAGTGGGGAAAGGCAATATTATGTTTAGAAATGCGTTAATAAATAGAAATTTTTCGAAAGATTGACAGAGAAATTGAGGGAAGTCAAAAATTGAAGCATGAGTGTAAAATAATTTGTTGACTGTATAAAACTTGTTTGGAAAATGAATAAAAATTATTTTTTTAAAAAAAAACATAGTCACCTATGACAGATATAACAAAACTGAATATTTTAAATTGTGCAGATGATAAAGTCCATTCTGGCTAGAATCTGTGGCACGGCTGAGTTTGCATTTTGCCATTGAGCAGGTCAATGAAATGTTGGTTTGTTGCCAGACCCAGTCTTGGATCATTACTGACACATAGGGCAATGGTATTATTTCTTATTTCAACTAAGCAAACCACATAACCCTTGGATTAACTATTAACTAATCCTGGCAACGGGTTTGGTGTTGGTTTGCCACAAGGTAGTTGGGGTCATGAAGAGTTGGACACGACTAAACAACTAAACAATAACAACAGTTGCAAAAGGTCTGTATAGTTAAAGCTATGGTTTTCCCAGTTGTGATGTATGGAAGTGAGAGCTGGACCATAAAGAAGGCTGATCGCCGAAGAAGGGATGCTTTTGAATTCTGGTGCTGGAGGAGACGCTTGAGAGTCCCATGGACTGCAAGAAGATCAAACCTCTCCATTCTGAAGGAAATCAGCCCTGAGTGCTCACTGGAAGGACAGATCCTGAAGCTGAGGCTCCCAGACTTTGGCCACCTCATGAGAAGAGAAGACTCCCTGGAAAAGACCCTGATTTTGGGAAAGATGGAGGGCACAAGTAGAAGGGGACAACAGAGGACGAGATGGTTGGACAGTGTTCTCGAAGCTACCAGCATGAGTTTGACCAAACTGCGGGAGGCAGTGGAAGACAGGAGGGCCTGGCGTGCTCTGGTCCAGGGGGTCACGAAGAGGCGAACACGACTAAACGACTAAACAGCAACAGTTGCAAAAGGTGTTTTATTATTACTATTCCTTTTTATTGAAAGTTTCCATGAGTGACTATTGCAGATAACCTCTGATGGACCCTGCAAACTTAGTTGTAATAGTCACTCAAAGCAATTTATGGGCAATTTGTGGCAAAACATCATCGGATCTGCCACAGGAGACCATATTAAAATGTAAAATTTGAGGCTTTCTGATGCACGGTTGCAGGTGTTGACGCAGTGTTACAAGACACCAGCGAAACCCAAAGTTGTAAAAAGTATTTATTGCACTAAGATTAAAAGCAGGCACTATTTCAGGCCACAACCCATGAGATTCAAGTTGGGAAAACCCTGGTCTATGAGAACCAGAATGACTGTTAAACCCTTTACGGTAGTGTTGGGGAAATGCAACATTTAAAACACACACACACCTCTCAGTCACATCCTAGAATACTAATGATATTTGGATAGCACGTCTACAGTAATATTCCACCAGCCAAATGAGTTTAGAAAATCAATGCTTTTTAAAATTTTATTTGATATTTTATTAAAATAATTTCGCTTATAAAAAAAAGCGGTAAAGAGGGGGGGAAAGTGAACGAATATAAAAATAATTAATAATTTCAGTTACGTTTCCACACATTAGTATACAAATGTATAGAGTTGTATTATCCCGATACAATTTCCTCTATCAATAAGCTCATATATTCTCCATAAAGTCACTCCAAATGTCATTCTATTTATCCAGAGAAAGTCTGCGTCTATAAACGGTCCGTTTGTACACTGCTAATAGGTAAAGGTAAAGGGACCCCTGATCATTAGGTCCAGTCATGGCCGACTGTGGGGTTGCAGCGCTCATCTCACTTTATTGGCCAAAGGAGCCGGCGTACAGCTTCTGGGTCATGTGGCCAGCATGACTAAGCCGCTTCTGGCGAACCAGAGCAGCGCACGGAAACGCCGTTTACCTTCCCGCCAGAGCGGTACCTATTTATCTACTTGCACTTTGACGTGCTTTCGAACTGCCAGGTTGGCAGGAGCAGGGACCGAGCAACGGGAGCTCACCCCGTCGCGGGGATTCAAAACTAGTAAAAAAAAGGTAAAGGTAAAGGACCCCTGGACGTCCAGTCAAAGGCAGTCATCTCACTTTTCAGGCCGAGGGAGCTGGCGTTTATCCAAAGACAGCTTTCCAGGTCATGTGGCCAGCAGGACTAAACTGCTTCTGGGGCAACGGGACACCGTGATGGAAACCAGAGCGGACAGAAACGCCGTTTACCTTCCCGCCGGAGCAGTACCTATTTATCTACTAGCACTTTGACGTGCTTTCAAACTGCTAGGTTGGCAGGAGCGGGGACCGAGCAACAGGAGCTCAGCCTGTCATGGGGATTCGAGCCGCTGACCTTCAGATCAGCAAGTCCTAGGCTCTGTGGCTTAACCCACAGCGCCACCCGCGTCCCGCATTCCAAGTATCATTCTATTTATCCAAAGAAAGTCTGCGTCTATAAGCGGTCCGTTTGTATGTTGCTAACAGGCAGCACAGTGGTACCTCGGATTAAAGACGCTTCAGGTTACAGACTCCGCTAACCCAGAAATATTACCTCAGGTTAAGAACTTTGCTTCAGGATGAGAACATAAATCATGCTCCGGTGGCGCGGTGGCAGCAGGAGGCCCCATTAGCTAAAGTGGTGCTTCAGGTTAAGAACAGTTTCAGGTTAAGAACGGACCTCTGGAATGAATTAAGTACTTAACCCGAGGTACCACTGCATTTAAAACACATAGAAATCTCAGCAGCATCCTAGAATTCTAACAATATTTGGATAGCACGAGTCTACAGTAATATTCTACCAGCTGAATGAGTTCGGAAAATCAAATGTCCATGGGACCAAAGAGATATCGGAAAGGTCCCAACTCCAAAAGGGACACTTGGCGGATGAGGGCAAGGGGTGCCTCTACTCTTCTTCCGGGGCTGTCAGAGCTGCAGTAGAAAAGGAAGATGGGAAATACTGCTCCACAAATATTCTGGGCTGGGCGGCCTCCATCGCTTGGGGTCTGGCGTTCCTGGTGTTGGGGTTGTTTGCCTGCAAAGGAAGAACGAGAGGAAGAGTCAGCAGAGATCTTCTTCCGCTTCCGTTCGGCGATAAAAAACACAAACCAAACAGACAGCACAGGGATGCAATCGAAGCATCCGATATGTTCAAACCCTCCAGCATTTCTCCAAGGAAAATAGGGACGTCCTAAGGGAAAGAGGGACATTGCGGTATCAACTCAGAAACTGGGACTGGGCTTCTGTAAATCCCAGACTGTTCCTGGAAAATAGGGGCACTTGGAGGGTCTGTATGTTGTGAACCACCTTGAGATCTTTGGGTGAAGGGCAGAAGAAAGAAAGAAGGAAAGAAAGAAAGAAAGAAAGGAAGGAAGGAAGGAAGGAAGGAAGGAAGGAAGGAAGGAAGGAAGGAAGGAAGGAAGGAAGGAAGGAAGGAAGGAAGGAAGGAAGGAAGGATTCCAGATGTATGGCAACCCTAAATTAGCCTTGCACTCAACAACAACAACAAAAAATTAGCCTCACACTCCCAGTAAAACCATTTATGGTCCCAGTTCAGCCGGCGAACAGCTCACCTGCAATGGATGGCAATTCACAGACGTCAGCGGTGAATCTTGCATGAAGTTATGAACTGAGACCTCGGCAGAACAATCTCTAGTGGTCTGGAGAGGAGGAAAATGGGTCAGGATTCTTAGGATTCATCCTGAGCTTCTAGACCAGGCGTGGCCAACTCCCAAGAGACTGCGATCTACTCACAGAGTTAAAAACTGGCAGTGATCTACCCCCTTTTTGGGGGTTCAGGTCAAGGTTCTTGAGATTTTGTTAGGGATGAGGAAAGCCCAGTTTTGGGGGTTCAGGTCAAAGTTTTGAGCTTTTTAGGAAGGAGAAGGCCCATTTTTAGGGGTTCAGGTCAAAGTTCTTGAGATTTTTTTAGGGGAGCTTTTTTGGGGGGAGACAGCGATCTACTGGTGATCTTCCGCCACAAACGTCCAGTGATCCACCGGTAGATCACAATCTACCTGTTGGACGTGCCTGTTCTGTGGGATGTGAAACACAAGAGCAGTCAAGTACAACATTCCTAGAGTGAACATGTTTACACACGGGGAGGGATGTTTGTCCAGCCAGCAGGTAAACTTCCTGTTTCCTTCTGGGCTGGGACAGACTTCCTCTGCATGTGACTAGAGGTGGGTGTGGCCTCACCTGTGCAGGTAACGACAAAAGCACAGGGCAGGGCAGCCATCTCTCTCTCTTTGCCTACATGCATCGAAGAAGCAACATCTGCTTAGCCAAAGATGCTCTCTTGGCCTCCAGCCAAGAGAGGACAAAGGGACTGTCTTCTTAAGAGATAGATTCCAAGTGTATGTTACTTCATTAAGCTAAGTCTGCCTTCTGGGATCTGATTGTGAACAGAATGTGAGTAAACTCTTTTTATACTTTTATAGAAGACTGTGTCGTGTCTTATCCTTTATGAGGGAATAAGGGGGAAATACCAGAACAGTTATTATAGAGGCTTTAGTGAGCCTGAGCGAAAACAGACGTTGCAAATTTAAAATAAACGGGAATGTTACTCTGCTGATATTGTGGAACTTGTTAACACAAGTTGGATAAGGATATAATCAGACAATATATCCTCTCCTGCACCCCTGAACATTCCCACATGTTCTAGACCAGTGTTTCCCAACCTTGTGCCTCCAGCTGTTTTTGGACTACAATTCCCATCATCCCTTGCCACTGGTCTTGCTAGTCAGGGATGATGGGAGCTGTAGTTCAAAAACAGCTGGAGGCACAAGGTTGGGAAACACTGTATCTAGACCAAGGAGGGGGACCCAGAGGCGGAGCTAGCTGTTGGACTCCAACTCCCATCAGCCCTGGCAAATGTGGCCAATAGGGACAAGGGGAGTTATAGTTTAGCAACAACAGCAGCATCTGGAGGCAGGACCACGTGCACCAGGTATTCGAACCAGAGCCCAACCCTGTCACTCACCCCATTCGGTTTGTATTTGCAGTCTCCAATCCTGTACTTGCCCGTTTTCTGACAGAGGGTCTCCTTGATAGTGAAGTCCATGCTGAAGTGAACCCCCCAGTCAAATCTCTATGGAGCAGAAAAATAAATAAATAAATAAATAAATAAATAAATAAATTGGAAGCAAGAAGAAATTCCGGCGAAAGAATGAACGGCAGACGAAATTAATGGACTAGGCAGAATTGGGCAAAATGACAGGAAGGATTCGAAACTTGTGGGACCAGAGATTTACAGAAGATTGGAAGAAGTATACGAATTATTTGAAGAGCGACTGTAATCGCCAAATTACGCTAGTAGGACTACAAGAAGTTTTGTAAGGAGAAATATACGAAGTGTTACAAAGTAGAAGAAAGATAGAGATATTGGTTATGAGTTTGAAATGTAATAGGGAAAATGCATACTGAGAGATTAGATTGGAAAATTTTCAGACAGGATGGATGGAAGTAAAAAAAATTTGAATAAGATGTAAAAGTATGTTTAATTATTGTTAATAATAATAATAATAATAATAATAATAATAATAATAATAATATAATTTATACCCTGCCCTCGGGGCAACTAACACCAAATATATAATACATTAAAAACACAAAATCAAATGATTAGTTTAAAATACAATTCGAACCACATTTAAAATCAAAATAAAATGAAGTGGGAACTCACAAATCATAACAGTAGGGGCAAGGAATTAAAAGTTCACCAGGCTCGGCCACCCATGCTGGTCCCATATGGGCTGATACAAAGAGCCAGGATCCCATACAGGGTCCCATAGAAAGAAGGGGGTCAGACTGAACCCCGACCAAAGGCCAGGCGGAACAGCTCCGTCTTGCAGGCCCTGCGGAAAGATGTCAAATCCCGCAGGGCCCTGGTGTCTTGCGACAGAGCGTTCCACCAGATTGGGGGCCCCCAATAATATATTTGAGGGGGCTGCCCCCCCAAGTTGATGGTCATTGCCATTCAAGGAGTGTGTGCATGCCACGTCATGTGATCGATTATGCAGGGTGAGGCTTACCTGACCCCCTCCCCCAATATTTTATTCAAGTTGGCATCTCTGGGTGAGAGGAACCAGCTAGGGGACCCCCAAGGGAAGAAGGTGTGACGTTAACATATGAGAGTGCTGGAGGTGAAATAGTTAAACAGGTTACCCAATCAGGACCCAGGGGGTGGAGTCAGAGGGACTATAAAACCAGCTCTGGAAGGAGTTTGTTGGGAGTTGGGTGGTTGGTTGGAGTGGGAGTGAATTGGGATAGAGCCTGTGGGTAGGTTGAGTTATATACAATATACGATATCTTTATTGTCATTGTCCCATGCAGAACAATGAAACTGAAAAACTACATAAAAAATTCAAAAACCCCATTTTAAAATACACTATACTATAGAGACCCCTTATGCTGTGTTTAGAACCAGAATTGCATTTGTGTAGAAACTGTTTCTCAGGCGGCTAGTCCTAGTCTTTATAACCCTGTACCTTCTTCCAAAAGGCAGAAGCTAAAAGAAATAATTTCCGGGGTGTGCACTATCCTGCGCTATCTCTGCAGCTTTCTTATGGTACCTGGAAGCATAGATTTGATTCAAGGTGGGAAGAGTGCACCCAATTATTCTCTACGCAGTCTTTACAACCCTGACAGCATTGTTTTTCCTCTGACCGTGCAGCTCCCAAACCACACACACAGACCATAAGTTAATACACTCTCCACAGTGCAATGGTAAAATGCCATCAGCAGGTCCTTTTAGAGATTGTTTTTCCAGAGGATTCTCAGAAAATATAACCTCTGCTGTGCTCTCTTCACCAGGTCTTGGCTGTTTTCTCCCCAGGTTAGGTCATCTCTCAACTCCATTCCCAGAAATCCAAACACTGAGACCTGTTCCACGCACTTCCCCTCAATAATGAGTGGTTGAATATTCAATTTACATTTCCTAAAGTCCACAATGATCTCTTTTGTTTTCTTTAAGTTAAGGAGTAAGTTGTTTTGCCTGCGCCACTCCCCCAACTGCTCAACTTCCTTCCTATAGGCCACCTTCCCCTCTCCAGCCGTGATTAAACCAACCACCGTTGTATCATCTACAAACTTAATGATCTTATTACTGGGGTATTTGGGGGCACTGTCAGATATATAGAGCGTATATAAAAGCAGGCTCAACACGCACTCCTGTGGCGTCCCCGTATTTGTGACGAGATCCGCAGAGACGTGGGAACCCAACCTGACCCTTTGGGAACGGTTTGATAGAATATCTACCTGCACAAACATGGTGGAAGTCCCAGGTCTAATAATTTGGGCACCAATCTATGCGGAAGAATAGTATTAAATGCAGAACTAAAGTCTACAAATAACAGTCTCGCGTAGTTCCCTTGCTTCTCCAAGTGAGTCAGAACAGCATGTAAAGTCATTGCCACAGCATCCTCTGTGGATCTCTTTGCCTTGTACGCAAACTGGTAAGGGTCAAGTCCCACTGGCAGACAAGATAAGATGCGGTTCCTCACCAGTTTTCCGAAACATTTCATTATAATGGGTGTCAACGCCACAGGGCGAGAATAATTCAGACTGTTAGTGTAGTGAAATAAGCTGAGTCAGGAACAGTAAGGAGCTAGGAAGATGAGTGAATATCTGAGAGGTGGTTTAGTGAGTGAGAGCAGGTAGCGGAAGTTATAGGTCTGGATAGGCACCCCATGATTGTAATTGACTGATACCATTTATGAAACCACACGCTTGTTAAACTGCACTGAATAAACAGAAGTTTATGTTCCAGTTTAAACCCTGACTGGACACAGTATTGTCTCAGGTAGGGCCTGGGTGGTGGTGGCGAGATATAAAGTGGTAGCATAGGGATCAATAGAAGGTGAAATGTCTGGGACCCTGTGTGATCACCACAAAAGGCTCAGAGCCCGGGCAGTGGTGGTGCAACGCCGACGAGGGGTCAGAGGGAGGAGGAGGAGATGGGTGGGGAGAGGAAATGTAGGAAGCTGAAGAGTATTTAGTGAGCACGAAGAGTTTGTGGCAGTTGTTGTTTAGTCATGTCCAACTCTTCGTGACCCCCTGGACCAGAGCACACCAGGCACTTCTGTCCTCCATTGCCTCCCGCAGTTTGGTCAAACTCATGCTGGTAGCTTCGAGAACACTGTCCCACCATCTCGTCCTCTGTCGTCCCCTTCTCCTTGTGCCCTCCATCTTTCCCAACATCAAGGTCTTTTCCAGGGAGTCTTCTCTTCTCATGAGGTGGCCCAAGTCTTGGAGCCTCAGCTTCAGGATCTGTCCTTCCAGTGAGCACTCGGGCTGATTTCCTTCAGTATGGAGAGGTTTGATCTACTTGCAGTCCATGGGACTCTCAAGAGTCTCCTCCAGCCCCATAATTCAAAAGCATCAATGCTTCGGCGATCAGCCTTCTTTATGGTCCAGCTCTCACTTCCATACATCACTACCATACATCTCCGTGGCAGAGAGCAGTGCAAAAGCTGAGGCAGAAGAGGAGTCTGGCTGGTGAAGAAGCAAGTGTGTCTCTCTGTCCTGCTGCGACTAATTCCCCTCCTCCTTGGCCTCCCAGAACCAGGAGAGGCATGAAGAGGAAGATGCAAAGACAAGCATGCCGGCATAGTCTCAGATTGCTGGCAAAGGACCCGGGAAAGAGAAGACTTAGGCGGCAGTGGGAAGGCAGAGACTTTCTGTCTCCACAACTGCCTCATAGGGGCAAGACCTGCTCATGAAAATTTGCTGTGCTCATGAGTGTGATAGGAATTTTGAGGTCTTTGATATATGTTAAATATTCATAAGTGTACCAACCAAGCACGTACATAGATCAGGACAGGAAGACCGACCTGTAACCATTTTTGATTCCCAAACTGTCCAAATGTTTTCTCTGCGAGGTCAAAGGAAAATGGAAAAGCCTCCCCATTGTCTTTTCCTTCACAAATCCTGTCTTAAGGGTATGTTTGTGTTTGAATAGGGTGTGAGCCTGTGACCTGGTCCAGGAACTAAGTATTTATCATAACTAAGTATTTATCTAAGTATTTGACCAAATACTAAGTATTTGACCAAACTGCTCTAGTCAGTGGAAGACAGGCGTGCGTGGCGTGCTCTGGTCCAGGGGGTCACGAAGAGTCGGACAGGACTAAACAACAACAACAAGTATTTATCATTACAAAAGACTGGCCAGGCTCCCCAGGGTATCCAATCAAGTAAGCAGGCAAGCCAATCAAGTGACCATCAAACAGGTAACCTGTCAGATGATATAAACAAGTCACTCAGATTTCTGTTTTAGACCGCCTTTTCTGTGATGTATCTGGGGGGTGGTCTTAGGTTACACCCCTTCTGTGATGTATGTATGATGTTTCTGGGGGTGGTCTTGAGCTCCAGTGCAGGGAATTTAAAATGTCTATATAAGGCCTTGCGCACCATTGTTCTGGGTTCCTCCTCCCTCCTCCGTGTGGTGAGTGAGGACCCTGTTGCAACAGATCAATACAAGATCAGGCTTACTAGCTGCTTTGCTTCTCAATATTCTCTGGTTGGCCTCTGTTATTTTCTCCTGCCAATAGGGAACCTACGTAAGGACTCTATATGGGCTCTTGGATACCCACCCCATAAGGGAAAAAGGGCAGGTTTTGTTTACAACATTAGGCCCGGCAGTCCTCAGCAGATCCTGTTTCTTCTAACAAAGAGTTAACTCCACTTTCTGTGTGTGATTTATTGCTGGCTCGTTCCTGACCGAGAGGCAGGTCTCTGCCTTCAAGGAGCTTGCAATCTACAGTCTTTCCCTCTACCTTTTTGGAGGGATGCAGGAAAAGTTCAGAAGCATTTTCTTGTTGATGCATAAGATGAAAAAGAAAAGGACTTCTTCCCTCATTTGGGCCCCAGGCAGTCTTCCTCCATAATCTCCCCGTAAGTGTTTGGCAATAGGGAATGAGCGAGCGACAGGGAAATGGTTGCATTTTTGATAAAAGCAGCACAAACAAAGCATTAACAGGAATTCAGTTGCTGCTCTTCGTGTGGCGTTACAGAGAGTTTAAGGGGGAGCTGTTTAAAAGAGAAGGCAGGAAAAAGATATGCGGCGATGTGAACACTTAACAGATTTATCAGGGCCTCACAGGATTAGAAAATCTGTTTGAATTTAAAGGTATGTTCAGATTAGTGGTTTAAAATGCAATGAGGCCTTTAGCAAAGTATTGGAAGACACAAGAACTACCCACGCTGGAAGAATGGCAGACAAAGGTGATTGATTACATGGGACTGGCGGAGATGACTGGCAGAATCCGTGACCAAGAAAAAGAGACGGTGGAAGAAGATTGGAAGAAATTTAAAGTATACCTTAAAAATTGTTGTAAAATTGATGAGTGCTAAAATGTCAGGGGAAAGGAAAATATAGAATTACAGCTGTAATTGATTAAGTATGAGAAGAAGCTTAAAAAGAAAATAAGTAATTAATTAATTGGTATGAAGAGTTGTTGAAGAAATTTTAAAACAGGGATGCAGAAAAGGGGAGGTAAGGGGAAGTCCGAGAAGCAAGGTTTATGAAAAAGAGGTTTTGAAATTATACATGTTTATATGTTTTTGTTTGTTTATGTGTGTGTGTTGTTTTGTTTTTAATTTGTGTTGGAAAACTAATAAAAAATTATTTAAAAATAAATAAATTAAAATGCAATGAGGCCATTGCCCCTTCCCTCTGCATTTGAAACCATTAACGTGCATTAGCTTTTTGGTTCCCGTCCTTAACCCCCCCTCCAACCCTTCCCCCGAACTCCTATTCCTTTTTAAACAATTTTTTCTTGTGACATAATCAGGAGTTCCTACATCCCAGGGGGTTGGACTAGATGGCCGTCGGGGTCCCTTCTGTTTCTCCAATTCTAGGATTCTATAATGACCATTACTAAAAACCCAAAGTTGTAGTAGCAGGACATTAAAGGTAAAGGGACCCCTGACCATTAGGTCCAGTCGTGGCCGACTCTGGGGTTGTGGCGCTCATCTCGCTTTACTGGCCGAGGGAGCCGGCGTACTGCTTCTGGGTCATGTGGCCAGCATGACTAAGCCGCTTCTGGCGAACCAGAGCAGCGCACAGCAATGTCGTTTACCTTCCCGCCGGAGCGGTACTTATTTATCTACTTGCACTTTGATGTGCTTTCAAACTGCTAGGTTGGTGGGAGCAGGGACCGAGCAACGGGAGATCACCCCGTCGCGGGGATTTGAACCGCCGACCTTCTGATCAGCAAGTCCTAGGCTCTGTGGTTTAACCCACAGCGCCACCCGCATCCCTAGCAGGACATTACACCATGCCAGATACAAAGCAAACAAACAGTAAGTAATAAGAGGAAGAAATTGTGACACACCAAAAAACATCAAGGCATCCATATTCCCTCCAGTTGACATAAAAGCTTTTTCGACCCTCCATTCCTCTGGAAACACACTGTTTATGTGTTACTGTTTCCGCAACAGCCGAAGTCTACAAGTTCTTATAGCGCAAAGACAAATGTATACCCCTCCACCAGTTTTTCCCTTGCTGGGATCCTAACATCCATGTCAAAAGTTCTTTAGAAAGACAAGCTTGCATGTTGTCCCTTGCACTTTCTGTTGCAGAGACAGGAAATTGCTTTGCAAAATATGCTTTGTTGGGAGAGATTTGCACTGAAGTGACGATGAAATTTCAGGATTATTATTATTATTGCAAAAAACGGATAACCGAAATTAAGACTGGAAGAATGAGAAACAGAAGAAATGTGCAAATAAGGAAAGATTGGCACTAAAGAGCTGATTTTTCATCTGGGGCACTGAAGGTATTGTTGGAAAGATGAGCGAGGGAAGAACTATGGAGAAAGAACTGGAAATTTATGGCCTGTGAAGTATTGAGGGAAAATCTAATCAAGATGTTTTATAGATGGTACTTAACACCTACCAAAATAGCTGAAATGTATAAGACAAAAACAAATCTGTGCTGGAGGTGTGGTAAAACAGAGGGGACACTTACACATGTTTGGTGGACCTGTGAAAAAATCAAAAGCTTCTGGAATGTAGTATATGATGAGCTTAAAAAAAAATGTTTAACTAAAATACAGCAGCTTTTCTACTAGGGATAACGGACACAGGTATAGCAAGAGAAGATCAGAAAATATTCCTCTATGCCACAGGAGTGGCAAGGATCCTAATTGCTAAAAGCTGGAAAAAAAGAAATTGTGCCAACAAAAAAGGAATGCAAGACAAACTGTTAAGAGTATATTGAACTGGCTAGATTAACAGAGGCAATTAGAGATCACACTAGACAAGAGTTTCAAAAAGCATGGGGAAAACGCGGAGAATACTTCACAAAACAGTGCCCTAAAATACATACCTGGACTTGTTTCGATTAATGTCTGCAGGAGACTTTGTGGATATTTAAGTTGTAATTAGAAAAATCTTAATAATTATTCATAAAGGAAACAGCTTATAAGAAGTAAATAAGGCAGCCAGATACAGGATAAAGGAAGTTTTTATTTGGTTGTTTGTATCGTTGTATGTTATGATTATTGTATTTCTGTATTGGAGGGGTGAGGGGTTTCTGTTACGTTGTAAATAAAATTTCCAATACAAATTACCGTATTTTTTGCTCTGTAAGACGCACCAGACCACAAGACGCACCTAGCTTTTGGAGGAGGAAAACAAGAAAAAAAAAAATCTGAATCTCAGAAGCCAGAACAGCAAGAGGGATCGCTGCGCAGTGAAAGCAGCAATCCCTCTTGCTGTTCTGGCTTCTGGGATAGCTGCGCAGCCTGCATTCGCTCCGTAAGACGCACACACATTTCCCCTTCTAGGTGGGAAAAAGTGAGTCATAGAGCAAAAAATACGGCATTTTTTTAAAAAGAAAATATGAAAGATGAGCAATGGAAATAAACTGAAAGTGACAGATCTGGCCATCCCTGAACAGAAGAACGTTTCAGGGAAACGAACCCTGCCATACTTACTGTTTTGCGCGTGCTTCTGATCTTCCACAGCCTGAAAACGGCTTGCCCACCCGATTCCTGGTTGTATTCTTCGACGGCCATCCTGGCTACGTTTCGGGGGAGCAGCGCCGGGGGGGATTCTGAGCCCGGGAGTGTTGCTGCGGAAACTCCCAGGGCCCCCAATATCGCCCCTACCAGGAGGAGCTCCATAGCTGATCCTCTTTCCTGCCTGAGCAAAAGAATTCTGCTGCCCTGCTCTCTACAGAGATAGAAGCCCCAGATCAAAAGCCAAACTGCGGGAGGACGTGAACTTGCTCAATCAACTTGGCAGAAAACTCCAGCCACCCACATCCTCCTAAAACCTAAACAGTGAATCCGCTTGGGAACGTGCGTCGCTAAGCTAGGATAACATGCAAGGCTTTCGGTTTCTATAGGAGCAGATACAAGACAAAGCAGGGAGACAGCTTTCTTCTGCTCTTTGAGCCAATTTCTTGGAAATGAATCTTTACGCAGCTGGATAAACATGGTACCCCCAAATTAATAAGGATATAGGGCACCGCTTGCAGGGGATCTGCTCCCTTCCTCGCTCAGCTGCAGGCTTCCAGAAGATCCCAAACAAAGCAGTGGAGCTTGGGGTGGAGCTCAGAGCTGGTGTCCAGGGCCCCACATCTTGGTAAAGGTAAAGGTAAAGGGACCCCTGACCATTAGGTCCAGTCGTGGCCAACTCTGGGGCTGCGGTGCTCATCTCGCTTTACTGGCCGAGGGAGCCGGTGTACAGCTTCCGGGTCATGTGGCCAGCATGACTAAGCCGCTTCTGGCAAACCAGAGCAGCGCACAGAAATGCTGTTTACCTTCCCGCTGGAGTGGTACCTATTTATCTACTTGCACTTTGACGTGCTTTCAAACTACTAGGTTGGCAGGAACAGGGACCGAGCAATGGGAGGTCACCCTGTGGCGGGGATTTGAACCGCCAACCTTCTGATCGGCAAGTCCTAGGCTCTGTGGTTTAACCCACAGCGCCACCCATATCCCCCACAGCTTGGAGGGCCGACAAATAACCACATAGTGGCATCTAACGCAGCAAGCAGGAAATAGGCTGACATGGGCATGCTACAGAGTACCTCCTTATTTGAAAAAAAATGTTTTATAGGCAGTTGACTGGGGACGTGGGTGGCGCTGTTGGTTGTAGGAAAGTAAACGGCGTTTCCGTGCGCTGCTCTGGTTCTCCAGAAGCGACTTAGTCCTGCTAGCCACATGACCCGGAAGCTGTCTGTGGACAAACACCGGTTTCTTCAGCCTATAGAGCGTGATGAGTGCGCAACCCTAGAGTCGTCCATGACTGGACCTAACGGTCAGGGGTACCTTTACCTTTACGCAGTTGACTGGGCTCGTATATGGTTACAGAGGCTTGTTTTATTATTTTTACTAGGGAAACACATTCTGTTTTCCTACAGCAAAATGGAGCTTATTTCCAAGTAGAGTGGTTACCTTGGTTCTCAAACTTAATCCGTTCCAGAAGTCCGTTGGACTCCCCAAACCATTCGAAAACCTAGGCGTGGCTTCCGATTGGCTGCAGGAGCTTCCCGAACTCAAGCAGGAGTTGCGTTGTATGTTCGGCGTCTGGAAAATGTTCGCAGACCGAAACACTTACTTCCGGGTTTGCAGCGTTCGGGAGCCGATTTGTTCGACAACTAAGCCGTTCAGGAACCAAGGTACCACTGTAAATGCATACAGCATCAGAGCAGCAGAAGGAATTTCTGTTTTATTGCTGCGGTTGTCATGGTGCCAGTGTTTCAGGGAGCATAAAAACATGAAACTGCACAAGCTCAGATAATTTCTCTTTTTTTGTTGTTGAAGTCAGAAACTTAGAAGCGGTTGTGAAGCACCAAACGGCTATGGTGGGTGGGGTTGTGTGTGTGAGAGAAGAGAAAATTGCAATATGTGCTTCACGACTGTGGTAATGTTAGAGATGTGGGGGAAAGTTGTTTTGGTTCATTTAAAGGCTAATCGGCCTAATCTGCATTTTTCAAGACAATATTTGAAGCAGAACACAGCCGTTCCCTTGAAATCTGCATTTCTCTGAATTTTGCAATCCAGTTCTCCCGCCAAAAAATGCATCTGTTTGGGTGGTCTGCATATAAATGCATACACTTTTTAAACTTGGAAATGTCTGTTGGACTGTTTGATGTTGTTGTTCTTTAGTTGTTTAGTCGTGTCTGACTCTTCGTGACCCCCTGGACCAGAGCACGCCAGGCACTCTTGTCTTCCACTGTCTCCCGCAGTTTGGTCAGACTCATGTTTGTAGCTTCCAGAACACTGTCCAACCATCTCGTCCTCTGTTGTCCCCTTCTCCTTGTGCCCTCCATCTTTCCCAACATCAGGGTCTTTTCCAGGGAGTCTTCTCTTCTCATGAGGTGGCCAAAGTCTTGGAGCCTCAGCTTCAGGATCTGTCCTTCCAGTGAGCACTCAAGGCTGATTTCCTTCAGAATGGATTGGTTTGATCTTCTTGCAGTCCATGGGACTCTCAAGAGTCTCCTCTAGCACCAGAATTCAAAAGCATCCATTCTTCAGCGATCAGCCTTCTTTGTGGTCCAGTTCTCACTTCCATACATCACTACTGGGAAAACCACAGCTTTAACTTTGTTGGCAAGGTGATGTCTCTGCTTTTTTAAGATATTTAGTACTATCCACAATTTGTTGGCATCCGTCTTTGTGTTTCTTTCAATAGCTTTTGATGATCATGGGAATTTCCGAACCCCTGACCGATTCAGGACCCCCCACCAGACCATGGTTATCCACAATGGGTATATTTGTAAACACACAAAAATAGAATGTGAGCCCCCTGGGGTTCCTGGAAATTCTCAGAGAGTTGCGAATGTGCTGTAATATTTATGTTGTGATAAGAATAGCTCGGCAGAGCATGAGACTCTTAATCTCACGGTTGTGGGTTTGACCCCCACATCGGATGGAAGATTCCTGCACTGCGGGGGGTGGGACTCGATGATTCTCCCTCTCCCTTCCAACTCTGGGGTCTGGGGTTCTGTGAAAAAGTTCCAGGAGAAAAGACATTTATGAATGGATACAGAGCACTCCTAGATGCATTGAGGTCTCTCTGATAAAGCTGAAGGTTGTGATAAGAATTTTCAGGTCTTAGATATATATTAAATGTTCATAAATGTACCAACCAATTACACGTACATAGATCAGCACAGGAAGACCGACCTGAAGCCATTTTTTATTCCCAAACTGACCAAATGTTTTCTCTGCAAGGTCAAAGGAAAATAGAAAGGCCTCCCCATTGTCTTTTCCTTCACAAATCTTGTCTTAAGGGTATGTCTGTGTTTGAATAGGGTGAGCCTGTGACCTGGCTCAGGAACTAAGTATTTATCATTACAAAAGACTGGCCAGGCTCCACAGGGTATCCAATCAAGTAACCATTAACAGGTAACCTGCCAGACAGGAGATAAACAACGCACTCAGATTTCTGCTGTAGACCGCGCTTTCTGTTGATGTATGTATGATGTGTCCGGGGGTGGTCTTGGACTCCAGGGCGGGCAATTTAAAATGTGTATATAAGGGCGGGCACACCTTTGTTCTGGGTCCTCCTCCTTTCCTGCGTGTGAAGGGGGCACCCTGTTGCAACAGATCAATAAAGATCAGGCTTACTAGCTGCTTTGCTTCTCAATATTCTCTGGTTGGCCTCTGTTATTCTCTCCTACCAATAGGGAACCTGCGTAAGGACTCGATATGGGCTCTTGGATACCCCATAAGGGAAAAGGAGCAGATTGGGCAGATTTTGTTTACAACAAGGTCCAGTTCTTCCAGTCTTCTGCAGTACAAATTCCAAAATTGGGAGGTCGGCATCAAAGGAGTATCTGCGCTCCTCTCTTTGGGAAAGCCTGGGCAGAATTTCAAGGCCTTTTCCTACAAAAGCAAACAAACCTCAGAGCTGAAGCACACAAGATCAAAGTCTGCAGAGTTCACGCAAGGAGAGAAAACACGTGGTATTTCCTCTCTGCCGTTAAATAAAACGTGAAAGAAAATAATCAAGCAACACCGGTTGGTTTGCCGCCTGCCCCCTTGGCACCCCTCAGTTTTTACTCACCATTTTTTTTGGGGGGGGGAGAGAAATATACACCAACTTAAAGAGCCATGTTGCAGTTCAGGGAAGTTTTTAATGTGTGACATTTTAATGTATTTTTAATCTTTGTTGGAAGCTGCCCAGAGTGGCTCGCGAAACCCAGCCAGATGGGTGGGGTACAAAAAATAAATTGTTGTTGTTGTTACAGACTGAGCAATCCCAGACAACAAGTCATGCCGGATGAATCTCACCCCCCTTTTTTATGGAGTTACAAGCTTGGTGGATCAGGGGCATGCTGTGTAGCGTATCTTGATTTCAGGAAGGCCTTTGACAAAGTCCCCCACGATATTCTTGTAGCGAAGGTGGCATGAACATAGCCAGGATTTTTGTTAGGGTGGGGGGCAGCCAAAGTTGTTGAGCTTTTCTTGGGAAATTGGGGTATAAATAATATCCCAAAGACAGGATATTAGCCCCCCCCCCGCCCACACACATAAAGGGAAATGTAAAGGGACCCCTGACCACTAGGTCCAGCCGTGGCCGACTCTGGGGTGGCAGCGCTCATCTCACTTTACTGGCCGAGGGAGCCGGCGTACAGCTTTTGGGTCACGTGGCCAGCATGGCTAAGCCGTTTCTGGTGAACCAGAGCAGCGCACGGAAACGCCATTTCCCTTCCCACTGGAGTGGTACCTATTTATCTACTTGCACTTTGACGTGCGTTTGAACTGCTAGGTTGGCAGGAGCTGGGACCAAACAACGGGAGCTCACCCCGTCGCGGGGATTCGAACCGCCGACCTTCTGATTGGCAAGTCCTAGGCTCTGTGGTTTAACCCACAGCGCCACCCGCGCATGGAATGTGGGCTGAATGATGAGGTGCCTGTTAGGTTGATTTGTAGCCAGTTGGCTGACCGAGCCCAAAATATATTCATTTATGGTTCCTCATCATCCTGGGGGGGAAGTGACAAGTCAGGTGCCGTAGGGTTCTATCGTGGGCCCAATGTCATTATAAATGACTTGGACAAAGGAATTGAGGGGAATGAAATAATAATAATAATAATATTTCAAGAGAACATAGGGCCAGACTAGAGGCTGACATTGGCTGTGTGATTTCTCCCTGTGTAGCCTTTTTTATTTTTATTTTTTAAAAAAACTAGCAGAGAGTAGCTGCCCTGGACTGGGACTGTGCATGGGAATAAAGGAGAGCCTGAGTGCAGGATCAGGCCAAAGGCCCACCTTCAGTCGTCGTCCCCCAACTGCCTCATAGTGGCAGGATCTCCCGGGAAGAGTCGCTGTGCCCCTGAGCTGTCCTGTTTCTTTGAAAGAGAGTTAATTTCTCAGACGCCGTGTGTGTTCTTGCTGACCTGCTCCCCGCTCTACCTCCAGATATTCTGCGTGGAAAGCAGAGGCTCCCTTCCCTCTGGTGCCTCTGCGGTCCTTTTCTTTCTAGACTGTGTCGAGGCAAGACCTGCCCTCCTTTCCTTTGCAAAGGACATTCTCTGGCACTCATCCATCGCAAACATGTGCCATTAGCTCGACACAGAACTGCTGGCAAAGGCATTTTGACAAAGTAGTTCCCCTGTGTTTATTTCCAGGAAGTCAAACTGGTTCTGGCTAGAACTCAAGGCGTTTAACGTCGATGGTTCCTTGCTGTGGAAATCTTCTTCCAGCAGAGATTGGGGTTGCATTGCTGCTTTTGAGGAATTCTCTTGGGAAACTCTTTTAAAAATGTCAACATGCCTATTCCATCGCTTGAACCCTTGGCTCAACTGGTGGTTTCCCCACCCGGGCTTGGACCAGATTTTATTGCCCCACTCAAGTTTCCCTGCTTCGGCAGCAAGCACTTCAATGCATTCAATGGACCTCAGGGTTCTGGGTTCGAGTTCCATGCTGGCAAGAAGATTTCTGGGGGAGTTCAACCTTCCAACTCTATAATTCCATGATTCTATGTACTGTGGTGGGACGCGGGTGGCGCTGTGGGTAAAAACCTCAGCGCCTAGGGCTTGCCGATCGAAAGGTCAGCGGTTCGAATCCCCGCAGCGGGGTGCGCTCCCACTGCTCGGTCCCAGCGCCTGCCAACCTAGCAGTTCGAAAGCACCCCAGGTGCAAATAGATAAATAGGGACCGCTTACCAGCGGGAAGGTAAACGGCGTTCCGTGTGCTGCGCTGGCTCGCCAGATGCAGCTTGGCACGCTGGCCACGTGACTCGGAAGTGTCTTCGGACAGCGCTGGCCCCCGGCCTCTTAAGTGAGATGGGCACACAACCCGAGTCTGTCAAGACTGGCCCGTATGGGCAGGGGTACCTTTACCTTTATGTACTGTGGTACATAGAATGACAAACCTAGACAGCATCTTAAAAAGCAGAGACATCACCTTGCCAACAAAGGTCCGTATAGTTAAAGCTATGGTTTTCCCAGTAGTGATGTATGGAAGTGAGAGCTGGACCATAAAGAAGGCTGATTGCCGAAGAATGGATGCTTTTGAATTATGGTGCTGGAGGAGACTCTTGAGAATTCCGTGGACTCCAAGAAGATCAAACCTCTCCATTATGAAGGAAATCAGCCCGGAGTGCTCACTGGAAGGACAGATCCTGAAGCTGAGGCTCCAAGACTTTGGCCGCCTCATGAGAAGAGAAGACTCCCTGGAAAAGACCCTGATGTTGGGAAAGATGGAGGGCACAAGGAGAAGGGGACGACAGAGGACGAGATGGTGGGACAGTGTTCTTGAAGAACCAGCATGAGTTTGGCCAAACTGTGGGAGGTAGTGGAAGACAGGAGTGCCTGGCGTGCTCTGGTCCATGGGGTCACGAAGAGATGGACACGACTAAACGACTAAACTACAACACAACATGTACTGTGGTTGATGTAAAGACATCAGGTGCCTACACGTGTAACCATCACAGGGGACACATCCATCGAGTTACAAGGTCATGGGCTTCCTTATTAAGCAGCAATGTCAGAGGCTGCGTTAGACAAGAAATACTTTCCCGCCCCATTGCAATTCCTCCCAAAGCCCCTCTGTTCTTAAAAGCCCCATTCAGTCCAATCCCTGCAGAACACGGTTGCCTGGAGAGTGTGAGAGCCTGGAAGTGGGTGGCTTGGTTTTGGTACCAGAGGACAGTATGAACGTACCTTCACAACGACCCGCAGATCGACTTTTTGGCACACACCTTTGGCTGTGAGATGGGTGCTTCCTGATCCTTGGCTTCTTGACTTCCGGCTCTCTGACCCTCGGCTTTCTGACTCCTGGCTTCTGGACTCCCGTTCCTGCTCCCACCCCGCCATCTTGCCCCCAGTCCTGACGTCCCCTGCTGGGACTTTGATCGCCCATGAACTGGACCGTGACAGATACCTTCCCAGGTTGACAGACCTCATCTTATATATGGTCCACTACAGAGAAGCAGGGACGTGGGTGGCACTGTGGGTTAAACCACAGAGCCTCTTGGGCTTGCCAATCAGAAGGCTGGCAGTTCGAATCCCCGCGACGGGGTTATCTCCCGTTGCTCGGTCCCAGCTCCTGCCAACCTAGCAGTTCGAAAGCACGTCAAAGTGCAAGTAGATAAATAGGTACCGCTCCGGCGGGAAGGTAAATGGTGTTTCCGTGCGCTGCTTTGGTTTGCCAGAAGCGGCTTAGTCATGCTGGCCACATGACCCGGAAGCTGTACGCTGGCTCCCTTGGCCAGTAAAGCAAGATGAGCGCCGCAACCCCAGAGTCGGCCACGACTGGACATAATGGTTAGGGGTCCCTTTACCTTTTTACAGAGAAGTAGCACCTTGAGATCTTCTCTTGGGGAGCACCAAGACTGCTACTCAGTATGGGAACTGAAGACCTCACACCTGGGAGTGAATGCTCAAAACAGGAATGAGAATCACTGGACAAGGTGGTGGTTGTGGGAACATGGACAAGGGCAGTGATGAAGCCTAGTTTGGACCAGGTGGGGAAACAGCTGTGCCACGCAGAGGAACTTCCACACTTAGATGAGAATGTACACTAGGGCCCTGAATCTTCATTTTCCTGGAGTTATGGAAAAACGAGTGTGCAATCTACAGCCATGTAATTTCTATGACGACTTCTGAACCCGTGTGAATGACCCCGCAAAAGGATTTCAGTAAACTGGCTTAGGGAGAAAACGCAGGCAAAATACGCCGAAGGCAAGACACATTTATAAAACAGGAAAGAACGACCGAGCAGCCGAGAAATAAAGTTTCTTTCAAGTTAAATATATTTGGGCTAGGGAGAGTGGAGGTATTGTCACCTAACCTTCACTCTGCCTCGGATTTCACCAACCACCACAAGAACGGACAACACTTTTTTTTAAAAGTACATGATTTCACATTGACACAAGTAGATGGCCTTGTTACGTTTATACGAAAAGGCTCGCCGGTATACTCAGAAGCCCTTCTCGGTCCAGGACTCTCGTCGTTTCGATTTTCTTGCCCCAAATCGGTTTTCTCCTGGCAGTTATGGAAATTCACAATACTGTTCATGGATGAAGGGCATGCACAAAATCACAGGCTACGGAAAACCCAAGCGCATCCAGCCTACGTAATTCAACACTCGCTCCCTCTGCAATTTTCAACTCGCAAGTCTTGCAACTGAGTTAAGTTCCTCTGTGCCACTTGTGTGAAAACGTCTCATTTCAAGATCGGGTGTCGGAATCTCTCTTCCCCCAACAGGAATGTAGGTGGCAGGAATCGTTTTAAAATGGAAGCAGCTCTAACAGGTATTTAAAAGCTACCTACGGATAGGGGCACAGCCCATTTAACTTAAGGGGGGGGGGAGAAGGAGGTGGGGTTCGGAGGATCCAATTGGCCTTTCGATCTTTGTGCAAAACTGGAGCGGTGTAATGTTCAGACAGAAGAATGATGGAGGGGGAACAGCAGAGCTGACTCATTGCCACTGCGTTAAACTACAGTGGTTTTGAAAACACACACACACACATTCGACAGTACCTCGATTTGGCTTTGATGCTACCAGTTCCTCGAAAGGTGGAGAGAGAGAGAGGGAAGACACGCAGCTTTATCCTGCTTGAAATTTGGCAACCTGATAGTGCTTAGCATAGATGGAGGACAGAGTAGAAGCTAGATTTTGAGTAAGGAAGGTGGTGGTCTGAAAACCAAGTAGCTTCTGCGCTGATAAACAGCTGAGAATTTTAAAGGAGGGTGGGATGAGGAAGGACCACCATGAGGAAATGCTGCCCCCGTAAGAAGTGGTTGTCTATACTTATCCTAACTCACAGGTTTCTCCCTGGCCGTTTTGCCCCTCGCTCATAAATCTATAAACCCCCCATTTACTCTTAGAAGCTGCTATTTCTCACTCTCCAGAGCACGGCAACGGGTGTCCTACAGCAGCTATCAAAACAGACAGCCTGCAGGGCAAAAAACTGCCACCATCTGAGAGCTCAAAACCCCCAAGAACAAAAGGACGTGGTCACAGGTCCTCCCCATCAGAAATCAGATACGCTTTTTTGCTCAAGGCTTGTGTGTCTCCAAAGATAGCCCTAAATGGAAGAGCATTTTCTGTCTAAACAACAGTCTCAGATCTGGGGATGAGAATTTTGATTTGATGTGAACGGTCACTGCAGGCGGCGCAGGAACAACTTTGTGGGAATGTCGGTGCTCAGCGGAAACATCTAGTTTCCAGGAAATTGTATGGATGTGTTGACGGTGCCAAGCCAACTACTGCTGTTCTGACGACACACAGCCTGATTTGCTGCTTCGGAGTTCTTCAGAGACAGGATTGGGCCCCCTTATGCTACATGCTCCCTCTTAACACTTTGTGTCTGAATGGTTCCCACGGCAACAGGCTCTGGCATGCAAAAATACAACCCTCCAGGAACTTCAGGGATGGAAGCCTCATCCCAAAAGCTCCGCAGAGCCTGTAATGGCACGACATTCTCCTGAGCTGTGGATCAGTGGCAAGAGGCTGCGAAGCCTTCCTTGCACCGTGGCCCTATCTTTTTGTTTCTGAAGACATGAGAGCCTTTTCTTGCTTTCTGCACGCAGCTAGAATGCAAGAGGGGAACTATCCTTGCCTTTGGACCAAACGGAGACGAAACCATCAAACAGAGCTTTGCATGTGCATCTGCGCCACCTAGTGGCCAGGTGTAGGAAGGGGCAGACTCTGCAGAAAATTACTTCATTTTTCCTTGGGGAGAGGGGATAATTGTACCTCTGTGTTGACCATGAAATAAAAGACGGAGGGTGTTTTCCTGGCCAACGTACTGTCCTCGCCCTGGAATAGAAGGGAGCTCCCTTTCCAGCTTTCAAGGGGCACGACGACAGAAGCGTCTGATTACTCCTAGGAAAAGCCCACCTGACCTAAGCAGACTTACACCCACGACACGATCACAAGGGGACCAAGGCAGCATAAGCGGAGGCACGGAAGGAGCTTGGCAGAGTCCAGGAGGAAGAGGCAGGCGAGGCTTCATCCACACGGCCTGAAATCTCCAAACTCTCGTGACACCGCGGGACCTCGCTCAACGGCCATGTGGCCCTGATCCATGGGGCTGTTTGTGCGCTTCCCAAATGACAAGGCCCCAAGCACCTGGAAACGATGTCGAAGTAGAGTCTCTCTCTGCAGATCACCCCCTCGAGGCGAGGCGCCTGGCTGCGGAAGTCCTGGCTTTCGGGCGACGCAGGCTCGTGCCACCTCCCGCCCTCCGCTCAGATAGTCAGGAGCGGTATGCATCCCACCCCAACCCCTCCCTCGTGGCACACCATGGGGGCCATGAACGTCCAGCGGTTGGTTTCCGGGTCGTACATTTCTACGGAGCTCAGGTTGGACTGTCCGTCGTAGCCTCCCACGGCGTAGAGGCGGCCACAGTTCGCAACGAGGGAGACGCGGCTGCGCCGGGTGTTCATGGAGACGATCAGGTACCACTGGTCCGCCATGGAGTTGTAGACTTCGGCGATGCTGAGGAAGCCGGAGCCGTCGTAGCCGCCGCAGACGAACATCTTGCTGCCCAGGGAGGCGGCGCCGTGACGGCAGCGCTTGTTGAGCATGCTGGAGACATTGTGCCAGGAATCCATGTGGTGGTTGTAGTATTCCACCTGGAAGAAAGGGCGAGGGAGTCAGGCTAGAGCACAGTCTGATCCCCTCCTTTGGTAATCCTCATAGAACTCTAGCCCAACGGTTGCCACTGATTTTACTCTGAATTGATGTAGAATGAATTGCTTTTAGAATGTACCATATAGGCTTCCAGGTGGAAAAATCAAAATTAGAAACAGAACTGTTAGAACCCAAAACTAAGAATTTGTCAAGGATGTATAACTTGCTGTTGAAATGGAATACTCAGGATGAAACGGTGAAATCTGTCATGATTAAATGGGCACAAGATGTTGGACACAAGATTATGTTCGCTGACTGGGAACAGTTGTGGAACTGAAATTTAAGGCATGTAATGCCTTAAGAGAGAATATTATGAAAATGATTTACAGGTGGTACATGACCCCAGTCAAGCTTGCAAAAATTTATCATTTGCCCGATAACAAATGTTGGAAATGTAAAGAAAATGAAGGCATATTCTTTCACCTTTGGTGGACGTGCCCAAGGATTAAAGCTTTCTGGGAGACGATATATAATGAATTGAAAAAGGTATTTAAATATACCTTCTTGAAGAAACCAGAGGCCTTTCTCCTGGGTATAGTTGACCAATCGGTGTTAAAGAAGGATAGAACTTTCTTTATGTACGCCACAACAGCAGCAAGAATACTTATTGCAAAATATTGGAAGACACAAGATCTACCCACTCTGGAAGAATGGCAGATGGTGATGGATTACATGGAATTGGCGGAAATGACTGGCAGAATCCGAGATCAGGGAGAAGAGTCAGTGGAAGAAGACTGGAAGAAATTTAAAGACTATTTACAGAGACACTGTAAAATTAATGAATCTTAGAATAATGTTGGATTGAAATTAAGTGGTTTCTAGCTGTAATGGGTTAAAAGAATATGAAAAAATGGGTTTATATAAGTAAAAAATCAAGATTGTAATAATTTAAGATTAAAGATTTGGGTAGAATAAAGAGGGAAAGAGATTGCTGAGCTAATATATAGAATTGGAATACAAAAAAGGGAGGTATGAGGAGGTCCGAGAAAAAGGGAGGTATGAGGAGGTCCGAGTAAATGAAAAATAATATGATGAGAAGATTGATTGTTTTTTAAAAATTCTTATTTTGTACTTTTTCTCTCTCTTTCTTTTCTTTTTCTATTTTGTAATGCAAAAACCTTAATAAAAAATAAAAAAAATAGAATGTACCGTATATACCCGAGTATAAGCTGATCTGAATATAAGCCGAGGCACCTAATTTTAGCACAAAAAACTGGGAAAACTTATTGATTCTAGTATAAGCCGGGTCACCACACCACAAAGTTGGTGGTGGCGGCAGCGGAGGAGAACAAGCAGCCCGAAAGAACTCTCATTCGAGTATAAGCTTTATACTCGAGTATAAACTTTTTTCCGCAGGGGGCCGGTCCACTGTACCTCAGACCTTGTGGGGGGCCGGACTATATTTTTTTTGGGGGGGGAATCCCCCCACCGACACCCCCTTCCTTCTCCACGGCACCGGACAAATCCTGGTGGCTGCTTACCTGTGCCTTGCGAGCGGCAGGGGCTGGCGGCGGTGGAGGGATAATGAGCGGCGCGTAAGGGCTGGCTGCGGAGAGGGGTTGCTTAAAATGGCGCTCAACAAAGCCCAGCCCTCTTCCTCCTCTAGGCAGGGCAGGGAGAAGCCAGGAGGAGGGAGGGAGGAGGCGCCGCTGCGGTGTGTGTGAGGGAGGGGGGAAATGGCGCAGCCCAAACGATCAGAATCCCCACGCCGATCCACGCGGCGATTCCCGGACCGTCCACAGGCCGGATCCAGAAGACAATTGGGCCGGATACAGCTCTCCGGGCCTTAGTTTACAGACTCATGCCCTGGAGCCGCTGTGCAAAGCCTACAGCCAACACATTGTGTTTCAGTATCAAAGTTGTGGGATCAAGTTACTGCCCAGCCCAGCCTACCTGACAGGGCTGTCAGAAGGGGGGAAAGCAAGGATGTCACAGCCCGCCACAAGCCCTCAAAAGAAGACAGGAAAGAAACAGTTTACAGTGGACGTTCTGGCTGCGAATGTGATCCGTGCGGCCCGCACGTTCGCAACCCGCAGCGCTGTGTCTGCGCACGTGCGGGTTGCAATTCGGCACTTCTGTGCATGCGCAGAAACCTGGGAGTAACCTGTTCTGGTACTTCCGGGTTTCGGTGCATCCGTAAACCAAAAAAACTCAACCTAAAGCATCTGTAATGGGGGAAAAGGTAAGAGGTGCGGCGAGCAAAAAAAACTCACGCTGTTGAAGATCTGCAGTCCGTCGTGCCCGCCAGATACAAATATCCTGCCTTCGAATACTGTGACACCAGCTGCACTGCGGTTCGAACTCATCGGGGTGACCACCATCCACCTTTGCAGGAGACCAGAAAATGAAAGGAACTGAGTGGCAGTCAAGTTTAAGGCTTCAAAGCACACTTTGCGTCTGGGACGCTAGAGGCAGGGAGGAGATGTCCAGACATACTCCACAGTATACCTGAAGAAGCGTCTCCACCCCCATCGTTCAGCCCGGACACGGAGGTCCAGCTCCAAGGGCCTTCTGGCGGTTCCCTCCCTGCGAGAAGTGAGGTTACAGCAGGCATGGGCAAACTCGGCCTTCCAGATGTTTTGAGACTACAATTCCCATCATCCCTGACCCCTGGTCCTGTTAGCTAGGGATGATGGGAGTTGTGGTCCCAAAACATCTGGAGGGCCGAGTTCCCCTATGCCTGGGTTACAGGGAACCAGGCTGAGGGCCTTCTCGGTGGTGGCGCCCGCCCTGTCGAACGCCCTCCCATCAGATGTAAAGGAAATAAACAACTATCTGGCTTTTAGAAACAAGTAGGTAGCCGTGTTGGTCTGCCGTAGTTTAAACAAAATAAAAAAATTATTTCCAGCAGCACCTTAGAGACCAACTAAGTTTGTTACTGGTATGAGCTTTCGTGTGCATTCACACAAAGAAGGTATCTGAAGAAGTGTGCATGCACACGAAAGCTCATACCAATAACAAACTTAGTTGGTCTCTAAGGTGCTGCTGGAAGGAATTTTTTTTATTTTGTTTTGATTTTTAGAAGACATCTGAAGGCAGCCCTGTTTAGGGAAGTTTTTAATGTCTGATGTTTTATCGTGTTTTTAATATTCTGTCAGGAGTCGCCTAGAGTGGCTGGGGAAACCCAGCCAGATGGACAGGGTATAAATAATAAATTATTATTATTATATCATGTACTCACTTGTCTGTCTCAGGTGAATAGGCCTCCACGGAGTTGAGGGAGGAGGTGCCGTCGTATCCACCACAGACGTAGATCTGCCCATCCAGCACGACTGTCCCCATGGCACTGAAACAAGCGCCAGGTGTTAAGACTGCTTTTGGCAACAAGCTTTTCTTACAGGCTGGTTCCACTTCTACCTGGACCAATTGCGATGGCCCAGTTTCTCCTGTTTTCTCATTCTGAACCCATTGGCCTGTCTGGTGAGCTTGTGGAAATGACAAAACACTGAAGGCCTTCCTTTTCACCTCTTCCGGACCCACTGGAGGGACGGGACCGGCCTTCCTGGACTCTGTACCAGCTAGACCAGGGGAGGGGGAAGCTGTGACACTCGAGACGCTGCTCTGTTTCCAACTTCCATCACCTCTGACCACTAGACATGCTGGCTGCACTAGACATGCTGGCTGAGGCTGATGGGAGCTGGAGTCTTGAGGGCTCCAATTTAAACTAAGGAATCCAGCTTGACATTCCCCCAGAGCATTTTCCTAACACAGATACAGGAAGATGTGGGCACATATATGTTTGTAAAAGGTTTGCTTCTCTTCTAAGTGCTGCAAGAGTACCAGAGATTTCGTTTTGTTTCATTTCTTTTAATTTGTATACCACCTTTCGCTACTGCTACACACAAGGAGGTTTATAAGCTGAACAAAAAATACAAAATAGGCAGCGAAGATCACATGCATAGTAACAACCTGATCCGATACAAAAAAAGTCATAATAAAAACGTAACTTTCAAATAAACAACTTATATCAAATAAAGCAATGTTCAATACAGTGGAACCTTGGTTCCTGAACTTAATCCGTTCTGGGAGTCTGTTTGACTCCCGAAATGGTTTGCGAACCAAGGCATGGCTTCTGATTGGCTGCAGGAGGTTCCTGCAGCCAATCGGAAGCCAAGAAGCTTCCTGCAGCCAACTGGAAGCCATGACGGACGTTCGGCTTCCAAAGAATGTTTGAAAACCGGAACAATCACTTCTGGTTTTTGATCGTTTGGGAGCCAGAACGTTCGGCTCCCAAGGCATTCGGGAGCCAAGGTTCACCGTAATCCATTAGAATATAATAGTAAGCAGTAAAATTGTGCAACTGCAATTTAACAATTGCAATGAAGAATTACTGAACAGTAATCAATAAAAACAACGGCTAGTCACAATGGATGAAATACCACTAAACATACAGGAAAAGGATCACGTTGAGAAACAAGGACACACAACTCAAAATTATCTTCTCTCTTTCCAGCTGCTTCAGTTGGGACAAAGCAGAGAAACTCTCCAATCTATATCATGGCCCTGCCTCTAGCATCTAAAACAGGCGCGGAGAGCCTGAGGATCTTGCCGGATCCCAACTCCCATCATCCCTGGCAAATGTGGCCAAAGGTCAGGGATGATGGGAGTTGCAGTCCAGCAGGACCCGGAGAGCTGCAGGATCCCAACCCCGGATCTAAAACTAACCCCTTTGTTGAAAAACGGTGGTTTCCGATGTCATCTTGTGGAGACCTAACCGTTTCCTCCCTCCCACCTGTGAACACCTGCCATCCGGGCACAATTCAAAGTATTGGTGCTGACCTTTAAAGCCCTAACCGGCCTCGGTCCAATATACCTGAAGGAGCGTCTCCACCCCCATCTTTCTGCCTGGACACTGAGGTCCAGCGCCGAGGGCCTTCTGGTGGTTCCCTCACTGCGAGAAGCCAAGTTACAGGGAACCAGGCAGAGGGCCTTCTCGGTGGTGGCACCTCTGCCCTGTGGAATGCCCTCCCACCAGATGTCAAGGAAATAAACAACTACCAGACTTTTAGAAGACATCTGAAGGCAGCCCTGTTTAGGGAAGCTTTTAATAATTAATTAATTAATTAATTAATTAATTAATTAAATTATACCCTGCCCATCTGGGTGGGCTTCCCCAGCCACACTTTTAATGTTTAATAGACTATTGCATTTTAATATTTTGTTGGAAGCCGACCAGAGTGGCTGGGGAAACCCAGCCAGATAGGGGGGTATAAATAATAAATAATAAATTATTGTTATTGCTAGTATTTTTATCCTCACTCACCTTCGTTTGCTGTTCATGCTTCCCACTTTGGACCAGGAATCTGTCTCTGGGTTGTAAACCTCCACGGTGCTCAGCCTCAGCTGCCCGTCGTATCCACCAATGGCGTACAAGAGCCCGTTCAGCACGGCGACGCCCACCCGGCTGCGGGCCGTCGTCATTGGCTGGCACTTCTCCCAGTGGTTGGCAATGGGGTCGAAGACTTCCACCACGTTCAGGGAGTCGCCTGCATAGAAATTTGCTGCTCATGTTTTAAAAAGTGGTCATCACTGGACTTGTAAAGGGTAAAAGAGTATTGGGAAATAATCTACAATGAACTGGAAAAAAGTGTTTAAAACTACTCCCCCCCCCAAACCCCCCCTTCATATGTTGGTATCATATGAGCACTGATCCACAGCATTTTTTCTACAGCGTTTGTATTTGTTTGTATTTGTGGGACGCGGGTGGCGCTGTGGGTTAAACCACAGAGCCTAGGACTTGCCGATCGGAAGGTTGTCGGTTTGAAACCCCGTGACGGGGTGAACTCCCGTTGCTCGGTCCCTGCTCCTGCCAACCTAGCAGTTCAAAAGCACAAAGTGCAAGTAGATAAACAGGTACCGCTCTGGCGGGAAGGTAAACGGCGTTTCCGTGTGCTGCTCTGGTTCGCCAGAAGCGGCTTAGTCCTGCTGGCCACATGACCTGGAAGCTGTACGCCGGCTCCCTCGGCCAGTAAAGCCACGACTGGACCTAATGGTCAGGGGTCCCTTTACCCTTTACACATGGGGTCGTCTTATACACGGAAAAATATGGTACTCATGCACCACAGCTTCGCATTTATTGCACCTAATTGTAGTGATTCAGACTATCCATGTGATAAACAGCTGTCAGAGGGAAAGGGCAGGCCTTTTCCATATTTTATGGTGAACGGCTGCCGGGCCCGTCTTCCTCTGTGCAGCTGCGACTGCGTGCCCCAGCTAGAATCCCAAACAATCCTTGCAGGATATCGCGGGATGATGTATTTGCCAGGGTTTACAAGGCCGATTTCTGTTTACAAGGCCGATTTCTGCACCAAGCAAGCAGCAAGGGGTAAAGGCCCCAAACAACAACTCTTGCATTGCAGAGAATCCACAGATTGGAATCCATTGGTCTTGATCCAATTCTGCCTTGTTCCACACACACTTTATATTGTGTGATTTGCTTTGGGCATGCAATTGTTCTTTAAGGGAGGATGAGCTGCACAGCTTTATCTGACTTTTCACCTAGGGCAGACATGGCCGAACTTGGCCCTCCAGCTGTTTGGGGACTACAATTCCCACCACCCCTGACCACTGGACCTGTTAGCTAGGGATGATGGGAATTGTAGTCCCAAAACAGCTGGAGGGCCAAGTTTGGCCATGCCCGACCTAGGGAGATCAGGGAAGCCAATGCAAACATATCCTCTTTTTGGATCAGAACAGGATTGTGACACTCAGATCACCAGGTGACCAACCCAGATATACCATTGGTTCAGGATTTGCTCTTAATTCCCCTTGCCAGTACAGGACTTTAATTCAGTGCGTCAAAGCACTGCAACATATGCACCAAACTACAATTCACATTGCCCTTTGACAGGGAGTCATGATAGGCCAGCATAAAACAAGGTCCGAAGAGGCTGCTTTGGAGAGCCATCTTCAAATAGCTAAACAGCTGTTACAGGGAAGACGGAGCAAGCTGGTTTTCTCCGGCTCCGGAGGGCAGGACTCGAACCCATGGCTTCAAGTTACAGGAAAGGAGATTCCGACTAAATATCGGGAAGAACTTTCTGATAGTCTCATGGACGCTTCGGCTGAGATTCCTGGATTCCTAGATGACTCTCGGGGTCCCTGCTAATTCTACAATTCCACGGTGCTTTCTAGGCATACATCCCTGGCAAGCAACAGAGTTGAAAGATACCTGCTGAGTTGAGGCCTCCCACGGCATAGATCAGGCCTGCGATGGAGGTGCAGCAACGGGGGCGGGTTTTGAAAGACGGGAGGTGGGGTCGTCGCTCTGGCATGAGGTGGTAATCCTTTGCTTCATCTACGAGGTCCCTGAAATCCAAATGGGAAATGATATACAGTGGTACCTCCAGTTACGAACGGGATCTGTTCCGGAGGCCTGGCCATAACCCGAAAATTTCGTAACCGGAGGACCACTTCTGCACGCACATGCGGCGCAGCAAAGTGCTTCTGCACATGCGCAAAGCGCACAGAGTGTATCTGTATTTGTTAATTTTATCCATTCCTGAATCCAACTAATGCAAGAGGCTTCATAATATAATTTCAAATCAGGCAGTGAGAAGCCTCCTCTATCTTTAGTATCTGTTCATTACAGTGGTACCTCGCAAGACGAATGCCCCGCAAGACGAAAAACGCGCAAGACGAAAGAGTTTTCCATTTTTTGAGTCATTCCGCAAGACGAAGTTCCCTATGGGCTTGCTTCGCAAGACGAAACGTCTTGAGGGTTCTTGCGAGTTTGTTTCCTTTTTCTTAAAGCCACTAAGCCATTAATAGCCGCTAAGCCGCTAATAGCCGTGCTTCGCAAGACGAAAAAACCACAAGACGAAGAGACTTGCGGAACTGATTAATTTCGTCTTGCGAGGCACCACTGTATTTATATTTTATTCTAAGCTTCTTACGCTGCCAGATAAATTCTGAAATATCATTTTGCTAATCTTCAAAACATTCCATATTGCATATTATCGGGATTGATTGGAATAAAAACAGCATGTTTGGCAATACGTTCATCTTAATAACTGATATTCTTCCTAAAAGAGACAAGTTCATTCTATTCCAAATTCCCAATTTCCCTTTTATTACATTCCAAGAAATCCAACCCAATTTCCACAACATTTGGGATCAGTTCAAGACCAGAAATTTAGCATCAATTACACATGACGTTTCACATACATTTATGCGACAGCCTGCACCTCAGAGCAGCTTAAGTAAAATGTGCATGGCAATGACCTACCTGAGCAGAATGCTTTGCTGACTGGAAGCGCAAAATCAGGATTGGCAAACCCCAATCTTGGAGGATGAAAATAGCCCCCTTACCCGGCATGTGGGATCCTCCCAGACCACACCTCCTCCCTAGCAACAACTCCTCCAATTATCCTGCCTGGCTAAAAGATATCCTTGAAAATGGACAGTGCCTTTGACTTGCCTAGATTGGGGACAGTGAACAAGTGCATATTAACCTCAAGTATCTGCGTGGAACAACTGATTGGTTCAAAATTGGGAAAGGGGTACGACAAGGCTGTATATTGTCTCCCTGCTTATTTAACCTATATGCAGAATTCATCATGTGAAAGGCTGGGCTGGATGAATCCCTAGCCGGAATTAAGATTGCCGGAAGAAATATCAACAACCTCAGATATGCAGATGACACAACCTTGATGGCAGAAAGTGAGGAGGAATTAATGAACCTTTTAATGGGGGTGAAAGAGGAGAGCGCAAAATATGGTCTGAAGGTCAACGTCAAAAAAACGAAGCTCATGGCCGCTGGGCCCATCACCTCCTGGCAAATAGAAGGGGAAGAAATGGAGGCAGTGAGAGATTTTACTTTCTTGGGCTCCATGATCACTGCAGATGGTGACAGCAGCCACAAAATTAAAAGACGCCTGCTTCTTGGGAGAAAAGCAATGGCAAACCTAGACAGCATCTTAAAAAGCAGAGACATCACCTTGCCGACAAAGGTCCGTATAGTTAAAGCTGTGGTTTTCCCAGTAGTGATGTATGGAAGTGAGAGCTGGACCATAAAGAAGGCTGATTGCCAAAGAATGGATGCTTTTGAATTCTGGTGCTGGAGGAGACTCTTGAGAGTCCCATGGACTGCAAGAAGATTAAACCTCTCCATTCTTAAGAAAATCAGCCCTGAGTGCTCACTGGAAGGACAGATCCTGAAGGTGAGGCTCCAATACTTTGGCCACCTCAGGAGAAGAGAAGACTCCCTGGAAAAGACCCTGATGTTGGGAAAGATGGAGGCCACAAGGAGAAGGGGATGACAGAGGACGAGATGGTGGGACACTGTTCTCGAAGCTACCAGCATGAGTTTGACAAAACTGCGGGAGGCAGTGGAAGACAGGAATGCCTGGCATGCTCTGGTCCAGGGGGTCACGAAGAGTCGGACACAACTAAACAACAACATCATCTGCGTGGCTGAAATGTAGCCCATTGCACAAATTAACAGGGCGTGTAATTAACAGGGCCTAATACTCTTCCTCAGGACGCAGGTGGCGCTGTGGGTTAAAGCCTCAGCGCCTAGGACTTGCCGATCGAAAGGTCGGCGGTTCGAATCCCTGCGGCGGGGTGCGCTCCCGCTGCTCGGTCCCAGCGCCTGCCAACCTAGCAGTTCGAAAGCACCTCCGGGTGCAAGTAGATAAATAGGGACCGCTTACCAGCGGGAAGGTAAACGGCGTTTCCGTGTGCGGCTCTGGCTCGCCAGAGCAGCGATGTCACGCTGGCCACGTGACCCGGAAGTGTCTCCGGACAGCGCTGGCCCCTGGCCTCTTAAGTGAGATGGGCGCACAACCCCAGAGTCTGTCAAGACTGGCCCGTACGGGCAGGGGTACCTTTACCTTTACCTAATACTCTTCCTCACCTGCAGGGTACCGGTTTAAACAAATCATTCTCTTACTGGATGTCAGGCAAAGTCTTGTTCATATTTGCATGCTTGATTGGCTGCAAAATTAAGTGGCGACTTGTCAAAATAGACGCTACGTATCAAACACAGGCCAGGGCCTTTGTGTCCCCTTTCAAAGCCTTTCAATGGCGGCAGTTCATATGTTCTGCTGCAGGCTTCCGGTTGCCTTAATGGCACAGCTCCCACGACAGCGGAGACTATTGGCAAAGCAATAAAGAAAGATGATAGAGGGCAATTATCTTTATAAACTCCCCCCAAGGCCCAGAGGGGAGTGAGCTTCCCTCGCAGATCATCTCGGTACCTGGCTTTCGCTCCGACATGGATGTGAGAGCAGGGCCGGATTTAGATTTGATGAGGCCCTAAGCTACTGAAGGTAATGGGGCCCTTTATATGTCCAGCTGTCCTTTGTCAAAAACAAATTGTCACTGTTTTTTGTGTTGAAGATATGCTATATGGTAATTTATGGACCTAACAGGTATCTCAAGCCATTTGCACATAACAGTCCATGCAGAATGTAGCTACCCTATATATAAAAATGAGCAAGCCAGTGATTTTTTAGGGAGCAGGCTAGCAGGCGGGGCCCATGACTTACATCATAGGAGCCTATACAACACAAAACACTGTTGCTGTATGTAGGTCTTATTTTATTTGTTTTTTATCTTATATTTTGGAAATGTACATCCAGTTTTTTCCTTTAATTTTTTTGGGGGCCCCAAGAGAGTGGGGCCCTAAGCTATAGCCCGTTTAGCTTATATGTAAATCCGGCACTGTATGAGAGGCAGGGAGACGCTGGGTGCAAAAGCACTTCGCCTCTCGGTAACCCTCCAATGCCACCATTAAGAGCAGCGGTTCTTCTGTTCATTAAGAGATTAACTAGGATTAATGCAAGGGAAAAATTGTAAAATATTACAATCTTAGAATATCTAACTGTGAAGATACATAAAATGAAAGGGTTTAAGGTCAGTGAGAAGGAGGAGGATTGTTTGAGAAGATGGTGAATTATTTGGGCCTGTTTGAACAATTTGGGGCAACTAAAATGTTAAAAGTTAAATAAACTTTGTGAAGGGAGGAGTGTTAAGGTATATAGAATTGTACATATGGTTGATTTGAATATGTTATTATTGATTATGTATACCCAATGTATCAGCCGCCTGGGGGTTTTCACTGTGTTTTGGTTGTTGGTGAAAAAATAATTTAAAAATTAGGATTAATGCACAGATGTGTGCTGGTAACGATGGGAGAAGATTGAGGACTGCCGAACCGAAACAGCTACAAGGTCGTACAGATTTTATTTGGAAAGATGACTTTATTCGAGCAACGAGATTGTATGTGTTGGGGGGCGGGTAGCCACTCACTTCATTATAAATCCTTTGCTACATAAATGGCTCAGCAACGCCCCCCCCCCCGAGAATGCCAAAAAATGAAGTGAAGAAGAAAGGAGATGGGAGTATAGATATGGATTATAATGATAAACGGGACTGTGCGCAGAAAATATTAACGTTTGGAATAATTCTAAAAAAGACTTGGAGCCTCTGCGGAGTTAATTTCTTACTTGCCCCCTGATTAAGGAGAGGAGGGACTGGACTTTGAAGACTTGCCAGATCATTCTTCTACAAATAATTATAATTAATTGTTTTGACTGGATGTGGAGGGGAGAATTTGGAGGCCCTCCAGGGCTTTGGGTGACTCCCTGCTTGAAATCGAAAGCGGAATTTTACAGCTGCAATCAGTAGAGTTGAGAAGAGAGATCTCTCCAGAGTAACTTTTGAGTCAACAAAGCCATAAGGCACAAGGAGATCAGAAACAACTAATTTGGACATAATGTTTGATAAAGAATTAAAGGGACAATTGATGAAAATTAAAACCTCACACAGGAAGAAGAAAGGAGAACATCACTTATGAATTTACAAATAATTATATGTGTTAATGCGAACTGAAGTTAATTATTATAGCTGTGGTACAAGGGATTTTAAGGGACGCAGGTGGCGCTGTGGGTTAAAGCCTCAGCGCCTAGGACTTGCCGATCGAAAGGTCGGCGGTTCGAATCCCTGCGGCGGGGTGCGCTCCCGCTGCTCGGTCCCAGCGCCTGCCAACCTAGCAGTTCGAAAGCACCTCCGGGTGCAAGTAGATAAATAGGGACCGCTTACCAGCGGGAAGGTAAACGGCGTTTCCGTGTGCGGCTCTGGCTCGCCAGAGCTGCGATGTCACGCTGGCCACGTGACCCGGAAGTGTCTCCGGACAGCGCTGGCCCCTGGCCTCTTAAGTGAGATGGGCGCACAACCCCAGAGTCTGTCAAGACTGGCCCGTACGGGCAGGGGTACCTTTACCTTTACCTTTACAAGGGATTTTAACAAGAGTGGACTGTATTTGGTTTGAGCAATAATCTGGAGGCAGAATGAAAGGGAACCAGAATACAGCACGTGGGAAGCCACACAAAATTTATAATTAGCTATGTAATTGATATTTATTTGAACTGGTATTGCTATGTGGTATTAATGTAATATGGTGCATATTGGATTTTTGTAATTGAAAATTAATAAAAATTATTTAACAAGAGAAACCTAAGTTCTGCTGCAAGGCAGGAACTTAGCACCTAGGCTATGAATGCATGTGGGAATGAGACCTACAACTCAGAACTCCTGAAGTCGGCCAGCCGCTGCCATGTTCCTCCCCTTCAGGCGACTCCATTTTCATTTGTACATAACACTTTGTCAGAGCTGCTCCACAGTCTGCAGAATGAGGGTGGTGAGGTAATTCTGGACTGGACCACTTCAGACTGAGGACTCAGCTACATTAGTCAAAAAAAGAGTGTTTCGAATGCATTATAAACATGCAACACACGATGGCGGTGGAGAGCAAAGAAAATTTCTATGCGATTTTCCATAGCATGTTTTTTCCCTCTTTTTGTTATAATGATTTAATTTCTGACTTATTTATAGAGGTTTTCCCCCTGTGTGCAGATCTACCCTAAAAGTGGGCAAACAACGAGCCACACGTTAACCTTCAAATTCCTGTATGCAGTGGAGCTCTACCTCTCCTTCAAATCAGAACCAGTGAGGGCAGTGAAGGTCCTGTGTGAGTGCCTGGAGGTGGTTAGAGGATGGATGGCGGCTAACAGATTGAGGTTGAATCCTGACAAGACAGAAGTACTGTTTTTGGGGGACAGGAGGCAGAGGGGGGTGGAGGACTCCCTGGTCCTGAATGGGGTAACTGTGCCCCTGAAGGACCAGGTGTGCAGCCTGGGAGTCATTTTGGACCCACAGCTCTCCATGGAGGCGCAGGTCAATTCTGTGTCCAGGGCGGCTGTCTACCAGCTCTACCTGGCACACAGGATGAGACACTACCTGACTGCCGACTGTCTTGCCAGAGTGGTGCATGCGCTAGTTATCTCCCACTTGGACTACTGCAACACGCTCTGCGTGGGGCTACCTTTGAAGGTGACCCAGAAGGAGCGTCTCCACCCCCATCATTCAGGCTGGACACTGAGGTCCAGCTCCGAGGGCCTTCTGGCGGTTCTCTCATCGCGAGAAGTGAGATTACAGGGAACACAGATCAAGATACAGTGGTACCTCGGGTTACATGCGCTTCAGGTTACATACGCTTCAGGTTACAGACTCCACTAACCCAGAAATAGTGCTTCAGGTTAAGAACTTTGCTTCAGGATGAGAACAGAAATTGTGCTCTGGCAGTGCAGCAGCAGCAGGAGGCCCCATTAGCTAAAGTGGTGCTTCAGGTTAAGAACCATTTCAGGTTAAGAACGGACCTCCGGAACGAATTAAGTACTTCACCTGAGGTACCACTGTACTGGATGACACAAAACTCACATAGCTCATTGCCTGCCCTGAGCTTAAGGGACAGAGGAGACACAAGAGCGAGGAGGACATTGTGCTTCTACAATCTGACCTGGCCGGGTCACCTGGAGGAAAACTCCCTCTCTCTTTTCCTGCATGGTAGAAAAGGGACTCTGTGTTTGAGGCTCTGCGCCTGTCGCTGTCTCATGGGCTTCCTCATTGTGATTCCCCTCCGGGAACTGCTGCAGGCAGCTCAGCCCTCGCATACATACCTGCACTTGTGGCAGCAGCGGACGAGGTCATCCTGCTGGACGCGATCCGCAAGGAACTGGGGTCGGCAAAGAGGCAGGCGGATTTTGGAGAGGAGCTCCGGCAAGAAGGGCTCTCGATGCTCGCGGTCGTACCTCACCCAGGCCAGAGCGGCTTCGAAGACCTGTTGGAAGCGGAGAGGGAGATATTTAAAAAAAAGGTTACCCAGGATGTTTCCAGGTGATGATGCCCTGTTTTAGGAAACTCTGGAAGAGATGAAAGCATCAGTCCTCTTGAAGCGCCGACACTCATTCAGGCTTGAAACCCAGCTTACACTTAGGCAGTGTTAGAAATTATCCAGGAGCCAGGCATGTGAGTCCATTGCGACCACATAGAATCATAGAGTTGGAAGAGACCACAAGGGCCATTGAGTCCAACCCCCTGCCAAGCAGGAAACACCATCAGAGCACTCCTGACATATGGTTGTCAAGCCTCTGCTTAAATACCTCCAAAGAAGGAGACTCCACCACACTCCTTGGCAGCAAATTCCACTGTTGAACAGCTCTTACTGTCAGGAAGTTCTTCCTAATGTTTAGGTGGAATCTTCTTTCTTGTAGTTTGGATCCATTGCTCCGTGTCCGCTTCTCTGGAGCAGCAGAAAACAACCTTTCTCCCTCCTCTTTGTGACATCCTTTTATATATTTGAACATGTATAGATCTCATGAGAGAACATGAGAGATCTCTGGGTGCCAGATTGCCGACTGACATCTCCACCTGGCTAGCCTCTCTAGTTTCTTAAGCAGGTAAACTGAAGATCTTATTTATTGCATTTATAGTAAAGGTAAAGGGTCCCCTGACCGTTAGGTCCAGTCATGGCCGACTCTGGGGTTGTGGAGCTCATCTCACTTTACTGGCTGAATTGGTCCTACTTGGGCCAGCGAGGAGGCCAGGGGAGAATTAGCTGTGGGATCCCAGAGCGGGTAATCTTCATAAAAGGGGAGGGGGAGGGAAGAGAAGGGAAACAGAAGATCAGGCTGAATTCAAATTAAAGGCCAGGCGGAATAGCTCTGTCGCGACAGCTATCAGGTTGAATTAGAGGCAGGTTTCAGTACAGGACAAGTGTAAAGAAAACCAGCAGCGTAGCTGCAAAGCAGTAACAAGGCAGTGAGCAAGCGAAACCACCCAGGCGCAGGCCAAAAGCCTCTCAACAGCAAAAAATATTTGAGAGACAGCAGGAAGCAAGTGAAAGGGTGAGTTCCACACACTCTTCCCTTGAGAGCTGCAATAGAAAAGGTTTATCTTATTTCCAGGGGACGCGGGTGGCGCTGTGGTCTAAACCAGTGTTTCCCAACCTTGGGCCTCCAGCTGTTTTTGGACTACAACTCCCATCATCCCTAGCTAGCAAGACCAGTGGTCAGGGATGATGGGAATTGTAGTTCAAAAACAGCTGGAGGCCCAAGGTTGGGAAACACTGGTCTAAACCACAGCGATGAGCAACCAACCCACCTTGAGACCTCGGAGGCACCTACCTGCTCCTCTAACTTAACGTTGAGCTCATCCCTCGAGACCAGCTCCAGGACGTCTTCCAAGGGCAAGGCCAGGAACTCTTCGCACACAGAAACCTCCACAAAGTGCTGGTGGATGAAGCTGTTGGCAGCATCGTAGAGTACGGCACACATCATAGTTTCGGCAAACTGGCGCACGCCCAGGCAGTTTTTTGGGTGAAGCCTTTAAGGACAGTGCAGATGAATATGGGAGAGTTGAACAGCTAAGAAAGTGTCTGACCTACGCAAAAGCCAGTCCCCAACACCCTGTCACCCTCTAGAACGGGATTTTCCAAACCCGGGGTCTCCAGCTGTTTTTGGACTACAGCTCCCATCATCCCTAGCTAGCAGGACCAGCGGTCAGGGATGATGGGAATTGTAGTCCCAAACCAGCAAAGTTTGGGAAACCCTGTTTTACACAGTCACACAGCCATGCTGACCCTGGGGTGTGTTCAGGTGCCTGGTGTGCTCTGGTCCATGGGGTCACGAAGAGTCGGACACGACTAAACAACAACAACAAAATAGACGGGAAAGTATGGTAAATCTAATAAAATAAAATAAAATCTCCATTTGGTAGCCTGAATTTACCTGAGGTTTTCGTCTCTTTCAGGGGGAACCTTTTTGGCACAGTGTGTGCATATCTTATACTGGTAAAGCCACCGGTTTTTTCCTGATATATACCGTATTTTTTGCCCTATAAGATGCACCTTTTCCCCTCCAAAAATTAAGGGGAAATGTGTGTGCATCTTATGGAGCGAATGCAGGCTCCATGGCTTCAGCGATAGCAACGCGAAGCCTCCGAAGCGCAGTGGGAGCGCTCCCGCCGCGCTCCAGAGGCTTCGGGTTGCTTTCGCTGAAGCCTGGAGAGAAAGAGGGGTCGGTTCCTTTCGCTGAAGCCAGGAGAACAAGACTCGCCTGGCTTCAGGGATAGCCACCTGAAGCCAGGAGAGCAAGAAGGATCAGTGCGCACCGATCCCTCTTGCTCTCCTGGCTTTGCTTTGCTGGGGAGGCGCTGTGCAGCTTTCCCTCTCTGTGCAGCGCCCCTTCAGCGAAGCGGCAGGAGAAATGGAAGGGGCTCCATTTCTCTCACCGCTTCGCTGAAGAGGCCCTGTGCAGAGAGGGAGAGAATTTTTTTTCTTGTTCTCCCCCTCTAAAACTAGGTGCGTCCTACGGTCGGGTGTGTCCTATAGAGCGAAAAATACTGTAATTGGTTATTTGATTTGACACCTGTAATCTGTCTATGACCATGGCTAGCTACAGCCCCCAGGCAACAGAAAAAAGGTTCCTCTTCACCCTTTCTAAAAGATTACCCAAAGCAGGCTTTGACAGTCCTCTCTTCTATTGAAGCACTTATTTACAATTGCATCAGGGTGAGAGAAATCAAGCAATAAGGGTAGCAGTGGAACAGCCCAGCTGGCTAAAGACCCACCCGGTCCTCTGACCCTTTAACTAGAGGCACGTCAACGATGCAGCTTAACTCGAACGGTATTAGTGGAAGGGAGGGGGGAAGACAATGACTTCTTGGCAGGCCACGGATATTTCAAATTCTCCTTTTCTGATGAACTGGCAACAAGTGTGCATGTCTTTTGACCCAGCCCAAGTTACAGGGCAGCATTCCACAGAATCTTCAGCCAGGCATTCTCTCCAGTCCAAAAGCTATAAAGCTAGACTGCTCAGCAATTTCCTCTTCTAGGTCACTCTACCTTTGCCCTAGACGCAAATGGACAAGGAATTGGATAGGTCCCCTGCCTTTACTGAGCCTTACTGTGAACTTGAGAAGAAGGCAACATCAGAAACCAGAGGCCTTTCTCCTGGGCATAGTCGGCCAATTGGTGCCAAAGAAGGATAGAACTTTCTTTATGTATGCTACAACAGCAGCAAGAATTCTCATCGCAAAGCATTGGAAGACACAAGACCTACCCACTCTGGAAGAATGGCAGGTGCAATTAATAGACTACATGGAAATGGCGGAAATGACTGGCAGAATCCGAGACCAGGGAGAAGAGTTGGTGGAAGAAGATTGGAGGAAATTTAAAATTTATTTACAGAAACATTGTAAAATTTCTGAATGTTGATGACATTGAAATGAATTGAAGGGATTCTAGCAACAAGGTAAAATGTAAGATTGGATTGATAATAGATAAACTAATTGGATATGAATTTGCTGAACCAATGTTTAAAAGGGGTACAAAAAAGGGAGGCATGAGGAAGTCAGGAAAATAATCAAAGATGAGAAATTAAAAAGAGGGATTTTTGTTTCTTCTTTTTGTGTGCTTTTTTTCCTTTTCTTTTTTTATGTTAAATGTTTGTATTTTTTTGTATTTTGTAATTTTGTATTTTTATGTTTTTATATTTTTCTTGTGTTTTTCCTTTTTCTGTTTGCTGTTATTCTTAAAACTTAATAAAATATTATTATAAAAAAAGAGAATGCAACGTCCTCTACAGAGAAAGGGAACAACCTACAGGGGCAGAGGAAGGCAGCCTCCACTTTCTGCATCAAGGACCCTGGCTGTTTAACCTGTCCATAAATGCACACTTTTGGGGCACGGCACCAAAGATTTCAGGAGCAATGCTACTACGGAGGACTGCATTGGTGGACAAATTTAGGGTTTGGCTTTTGTTTGGCACCTGCTTTTTGAAATAGTATTCTCCTGATCGTGGCTCGTTCTGATTCTAAGCAGAGTCATCAAGGCTAGTAGCCACTGAAAGCCTTATCCAGTGTGAATTTGTCTCATCCTGTTATAAAGCCATCCAGGCAACACCGCAAAGGGATCTTCAGTAATTAAAAATAAGTATGTAAGGGGAAAGAGATCACATAGGTTGTTAAAGGGATTCGTCTCTGTAACTTTGGCCACCACATATTTTTTAGAGTGAGTAAGCTAAACTTGGTTCTAGGTAAAGGTAAAGGGACCCCTGACCATTAGGTCCAGTCGTGGCCGACTCTGGGGTTGTGGCGCTCATCTTGCTTTATTGGCCGAGGGAGCCGGCGTACAGCTTCCGGGTCATGTGGCCAGCATGACTAAGCCGCTTCTGGAGAACCAGAGCAGCACACGGAAACGCCGTTTACCTTCCCGCCGGAGTGGTACCTATTGATCTACTCGCACTTTGACGTGCTAGGTTGGCCGCTCTGAGCCCGGCTTTGGCTGGGGAGGGCGGGATATAAATAAATAATAATAATTATTATTATTATTGTGCAGAAATGTATAACTTTGTATTAAGCTGGCTCTGTGGTTCTCTCAACGAAGTATTCTTAAGTTTCTTGACTCAACTCGAGTTAACTTGGGGGGAAGGTTTTGAAATAGCCATACCTTCAACAGACCTCTTAGGGCAGGTATAGGCAAACTCGGCCCTCCAGGTGTTTTTGGACTACAACTCCCATGATCCCTAGCTAACAGGACTAGTGGTCAGGGATGATGGGAATTGTAGTCCCAAAACATCTGGAGGGTTGTTTGCCTATGCCTGTCTTAGGGGTTGGGAGGGGGGAAGGCCACCCAGGCCCCTTAGACCACCTCTCCCGGGCCTGGGGGCTGGTACAGTGACAGTATCTGCTGCAGCAACAGATTTTGCCTTCAGGAAATTCAATATCTGCTGCAACAGCAGATTTTGCTTTCAGGAAATGACAACCGAGGTTGTGGACCACCCTTCCTTAAGCTCTTCTCAAAACAGGCCCCCGGAAATGCTAGCTGCTGGTCGGGTTTTCCCTGGTGTGTGTCTGTGCAAGGAAGATTTTGCCTCACTTCCGTATCAGGAGCTATCTCTGTTTTGCACACACTTCCTGCTTTGTAGCATGACACATGGTCTGGATTGCAGAGGACAGATGGAATCTCTGCAATCTTGATGCGCCTACGATTCCGCCTTGGGATAAGGGACACACTGACACAAAGCATACCCTGCGTCAAGGAAATCTCAAGAAATACCAACGGTAGAAGAATGGCAGATGAAGACGTTGGAGTTTTTGGAGCTGGCAGACCTGACTGGAAGAATCCGCAATCAGAAAGAAGAGGAAGACCAAGAAGATTGGAAGAAATTTAAAGATGATTTAGCTAAATATTGTAATATAAGATAAGTCGAAAATACTTGAAAGTACCAAATAGGCCTAGGATTAGAATAAGGATGTTGTATGGAACTAAGTCAATAAGAAAAGAGATGAAGATAGTAGATTGAAGGAGTTAACTGCAGTAGAAAGATGATTTTGGAGAATTGTTACAAGGTGAAATAATGAAATTCAGTTAGAGGGGATTCGAGGAAGTCAGTTAATAAAGAAATGTAAAATGAACTTTAGAAAGAATATGTGGCTTTATTTCTGTTTTTTCTTTTCTTTTGTTGTGTAGTATTGTAGTGTGTTTTCTTTTGTATGTTTTATCGTATTTTTCGCTCTATAGGACGCACCCGACCACAAGACGCACCTAGTTTTAGAGGGAGAGAACAAGAAAAAAATTTCTCTCCCTCTCTGCGTAGCACCCAGGAGTAACGGAGCCCCTTCCATTTCTCCTCCCGCTTCGCTGAAGGGGCACTGCGCAGAGAGGGAAAGCTGCACAGCACCTCCACAGCGAAGCAAAGCCAGGAGAGCAAGAGGGGTCAGTGCGCACCGATCCCTCTCGCTCTCCTGGCTTCAGCGAAAGCAACGCGAAGCCTCTGGAGCGCAGAGGGAGCGCTCCCACAGAGGAATTTACGGTCTTCAAACAAAAACATCCTGAAGTCCCAGGCCACAGAGAGGTTAGGCTGGCCTCAACTAGAGCCAGGGCTTTTTCGGCTGTGGTTCCAATCTGGTGGAATGCTCTGTCACAAGAGACTAGGGCCCTGCGGGACTTGACACCTTTCCGCAGGGCCTGCAAGACGGAGCTGTTCTGCCAGGCTTTTGGTCGGGGTTCAGTCTGACTCCCTCTCTCCTTTCATAAGAACTGGCATGAAAGTGGCCTCCCAATTTTTCTCACAGGCCCATATAAGTTCAGCCCAAACAGTTGGGCCTGGTGAGCATTTAAGGTCCCCAACCCTAATCTGCGGGTTGCCATCTGATTGGATTTTATTCTGATCCTGATCTGATTTGAGGATGTATTTTAAGTGATTGTTTGATTTTATGTTAATGTGTTATACATTTGATGTTAGCCGCTCTGAGCCTGGCTTCGGCTGGGGCAGGTGGGGTATAAATAAAATTTATTATTAATAATAATAATAATAATAATAATAATAATAATAATAATCACGTTGCTTTCGCTGAAGCCATGGAGCCTGCATTCGCCCCATAAGACGCATACACATCTCCCTTGAATTTTTGGAGGGGGAAAAGTGCGTCTTATAGAGCGAAAAATACGGTATATGTTCTATCTGTTAAAATAAAAAATAGAAAAAATAAAATAAAAAGCACACCCTGCGCCATAGCAGCGAGATTCCCTGGAACCAGCCCCTCACCTCTCTCTGAGGAACGAGCAACAGGCATCCTTGATGTTTTGCAGCTGCAGGAAACTTGCCCCCATCAGCAAGGACTGGACGTTCTGCTGGTCGATTGCCAAGTGCCCATTGTAGGCAAAGTTGATCAGAGCTTCCAGTGCGCTAAACGGGCCAGAGAAGAATGGGAGAGCGTGAGATGTGAGTAAACACACACATGACTTTATAAGCAACTTCAAAACAATTGTGTGTGTGTGTGTGTGTGTTTGAGTGAGGGGCGGTGGGGAGGGGCAGCAACATTCAACCCCGGACAAGGTCTATGTTGATTGATAGGCCTTTATCAGATTCCAAGGATTCCAGGCCTTCAACAGCAACAAGAACATTGCGCTTTTAGTCCTTGGGATTGCAGAGATAAGCTGGAAAACAGCAACTGTGACGTACTAAGGTTATAACATCTTTACAACTTCATGTTCCTGTAGCTTAGTTAGATGAACTTTTGCCTAAAAGCAAAGGAACCAACTGCCGTTTCCACATGTTTTGGGGAGAAAAACTCACCCCGAAATCAATAAAACAATTTTTTTTTTTGCATATGGAACTATATAATGAATTATGTAATGATTATAATTACGTATTATAATGCAGGAAAACCAGAGGTTACAAATTTTCTAGTACAGTGGTACCTCGGGTTACATACGCTTCAGGTTACAAACTCCGCTAACCCAGAAATATTACCTTGGGTCAAGAACTTTGCTTCAGGATGAGAACAGAAATCGTGCTCCGGCGGCAGCAGCGGGAGGCTCCATTAGCTAAAGTGGTGCTTCAGGTTAAGAACAGTTTCAGGTTAAGTACGGACCTCCGGAACGAATTAAGTACTTAACCCGAGGTACCCCTGTACTTGTGCAATGTTTTGTACTCTGTATGTCACTTCTTATTGTTTAGAATAAATGGAGGTTGTGGTTTGTCTTGGTTACAAGAACCATAAAGTTCCCACATCACTTTGATTGCGCGTTCTGAGCGCTGACTACTTCTTGGTACCTGGAGTAAGGATGGCTCTTGCTTTGAGCGATTCTCCAATACAGTGGTACCTCTAGATGCGAACGGGATGCGTTCTGGAGCCCCGTTCGCATCTAGAAGCAAACGTAACCCGTGTCCGCACATCTGCGCGTGCCATGTTTTGGCGCTTCTGCGCATGACGTCATTTTGAGCGTCTGGGCATGCGCAAGCGGCGAAACCCGGAAGTAACGCACTACGTTACTTCTGGGTTGCCGCGGAGCACAACTTGAACGCGCACATGCCGAAGCACATTCAACCCAAGGTATGACTGTACCCGCAATGCTATTTTATTTTTATTTTTTTGCAAGGTTTCAATATTTCTGACACGCTCTTGAAGTCATTTTCATTGAGTAGTAAATGGGAGATTCCAATTTTTCATTTCGGGGGTGAACTTTTTCCACAACTGAGAAGGATCAGTTCCCTTTTTCAGTGTTACTAAGCTGCTGCACCCCCAAAAGGAACTCCCCATGGATTACCATTAAGCAGTTGGTCCCTTACCTTTCCTGCCCCACCCCGGCCACAGTGATCCATGCGACGGTCACCTCCAGGCTTGACTACTGTAATTCGCTCTATGCGGGGCTGCCCTTGAAGCTGTCCCAGAAACTCCAGCGGGTGCAGAATGCTGCAGTGAGGCTCCTCACAGGGTCTCTGCCATGGGAGCATATTCACCCAGTGCTTTTCCAGCTGCACTGGCGCCCGGTGGAGTACAGGGTCAGGTTCAAGGTGCTGCTTTTGACCTTTAAAGCCCTTCACGGCCTAGGACCCTCGTACCTACGGGACCGCCTCTCCTGCTATGCCCCACGGAGAGCCTCAAGGTCCATAAATAGCAACACCCTAGTGGTCCCGGGCCCTAAGGAAGTTAGATTAGCCTCAACCAGAGCCAGGGCCTTTTCAACTCTGGCTCCGGCCTGGTGGAACGCTCTGCCTCATGAGACTAGGGCCCTGCAGGATCTGATTTCTTTCCGCAGGGCCTGTAAGACAGAGTTGTTCCACCTGGCCTTTGGCTTGGAGCCAATTTGATTCCCTCCCCCTTTCTTTTTCTTTTTCCTTTTGTGATGAGGCTGCATTTTAATATTTTAATGTTCCAATATTTTAATGTTGTATTTTAATCTTGTTTTTAAGTTGTATTCATTCAACTTGTTTTTATTATTGCTTGTTAGCCGCCCTGAGCCTGGCCTTGGCTGGGGAGGGCGGGGTATAAATAAAAATTATTATTATTATTATTATTATTATTATTATTATTATTATTATTATTATTATTACCTTGGATCCATGCCCTGCATGACAATTTCATCTTGCTTGCACTCCATCATGTCGTTTGTAAACATGGCATGGAAGTAAGGGATGGAGGCTGCCAAGACAATCCGGTGGGCACTGAATTTGTGGTCCCCAACCTACGCAGAAAAAGAGAAGGGAAGAGACATCAGCTATTTGGTTCCAAGGGGAAATGTGCCATTTCAGAATGGGATACTAGTCCACTAGTTGGCCAATACAGCGCTAGCCAGACCAATGGGAAAAGTCGGCATCTTCCTTATATTTAATTTGATAGGCTGCCAGCACAAGGGCGGGTCTAAAATGAGAATGCTTACTCAAAGGGTACTGCAATAGTAAAGTTTTCTGGCAGATATTGAACGAGCCTTGTAATACAAAGTACATGTTAGATAAGGTTAAATTAAGTTAACAAAAAACAACGTTGTGTAACTGTGTAAATAATAGTTTACTTGAAAATTAGTACAACGGGTATAGTCAGAAGTTTCTTTTCTTTGCAGACTTTTTATTTTTTTTGTATGTATACTCTCAATACCGTCTTTTTCGCCCCATAGGACACACTTTTTCCCCTCCAAAAATGAAGGGGAAATGTGTGTGCATCCTATGGGGCGAATGCAGGCTTTCGCCTCTCGCTCTCCAGGCTTCGCGCAGCTCCCACGGCTTGCGGAGAGTTGCCTGCATGCTGAAGGCAGCATGCGCAGGTCTCCACAAAGCGCAGGAGCCCTGCATTGGGCTCCCACGGCTTGTGGAGAGTTGCCTCATGCCTAAGGCTGGCATGCTGAGCTCAGGGCGCCCAGACTTTGCGCAGCTCTCCGCAAGGCGTGGGAGCCCGGCACTGGGCTCCCACGGCTTGCGGAGAGTTGTCTGTTCTGGGGGCTGGGGAAGCTCAGGCTTCCCCCGCTCCAGCCCTGCACCTGGGGGGAAAATATTTTTTCCCCCTTTATTTCCCCCCCAAAAAAACTAGGTGCACCTTATGGGACGGTGCGTCCTATAGGGCGAAAAATACGGTAATTTCCATGTTTGTTTGCTGGTATTGCATGTATTTTAAGACTCTGCTTGTTCAATAACATTTTTTAAAAATAATAAATAAATAAAATGAGAAAGCTTATGCTTACAGCATCATTTCCTGCCTCCTGACGCTTTGGACTACAACTCCCATCAACCTCTGCCAGCTTGGCTGGGAATGAGGGGAGTTGTATTCCAAGGAATCAGGGGGCACCAGATTTGGGAGAGGCTGCGATACTACAGGGATAGCCAGCACAGTGCCTATGTTGCCGGACTACAACTCCCATGAGCCTGCTGGCTGAGGCTGATGGGAGTTGTAGTCCAAAACATCTGGAGGTTTACCACGTTAAGCTATCCCTGTGTGTGTGCACACAAGCGGAATCCACAACAACCTAAGCTTCTATGAAACAAGAACACCCACATTAGCGATAACCTATTCCAGTGTTTTTCATGTTGCCTGGTGTGCCGTGGGAAAAACTGAAAAACTTGAAAGATTAAAAAAAATATGTCAAATTTTCGCCCACTAGGCGGGCGCCAGACTGTGTCCACCCTATTTTCCATCCGTCCTGGGTGGGGATCAAATCGGATGGGATCGGATGAGAGCCCCCATAGAGAGCAGCGGGACTCTGACATCTCTGACACACAGTGCGGAGACGGAGCTGTCATCCGCCGGCTCAGTGGGGATCAGCGGATCGATCCCCGCTGAGCAGAGAACGGTCCGCAACGTTTTTGTTTGCCATTAAAGAAAAAAATATTAAACATTTTCTAATGGTGGTGTGCCTCGTGATTTTTTTCATGAAACAAGTGTGCCTTTGCCCAAAAAAGGTTGAAAAACACTGACCTATTCAATACTTTTACAATTAGAATTACTCAGCGCAATCTACTGTCTCTTAATCAGATTCTTCTGAAAATCGCACAAGCGGTGGTGCTCCTCCTCTCAGGGAGAAACACAGATAAGGCAGCCGGGAGAGATAACAGCAGACACACCCTCCGTTTCCTGTTCGCCACGGACACAGAATCTACTTGCATCTGACATGTTGGCAGATCATAGCTCTGAATACATAAAAGGTCTTTTATGGAAACTGAGAAAACCCCACGGGAGGCGGCTGGGCGGATAAAACGAGATCTTACGGTGCCACAGCGCCTAACCCACATGTTAGATCACATGGCAAGAAGCCGTCTGTGTGTTTCCCTTGAGCCACTGCAAAAACCTTTCCCTCAGCAACCAGGTTAAAAAGGAAAAAGAGAACCGGCAAACTCTGCAGATGAAAACCAAAAAGGATGCAAATTAAAATCCTTGCCCGGAAATGAAGTTAGGCATTGGACTACATGGAAATGGCGGAAATGACTGGCAGAATCCGAGACCAGGGAGAAAAGTTGGTGGAAGAAGACTGGAAGAAATTTAAAATATATCTACAGAAACATTGTAAAATTTTTGAATGTTAATGACATTGAAATGAACTGAAGGGCTTCTAGCAACAAGGTAAAAAATAAGATTGGATTGATAATACATAAATTAATTGGATATGAATTTGCTGAATTAATTTTCAAAAGGGATACAAAAAAGGGAGATGTGAGGAAGTCAGGAAAATAAGTGAATCAAAGATGAGGAATCAAAAAGAGGGATTTTTGTGTTTTTTAAAAAAATGTGTTTTCTCTTTTTTCTTTTTTCCCCCTAAGTTAAACTCCTGTATTTTTTGTATTTTATAACTCTATATTTTTGTGTATGTGTTTTTTTCCTTTTTCTGTTTGTTGTTATTCCTAAAATCTAATAAAATATCATTAAAAAAAAAAGGAAATGATCACTTACTAGCTTAGATTCCCACGTGCCGATCACTTACTAGCTTAGATTCCCACGTCTGATTCTGAACAGAGCCAGGGTAACATTCTGCCTGTGGTTTTTGAGGGGCGCATTTGAACATGGCTGCAATGCTGCCTTTAGAATCCAAAAAGGTTCTCTGTGGGAGACACCCGACCGGCACTTGAGCCTCGAGGTCAGGAGCAAGATCTCCCAATGGGATCCCTGTGTACCTAAGTTGTCAAACCAGATGTCAAAGACTTTTAGAAGACATCTGAAGGCAGCCCTCTTTAGGGAAGCTTTTAATGTTTGATGTACAGTATTACAGTATTTTAATATTTTTTTGGAAGCCACCCAGAGTGGCTGGGGAAGCCCAGCCAGATGGGCGGGATAGAAATAATAAATTACAGTGGTACCTCGGGTTACATACGCTTCAGGTTACAGACTCTGCTAACCCAGAAATAGTGCTTCAGGTTAAGAACGTTGCTTCATGATGAGAACAGAAATCACATGGCGGCAATGGGAGGCCCCATTAGCTAAAGTGGTGCTTCAGGTTAAAAACAGTTTCAGGTTAAGTACGGACCTCCGGAACGAATTAAGTACTTAACCTGAGGTACCACTGTATTTTTTTTAATAATAATAATAATAATAATAATAATAATTATTATTATTATTATTAAGTTGGGCACTCTGCTGGGTCTCCGTCTTTCATGAGAGCTCCAACTGAAACACAGCATCGGATGGGGAACATCCCCTTGGGTCCTGGATACAAAGGATGGATGTGGCTGGAGAGAGTCTGGGAAGATGTTGAGCTAAAAAGGAGGAGCCAGAATTCTCAAAATGCTTTCTGCCACTTCCTGTTTCTCCCCACTGGGTTTTCTCCCCTTCTCTCCCTACTAATTGCCCCACTGTGCAATTAAGCTTAGAGGGGATCTTAGCACATGGAGAGGATTTATTCAACTCCACCCTTTTTACAATACGATAATCTTTCTTGTCATTGTCCCATACAGAACAACGAAATTGAAAAATCTACATAAGACATTCAAAAACCAACAAGCCTGCTATCCCAGCTATCCCAACCTGGTTAGCCCCCTAAAAAGTGATACCCCATTTTTAAATACAATATACTCCCATAGAGACTCCTTATACTGCGTTTAAAACCAAAACTGCATTTGGGCAGAAACTGTTTCTCAGGCGGCTAGTCCTAGTCTTTATAACCCTGTACCTTCTTCCAGAAGGCAGAAGCTGAAAGAGATCATTTCCGGGGTGCGCACTATCCTGCGCTATCTCTGAAGCTTTCTTATGGCACCTGGAAGCATAGATTTGATCCAAGGTGGGAAGAGTGCACCCAATTATTCTCTGCAGTCTACAACCCTGGACAGCATTGTTTTTCCCCTGACCGTGCAGCTCCCAAACCACACACAGAGACCATAAGTTAATACACTCTCCACAGTACAATGGTAAAATGCCATCAACAGGTCTTTTGAGAGATTGTTTTCCCGGAGGATTCTCAGAAAATATAACCTCTGCTGTGCTCTCCAGTTGCCCCCATCAATTCAGCTCCCATTTGGGTGAAGAGGAGCCATTTTGGCATGCCTAATTGTCACACAGGGCTGGGAAATGATATATAATGAAATAAAAAAATGTTTAAAATAACCTTTGTTTAAAAAAAACCAGAAGCTTTTTTTATTAGGAATTACAGGTACCGAGATATCAAAAGACCAGAGGAAACTGTTCATGTATGGGACAACGGCCGCTCAGATGCTGCTAGCCCAGAAATGGAAGGAAGAAACAACCCTAACTAAAGAAGAATGGCAAGTCAAGTTGACGGACTATGCCGAAATGGCGAAATTAACTGGGCAGCTCAGGAATCAAGAAGACAAGAAATTTAAAAAAGAATGGGAAATGTTTATAATGTATATACAAAATCACTGCAAACAGGTCAAAACATTAGCAGGATTTTAAACACACCTGTAATCTTATAGATAATATAGATAACTTTGGAAGATGGAAAAAATGGAAAAGTATTGATATGAAGTTGAAAATAGAATCAAGAGGACCCAGGGATGAGATGGAGGAAAGTCAGGAGATTCAGAGTAATCTCGCTATGAGGATTTTGTATGGTTATTTGATGTATGTTTATGTTCTTTTCTTTTTCTTTCTCTATTTTTGAAAATTGAATTAAAAATGTAGATAGATAGATATAGTCACACAGGGCTAAGAAGGGTCGCAGGTCAAATTCCAAGCCACTATGGGGTACATCTGGCCCATGGGGGTGGCAGTTACCCAACTGTTAAAAAGGTAAAGTTAAAGGACCCCTGACAGTTAAGTCCAGTCGCAAATGACTCTGGGGTTGCGGCGCTCATCTCGCTTCAGTGGCCGAGGGAGCCGACGTTTGTCCGCAAACAGTTTTTCCGGGTCATGTGGCTAGCATGACTAAGCCGCTTCTGGCAAAACCAGAGCAGCGCATGGAAATGCTGTTTACCTTCCTGCCAGAGCGGTACCTATTTATCTACTTGCACTGGTGTGCTTTCGAACTGCTAGGTTGGCAGGAGCTGGAACTGAGCAACGGGAGCTCACCTCATCGTGGAGATCTGAACTGCCGACCTTCCGATCGGTAAGCCCTAGGCTCAGTGGTTTAGACCACAGCACACCCGCATCCATTCATTCCCCAACTGTTAGAGAACGAGAAATCTTTAGCTGGGAAGAGATAGCAGAAAGCAGCAGGCAACTGCTGAATATGAATGCATCCAAGGAGTGTTAAGGAATTGTGGGAATCAGTATATGCATATAGCAGATACTCCGAGCTTCAGGAATTTAATGTAATGCAAGGACAACAAGACTGCAAGAAGTTCTGCCGTAAGCACAAGTGATTCAGTTGAGAGCTTTTTGCTACAGTTTGGTAGCAAACTGGATGAACGCTGCTTTCATGTGGCTATAGGACTCAGCATCCTCAGAAGGCGTAACACCCTAATTGTGGTGGGATGAAGGATGGTGTAAGAAGGGAAAGCTCGAGTCATGAGCGTTACTCTCTAGCCCGAACATTTCATATGTCAGCTCTGAGTGGGAAGTGCTAAGGCCTGGATTTGCACCTTTCTCTCTCAGTCAAAACAATATTCTCTCGGGTTTGCTCTGAGCAAAATCTTTGGCATTGCCTGTGCCCACATTCTTAGGCGCAAAGGGTGCCAAGTTGTGTTGATGTATAAACACAAGCAGTGGGGTGAGCAATGGGGGAAAGTGGGTGAAATATACTCAGAGTCGCAAAGTGATTTCATGCTCTTTATTCAGCTCATAGTGGTGAGGAGGAATGAATGAAAGTCCCCTCAAAGTATCTGCTTTATATACATTATTTACACAATGGGCTGCACATGATTGGCTAATTCCGGAATTCTACTGTAAGCCAATCAGGTTGTGGATTCACTCCTATCTGGAGCATGATTGGGTGGTTCCTGCTAACCAATCATACTGCTGCATTGTTCTAGGACCAATCAGACTGCTGCATTCTGAATCCTATTGTTCTAGGACCAATCAGACTGCTGCCTTTTGGAGCCTATTGTTCTAGGACCAATCAGACTGCTGCAGTTTGGATCCTATTCAACTCAGTACATAACAGTGGGGAAAAGGGATCTGGCCAGGACGGTTCAGTTCCAGTCGAAGCTACTCAGTTCAGGTGAGCTCAGAATCCACTTCTCTTCCCTGGTTTTATCAAACACACATTCCAAGATGATGGCGGGAAGAATAAGAGGTTTGGCAAGGCGCCCTAGCCACCCTTAGCAGATTGCAGAGCGAGCCCCCAGGAAAAGCCTATTTTTTTTTCCATGTTGAGAGCTACTGCCACCACAGTGATGAAGAGAACAAGCTTCAGATTGACTGGCACCAGGAAATAACCTATAGCAGGATCTCAAACCTACTGTTGACATACGAACATTTCATTAACATTCCATGCAGAAACATTTGTGCCAACGGGCTATTTTCAGCATCTGTGATGAAAAGCTCGCTTGTGAGTGCCATCTGGGTGTGTTTAATAAAATGTATTACTAGTCCGATAAAGCAATTCCGGAACAGTATGTTGTAAAGCTCCTTGCTGCTGTCTGCAGAATATGGGCAGAGATGAACGGGGCAAATATCGGCTCGGAGGAAGGCCACAGCTCAGCGGCAGAATATCAGCTTGGCTCGCAGAAGAACCCTGGGTTGAATCACTGGCACCTCCAGATACGGCTGGGAGAGATCCTTGCCTGAAAGCCTGGAGAGCCACTGTGGGGTGGGGAGAGTCAGTGTTGACAACACTGAGATGAACCAACGTTTGGACTCAATGTACAGCAGCAGCAGTATTTGTAACGTAGATACAAATACAGGGACAAACTTCTGAAACAAGCCCAGGTGCTAATTTCTTCCCCATCCGTACTCACAGGACCTAAAAATATCAGCCACAATTTCACAGGCTCATTCGCCTGCTCTGTCTTCCAATGAGATATATGCTCTCATTTGCCAGCAATGCTCTTCTGCAGCCTTCACATTAAAGGTAAAGGGACCCCTGACCATTAGGTCCAGTCGTGGCCGACTCTGGGGTTGCGGCGCTCATCTCGCTTTATTGGCCAAGGGAGCCGGCGTACAGCTTCCAGGTCATGTGGCCAGCATGACTAAGCCGCTTCTGGCAAAACCAGAACAACTCACGGAAACGCCGTTTACCTTCCCGCCGGAGTGGTACCTATTTATCTACTTGCACTTTGACGTGCTTTTGAACTGCTCAGTTGGCATGAGCAGGGGCTGAGCAACGGGTGCTTACCCCGTCGCAGGGATTCGAACCACCAATCTTCTTATCGGCAAGTCCTAGGCTCTGTGGTTTAACCCACAGCGCCACCCGCGTCCAGTCTTCACATTATATTATTGTTGTTGTTGTTGTTGTTACTATTATTACTATTATTTTATTAAATTTGTATACCACCCTATACCCAAAGATCTCATAGTTCACAACATAAAATTGCAATATTAAATAATCACAAAATGCATAATAAAAATAAGAACAAAAACAAATTGATGATCCCCTCGCCCACAACACATTTAAAAGGGCTCCAGATGCCAATCAGCCCAAGGCCTGGTTAAAGAGGAACATCTTTGCCTGGTGCCTAAAGGTGAATAATGAAGGCATCAAGCGAACCTCCCTAGGAAGAGAATTCCACAGACGGGGAGCCACTGCAGAAAAGGCCCTGTTCTCATGTTGCCACCCTCTGGATCTCTTTTAGAGGAGGCACACAAAGAAGGACCTTAGATGATGACCTCAGGGTCTGGGTCGGTTCATATAGAGAGAGGCTGTCCTGGAGGTATTGCGGTCCTGAGTTGTTTAAGGCTTTATAAAGCAGCACTTTGAATTGGGCCCGGAAACTAATGGTCAGCCAGTGCAGTTGGGTCAAGATTGGTGTAATATGCTCAAACCGACTTGCCCCGGTGAGCAACCTGGCTGACGAATTCTGCCCGAGATGAAGTTTCCAAACCATATTCAAAGGCAGCCCTACGTGTGTCTTGGGACGCACAGGCACAAATCTGACATCTGAAATAGCAATACAGTCATACCGGGTTACAGGTGCTTCGGGTTGCGCACCACGCCGATCCCGGAAGTACCGGAACAGGTTACTTCCAGGTTTCGGCACTTGCGCAGAAGCGCTAAATCACGCTTTGCGCATGCACAGAAGCACCGAATAGCAACCTGCGCATGCGCAGATGAGACGCTGACGGTTGCAAAAGTGCTTCCCGCCCGGATCACGTTCACAACCTGAGCATCCACTGTATCCAGAAACTGCCACAAATAATGTCCAGCTAGTAAACTAAGCCAACGCTTGTGGACCCCTGTACGTAGTAGGCATGCAGAAGAAGCCTGTGTTTCACCTTGGAGAGTTTTAGTAGGTTTTTCTGCTTGCGATGCCGTTTCATGGCGATGAGACAGTTTGCAAGGAATGTGCGAGCGCAGCCACCTGCCTGCTCAGATCCACTTTCGGTAACAAGATGTACAAAGCTTTCCCTTTATAGCACTCAGTGCCGGTTTAATGAGAGGCTGTTTCTCCCCTGCACACACCCACACCTGAATATTAATAACTCCCAATAAAGCCTTCTGTAGAACGCTGCAGGTGCCATAAATATGTCAGGCTGCCTGGCTGAAAGCAATCTCAATTTTGTAAGGCCTCTTAAGCGCTTTTTTTAAGCAGGCCCTCTGGGACTCTTGACTTGAGTTACGGACTCGTCCTGTTCCACGTACTGATGGCCAAGGGCACACCTGTTCTCAGAAGTAAGCTATAAGACACGGGAATTTGGTAGAGCTTTGACAGGCATCAAACAGGAGTCCAGAAAACGTTATCAACAGAGCCACCAGTATTATGTAGGGTTTTTGGTTTATTTAAGCATCTCTTAAAGCAAAAAAAGCAGAGACATCACTTGCCAACAAAGGTCCGTATAATTCAAGCTATGGTTTTCCCAGTAGTGATGTATGGAAGTGAGAGCTGGATCATAAAGAAGGCTGATCGCCGAAGAAGTGATGCTTTTGAATTGTGGTGCTGGAGGAGACTCTTGAGAGTCCCATGGACTGCAAGAAGATCAAACCTCTCCATTCCTAAGGAAATCAGCCCTGAGTGCTCACTGGAAGGACAGATCCTGAAGCTGAGGCTCCAATCCTTTGGCCACCTCATGAGAAGAGAAGACTCCCTGGAAAAGACCCTGATGTTGGGAAAGATGGAGGGCACAAGGAGAAGGGGACGACAGAGGACGAGATGGTTGGACAGTGTTCTCGAAGCTACCAGCATGAGTTTGACCAAGCTGTGGGAGGCAGTGGAAGAAAGGAGGGCCTGGCGTGCTCTGGTCCATGGGGTCACGAAGAGTCGGACACGACTAAACGACTAAACAACAACAACAAAGCATCTCTTTAGATGCTGCAAGTTTAACAGCATATCCTTGATTCAAGCTCTGTGGAATATCGCTTAAAATTGAAAATTGTCTCTTTGGTCCCCCCCCATTTTTACTGACCCTGTTCTCCATGAGATTTGGGGAGGCGGGGTGCACACAGCTCTCATTGCCCCCTCTCCCGTAATTTAAAGTCACCCTGTGAGGCCTATTAGACAGAGAGAGAGAGAGAGAGAGAGAGAGAGAGAGAGAGAGAGAGAGAGAGAGAGAGAGAGAAAGAAACTGGTTCAAGATCAACCAACACGTAGCTGGCAGAATGCATACAAGAATTTCAGATTCCCCAAGTCCACCGCCTAATTTATAGGAGAATGATCTCATCTAAAATCTCCTATACTCCTTGGAGGAAGGGCAAAACCAAATGTGATTAAAGCATTCATTTTTTTTTACTTCATAACAAGCCTCTGAGGTAAGGACTTCAGTCCTGGGCTGGAGAAGTAGCCCAAATTCCTGGATGCTTATTTCAATTTCCCCGGAGTAGGAATGTTTTAGGAAGCAGCCATGTACAGGGCCGGGTTAAAAACTTCAGCTTGCAAATTCAGTAAATTGATCTGCCGGGGTAACAAATAGATCAACAATGGGGGCTTTTAGAGTGACTCCAATGCACACAGAGACAGCCACATCACCTTGCTGAGTAAGTTTTGGTTCGTTCACACGTTACATTCTCTATGAAAGCGAGGGCTCCGTCCAGAGATGTTGTGCTGCTACCCAGATCATCATTTATAAAGAGATCTGTGGTACAGCACATGTTTCTTCCCAGTTCAATCTCTGGCATCTCCACATAAAATAATCTTAGGCAGGAGATGGTGGCTAAGACCCCTCTCTCTGACAGAGGCTCTCGAGAACTGCTGCCAGTCCGAGCAGGCAGTGTCAGGCGAGGTGAGCCAAAAGCACGACCTGGTTTGAGGAAGCACTCAGGTTTGGAGCTACCATGCTGAAACATCTTATAGGAACACAGCAAGGGACGGGGACCCTAGATAGTGCAAAAAGGGAGTTCTTCTCCTCTGGGTGCTTTTCTGCCCTCTCAACTGACACCTCAACATCTGATATATCCTACATATCACACACATATATTTCACACGGCAAATGTATGTTTCTCCATACCATCCCCTTGTTGGAGTGGATAGACATCGCTACCATTACACTCCTAAAATGATGAGTATCTGCGTTTTAAACGCATGATTTAGAGACACCAAGGAAGTTTCGCTCCAAAGCCTAGTTTAGTTTCAGAAACAACTCTTGCAGGTCTTCCCAATCTCCAACAAAAAGGAAACAACAACAAAAAAAGGTTATTTCCTACTGCCATCTTTCAAGACAGTTACACCACTCATTACAGAATGTTCAACGGAAGAGAAAACAAGAATATTTGGTAATGCATTCGTTCTCAACAACCCCACTTTCCCTAACTATAGGTTTCATTCAACACCGAAGTAGGTTTCTGTTCCAGTTGCAGTTTCACAAGCACAGCGTCACAGAGCAACACCTGCTCAGAGATATTATACTTAAGCAATCCTGATCCACAGTCCCACCCCCCTCCAAAAAAAACCTTAAAAGAGAAATTCCCCCTTTTGTATTCTACTTAGCTGAAGCCCCCCTTCAGGGATTACTGCCTTGCCGTGGTGAAGGGGCTTGAATAACTCAGAGAAGCTACGAGCTATGCTGTGCAGGGCCACCCAAGATGGACAGGTCATAGTGGAGAGTTTTGACCAAATGTGATCCACCTGGAGGAGGAACCGGCAAGCCACTCCAGTATCCCTGCCAAGAAAACTCCCAGAGACATCACTTTGCCAACAAAGGTCCGTATAGTTAAATCTATGGTTTTCCCAGTAGTGATGTATGGAAGTGAGAGCTGGACCATAAAGAAGGCTGATCGCCGAAGAAAGGATGCTTTGGAATTATGGTGCTGGAGGAGACTCTTGAGAGTCCCATGGACTGCAAGAAGATCCAACCTCTCCATTCTGAAGGAAATCAGCCTTGAGTGCTCACTGGAAGGACAAATCGTGAAGTTGAGGCTCCAATACTTTGGCCACCTCATGAGAAGAGAAGACTCCCTGGAAAAGACCCTGATGTTGGGAAAGATGGAGGGCACAAGGAGAAGGGGACGACAGAGGACGAGATGGTTGGACAGTGCTCTCGAAGCTACCAGCATGAGTTTGACTAAACTGTGGGAGACAGTGGAAGACAGGAGTGACTGGCGTGCTCTGGTCCAGGGGGTCACGAAGAGTCAGACATGACTAAACGACTAAACAGCAACAACTAGCTGAAGCCACCAGAGTCTTTCTCCTTCCCACAGCCTCCACCATGGCACCTTCCAACCTTGTTCTGAGAGTCCTCTCCACCCTGAACCTCTCTGGAGCTGGGGAGGTTTTTTTTGGAGGGAGTGGGACTGTGGATCAGGATTGCTTAGGTATAATATCTCTGAGCAGGTGTTGCTCTGTGACACCTCCCACCTTGAAAACTCCAGCGTATATGTGAAAAAAATTGATATCCCGTACATCTGGTTGGTTACATTACCAATTCTTTAAAATTATGGATTTGTAATTCCGTAATGCTATTACTGTATATCCTCTGAAGAAGGAACGGGGGCGTGGAGAGGAGAGGCAGAAGGCCAGATCACAGTAATTCAATACCTCCAAATAGAAACGTAACAGCTGTATTGATTCATAAATATGGAAACGTTTAGGAGCCATCACAAGCTGAAATCTAATTATGTCAGAGAATGAAAATCCAATTGTGACAAACAAAAGGGAAGGGCTTAGAGAGGAAAAACCAGTCCCAATTGTTGCTGCACTAAAATGAAAGGCAAATGATCTCAGGTTATAAAAATAAGTAATACTTGCAGTGGAGGACAGCTGACATTCAACAATTTGAACCCAAATCGGTTTTGGTGATAAGATACATGTATACATAATTTTCCTTATATAGTAGTACCTTGGGTTAAGTACTTAATTCGTTCTGGAGGTCTGTTCTTAACCTGAAACTATTCTTAACCTGAAGCACCACTTTAGCTAATGGGGCCTCCTGTCGCTGCCGCGCGATTTTTGTTCTCATCCTGAAGCAAAGTTCTTAACCCGAGGTACTATTTCTGGGTTAGCGGAGTCTGTAACCTGAAGCATATGTACCACTGTATCGCGAGCTGGGTGTCCGTAGACACCCAGATGTTGGATTTCAACGCTTGCCAGTTGTAACCAGCCAGGCCTATGGTCTGGGATGATGGGAGTTGTAGTCCAACAACACTTGCCCTCTCTGGCCTTGCTTACTGTGGGGAAAACGTTGTGACTAATCACTGTGAAGCCGGCCCAAGCAGCACAACCTCTCTCCAATATAGACTGCCATTTGTGACTCACTCAGCATCAGAGTCTGAGAGCCCAAAACTGCATTAAGCAGCAGCCCTCGGGCAGAAGGGTCAATAAAGACAGGAAGGAGAAGACACAGCATAGCACTGCTAGCTGGTATTATTCACAACAGCTGCTTATATCCATCACCAAGCGAACAGAATCCTGCTTCCTCCTCCAATTAAAGTGCAATTCTGCCTACACAGCTCAATGTATTGTTAGCGAAATGCCCATTCGAGCAAGTGGCTTAGAACAATGGTTCCCAAACTCCCCGCCCCCAGACCACTTGAAAACGGCTGAGGGTCTTAGCAAACCACTTAAGAATGGCTTTTGTGCCCAGTACAGGAATTGTAATGCTCTGTGCTAGATGCTCTATGATTCTGAATGGTATTTTTATAGCATACTTCATTTTTATATGATTTTATTGTGCACCATAGATTCTAAAATGTAACGCAATAAAATACAATGTAAGAAGCAATTAAAATATGATTAAAACTCAAGATTTCTAATGCAATAGACCATCCTCGGTCTCACATCCACAGAGCACCTGAATGAAGTTCGTGGACCACTGATGGTTAGTGGATCACAGTTTTGGAACCCCTGACCGAGAATTATCCCAGATCTTCTTCATCTTTTACCTATCCTAGTAATGCTTGCATAGAGTTCAATATGCTGAATGTAATACAAACAAACTGCCAAACACCTTGTCCTGTTGGGCAGATCTTCCGCCCAGTTTTTCAGGCTTCTCCAATGCTCTGTCAAGAAATGTTGACTGCTTTGTACTAGATTAAGGAAAACTATTCCACTGTCAGCTATACCTGCTTGAGAGACTCTCCTGAGAGTAATGACATTTGCTTTCCTTCGGGGTCGGCCTGCTAAGTGGGAAGGAGGACAACCGTGTCCTAGAGGACAGGAAAGGAAGGTCTCTCCCTCAAGGAAAAATTTCGCATTCTGTGCAAAGTCAGCTGTGTTCAGAATATCAAGGGGAGGAAATGCTGAGCAAACAACTGGATCACAAGTGCACTGAAAAAATGTTTCTTTAAATGACCATGAGAGAGAAACGGGATCTTTGGAACAGCAGAAAATACTTGCTACAATACTTCTGCTCCACAATAATAGCACCCCCAAATTATAACCATTATTCAACAAAGCAGTGGTTTTTAACCAGTGTGCCGTGGCACCCTGGGGTGCCTTGAATGATGGTCAGCAGTGCCGCGGGCAACCCTGGCCTCTGTCCTTCTTTCCTTCCATCCCTCCCTCTGATGCCCTCTTGCGCCTCTGCCACCCAAAGGCTTGCACAGCTGTTTGTTGCGGCAGCCCTGGCTACAAGCTCCCCAGGTGAATGGTGCCTCTGGGGCTGGTCAGGGGGTGCTGGTTGCCAGGAGCTGAGGTGGCCTCGGAGTAAGCAAGCAAGCAAGCAAGCGGTCGAGGGAGCCCAGCCAGCCAGTCTGCCAGCCCCTGCTGTTGTGAATGGACAAGGGAGGGTGTTTGAAAAAGGGTGAGAAGCTCCCAGCTCTACAAGCAAAGGGTGATATAACTGGGCTCCTGAGCTCCGCAGGGTTGCCTCAGAAAGAATGTAGTTGGTCAAGGGAGCCGTGGACTCAGAAAGGTTGAAAACCTCTGCAATAAGGGGTACGTGTGCTCTGCGAACAAACCATGCACACAAAGAAAGATTTGTTCAGAAATGAACATTCCCTTCTTGGAAACCCACTAAAACCTGAACATTTCATTCAGATATTACAGGACTTCTCTATCTAGTTCAGGGGCAGGGAAATGGTGGGTTAAATGAGGTTGGGGGATGTCATTCATTTAAAACATTTTGTACCACTGCTCTTCGGCCAAAAGAGCTTTAATATTATGATCAATAATGAACAAGACAGTTCTTGCCCACAGGCTAACCTTCGGAAAGGCATGACGCACAAGGCAAATGGAGTGGGGAGGGAGAATGCACTCGGGCAATTGGCCTTAATGTTAGGAACTTCTTGCAATGACCATCTTGAATGGAAATGGTTCAGCGGGAGGAGGAGCCAGCAACAGCTAGTATCTCTGTGGAGCTGATGATGTGGGCCCTGCTCCCCATTTCTCATCGGGCTACTGCCATATGGCACAGCTGATGTTAGAGGACAGCTGAGGGATAGCCATATGGAGCTGTCTGGATTTTAAGTGCATTGTGGTGGGAGACTTCATACTGGTTTTCTGTACCTAATAAACCTATCCACCCCCCAAAAAATATGGATTTAAATAGGGGACAGGGAAACCTGTGGCCCCACAGATGTTGCTGAACTACAACTCCCATCATCCCTAGTCAGTGAAGATTCTTGCTGAGGCTGAGGGAAGCTGCAGTTCAGCAACATGCAGAGGGCCAGAGACTCCCCACCCCTGATCTAGGAGGCAACAGGTTGTGCCTGCTTTTTAATGAAGGGACTGAACTTGCCTTCAAGTTCTGGTACCCTTCAGATTGAGGAAGGTCAGAAACAGGCTCATGAAGGATAAGCCTTAGTGACGATAAAACATACTAGCTTAGATTGGGACCTCTATATATCCCTCGTACCTACGGGACCGCCTCTCCCGGTATGCCCCACGGAGGACCTTAAGGTCCATAAATAGCAACACCCTAGAGGTCCTGGACCCTAAGGAAGTTAGATTAGCCTAAACCAGAGTCAGGGCCCTCTCAATACTGGCTCCAGCCTGGTGGAACGCTCTGTCTCATGAGACCAGGGCCCTGCGGGATCTGATTTCTTTCCGCAGGGCCTGTAAGACAGAGTTGTTTCACCTGGCCTTTGGCTTAGAATCGGTTTGATTCCCTCCCCCTCTTTCTTTTTCCTTTCTCCTCTTGTGAAGAGGCTGCAGCCTAATGTTTTAATGTTGTATTTTAAATTGTATTTTAATCAACTTGTTTTTATTATTGGTTGTTAGCCGCCCTGAGCCCGGTCTTGGCTGGGGAGGGCGGGGTATAAATAAAAATTATTTTATTATTATTATTATTATTATTATTATTATTATTATTATTATTAAAGTGAGCATCTCTTTGAATACAGGATGCTGTGAGAACACATTAGGGGAAAGACTGATGCCTTTATACCCTCATTGTTGGAAACAGAACTGCTGAATTAATTAGAACCTGGGTCAGACCCAGCAGAGCAAGTTTTTAGAAGAAGAAGAGAAGAAGAGTTTGGATTTGATATCCCGCCTTTCACTCCCCTTCAGGAGTCTCAAAGCGACTAACATTCTCCTTTCCCTTCCTCCCCCACAACAAACACTCTGTGAGGTGAGTGGGGCTGAGAGACTTCAAAGAAGTGTGACTGGCCCAAGGTCAGCCAGCAGCTGCATGTGGAGGAGCGGAGACTTGAACCCGGTTCCCCAGATTACAAGACTACCGCTCTTAACCACTACACCACACTGGCTCTTTAATGCCATAATGCGTGTTGAAACTGTGTAGGAGGTCTAAAAGGGAAGATCAGATAATGATTTCTGGACTTCCGGAGGATTGCAACGCTGGAGCTGGAGCATCCCAACTTTAAAGAAGGATGAGAGCCTTTGATGCTGCCCTTTGCCAAACCACCGCTGCCAATCTGCTTCACAGCAGCCACATGCCAGGCTGGGAAGAAGTATTCATTCCATGAGTCATTCAGTCCTTGGGTCGCTTCTCCTTGAGGAGAGCGTGCAGCTGCAATTTGCATGCAGGAGGTGGAACACCACAAGCTGGGCCGATGCCGAAATCCAACTTACACACGGACCACCCACAAAACGTTAAAACCAGGACTAGCTAGGAAGCACCGCTGTCACCAGCAACCTAGGCTTCAAAACCCCATTGGGCAACCTGGAACACATTCCTGAGAGGTTGCACAGCTTGCAATGACTAAAGGGCAATGCTATGCAAATGTGGTTACTCCTAATAATTGGGACTGAAGTTATCCTCCACTGGATTATAATCAAAGGGCAAACCCAGGATGAGAAGATCCCCAAACAAGGTGCTGCCACCTCATTATAATACCTTCAAACAAACAAATGCTGAACAGGAAACTTTAACCTGGACAAAAACATGGGCTTTGTAGTATCGCCCTCAACCGCAGCTTTTTGCTACTTGGGCTCTACCCGTTTCCCAGTCCCAATCTGATCCCAAACCCCATCTCATATAGGTCCCCACTTCTCCCTTGTGGGCCCCTCTACCCGTCAGGGTTACACCACTCAGGGATGCCAAATAAACCTGCATTTCCTTTAGGTGGGAGGGACCGCCTTAGTCCCAACTTGCTACATCTTCTCTCTTAAAGCACACCTCTGCCTTCCCCACTGACAGTAAGGCAGCCTTTGAAGGCTAAAAGGTAAAGGTAAAGGGACCCCTGACCATTAGGTCCAGTTGTGGCCGACTCTGGGGTTGCGGCGCTCATCTTGCTTTATTGGCCGAGGGAGCCGGTGTACAGTTTCCGAGTCATGTGGCCAGCATGACTAAGCCGCTACTGGCGAACCAAAGCAGCGCACGGAAACGCCGTTTACCTTCCCGCTGGAGTGGTACCTATTTATCTACTTGCACTTTGACGTGCTTTCAAACTGCTAGGTTGGCAGGAGCAGGGACCGAGCAATGGGAGCTCACCCCGTCACTTGGATTTGAACCACCGACCTTCTGATTGGCAAGTCCTAGGCTCTGTGGTTTAACCCACAGCGCCACCCGCGTCCCCTTTGAAGGCTACTGGACTACAATTCCCAGCACCCCCAACCAATAGCCATGGGAGCTGGAGCTGATGGGAGCTGGAATCCAACAGCACCAGGAGGGCACCTAGTTGGGGAAAGCTGATCTGGAGATTTAAGGGCAGGGCAACCCCCTCCTGCTACTGCCTACCTCCCACCCCACCCCAAATCACACCCACCATCTTTCCTATATGGTTTTTCTTCCTCAACAGGCCCTCCTTCCATAACATCCTGATTTCCAGCTGCTTACAGGGAAGTGACCGTCTTCCCTTAGCTGCCATAGCAAAAGCGACTTTTTATGGAAGGTGGGGATCCATAAAATAAGCCAAATAAACTCTACCGGAGAGAGCGCAGCAAACACAACACACTGCTTGCTGCTGGCCCTGACATTGTTCAAATGTCGTATATTTGTCGTTTCCCACCCCAAAACAAGCCACTTTTTTGAGTGCTGCTTGAGCAGACAATAAGGGAGTGCATATTGCCGCTTATTTTATGTGTGTATCGCCACCTCCTACAAGATCAGTCTCAGGTCGACTCGCAGCTGTGTTGTAGGGGGGCTGGGCTAGATGACCCCTGGGGGACCCCCCTTCCAACTCTGTGACTCAAGATTACCTTCCGATACAGGCGCAACATGTATGCTGGAAAACCAATTCCGTCTGCCTCATTTATTTATAGTTGGGGGGGGAGGCGAAATGCTGACCAGACCCCCCCACCGCTTCCCCTCCCTCTCAGGGGCAGACCCCCCATCTCTCCCCTCAGGGACCCCCGCCACACCTCACACCCCCCCGGGAAAGCCCCAATCCCTCTCCCCTCCCCCAAGGGCCAGCCCCACAACTGCCCCTCCCCTTCAGGGAAAAGACCCCCCAATCTCCCTCAAGGAAAAGTCCCGCATCTCTCCCCTTCCCTTCTCCCTCAGGGACCCCCGCCACAGCTCACCCCCACCCAGGGCCAGCCCCCATCTCTCTCTCCCCCCCTCAGGGCCAGCCCCCCAATTGACCCCTCCCCTTCAGGGAAAAGACCCCCCAATCTCCCTCAGGGTAGCCCCCCATCTCTCTCCCCACCCCCCCAGCGCCAGCCCCCATTCCCCCCTCCCCTTCAGGGAAAAGACCCCCCCACAAATCTCCCCCAGTTGAAAAGACCCCCCATCTCTCCGCCTCCCTTTCGCCTCAGGGACCCCCGCCACACCTCACCCCCCAGGCCAGCCCCCCCAAAGACCCCCAATCTCCCTCAGGGTAGCCCCCCATCTCCCTCAGGGTAGCCCCCCATCTCTCTCCCCTCCCCTCAGGGCCAGCCCCCACATCTCCCCCCTCCCCTTCATGGAAAAGACCCCCCCAAATCTCCCTCAGGGAAAAGACCCCCCCCATCCTCTCCCCCTCCCTTTCTCCTCAGGGACCCCCGCCACACCTCACCCCCCAGGGCCAGCCCCCCCATCTCCCTCTCCCTTCCCCCTCAGGAGCAGCCCCCCATTTTCCCCCTCCCTTCAGGGAAAAGACCCCCCCAAATCTCCCTCAGGGAGAAGCCCCCCCCATTTCTCCCCCCTTCCCCCGCCGCCTGAGGCGCTACCTGAGGGTGACGTCGCAGAGCTTCCCCTGCCTCCGGATCTCGCCCATCACCCCGTAGCCCCGGCTGGGCAGGTTCCCCCCACCGAGAAGTGCACCAGGTCCTCCGGGTCCAGCTCCGGGTCCGGCCCGGCCGCTTCCAGCATCTTGCCTGCCTGCCTTCCTGCCTGCCAAGCCCCGGGTCCGGCCGGGACCGGCGCCCGCCGCGCGCGCAGAGGCGGAGGAGGGAGGGGAGCGAGAGAGAGAGAGAGAGAGAGGGCAGGGGCGGGCAGCCCTCCTTCTCCTCGCTTTCGCTTCGGGCGCCGCCCTGGCCCCGCCCGGCCACCGTAACCCGGACGAGGCCGGCCCCCTTTCTTCGCCTCAGCCCGACGAGAGAGGCGAGGGGGACACAGAGAAAGAGACAGAGAGAGAGAAAGACGCGCCGGAAGCTACTAGCCCCGCCTACCCGCCCCTTGCGCGCGAGAGCGTCCCCTTCCGGCCCAGGCCGGCGCTCGAAGCCGGAAGCGGCGGTCGCCATGGCGACGGCGGATACGGGAAGCGGCGGTCGCCATGGCGACGGCGCGCTTCCCTCTCGCCGTTCCTCCTGCCCGCGCGCTCCCGCCGGCGCTCTTTTAATGCCTCAGGCGCTCCCTCGCGCGCTCCCGTTCGCTCTCTCCCTGGCCGGCGGCGGGAGCAGGAGAAGCCTCCCCGGGGGAGGGTCAGTGCCTCCGCGTGTGCCTTTCTTTCTTTCTTTCTTTCTTTCTTTCTTTCTTTCTTTCTTTCTTTCTTTCTTTCTTTCTTTCTTTCTTTCTTTCTTTCTTCCTTCCTTCCTTCCTTCCTTCCTTCCTTCCTTCCTTCCTTCCTTTTTTTTCCCTTCCTTCCTTCCTTCCTTCCTTCCTTTCTTCTTTCTTTCTTCCTTCCTTCCTTCCTTCCTTCCTTCCTTCCTTCCTTCCTTCCTTTTTTTTCCCCTTCCTTCCTTCCTTCCTTCCTTCCTTTCTTCTTTCTTTCTTTCTTTCTTTCTTTCTTCTTCCTTCCTTCCTTCCTTCCTTCCTTCCTTTTTTCCCCCTTCCTTCCTTCCTTCCTTCCTTTCTTCTTTCTTTCTTTCTTTCTTTCTTTCTTTCTTTCTTTCTTTCTTTCTTTCTTCTTCCTTCCTTCCTTCCTTCCTTCCTTCCTTCCTTCCTTTCTTTCTTTTCTTCCTTCCTTCCTTCCTTCCTTCCTTCCTTCCTTTCTTTCTTTCTTTCTTTCTTTCTGTTTCTATCTGCCCCTCTTGAGGGAGCCCTCCAAGGGGCATAGGGAGGACTCTCTGGGGCAACAGCTGCAGCTTTCCCTTGGGTCCTCCGGCTGCTCAGAGATGCGGGTGGGACTGGGCTAAAATAGTTGTTGCTTAGTCGTGTCCGCCTCTTCGTGACCCCCTGGACCAGAGCACGCCAGGAACTTCTGTCTTCCACTGCCTCCCGCAGTTTGGTCAGACTCATGCTGGTACCTTCAAGAACACTGTCCAACCATCTCGTCCTCTGTCATCCCCTTCTCCTTGTGCCCTCCATCTTCCCCAACATCAGGGTCTTTTCCAGGGAGTCTTCTCTTCTCATGAGGTGGCCAAAGTATTGGAGCCTCAGCTTCAGGATCTGTCCTTCCTGTGATAGTCTGCCACTTGGGTTTTCCCTGAGCATGTTGATCTCTTTCTTCAGCAGTCCTCAATAACGGTCTTCCACCACCCAGCAGCACCCGGGTTTTACAGTCGGAGTGAATGCTGCAGTGCTTGTCCACAGAAGTTCAGTTTAGATTCATGACTAATGCTTATTTACTAACCTGTGCTGCACATTCCTTCCTTTGCAATATTTAGATAGAAGTAAACTCCACAGAGGGGACCCGGGTGGCGCTGTGGGTTAAACCACAGAGCTTAGGACTTGCCGATCAGAAGGTCGGCAGTTCGAATCCCCTGCTCCTGCCAACCTAGCAGTTCGAAAGCACGTCAAAGTGCAAGTAGATAAATAGGTACCACTCCGGCGGGAAGGTAAACGGCATTTCCATGTGCTGCTCTGGTTCGCCAGAAGTGGCTTAGTCCTGCTGGCCACATGACCCGGAAGCTGTACACCGGCTCCCTTGGCCAATAAAGCGAGATGAGCGCTGCAACTCCAGAGTTGTCTGCGACTGGACCTAACGGTCAGGGGTCTCTTTACCTTTTTAAACTCCACAGTTTACTTAGAGAATTGCAGTCTTGTATATTGCCATTCTGGTGGTCTATGCAAGGCTTAAGAATAACAATATTGCTGTCAGTGATAATGAATTATAAGGAGGAGAAAATTGGAAAAAGTGGGGAGGGGGGCTAAGCCAGTTCCACACTCTTCCCTTCAGGTGGACTTTGGGGTGGGGTGGTGGAGCTTGATGGCAAAGATGCCACCCCACAGACATAGTCCCTCTGTTGACCACCATCATCTGCTCCCTGGTAGTTGATGGCAGAGTGTCCGGAGGTAGGGGGGAAATGATGTGGCAGCAATAGAAGAGATGGACATATGTTGGCAACAGGCGTGGGAAACCTGATTTTTAAAAACCGTATTAAATTAAAGCAATTAGGTTTGATTTGCATCAATTTGGAAAACTAATAAAAATAATTTGTAAAATAAAATAGAGCTTAGGATGGGTGGGGGTTGGCAGGTGACTGATAATAAAGACCCCAAGTCGCAGAAGCAGCCCTCCGCAGTGATTTGCAGGTTGTCCTGGCCCCTGGCCCTTGAGAGATAGGTGATTCGTGCAGTACAGTGAGGTTCCTGTTGTCTGTTCTTCCTTGAGGAACAAGAGATTGCTGGGGGCGCTTCCAGGATGTTGCTATTTTCAAGTGAGATTCAGTAAAAAAAAAACAACCAGCAAATTCAGGTTGCACAATTACAGTTGACCGGGAGGTCTTGCACATTAAATGTGCTTCTCCCAAAGATCAGACTTCTTGCAATAAGGAAAAGTGGCAAGGGAATGCGCTGGAATGTCCTTCAATGCAATGTCACCCTCCCTGCAAACACATTAGAATTAATGCTCATTTAACAGCCAATGCCAGACACTTCCAGAAAGTTACTGTTTGCAGGTAGGGTTCGAGTACATCCCAGAGAATTCAGGTTGCCAAATTATTGCTGATTGGGATGGTGTCTGGAAGCTCCTGCCCTGTAATCTCCCCACAAACAAATCAGGGTGAATGCTCAGCGAAGAGGCCATCTGGAAGCTATTGTCGTTGGGGAGATACACGCTCACATCTCTATTTTCCCACCTCCAAGCTATTCAGGATTCTTTGTAAGGAAGCAGAAAAGCTAAACCTTTTTGCCTGAGGCCGCGGTGAAGAGCTGCGGTTCTCCAGATGCTGTTGATGAGAGCACAGCAACATCTGGAAGGCCACCGAATCCTAGTCCCTGTGGTTAGATGGTTTAGCAGCCTTTTAGCATCTCTGGTTTCCAAAAGCCTGTTGCTTCTTAGAATAGCTCCAGAAGTAGTTCCACTCAAGGGAATGAAGACTTACACACAAACACACCCCGGCCAGGTTCATTTTATTCAAAATTAAACCCAGAGTTCTATATTTCTTGGCTCCGTCGCTGAGACATACTAGTGGCTGGTGAGAAGGAGGAAGGCCTGTCTCTGATCTGAAGCCTTCGCAAGAAGAAGGGTGGGGGAGTTTGATGAACTGTTCCTTCACGCCCCTCCATCTTGCCGGTGGGAGCTGGGCATGGAAACTGAGGGAACGGCCTTGCTGCTTCCATGTTCTGGCAGGAGAATGTCTGTAGCTCTGTTCAGAGTGTCTGCCTTGCATGCAAAGCTTGGGAGACATCAAGTTCCTCACCAGTCTAGGCAACATGGAGGCCTCCAGATGATCTTCTCCTTTCATCCTTAAACCAGCATGACCAGCGGTTAGAGATTATGTGAGTTGTCATTCACCAACACCTGGAAGGATCTGCTTCTACTAGGGAGGCTCTGGGAAGAACTACACTCCCATATTGCCTCTGACACTGGAATTTCACCTTCATGTGTCAAACACTGGAGGTATTTAATCTGAGCTTCCGCTCCTGATCCAGAGGTAACAGTAATCAGCCTATCATTTGCACTGGTTTTATCTTTTTTTTTTAACCTCGAGATTCAAGCGCTGATGTGAATTGAACCTTGAATAAATTCATTTTTTTTCTCTTTTTCCTTTCCATTCCTCTGCCCCCCCTCCAGTGCACATCACCATGTGCGCCTGTCCAAAGAGAGTTAGCGCATTTGCACGAGTCAAGCCGACAGGTGACTTCCCACAAGACATGATCAAGTTCGGGGAAGACAATAAGGTCAGTGAACACAGGTCAGCAAGAAACAAAACAGTTCTGGTCTACCTCTGTGCATGTCTTTTACTGGTCTCTTTCTGATTTAAAGCTTTGAGGCTGCTTTGAATTACCATATTTTTCGCTCTATAGGATGCACTTTTTCCCCTCCAAAAATGAAGGGGAAATGTGTGTGCGTCCTATGGAGCAAATGCAGGCTTTCGCTGAAGCCTGGAGAGTGAGAGGGGTCGGTGCGCACTGACCCCTCTCACTCTCCAGGCTTCAGGAAGCTATCCGCAAGCCTTGGGAGCCCAGCGGGAGTTCCTGCTGGGCTCCCAAGGCTTGCGGATAGCAGCCCGAAGCCTGGGGAGCGCACCGCGGAACTCCCGCCAGGCTCCTAAGTCTTGCAGATAGCAGCAAGCTCCGGAAGCGAAGGTGAGGTTGCGTGCAAACTCGCCCCCGCTCCCGGACCTGTTCTGGGGGCTGGGGTCGGGGGAAGCTCGGGCTTCCTCCGCCCCAGCCCCGCGGCTAAAAAGGAAGCCAAGACAGGCAGCGGGATCCATCCCGCTGGCTGTCTTGGCTTTTGCCAAAGCCACGCGCAGCCTCTCCCGGCTGGAAAGGTTGTGCGTGGCTAAAGCGGAAGCCATGACAACCAGCGGGATGGATCCTGCTGGCTGTCTTGGCTTCTTTGCTCTTTGGGGCTGGGGGGGGTTCTTTATTCCCCCCCCCAAAAAAACTAGGTGTGCCCTATGGTCCAGTGCACCCTATAGAGCGAAAAATACGGTAATTTTTAAGGAAAAGCAGAATATGGTTGTGGGGCGGCGACGACAATTCACGCCGTGTTCTTACGTTCTTCAAGGTTACAAATTTCCACACTCTGTTTTCTTTGTACTTTCCAGACGATGGAAATATACATTGAGAGAGACCGCACGAAAGGAGTGGTCAACAACAAGCAGACAGACTGGTCTTTTAAATTAGATGGCGTACTTCACGATGCCCCCCAGGATGCGGTTTATGATGCAGTAGCCAGAGACTTGGTCTCCCAGGCCCTTAATGGATATAACGGTAAATGTTCTTGTCATTGCCTGTGCAGTCTTTCAGTTTCCATCTGGAATGGGAGCAGTGTTGCAGGTGTGTTACCTCAGCAGTCCTTCTCTGGCAGCCTTGTCTGCATGTTCCTTGAGGCCCTGTATCCTATTCTGATGGTCCAGTCTGTTAGGCATGCAGTACCAGACGCGGGTGGCACTGTGGGTTAAACCACAGAGCCTAGGACTTGCTGATCAGAAGGTCGGCAGTTTGAATCCCCGCGACGGGGTGAGCTCCCGTTGCTCAGTCCCTGCTCCTGCCAACCTAGCAGTTCGAAAGCACGTCAAAGTGCAAGTAGATAATTAGGTACCACTCCGGCGGGAAGGTAAACGGTGTTTCCGTGCACTGCTCTGGTTCGCCAGAAGCGGCTTAGTCATGCTGATTATGTCAAGGTCACGCTGAGCCAGGAGAAATAAATTCCTGCACTCAGCGAGCCGCTCTCTCTCTCTCTCTCTTTCTCATAATTTTCCTTGCACGTTGTTTGTGACAAAGTTTTTTTCGCCTCAGGAAAGATTTTCCTTTACTGTGAATCTTTTGACTCTGCATTTTGACTCTGCGTGATTCTTTAATTCTTCTTTATTTATTGCAAGACACCACTGTCTGTCACATATTGAGAGAGGCTATCCTTGAGGTATTGCGGTCCTGAGCCATTGAAGGCTTTCTAGGTCAAAACTAGCACTTTTAATTGGGTTTGGGTCTGGATACTAACTGGCAGTCAGTGTAGTCAATCCAGGATCGGTGTAATATTCTCAAACCATCCTGCTATGGTGAGCTAGATGGGCCATTGGCCTGATCCAGAAGACTCTTCTTATGAGTTCACGGTGTCTCATTTGAACATAGCTGTCAACCGTCCCTTATTTGGCGGGAAAGTCCCTTATCCCAGCGCCGTTTCCCACTGCTGTCCCTTATTGATGATATCCCTTAAATTTCCCCAGTTTTAAAGGAACCAGCTCCTCTCCCTCCCTCCCTGCCGGCCAGGGAGGAGGGAGGCTCCAACTGTGTTGCTTGGCTGCGTTGCTCACCCAATAAGGAGTCTAAGAACGACTGGGGGCTGGAGCTTGTGCTGATCAAATCGTCCGCGTTGCCTGGGGACTCGCCTTTGCTCAGCGCTTCCCAGCAGAGAGGTGACAGTGGTTTTCCTTGCTGCATCCCCTTTGCCGGGTTACTGCGCTGTGGGAACCACCGCTTGAAGCTTCGTTTGGCTGCTGGCCGGGCTTTCTGCCTTTGGCTCGGAGGGGCTCAGAAGCTGAACATACCTGTGCCCCTTGGAAAATCCCTTATTTTGGCTGCTGATCCCTTATTTTCGAGGCTGCTATCCCTTATTTTTAAATCTGTAAGTTGACAGCTATGCATTTGAAACTTGCAGGTACTATATTATGCTATGGGCAAACTGGAGCTGGCAAGACTTTCACTATGACGGGAACAACGGGAAACTATAAGCATCGAGGGATCATACCCCGAGCTATCCAACAGGTAACCCTTTCCATGATGCAGTGATGCTGATGAAGGAGGAAGCGAAAACAGTTGTCCATGTGGGCACATGGGAATTCCTGCCAACCTGTGACGGTTAGGGCTGCTGCCAATGCAGAACAGTATGTGGGGGGAAAGTCCTGGGGCACCCCCTACCTCCTAGCTAAGGAGCAGTGAAGGGGCACGGTAGGACCTGATTCTGCCCCTCTTTGGCCCCATGCAGGTGACATTTCAATCCCTGGCATATTCTGTTAAACTTTAAGAGACTTTCTCCATCTGGCTATCTGAGGTCCTTTAATGGAAGCTTTCAAAAAAATGACCGAATATGCGGAATTAGACCATTTATCAGAAAGAACAAAAAATAAATAAAAGGAAGTATTTACCACAAAATCGGAAGTCCTTAAAATTTATTTGAAAAATAGCAATGGCAGTTTGAAGTCTGTAGCAGCATTTGAATAACTTCAGTGATAACAACAACAACAATAATAATAATAATAAAATAATTTATTATTTATACCCCACCCATCTGGCTGGTTTTTTTTGCGACTTTATCTGCAAAAAAATTTGCAAAATCATTGCAGGAGAACATGTGGCCCGTACTGGGCCCCGATGTAGCAGGTGGTTCCGCTAAATTGCGAACCACCTGAAAAAGTCTCCTGCTGCTGTTTTCTGCAGATGCAATAGAGGCGGTGAAGAAAGTCTTCTTCGCCATTGCTACCGCCACTTGGTAGGCTCGACATTGAGCTCTAACCCGTGTCCGGTCAGCTTCAGTAGGAGTTTTAAATCTGATGGAAAACCTAGGATAGAATAAATAACATTAAAGCCAAAATATGCTGTAATATGGCAGTGAATAATGGATGAGAAATAGAAGTAAGGAGTAGATGGGAAAGCTATATAGGGAAAAGTCATTTTTATGTTAAATATATTGTGAGTAATATTTAATGTATTGGTGGTGGTGGTGTTTTTTATTTTTCTTCTTCTTTTTAGTTGTTAGGAGGTGATGGATATTTGTGTATCTTCGTATTTTCTTTTTGTATGTGGTATATTAAAATGAAATAATTTTTTTTTTTAAAAAGGAGCTCTTGGCTAGTTCGGTTAGAAAGAGCCTCTTTTGCAGTTCCTGCTTATTCCTTGCTCAGGATGAGCTTCCCACTTGAATGGGAGAACTTCCAACTGGGCTGTGCCCTTAATTTACCACCCCTGGGTAGTACTCAACGCTTGTCCTACTCAGAGAAGACCCAAATGAAATTAACAGACACAAGTACTGTAGGTGTATTAATTTCAGCAGGTCCAATCTGAGCCGGATTTAGAGATCTCCAAACCCCCTCTCTTCCCATCTTGGAAAAAAGCACAGATAACCTGATTGACAGCAACTTCACTGAGACCCGTCCAACCTTCTCTACAGGTATTCAAGTCCATGGAGGAACACGGGAGTCAGTTCATCACCGTTCGAATTTCATACCTGGAAATCCACAACGAGATCATCTTTGACCTTTTAGCCACGACGCCCAGTGACATTCCTCTGTCTATAGGAGAGGGACCCCAAGGCGTCTATGTGAAAGGCTTGACGGTGCACGCAGCCCCCCATGAAGAAATTGCTTTAAATCTCTTGTTCGAGGTAAGAAGAGTCAGTGCTTTCTCTCCTCCGTGTTACTTCTGTGCTGTGTTATGTTTTTTATAGTCATTGAATTGGCTACTTCTGGACTGTGCAACCTGAATTTGCCTGTAGGTGATTGAACCCCACCCATATAACACTGGTCCTGAAAGACCTACATTGGCTCCCAGTACGTTTCTGAGGGGAAATGAACAAATTCCTATGGCCCACAAATAACCCAGAGATGCATTTTAAATAAAAGAACACATTCTAATCATGTAAAAACACGCTGATTCCCGGACCGCCCGCGGGCCGGATTTAGAAGGCAATTGGGCTGGATCCGGCCCCTGGGCCTTAGTTTGCCTACCCATGCAAATGGCCTCGGCCCATTATACCTGAAGGAGTGTCTCCACCTCCATCGTTCAGCCTGGACACTGAGGTCCAGCGCTGAGGGCCTTTTGGCAGTTCCCTCATTGCGAGAAGTGAAGCTACAGGGAACCAGGCAGAGGGCCTTCTCGGTAGTGACACCCACCCTGTGGAATGCCCTCCCATCAGGTGTCAAGGAGAACAACAACTACCAGACTTTTAGAAGACACTTGAAGGCAGCCCTGTTTAGGGAAGTTTTTAATGTTTGGTGTTTTGTCGTTTTGATATTCTGTTGGGAGCCACCCACAGTGGCTGGGCAAACCCAGCCAGATAGGCGAGGTATAAATATTATTATTATTATTATTATTATTATTATTATTATTATTATTATTATTACTATTACAGCAACTGCCTGGCAGTGCCCAAACTGAAATAGTTGGTTAGGAAGTATTCTACGACAGACCTTCTTTCCCAAAAGATTGCACTTTTTTGCAGTAAAGAATGGGATAATATAGGGTAGAATCTCCTTTGACCCAGTGTCTTGTCTCCCTACAAACCACAGAGGATGACTGCTCAGAAGACAGGCAGTCTGAAGGCACCCTTTGTGTTTATTCCTCGCTGTCAGCTGTCCTGAGAATGTTGCTGTGGCCTATAAATGTAGCAGAGAAACGAACTCCTTTCGTTCTGTCCTTGGTTTATTCCTCCGCTTTTCACTTTCTTCTCCAGGGGGACACCAATAGATCTGTTGGTCAACACGCTCTGAACAGGAACTCTTCCAGGTCTCATTGCATCTTCACTATTTACATCGAGGTCAGGGCTGGCGGCGTTTTCTCTTTTTTATAATAATTTTTATTAAGTTTTCCATTTTAACAACCCAATCATATCACATTAATTATACCAATACATATCATAAAGTCCAAATATTTTGCCAAATTATAAATTTTTGGTGGGGTTTCCCATGCTTCGAGTTCAGAAGGGCCCGATCATCTCATATTTCTGCTGCTTCTAGTATTCACCAGTCCCATCTTTCAATCTTGTTGTTGTTATCCTTTTACTTCTTAATAGCCTCTGAGTTCTTTCCACAGGTGAGTTAAAGTAAGCAATATTATGCTTCTGTGTGAACTTTGTATGGCTCTCCCTTTTTTTTTAAAGCTGGCAAGTCTTTTGTTTGCAATAAATCCTCACATGCTGTTATTTATGCTGAATCCTTCCAAAAGTCCTCCTCGGCTGGCAGACGCCATCTTTCTCAGTTCCGATGAAATAGAACCTAGGCGTTTGCTCATTAATTTTCCCAGACAAGTTACACCATAAATTAGCCTTTTCAGGGAAGATTTGCCAAGTCAATCTTAGAATGCAAACATGATAACAAAGTAATGGCTCGCCTCCCCCTATGGCTATGTAGCAGGAACCCCCCCCCCCCCATCATTCAGTTTGTACAAACTTCACACACACTCACACTCACACACTACATATGCTACGCTTCTGTTATAAATTCATAGAAAATCAACCATACATCGGATTTGCACTGTTCCACTTTTATTTTACTCCATGAAGGAAGGACTACAAAATGGGGAAGGTTTGATACAGGGCAGCCATAATCCCTTCACCATCCCAGCACATCCACAGGAGCCCTGCCCAGTTGCTATGCTAACCCTGATGGTCCTAGACAGAAGACCATCAAGATCACAAAGAACTTCTATATGGGAGTGGATTCAGCATGGACTGGAACAAAGGACAATGATCAGATCTTCCCTCAGGGGGCAGGAAACTGCGACTACCTTTTGTCTTCTGAAAATGACTCATGGGGAGGGGGGAGAAGGGAACCAGCCAGGTGACAGGACACTCAGGTTACCACCACAACTCCTCCCTCAACCCCTCCTTTCTGTAATGTATGCATGATGTTTCTGGGGGTGGGCTTGACCCACAGGATGGGAATTTCAAAAGTTTTTATAAGGTCTTGCACACCCTTTTTCTGTGTCTTTCCTCTCTCCTGCAAGTGAGGGGAATACCCTGTTGCAACAGTTCAATAAAGGCCAAGCCTACAGGCTGCTGTTTTGCTCCAAGTTATCCTGGTTGGTGTCTTTGTTTTTGTCCAAGGGAGCCCTCAGATTTTTCCGGTAACAGCTATTAATCTCTGCAACATAGCCTATCTCATAATGGCAGATCCCGATTAAAAGCTGTCTCACTGGAGAGCCTTTTATTTAGGGCTGGCGTCGTTTTCATGGGGTGGTCGGGAAAATCCAGCGGTCTGTGGATCCTCTGGTGCGGTTCAACAGTCCTCTTGCGTTCAAGGTGCGCTAATGTCCCTGATCTCCCACCTCAGTGTCATTCCAGAATTCTTTCTGATGCCCGTTACGTGACCTCCAAAATTAACCTGGTGGATCTAGCAGGCTCAGAGAGGCTAGCAAAGACCAAAGTAAGTCCGTTGGGAGAACTTGTTTTTGCCTGAACCCGGTGAGTTAGCTAACTTCGTTTTAAGTGATCAAGAAGCTAGCTTTCCTTTTACACTAATGGAAAAAGAAATCCTCATGACAATGTGTGCATTAAATGTCTGTCTCTGTGTGATTGTGTCGAGGGGATGCTCATTGTCGAGAGCCAGTGTGGTGTAGTGGTTAAGAGTCTCGTAATCTGGTGAACCGGGTTCGATTCCCCGCTCCTCCACACGCAGCTGCTGGGTGACCTTGGGCCAGTCACACTTCTCTGAAGTCTCTCAGCCTCACTCACCTCACAGAGTGTTTGTTGTGGGGGAAGAAGGGAAAGGAGAATGTTAGCCGCTTTGAGACTCCTTAGGGTAGTGATAAAGCGGGATATCAAATCCAAACTCTTCTTCTTCTTCTTCACTTTGCGGCTGGTACCAAACTGGGAGGGGTAGCTAATGCCGCAGAAGACAGAATCAGAATTCAAAATGGCCTTAACAGATTGGAGAACTGGGCCCAAACTAACAGAATGAATTTTAATAGGGACAAATGTAAGGTTCTGCACTTAGGCAGGAAGAACCAGACGCAAACATATAAGATGGGGGACTCCTGGCTTACTAGCAGTACATGTGAAAAGAATCTTGAGATCTTGGTGGACCACAAGCTTAACAGTGTGATGCAGTAGCAAAAAGGGCTAATGTTATTCTAGGCTGCATCAACAGAAGCATAGTATCTAGATCAAGAGAAGTAATTGATTGATTGATTGATTGATCTTTATTACGGCCATTGGCCCGTCACACCACCATAATGTACTTGAACCTCCAATTTTAAAACCGCCAAAACTTACAAAAAAACAGACAAGAACCAAAGCAAAACAAAAACAAAAGACCAACATCATACATTACAACAAATTTGTAGCATAAACATCGCCCTCTGCTCATAAATTAATAGAAGACATCAATGGTGATATCACCTAATTACATCCTAAACATAGATCATGGTTTAAAGGGATTATCCGAGCCACACAGGAGTCCATTTCTCTTCTTTAGGGATAGGACGCTGACCAAGAATCTGGCAACCATGAGTGATCTTAGGGGGTCATCATCATTTAATAGATATCTCAGTTTGGCTTCAGTCGTATCATCGGCAATTCCCTTAAGATATTGAGCAAGAAACTTGCTCCTGGCCGATAAGTGAAAAGCACAATCAAGAATTATGTGATGCAACGATTCCGGTGCCCCACAATTACAATCACATAAGAGCGATATCTGTCCATTGGAGAATCTATTTCTCAGCACGTTCGATGGGAAGGTGTTGAATCTTGCCTTTACAAAGGCATATCTATGAGCTGAGGAAGTTAAAGAATTCAAATAGTTTGGGAGCCTTAAGAGGGGTAATAAACCAAGATTTAGAGGTGAGCAGGTACCATTGCCCAAGATCATTTTCTGCTGCAAGTCCATCTCCGAAGAGAAGTAATGGTACCACTCTATTCCACCTTGGTCAGAACACACATGGAATACTGTGTCCATGTTGACAAGCTGGAAGGTGTGCAGAGGAAGGCGACCAAGATAATCAGGGGTCTGGAAACCAAGCCATATGAGGAATGGTTGAAGGAGCTGGGTATGTTTAGCCTGGAGAAGAGGAGACTGAGAGGAGATACGGCAGTCTTCTTAAAATATCTCAAGGAAATTTGCTTTTAATGTGCGGTGTGTAACAGCCTAACTTACTATGTTGCTCTCTTGCATTTTAATTCTGTTTTAAATTTGTTGTTGTTGTTGTTTAGTAATCATGTGGTTGTTTGTCTATTCTGTTTTAACTATGTTAGCCACCGTGGGTGTCAGGGAACTGCCATCGGAGCCAGAGGGAGAGGGAGGGCTCCAGAGGGATTATGGAGAGCGTCCTGGGAGGGAGAGAAGCAGCCCATCTTCTGGGGAAGGAAATCAGCGTAGCACCAGTGGAGAAGGGGGGCAGATGGGGGAATCGGCGAGGTGGCTCCAGGACTCCTCGCCGGGGACCAGCGGGGAGAGCACGGGTCCTCCGCTGCCCACACCCTCCCTGCGCAGAAGGCTTCCACGCAGGGAGAGTAGGAGGAGACTAGGCGTCAAAGAGCTTCTTTGCTGGAAGAAGTTCAAGAAACGCCCACTGACGGATTCTGCCAGCGATTGAGACAGCCACGGGCGAGTGGCTGTCCGGACAGAAAGGGTTCACTCAGGCAACCCAGCCAGGTGTGGCGCCGATTTACGCACGAGCAACCCCTAGAACCATTACAGTGGGTATACAGAAAGGCCAGATAAAATAATTCAAATGAAACATAAACCACACTTTCTAAGGTGTCTTCTTGCTCCCCCTTTTTAACAGTCGGAGGGGTACGGACTGAAGGAAGCAACTTACATCAACAGGTCTCTGTCGTACCTGGAACAAGTTATTATTGCGTTGGCCGACCGTAACCGGGAACACGTTCCTTTCCGCCAGAGCAAGCTCACCTACACCCTGAAAGATTCACTAGGTAAGGACTTGGGTTGGTGGTACTGGCTGGAGTGTTGGGTGTGGGCGAACCCGGGTTCAGGTCCCTGCTCATGGCAAATCTGGCCTTGACAGGGCTGTTATGACACTACGCCATCACTCTTGAGCTTAGTTTAACATCACCTGATCTCTAAAATGTAGTTGCTTCTGTTCCCCCTCTCTGTTAAACAGCTCCTAAAGTGGCCAAGAGGGAAAAAATTGCCATTAAAATCTATAATTTATTTGCAAGGTTCCCATTAAAAAGAAAATAATCACTATCTCTCTCCTCCCACCTCGCAGTTTCAAAAGTTAAACATTTAACAACAGCAGGTAGCATTTTAGAGCTAGGTTTCCCAAAGTTAGGTCTCTAGCTGTTTTTGGACTACAATTCCCATCATCCCTGACCACTGGTCCTGCTAGCTAGGGAGGATGGGAGTTGTAGTCAGTGCTTTTTTTCTGGGGGTACGCATACCCCTAAAAATTTTGTGAATCTTTGAACTTTTGTCCATCTGCTGTATTTATTTCCCCCAATTTGAACTGTAAAATGGTGATTTTCTGGAGTCAAAATGAGAGTACCCCCTAAACATTTTTTAAAAGAAAAAAAGCACTGGTTGTTGTCCAAAAACAGCTAGGGACCCAAGTTTGGGAACCCTGTTTTAGAGCATCTTCTAAACAGGATGCTTTTTAGGTCCAGTCGTGGCTGACTCTGGGGTGGCAGCGCTCATCTCGCTTTACTGGCCGAGGGAGCCAGCGTACAGCTTCCGGGTCATGTGACCAGCATGACTAAGCCGCTTCTGAGACCAAACTATGTTCCAATACGCAACGGCAGCGGCCAGGATATTGCTAGCACAAAACTGGAAAACACCTAATATCCCAACTATTAGAGAATGGCAAATTAAGTTATTTGAATATATAGAACTAGCAAAGATGACACAGAAGATCAGGCATCAAAAAAACGTAAAATTTATTAATGATTGGAACAAATTTATTACATACATAGAAACAAACTTAGGAAACATTAAAATCACAGTAGGTGTAACATAAAACCTGCGATGTGTAGATAAAGGTTGTAAAAAGATACCGCAGAAGATAATGTGGGGATATAGCTCAAACCGTGATGGAGGGAAGTCAATTTAAGGTTATGCTATGAATTAATATTTTTCTATGTTATTTACTTATGTACTTTTGTGTTTTTTTTCCTTGGTATGTTCGTGGTTGTGTTTTATTTTATGTTGCTTTTCTCTCAAAAAAACAGCTTAATAAAAAGATTTTTTCTTTTTTTAAAAAAAGACTATTTATCTACATGCACTGGCGTGCTTTCGAACTGCTAGGTTGGCAGGAGCAGGGACCGAGCAACGGGAGCTCACCCCGTCGCAGGGATTCAAACCGCTGACCTTCTGATCATCAAGTCCTAGGCTCTGTGGTTTAACCCACAGCGCCACCTATGTCCCCATATCTCTGTTAAGAGTGTGCAAATCTGGCCTCACTTTTGGCTCTCGCCCTGTCCACTGTTGAAAATCAGCCTGGGGGCCATCAGAGAAAAGACCCTGCCTTTAATAATCACCAGACCTCAGATTGCAGGGATACAGAGCAGGGCCTGAAGGGACAGTGGGCAGGTTTATAGGGAATTGTGTGGTTCTTGAAAGGCCAGTGTCCTCTTTCAACAAGCCATTTAAGTGGAGATTTTTATGCATTTATGCAGATGAATCCCTCGAATCCCTTTTACTTGCTTTAGCCTTGGTTTCGTTGGTTCTAGATAGCACTTTTGTTTTAATGGATATCGTTTTTATATTATAAATAGCGTGCACTGCTTAAAGTTCTTTAAAATATTAAAGGGCTCAGAAATGCCCTTAAACAAATAAATAAAGCCCTAAACGGCCTCGGTCCAGTATACCTGAAGGAGCGTCTCCACCCCCGTCGTTCTGCCCAGACACTGAGGTCCAGCTCCAAGGGCCTTCTGGCAGTTCCCTCCCTGCGAGAAGCCAAGTTACAGGAAACCAGGCAGAGGGCCTTCTCGGTAGTGGCACCCGTCCCACCAGATGTCAAAGAGAAAAACAGCTACCAGACTTTTAGAAGACATCTGAAGGCACCCCTGTTTAGGGAAGCTTTTAATGTTTTACAGACTACAGTAGACCTCAGGTTACATACACTTCAGGTTACATACGCTTCAGGTTACAGACTCCGCTAACCCAGAAATAGTGCTTCAGGTTAAGAACTTTGCTTCAGGATGAGAACAGAAATCGTGTTCCGGCAGCACGTCGGCAGCAGGAGGCCCCATTACCTAAAGTGGTGCTTCAGGTTAAGAACAGTTTCAGGTTAAGAACGGACCTCCGGAACGAATTAAGTACTTAACCCGAGGTACCACTGTATTTTAATCTTTTGTTGGAAGCCGCCAAGAGTGGCTGGTGAAACCCAGCCAGATGGGTGAGGTATAAATAATAAATTGTTGTTGTTGTTGTTGTTGTTGTTAAAGTCCCAACTGGTCCACCCACCCACAGGCCTTGGGACATGTGTCCTGCTCCTTAGCTTTCTCCCAGAATCCTCTGGGGCACTCAGCAGATCCTTGGCGGATGGATGCCAGCGAATAAATGGTGCCCTGCAAGTAGAATCAGAGAATCAGATTCCAGCCTTCATTTCCTTTGTGTCTCTCCTAGGCGGCAATTGCAACACGGTCCTCGTAGCCAACATCTGCAGTGAAGCCATCCACATTGTGGAGACGGTAAGGCCCCGGCGGGGACTCGAGGGGCTGAAATGTGGGTGGAAGTGAAGTGACCGTTCCAGGTGCTTAGGGAACATGTACCTAAATGCAAATGGGAATCAGGTGGTGCTGTGGGTTAAACCACAGAGCCTAGGACTTGCCGATCAGAAGGTCGGCGGTTCGAATTCCCGCGACAGGGTGAGCTCCCATTGCTCAGTCCCTGCTCCTGCCAACCTAGCAGTTCGAAAGCACCTCAAAGTGCAAGTAGATAAATAGGTACCACTCCAGCGGGAAGGTAAACGGTATTTCCGTGCGCTGCTCGGGTTGGCCAGAAGCGGCTTAGTCATGCTGGCCATATGACCTGGAAGCTGTATGCCGGCTCCCTCAGCCAATAAAGCGAGATGAGTGCCACAACCCCAGAGTCAGTCATGACTGGACCTAATGGTCAGGGGTCCCTTTACCTTACCTAAATGCAAAACTGGGATTGTTTAAATGCAGGGAGAGCCAATGTAGCAGCCTCCATATGGACTACAGCTCCCTGTCATCCCTGGCCTTTGGTGGTGCTGGTTGGATTTGATGGCAGCTGCAGTCTGGAAATTGCTGGAGAGCATCACATTGGCTACCCTTGGTTTAAGGCCTGCTCTGTATGGGCAGCAGAATGAGAGTGGACTGTTCCACTTCTAGCCCAACTGCACTGGGTGCCATGTCGCGGCAGGTGCAGAGTGCCCATTCAGGTATACACTCTGCAACCTGAATCCTCCTGTATGTGATTGAACACCAATCATACAACATTGGTTCTGAAAGACCTACATTGCCTCCCTGTATGTTTCGCTTCAGGTTGAGTGTTTCCAGGTTACGCTCTGCGGTGACCTGGAAGTAACAAAAGGGGTTACTTCCGGGTTTTGCCACTCGTGCACGCGCAGATGCTCAAAATGACGTCACACGCATGCGCAGAAGCGGCGAATCACAACCTGGATGCGAACGGAGCTCCGGAACGGAGGGCCTTCTCGGTAGTGGCGCCCACCCTGAGGAACACCCTCCCTTCAGATGTGAAGGAAATAAGGTGGGCAAGGATTCCGCCCCGCCCTCCGGCGCTGGAACCTTGTGGTGAAGGGCAGATAAGAAATCAAAATAATTATAGTTACATTTGGCATTCAGATAGGCTCTTGGGCACAGTTTTCTTGACTCCAGAACAATTGCTAAGTGACATTCATTTCTCTTCAGCTGTCCACACTGCGTTTTGCCACCAGAATGAAATGGGTGACCACTGAGCCAATTGTGAACGAAAAAATCAACCCTGAGGTAGGTGCTGCCCTGTGTAGACAATTCCACTGGCTGGCTGGCTGGGTAGAGAGGTTTGGTCAGTGGATGAGTGGTTAGTAGGACATGGGTGGCGCTGTGGTCTAAACCACTGAGCCTCTTGGGCTTGCCGATCGGAAGGTCAGCAGTTCAAATCCCCGCGACGAGGTGAGCTCCCGTTGCTCTGTCCCAGCTCCTGCCAACCTAGCAGTTCAAAAGCACACCAGTGCAAGTAGATAAATAGGTACCACTCCGGTGGAAAGGTAAACGGATTTTCCATGCGCTTTGGTTTCCGTTACGGTGTCCTGTTGCACCAGAAGCGGTTTAGTCCTGCTGGCCACATGACCTGGAAAGCTGCCTGTGGACAAACGCCGGCTCCCTCGGCCTGAAAGCGAGATGAGCCTAAAACCCCATAGTTGCCTTTCACTGGACTTAATCGTCTAGGGGTCCTTTACCTTTAAATAATAATAATAATAATATTTATTACTTATACCCGCCCATCTGGCTGGGTTTCCCTGTTCTGGATTACAAGACTGGTAGTCTCTGGGTCACAAGGCTTGTAGCGTGAGGGCACCAGGTTGGCATTGGCTGAGTGCCTAATCTGGTCCTAACACTGCAGCCACGGTTTAAATCTGTGAACAGGTGGTACAGAGCTAAATAATCCCTCAAACAGAAATTGTTTTACTTATTTTTTTAATTGATGTTTTGTTTCAATAGTTGTAAGCCGCCCTGATTACTGCAAATGCATTGGAAGGCAGTTTCTTAATTTCTGCAATAAAAATAGAACAAATAGAATAAATATAGCGATATAAATCTCTTCTTGCTGGCTGAGGTAGAGTAGAGGTGATGACGGCAACCAGCAAGGACTGGAAACTGAAACGCAGATCTGGATCTTTCTACTTCTCTCTCTCTTTCCTGCTTCATTCTCACCTTTCATTCTCTCCCTTTGCTTAGCGAATGGTGAAAATTCTGGAAAAAGAAGTCCTTTACCTGAAGGAGGAGCTGGCCATGCACAACAGCCTGGTGAGAAACAGCCTCTGGGGACGCAGTTTTTGTTTAGTCTTTTAGTCATGTCTCACTCTTCGTGACCCCATGGACCATGGAGTTTTTTTGGCAGGGATACAGGAGTGGCTTGTCGGTTCCTGCTCCAGGTGGATCACGTTTGGTCAAAACTCTCCACTATGACCTGTCCATCTTGGGTGACCCTGCATGAAATGGCTCATAGCTTCTCTGAGTTGTTCAAACCCCTTCGCCACGACAAGGCAGTGATCCATGAACCAACTGATTGGTTCAAAATTGGGAAAGGAGTACGGCAAGGCTGCATATTGTCTCCCTGCTTATATAACCTATATGCAGAATTCATAATGCGAAAGGCTGGGCTGGATGAATCCCAAGCCGGAATTAAGATTGCCGGAAGAAATATCAACAACCTCAGATATGCAGATGACACAACCTTGATGGCAGAAAGTGAGGAGGAATTAAAGAACCTTTTAATGAGGGTGAAAGAGGAGAGCGCAAAATATGGTTTGAAGCTCAACATCAAAAAAACAAAGATCATGGTTTTGCCGCTCGTGCACGCGCAGATGCTCAAAATGACGTTGAGAAGTTGAATAACTTCTCTGAGTTATTCAAGCCCCTTCGCCACGGCAAGGCGGTGATCCATGAAAGGGGACACAGTTAGGCTTTGAAAATGACCTCCTGTCAAAGATTCTTTAGCTGTGATTCCTTCATTTCCAGGGGTTGGATTAGATGACCCTTTTAGTCCCTTCCAGCTGTATGATTCTGTGATGATAGCATCACCCAACCCAGATTGGGCCACCTACCGATAAAAGGATGGTGATGAAACTTTAATACACAACGTGGGGTGGGCAGCTGGACCGTGCTTCACTCCCTTCTCCCCATAAACTGTTCTAAGCCACTTTCCCCCCGGCCCTGGGGAGTGGGGGAGAATTTGATTCACATTTATCTCAGTTTATCATTTACCTGAGTTTATCTCAGGGAAGATCTTACTTGGGAAATCAATACAACCCAGGTGGTTAAGAAAGCCCAACAGAGACTCCATCTCCTCAGAGTATTGCGGAAGAACGATGTCAATCAACATTTGATGATCTCCTTCTACGGTCCACAATAGAAAGTGTCCTTTCATACTGCATCACGGTGTGGGACGCTGGTTGGACACCAACTGATAGGAAGTGCCTACAGAGGGTGGTGAATACAGCACAAGATATTATGGGCTGTCCCGTGAATCCGCTGGATGAAATAGCAGAAGAACATTGCCTCAGGAGAGTGAGGAAAATTCTCAGGGATGATTCACACCCTGGCCGGCACTTTCTTGATCTCCTGCCCTCGGGCAGAAGATATAGAAGCAGGATTAGTCGCACCAACAGGGTAAAGAACAGCTTCTATCCGTGGGCTGTTACGCTGCTGAATGAAAAGATAACAACAGGGCAACTGACTTTCAGGTTTGGTGGGTGTGCGTCAGTAAAAGAGGGGAATTAAGACTAAGAGAGCTGAGTGGGGGTTGCTCATGTAATCTCACTGTATACAAGTTGTACAAGTGATAATAAAGTATTTCAATTTCATTTCAATTTAAAGGCAAATCTGCCAAATCCAAAACAATATACAAAGCAAAGCAGAGCTCTCCGTTGAAATTCAGATTTCTCCGAATTTTGCACTGCAGTTGTCCAGCCATAGAAACAAGCAACACGCACACATCATAATGGCCAGCCTTTTGCTACAAGGCTGGTTGGTATAGTGCAATGACTAAGAGCCTGAGCTATGGATCAGGAAGACCCAGGTCCAGATCTTGTGCTAGCCATAACTTCACTGGGTTGGTCATTTTCTTGGGTTCAGCCCTCCCTCATCTGCCACAACCTGCTGATATCAGCTATTTAAGGAAGATGCTGTATATCAGGTCAGACCAATTCAATTTCTGGTCCTACCTGGAGATGACAGGGATTGAACCTGTGACCTTCTGTGTGCAAACAGTTGCTCCACCTTTCAGCTACAGGTTACTGTAGCTTTGAGATGTCTTTGAGGTGCTTCGCATGCTCTAAAGTGCCATAAATGCTAATAGTATTCCAGCTGTCTTCTCCATGGTGTGTAGATGGCCCTACCTTTAGGCAAGCGGTTGAAGGTTGTACAGTTCTCTGTTGGGGAGTGGGGAAGCTGGCTGTGGTCTTCACCGCCTAATGACATTCTGGGCACCACAATTTAAGAAGGAGGTTGAGATGCTGGAACAGGTGCAGAGACGGCCAACTGAAATGATTAAGGGACTGGAAACCACGCCTTAGGATGAATGGTTGAGGGAGCTGGGTATGTTTAGCCTGGAAAAGAGCAGGCTGAGAGGAGATCTAATAGCCACCTTCAAATATCTCAAGGGCTGGGCCATGGAAGATAGAGCAAACTTGTTTTCTCCTGCTCTGGAGGGTGGGACTTTAACCCATGGCTTCTGGTTACAAGATGAGATTCCAACGAAGGATCAGAAAGGACTTTCTGGCAGTGAGAGCTGTTAGACCAGGGCTAGGCAACCTAAGGCCCATGGGCCACAAGTGGCCATGAAGGTCATTTCACCAGCCCACAAGCCGCCCCCAAATCGAGCCGCCCACCCGGCGAGTCCCCACGCGCTGCGCTAAATGAACGCAGCGCGTGATGGACTATGCAAAATTGGATAAATTAACAGGAAGGATTCGAAACCTGCGGGACCAAAGATTCTTAGAAGACTGGAGTAAATATACGAACTATTTGAAAAGCAATTGTAATGAACAGATTACGCTAGTAGGACTGCAAGAAGTACTGAAAGGAGGACTATCTCAAATATTGCAAGAAAGACTATGAGGAGAATTATTAGTTAAGGATAATTAAGAGTAATATAGAAATTAAGAAATGCAGAATAAGGAATGGAAAATCATCAGAGGTGATGACAGAAGTCTAAAATATTGTGTAAGATAAGAAGTTATGTTATATGATTGTTGGAAAGGATATGTTACAAAAACTAATAAAAATGTGTATATATATATATATATAAAATCAGCGCAGCACGGGGACTCGCTTCTGTGGTGCCGGAAATCGTGTCTGCACATGCTCAGATGCTGAAAATCGTGTCTGTACAGATGCCGGAAATTGCAGCCGCACGCGCGATCTGGCCCATGGAGGGATCTCTGCTGGAGTGAACCGGCCCAGGCGAGGTAAACCTTGCCGGCCCCTGTGTTAGACAGAGGAACCAACTCCCTCGGGAGGTTGTGGACTCTCCTTCCTTGGAGATTTTAAAGCAGAGGTTGAAAGCCATCTGTCATGGATGCTTTAGCTGAGATCCCTGCATTGGGTTGGACTAGAGCAGCGGTTCTCAACCCATGGGTCCCCAGATGTTGTTGGACTACAACTCCCATCATCCCTGAGCTCTGGCCTTGCTAGGGGTGATGGGAGTTGTAGTTCAACAACATCTGGGGACCCACAGGTTGAGAAAGGCTGGACTAGAGGATCTCTGGGGGCACTTCCAACTCTACGATTCTATGAAGCATTGGATGGAAAGCAATTTTGGCAAAGCCAGGAGAACTTCTAGCGTTATGGAGAACAGGGATGGGCCTGCCTCTCCCCCGTCACTTAACTGCTGACCTTCTGTTCTCTTACGCTTGCAGCTCAACCGTCCTCCAGTGTCTTACGAGCCCCTGAATGAAATCCAGGTGGCAGAGATCAGCTCTCAAGTCCGCCGTTACCTCGATGGAACCATAGATGAGTTAGATGTAGGTACAGTCATACCTCATGTTACGTTTGCTTCAGGTTGCGCGTTTCCAGGTTGCGACCCGCGGCAACCCAGAAGTACCGGAAAGGGTTACTTCCGGGTTTTGCTGCTCGTGCAGACGCGCAAAATGGCGTCACGCGCATGTACAGAAGTGGCAAATCGCGACCTTCGCATGCACAGACGTGGGTTGAGTTCTGCTCATGTTGTTGACACAGCGATTGTTCAAACAGCTCTTTATTCAGATGCCAGAACAGAACTAAACCGAAGGGCTCAGTCAGCCTGCTTATATAGAGCTCTCTTACCTTGTTACTGTAACAACTTTCTAAAACTATCCAATCACTGAACGTCACTTTTGATCCTTCATTTGCATAACTATCTAAAGTACCCCCCTGCTGGCTCTGGGTGAGAACTTCAGTACATAACACATGTTGTGAACGGGCCTCCGGAACGGATCCCGTTCGCAACCAGAGGTACCTCTGTAGTTGTCATCTTGCAGATCTGGGGATTGTCTTCAGAGATGGGTTGGGCAAATCATAGTTTCTTGCTCATTCAGAAGCAGTGAGGCCCAAGGCAGGGCCATACAGGTTAAGGGGAGATAAAGGCAGTCTGTCTGCTAGATCAGGCCAAAGGCCCCTCATCTAACATCCTCTTCTCATAGCGGCCAACCGGGTACCTCAGCAGGAAGCTAATTTGACCCTCTTATGAGTAGGCAAACTAAGGCCCCGGGGCCGGATCCAGCCCAATCACCTTCTAAATCCGGCCCGCGGACGGTCTGGGAATCAGCGTGTTTTTATAGGAATAGAATGTGTCTTTTTATTTAAAATGCATCTCTGGGTTATTTGCGGGGCATAGGAATTCGTTCCCCCCCTTCAAAATATAGTCCGGCCCCCCACAAGGTCTGAGGGACAGTGGACCGGCCCCCTGCTGAAACAGTTTGCTGACTCCCGCTCTCATTTTACCGTGAAACATTTGGAAACATTGGCCAGGCTGCCTGCCTCATTATGTCATTCCCTCTGCTTTGCCAGATTTTGAGCATCAGACAAATCCACGAAATATTCAACCAGTTCAAAATGATTCTGGGGTAAGTGCTTCGGCTTGCCTGTGCTTACACTCTGCTGACGCCTGCACTTAGAAACTCTTCGCTGGCATTTGTGATTCCCACTCATGACGTCCACCTACGATGTCGTTGTCAGGGCTGCAGTCGGACGCAGGCCAGCAAGAAAGAAAGCAAATCTTCGATGCCAGTGAAGTTAACGCTTTATTCAGCCTCGTGGTCTCAGCACCCCTTCCCCGCAGGTCTTGCCTTTATGGAGCAGTTACCAGAACCCCTCCTCTACCACCCTTAAGATGACTTCTCTCCCGGATGTTTCCCAAACATTATCAAACTATGTCTGCACACCTCTGATCTCTGTTCCAGCCTCCTCATCCTGCTCTTCTGCACTTCCTTGGAGACCAGTGGGGAGGGGAGCTTCTCACAGCAGGAGGGGAAGACTCCCTGGATTTCTCTGCAGTCTCTTGACCTCCCTCCTCTGCTTCAGCCTCGGAGTCTGCACTGCTCCCTATCACAGGCTCTTCCTGCTCACTAAACCCTGTTGCCCCTTCAGCTTCCAACACTTCCACCAATCTTCTCCCTCTGACCTCTCCTCAGTGTCCCTCCACCAATCCCCTGGCTCTTGAGTCTCCCTCCTCTAGGTCTTCCCTTGGAGGTTCCCCGGCTGGTGCCTTGCAGCACTTCTCTTCACCCAGCACTTTTCCCACAGAACATCACATCTGCTTGGTATTTGTTGGGGAAGCTTTCCCCAACCATGGTTTCGCAATACGACTCCCACCATCCCTGAGTATTGGACATGCTTGCTGGGGCTGATGGGAGCTGTGGTTCAAAAAGTCTGGAGGGCACCAAGTTGGGGAAGGCTGTGTTAGGGTATACAGTGGTACTTATACCCTATAGGTTAAGAACTTAATTCATTCTGGAGGTCCATTCTTAACTGAAACTGTTCTTAACCTGAAGCACCACTTTAGCTAATGGGGCCTCCTGTTGCTGCCACGTGATTTCTGTTCTCATCCTGAAGCAAAGTTCTTAACCCGAGGTACTATTTCTGAGTTAGCGGAGTCTGTAACCTGAAGCATTCTCTAGAATTGGAGTGGGGAACCTCAGGTTCGGTTGCCATGTTTCTCTCTTGCCATATCTTCTCCCCTGGCTGTACCTGTCGCGCTCTCAGGCAAGGCATGACCAGAGGAAGGAATTAACTCTTTATTGTCAAAAGTACACTTGCTGTCAGGAGTTCAGCCTACACTCGAGTAGGACCCTGGCAGAGACACATGCCTGAGTGGGCAATCATAGTTCAGGAATTCTAACACTTTCAAGTTAGGGAAAGGCATGTCCATCAGTCCTATGTTTCAGCTCCTCTAGGTGTGCACCCAGTGAGGCAGTTGCCGCAACAGAGAGACCCTGACCTCGACTTGTGTATCTCCCCCACCACCAAGTTATGCTCAGGCAGGCAAAGACTATGCCTGCGTGCCACCCGCTTTTTCTCCTCCCACTTCAATCCTCTTCTGGTTCTGGGAGACAGTACGTCATGGTCCAGTCTACGGGCAATCGAAGTCCCGGCTGAGAACCTCAGGACCGGGGGCAAGATGGCGGGGTGGGAGCAGGAACGAGAGTCCAGAAGCCAGGGGTCCGAGGGCCAGGAAGCAGGGAGTCACAAAGTCAAGGGTCCGAGGGTCGAGAAGCAAGGAGTCACGAAGTCAAGGGTCCGAGGGTCGAGAAGCAGGGAGTCACGAAGTCAAGGGTCCGAGGGTCGAGAAGCAGGGAGTCACGAAGTCAAGGGTCCGAGGGTCGAGAAGCAGGGAGCCACAAAGTCAAGGGTCCGAGGGTCGAGAAGCAGGGAGTCACAAAGTCAAGGGTCCGAGGGTCGAGAAGCAAGGAGTCACGAAGTCAAGGATCCGAGGGTCGAGAAGCAGGGAGTCACGAAGTCAAGGGTCCGAGGGTCGAGAAGCAGGGAGTCATGAAGTCAAGGGTCCGAGGGTCGAGAAGCAGGGAGTCACGAAGTCAAGGGTCCGAGGGTCGAGAAGCAGGGAGCCACGAAGTCAAGGGTCCAAGGGTCAAGAGCAAGGAGTCACGAAGTCAAGGGTCCGAGGGTCGAGAAGCAGGGAGTCACGAAGTCAAGGGTCTGAGGGTCGAGAAGCAAGGAGTCACAAAGTCAAGGGTCTGAGGGTCGAGAAGCAGGGAGCCACGAAGTCAAGGGTCCGAGGGTCGAGAAGCAGGGAGCCACGAAGTCAAGGGTCCGAGGGTCAAGAGCAAGGAGTCACGAAGTCAAGGGTCTGAGGGTCGAGTAGCAAGGAGCCACGAAGTCAAGGGTCCGAAAATCAAAAAAACAGGGAGTCAAGGAGCTGAGGTCCGAGGAACAGGAAGCAAGGAGCCAAACACAGCAAGGCAGGAAACGTGTTGCTGTGGCAAAGAGCCGAAGGGAAATGCTGACCTTATATCCCTTCCCGGCTCTTGCCACCAGGTGCTGTGAGTTACCAATCGGCCTCACCTGTGCGGCTGCGCCTTGCCTCTCCAGAACAAACTTAGGAAGGCCCCAGTCCTGCGAAGCCCTACTGGTCACAGGGCCTGGCTCCTGCACGCACTCCTCACACAGTGGAGCAGGGGTAGCGGGTGCAGGAGGCGGCCACAACAGCTCAGCCCAACAGTATGGGTGCGTGTTTCTCTTTTTTAGCCAGCAAGAGCAGGAAGTGGAAGCCAGGCTGCGGAATAAATACACCCTGATAGACAAAAACGACTACGCAACCCTGTCTGCAGTTCAAAAGGTTGGTGTTGGTGCACTAGCACACGTGTGTATGAGAGAGGGAGGGAGGGAGGGAGAGGGAGACCGAGATCATTTGGCTGGAACCCAGAGCCAGGTTCAGCATTTGTGTTTTAATTCTTCTGTATTTGGTTCCACTTCAAGGTCCATCCCCCGGAAAACTTATGGCCCCCTACAATGAGAGGCATTGCAGCCCGGCAACATTTTGCAGGCCGCACATTCCAGATGGCTCTGTTTGTCCACATCAGAAAAACACGGTTCTCTAATAATAATAATAATAATAATAATAATAATAATAATAACAATAACAACAATAATTTATTATTTATACACCACCCACCTGGCTGAGTTTCCCTAGCCACTCTGGGCGGTTCCCAATCAAGTGTTAAAAACAGTACAGTGGTGCCTCGCAAGACGAAATTAATCCGTTCCGTGAGGCTCTTCGTCTAGCGGTTTTTTCGTCTTGCGAAGCAAGCCCATTGACAGCTTAGCGGATTAGCGCTACAGCTGTCAAGCGGCTTCCAGCGATCAGCTGTTAAGCGGCTTATCAGCGGAACAGCTGATAAGCGGCTTAGCGGCTTAAGAAAAGGGCAAAAAAAGCAAAAAAAACCCGCGGGGGAGATGCAAGATTTTTTCCGTCTTGCGAAGCAACCCCATAGGGAAATTCGTTTTGCGAAGCGCCTCCAAAACGGAAAACCCTTTCGTCTAGCGGGTTTTTCGTCTTGCGAGGCGTTCGTCTTGCGGGGCACCACTGTACAGCGTTAAATATTTAAAACTTCACTGAACAGGGCTGACGTCAGGTGTCTTTTAAAGAGAAGATAGCTACTTATTTCCTTCACATCTGAAGGGAGGGTGTTCCACAGGGCGGGTGCCACTACCGAGAAGGCCCTCTGTCTGCTTCCCTGTAGCCTCACTTCTCACAATGAGGGAACCACCAGAAGGCCCTCGGCGCTGGACCTCCGTGGCAGAACAATGGGGGTGGAGACGCTCCTTCAGGTATACAGGACCGAGGCCGTTTAGGGCTTTAAAGCTCAGCACCAACACTTTGAATTGTACTCGGAAACGTACTGGGAGCCAATGCAGATCTCTCAGGACCGGTGTTATGTGGTTCTGGCGGCCACTCCCAGTCACCAGTCTAGCTGCCGCATTCTGGATTAGTTGCAGTTTCCGGGTCACCTTCAAAGGTAGCCCCACCTAGAGTGCGTTGCAGTAGTCCAAGCAGGAGATAACCAGAGCATGCACCACTCTGGCGAGACAGTCCGCGGGCAGGGAGGGTCTTAGCCTGCGTACCAGGTGGAGCTGGTAGACAGTGTTTCCGTGTCCCAGCCAATTTCCACTCCTAACCTGCCTCCCAAATTTAAACCCATGCAATCCAATTCGACTGAATAATCCTGGTATCCTAAAACAGAGGCAGCAATGCTTCTGAAGGCCCGTTGCCGGAAACTGCAGGAGACGGTGGGCTCTCGTGCTCAGATCCTGCTTGCAAACTTCCCATAATAAGCGCCTCTCTTCTCATGTTCTGATGTCCTCAGAGTTTGGCTTGTGTGTATGTATGTACCGGTAAGTGGAATCCCAGCTGCAGATTCATAGAATCATAGAGTTGGAAGAGACCACAAGGGCCATCGAGTCCAACCCCCTGCCAAGCAGGAAACACCATCAGAGCACTCCTGACATATGGTTGTCAAGCCTCTGCTTAAAGACCTCCAAAGAAGGAGACTCCACCACACTCCTTGGCAGCAAATTCCACTGTCAAACAGCTCTTACTGTCAGGAAGTTCTTCCTAATGTTTGGGTGGAATCTTCTTTCTTGTAGTTTGGATCCATTGCTCCGTGTCCGCTTCTCTGGAGCAGCAGAAAACAACCTTTCTCCCTCCTCTATGTGACATCCTTTTATATATTTGAACATGGCTATCATATCACCCCTTAACCTCCTCTTCTCCAGGCTAAACATGCCCAGCTCCCTTAGCCGTTCCTCATAAGGCATCGTTTCCAGGCTTTTGACCATTTTGGTTGCCCTCCTCTGGACACGTTCCAGTTTGTCAGTGTCCTTCTTGAACTGTGGTGCCCAGTTCAAGAAGGACACTGACAAACTGGAACGTGATTCCAGGGGCAGAGGTTTGAAACCGCTTAACAGCCCCTCCGATCTCCACTGTCGCCAGGCAGGGCTGGTCGATGCCGAAGGCCACCTGGTTGGGGAAGTTGACGGGCAAGGATTTGGCATTGGAGTCGCTCCGTTCTCATCCAAGCCCGGCGGGAAGAAATCGAAAGCAAAGAGAGGCAAGGAGCAAGTCAGGTTGGTTCCCTCCTGTTCCCATGGTCACGCGTCTTCAGGTCGGATTTCTTAGGCTCCCGTGGGCCGTGGCAAATGTGGACCCCTGAGCGTTGCTTCTCTGCCTGCTGTAGTGGCGGGGTTGGGGGGTTGGCAGCTGGGTTGTGGACCCTCCTGTGGCCGAGAGGCAGGAGCCAGTCTGGGCAACACCAGGGCTTCTCTGTGCCCCTCATGCAGTTTAATAATAATAATCATCATCATCATCATAATAACTTATTATTTACACCCCGCCCATCTGGCTGAGTTTCCCCAGCCACTCTGGGCGGCTTCCAACAGAACACTAAAATACAATACAGTGGTACCTCGGGTTAAGTACTTAATTCGTTCCGGAGGTCCGTTCTTAACATGAAACTGTTCTTAACCTGAAGCACCACTTTAGCTAATGGGGCCTCCTGCTGCTGCTGCACCGCCGGAGCACGATTTCTGTTCTCATTCTGAAGCAAAGTTCTCAACCCGAGGTACTATTTCTGGGTTAGCAGAGTCTGTAACCTGAAGCGTATGTAACCTGAGGTAGCACTGTAACCTATGAAACATTAAAAGCTTCCCTAAACAGGGCTGCTTTCAGATGTCTTATAAAAGTTTGGCAGTTATTTTTCTCTTTGACGTCTGGTGGGAGGGTGTTCCACAAGGCTGGCGCCACCACCGAGAAGGCCCTCTGCCTGGTTCCCTGTAACTTGGCTTCTCGCAGGGAAGGGATCGCCAGAAATCCCTCGGAGCTGGACCTCAGTGTCCAGGCAGAACGATGGAGGTGGCGCAGCACACACGCTCCACGCGGCTCGTGAAAGGGAGTGCTGAACAGAGCCTGGGATGCATACAGGCTCTGCTCAGCGCTCCCTTTAAAGAATATTTTTTTCCTTGCTTTCCCCCTCTAAAAACTAGGTGCATCTTATGGTCAGGTGCGTCTTATGGAGCGAAAAATACGGGAATATGCCCCCTTTCAGAGGCACCAAAGGCCCCCATAGGGCCGGAAAGCTCTTGCAGGATTTTTGATCTCTTCATCACCGGTTTTCCCCTTAGCCAGCTTTGGGTGGTGCCCCAAACTAGAACTGAGCACCTTCCAGTTTTGCTGAGGAAGGGTCAGGTCATGGCCTCAGTGGAGCTCAAGCTCAGCACTGGATCCGGCCATAAAATGTTGCCCTCTGCTTCTTTCGCAGTCCCACTCTGAAGAAGGAAGGCCTGGCGAGTCCTCTTTCTGGGAAGGATCTGGAGACCCTTTCCCCGTCCCGCAGCCAGGTAGGGGCAGTCACCAAGGACCCGGAGGCAAGGGAGGGCTTGATCCGCGAGCAGGACGCCGTCAGCTTCGAGACCCATCGTTCTGACTCCGCGCCAAGAGAGGAGCCCAGCACGAGGCCCAGGTTGGTTCTTTGCCTCTTAGGGAGAACCTTAGCCCTGTCTGTAGCCGAGTAGGGTGCTGTTCCAAAAACTGATGGTGGGGGGTGACTCGTTCTCTGCGCCTGCATGCACACACCATTTTTATAGTTCAAATTCACTCAAAGCCAGATCAAGGGGAGCAATAGTACTGCTCTAGGCTGCATCGGTCAGACCCCACCTGCAGTCCTGTGTCCAGTACTGGGCACTCCAGTTTCAGAAATCTCTGGGTGCCACCATTTAAGGAGGATACTGACAAGGTGGGACGTGTGCAGAGGGTGACCGAGATGATTAGGGGTCTGGAAACCAAGCCTTCTGAGGAATGGTTGAAGGAGTTGGGTATGTTTAGCCTGGAAAAGAGGAGACTGGTAGGAGATAGGAGAGCCATCTTCAAATATCTTAAGGCAGTGATGGCCAAACTTGGCCCTCCAGCTGTTTTGGGACTACAATTCCCATCTGTGCTGGGCCCGGGGGTTAACCCGAGCCACATGGTCCAGGTCCGGTCCCGAATCCAAGGATTCCGCGAGGAGTCAGTCCAACATGGCCAAACCTGGCAAGGTCAGGCACAAGGTCTTAGGCAGGTTCCAGCAAGCAGCAATGTTGCTCCCACAACCTGGGACGGAGTCCGGCAGCCTTTTATCTCTGATGGGTAACGGCCGGTCCTGATCCCCCAGCAACTCACCTCTGTCTCGCCCGAAGGCGAGCACTCCTCCTGCGAGTACTCAGGTCTCTCCTTCTCTCGGACCTCAGTCTCTGTAGCTTGGGAGACGTCGGTGGGTTACTAGACCCAGGGGCCACCTCAGCCTCCCCCGACCCAACCGGTAGTGGAGCAGCTGTAAGTGATGGCCCAGCTGGAGGTAACAAGGTAATCCCCGCATCTGGAGCCAGGGCAGGATGAGGCCCCTGACTCGGCTCAGCTGGTGTTTGTTGCAGGGGAACCTGTGCAGACTGGGGCTCTTCAGAATCAGGCCCCGGACTTGGTTCAGATGATGCCTGAGGCAAAGGATCCGGTGCAGACTGAGTCTCCTCTGGTTCCGAGTCCGAGCCTGAGTCCCAGGCCATCACACCATCATCCCTGACCACTGGTCCTGTTAGCTAGGCTTGATGGGAGTTGTAGTCCCAATACAGCTGGAGGGCCAAGTTTGGCCATCACCATCTTCAGGGATGTCACATGGAAGAGGGAGCGAGCTTGTTTTCTCCTGCTGTGGGGGGTAGGACTCGAACCCGTGGCTTCAAGTTCCAAGGAAGGAGATTCCGACACAACACCAGCAAGAACTTTCTCATAGTAAGGGCAGTTCAATAGTGGGACCGACTTCCGCAGGAGGTTGTGGACTCTCCTTCACTTTTAAACATAGGTTGGAAGGCCATCTGTCATTGATGCTTTAGTTGATTCCAGCATTTTAGGGGCTTCGACAAGATATTGATAATAATAATAATAATAATAATAATAATAATAATAATAATAATACTTTTTTATTTATACTCCGCCCCTCTGGCTGGGTTTCCCCAGCCACTCTGGGGAGTTTCCAGTACAATATTAAAATACAATAACCTATTAAACATTAAAAACTTCCCTAAACAGGGCTGCCTTCAGATGTCTTCTAAAAGTCTGGTAGTTGTTTTTTTCTTTGACATCTGGTGGGAGGGCGTTCCACAGGGCGGGTGCCACCACTGAGAAGGCCCTCTGCCTGGTTCTCTGTAACTTGGCTTCTCACAGGGAGGGAACCGCCAGAAGGGCCTCAGAGCTGGACCTCAGTGTCCGGGTAGAACGATGGGGGTGGAGACGCCCCTTCAGGCTGAGGCCGTTTAGGGCTTTAAAGGACAGCACCAACACTTTGAATTGTGCTTGGAAACGTACTGGGAGCCAATGTAGGTCTTTCAAGACCAGTGTTATGTGGTCTCAGTGGCTGCTCCCAGTCACCAGTCTGGCTGCCGCATTCTGGATTAGTCGTAATTTCCAGGTCACCTTCAAAGGTAGCCCCACGTAGAGCTCATTGCAGAGACTCTTAGTCTCCCGTTCCAACTCTATGATTCTGACTCAGACGGACTCTTATGTGGCTTATCGCCAGTCTCCAAGCTCAGCCTTTCCCCTCCCTGTGCCCTGAAGGGTTTATTTTCCTCCTAGCTCTGTAGCGACTCCTCACAGAATGTCCCAAATAGTCAACACGCACAAACATACACACATACCACCTCTGGCTTGGAATAGCTGGGGTTTTTTTTTAATTGTCCTTCTCTTCTTGTCTTGACGTTTTCATCCCCCAAAAAGTTTTTGATTGAAATGAGGCTGCATTCTAACATTTAATGTTGTATTTTAATCTTGTTTTTATGTTGTATCTTAATCAGTTTGTTTTTATATCGGGTGTTAGCCACCCTGAGCCTGGTCTTAGCTGGGTATAAATAAAAATTATTATTATTATTATTATTATTATTATTATTTGGAAACAGTTCCCCACCTGCAAAGACAGCAGCCTTTGAGGAGTTCAAGAACGAGCGCGGCAGCGAAATCAACCGGATATTCAAGGAGAACAAAGCCATCCTGAATGACCGCAAGGGCAAAATGAACGAGGTCGCCCAGAGAATCAACGTGCTCAAAACGGAGATGGACAACATCAAGCAGGCACTGGACGCCCAGAAAGCTGAACGCGATCAGCAGGGTGAGCCGGGCCTGGGCTGCGTCAGAGATCTATCTTACGAGTTGGAAGGGACCCGAGGGTCATCTAGTCCAACCCTGAAAGCGGGAGAGACTCATGTTAAAGTTGGGGCGGGGAGAGATGCTGTGCCATGCCTGGCAACTAGGGAGCGGAAAGGAATTCGATTTGCTTTGCGTTTAAACGAGAACCTGCCTAAACGCTTTCAGAAGCAGTTTAAGAAGTTCTCCAAAATTCATTTCTCCAGATCCTGCAGTGCAGTCCTCCCAACAAATTACAAATCCAGGGTATTACATTAAGGGCAATCGCTTGAAGAAATGTGTTTGTCGAAACCGCACACCACGATGTGTTCATTAGGAAAAATCACCCCTAACACAGTGAATTTTTAAGTGGATTTTTTAAAAATCACAAGTTGTTGCGGAAATTTTGGAGATGAGAGACTCATTTCCAAGTACCGTATTTTTCGCTCTATAAGATTCACCAGACCACAAGACGCACCTAGTTTTTGGAGGAGGAAAACAAGAAAAAAAATATTCTGAATCTCAGAAGCCAGAACAGCAAGAGGGATCGCTGCGCAGAGAAAGCAGCAATCCCTCTCACTGTTCTGGCTTCTGGGATAGCTGCACAGCCTGCATTCGCTCCATAAGACGCACACACATTTCCCCTTACTTTTTAGGAGGGAAAAAGTGAGTCTTATAGAGCAAAAAATACGGTATGTAATTTAGCTCCAGGTGCCCTTGAACCTCCTCCCTCTCCCCACCTTGGTGTGGCAGATAAAAATGCAGCTTTAATTGCCTCTGGCCAGGCACTTAAATAGATTCTTAGCCCAACAGGAAGAGGCTCTTCGCCACATTTATGTATCTTTTGTTCAGTGTTCAGAATTCATTCTGAGGTGCATTTTTCAGCCCTCCTTTCTCTCTAGCCGAGCACATCTGGGAATGGCCTTTTGACATTTTTGTCTTTTCCCTCTGTGTGGAAGCGTTTTTGCTAGTCACCCTGACCTGAGTCTTCCTCCTTTTCATTCTCTATTTCCTCCTCCACCTCCTAGCTCTGGAGAAAGGTAAGGCAGAACAACAACAACAACAACAACAACAACAACAACAATAATAATAATAATAAATTTTATTTATATCCCGCCCTCCCCAGCCGAAGCCAGGCTCAGGGCGGCTAACAACAATCAAATATCAAACAGTCAAATAATCACACATTCTAAAACTATTTCATTATAAAATTAATTAAAATCAAATTAATGGCAACCGATTAAGCAAAATTCTGTGCAGGTTGCCAGAGGAGGGAGTCAGGCTGCGCCCCGACCAAAGGCCTGGTGGAACAACTCTGTCTTGCAGGCCCTGCGGAAAGATGTCAAGTCCCACAGGGCCCTAGTCTCTTGTGACAGAGCGTTCCACCAGATCGGGGCCACAGCCGAAAAGGCCCTGGCTCTAGTTGAGGCCAGCCTAACCTCTCTGAGGCCTGGGACCTTCAGGATGTTATTATTTGCAGACCGTAGGTTTCTCTGTGGGGCATACCAGGAGAGGCGGTCCCGTAGGTACAAGGGTCCTAGGCCGTATAGGGCTTTAAAGGTTGAAACCAGCACCTTGAACCTGATCCTGTACTCCACCGGGAGCCAGTGCAGCTGGTATAGCACTGGATGAATGTGATCTCGCAGCAAAGACCCCGTAAGGAGTCTCACCGCGGCAATCGGTCCATTTCCCTGAGGCATCCTCCCATAAACAACAATGATATTTGGAATGAGTTTACACAGAATATATGAGGTTATTGACAATTATGTGTGTGTTAGGACAGTTAGAATAGGAAACCGTAGTTTTGATGCCCAAATTGTTACACAGCGAGACATCTGTGTATTAATATGTGGTAATGTAACAGTATTTCCCCCCCCCCCATTCTCACTTTCTTTCTTTCTTTCTTTTTTCTCATTCTTATCTTTGTATAAATGAAATTACTCAAATAAAATGTTAATCAAAAAAAACCCCATCTGTTTTTATCTTTTTTAAAAAATTCATTTTTATTAAGTTTTCCACTTTAACAATCCAATCCAATCACATCAAATATTCCAAATTATACATATACATATCAAATAAATCCCAATATTCTGCCAAATGATAATTTTTTTAAATAGGACTTCCCATGCTTCAAGTTCAGAGGGTTCTGATCATCTCATATCCAGTGGTTCCTCTAATTCTTCCTGTTGTTAACCTTCCTTCTTTCACGGCCTCTGAGTTGTTCCCATACGTGAGTTGAAACAAATAATGGTGGATTTTATTTCTCTGATTCCCCTCTATAAGTTTGCAGCATCTCCTCACCTGCTGGTGTGTCTGCCAAATCAATCCAAAGGTCGTTTCGCTGCTGGCAGCCGCCATCTTCACTCGGTTTGTTTTTATCGCCCATCTCCTTCAGAGCAGGCGAGTGGGTGGTGAGGAGAGAGGCCACTGGTGAAGTTTATACTGGTTTCCAGTTTCACCAGCATTGATGAAACTGGCAGGGCTTTCCCCAGACTTCTTGCTTTCATTGAAGAGCAGGTGGAGGACAGTAAAAGAAATGGAGTCGGCACAGGCAGAACTAATGCAGGACATCATATATGCTGCCTGACTGCCGCCAACCACATCATGCTAGGATTGTACCCAAGTCATTGTGGGCCAGCCTCTTGGGTAGGCCCATGTGACCCCCTTGTTGTTGTTGTTGTTGTTGTTTTAATTATTTAATCATTTTTCCAACACAAACAGCGACCACAAAAAACACATACAACCAAAACCACAATAACACTAAGAACACAATTTAACAATTCAGATTTGAGTACTGATATACCTATAACTCGACCTTTTAAACAATATTTCCCCACCTCTTCTCCCCCTGCTTCCCACCACTTTCTGACTTATCTCTTAAGTAATCCTTCCAGATTTCTTCATATTTATCCATTCTTAATTGGCGTCGATATGCAATTCGTTCATATGTAGCTAATCTGTCCATATCAATCCATGTGCTCAATGGGATCTTTTTGCGGCTCTTCCAATTCATCAGAACAAGTTTTTTTGCTTCTAATATGGCACGGTACATCCATTTTTTTTGACCCCTTGTAATCTCCCACGTTTCCGGTATATAATTCAGAATTAAATTCAAACCCCCTAAATAACATTTTTAAAAAATTACTCCTGCTATGTATATCCTCACCTCGCACCAAAATGATCTTATCATCGGGCAGCCACTCATCATATGTACTAAGTTTGCATTTTTACTTCCACATCTCCAGCAGTTGTCTGCATTTGTTATTTTCTTCTGGTAAAGTTTTGCTGGCGTCCAATGGACTCTGAGTATTATTTTCTGCTGAATAAGTCTTAGTCTTAGATCTATAGAAGCTATTTCTGTTGATTTTATACATGACTCCCATATATCACTTGTTACCTGCACCCCCAACTCATATTCTAAATCTTGTTGTGACATTTCCCACTTCAAAAACATCAGCTCAGGAGATGTGCTGATGCGCATTAACTAAACCAAGAGATTTCCAGGCGATTGCTAAATTGCTTGCAAGCTCACAAGCGATTTCAGCTCCTCTGTACGCCCCGAGATGGACGGCATTGTGGTTTTGAGGTGCACTCCCAACCCGTAAAACTTTGTTCTGTTCTTGGACCCTCCAGGAGAATACCAGAGCGAGGACGGACAAATCATTATTGACGAAGAGGAGTTCATGTTGATTATGAAGATGAAGGACCTGAAGAAACAGTACCGGGTGGATTACGAGGAGCTACGGAACCTCAGGTCGGAGGTCCAGTATTGCCAGCACCTGGTGGACCAGTGCCGCAACAGGCTGGTCTCAGGTACTGCCGGTGGGCAAAGGGCCTGGCATGAGCTTTCTAGCCCGGCATGCGCTGAGCATGCGCTAAGCCTTAGCACATGGCCTGCGTTGGTCTTGTTGGGCAGAAGTACAGGAAATCCATATGTTGTTGGTCTCATAGCAGGCTTCCTCAGGTAAAAATAACGTATTTTTTGCTCTATAAGACTCACTTTTTCCCTCCTAAAAAGTAAGGGGAAATGTGTGTGCGTCTTATGGAGCGAATGCAGGCTGCGCAGCTATCCCAGAAGCCAGAACAGCAAGAGGGATTTACTGCTTTCACTGTGCAGCGATCCCTCTTGCTGTTCTGGCTTCTGAGATTCAGAATATTTTTTTCCTTGTTTTCCTCCTCCAAAAACTAGGTGCGTCTTGTGGTCTGGTGCGTCTTATAGAGCGAAAAATACGGTAGCTGGAACAACCAGAAGGTTTTAGCTGGTTGGAGGGCGGCGTTCAGCACCCCCAAGCATCTTCAGAGGCTTGGAATAAGGCAGAGACAGAGGACCCCAAAGCAGAAGGGCCTGAAAATACTCTGGGGGAATAGATGAAATGTTCCAGATTCTTGAAAGAAATTATGATAGCAAGAGGCTGAAATTAGAACCACGGTGGCCTTAGTATGCACAGGTCCCACTTACTGAACACAATGCATTCCCAAGAAATCATTTGTTAGGAGAGTGTTCGCACAACAAGTCCACAATTTCCATTATTTCCTAAGGGGACATTTCTAATGTGGAATTTGTCCACTCCCTCACTCCATGGTTTCTTCCTGAAATCACTGTAGCCTATCAGTAAAAGAGAGGCAAAATTTAAAAACTGATTTGCCTGACCTCCCCGCCCTCGTTTTTCAGATTTTTTCTACTCTTCGATTTATCTGCCCTTATTCCCAGTATGTTTCCGAGCACAATTCAAAGTGTTGGTGCTGACCTTTAAAGCCCTAAACTGCCTCAGTCCTGTATACCTGAAGGAGTATCTCCACCCCCATCGTTCAGCCCGGACACTGAGGTCCAGCGCCAAGGGCCTTCTGGCAGTTCCCTCCCTGCGAGAAGCAAGTTTACAGGGAACCAGGCAGAAGGCCTTCTCGGTGGTGGCACCGCCCTGTGGAACACCCTCCCACCAGATGTCAAAGAGAAAAACAACTACCAGACTTTTAGAAGACATCTAAAGCCAGCCCTGTTTAGGGAAGCTTTTAATGTTTAATAGGTTATTGTATTTTAATATTCTGTTGGAAGCCGCCCAGCGTGGCTGGGGAAATCCAGCCAGATGGGCAGGGTATAAATAATAAATTATTATTATTAAATTATTCCTGCTTTCTGCGTGAAAGTGGCTGCCACTGACCAGCAAAGCACAAAAAAGGAAGTCGACTGTTTAGATAAGTGAATCTACAGAGCGTAGTGAGGTTTGGGTGTAATTATTTAAGTGCAGATGAGTGAATTTTCAGATAACAAGCATGCGGATGGTGTGACCTTCGTGTTTTGACTGATGGTTACAGACAGGCAAAATGGACTTGGTTGTTCAAATGCGATTTGAAAAATACACAAAGAAAAACAAAATACATGCAATATACATGATATAGGAGGTAACTGACCATATGACCACCTCCTTTCAGAATTCGAAATCTGGTACAACGAGTCCTTCCTCATCCCAGAGGAGGTCCAGGAAGCCTTAAGGCCTGGGGGAGCCATAAGGCTGGGCATGATCCCAATTAACAGAGTCCTAACTCTGGTAAGTAAAGCCGAGACGCATACCTTGGCCTTCCTCGCCCTGTTTCACTCATCAGCTGCTAAGCGCTAATCAGCTGTTGGCACCCAAGAGCTGATCCACACTGGCAACTGCCAAGTTGTTGCTGCCCCAGAAAACCCCCGATATCTCTTGCAAGAATCCCTGTGCCCTTCAGAGGAGGGGGAGAAAAGGGATGTGTTTGTGTGTGTGCCACACGATGCACAGTGCAAGATTCATTGAAGGGAAGATGACCCTTCCTATCTTCTGAAGGACACACCATGATTTATAAGAGCGGAAAGGGAGGTCTTTCCCAATTCCTCCCTCCACAACACACTGCTTGGTGTTGCAATGATACCATACGATAATCTTTATTGTCATTGTCCCACACAGAACAACAAAATTGGAAAAAACCTACATCAGACATTCAAAAACCAACAAGGCTGCTATCCCAGCCTGGTTAGCCCCCTAAAAACTCTGATACCCCATAATTAAATACAATATACTTCCACAGAGACTACCTTAAAGGTAAAGGGACCCCTGACCATTAGGTCCAGTCGTGGCCGACTCTGTGGTTGCAGCACTCATCTCGCTTTACTGGCTGAGGGAGCCGGCGTACAGCTTCCGGGTCATGTGTCCAGCAGGACTAAGCCGCAAACCAGAGCAGCGCATGGCAAACCAGAGCAGCGCACGGAAACGCTGTTTACCTTCCCGCCGGAGTGGTACCTATTTATCTACTTGCACTTTGACGTGCTTTTGAACTGCTAGGTTGGCAGGAGCAGGGACCAGGCAACGGGAGCTCACTCGTCTTGGGGATTCGAACCGCCGACCTTCTGATTGGCAAGTCCTAGGCTCTGTAGTTTAACCCACAGCGCCACCCACGTCCCTACCTTACACTGCATTTAAAACCAAAATCGCATTTGGATAGAAACTGTTTCTCAGGCGGCTAGTCTTAGTCTGCTCAAGCTGCTGAGGGCTCCCTGCATCTCTTTGACCATGCCTTCTCCTCCTCTGGAGGTAGAGATATTTGGCGCATGCATCAGCCAGGTAGACCGGCTTTACTTCCCACTTCTCCCCTGGTGAGGCAGGGCACCGTTTTGTGGTGTGTCCCCCCCTCCCAGTGCCAAAATGTCTCAGGCCGGCCCTGCTTCCCATCATTTGGTAGGTCAAATTTGCTGTGTGCCCTACTATTTTATTCCTGGCTTTTGCATTCCTCTCTCCTCGTCCTTCTAGGATGAAGACGAACAGGAGAGGTTTGAGCGGATGCAGCAGGAAGTGCTGCCGTTCTGCCCGGATTCTGTCTCCTTCTACAATGCCAAAGCAAAGGTGGACCGGAAGGTAAAACTGTGAACCTCTAGGTTCCTTTGGTTCTGTATCAGATGCTAAAAGGAATCAGGAGATGGCCGTGGCGTAGCGTGGGGGGTGCAGGGGGGGCCGGGCACAACATCTGGGGGTTAGGGTTAGGGGGCGCAAATCCACGGGTTAGGGGGCGCAAATCCACGGGTTAGGGAGCGCAAATTACTTGCCTTGCCCCGGGTGCTGACAACCCACGCTACGCCACTGCAGGAGATGGCCGTGATCTTTTTAGCTCCTCTTTTTGAGTTTTCCAGAGGCATCTAACTGGGGCTAATATTTTACAATGTCACGGTCCAGTTCACGGGCGATCGAAGTCCCAGCAGGGGACGTCAGGACCGGGGGCAAGATGGCGGGGTGGGAGCAGGAACGGGGGTCCAGAAGCCAGGAGTCGGGAAGCCTAGAGTCCAAGGGTCAGAAAACAAGGAGTCAAGAAGTCAAGGGTCCGAGGATCAAGAAGCAAGGAGTCACAAAGTCAGGGGTCTGAGGATCAAGAGTCAAGGAGTCAAGAAGTCAGGGGTCCAGGGATCAAGAAGCAAGAAGTCAAGGGTCCGAGGATTAAGACGCAGGGAGTCAAGAAGCCGAGGTTTAAGGATCAGGAAGCAAGAAGCCAAATGCAGCAAGGCAGGGAGCGTGTTGCTGTGGCAAAGAGCCAAAGGGAAATGCTGACCTTATATCCCTTCCTGGCTCTTGCCACCAGGTGCTGTGAGTTACCTGTGAGGCCGCGCCTTGCCTCTTCAGAACAAACTTAGGAAGGCCCCAGTCCTGCAAAGTCCTATCGGTCACAGGGCCTGGCTCCTGCAGGCAAACCTGACATACAACAGGTGGACATTATCCTCCCATTAATGCCCTATAACAGATCAAAGTTGGTGCCTGCGTTGATCTTACGGAAGTAAAATCAACAAAACGATGTCTCTTATTAGACCCGAGCAGGAGTAGAAAGGCATTTAAAGGTTTCATATTTCGCAGAACCTTTTGCCCCACAAATAACAAGCAACTGGTGTGTAAAAAGGTGGGACAGGTTCTTGGATGTTCATTTTCGGTCTCATCCGGTTGCGCAAACAAAAGCTGATCAGTCGCTGCTGGTTAGAATCCAGAGGGCGGGATGTTGCTGCTGGCTCTCAGCTTGCAAAACTGAGATCTGTCCCAGTCTGTGATGGCCTGGGGCTCGGGCTCGGAACCAGAAGAGTCTCAGTCTGCACCAGATCCTTTGCCTCAGGTGGCATCTGAACCTAGTCTGGGGCCTGATTCTGAAGAGCCCCAGTCTGCACAGGTTCCCCTGCAACAAACACCAGCTGGGCCGAGTCAGGGGCCTGAGCCTGCCCTGGCTCCAGATCCTCACCTCGTTGCCTCCAGCTGGGCCATCACTTACAGCTGCTCCACTACCGGTTGGGTCAGGAAAGGCTGAGGCGGCCTCTGGGTCTAGTAACTCACCGACGTCTCCCGAGCTGCAGAGACTAAGGTCTGAGAGAAGGAGAGACCTGAGTACAGTGGTACCTGGGGTTACATACGCTTCAGGTTACAGACTCCACTAACCCAGAAATAGTACCTCGGGTTAAGAACTTTGCTTCAGGATGAGAACAGAAATCGTGCTTTGGCGGCGTGGCAGCAGCAGGAGGCCCCATTAGCTAAAGTGGTGCTTCAGGTTAAGAACATTTTCAGGTTAAGAACAGACCTCCGGAACGAATTAAGTACTTAACCCGAGGTACCACTGTACTCGCAGGAGGAGGGCTCGCCTTCGGGCGAAACAGGGAGGTGAGTCACCAGGGGATCAGGACCGGCCGCTATCCCGACAGAGATAAAAGGCTGTTGGACCCCGTTCCAGGTTGCGGGAGCAACATTGCTGTGTGCTAGATCCTGTACCTGTCCTTGCCTGGTTTCCTGCCTCGTGTCCTGCCTTGGCCCTGTCGGACTGACTCCCAGCAGAATCTTCGGATTCTGGTCTGGTCCTGGACCGCGTTTCAGGGGTTACACCCGGGCCCAGCACAATAATTCCAGCAGGATGTAAACATGGCACAGGCCTCTCCCCTCGTTCACCTGAAACATGGCCCATCGAAAGTGCCAAGCACTTTGCTAGAATACTAAGCAGACAAACCATAGAGTGCAACCGCTTCTAGACATGATTACTGGACAATTGAACCTGCAATAATTCTGTCATACGCAACACGGCAGCTTAATTGGCAGCCTTTTGCCTGCAGAAATAGGCCAGGATGAGACCAAAAATGGACGCAGAGGAGCTTGTTCTGCACTTCAGCACTCTATAAATACTCACTTGGTCTCATGGAAGAGGCCTGAAAAAAGGTTGTGCTTGTTTGAACTATTGGTTTGAATCTATTTTTGCAATTTACGTCAAGGTTAGGGGTGGGGGATGTTTGAGTATTAAAAGGGATGGGGAGAAAAGGCCTAGGAGAAACAGAGTGGGATTTTGAGCACCGAGCACCCCATCCAAAATTACCGTAAGCCTCCCAGGCCTTGACAAGAAACCTTCTATAACCCCACATGGGCTGGAGGCTTAAATAGATTTTGTTTTAACTGAAAGCCAAGATTATCAGGGCTCTGAAAAGCCACTTCTGGTTGGAAAGATCTTAAAGGTAAAGGGACCCCTGACCATTAGGTCCAGTCATGGCCGACTTTGGGGTTGCGGCGCTCATCTCGCTTTACTGGCCGAGGGAGCCGGCGTACAGCTTCCGGGTCATGTGGCCAGCATGACTAAGCCGCTTCTGGCGGACCAGAGCAGTGCATGGAAATGTCGTTTACCTTCCCGCTGGAGCGGTACCTATTTATCCACTTGCACTCTGACGTGCTTTCGAACTGCTAGGTTGGCAGGAGCAGGGACCGAGCAACGGGAGCTCACTCCGTTGCGGGGATTCGAACCGACAACCTTCTGATCGGCAACCTTCTGACCTAGGCTCTGTGGTTTAACCCACAGCTCCATCTTGCATCCCTCTTATTTCAAGACATCTTTTTTTTTTGCACACACCCCCCAAGAATGCCAGGAATAACAGCCCTGTCTCTTTCTGTTTGAAAGCACAAATACGCTGGAGCCATGTCTACCCTTGAGCAAATGCGGAAGAAGCCCGGATCCGTCCAAGCAGCGGTGAAGAACAAGCCCCCTTCCGTCCTCAGCATCGTGTAGCAGAGCCAGAACGCGCCGGGTCTTATTTCTTACAGGTGGAACTAAAGAAATGGACTTCTGAGCGCATCAAAATATGTTTTGTTTTCAGAATAGGCAGAGAGTATAACAGACGTCTAGGGAATCTACATTGTTAATAACACTTGTACATTTCACCAAATGGTATTCACAGAGATTTTTTTTTTCTTTGCATCAGGGATAGGGAACCTCAAGGCCATGGGCAGAACATAGGGCAGAACATAGCCCTCCAGGCCTCACTACCACCCCACTATTCTCTCCAGCCCACACCCCTCACTGGTCCTGCTTTGCACCCTCATTGAGTATTCCTGTTATGAACTCTGGCTTTTCTGGATGGAGATTGGTGTGTGAGTGTCATTGTTAGAAACTGAGATATGAAAGCTAGGAGCTAAACAGCATATTAAACCTAGGTTATGCGCACAACATCGGAATGTCTAGGCGCACTTTTTATAACAAGAATACAAAGATGAAAATGAATGAACTGCAGCTAAAAACCTTATGTTCATTTTTCATGTGGTCTAGTCTGAAGACTTCAAAAAACAGCCATGCCTCCCCCACTCATATTCTTAAGAGGGTCCCTTCTGCAGTCTTCAGAGAGTGGTTAGAAGTGGAGGCAGAAAAAGGTCCCCCTTTCCTTCCACTCTGAACAGGCCCTGGATTTTCCCTACACCCCCTTTCCTTCATATAAATGTATCTTGTTGGCGCCACAATTAACACATTAAATGCCTACACAACTGATGGCAAAGATACCCAGCTTGAGTGTCCAGTTTGCAAACCTAGGTCTTCTTCAATGATCCCACTTCAAATTTTGTTTTGATTTTAAGCATCACTGTGAGTCGGAGGTAGATAACACTTTAACATGCACTACTGTGCTTGCTCTGCAAGAGGTCTGTAGAGCAACAACACGAGAATGGGCCTTTTCAGCTGTGCCTCCCCACTTGTCATTCACAGAGATTGTTAATAAATTAGTGAGAGAAAACTTAATACTTTGCTGAAAGTATCGGAAGAAGACCTTGAATTCGGCTGAGGGAGGTGCAAATGAAGATTTGCCGGGAGGAAAGGCTCTCAGGCTAGTGTTCCACCGATTGTCTCCCCACAAAAGCAAAAGAAGACTGTAGGCTTCCTCGATAATTTGGATGTTCTCATAGGTAATGCAACGAATCCAGAATCCAATAATAATAATAATAATAATAATAATAATAATAATAAATTTATTTATACCCTGCCCTCCCTGGCCAGAGCTGGGCTCAGGACGGCTAACACCAATAAAATAAAATCACAGTAAAAACATAATAGGGGAAAAAGAGAGGGAGGGGAAAAAAGGCAATTTAAAATACAGGTTGCAATGCAATTTAAAATGCAGCCTCATTTTAAAATAGCTCATAAATCAAGACTATAAGGGGAGGGAAACATAAGGGTCAGACCGAGTCCAAACCAAAGGCCAAGCGGAAAAGCAGTTTCCTTCGCCTCAGCACGAGGGCACTGCCACCTCTGCACGTGGTTCTCTCTGTACCTGTGGTGGGTTTGTTGAGCCCTTCGCAATAAATCCCTCTGCTCAATCAGAGACGTATTTTACAGCCTCTATTGTACATATTTACAAGGTACAGAGCATTGCTTCAAGCGTCTGAAGCATCCGTAGCAGATCCCGGGAGTGGGAACTTCCTGCTCCTCCTCCAGCAAAGCAGCTTGGGCAATCCCAAACGTCGCTGTTGTTCCTGGTGTTTTAACCCCCTCCTGTCCTGAGCTGACGGAACAGGTGTTCCCTCTCCCTCTGTGCCTGTGATGGCCTGGGATTCGGAGGCTGAACCTGAGGAATCCCAGCCTGCACAGGATTCCCCGCCTCCAGAACCAGTTGAGCCGGAGCTGGGACATGAGCCTGAAGGGTCCTCACCTGTGCTGGATCCTCAGGTGCAGGCACCAGCTGAATCCGCTCTGGCTCCAGAGGTGATGGAGGACCCATTGCCTGCAGGTGCTCCACTCTCAGCCCTGTCAGGGGAAGGTGAGGTTGCCTCTGGGTCCGGTAATCCTCCAGCCTCTCCTGAGCTGCAGAGGCTCAGGGCAGAGAGGCGGAGGGAACTAAGTTCCTGCAGGAGGAGTGCTCACTTCCAGGCCAGGAGAGGCGAGTCACCAGAGGATCGGGGCCGCCCTATGCCTCGGGGCAGATAAAAGCCAGCCAGCCCCAGTCCCAGGTTGCGGGAGCAGCATTGTTGGTAGCCTGTTCCTGCCTGCACCCTGTCCTGCTCTTCTGCCAGAGTTCCTGACCTCGCCCGACTCCCTGCCTTGGATCCCGCTTCAGCTTTGACGGACAGCCTCCATACCACACCCTTGACCTCAGACTGGACTCGGACCTCGCCGCATGGTTAACCCTCGGTACCAGCACAGTTGTGCTGGTCCAGGGGGGGAGGTTACCATGGGGCGAGGTCCAGGACCTGAGTTGAGGGTCGGCAGACAGTCCTCCTCGGGCGAAACGGGGTCCACAGCGGGAAGCCGGGCAAGGACAGGAACTCTGGGGGGAACAGGACTGGATGCTGGCCGAAACAGCTCATCAACGACGTTGCTCCCGCAACCTGGGACTGGGCTGACTGGCCTTTATCTTCTCTGAGGCCAGGGGCGGCCCCGGTCCCCAGGAGACCCGCCTCTCCTGGCCTTAAGGCGAGCACCCCTCCTGGGAGAAACCAGCTCCCTTCGCCTCTCTGCCCTGAGCCTCTGCAGTTCAGGAGAGGCTGAAGGGTTACTGGGCCCAGGGGGAGACTCACCTGTAGGCACTGAGTCCTCAACCACCTCTGGAGCCAGAGTGGATTCACCTGGTGCCTGCTCCTGAGGATCCGGCACAGGTGCAGGCGCTTCAGAATCAAGGCCCTGCCCCAGTTCAGCCGGCCCTGGAGGCGGGGACTCCTGTGCAGGCTGGGATTCCTCCGGTTCAGCCTCTGAATCGGATTCCCAGGCCATCACAACAGTGCCTGAGCTGGTAGAGAGGTGCTGATGCTCGTTCACATCACCTGAGTGGCTTCCCCTTGCTCTCCACCCTCTTTCAGTGCTGCCTTTTCTACCGGCCCCTCTCTCTCCCCCTCCTTCAACTCCGCAGCCTTCCCTCCCAGCTCCGTGACAGAACCCATCTATTAGAACAGAGCTCCCCCATATAGCGCCTGGCCGCACCCACAGAGGTCTCCCCTGGCACACACAGTGCACCCTTTCGTACTGGCCTTTTGGGAGTTGCAATGGCAAACATCTGGAGTGCCGGGGTGGCGTGGGGCAAAGGTTGCCCTATGTTCGCTACGGATCTCCAACTAAGGGACGTTGCTGGATGTTTTAAAGCACAGAGCACTGGTTTCCAAACCTTCCACGGACCACTTGAAAGTTACTGAGGGTCTTCGCGAACCGCTCAATGATTCTCCTGCCTGTTGTAGAACAACTGTCCAGCACTGTGCTAGATGCTAAGGTCCTTCGGAATTTATTAAAATTAAAACTTTCCAGCATGGACATTCACAGACCACTGCTAGGTGGTGGGAGCCCATCGCAGATGGACAAGTGTTTTTTTCACAGAAAGTCAGCAGGCAGGGCACTAGGTTTTGGAAATCCCCATGGACAGGCCTTGCTCAAAGAGAGGGATGAGGCTCCTGATGCTCTTCGGATGTTGCCGGACTGCAGCTCCCATCATCCTGGACCAAAAGCCATGCTTCATGGGAGCTGAAGTCCAGGAAGTGCCCTGAGAACTTTAGGTAGAGGACTCATTCTGACCTTCCCACGAGAATCATTCCCAAAAGCATTCCTGGGTGGGCCAGAGTGCCTGTAAAAGGGATTGCATGTATGCATTTGAAAGCCAAAGTCAGGTCCTTTCCCAAACTTGGTCTCCCACAGTTTTGGGACTACAACTCCCATCATCCCTAGCTAGCAGTAGTCAGGGATGATGGGAACTGTAGTTCAAAACACAGCAAAGTTTGGGAAACCCTGTTTTACACAGTCACACAGCCATGCTGACCCTGGGGTGTGTTCAGGTGTGGATTGCGGGGGGTGGCACATTCATAACGAGAGTCGCCCCCTATTTCCTTGGGCCCCGCTCCTCCCGAGTATTACGAGGTGGTCTGTTAGAGGTCCTGCATCCGTCGCGCTCACTCCCCGAGGCGGCTGTAATCTCCCAGGACAGAGCGCACCGTCTCAAAGGCCTGCTCAAAATCTCCTTCCTCGCAGCCATGCCTCCAGTACCAGTGCAGGAAAGCGTTGCTCTCGTACATGGCCCTTGCCCGCTGCTCCACCCGCTGCAGGAGGTCAGCTGAGCTGCTGTGGTTGGCACAGATGGTCAAGCTGTGCCGGCCGGGAGCCACGAGGCTGGCAGCATCTGGAGGGAGGACAGAGGTGGTGAATTAGCACAAGCTCTGGTAAAGGTAAAGGGACCCCTGACCATTATGTCCAGTCGTGGCCAACTCTGGGGTTGTGGCGCTCATCTCACTTTACTGGCCAAGGGAGCCGGCGTACAGCTTCCGGGTCATGTGGCCAGCATAACTGAGCCGCTTTTGGCGAGCCAGAGCAGCGCATGGAAACGCCGTTTACCTTCCCGCCAGAAGGTATCTACTTGCACTTTGACGTGCTTTCGAAATGCTAGGTGGGCAGGAGCAGGGACCGAGCAACGGGAGCTCACCCCGTCACGGGGATTCGAACCGCTGACCTTCTGATCGGCAAGTCCTAGGCTCTGTGGTTTAACCCACAGCGCCACCCGTGTCCCTACAAGCTCTGGAGCCAGCCTAATATATATATATTTATAGCAGATGTCCAAAGCACATCATCAGCATGCGTTGGGAACTGCATGCAAAGATGCCACCACCCCATGGAACATCCTACCCAGGGATAATTCATAATTCAGCCAGGACTTTAAAACTAATTGTGCTTGGATATAATATACAGTTGGCTGCATGGGAAAAAGTATGGAAGGACAATCTAGAATTTACAGGGTGTTATACGCTGAAAGAAAATTACAGTCATACCTAGGGCTACAGACGTTTCAGGTCTGTTTTTTCAGGTTTTTCAGGGTACGGACCTGCCAAAACCTGTAAGTTCCAGAACGGGTTACTTCCAGGTTTCGGTGGTCGCACATTCACAGAAGCGCCGAATTGCAACCCGCGCGTTCACAACCTGAGTGTCCACTGTATATACAGTTGGCTGCATGGGAAAAATTATGGAAAGACAATCTAAAATTTACAGGGTGTTACACATGCTGTTGGTATCCAACACTAAGCAGGTTAGCGAAAATGTCTAGGACTAATTCAAGTGTATGTTGGAAGTGTAAGGAAAAAGAGGGCACTTTTGGCCACATGTGGTGGAACTGTAAACAGATTAAGGAATTCTGGGAAATGATATATAATGAACTAGAAAAAATATGTTCAAAATAACATGTTTTGTCAAAAGACCAGAAGCTTTTCTCTTAGGAATTCTAGGTGCAGACATACTGAAGGATATGAGAAGACTATTCATGTACAGCTTCAAGGATGTAGTTGCCCAGCGATGGAAAGAGGAGAAAATGCCAACAGAAGCGGACTGGCAGATGAAATTATTAGACTATGCAGAGATGGCAAGATTGATAGGGAAAGTCAGAAATCAGGAGGAGCAAAACTTCAACAGGGAATGGGACAAATACAAAATGTATCTAAAGGAACACGGTAATCACTTGAGTTCTTTGGAGGCTTTTAACAACTCCTGCAATGTTAAAGAGACTTTGGATATTGTGGAGAACTTCAATGTGGATAAATTATAATATGCAGTTGACTTAGATATACTAAGGACCCACGGAGGGGGAGGAGGGGAGTCCTAAGATTGAGAAGAATATTGTTTAATTTTGGAGTATCAATGTGTTAACCTGAGATTTATTTTGTAAAATCAATAAAAACATTTTTTTGTGCTTTACGGTTTGGCCCTCTTAAATATCTGTGTTTCTCCTTTCCCATATTCCTCATTGTCCTGCACTGCATTTCAACTGTTGCTATTTGTGAGCTGCTCAGAGAAAACTTGTGTTATTAGGAGGTTTCACTACAGTGGTACCTTGGTTCTCAAACGCCTTGGTACTCAAACAACTTGGAACCCAAACACTGCAGACCTGAAAGTAAGTGTTCCGGTTTGTGAACTTTTTTTGGAAGCCAAACATGCTCCATTTTGAGTGCCACGCTTCTGATTTGAGTGTTATGCTGAGGTCTGTTCAGCTACTGACGGATTGATTGTGTGACTGCAGTACATTGTTTATTGCTTTCATTTTATGGATTAATGGTCTCGTTAGATAGTAAAATTCATGTTCAATTGCTGTTTTAGGGGTTGTTTTTAAAAGTCTGGAACGGATTAATCCATTTTGCACTACTTTCTATGGGAAAGAGTGCCTTGGTTTTCGAATGCTTTGGTTTCGGAACGGACTTCTGGAACGGATTAAGTTTGAGAACCAAAGTACCACTGTAGATAGATGCAGTAAGCAGTACAGTAGTACCTCTGGATGCGAACGGGAGCCGTTCGTACTCTGAAGCGAACGCAACCCGCGTCTGCACATGCTGCGATTCGCCGCTTCCGCGCACGAGTGTGACATCATTGTGAGCGTCTGCGCATGCGTGAGCGGCGAAACCCAGAAGTAACGCGCTCTGTTACTTCCGGGTTGCCGCGGAGCGCAACCTGAAAACACTCAAGCCGAAGCTACTTCAACCCAAGGTATGACTGTAATAGTAGTAGTAATAATAATAATAAAATTTACGGCATGTAATGCCTTAAGAGAAAATATTATGAAAATGATTTACAGGTGGTACATGACCCCAACCAAGCTCGCAAAAATCTATCATTTGCCCAACAATAAATGCTGGAAATGTAATGAGACGGAAGGAACTTTTTATCACCTTTGGTGGACCTGCCCGAAGATTAAAGCCTTTTGGGAAATGATTTATAATGAAATTAAGAAGGTACTTAAATGTACTTTTCATAAGAAACCAGAGGCATTTCTCTTGGGCATGGTCGGCCAACTGGTGTCAAAGAAGGATAGGACGTTTTTTATGTATGCTACCACAGCAGCAAGGATCCTCTTAGCAAAGTATTGGAAGACACAAGAACTACCCACACTGGAAGAATGGCAGACAAAGGTGATTGACTACATGGGACTAGCGGAGATGACCGGCAGAATCCGTGACCAAGAAAAAGAGACGGTGGAAGAAGATTGGAAGAAATTTAAAGTATATCTTAAAAATTGTTGTAAAATTGATGAATGCTAAAATGTCAAGGGAAAGGAAAATATAGAATTACAGCTGTAACTGATTAAGTGTTAGAAGAAGCTTAAAAAGAAAATAAGTAATTAATTAATTGGTGTGAAGAGTTGCTGAAGAAATTTTAAAACGGATGCAGAAAAGGGGAGGTAAGGGGAAGTCTGAGAAGTAAGGTTATGAAAAAAGTTTTTGAAATTATACATGTTTATATGTTTTTGTTTGTTTATGTGCGTGTGCTGTTTTGTCTTTTATTTGTGTTGGAAAACCAATAAAAAATTACTACTACTACTACTACTACTACTAATAATAATAATAATAAAATGTCCTGGGCAGAACCAGAACCAGGGGCTTGCGAGACTGACCGGTCCAGTAAGTAGCAGCGAAGGGGTTCCACGAAACGCAGCGGTAGCCTTGCCTCAGCTTCCTCAGGACCAAACTGGGGTTCGCGAGAAAGGCGTCTTCCCGGGGGCCGCGGGCCACAGCCAGCACGGCTGTGCTCTGGTGCTGCCGGCAAGCCTGCTAAGGACCGAGGCACAAAGGAGATGGATGAGCCCTCGCCACCCGACCCACCACCTGCTGCCCTTCCCCGAGACTTGCATCCACGGATGCTCCCGAGGGAGCAGGAATTCCTTCGGCTAAACAGAGCAGGAACAGGGAAATCCAGCCGGACGGTTTTCATTAAGGGTACAGTATTTGTTCTTTGAAACTACCTTCCAAATTCCGCTTTGGGCTGGATTTTACGAAGAGTTTGTTCCATGGGCAAGGAACTGGATCCGGCCCAATCGCCTTCTAAATCTGGTCCACGGACGGTCTGGGAATCAGCGTATTTTCACATGAGTAGAATGTGTCCTATTATTTAAAATGCATCTCTGGGTTATTTGTGGGGCATAGGAATTCGTTCATTACCCCCCCAAAAAATATAGTCCGGCCCCCAACAAGGTCTGAGGGACAGTGGACCGGCCCCCTGCTGCAAAAGTTTGCTGACCCCTGACCTTCTATCCCAGCTGAATTCCTAGTATGATCTGCTATCCGAGACAGGAGATTCTTCCTCCGAACTCTACACTGCAGCCTGCACGGGGGCAAACACCCAGAGGTAGAGAAGCCCAAGTTACTCATTTAACTCCCCCCAGTGAAAGGATACAGGATTTCCATCCAGAGACTGGCGAGGCAGCGGCTGCAGCACGGAAGACGCTAGGCTGTCCCAAAACACCGTCCCCCTGTAGAAATGAAACACAGGCCCCACTCACCACAAAGGCAATCCCATGTGGAGGAAGGTAGGGAGCAGTAACTCGAACAGTGTCAGAGAAATTACCGTATTTTTCGCACTATAGGACGCACCGGTCCATAGGACGCACCTAGATTTGGGAGGGGGAAATAAAGGGAAAAAAATTATTCCCCCCCCCAGGCGCGGGGCTGGGGCGGGGGAAGCCCGAGCTTCCCCCTCCCCCAGAATGGGACCCAGAGCTCTGGGAGCTTGTGGGGCTGGGGGAGGAAGAAGCCCTCCGCCAGCCTCCAAACCATGACGGGAGACAGCGGGAGGGCGCGCTGCGCCTCTCCGGCTGTCTCCCGAGTTTGCGGGGCTGGCGACGGGGAGGAGCAGGCTTCTCCCCCCGCCAGCCTTCTAGCCAAGTCGGGGGACAGCGGGATGGCGCGCTGCGCCTCCCCGCTGTCCCCCGATCTTGTGGGGCTGGCGGTGGGGCTCTCCTGAAGCCTGGAGAGCGAGAGGGCCTGCATTCGCACCATAGGACGCACACACATTTCCCCTTCATTTTTGGAGGGGGAAAAGTGCGTCCTATAGTGCGAAAAATACGGTAACTCTTTTTTCAAAGAAACGAAACAGCTCAGGAATCCAGGCCTAGTTAGACCCTCAGCAGATCAGCTGTGGGGACTGAAGGCCCTCGCTTTTTCACTTTCCCCGCCGGAATATGAGACTCCATCGCCCTGCCTGTCTTTGCTCCCCCCTCTTCATACCTCTTTTGGTTCTGGGAGACCAGGGGCAATGGCAGCTGATCACAGCAGGAAGGGGAGACCCCCAGCAACCTGCTTCCCCAGCAACCTGCCTCATCTCTGCTTCTTCTTTTTTTAAGTGTATCTGAAGAAGTGTGCATGCACACGAAAGCTCATACCAAGAACTAACTTAGTTGGTCTTTAAGGTGCTACTGGAAGGAATTTTTTTTTGTTTTTAAAAAAAATTATTCAAAATTATAACAAGACATATTATCCAAAAACATATCATCCTTGTCCCCCCCCCCATTTTTCCTCCCTCCCCCACCCTCCCCCACAAAACCCCCTCCACCCCCCCACCCCCGACTTCCCTCAGTTCCAGTCTTTGGTTTCTCTAAGAATGCTGTTTTCTGCATGTTACAAAGTTGTATAGATCCTGAAACTATTTAGCTGATTATTATCAATAAAAGGTTTGTGAATGTTTATTCAAAACCTGCCAAGGAGTCCAGTTCGCTTTGTTGCGTCTTCAGATACTTTGTAAAGGGTTCCCATTCATCCTTAAAGTCACAGTTATCCTTGTCCCGTAGCTTGTATGTCAGTTTTGCCAGTTCTGCATAGTCTGTCAATTTTTCTTGCCATGATCCTTTAGTTGGGGTTTCTTCAGTCTTCCATCCTTGTGCTACCAGAACTCTCGTGGCCGTTGTCGCAGAGCCTCATCTCTGCTTCTGGGCTCCCTTCCTCTCCCTCTCCGGACTGCTCTCTGCCCCAGACTCTCCCTGCTCACTGAGCCCAGTTGCCTCTTCAGCTTCCAAAACCTCCTTTTCCCAGTCTGGCCACTCATCTCTGTCCCAGAAACAAGCCGCCTTTCCCTTGGAGGTTCCCCAGCTGGTGCTTTCGCTCCATTCCTCTGCATCTTAGCCAGCCTGTGACAGGAGTAGGCTTATACCAAGCCAGGCCAAAGGCCCATCTAGTACACAGGTAGACAGTGGCCCTCCAGGGTTTTGGAGAAGGGGATGCTATTTGGGACTGAACCTGCGACCATCTGCATAACGACTGAGCCATTCCACTGTCTATATACCAGTTAAACTGAAGAAGATTGGAAGAAATTTAAAGACTATTTACAGAAATATTGGAAAATCAATGAATGTTAGAATGATGTCGGATAGAAATTAAGTGGTTTCCAGCTGTCATGTCTTAAGAGAATATGGAAAAAAGGTTTAGAAGTAGGTTAAAGGTTATTGATAAGGATTTACTGAACTAACAATTTGAATTGGAATACAAAAAAAGGGAGGTATGAGGAGGTCTGGGAAATAAGTTAATGGAAAATAAGTTATGGAAACTTTGTGTGTTTTTAATTATTTTTATTTTTGTATTTTTGCTATTTTTCTTTTTTTTCTTTTTGATTTTTATTGTATTAATATTGAAAATTCTAATAAATATCTTTTAAAAAAAACAACAACTGGGTCAGCCAGCACTATATATTCTGGTACTAGAGTGGTACCTTGGGTTACATACACTTCAGGTTACAGACTCTGCTGACCCAGAAATAGTACTTCGGGTTAAGAACTTTGCTTCAAGATGAGAACAGAAATTGTGCAGTGGTGGCGCGGCGGCAGCGGGAGGCCCCGTTAGCTAAAGTGGTGCTTCAGGTTAAGAACGGTTTCAGTTTAAGTACAGACCTCCGGAACGAATTAAGTGCTTAACCCGAGGTACCACTGTATTGAATTTTTATTTTATTTCTATGTATTCAAATATATATATAAAAATAATTTTTATTTGGTTTTAAAAGAATAAGAAACAAATGCAACAAAACAAACACAAAAATCCATACACAGAAATTACTCTGAATCTCGTGACTTACTCCGACCTCATCCGTGGGTCCCAATAATAACATTTATAACTGCCTATCAGTTTGTTGGGATGCGGGTGGCGCTGTGGGTTAAACCACAGAGCCTAGGACTTGCCGATCAGAAGGTTGGCGGTTCGAATCCCCGCGACGGGGTGACCTCCTGTTGCTCGGTCCCTGCTCCTGCCAACCTAGCAGTTCAAAAGCACCTCAAAGTGCAAGTAGATAAATAGGTACCGCTTCGGCGGGAAGGTAAACGGCATTTCCGTGCGCTGCTCTGGTTCGCCAGAAGCTGCTCAGTCATGCTGGCCACATGACCCGGAAGCTGTACGCCGGCTCCCTCAGCCAATAAAGCGAGATGAGCGCCGCAACTCCAGAGTCGGTCACGACTGGACCTAATGGTCAGGGGTCCCCTTTCCCTTTATCAGTTTGTTATCTCGTTTTTTGCCCATCTAAATTGTCCGTAATTTTTCATTACATTACAAGAGTGTTTAAAATCCTGCTAATGCTGTCATCTCCTTACAGTGGTCTCCTAAGTAAACTATAATTTTTCCCTGTTCTTTTTTAAAGCTTTTGTCCTCTTGGTTCCTGAGCTTCCCAGTTAATTTTGCCATTTCGGAATAGACCATCGTCTTGGTTTGCCATTCTTCTCTGGTCGGGGTTGTCTCTTCCTTCCATCTCTGGTCTAATAATATCCGAGCGGCAGTTGTTGCCTACTTTATGTATGAAAATAGAGACCTCACTCTACACCTTTGTTTGAAATGGAGCTGTTTTAATGAAAATAAGACTTTGGCATGGATTCGGCATTCTAGCTCCCGGAGGCATCCCTGGACTTGACCCTCCAGCTGTTTTGGGACTACAACTCCCATCATCCCGTGCTAATGGGACAAATGGTCAGGGATGATGGGAACTGTAGTCCCAAAACAGCTGGAGGGCGAGTTTGGAGATGCCTGCGCTAGGGCAACAGGGCTTTTCCTCCACTAGTTCAACCTCCTGCAATGCAGAGTCATCTAGTATCACCCCCTGCAACACAAGCAACACAGTAATAATAATAATAATAATAATTTATTTATACCCCGCCCATCTGGCTGGACTTTCCCAGCCACTCTGGGCGGCTTCCAACAAAACACTAAAATACAATAACCTATTAAGCATTAAAAGATTTCCTAAACAGGGCTGCCTTCAGATGTCTTCTAAAAGTTTGGTAGTTGTTTTTCTCTTTGACATCTGGTGGGAGTGCGTTCCACAGGGCGGGTGCCACCACCGAGAAGGCCCTCTGCCTGGTTCCCTGTAACTTGGCTTCTCGCAATGAGGGAACCGCCAGAAGGCCCTCAGTGCTGGACCTCCGTGTCCGGGGTGGATGATGGGGGTGGGGACGCTCCTTCAGGTATACTGGACCGAGGCCGTTTAGGGCTTTCAAGGTCAGCACCAACACTGAATTGTGTTCAGAAATGAGTTGAAGCCTCCCAGTGAGGCCCCTGCTCCTACCTTGTGCTGGATTGGGCTGTGTGGAGGAACTTGAAGGCGGGCATGGGGCAGACGGTTCTCAGCAGCTCCCAGGGCTCCATCCCCATGCTAACCCCACTGAAAAACAAGGGACAGGGCATTGAGAAGAGCAGACGCAACAGGCAACACCTGCCCCAGAGGCTCCCAAACTATTTTGGGGCTGGATAATAATGATGATAATTTTATACCCTGCCCATCTGGCTGGGTTTCCCAACAGAATACAGTGGTACCTCGGGTTAAGTACTTAATTCGTTCCGGAGGTCCGTTCTTAACCTGAAACTGTTCTTAACCTGAAGCACCACTTTAGCTAATGGGGCCTCCTGCTGCTGCCACGTCGCCGGAGCACGATTTCTGTTCTCATCCTGAAGCAAAGTGCTTAATCCGAGGTACTATTTCTGGGTTAGCGGAGTCTGTAACCTGAAGCGTATGTAACCTGAAGCGTCTGTAACCCAAGGTAACTTAGGGATTCTGCTTTGGCGACTGTAACACTGGCTTAAGGAGCCATTTGGCACCTATCTTATATATACAGTGGTACCTTGGGTTACAGACGCTTCAGATTACGGACTGCACTAACCCAGAAATAGTACAGTGGTACCTCGGGTTACAGACGCTTCAGGTTACATGTGCTTCAGGTTACAGACTCCGCTAACCCAGAAATAGTACCTCAGGTTAAGAACTTTGCTTCAGGATGAGAACAGAAATCGTGCTCTGGCAGCAGCGGGAGGCCCCATTAGCTAAAGTGGTGCTTCAGGTTAAGAACAGTTTCAGGTTAAGAATGGACCTCCGGAACGAATTAAGTATGTAACCAGAGGTACCACTGTACCTTGGGTTAAGAACTTTGCTTCAGGATGAGAACAGAAATCATGCTCCGGCGGCACGGTGGCAGTGGGAGGCCCCATTAGCTAAAGTGGTACCTCAGGTTAAGAATGGACCTCCGGAACAAATTAAGTTCTTAACCCGAGGTACCACTGTATTAAAAACACTAAACATTAAAAACTTCCCTAAACAGGGCTGCCTTCAGATGTCTCCTAAAAGTCAGACAGCTGTTTATTTCCTTGACATCTGATGGGAGGGTGTTCCACAGGGCGGGTGCCACCACCGAGAAGGCCCTCTGCCTGGTTCCCTGTAACTTGGCTTCTCGCAGGGAGGGAACAGCCAGAAGGCCCTCGGCGCTGGACCTCCGTGTCTGGGCTGAACGATGGGGATGGAGACGCTCCTTCAGGTATAAAGGGCTGAGGGCGTTTATGATGGCAGTTGTAGTCCAGAACGCGTGTTGGGTGCTAGGCTGGGGATCGCAATCTCAGGTGCACACGTCTGCAGAAAGCATTTGGCCTTTCTTAAGAGAATGCAATGGAACGGCTCTTCAATCAAGCGCTGGCTGGGCAGGAAACAGCAAAAGCGAGCCCCTGTCCCAAGAGCCTGCCTCAGACTCACCTTTGTGATGTGAAAATCTTTAGTGGGCAGAGAAGCCCAGCGAGGCAGGAAGCGAGGTAGGCATTCATAGAAGGGAAGGAGACTTGGCACGAGGCTTCAGGAGTGTCCTTCCTCGCCAGGGGAGCGGCTGCCTGCTTCAGCACCTCGTCGTTGTGAAACAGAAGTACCCCGTCTGCATACCTGGGAGGAGTACAAAGCTGGGTCAGGGTCATTCTGATAGACTAATTTATTATTGTTGTTGTTGTTGTTTAGTTGTTTAGTCGTGTCTGACTCTTTGTGACCCCCTGGACCAGAGCATGCCAGGCCCTCCTGTCTTCCACTGCCTACCAGCATGGTCAAACTCATGCTGGTAGCTTCGAGAACACTATCCAACCATCTCGTCCTCTGCCGTCCCCTTCTCCTTGTGCCCTCCATCTTTCCCAACATCAGGGACTTTTCCAGGGAGTCTTCTCTTATGAGGTGGCCAAAGTATTGGAGCCTCAGCTTCAGGATCTGTCCTTCCAGTGACCAGAATTCAAAAGCATCAATTCTTCGGCAATCAGCCTTCTTTATGGTCCAGCTCTCACTTCCATACATCACTACTGGGAACACCATAGCTTTAACTATACGGACCTTTGTCAGCAAGGTGATGTCTCTGCTTTATAAGATGCTGTCTAGGTTTGTCATCGCCTTTCTCCCAAGAAGCAGGCGTCTTTTAATTTCGTAATAGCTCTCACCATCTGCAGTGATGATGATGATGATGATTATATATCCCGCCTTACAGTAGCTACTACTATGTTATAACATCCACTGTCCTGTGATATCATATGAGTTTGTACTACTGATGAAGCCCAAGACGACGAAACAAGGCTAATATTTCAGAAATCCTTGGCGAGATGAGCGCCACAACCCCAGAGTCGGTCACAACTGGACTAGGTCAGGGGTCCTTTTATTCATAGTATCAAATTGTAGATTTCAACAGAAGTAACTCACACCTGTCTATAAAATGTGTGAGATCATGTTATTGTATTTATTTGCATTACTTAGAGCTTTAACTACTGATGAAGCCCAGGACGGCAAAACAAAACAAATATTCCAGAAATCCTTGTCTTAGACTTTGTGAAAGGGTTTTGTGGATCTGTAACAACCTTTCAGAGTGCCTGGCGTGCTCTGGTCCATGGGGTCACGAAGAGTCGGACACGACTAAACGACTAAACAACAACAACAACAACCTTTCGTGTGGATTGTTGGACTCTATGAACAGACAGGTGGAATAGACATTTTCACATGTATGGAACTTATGCATAAACTGATTAGAGAATGAACTGATCCACTGGGTCTTCTACTTTTCCCGTTGAACTTTATGAGCTACTTCTGTTGAAATCTACAATTCAATACAACGAATAGTATATATTATTTTTTCAAACCTACAGCCGGTTATGTCTTGTGTGTTTATTGAATGTTTCACGTAACCAGAGGTTTGTTGTTGTTTTGCGCTTGTTTATATATGAACAACTTGCATATAAACGCAGGCTTGCAATGGATAAATTCAATGATATTTGGAATCCATTCTTACAAATACTGGAACAGGTTAAGATCTGGTGAAGTACAATAACAACCTTGTGAAATATACAGTTTGGGGTTTCCCACCCATCCTCCCCCCTTGTTTTCCCTTCTGCACAGGTTCTGTTTCTCCTTATTGTTTGCATCTCACCATGCCTGGTGCAAGGGACGCGGGTGGCGCTGTGGGTTAAACCACAGAGCCTAGGACTTGCTGATCAGAAGGTTGGTGGCTCAATTCAACAGGGTGAGCTCCTGTTGCTCGGTCCCTGCTCCTGCCAACCTAGCAGTTCAAAAGCACGTCAAAGTGCAAGTAGATAAATAGGTACCACTCTGGCGGGAAGGTAAACGGCGTTTCCGTGCGCTGCTCTGGTTCGCCAGAAGCGGCTTAGTCATGCTGGCCACATGATCCAGAAGCTGTACGCCAGCTCCCTCGGCCAATAAAGCGAGATGAGAGCCACAACCCCAGAGTCGGCCACGACTGGACCTAATGGTCAAGGGTCCCTTTACCTATGTCTGGTGCACATATAGTTAGGTACTTTTTGAACTTTCAATAAAGATGGTTTTTTTAAAAATATGCTTGCATGCTTGGAGGAGAACCATTGAAATAAAGTGGAAATGCCTAACTCTGGCACGTTCATTCTGACCTGTCTACCCTTAGTAGCTCTTCAGTCAGCTATATTCCAGTGTCGTTGCCTTTCCCCTTTTGCTGGCCAAGCCTTGTAAGAGATAGACCTTCCTTTACTCACCTCTGAAGCCAAGAAAGGCACAGCAGGGCGTTGTAGTGCTGCAGAGGGCTCTCACCAGCTTGGTGCGGGGCCACCGAGACGGACAGGATGTGGCCGAGGGGGTACTCTTCTCGAATGGCTTCGCACAACCGCGAACTCAGCCCTAGGGGAAAAGAGCCCAACGCAAACGGATTAGCATTGCTTAACACCAGAGAAAGAAGGAGTTGCTATTATTATCACTGCTAATAAAAATAATAAGTATAAGAATGAGGAAATCCCGACAAAAGAACAGCGGCAAGAGAAATTGATGACTTATGCAGAACTGGCTAAATTGCGAGATAAGGACAACGGTGACTTTAAAGAAGAATGGGAACTTTCTACAAATTACTTTAAAAGACAACAAAATGAATTGGACTCGTGGCAGGTTTTGAATAAACATACACAAATTTATTGATTGATAGCATGGTAGATAGATAACGTAAGGATTTGCATAATTTTACAGCATGCAGAGAATAATATGTGTTGAGAAATCAGAGAGAGGAGCTGAGGGAAGTCTCTGGGGGAGGGGGATTTGAGGGGGTGGGGGGAAGGGGGGGAAATAATGAATATGATATGTTTGGATAAGTTGTTGTGTTGAAATTGCTAATAAAAGTTTTTTTATATAATAATAATAAGAAGAAGAAGAAGAAGAAGAAGAAGAAGAAGAAGAAGAAGAAGTTGTTTAAGTATATGTCACCCATCTGACTGGGCTTCTCCAGCCACTCTAGGCGGCTTACAGCATATATAAAAACACACCAAAACATCAAGCATTTTTTAAAAAAATCCTATACGAGCAACAAACAAACAAACCAATAAATTGATAGAAACCAATAACAAGAATAAAGAGTTTATAAAAGGTAAAGGTAAAGGGACCCCTGACCATTAGGTCCAGTCGTGGCCGGTTCTGGGGTTGCGGCGCTCATCTCGCTTTACTGGCAGAGGGAGCCAGCATACAGCTTCCGGGTCATGTGGCCAGCATGACTAAGCTGCTTCTGGCGAACCAGAGCAGCGCACGGAAACGCCGTTTACCTTCCTGCCGTACCTATTTATTTGCTTGCACTCTGACGTGCTTTCGAACTGCTAGGTTGGCAGGTTGCAGGGACCGAGCAACAGGAGCTTACCCCGTTGCGGGGATTCGAACTGTTGACCTTCCGATTGGCAAGTCCTAGGACCTGTTTAGTGGAGTTTGTAATGTTTGATGTTTTAGCGTGTTTTTAAGATTCTGTTGGGAGCCGCCCAGAGTGGCTGGGGAAACCCAGCCAGATGGGTAGGGTATAGATCATAAATTTATTATTGTTGTTGTTGTTGATTATTATGAACCATCTTCAGAGGCAGCCCACACCATGCCTTTAAAAGCACATGGCTTCACCCAGAGAATCCTGGAAACTGTAGCTCACCGCAGGTGCTGGGAAGTGTAACACCGTCAGGTGCAAACCACGGTTTCCAGGATTCTTTGGGTGAAATGCATTGTGCGGCTGTGGCCGTAGTCAGGGGAGGGGAAAATAACTTTTGTTCAAGCGATGTCCTCACCAGCTCCTGTGCCCCCACTGAGGCTGTGGAACAGTACAGTCCCACCGTAGAAATCCCTTTTCTCGGCCTCTTTCTGCAGACTCTCCATCGTCCGACTGCACAAGCTCTGCTCGCCCTCCGAACGGACGCCGTGATAACCTGTGAACCGCAAAAGGTACAGACACCAAATGAGAACAGCTGCTGGAGACGAGCAACAGGGCAGGAGGGTCCCTGCTTTTAATTATAATTTTTATTAAATTTCTGTTTCACATTTTAGAATACAGTCATACCACGTTACGTTTGCTTCATGTAACGTTCTTTCAGGTTGCGTCCCACGGCAACCCGGAAGTACCGGAAAGGGTTACTTCTGGGTTTCGCTGCTCACGCATGCGCAGAAGCGCAAAATGATGTCATGTGCATGTGCAGAAGCGCCGAATTGCAACCCGCGCATGCGCAGATGCGCCACTGCGGGTTGCGCTCTTTTCATGTTGCGAACGGGCCTCCGGAACGGATCCTGTTTGCAACCAGAGGTACCACTGTATTCACTTAAACAACCTTAAAATATCAGTGATTTCCCTTCCTCTTTCCATGGTTCATTTTGCACAGCATAAATCCCTACATATTTTATATACCTTTTTTTCGCTCTATAAAATGCACTTTTCCCCTCCTAAAAATAAGGGGAAATGTGTGTGCGCCTTATGGAGCGAATGCAGGCTGCGCAGCTATCCCAGAAGCCAGAACAGCAAGAGGGATCGCTGTGCAGTGAAAGCAGCGATCCCTCTTGCTGTTCTGGCTTCTGGGATTCAGAATACTTTTTTGTGTTTTCCTCCTCCAAAAACTAGGTGCGTCTTGTGGTCTGGTGTGTCTTACAGAGCGAAAAATACAGTAAACGAAACCAAGCAGTATTCCATTATAACAGGCACGTCCAACTTCAAAGACATTGCAATCTATTCCCACTATAAAAGAAACTGGCATCTACCCACTGGATTGACCAACACTGTTGAGCTTTTTTTAGAAATCCAAAGTTGTTGAGTTTTTTTTAGAAATAAGAAGTAGTTGAGCTTTTTTGGGGGGTGATCAGGGTCCCACAATCAGCCGCGATCGACCAGTAGATCGCGATCGACCTGTTGGACATTCCTGCAATATAACATCCACCAAAACTTCCCTACACTGTTAATTTTATCTTAATGCTGCTGCCCACATTTTCAAATACAGTCGTACCTTGGCTCCCGAACGCCTTGGGAGTTGAACATTCCAGCTCCCGAACCATCAAAAACAATCAGCTTTTGGAAGCCAAAAGAACTAGCTTCCGAATGGCTGCATGAGCCATGCTTTGGTTTCTCAACGTTTCAGAAGTCGAGGTACAACTGCACACGCAATTTCCCTCCAGTGTGAGAGCCAGTGTGGTGTAGTGGTTAAGAGCGGTGGACTCGTAATCTGGTGAACCGGGTTCGCTTCCCTGCTCCTCCACCTGCAGGGTGACCTTGGGCCAGTCACACTTCTCTGAAATCTCTCAGCCTCTCCTGCCTTTCACTCCCTTTAAGGAGTCTGAAAGCGGCTAACATTCTCCTTTCCCTTCCTCCCCCACAACAAACACTCTGTGAGGTGAGTGGGGCTGAGAGACTTCAAGGAAGTGTGATTGGCCCAAGGTCACCCAGCAGCTGCATGTGGAGGAGCGGAGATGGGAACCCGGTTCCCCAGATTACAAGACTACCGCTCTCAACCACTACACCACACTGGCTCTCAAGCAGGAAAGGAAGGAAGCCAAGAGGCAGAGATGAGTCAGGCTGTTGAAGAAGCCCTTCTGCTGTGACAAGCTCCTCTCCCTGCTTATCTCCCAGAACCAGAAGAGGTCTGAAAAGGGCAGAGCAGAGGTTGGTTGCATGCGGGCGCTGACTCCGGATTGCTTGGGGAAAACCCTGGAAAGACGACTGTGGAGAGGTGGGGACCTTCTGTCTTGGCAAGTGATCCATGGGTCAAGACCTACTAGGGATGATCCGCTGTGTTCACGAGGCCTGACACTCAACCAAGTCTGTGCAGATGTTCTTGCTAATAAAAAGTTAACTCCAGCATTGATGGGGCTTGGACGATTGCCATGTGCTCTATGTGGGGCTACCTTTGAAGGTGACCCGGAAACTACAGTGGTGCCTCGCTAGACGAAAAGAATCCGTTCCGCGATTCTCTTCGTCTAGCGGTTTTTTCGTCTTGCGAAGCAAGCCCATTGACAGCTTAGCGGATTAGTGCTAGAGCTGTCAAGCGGCTTCCAGCGATCAGCTGTTAAGCGGCTTATCAGCGGAACAGCTGATAAGCGGCTTAGCGGCTTAGGAAAAGGGCAAAAAAACACAAAAAAACCCCGCCGGGGGACGCAAGATTTTTTTGTCTTGTGAAGCAACCCCATAGGGAAATTCGTTTTGCGAAGCGCCTCCAAAACGGAAAACCCTTTCGTCTAGCGGGTTTTTCATCTTGCGAGGCGTTCGTCTTGCGGGGCACCACTGTACAACTAATCCAGAATGCGGCAGCTAGACTGGTGACTGGGGGCGGCCACCGAGACCACATAACACCGGTCTTGAAAGACCTACATTGGCTCCCAGGACGTTTCCGAGCACAATTCAAAGTGTTGGTGCTGACCTTTAAAGCCCTAAATGGCCTTGGCCCAGTATACCTGAAGGAGCGTCTCCACCCCCATCGTTCAGCCCGGACGCTGAGGTCCAGCGCTGAGGGCCTTCTGGCAGTTTCGTCACTGAGAGAAGCCAAGTTACAGGGAAGCAGGCAGAGGGCCTTCTCGGTGGTGGCATCCATCCTGTGGAAGCCCCTCCCATCAGATGTCAAAGAGATAAACAACTACCTGACATTCAGAAGACATCTTAAGGCAGCCCTGTTCAGGGAAGTTTTTAATGTGTGACATTTTAGTGTATTTTTGGTCTCTGTGGAAGCCGCCCAGAGTGGATGGGGAAACCCAGCCAGATGGACAGGGTACAAATAATAAATTATTACTAGTAGTAGTAGTATCGCTACAACGGAGAACTCTGGGGCTCTTACCATAAGCCCAGTTGCTGCCTCGTCCCTGCTTCCCCATGATGAGATTGGACTCTCTGAATACCCTGGTTTTGGGGTGGGGGGAGGAGAAAGGAAGAATGATGATGATGACGATAAGGATGAAACTATCAGAGAGACTTTATTTGGGTCTGTGTGCACTAAAGCAATAGAATAAAAATACGCTTCGCGTGGTGGTTCTGTTCCTGGCCCCCATGCGTGTCGCTGCAGCGCATATAAGCGCACTGCGTCACCCCCCCACCCCCATTTCTACCTTCTTCCAGTTCCAAAAGGGATCATATGTCAACTGGATGCACCTAAACTGGTCGTAACCAGGAAAGTGGATTTCTGCAATCTGAACCAAAGGAAAGTGCATATAAAGCTTATTTTGCACAATTTAGCATTCTGGCTAAATGGGACGTGGGTGGCGCTGTGGGTTAAACCACAGAGCCTAGAACTTGCCGATCAGAAGGTCGGTGGTTCGAATTCCCGCAACGGGGTGAGCTCCTGTTGCTCGGTCCCTGCTCCTGCCAACCTAGCAGTTCGAAAGCACATCAAAAGTGCAAGTAGATAAATAGGTACCGCTCTGGCGGGAAGGTAAACGGCGGTTCCGTGCGCTGCTCTGGTTCGCCAGAAGCGGCTTAGTCATGTTGGCCACATGACCCGGAAGCTGTACGCCGGCACCCTCGGCCAGTAAAGCGAGATGAGTGCCGCAACCCCAGAGTCAGTCACGACTGGACCTAATGGTCAGGGGTCCCTTTACCTTTCTGGCAACCTTTCACCACTGGAAATCCCGCTTACCCAACCCGGTTTCTGAGATTTCAGCAGATGCTAAAAGCTACCAAGCCTCTTCTCGGCTATGCAATCTCATAAAAGGCTTGTCCCCTCTTGTATCCTTCCCCATATCCATGGAATACAGTGGTACCTCAGGTTACATACGCTTCAGGTTACAGACTCCGCTAACCCAGAAAGAGTGCTTCAGGTTAAGAACTTCAGGATGAGAACAGAAATCGTGCTCCGGCGGCACGTCGGCAGGCCCCCATTAGCTAAAGTGGTGCTTCAGGTTACGAACAGTTTCAGGTTAAGAACGGACCTCCGGAACGAATTAAGTACTTAGCCCGAGGTACCACTGTACTCACTACCCGAATAAATCTATTAACAGTGGCCCGGAGATTTCTTACGTTGCCTTGCAAGGAATGCAGGGCGGCGGAGCTGGAGCCCCCTGTCACTTACCCTCTTTTGACTTGTTTCTGCAGTTTCCTCACCACTTTGGGTTCACTGTCCACACAGATGGCGCTCAGATGGCCATCCTGGGAGCAGAACGGGTAACTGGAAGAGACACAGCAGCGGCTCACATCAGGGAAGACCCAAGACACCCTCGGTCCACTTGAAATTCCTGCATTGCAGTGGGATGGACTAGACAATCGTTGGGGGCCCTTCCATCTCTACAATTGTATGATTCTATGAATCCTGGAGGGACGCGGGTGGCACTTTCGGTTAAACCACAGAGCCTAGGGCTTGCCAATCAGAAGGTCAGCGGTTCGAATCCCCGCGACAGGGTGAGCTCCTGTTGCTCTGTCCCAGCTCCTGCCAACCTAGCAGTTCGAAAGTCTTGGAACTTTGAAGTGTCAGGCATAGCCCTATTGGCTTTAGCCCAAACGTAGCAGAGTTTTCCTGCACAGCGAAGAAGCTAGTTGCGGCAGTAATGACTAGTCAGCTAGACTCAGAATAACTATTTACAGGATTTATTAAAAAGGAGAAAATAAAACCAGCAGAGTTTCTGCATACAAATAAAAGCAAAATAAATCCTCTCTTTTCTCTCTCTCTCAAAACCATACACAGCACTTCTACTCCTAACACACCTCACATCAAACTGAGCTAGCAATCCCTAGTTAAGAGTTGAATGCTGGTCGTTAACCAATCAGAGTAAGCAGTTTCTAGGTCAAGCTGACCTGGGCTTTCTGCCAAGAGTAAATTGACACTGCCTTGAGTTAATTGTTTGAAGCCAGAATCTGCAAGTTTCCCATGAGAATCAATTAACAGAAACTGAACAGAAAGCACGTCAAAGTGCAAGTAGATAAATAGGTACCTCTCCGGCGGGAAGGTAAACAGTGTTTCCGTGCGCTGCTCTGGTTGCCAGAAGCGGCTTAGTCACCCTGCCTGTGGACAAAAGGCCGGCTCCCTCGGCCAGTAAAGCGTGATGAGCACCACAACCCCAGAGTCATCTGCGACTGGACCTACTGGTCAGGGGTCCCTTTACCTTTATCCTTTACATTTGAAGGACGCAGGTGGCACTGTGGGTTAAACCACAGAGCCTAGGACTTGCTGATCAGAAGGTCGGTGGTTCGAATCCACGCAACGGGTTGAGCTCCCGTTGCTCGGTCCCTGCTCCTGCCCACCTAGCAGTTTGAAAGCACGTCAAAGTGCAAGTAGATAAATAGGTACCGCTCCGGCGGGAAGGTTAACAGCATTTCTGTGCGCTGCTCTGGTTGCCAGAAGAGGCTTAGTCATGCTGGCCACATGACCCGGAAGCTGAACGTCAATAAAGCGAGATGAGCGCGTGCAACCCCAGAGTCGGCCGCGACTGGACCTAATGGTTAGGGATCCCTTTACCATTTATGAATCACAGAGTGACTCCAGAACTTTGGAGAAATCCCGCTATGCAAACAATCAGTGCAAAGTCTGTTTGAAATCACTGCAATGTAGTAAGTGATGGCTTTTTGTCACTGACAATGCCCCCCAAAATGCGAGTTGCTTAAGGAATGGGAAGCCTGTGATCCTCCAGATGTTGCTGGGATCACAACTCCCATCACCTCTCACCGCTGGCCCTGCTGGCTGGGGATGATGGGATCTGGAGTCAAGCGGCAGATCAAACGCCACCGGATCCTAGTCCTTGGGTTAGATGGCTTTCACCATTTCTGGTTTTGAGAAGCCCATTGCTTTTCAGAACAGCTCTAGAAGGAGTTCCAGCCAAGGAAATTAAGAATTGCATCCCTCCCCCCATCATTAGATTCAAAATTAAACCCAGAGCTCTGTATTTGTTCCTCCTGGCTCAGCTACTGAGACATACTTGAGGGGTGAGGACGAAGGCCTGTCTCTGATTTGAAGCCTTTTAAAAAGGCAGAGGAATTGATTGACGTATTTTTTCCTGTCCACCCAGGGGAAAAGGAGGAGGCCATGTTTTTCCCTGGGCCAAGAGGATACAGCTATGATTACTACAGAAACGTAATGTTCATAAACCATTCCCAAGCATTCAAAGTTCTTCACGTGCATCAACTAACTGAACAACTACCCAGCAAGAAAAGTCACAAGAGGAGGATATTAATAGACAAGATAATCAACTGCTTTTATATGCAACAATGGCAGCAAGAGTACTATTGGCACAGAAGTGGAAACAAGAAGAACTACTGACAAAAGAAGGATGGCAGGCGATATTAATGGACTATGCAGAATTAGAAAAGATGACAGGAAGGATTCGAAACCTGCGGGATCAGAGATTCTCAGAGGACTGGAGTAAATACGTGAATTATTTGAAAAGCAATTGTAATCCACAATTACAATTACTAGTAGGATTGCAAGTTTGGTAAGGAGGACTGTACGAAATATTGCAAAGGAAAGTAAAGGTAAAGGGAGCCCTGACCGTTAGGTCCAGTCGCGAATGACTCTGGGGTTGTGGCGCTCATCTCGCTTTACTGGCCAAGGGAGCCGGCGTACAGCTTCCGGGTCATGTGGCCAGCATGACTAAGCCGCTTCTGGTGAACCAGAGCAGCGCACGGAAACGCCGTTTACCTTCCTGCCAGAGCGGTACCTATTTATCTACTTGCACTCTGATGTGCTTTCGAACTGCTAGGTTGGCAGGAGCAGGGACCGAGCAACGGGAGCTCACCCCGTCGCGGGGATTCAAACTGCCAACCTTCTGATTGGCAAGCCCTAGTAATAGTGAAATTAATGAAATGCAGATTAAGTGATAAAGACTGAAAAATCTGCAGATGTCCAAAATATTGTATAAGAAAATATGTTATATGATTTGTGGAGGTTTTATGTAAAAATCAATATGAAAAGTCCCAAGAGACTGAAAGCCCAACTATAAGCCTGTGGTCTGATCCAGCAAGCTCTTCTAACAGACGTACATATCAGCTTCTCGGCTACTTGTGCCGGTAACGATTTGCCACCATTCCTGTCCAATCTGGTTGCCACACTGTCCAATCTGTAGCCACACGGCAGACATGGTTCCTGGAAGAGTAAAGACAGACAACATACCATTGTTAGACACAGGACCTCAGAACAGGCGAAGATGTTAATTGCGTCTCTGGACACGATAAAAGCAGGTGATGTTGAATGGCCATCTTTTGTTGTTGGCATGGGTCTGTCTCGAGTGACAATGGAGTGTGCCTGAGGGGATGAAGTCAAACCACCATGTTGGCAGTACTTAAGTAAGCTCCCTGGGGCACAAGCATGGGCAGTGTGCCTGAAGGTCCTGGGCTGCCCAGAGGACAAGACCCCTTCTCGGCCTCGCTGATGAAGCCCAGAGCAAGATGATTGCCACCTGCTTGGTTTCAAGATTTGCCGGAAGGTGGCATACAACCATTTTAGGGACTCCATTCCAAATACACTAATACCTCCGCAAACGTCCGCCCCACTGACAGTCCATTTTGGCAAATGTCCGTGGCAAACCCGGAAGTACCAGAATGGGTTACTTCTGGGTTTGCTGTTCACGAATGAACAGAAGCACTAAATCATGCTTTGCGCATGCACAGAAGTGCAAATCGCTCCGCACACAGAGCGGAGCTTTCGTCAAGCGTCCAGGGCTCTGGAACGGATCCTGGACTCAAAACAAGGTACCACTGCATGTAAAAAAATAAAAAAATAATTTAGCTTTACGTAATGATTGTACACAACAAACATAACAATTCCAAAAAGAAAAAGAAAACAAAAGATTCTCTCGGATCTTGAGACCTCCCTCCCTGAGTTCCATTTCTAAATTTTATCCCTCCATCTTTTACTGTAATTTATCTATTATATATCCATAGTATCCAAAGTTTGTGTTACTTTACAAGTGTTATTGTATTCCTGCTAATGATTTCAGCTGTTTACACTGGTCTCTAAGATATGTTATGAAGTTATTCCAATCCTTGATAAAGATTTGGTCTTCCTGATTTCAGATCCTTCCCGACATTTTTGCCATTTTGTCATAGTTCATCAACTTGGTCTGGCATTCTTCTCTGGTCGGGACTTTATCTTCTTTCCACCTCTGGGCTACTAATATCCGTACAATGCTGGATGGAACTTTAGATGATGACCAAAACCTGGCTTTCCTTTAGATGTCCTCCAAACGATAACATCTGCTGTGTTATGCTTTCCTTCTCCTACATTGGCGACTTTCCCAGGCTGATGAGCTCCATCTGCCCCTCACTTCTGTGATAGGAATTTTGAGGTCTTAAAGGTAAAGGGACCCCTGACCATTAGGTCCAGTTGTGGCTGACTCTGGGGTTGCGACACTCATCTCGCTTTATTGGCCGAGGGAGCCAGCGTCCAGCTTCCGGGTCATGTGGTCAGCATGACTAAACCGCTTCTGGTGAACCAGAGCAGTGCACGGAAACGCCATTTACCTTCCCGCCGGAGTGGTACCTATTTATCTACTTGTACTTTGACGTGCTTTCGAACTGCTAGGTTGGCAGGAGCAGGGACCGAGCAACGGGAGTTCACCCCGTTGCCGGGATTCAAACCGCCGACCCTCTGATCGGCAAGTCCTTGGCTCTGTGGTTTAACCCACCTGCGTCCTTTATATGTTAAATGTTCAAAAGTGTACCAACCAAGCACATGCATAGATCAGCACAGGAAGACTGACCTGGAACCATTTTTTATTCCCAAACTGACCAAATGTTTTCTATGCAAGGTCAAAGGAAAATGGAAAAGCCTCTCCACTGTCTTTTCCTTCACAAATCCTGTCTTAAGGGCACATTTAAGATATGAATAGGGTGTGAGCCTGTGACCTGGCCCAGGATCTAAGTATTTATCATTACAAAAGACTGGCCAGGCTCCCCAGGCAATCCAATCAAGTAAGCAGGGCATAGGTGCCGACTCCATGGGGCCTGAGGGGGCCCGAGCCCCCTCAAAAATTCGTTTGGGGGGGCTCTGCCCCCCCAATACTTTAAGAAAATTATTAGTTATATTATGCTTTGTAAAATCACAAAATTATGTTGGTATTTTTTATTTTCCTTTTTTGACGATAGTTACCTTTTAAAATACATTCAGTAATGAGTTAAAACAAAGCCACTCCCGATCTAGAGAGGGGGTGGGGTTGCGGGCTCTCGACCCATCAACAATCTCGCGGGGCTGGTGTCAGCCCCGCGAGAAGCGGGGATTCCCCCTAGCTCATTAATATTCACTGCCCATGGCGGCAGCCAATCGGCTGCCGCAAAGGGCGGGCCCTCACAGGTTCACTTAAGGTCGGGGCAGCCCGGGGCTCGCCCCTTTCGTTCCCCCAGCAGCAGCGGTTTGGAGGTCTTGGCCCCCCCCAATATTTTTTATAAGTCGGTATGGGCCCCCGCCCCCCCAATATTTTTTATAAGTCGGCGCCCCTGAAGCAGGGTATACAATCAAGTACCCTGCCAGACAGGAGATAAACGACTCAGATTTCTGCTGTAGACCACCTTTTCTGTGATGTAGGTATATCTGGGGGGGTGGTCTTGGGTTACACCCCTTCTGTGATGTATGTATGATGTATGGAGGGGTGGTCTTGAGCTTGAGGGCAGGGAATTTAAAATGTCTATATAAGGCCTTGTGCGCCATTGTTCTGGGTTCCTCCTCCTTTCCTGCGTGTGAGGGGAGCATCCTGTTGCAACAGATCAATAAAGATCAGGCTTACTAGCTGCTTTGCTTCTCAATATTCTCTGGTTGGCCTCTGTTATTTTCTCCTACCAATAGGGAACCTATGTAAGGACTCTATATGGGCTCTTGGATACCCCATAAGGGAAAGGGGCAGGTTTTTGTTTACAACAAAGCCTTCAACTATGTTCCATGCAGGTCTCCTTTTGCAAATATTCATTTCATACAGGTGTTATTATTGCAGAGCTAGGATCGGTTCTGCCAGGGTATGGAATAAAATGTTATGCATTTTGCCTAGCCAAAGGTAAAATACATAAAACGGAACAAAATGGATTACACAGCTTAAATAATTATTAAAATCATGTTCTATTCTGCCACGGTGGTGCCCTTGGAAGCAGGCTTGGGTTTACTGCTTACTCTTCTGTGAAAAGCCACCAAGGCAGGCGGCTAGTCTCACTGGTAAGGCTATGTTCTCATCAGCATAAACTGATGGCCCAGAGCCAGCTAATCCAGGTGGATTAATGCTTACCAGGGACACTGAATCACAAAAGAAAGATGTTTGTTTTAGCAGGCACCCCATCAGAAAGCAACAAGGAGGTCTCTTCCAGGTGAATGGGAGATGAATAGCTAGAGGCATAAAAGGAATCACTGTATGTTAAAAGGCCAACTGCTTTGTTATGAATGGGGTCCCGGGAACAGTTGCAAAGATCCTGAAATAAATTAAGCACCTAAGCAATGTTGCCTTGTAGGAGGTGTTTATAATGCATAATCCAGGTGGAGCACCTTTGCATTTTCTGAATTGCAGCAGATGGGCAGCAGAAACAGCCTTGTGGTGAAAAGTTACTGCTCCTTTTTGTATGCCAACAGCATAAACGTCCTGCACCAAATCAGACCCCCTGGACCCCCTAGCACAAAATGGTCTATTCTGGCTCTCCAGGCAGAGGGGTCTTTGACATCTCTCAATATCCCATCCAGTTTTTTAAAAACAAAAATGGAGGTTGAACTTAAGTACATCAAGTATGTGATGGCCAGCCTTGCTGGCGATTGGGTTCCAAGTCCAAAGGATGGCTTTCCCCATATTTATTTACCTACTTAATTTCTAGAGCTGCCCCATAGCAGAAGGACTCTAGGGCAGGCATAGGCCCTCCAGATGATCCCTAGCTAACAGGACCAGTGGTCAGGAATGATGGGAATTGTAGTCCCCAAATATCTGGAGGGCCAAGTTTGCCTATGCCTGCTCTAGGGAGCCAGTGTTGGGACTAGGACCTGAGAGATCAGGGTTCAAATCCCCACTCAGTCCTGAAGCTCCCTGGGTGACCTTGAAGTCAATAGCAGCCTCTTAATCTTTCCTTATGGGACGTGGGTGGCACTGTTAAACCACAGAGCCTAGGGCTTGTCAATCAGAAGATTGGCGGTTCGAATCCCTGTGACGGGGTGAGCTCCTGTTGCTCGGTCCCTGCTCCGGCCAACCTAGCAGTTCGAAAGCATGTCAAAGTGCAAGTAGATAAATAGGTACCGCTCCAATAGGAAGGTAAACGGCGTTTCCGTGCGCTGCTCTGGTTCACCAGAAGCGGCTTAGTCATGCTGGCCACATGACCCGGAAGCTGTAAGTAAAATGAGATGAGCGTCACAACCCCAGAGTCATCTGCCACTGAACCTAACGGTCAGGGGTCCCTTTACCTTTAATCTTTCCTTACAGGGTTGCTGTAATGTAGAGATTAGCTGAGTAGCGGGGTGAACCATGGACTCCTTGGAGAAAAAAGTGTGTATAAATGCAATAAATCTTCTTACCTGCTTAAGAAAGCTGGAGAGGCCAGCGAGTTGGAGATGCACCTGTCACAAAACACACCCAGGGAATTTCTAGCACTGTTGTGAACAAACAAACAAATATTATTCATCTATCAGATTTATTACCCATTCCAGGGTGGTTTAATAGCAGCTTGAAAACACAATAAAAGCAAGACAAAAGAAATACTTGTGAGTAAACACGTGATAGGATCAGGCTGCAAACGATGAAAAAATGTGCCCATTTCAGGGGAGAAATCAGGCTGCAAACGATGAAAAAATGTGCCCATTTCAGGGGAGAAATGCGTTGTTACAATGCAAACCAGTCGACATAAAACCACAGGTGAGAGAACTGCAGAGAAAGTCTTAGTAGCAGGAGTATTTAAAGCAGAACACATCAATAATCCGAAATACCGCCGGATGAAGAGCGCGAAGCTCTACACCTGCGTAAAGCGCGCTTCCTTCGGAGCTTGCAAACTGGCTCTGCAAGCCGGAGGGGAAGGAGAAGCGTGTCGGGATGGTGTCGGAAGGGAAGATCCGTGACCTGCAGCCGCGCAGCGCTTAAAGGAAGCCGGCAGGAGAAAGGGGTCGCCGGTTGCGCGGAGCTGCGCCTTTGCGCTTTTGCAGCAAGTAGGAAGTCGACGAGCTACAGTTTCCGTTTGGACGTTTCAGGACTCCGGGAGGAGGAGGAGGAAGAGGAGGAGGAGGAAGAAGAGGAGGAGGAGGAGGGAGGTGGCGGCGGCTGCTCCTCCTAGGAGCACGATCGCCGCCGTTAAACGAGGACAAAAAAAGAAATAAAGCCAGGGAAGAAGGGACAGAGGGAACTCGGAGAGGGAAGGCAAGGAGGCAGCAGCCAGGAGGGCGAGGTTGGAAAAAGCCCTGCAAAAATCAAAATACAAGCCGCCGCCGCTGGAGGATCGCCCATTGGGGGGAAGAAGAAGACGCCTGGATCTTGCCCAGGGAAGGAGCTCGTGGGAAAGGGCCGGAGGAAGGGAGGTCAAGGAAAGGAGAAGGGCGTTTTTGGGGAGGGGAGGTTTGGCGCCCGTCTCCCGATCCTGCCCATTTCTCCGAAGGCGCTCGTCTGGGGCCTAACTTTGCCCACCTTGCCCGCGCGGATAAAATTATTGTTTCGGTTGCAAGAAGCAGAAAAAGAGAGGAGCCTTTTGCAAAGAAGCGAGCGCCGTTTCCCCTTTTCTCCGCTCGAGGATTTTACAAATTGCATTCTTCTTCTTCTTATTTTGCGCGCCGGGGAGCAGTTTGCAGAGAGACCCATGGCCTGATCCTGCAGCCAGCGAGGATTTGCAGCGCTTTTCTTGGAGGGCTTTGGTGGGGGGGGGCGTCCTGTTTGGCTTTGGGGTTGGGGGGGCAAGGAGGCCAAAAAAGGATAAAAAAGCAACAGCAACACACCTTCCCGCCGCCGGAGAACTTAAATTTGGATATCTATCTTGGGTGCCCCGAAGAGGATGTGAAGGAGGCGCCGGGAGCCAGACCCACCGAGCGGCCTCCTTTTTGGGGGGCAGGTCAGGAAGAGGCTTGGGGGGGGTTTCCTGCACGCCTGTTTGGGGGGCCTTGGGCGTTGGTGGCGGGGGTCGTGGTCGTTTCCCCCCGCCGCCCAGCCCCATAGCAATCCCTTATGTGGGGCGGAGGCTGCGCCTGCCCTGATCCTCCACGCCGGGGCTGCTGCTGCATCGGGTGAAGAAGAGGCCGAAGATGGGGGATTTCTACGACCCGGAGCATCCCACCCTGGAGTAAGTACCACGCTGCCTGGCTCTCAGACACGGGTGCGGGCGCTCGTGTGAACGGGACCCCAACTCGGGTTGCCCCACTTCCAGGATCGCGCGGAGGTGGGGCAATTTCTGGGGGGGTGGATAGCCTCCATTTACACCTCCCTCCCCATCTTTATAGCCTTATGGGGAGGCTATAAAGGGGGAATGGACATATATCCCAGCCCCCCAATAATAAACCTTTGCATTGCATTTGCTCTACATTTCTTGGATTTTGCAATGTGAAGGGGGTGTCCCACCCCATGGGAAAGAAAAGTTCAGCAAGGCCTTGGCCCCCAAATATGGGGTGCCCCACAAGACCCCCCCCAAACCTGGGGTGCAGTGGGTGGTATTTATTTTCCCCTGTGACCCCTCTCTCCTCCCCACAAAATAATAATAGCCCCCTTCCTGCAAGATAACCGGGGTGGGGGGGGGGGTAAAGAGCAGCTTCTCGCCACGGGCCTAAACGGAGAGGCTTCAGGCGGGGCCAGGCCTCACATCCCCGGCCTCTCGTGAGAGCCCTGGCCGGCCCGAGGGGAGCCCTGGGCGGCGAGCGGCGGAGGGAGGAGTGGGCGGGCTTTGGGAGCTGGAAGGCCGCTTCTGGAACCGGAGGCTGGGTGGGTGGGTGTGGGACGACGGCCCGCCGCCTCGTAAAATGGGGAGAGGCTGGCCTTGAACCCTCACCTCAGCTCGGAGGGGGAAAGGAAGGCGCCTGTGAGGCGAATGCCCTCCTCGGCGAGGGTCATGGCGGGCCGCTGTTTTGCTGTCAGCCATTTGTCGCCACAAGGCACCTGAAAAGAGGGACCCTTTCCTCAGAGCGGGGTTTTTATTGGGGGGGGGGTTTGAAATAAAAAATAAAAAGGGCCAGCATTTTCGCTCTCTTAATCCCATGTGTGGAGGGGCTAGAAGAGGAAAATGGGGGGTGAGGGAAGATGTTTCTTTACTTTCAGGTGAAAAAGATTAAGGATGAATATTTTCAGGAATAGGGGGCCACCACAGGCTGACAAAGGGGGGCAGAAAAAGTGCCATTTTCCACCCCCTTCCTCGGGCACCTTGCCCGGCGTGAGAGGTTATGGGTGCCATGCCAGTTATTTTGGGTGGGTGGGCTGCAACGGGGAGGAAAAACTGCCCTTGCAATGCAACACGTGGGGAATAATAATAAATAATAAATTTTATTTGTATCCCGCCCTCCCCAGCCGAAGCTGGGCTCAGGGCGGCTAACAACAATCAAATAATACAACATTCTAAAATCATTTCATGATAAAATTAATTCAGGGACATGCAAGACCCCTAACAACTGGTGTTTGCTTTTCTGCACCCAAAATGGGGCCACCGAGAAGCAGGCAGGATGCCCCCGCCATAAAGGCAAAACCAGACGGTTGAGCAAATCATCCAGACTTAATTCAACATAAAACTTCCTCGTTTGCAGGAAATTAATTGCCTGGAAGGGACAATGTGGCTCTGAAAAGAGACACTTTCCTTGTGGGGCTTTTGAGCGGTCATGTGGGTCTTTTCAGGAATATAATAATAATAATAATAATAATAATAATAATAATAATAATAATAATAATAAATAATAATAATTTATACCCTGCCCATCTGGCTGCGTTTCCCCAGCCACTCTGGGCGGCTTCCAGCAAAATATTAAAATACAATAATTGTTAAGGGTGCACATGCCTTCTTGAAAGGTTCAGGGGCGGGGTAGGCCGCATTTCCCCTGTTTTAATTAATTTAATTTAATTTAACTGTTCCCTAATTCAAAGGGGCCGAGGCAGGTTCCCCCGTTTTAATTCTTCACTTTGCATTGTGTTGGGGGGTACAGACAGATAAAACCCACAGGTTCAAATTGGCTGGTTGTTTGGGGCGAGTAAGAATCATTATTATTATTTCATAAAATGTATATGCCTCTTGATTGTTCAAAAAGCCTCAAAGCAGCCTCAGAGAGGCATGTTTGTGAGACAGGCTTGCCCCCCAAAAGTTTCTGAAATAATAATGTTTATGAGCAAGGCTGGAGGGATGGTTTCCTTGACAGCTTTTTGGACTTCATTGTGGGACATCTGAAGGTGGGAAGAAAAGAGCTGTTAAATGTACTATAAAGGCTGAAACCCTAAACTTCCCAGGGTGTGAATCCTATTGAACCCAAACTGGGACTCTTTCTGAGTAAACATACTTGAGGTGTGCGGTGATAACCGTTCTTTATTTTTGCACCTCTTATCCCAAAATGGGTCCAGACAAAAAATAAAAATAAAACTCCATATATAAGGAATAAACTTTAGATGACAAAATTGGACACCAGTCGCCTAAATAACCAAGTCTTAGTTTAACTTTAATCCTAGACGCCCCCTGAAATGAAGCTATTGGCCACCTAAACATTTAAAGCAGAAGAACAAGTCTTGGTGCCACCACTAAGCAGGCCCTCCTGCCTGTAGCCAACACCCACACCTCTTTTTAAAGCAATATGTACAACACTCTGCAAAATAGCAATGAAAAGAGATCTCCCTGTCTTGAGGAGTGTAAAACTTAACACAGAGATGGCAGTAGCTGGTGGGGAGTTGGCAAGGGCAAATAATAATAATAATAATAATAATAATAATAATAATAATAATAGGAGAAGATTATGTGTTGAGTTCGATCAAACATTGAGCTTCCACCCCATGACCCACTTTACTCATTAATGTGTACTGGAAACAGTGAGGAGATGGGGGGAATCCAGTCATAACAGCTCTTTTAGCTATCCTTTTCGGAAATGCATCTTAGAAGTTAAAGGGGTAGCTAATCCTTGTGAGCCCAGTGGCCTCCATTTTGAGTTCGCTAAGGGACATATCGTACAGCCTTAGACCTTTATGTGTTAAATAATGTTGCAAATAAGACATATGGGCATTTGTAGGGCAGGAGAGATTTTGTCCTGGAGTGAGCCATGCCCATGCTTCATATATGGAAGGAAGATAACACACACACAAATTTTTATTATTAGTTTTCCAATAGCCAAATTATAACAATAACAATCCCCCAAATTATTCAGTTATCAAAATGCCAATCAACGTCCCATTGTTCAACTTCCCTTTATTGACATTTGCTGAATTTCACTAAATGCACATATGTAACCATTAGCAGGCTTGACCTGCTTTCTGTTCTTAATTTCTTTCGGAGAAGGTGGCGAAGTAGCTCAGACCCTCCTTGCTTCCCTTCTCTCGGACGTACCTCTAACCCACAACCGTTTGTCTTGAATACTATTTTATTTTTATAGCACAGCTTTCATGTCGAAGGATCCCAGTGGACATCATAAACCTAATACGTCCAGCATCCCTGAAATGCAGTCACCTCTGAGGTGGAAAGGGACAGACAACTGGTGTATCTTTCCACAGAATATGGATGGGTCTGAAGAGGTAGAAAGGTAAAATTTTGGACAAGGGCAATAGGGTAAACCTTTGTTTTTGCAAAACACTACTTACTGTATCACCATCTTTCGATACCCGTGCCAAAGTATGTTTTCTACAACTTCTGAAATTAGTGTCGTGTGAAACAAATTTGAATTCAGCTTCTATTTTACTAATTCAAATCGTAGTCATGTTTTTTGTCAGGTGGTCTTTTTTATGATGGGCAGTATATAAATTTAATAAATAATAACATTATGTTTTTTCCCTACTCATACTTGTAAGAATGTCCTTAACAGGTAGTTACTTAACAATAGTAAATAGTGTTCAAGTATCGGGTGGGAATTATTTTTCAGAATCTCACTGGTTTCACAAGCTCCCATTCTTGCAGACTGTTTTACATTACTGTTTTGTTTTTAAATCCAAGCTTCCTAACAGTTTAGCCGAACAAGTTGGCCTTTTATTTTTGGGATTCAGTAACGCAATAGCTTTCCACTCTTCGTGGCTCCTTTTGTCAGCACTGCATTGTTAGGTACGTCCAAAAATATGACATGTCTTCTAAAGATGTGTGGAGATGTAATCCAAAAGATATTTCACCATGTGGCTGGCCTCTTGCATTGTTTCCTGCGTTTATATATTACGTAGCTATACAGGGCCCAACGTTATGTGAGAGCAAATATTGGATCTCTCTTCTTTAGCAAAGGGCGTAAAGGTGGAAGAGAATGTGCTTTATGAAGGCATTCTTCATCTGAGTTCTGTTGCGCTTGCATTTAAATAGCTCGTCTGAACTTGTCTCTTCAACAATAGCCTCCTTTCTGCCCCTCAAAGTGCCACAAGATGTTTTAAATACACTATGATGGTGGCATTCCTGGAGGAGGGAGGGGGCATGGAGCAATTTGAAAACAAACCATCATGGCTGCAGGATATTTTCTGCTTGCTTCCTCCAAATAGGGTACCTTAAATAGGGCAGACACTGGCAGCTTATCCCCAGTAAAGCTACAGACAGCTTTCTGGGCTTTTTTCCTTCTTCTTGAAATGGGAGAGAGCATGTTAATTTCCCCCGTTTAATTAATGTGAGCAGGTAGCGTTCTAGGAGCGCAGCTGTTTGAAACTGTAGGCGTAAAGTAGTAATTTGGAAAATTAGAGAAATGGCTGGTTGGCTTTCTCTCTTAACTGGTAGCTGGCAATCCGTTGTCCTGTCTTGTGCAGTTTTTTCTTAATGTGATTACTGCAGAGAAGTGAGTTTTAAACTAGATGGATGAGGTAGGAGGTAACTGTTCCCTTATGTGATGATTCGCAGCATTTTAGAAAGTGACAAGATCAGCTGTGTTGGCTCAATTCATTTGTACGTAGAGGCAAAAATAGGAAAAACACTTCCTTTTCTGTGCTGTAGATTAACCTTGACCAGTTCCACAGTGAATCAAAATAAGTTCATTCAGTTTGGTTATGGAAAATAATCCGTTAGCTGAAGATGCAACAAACCTCAAGTATGTAAGCCAAATTAGGCAAGGACTTTTTCTGCATTTGTTTTAATAAACTACTAGGCTATCTGTAAATGGAAAACATCACCAAAGAAACCTGTTCAACAAAGAGGTCTAGGAACCTGCAAAAGCTTCAAAATCACAGCTTATCTCTCCTGCCTCTTATACTCCAGGTTTATTAATCCACAGTAAGTTATTGTATTCTACTTGTAATTCTCAGAAGGAATTTGGATATCTGCCCCACACGGATGGTTTGAAACAGCGTGAGGGAAAATCTACCGTACTTTTAATTACCTTGGTAGAGGGTTCAAAACAGCAATTCTCTTTGTAAATTGCTTTGAAGTTGTTTTTGCTAACAGGTGGTGTATAATTTTTTATTAAATGAATGAAGGGGTGCATTCACGTTAACAGTGATGAATCTGGTCCATTAAAGAGTACAGTGGTACCTCAGGTTACGTTTCAGGTTACAGAGTCCGCTAACCCAGAAATAGTACCTCGGGTTAAGAACTTTGCTTCAGGATGAGAACAGAAATCGTGCTCCGGTGGCGCAGCAGCAGTGGGAGGCCCCATTAGCTAAAGTGGTGCTTCAGGTTAAGAACAGTTTCAGGTTAAGAACGGACCTCCGGAACAAGTTAAGTACTTAACCCGAGGTACCACTGTAATACATTTCTGGCTTGAGCCGTTCTAGTACTGTAGGTTTAGGTTTTCGTTGTAACGAGTTAAAAGGATTATTTCCCTTGAATACAAGTCCAGCCTTTCTCATCCCTGGGTCCCCAGATGTTGGACTACAACTCCCATCATCCCTAGCTAGCACAACCAGAGATGGGCAAGATGGGAGTTGTAGTCCAGCAGCCTCTGAGGACCCCCAGGTTGAGAATGGCCACTGGGCTGTTAATTATGTATGTAAAGGAAATAAATTAATACTCTTTATGATTAAGTGGTTTGGTATAAGAGTAATGAACACTTCATTGTGGAGCTAAAATCCAAAATGCAGTTGGGCCATATCTTAAGGCTTAAAGGTTAGGGGGCATGGGAAGGTCTGTTGAATTTGAAGTGGTCCAGTTCAGTATAGCTCCTTCACCACTCTTCCCTAAAAACTTATTCATCCTCAATGTCATAAATCTGCCACGCTTCATATTTGCCATTGCAGTACCTGAAAACACATGCTATTTAATAACCCGAAGTACACGCAATAAGGGGATGAGTGCAATACGTTCGTTCATTTCATTCATTCCTGTTGTGCTTAACTTTATTATTATTGAATTTTAGACAGTTAACGGAAGCAAATACTGAAGTCTGCCTTTGGTCATAATTTAACTGCATTTTTCGTACAGAACCTACCACCACAGGCTGGATTTGGACTACTGTTCTGTTGTCGCTGGTTTACTGCTGGGGCGACCATCTGAAGGGCTTCTGTGTGGATAATTGGACGCTTAATCAGACTCGACTACTGTAGATCCAAGGGCGGTTTGAACATCCCAGAGTAAGATTAGTGTGGACAGTTCTGGGGTGCTTGGAAAGCTTATACACTACCTTTTCTGCAAGCTAGCAGTTGAGGCAGCTTGGTAGTGAAAATACAAAGCAGCGTAAATACAAAATGATAAAATAGAAAGTAGCAGCCACTGTAGAAAAGAGAGCCACTGTAATGTAGATAAAATATAACGCATTCTTCTCTGACCCCAGTAACATAGCACACATCAGTAAAATAATTCAGCCATCAGAAACTCCCAACACAGCCCAAAACAGTTTAGAACAGAATGTCCTTAAGTTTTAACATTTTCACTTTGAAGGGCTGTGGGCCAGAGACAGCATTACATTTAAAAAAAAAAAAATTACCCGCCCTTCACCACATGGTCTCAGGTTACTACTATTTAAAATACAGTGGTACCTCGGGTTAGGTACTTAATTCGTTCCAGAGGTCCGTTCTTAACCTGAAACTGTTCTTAACCTGAAGCACCACTTTAGCTAACGGGGCCTCCTGCTGCCGCCGTGCCGCCGGAGCACGATTTGTGTTCTCATCCTGAAGCAAAGTTCTTAACCCAAAGTAATATTTCTGGGTTAGCGGAGTCTGTAACCTGAAGCGTATGTAACCCGAGGTACCACTGTACAAAGAAATCATTTAAAACAAATAAGAGAATAAGGTGGCCCCAGAATATACCTCTCAGAATGTCAAAAGCCAGTGTAAAGAGGTGGGTCTTCAGCATATGACACAAGCTACATGTGGAGAGGAAATTCCATAACGTAGGGCCTGCCGCAGAAAATACTCTGGCTTTAAATACACTTTGGGGGGGACCAGTGTTAGAAACTGGGATAGAAAAGCTATTTACCACATGGCTATTGGAACCTGGGCTGTGGGCACCAAAAGACAATGCCTAGTCACAATTTTTTTTAAAAAATTCAGCAACACTTTCATAAGCACGAACTAATACTGTTCTTTAACCAGGTAGAAGAGCGCGTGAATCACTTGGCTCATGTGCTTCTTTAGGTGCTCTGCTTCTGCGCGAATCAGCTGGTTCATGGGGCAGCACAGCACCAAAAGAGGCGTGCCTTTTTGTGCCCTGCTGCCCCGCAGACCATTTGCAGCCACACCAGCCAGCCAGATGGAGATGTTAAGAATCATAGAATCATAGAGTTGGAAGAGACCACAAGGGCCATGGAGTCCAACCCCCTGCCAAGCAGGAAACACCACCAGAGCACTCCTGACATATGGTTGTCAAGCCTCTGCTTAAAGACCTCCAAAGAAGGAGACTCCACCACACTCCTGGGCAGCAAATTCCACTCTCGAACAGCTCTTACTGTCAGGAAGTTCTTCCTAATGTTTAGGTGGAATCTTCTTTCTTGTAGTTTGGATCCATTGCTCCGTGTCCGCTTCTCTGGAGCAGCAGAAAACAAGCTTTCTCCCTCCTCTATGTGACATCCTTTTATATATTTGAACATGGCTATCATATCACCCCTTAACCTCCTCTTCTCCAGGCTAAACATGCCCAGCTCCCTTAGCCGTTCCTCATAAGGCATCGTTTCCAGGCCTTTGACCATTTTGGTTGCCCTCCTCTGGACACGTTCCAGTTTGTCAGTGTCCTTCTTGAACTGTGGTGCCCAGAACCGGACACAGTACTCCAGGTGAGGTCTGACCAGAGCAGAATACAGTGGCACTATTACTTCCCTTGATCTAGATGCTATACTCCTATTCATGCAGCCCAGAATTGCATTGGCTCCAAACCTAGCGCTCAGACATCTCCACCTCCTCCAAAAGGCCAGTTCCCTGTGGCAAAATGTGCCTGGCCCCTGGCAGGCACAGTGGGAGGGCAGGGCGGAAAAAAATGGCATGTCAGAATTCAGTGTGGAAAAGCTTCCTAGGACTAGTTTGCTGCACTCTGCTTGCTGGCTGTGCAGGAGGTTATGAGTTGGAATGATAATGAAGCTGATTATTGGAGCAAGAGAGGCTTGTGCCCTAAGGTAGGGGTGTGAATCTCTGTTGTTTTGGGACCCCTAACTGCCATCAGTCCAGCCAGTATGATCAGTCATCAGGGATGATAGAAGTTGTAGCACAGCAACGGCTGGGGTGCTGCAGTTCCTCTGTTTGCTTTAGGGAAGGGATGTGGGTGGCGCTGTGGTCTAAAGCACTGAGCCTCTTGAGCTTGCTGATTGGAAGGTCGGCGGTTCGAATCCCCGCAATGGGGTGAGCTCCCGTTGCTCTGTCCCAGCTCCTGCCAACCCAGCAGTTCGAAAGCATGCCAGTGCAAGTAGATAACTAGGTACTGCTGCGGCGGGGAGGTAAACTGTGTTTCCGTGCGCTCTGGCACTCGTCACGGTCCTCCATGCGTCAGTAGCAGTTTAGGCCTGCTGGCCAAATGACCTGGAAAACTGACTGTGGACAAACGCCGGCCTGAAAGCGAGATGAGCTCTGCAACTCCATAGTGACCTTTGACTGGACTTAACTGTCCAGGGATCCTTTACTTTTTATCTTTTACCTTTTTACGTGCTTTAGGACAAGCTGGTTTTCAAGCTCGTTGCTGCCTTTACGACTAAAAGATTTATTTAGTGGCAGTAGTAAGCTAAAAGATGGTTAACATATCAGCGACCCAGGTATCCCCAAGAACCACTATCGCATACTTTGGACTTGTGACAAAGGTTGGCTATGACCAGGCTAGGAGATGGAGAATGTGTAATTTGCATGGTCTTTACAGACTGAGTTTACATTCTATGTGGAGTTGTCCCTCAAATGCAGAACGTCAGTGTCAGGGAACTGCCATCGGAGCCAGAGGCGGAGGGAAGGCTCCAGAGGGATGCCGGAGAGGGTCCCAGTAGGGGGAGAGGCAGCCCATCTGCTGGGGAAGGAAATCAGCGTAACACCAATGGAGAAGGGCAGATGGGGGAATCGGCGAGGTGGCTCCAGGACTCCTCGCCGGAGACCAGCGGGGAGAGCACGGCTCCTCCGCTGCCCACACCCTCCCTGCACAGAAGACTTCCGCGCAGGGAGAGGAGGAGGAGACTTGGCGTCAAAGAACTTCTTTGCTGGAAGAAGTTCAAGAAACGCCCACTGACGGATTCTGCCAGCGACTGAGACAGCCACGTGGCTGTCCAGACAGAAAGGGTTCACCCAGGTAGCCCAGCCAGGTGTGGCGACGATTTACGCACGAGCAACCCCTAGAACCATTACAGCAAGCTCAGCAGGGGAAGTTTGGTTGGAGTACAGAAGGAAATGAGGTGGTTCAAGTAAAAAAGTCATTTAAACCTTTTGGAAGAAATTAAGACTTCTCAAACGGAAGCTCCACAGCTGCCATGACTTTAGAAACTTATAGCTAGTGCAAGTCTCCCGGACAATTTTGTGTTCCTTGCGGGTTTATTTTCCAAACCTCCTGTGGATATGTCTTTTCTTTTCTTCCCCACGGAGTGGATTATTGGTAACTTTAGCCCTCGGCGAAATGTTTTCCTACTTGCAGAACACATTTACGTGGATAACGACAAACAGAGCAAAGTTGCTTCCTCAATTATTTTATAACCGTAATGCATCAGGGAGACAGCAATGGCTCTGGAAAAGAAAGATTTGTTTTACACCTGCACCTCTTCACCATCACTTCCTTATTAAGGAGACTAATGATTGTCTCTGAGGGCATTAAAGTGAAGGGAGGAAGGCTTGGCTGCTGTGGCGTGTAATCTTTCTTTAAAAAAGAAAAAGAAAAAAACTTGCTTGGTAACGCTGCCCTTCCCAACTGAGCTAAGATGCCACTTCAAAATGTACCTTACATAAACTGGATGCATGGATAATGTTGGTTTCAGCCGATGTACAAAATTTGGGTGGGTAGGTGGTGAATCTATTGAGGACAGCCTTTCTTTTGCATAATTTTTCCTTTTGCCTAAAATGAAGAGGGGGGTGTTTCTGCTTGTGTGCATGCTAACGTACACATACTTGGTTGGAAAGTGATTTCACCCTCCTTTTTGTGTCTTGTCACATACTTCCTCCCCAAGATCTCCCGTTAGTTAGCCATCTGCATCTGTGCAAGGTATTGCAGCAAAAAACTGGTCCTAAAGGTATTAGGCAATGAAAATGTAGCTGCTGAAATATACCTATGAAAGCAGATAAGGCTAAAAGGAACTTTCATTTATCACAGGCATAGGCAGACTCGGCCCTCCAGATGTTTTGGGACTACAACTCCCATCATCCCTAGCTAACAGGACCAGTGGTCAGGGATGATGGGAATTGTAGTCTCAAAAATGTATGGAGGGCCAAACTTGCCTATTCCTGATTCATCCTTTCCTGTCAAATGCTTGTCCTAACAGGAGAGGCTTAGGAAGTAAATTCCAAATTAGGAAGCAGCCATCAAGAATTCAGCCTCTTCTGCCCTTGTTTAAGATTAGCATGTAAGTTGTACGCTTGAAACATTCTCTCATACCATCCTCTTGTGGGACAGTCCAAGCCGTGCTGTAGGTAAAAAGCAGTACAGTGGTACCTCGGGTTAAGTACTTAATTCATTCCGGAGGTCTGTTCTTAACCTGAAACTGTTCTTAACCTGAAGCACCACTTTAGCTAATGGGGCCTCCAGCTGCTGCCGCACCGTCGGAGCACGATTTCTGTTCTCATCCTGAAACAAAGTTCTTAACCCAAGGTGCTATTTCTGGGTTAGCAGAGTCTGTAACCTGAAGCGTATGTAACCCGAGGTACCACTGTACTTCAAATTTTAGCCTTGGTGATGGGAAGGTAGTGCAGATCCTGGACCACTGTTACAGAATATTTACAGTGACTCACCTCTATTAGCTTCACTACATAGATTCCTCAAGAAGGCATAAACTGCCTAATTTGACCGAAAGGCAAACCCGGCATCTAAACAAAGGGACTTTTCAGGTGATGTGTAAATCAAGTGAAAAAGCAAGTGATGCTTTTTCAGTGCTCCTTTGCTCAGAATCCCTTATGCTTTTAAGTCAGCATAATGTAGTTCTGTGTCCCACTTGCTTTCTTTTCTTTTCTTTTCTTTTCTTTTTTTTGTAACAGTTCTTATTTGCATGCAAGCAGCACATCCTCTTCTGTAGTTTTGCAAGGGTTTCTTCTTTCTTTTTTCTCTGCTGCCATTTCATCGCCAGAGTATTTTGTTTGTTGTATCCACAGCAACCACCTCAGATGCAGAACAGTACTGTAAAAGTCAATAATCTCGCCTTTTATTCTTGCCTAGGGAGATGACTCCCTGACCTTTCTGTGCTCAGGAGGCCTTCCCTGAAACTTGGCAACCTTCCTTAGCCCCAGAGAATCGTTTTAAGTATAAGAACGCCTGGTTTAACAACCTATGCACACGTTCACGCGGCCACTTTGGGTTTGCAGTGCTGTAGCTGGAACATTCTCACAATTCAAAGACTTGGCCTTTTGCAGTTTTCTGTCCACTTCTCTCCCCCCATGTGTTTTCAGAATGCAAGTAGAAAGAGGTTGTATTGGAAACAGCTGCCTTGCGATTCTGTGCATGGAAAGTTCAGAATACATCTGTCTGGCCATATGTTTTATACTAAGCAACTCTGCTCCTAATGCTGGTTGAAACATTTGAAAACCTCGCCCTACAAACGTCTTTCTGAAAACAAAAGGCTGCAACACACATGAATTGAAATTTCTGTGCTTTGTATAGTCTTCTCAGGGACGCGGGTGGCGCTGTGGGTAAAACCTCAGTGCCTAGGGCTTGCCAATCGTATGGTTGGCGGTTCGAATCCCCGCGGCGGGGTGAGCTCCCGTCTTTCGGTCCCAGCTCCTGCCCACCTAGCAGTTTGAAAGCACCCCTAAGTGCAAGTAGATACATAGGTACCGCTTTATAGCGGGAAGGTAAACGGCGTTTCTGTGTGTGGCACTGGTGCTGGCTCGCCAGTTGCAGCTTCGTCACACTGGCCACGTGACCCGGAAGTGTCTTCAGACGGCGCCGGCTCCCGGCCTCTTGAGCGAGATGAGCGCGCAACCCTAGAGTCGGTCACGACTGGCCCGTACGGGCAGGGGTACCTTTACTTTTTACTGTTCCTAATGCTGGTTGAAACATTTGAAAACCTCGCCCTGCAACCATCTTTCTGAAAACAAAAGGCTGCCACATGCATGAAGTGAAATTTCTGTGCTTTATATAGTCGTCTCTTCTTCCCTCATTTACCGTTCATTAACAATATTCCACTTTTGGGTTTCAACAAAAGTTCACAGAGCAGTTAGCCAAGTGAAATGGAAACCCACCTTTTAAAAAATTAAACAAAAGCTAACATTAAGTAACGCAACAGTAGGTGAGTTCTTCTAGATAGAGAAATAATTTTTAAAAGCCTAGTGGCATAAAAAAATATTTACACCTGTTTCAGAACGGAGCCAAGTAAAGTAGGAGAATTTCATGTTCCATAATTCCAGGGCAACATCCAAAGCAGTTCTAGGAATCATCTAACATTTATTCTACTTCGATTAATTCTAGTTGGTTACAACCTTTAGTCTGGTAGATGACATTCTTGCCCCCAGTATGAGGAACACTGTTAGAGATATGAAAACTAGGAGCTAAATGGCACCTTAAACCTAGGTTGTGGACGCAACAATGGAATGTCTAGGTTTGCTTTTTTATAACAAGAATTTATAACAAGCTGAAAACAAATGATCAGCAGCTAAAATCTTATGTTCATTTTTCACATGGTCTAGTCCTTTCCCTGCCCACCCCCCTAATATTCTGAAGAGGGTCTCTTCTCCAGTCTTCAGAGAGTAGCCGGAAGTGGGGATGCAGCAAAGGGTCCTCCTTTCTTTCCACTCTGCAGTTTTAATCTGAAATCTTAGGCCCAGTCCTGCGCCCAGAGCTCAGAAACTGCTTGTGCTAATGAAATTCCCTGTCGCAAAAAGCCCCCTAGAACAATGGGAGTTTCAAACACTGTTGTGGTATCCTGTAGGAGGGAATCATTGACTGATCTTAAGGCTTTGAGAAAGATCAAAAAGGCCATGCACAGACACCCAGTTATGTAGAAATGCAAATGACAGGTTCAGAAACACAGCATGCTTAGCGATCGGGTTTGTGCAAAATAAGAAAATATACATTTACTCCACTGTTGAAATTTGGAATGTAAGCTAGCTGTTTGCTTATGTTAATACAGGGGAATCCTCACTTACATGAGCGTTCCGTTCCTGGCATTCCCACGTGTCATTGCGGCGCACGCAAGTGGGGATTCCTCCGTTCTGCCCCCTTTCGGCGCTGAAAACTGCACGTGTCAGCAGGACACAGGTGAGGGGATGCCTTTATTGCAAAGTAGCAGGTACACTGATGATGCTATATTGCATAGCTTACCTTCCGGGTGGTGCTTCTTGCGCCCTCTCTTGCTGTCTAGAAGGCATCACTGGAAAGCTTTGTTGACCTCCACAGAAGCAAGTTGCAAGACAACCAGTGATTTATCATTAGCTTAGAGCTGGTTGTGTTTATTGCGAGAATGTGAAAGAGAGGGAAACGGTGGGTTTTGAGGCTGGATGTGATGGAACTGGCAAGGATGACCCTGTGCAGAATTCTCCAAAAGATGTGAGGAGAATTGGAGGACCCTGGGATGCCTAGCTGCTGTTGAGGTGTTTCACAAATGACAAGTATTGTTACATGGCTGGGATATAGAGGGTGCATTTAGATGGTCCGTCTGATCATATCATAGCAAGTCTCCTAAGGGGGGAAAAATGTGTTGTCGAGATTTGTCTAGCAGTGCTCACTGCTGTGGCAACAGCATGGCATAGGATGACTTGCCACAGTAGTTCAGATTTTCTCAGTTGTGAATCTGCCAGGAAAAGGGGGTGGCTGGGTGCTGTTTCTGTTCTGCAAGCTTTGCCGAGAATGGTTGGGTGTAAAAAAGAAGCTGCTGCCTGGAGCCTTGCATTGCTTCTGAGCTGCCACTTGGACACCAGCGTTTACCTGCAGGGCACAGGTTCAGGCTAGCCCTCCTTTGTGAGTAGTTGAATCAGGCCTTATTGCCCTCTGTTATCAAGGTAAAGGACCAGGTGGAAGAGTGGGCTACCTGCATTTAATTCCAGTTGTTGAGCCTCTCCTGAGCTACAGGCTGCTATTGGATTAGTCACCTGCCCTATTGCTCCCTTTGTTGCTGGCCGCCCTCCAATCTCTATCTCTTGAGCTCCTCCTGCTCCTGGTTTTCCCATAGGGCCTTGACTTAACCAGGCAGCCTCTACAAGTCTACTTGAATTTGCCTAGACCGTTGCACCTTCTCAGGTTGCTGTCATTGTCATCTTTCAGTGCCTCCCATCTCCCTATTGGTTAAGGGTGGCCTTTATTCTGGCCAGGAGCTGTGGGACATTCTCATGGCTCATGAGACGCAGAGTGCCTTCCCTGGGAATGTCACACAATTGAACCCCTAAGGCTGACACAGAGCACTGCCAAGCATTTCCCACCCCAGGGTTTAGCTTGAGGTTGTGGTGTTGTGCCTGAACAGTTTGCATCTAGTCCTTCACCGTCTTCCAACTCTGCTGTCAATCTTCTCCTCCCTCACAGTGTTAGAAATTCTCCAGGCACATTTTGCACCTAGCTTTCAACCACTTGTCATCAACTGAAGATGCCTGAGTGCCAGGATGGGACCTGACATCTCCACTATCTGGAGATCATTGGATCTGGACCGTTTTCACACACTAATACACCATCCTGTAGAATTCTATCGCTTACATTTTATCTGCACAGTCAGAATGAATTTCTGGAACCAAATTGCTTTTTCTGTGCAGCCTGGAGCAGGAGCAATCGCCATAAAGAAAAAGAGGTCAGAATAAGCCAATATATATGTGGACTTCTGGGTCAAGTGACTTTTTTAACCTAGCTCAAGGTTGTCATCTGAACTAGCCAGATGCTTAACTGAGAATCAATTGCAGCCAGTCCATCCTTTGAAAAATAAGACTTTAGAGCCGTCTTACCCTAAAATGGCAACTAGACATTCCATTTTGGCGACTGTAACCTTGGTTTTAAGGGGCCATTTGGCACCTAGCTTATATATATGAGTTTTGAACACCGCGCAAAAAGAGTGTCCACTCTTTCTAGCTGCTACACCAGAGAACTTTTCCTTGTCCTTTTTTCTAAGACTTGGGATACACAAACGTTTTTGAAATCTAGGTGGAGTTGCCAAAGGAGGTGTCTCCTCGTGAGGACTGTTTGGAGCCTGAGTTGATGCTTGCTATCAGCCGAAATTTTGTGCCAGCCGCTTGATATCCAGAGCTTTCAAAGAACGAGAAAGCTAAATTACGCTTAATCTACAACGCTGTATAAACAAACCTTTTATTCAGTTAAAACCACAAGTGGTATCAAATGCTTGCTGGCTGCTGGGGTGGTTCTTTGTTTGGAATAATGTGTTGTACAGCCAAGAATATAATCCTGAGGGCAGCATAGAGCAGTACTATGGCTTTCCAAAGGTTGTGTTTATTCACAGGACGATGATTGGTTCAACAAGGCTTGAGTCATCTCAGTGTAAAGCTTGTGTAAACGATTTTAGAATGGAGAAAGGAATACTCCAGGTTTCAACAGAGACTTGGCCATAGTTATACGTATATTACTTTTTGCTTTGGTTATAGAGAGGGAAATGAGTTTATTGCATGGCTCTGTGATGGGGTGTCTCCCACACCCATGGGAACTTTTTAATGAAGTGTTTTCCCGGTTGTGGCCGTTGATTTGTACATCTTTTTACAGGCTACTCCCCAATTTTCTAATCGTAGGAGAGAGAGGCTTTATACACCTACATGCACACATTATGGGCCACGCCTGTATATGCTAATTATTCATGTATCAGCCAATCTTGCTTTCTCTTTCACACACCATCACCACCAGACAAATTTTGTCTTCAAGGCTGGTCTTCCCTTACTCGTTTCCTGCTTTATTTTTAACTGGCCCTCTGTAATGAAAGGAAAATAAAAAGAATCTGGGGTCTATTATTCTGGTGAAGGCTGACTTAGGTTTACACATATGGTTAAAGGTAAAGGTAAACGGACCCCTGACCATTAGGTCCAGTCATGGCCCATTCTGGGGTTGCAGTGCTCATCTCGCTTTACTGGCTGAGGGAGCCGGTGTACAGCTTCTGGGTCATGTGGCCAGCATGACTGAGCCGCTTCTGCCGAACCAGAGCAGCACACGGAAATGCCGTTTACCTTTCCACCAGAGCGGTACCTCTTTATCTACTTGCACTTTGACGTGCTTTTGAACTGCTAGGTGGGCAGGAGCAGGGACCGAGCAACGGGAGCTCACCCCGTTGCAGGGATTCAAACCGCTGACCTTCTGATCGGTAAGTCCTTGGCTCTGTGGTTTAACCCACAGCGCCACCCACATCCCACACATATGGTTATTTCATAGCAATTAGGTATGCCAGCAACTAGGGCTGGGCGATAGCTGGTTTTCAAGATTGTGATATATCACCAACTAAACATCACCTAGCCCACCTAGCAGTTCGAAAGCATGTCAAAGTGCAAGTAGATAAATAGGTACCGCTCTGGCGGGAAGGTAAACGGCGTTTCCGTGCGCTGCTCTGGTTCACCAGAAGCGGCTTAGTCATGCTGGCCACATGACCCCGGAAGCTGTACACCAGCTCCCTCGGCCAATAAAGCGAGATGAGCGTCGCAACCCCAGAGTCGGCCACGACTGGACCTAATGGTCAGGGGTCCCTTTACCTTTACCTAAACATCACAATATATTGCAATGTCTGAAGATAAAAATGTAACTGTGTAGAGGCGAACAGCAACCTATGCTAATATTGAGTCACATACTTTTAAAACAGATACAGTTCTTAGCCTCCTTCCCTGGCAGTTCTGTTGGATCTTCCTGCTTTTCATGGGGTAAGAACAGAGAAGGTTCCCCGCCCCCCAAAAAAAGAAGGGGATGCTTTGGGGACAGTGGTACAGTGTTACCAGCTGCATAATTGCTCGTAGTAAATTAACGTGCCATTTATTTCACTTAATCCTGGAAAATAGCAGTAATTTTATCTCTGGGCACATTAGCAAGTAATTATCCAAACATGATAAAACTTGAAAGTCATTTTGCCTTTTTTAAAAAAACAAAACAAAACACCCCACTAGCAACTAATAGCTACATCTATCAGCTGCTGAGTGACAGCAATGATAATTTAACAGCTGAATTTAATTATGGTTGGGGTTTATTGCTTTTTTAGTAATCTCTCATTGATGATCCTGAACAGCTCTTGGGTTTCCTTAATATCATGGAAAGGGATATTGCCTGTCCTGGTAAGGAATCTGTAATTTTGTCTAATGTGGGCTGGCCACTCCATTACTTTCCTATGGACGTTGGTGTTAAAGAGAACTTGGGTGGGTTAATGATTGGCAGGAAGACAGGGATCTTCTATTCCCACCCATCCCCCAGTTTATGACTATTGGCACAATGTTTTCCTATAGTTGTGAAATATTCTTCACTTGCCTTTGTTGAAATTCCACAGAGGAATTTTAGTTTGGCAAGCCTTCCAGCAGGTAATTTTCTAAATGCAGGACATTATGACAAGTTCTTGATTTGTCAGTATATTTGAAATACTAACTAAAAAAAATTAATCTTGTCAGGGCATGATATTAAAAGTCCATGATACAGCAAACTTGATGAAGTGTGCATGCACACGAAAGCTCATACCAATAACTAACTTAGTTGGTCTCTAAGTTGCTGCTGGAAGGAATTTTTAAATTTAATTTAATTTAATTTAATTTGTTTCGACTATGGCAGACCAGCACGGCTATTGTTGTTGTTGTTGTTTAGTCGTTTAGTCATGTCCGACTCTTTGTGACCCCCTGGACCAGAGCATGCCAGGCACTCCTGTCTTCCACTGCCTTCCGCAGTTTGGTCAAACTCATGCTGGTAGCTTCGAGAACACTGTCCCACCATCTAGTCCTCTGTCGTCCCCTTCTCCTTGTGCCCTCCATCTTTCCCAGCATCAGGGTCTTTTCAAGGGAGTCTTGTCTTCTCGTGAGGTGGCCAAAATATTGGAGCCTCAGCTTCAGGATCTGCCTTCCAGTGAGCACTCAGGGCTGATTTCCTTCAGAATGGATAGGTTTGATCTTCTTGCAGTCCATGGGACTCTCAAGAGTCTCCTCCAGCACCATAATCCAAACACTGCTACCTACCTGTAAATTGATGAAACTAAGCAAGTCTGGGTCTGGTCAGTGTTTTGGGTGAGGGAAACTGCCTGGGCCCCCTTTGCATGCCATCTTGATTCCACCGTGGAGAAAAAAGTGGGATATAAATGCTATAAATCCACTCAGAAAACTGATTATTTTGTTAAAGCATCTTTTGCAGGATTGTTCATGTTGGTTTTCCTTTTATTTCAGACGTAAAGCCTTCCTGCAAAATGCAGACTTAAAACGATCACTTAAAAAAAATTCACCTTCTGGTTTTGTTGTTGTTGTTTTTTTGGTAACATTTCCATATCATAGTTGATGTGTGTAGCCGTTCTTCCGTTTGATGGAGGTGGCCTGCCACAACTGTGGAATGACACAGTCTAGAACGGGGGTAAGCAACCTAAGGCCTGGGGGCCAGATGCGGCCTGATCACCTTCTCAATCCGGCCTGCAGACAGTCCGGGAATCAGCATGTTTTTACATGAGTAGAATGCGTCCTTTTATTTAAAACACATCTCTGGGTTATTTGTGGAGCTTGCCTGGTGTTTTTACACGAGTAGAATGCGTGCTTTTATTTCAAATGCTGAGTTATTTGTGGGGCATAGGAATTTGTTCATATTTTTCCCCAAAAAATATAGTGCGGACCCCCACAAGGTCTGAGGGACGGTGGACCGGCCCACGGCTGAAAAAGGTTGCTGACCCCTTCTCTAGAAACACCTGCCTCCTAGTTCCACTACCTCTTTGGTCACGTACATGCTCCTTAGTACTCCGGGTGAATGATCTATCTACGACAAAAAATAATTCTTCTGGGAGATATTTATGCGATGCCTTTTCATTTGTAAGCGGTCGATGAAACCTCTTCCAGAAAACATGGGTGTTGCTGGAATACAGCTATGCTAGTGCCATGAAAATAATCTTCATACGTCATTCCGCTTGAGTTGTGGTCAGTGTAGTTGCACCTTGTGACTTTCATAACATGCATAATGTCTCTGGGCATTTCCCCCCCCCCCCATTCAAACCAAAGGTTTACACCTTGACAGAGAGAAGACGACTTTTAACCAGCATGCAAATACGTCAGACTGACAGACTAAGGCTATGTCACCTCCCTGCAATATTCCTTTCACCATTTTGCCGTGTTTTTGAAATCCAAACCCATCGGTGAAGGATGGTCACGGCTGGTCGTAGGCATCACCATGCTTTCAACTAGCTCACAGTTTGTTGGAAGAAAAAACAGCAATGACAGGAAGCTCTGATACTGTTGAGTGATAATGCTGTCATTTTCAATGCAGGATCGATTCACAAGAGCAACTAATGTGCTATGGGTATATATTTAAATTGACAACCATTCTCAAATTGCCAGTTAAATTCTGAGGATCTTTACTGCTGCTTCCCAGCAATCGAGTAGTACATGCTCCCCCATTTGAATACCGAGTGTTTCATCTTTATTTCTTTCTTTTCCTCTTTTTTTAGCTGAAGGGGGGAGGGATTTGCATTTCACAAAGATTTTTTTGACCCCTGGAAATTGCCCCTCCTTCCCAGTTTAGTGAAATTTTGCATGCCATTGTGTAATTGTGTGAAACAGTTTGCATATGCAGTGTTAGAAACTCAGATATATCAGATAGGCACCAAACGTCTCCTTAAACCAGGGTTTTTTGTTGTTTAGTCGTTTAGCCATGTCCGACTCTTCGTGACCCCCTGGACCAGAGCATGCCAGGCACTCCTGTCTTCCACTGCCTCCTGCAGTTTGGTCAAACTCATGCTGGTAGCTTCCAGAACACTATCCAACCATCTCGTCCTCTGTCGTCCCCTTCTCCTTGTGCCCTCCATCTTTCCCAACATCAGGGTCTTTTCCAGAGAGTCTTCTCTTCTCATGAGGTGGCCAAAGTCTTGGAGCCTCAGCTTCAGGATCTGTTCTTCCATTGAGCACTCGGGGCTGATTTCCTTAAGGATGGATAGGTTTGATCTTCTTGCAGTCCATGGGACTCTCGAGTCTCCTCCAGCACCATAATTCAAAAGCATCAATTCTTTGGCGATCAGCCTTCTTTATGGTCCAGCTCTCACTTCCATACATCACTACTGGGAAAACCAGAGCTTGATCTATACGGACCTTTGTTGGCAAGGTGATGCCTCTGCTTTTTAAGATACAACCAGGGTTTTTAAGATGTAACCAGGGTTACAGTCACCAGAATGGAATGCCTAGTTGCCATTTTGGGGCCAGGCAGCTTGAAAGCCGTATCTGTCACTATGATTTGGGGTTCATGAAATTCGTCTGGTTGTGCAGATAACAGATGGAATTCTACAGGATTTGTATCTAGTGTGTGAAAAAAGTCAAGATCCAAGGATCCCCAAATAGGCACCTCCAGATGGTGGAGACGTCAGGCACCATCCTGGTGCCCAGGCATCTTGACTTGGCCACAAGCGGCCGATAGCCCGGTGCAAAATGCACCTGGCAAATTTCGACCGCTGGGCATGTACATCTGGTGAGTAAAGGAAAACATCTCCCAGTTGCTAAAGCAGCAGATAGATGCTCCCGTTGCATGAAATTGCGGCAGCATGTGGATGAAGAGGTGCGTTCTGAGACGTTGGATCAGATTGGGAGGGATTTATCTTGTTTTTTGGAGACAGTCACGTAACCATATCTGGCTCTGTAACGCCATTACGTTTTCCTGGTCACTGTGAACCCTTTCTGTCTGCGGTCACACACAGAAGGAGCCCTGTCAAGGTTTTTTTTAAAGAAGATACAGTGGTGCCCCGCTAGACGAATGCCTCGCAAGACGAAAAACCCGCAAGACGAAAGGGTTTTTCGGTTTTTGCGACGCTTCGCTAGACGATTTTCCCTATGGGCTTGCATCGCAAGACGAAAGCCCATAGGGAAATCTCGGGGACCTTTTTTTAAATGCTGGCGGTGGGGAGCAAAGCCTTCCCCCCCCTCCGGACTTCAGAAGAGGTCCAGGAAGGCCGGCGGGGGCGAAAGGCTTTGCTCCCCACCGCCAGCATTTTAAAAGCGGTCCGGGATAGCAGGGAAGCGCTTCCCGCTATCCCGGACGGCTTTTGAAGGCAGGCAGGGGGGGCAAAGACTTTTGCCCCCCCTGCCTGCCTAACCGGGGGCTTTTAAATCGCCCCGGGACTGTCCGGGGCGATTTAAAAGCCCCCGGACGGCTTTTGAAGCCTCCCCCCCGCCCGGCTTCGGGGCATCATCCCGATGCCGGGCGGTGGGGCAGGAACGCCTCCCCCAGCCGCCCGGCTTCGGGGCATCGTCCCGATGCCGGGCGGTGGGGCAGGAAAGCCTCCCCCAGCCGCCCGGCATCGGAACGATGTCCCGAAGCCGGGCGGCCGGGCGGGAAAGCCTCCCCCCCCCCTGCCCGGCTTCGGGGCATCGTCCCGATGCCGGGCGGTGGGGCAGGAACGCCTCCCCCAGCCGCCCGGCTTCGGGGCATCGTCCCGATGCCGGGCGGTGGGGCAGGAAAGCCTCCCCCAGCCGCCCGGCATCGGAACGATGTCCCGAAGCCGGGCGGCCGGGCGGGAAAGCCTCCCCCCCCCCTGCCCGGCTTCGGGGCATCGTCCCGATGCCGGGCGGTGGGGCAGGAAAGCCTCCCCCAGCCGCCCGGCATCGGAACGATGTCCCGAAGCCGGGCGGCCGGGCGGGAAAGCCTCCCCCCCCCCCCTGCCCGGCTTTGGGGCATCGTCCCGATGCCGGGCGGTGGGGCAGGAACGCCTCCCCCAGCCGCCCGGCATCGGAACGATGTCCCGAAGCCGGGCGGCCGGGCGGGAAAGCCTCCCCCCCCGCCCGGCTTCGGGGCATCGTCCCGATGCCGGGCGGTGGGGCAGGAAAGCCTCCCCCAGCCGCCCGGCATCGGAACGATGTCCCGAAGCCGGGCGGCCGGGCGGGAAAGCCTCCCCCCCCCCGCCCGGCTTCGGGGCATCGTCCCGATGCCGGGCGGTGGGGCAGGAACGCCTCCCCCAGCCGCCCGGCTTCGGGGCATCGTCCCGATGCCGGGCGGTGGGGCAGGAAAGCCTCCCCCAGCCGCCCGGCATCGGAACGATGTCCCGAAGCCGGGCAGCCGGGCGGGAAAGCCTCCCCCCCCGCCCGGCTTCGGGGCATCGTCCCGATGCCGGGCGGTGGGGCAGGAACGCCTCCCCCAGCCGCCCGGCTTCGGGGCATCGTCCCGATGCCGGGCGGTGGGGCAGGAAAGCCTCCCCCAGCCGCCCGGCATCGGAACGATGTCCCGAAGCCGGGCGGCCGGGCGGGAAAGCCTCCCCCCCCCGCCCGGCTTCGGGGCATCGTCCCGATGCCGGGCGGTGGGGCGGGAAAGCCTCCCCCAGCCGCCCGGCATCGGGGCATCGTCCCGATGCCGGGCGGTGGGGCAGGAACGCCTCCCCCAGCCGCCCGGCATCGGGGCATCGTCCCGATGCCGGGCGGTGGGGCAGGAAAGCCTCCCCCAGCCGCCCGGCATCGGAACGATGTCCCGAAGCCGGGCGGCCGGGCGGGAAAGCCTTTGTCCCCCCTGCCTGCCTTCCCAGGGGCTTTTAAATCGCCCCGGACAGCGGAGAAGTCCTCCGCTGTCCCGGGCGATTTTAAAATGCCGCCCGCCAGAAGAGGTCGGGGGAAGGCTTTTTCCATAGGAACGCATTAATTGATTTTCAATGCATTCCTATGGAAAACCGTGCATCGCAAGACGAAAAACTCGCAAGACGAAGAGACTTGCGGAACGAATTAATTTCGTCTTGCGAGGCACCACTGTACTCAAGCAGGAATTATTTCTTGCGTTTATTTATTTGGCAGGTGTGAAAGGCATAAAACAGTGGATGTTTATGTTTATCTTGAAATGTTTTCATCCAGGAAAAATAGAAGCTAACAAAAATGCTGTTGAGATGCTGGTACTACTTGTAGTATAGTATCTTAGAATTTATTAACTCACTGAATGCTATCCTCTTGCATGGAGCTGGCCTTTTGTTGTTGAATAGCCCATTTATGTGTTTTGCTTCCAGAGCTACCAAATCACCACGGCTTGGCTTGGAGGCGTGTCACTTTGCTGAGTTGTACGTGCTCTGGTGTTCTTGTTTTCATCAGATGGTGTTCTTTAGTAATAAAACAGTTTTTGAGAAAACAGTTTTTGAGAAATGCTGATTTTACAATTAAGAACTGTTCCGTATGTAAAAATTACAGGAACGTTTTTTTAAAAATTCCATTTATAAAAGTAGTTAAAAATAATTCTATTTATTTATTTAATTTTTTTATACCTTGCCCATCTAGCTGGGTTTCCCCAGCCACTCTGGGCAACTTGCAGCATATCTAATAACATAATAAAAAACGTCAAGCGTTAAAAATCTCCTGATACAGGGTTGCCTTCAGATGTCTTCTACAAGTTGTGCAGTTCTTTATCTCTTTGACATCTGATGGGAGGGCGTTCCAAAGGGAGGACACCACTGCTGAGAAGGCCCTCTGCCTGGTTCCCTGCATCTTTGCTTTTTGCAGTGAGTGAACCGCCAGAAGACCCTCTAAAGGAGGACCTCAGTGTCTAGGCCAAATGATAGGGGTGGAGACTAAAATAACATAATATTTTAGTATGCGTCTCATTGGCGTGCTTGTGTTAACATTCCTGGAGCCATTGTGGTTGCACTGGAGATAGATACCAACTTAACTGCTTTTACACCTTAGAGCAGACTTTCCCAAACTTGAGTCTTCAGCTGTTTTTGGACTACAATGCCCATTATCCCTGACCAGTGGTCCTGCTAGCTAGGCATGATGGGGGTTGTGCTCCAAAAAGAGCTGGGGAGCCAAGTTTAGGAAACCCTGGTTTAGAATGTCCATCTCAGAACTTCCCATTGGTTGAAGCATGAAATGTAAAAATAGCATCTTTTCTGTAGTTTTACAGTAGTAACTCAGAAGCAAATAATTTGCTCAATACAGTGGAAGACAAACCCATTCAAAGTGCACTAAATCAGACTAGGGTTTAACCACAAAGGAGGAATAAAATATGAATGTGGTGACTAGAACGTTAAACGTGCTTTATAAAGTGCCTTTTAGGAGTTATTCTCAGCCCTACCTAGAGAGTACAGTGATCGAAATCAGAGTCCTTCATTCTAAATATGTACTGTGTCACTGAGCTGCGAGCTTTAGAATGTGCTAATTGTAGTAATTAGTGATGAATGTGATGGGAGATCATATTCCTATGAAGATCACTAAATAACCTATTTGTCCTTTAGGGTGTAAGAGCAAGAGGCAGTGCCTTCGCTATATGGATTTTCTGTTATTTTTACTATTTTACCTTATTTTTCATCACTTCCTGCTAGAAAATATGATTTCTCCACCTCAATTTGTTAGTAAAAGTAGAAGCTGAATCATTCGGAACACGTTGGGAGTTGGGGGTGGGGTGTATAAAGAAGAAAAATAATTGAAAAAGGAAAGCTTAATTTGCTTTAACAAGGTTTACCCTATAAATGTATGTTGAATGTGAAAATTCTGGGAAATGATTTCTCTCCAAAAATTAAATACCTCTTCCTCCTTGGAGGTGGCTGGCATACGGAGTCCTGTGCCTCAATTCCTATTTCTAAAATCCCAATGAATTGTAACACAGGAGGGATTAAGAGATGTAAGACATACCTTTAAGATAGACATTCTGCACTGCTGGGACCCTGACATGCTATATTCTCATTGAAAGCAGACAGCTTAAGATTCCTCCCATTTTGTTTTAACAGGTTGTTAGATACAGGAATGAGATGCCAGAGTATGCCCCTTTTGCCTAAATGTAATGGAGCTTGGAGAAAACAGACCTTTTAAGTGTATAACAGTGATGCCTTTTTTATATATATAAATGATCGGACCCTCTCTGTAGCCAGCACAGGCAAAACAATTTTACCTGAAAAGCAAGCGCCTTGTGTTTCCACTTAGTTTTCATGCTTTCTCTGTCCTGTTTTTTTTGCATGCCTTCTTGATGGACTAAAACAGAGAAGAAGAAAATGATGTGAGTATATTCTAAACTATGTTTCTTTGTTACAGATAGGTAGCCGTGTTGGTCTGCCATAGTCAAAACAAAAAAAATTCCTTCCAGTAGCACCTTAAAGACCAACTAAGTTAGTTCTTGGTATGAGCTTTCGTGTGCATGCATCTGAAGGTATCTGAAGAAGTGTGCATGCACACGAAAGCTCATACCAAGAACTAACTTAGTTGGTCTTTAAGGTGCTACTGGAAGGAATTTTTTTTGTTTTGACTATGTTTCTTTGTGTCTTTTTTTGAAAAAGAATTAGTATGATTCCATTTGTTACCTAAAAGTTCTCCAAGTGACTTAACTTTTAAAAACAGAAATACAGTAGTACCTTGGTTCTTGAATTTAATCTGTTCTGGGAGTCTGTTCAACTCCCGGTCCCGGAACGGTTTGAAAACCAAGACGCGGCTTCCTGCACTCAAGCGGAAGCCGTGTCGGACATTCGGCTTCTAAAAAGTGTTCACGAACCAGAACACTCACTTCTGGGTTTGCAGCGTTCAGGAGCCAAGCCATTCAACTACCAAGGTACCATCATATAGGCAACTCTCAATTTACACGGGGGTTATGTGAAATCGTGTATATTTGAAACACACTTGAAAAGGCCTGCAAACACCCTCTAAACCTCTGGAAGCCCTTGTAAAACCCTTTTAAAAACCTGCACTTAACCAGACACTAAACTCCATCACAACTTCCTTGCTCAATCTCCAATTTTCCACAGGCCTCAATGGTCATTCCAAGGAGTCCTGGGATTGCACTTACAAAGGCTCAAGGGATTGCTAGGTTCTGTTTCCACACCCTTTTGCCCATTCTGGGGTCTTTTAGGGCGGCTTTTGCCATTTTTAAAGTTACTTTCAGGTTCAGTGTGATGCTAGTGTGCATGGTCAGTTGGACGCAAGTCAATTGGGCGTTGCCTGTACATTATACCGTGGAGTGGAGAATATAAAACACTAACATATTCATACAATACAACTATATATGTATGTGTCTTTGTGCATACATACAAAAACACACACACTATAATGGATATAGCTGAACTTTTTAAAGCTTTTGTTTAGTTTCATTTTGCTTGAAAGGAAGGAGAATACATGGCTGGGACATCTCAGATGAGAGGCATCATAGTTTTTGTTCCCTTATTTAGAATTGCTAAAAATGCAAATAAGGTTGGCACCAGGTGGGTCTAAGAGGAAAGGTATTCCACAGCCTATCATAAAATAAAAAATTGTAGAGTTGGAACAGATCCCAAGAGTAATCTAGTCCAATGTGAAGTTCATACTGCAGTCTGCACTGCCACAGCTCAGAATTTGTGTCCTGTGGCTTCCTGGTTTTTGGTGACGCACCTTGATTTCACAGCTGCCCTACACCTTGCCGAAAAAAGGGAAAATGGGTCAGTGCCTGGTGGGGATGTGGTCAAAAAATGAGCTCCTGGGGTATTACCTTGGTCACAAGGAAGCCTTAACAGCAGCTGGCCAACATGTGTCAGGTGATAATTTTTGAGGTTTATAATAAGGCTTCTAGATATCTTAAGCTTGTCCACTGGTCTAAGCAACTCATGACTCTTTATGTTCGAGGACCCCTGTCACCCCCAACCCTATTTTTATTTTGCCTTCTGGTCCTTTTTGTATTTCCCTTTCTTTCCCTTTCTTGCTGTAATGTGAGTACAGTTTTCAAAGCCATGATTTCACCAGCTTATTTCTTGTGTTCTAGGGCAAGACGGAAAATGCGCAGAAACCTGGCTTTGTCAAAGGGACAGTGTTCAAAGGAGTCGCATCGAGCCGCTTCTTGCCCAAAGGCACCCGGACAAAAGTTAACCTTGAGGAACAAGGCAGACAAAAGGTGTCCTTCAGCTTCAGCCTAACGAAGAAAACTTTGCAGAACAGATTTCTGACCGGCCTGGGGAATGACAAGCAAAACGAGGCTCCGAGCTCCCTGGGCACACCTCTTCAAACTGACATTGCCTCTAAATTTAAACTGGATCTTGGGGATTACCCGGATGTCGTGGAGGAATTTTCACCCCCAAAGCCTAAGGTGGAATTGGGCAAGATCCACTTTAAGAAACACCTGCTGAATGTTACAACAAAGCCGCCCCCTGCTGCCGCCATGCCACTGCCACCAGCAACTGTCGGACCAGCTACTGCAGCAGCAGAATTCGTGGAATTGCCACCATCACCGCCGCCACCCCCTCCTCCTCCTCCCCCACCTCCTCCGCCCCCTCCACAAACACTACCAGCGCCAAAACCAGTACTAGCCCCAGAAATTTTGCCACAACTTCCAGTAGCAGTACAGACAGCAGCCGCGCCTCTGTTGCCATCGCCTGTAGAAACTGTTGTCCGCATAGCAAAGGAGCCCTCAGTGAAAGCAGCTCAGGAAACGTTAGAACTGAACATTAAGCAAAATGCTGCGTTGGAAGGCTCCGAAGAACAGCTAGCTCAGGTTATTCCTGAAGAAGCAGAACCAGTCCCAGCGAAAGGAGATTCCCATATTGGGAAGGAAGAGGACGTATCAAGTGCTTCAAAGGGTGCTTCTCAAAGTTCTAAGAAACAGAGTTCCAAGAGGAAGTTGTCTGATGGAGCATTGCCCGGTTCCGAATCTGATGAAGATTCCGTGAGGACCTCTTCGAGTCAGAGATCTCACGAGATTAAAATATCGACAAGCTCAGAGAAGGAGAAAGATTCGCGAAAGAGCTCTACTTCTGTCAGAACTGAAGAGCAGCTGAAAAGTTCGTCACGGTCTAGATCTGAAAGGGATGAAAAATATTCTAGTTACTCCTCCAGATCTGAGAGAGACTCGAGGTATTCTTCCTCCCGTTCCAGATCTGAAAGAGAGAGGAGGCGAAGCAGATCCCGTTCTCGTTCTAGATCGGAGAGAGGTTCCAGAACCAGTTCTTCCTATTCCAGATCTGACCGGTCACATTACTATGACTCTGACCGGAGGTACCACAGGAGCTCACCATACAGAGAGAAGACACGATATTCTCGTTCGTACGTGGACAGCAGGACAAGAGAGAGCTCTGATTCAGAAGAAGAGTATCGGAGGACATACTCCAGGTCTACAGACTCCAGGCGTATATCCTCTCATTCCTCATCTTACAGAGACTCTAGGACCTCTTTTTCTTATTCAAAGTCAGAGCGGGATAGCAAGTTGGAATCCTCTCATACTGACTCAGAGAGAAGAGGAAAGCCTACAAAATCAGACAGGGACTCCAAAAGGACTTCAGAAAGTGACGTATCAAAAAAGTGCTCTCCTGTCAATGAGCTGCGTCATCGGGGAGGGACATCATCCCACTCTAAAGCAGAGAGCAGTGTAAGTTCTTCCCGACACAAGTCCTCCTCTTCAAAGACATCTACTCCAAAGTCTGATAAATTTAAAAGTTCTTTCTGTTGTACAGAATCTGAGGAAACCAGAGAGCAGTCTAATTGTATAGACTTGGAGGCGTCTTGTGTACAAAGCTGTGAAACGAAAACTGCTATTGCACAGAAGCCAGAAACAGAAAGGACTGTTTCTCCGTTAAATCAGCTGAATGATTCTCCTATTTTCAAAAAGTTAAATGAATCAAAAGAGATGTCTCCTATTTCTAAATCAAATGTACTTGCAGGAATTGATAGCCATGACAGTATTAAGGAAGAGGAGTCTGTAATCAAGGTAAAACATGAACCGTTAAGAACTTGTTCTCCAGTAGAATTGAATATAAATGGATCCCCAGAAGGAAGGCCCAGTGATAGGGCATTGTTCCGTGCCCCCAAAATCGAAGAAATTGTAACATCTGATGATAGTTTAGACGGAACTGAGCCACCGCTTCCAGTCAATAGTCCAAATTTGAGTAAGTTACCGTCTAATGGGTTTCAGTGTGTGTATCAGTCTAAAGGACACGATCCGGATGATTCTCTTGTCCTCCTGAGTGACTCCAACAGTTTTCTTAAAGAAAAAACGGAAGAGTCAATTCCCTCTGAATATGATTGTGTACCTTCTTGTATTGTGAATGTAAATAATTCTAAAATTCATGCAGATAAAGCGGATGATCTCACAGATCCTTGTGATAAAACCAAAGATCCAGTCTCCTGCTATCTTTCAGATGATGCAGCTCTTTCTTTGTATTATTCAGAAGTTGAAATTGAAGCTGAGCCTTCCAATGCAACTGTTACTCCAGAACCTTTTGTGGAGGTTCAGTCATCTGAAAAGTTTACGTACGCTGATGTCGAAGATCAGAATCCGTCAAAAATTGCTCATGAGGATGAAAAACGTGTTAGACGTTTCAGCTTATCAGAGTGCAGCCCAGTCCGAGATTCTTCTGCAGAAGAATATATTGTGGAAGAGAAATTTGACAATCAGTGTATTGCGCAGCAACAACAGGCTTCCGAAAATGTGTTGTCCCACCCAGAGACAACTCTGGGGGAGGAAAAGAAGGAAGAACTCTTGGAGTGTCCCGAAGTAGCACTTGAATTGGATGTTTCGCATGTTGATTCCGTTGTAGAGAAAACAAAATCGCCTTTTAAAAACGAGCACTCTTATTATCTAGAGATGCCAACAGAAGACTCTGAGAAAGAGGAGCCAGACGATGAGGAAGACTCTGTGGTCCTTGATGAAAGAACTGTAGTTGCTGACTTGAAGGCCCACGCTCCTGAAGTCCTGGTGGTAAATGAAAAAAGCGATGACTCCTTGGGAGGATCCGCATTTTCAGACGCTTTGTCTCCGTCTTGTGATATTGTTGTGACGGTAGAAGAAACAGAAACTGCTGCCGAAGTTCCCAGATGTGACAGTAGAGGCAGTACCCCTGAGCTCACTTCCATCCACCACGAAGAGTATTCTGACACGGCTGAAAGTGTGAGTGAACAGGAGAGTGATGACAGTGACACCGAGGACTCTGATTCAGATGATAGCAGTGTTCCAAGGAACCGCCTTCAGTCAGTTGTGGTCATTCCAAAGAATTCTACCATAACCATGGAGGAGAGCAGTTCATGTTCCTCCCGGAACAGCCAAAGTAACAGACGCTATGTGGATCACTGGGAAGATGGCAGGCCAGAGTCCAGCAGGCCATTCTGTGAAGAAATGCCGGATGACGTGCGATCTAATAATGGCCTGCAAAAGGAAAGCAAGTATCTGCCTTCTAGGGATGCAGAGGGGAGGCTAGCGATATCTACTGAGCTCAACAGAACAGAGAGTGAAGACCTCCGGCCTGGTATCTCCCATCCTCAGAGCGATGGCGTTGACAGTACGAGTCAGTCAGAGCAGACAACAGGTTTTACTCACAAGCCAAACCCCGATGAAAGATCAATATTAACTGAAAGCATGTCTGTGGCTCGATCGATTGACGTATCGCAAGAAGGGGAGCTGCATTACCTTTCCAAGAACTTTGAAATGATCGACAATATGTCCAGGCTGCAGACCAGTATTTCCAAGCCTGACAGCAGGCAGGGGAAGTCTGGTTTTGGCGAGCCCATGGAAACTGGAGATTTCTCCAGAGAGGATGGCTTCCATTCAGCAGAAGACTTGAGTAGCTTGGGGTGGGATTTCTCCCAACCAGAGAAACCAAGCAGTACATACCAACAGCCTGATAGCAGCTATGGCATCTTCCCAGGTTATGTTTACCCCCCAGCTCCGGGAACATTTGTTGGGCCTCATAACTACTGGCATGACAATGGCTATTGGGATCCAAGGTTGACCAATAGACCCTCTGAGATGAGCTACGAGCAAATGCAAGGGCAGGTTCCCGATTCGCTTACAGAAGACCACGAAGAGTATGAAGAGGTTGACTGCTGGGTTGACGAAAGCCACGCCTTCTTCCCCAACCAGTCGGTGAAGTTCCAGTCGCGTGACCCTAGAGAGAAGGGTTCGGTGCAGGCCCATGAGATAAGCAGCAACTCCACTAAAGAACCAATGGCCCCAGGTGAGAGGAAAGAGCAGGCGAATAAGGTTTTGGATAAGAATGACATGAAAGAGCGGGGACCGTTGAAGAAAAGGAGGACGGATTTAGAGAGTGACTCAGAGAGCGATGCCGACTATCGGGAAAGGAAGAAGGTCAAGACAGAGGGAGAGCGGTTGCCATCAATACTTCAGGACTCTTCAATGGTTCGTCCGCTGTGTTTCATGGAAGACTTCAGGGACTCGCAGCGTTGGAAAGAGTTTGCCAAGCAAGGGAAAATGCCCTGTTACTTCGACCTCATTGAAGAAAATGTGTATTTGACAGAAAGGTAATAGATAGGCCTCTTACTTTTAAAAACACCTTTTATGCTAACATGGGAATAGCGTGCCATAAATGTAATGTGAAAATTGTTTGCCCAGGGTAGTATAATACAGTCAAACCTCCGTTTATGTAACCCTCTTGTTTTTACTGGGTTTCGCCGCATGCACAGAAGCGGTCCTCAGGTTGCGGAAACCTCGGGATCTGGCCGGACCTCTGGAACAGATCCCGTCTGCAACCGGGGATACCACTGTAGTGTGCAGTAAGAATATTAGAATAGGGGGAAATGACGTTGTGGTTCACAGTAGTATATCAGGCTGGGACAGAGTGACAGTCGGGGTTGAAAGAGCCCCTTCCAAAATGAGTATTGGCCCTTTTACATACTCCTTATGTTGTATTAGGTAGTTTTATATTCAGTGTGCTGTTCAGTAGGAGTGAGTAATAATTCCATATTAACGCAAGCAAACATTAAGGCTACTATAAAAATCTCAATCTTGGAAGCACCTGCTTAGTTTATAAGCCTTTTGAAGGCATCCAGAAACATTTTAAAGTTTTGTACCACCAAAAAAAAGAGTTGGAAACCTACTTGGTTGAATTAGCTCCCTGATCCTGAAATTGTGAATTTCTTCAACATGCAAAAAATTCATGCTATCGGCTGATGTGTGAATCCCACTGCAGGTTTGACTTGGGTTTGTGTCAAATCAGTGGGAATTCTCAAAACATCAAGGCATTTTGAAGTACCACGTGTTAAAATTTAAAAGCCTGCTGTATTTTTATTTTGGATAAATTCTTCAGTCCTAGCTGGTATTACGCGGTCAGTTTTAAAGTTTGTTTTCTGGAATGCTGCATAGGAAAAAGAATAAATCTCACCGTGATATCAAGCGGATGCTGTGTGAATGTCCCACACTTTCAAAAGATGAGCGAGCTCAAGGAGAGGTGGCGTGTGGAGAAGACTGTCTTAATCGTCTACTCATGATAGAATGGTAAGTGTCCTTTTGAAGGTTAGTCTACTGCTGTCATCACACGCCCACATCATGACACACAGCACAAGGAAAAGAGGTTTTGATATAAAACGCAGTAATCTTTCTGGTTGTTGAAAACAGCAGGCACAATGCACTTCTCTTGTGCGTTCTTGTTGATTACGGTCAAGTGAATCTGCTTCTTGAAGTGTTGTAGAAGCGACTGCTGTGGAGGAAATGTAAGACTGGTTTGGATTGCCTTGCTGCTTGTAACGCTTATATTCTTTGTAAGCAGCTTTGAGCATAATGAAAAGGTGTATTATAAATGTTGAGATCATGTTTTCCTCTTTCCGAAAATCTGGGATAAATTCCAAATAGGTATCGGGGGGGGGGGGAGAACATACCTTAAAATGTAACCCTCTATCAGTGTTGTTGTTGTTGTTTAGTCGTGTCCGACTCTTCGTGACCCCCTGGACCAGAGCACGCCAGGCACTCCTGTCTTCCACTGGCTCCCGCAGTTTGGACAAACTCATTCTGGTAGCTTCCAGAACACTGTCCAACCATCTTGTCCTCTGCCGTCCCCTTCTCCTTGTGCCCTCCATCTTTCCCAACATCAGGGTCTTTTCCAGGGAGTCTTCTCTTCTCATGAGGTGGCCAAAGTCCTGGAGCCTCAGCTTCAGGATCTGTCCTTCCAGTGAGTACTCAGGGCTGATTTCCTTCAGAATGGAGAGGTTTGATTTTCTTGCAGTCCATGGGACTCTCAAGAGTCTCCTCCAGCACCAGAATTCAAAAGCATCCATTCTTCGGCGATTCTTTATGGTCCCGCTCTCACTTCCATACATCACTGCTGGGAAAACCATACCTTTAACTATACAGACCTTTGTCGGCAAGGTGATGTCTCTGCTTTTTAAGATGCTGTGTCTAGGTTTGTCATTGCTTTTCTCCCCAGAAGCAGGCGTCTTTTAATTTCGTGACTGCTGTCACCATCTGCAGTGATCATGGAGCCCAAGAAAGTAAAATCTCTATGCAAATATACTGCTTCCCAGTGATACATTTTCCATACTTCAGATAAAAAGTGCCTATAGTAGTCTTCTGTCCTCATTCAAACAGAAACACTCAAATTTATTCGGCACCAAGTTTCTGGTACTAGTGTACTGTACTGGAGTTTTTTAAAGTCAGGATGGAGGGAAATATCAGGGTTAAAAGTACATACAGCGTGATAGTTGCATTCTTTTCCTTTTGTTGGGGGATTCTGGAATTCAGTTTAGTTCAACCGGCAAAGGGAAGCTGTATCAAATGCCTCTTTAAAACTTGCTATTTGGACAAAACCTCTCTGTCATCATCTCTTAGGTCTGACTAGGATGATAAACCCGTGTCTGGGCTTTACCCTTTCATACTGCGGGTGGGAATGGGAATCAGCCATGGTGGAATACTCTGCTTTATATACCAGCTCCGCCTTCCTCCCCATCTGGTGCCTTCCAGATGTTTTGGACTATATAACTCTTAACTCCCATCAGACCTGACTATTAGTCATGCTGGATGTAGCTGATGGGCATTCCAGTGCAACATCATGTGGAGGTCATCAGGTTGGCGGAAAACTCATTAAATGTCAGGGAGCAGGTTTCTAAACCGCTTTCTCCGCGTGCAAATTTTCCATGTGCAGGGATTCTTTTATATTTTTGTAACAGGGAAGTGTATTATTTAAGCTTTCATCTGAAGTGAAGAACTTCAGGGAGTTCTCACCTGAGGGAGAACCATGCCCATGGTCTCCTAGGCATTTTGGTGTGAAGTTTCTATCTGGATATAGGAGAGGAGATATTACTAGAACAGTAGTTCTAGTAGACCTGGGACTCACCTTTTGACTCATTTTCCCCAACAGTTCTGCCTTTATTTCATTTTTTCTTCCCCTTTGGCAGTTCTCTGTTTTTCTTCTTTTCTCAAAAAATTTAACCTATCACACAAGAAAACCCTTGTGTGACCCCCACCTCAGGTCCATGTGGGTCTTGATCAATGTACTAGATCTCCTTGGATCCTCATGGTTCTTTATAGCAAAACTTTTGGGTCTTCGTGTCATGTGATAGATCTTAGATTGGAATGTGATAATTACTGGTATCTTATATGTGATGTTCATACATTGGCTTAACAGACGCGTTAAGACTTGTAAAATAGTTTGCATGCTGAATAAGTACAAATGTTAATGATTCTTTTAAAAATGCCGGAATGTTCGTTAATCTGAGAGTGCGGTTACATCATGGTACCTAAGTTCAAAATCTGAGACTTGTAGGATTTGATGTGCTTCCTTAGAGCAACGTGTGTGCGATTTGTAGAGTGTCCGCTACAAGCAGGCCAGTGAATATCCACATGGTTACTAACGCATACATAATTTTTCCTTCTGCTTAGTTCCTCAAGGTGCCCCAATGGGGACTACTGCTCCAACCGGCGGTTTCAGAGAAAGCAGCATGCAGATGTTGAAGTCATTCTGACAGAGAAGAAAGGCTGGGGGTTGAGAGCAGCAAAAGACCTACCCTCGTAAGACTTCCCTCGTTTTAAAGGATCTCCAGCTTAGCAGTTTTCCCCTCTTGGACACGGCAGCAGGGAAGGTTTTGGTCTGGGCAGCAGAGGGATTTTGCAGAGGGAGGCTGTTCCCACTCCCTTGCCTTTGGAATAACTATAAGCATCATATGGGTCAGCACTTTTCCCTGTACAGTGGTACCTCTGGTTACGTACTTAATTCGTTCCGGAGGTCCGTTCTGAACCTGAAACTGTTCTTAACCTGAAGCACCACTTTAGCTAATGGGGCCTCCCACTGCTGCCGTTCTGCCGCCGCACGATTTCTGTTCTCATCCTGAAGCAAAGTTCTTAACCCGAGGTACTATTTCTGGGTTAGCGGAGTCTGTAACCTGAAGTGTGTGTAACCCGAGGTACCACTGTACCAGTGAATGAATGCACTGTTAGGATGTGCTCTGAAGATGGACCTGTTGGATGTTCAGGACCATAGTGTATGTGCGCACACACACTCCTTTTGGGAAGGAGAAGGCTGGTCATAGGCCAAAGGCCAGCAGGATCAAAGCAGAACACCTTCATATTCCTCCCCAGGAGAAGGCAAGGCAGTAATAATAATAATAATAGTAATAATAATAATAAATTTTTATTTATACCCGGCTAGAGCTGGGCTCAGGGTGGCTAACACCAGTAAAATTACAATAAAAACATTATGGGGGGAACGGCAATTTAAAATACAGGTTAAAAATACAATTTAAAATGCAGCCTCATTTTAATAATAGCCCATCGATCAAAACCATAAGGGGAGGGAAACATAAGGGTCAGACTGAGTCCAAACCAAAGGCCAGGCGGAACAGCTCTGTCTTGCAGGCCCTGCGGAAAGATGTCAAGTCCCGCAGGGCCCTGGTCTCTTGTGACAGAGCGTTCCACCAAGTCGGGGCCAGTACTGAAAAGGCCCTGGCCCTCGTTGAGCCCAGTCTAACCACCTTGCGACTTGGGACCTCCAAAGTGTTGTCATTTGTGGACCTTAAGGTCCTCCGCGGGGCATACCAGGAGAGGTGGTCCCGTAGGTACGAGGGTCCTAGGCTGTATAGAGGAGAAACAGGGTGATGCCACATTACAGGCGTGTTACACTCTGTGTTGTATTCAGTCCAAATTAGGCTGATGTGTGGGTAGAGCCTGGAGCTCATTAACAGGACTCAGAAGCTGCAGGTGAGAGCCATGATGTATACTTCTTGCAAATGCCATCTTTTTTATTGAACACATGGGAACTGTATTACCACCAGGCTGTTGGTCCATCTAAGCCAGTACTGTTTATTCTGACTAATAAGTTAAGTGAACCCCTGTTTTAAAATTAACACACAACTATGCCCAGCATTGTTCAAACTCCCTGGCTTTGGTTCAGTCATGGTTCTCTTTCTAATTAGTGTCCAGTCATTTCTCAACAGTATTTGTATACTGTTTTTCAGATCTAATCTCCAAAATGCTTAATAAAAAGAAATAATACTGTTACAGAATACAAGGCAAAATTAGATTTTTTTCCCCTCAAGGGAAGCATGCCTGGTTGACAGCAGATCATTGGAAAACAACCTCAAACGCTTAGCAAAAGAGAGAGTTTCTTGGCCGCTTTCTGAAAGTTCACATTGTTGAAGTAACCACCAGGAAGGCACCAATCTAGCACCACTAAGAGGTAGAGCTCTGAGCAGGACCTTTCTAGCAGATCCCAGAGCTCAGGAGGTTAGTTTCCTATTGGGAGGAAGGCAGTCCCTAAGATATTCCAGATTCAGATTGTTTAATGTATTATAGGTCCAAACCAGGTTGCTGCTATGTCTTAGGCTGTTTTCTTTCTTTCTTGGGCCTATTTAGCAACACTTTTGTACTGGAATACTGTGGTGAAGTGCTTGATCACAAAGAGTTCAAAACCCGAGTGAAGGAGTATGCCCGAAGCAAGAATATCCATTACTACTTCATGGCATTGAAAAACGATGAGGTGAGTTACAAATCGTTTTCAGTGATTAGGCTGTGCATTGTCCGAGTACATTAAGAGTTCACTGTGCATGCGTGAACCCACTGTTCGTTTCCCTCTCTCGCCTACTGCTGTACTTCGTGCGCTGTAAAGAAAGCCCCACAGCTTCTACAGAGGGTCTTGTGATCCTTTCAAGTTGCAGGCTACTGCTAATACGAGTAAATTCTAACATAAGTTGAATTAGTTCTTTATAAGGATACTGTCATTTTCTCCGTTAGCGTGGCCTAACAACACTTGAAGCAGACAGAATTCCAGCTGAAACCCTGTCGAAAGTCTTTGTTTTTTTTAAAAAAGATTTTTATTAAGGTTTCAACAAATTTTATCATAACAAACAAAACAAGACAACACAATAACAAACAATAAACAATATAAAACATAAAAATCAAACAAAAATATATAAGTTCAACTCTTAATTTCATGTAACTTACTTTCCCAACTTCCTCACACCTCCCTTTTCTGTATTCCAATTTCCAATTTAGTTTCAGCAAATTCTTCCTCTATTTTGACTGATTTTAATATTGCTTAATTTCTTTTAAATTAACCATTACCGCTACTATCCACTTATCTTCTAATCCCCCATCATTGATTAATTTTGCTGTATTTCTTTACTTGTTACTTATAAAACATCTTTGCACATTCCTTTCAACTTTGTCACTAATGCCGCACTATCTCTATATCCTGCATCTTTGAATATGGGTCAGGCTCCATTTTTTAATGAAGAGATACAAACAAATGTTTTCCTTTTCAGATAATAGATGCCACCCAGAAAGGAAACTGCTCTCGTTTTATGAACCACAGCTGCGAGCCAAACTGTGAGACGCAGAAAGTAAGTCGCAGGAAGAAACTGATGCAGGTTTATACTAAATTTGGGCTAAATGAGGGTTTATGTTACAGCTCCTTTACATGGTAGTGACCATAAAGCATATGGGTAGCCAGCACAGTGAGTGACACATTTTAAAAGGCTTTTACCCCTCTTCACTTGCTGGACTTTGATGTGCGGGGTAAGAGTATTTTCAAATGCACGCTCATCTCGTGAAATGCCAGCAGAGATAAATGCTTTTGGCAGTGTTCTTGTGCGGGGAGCGTCACCTCTACAATTTTATATAAATCTATATAATTTTATAATTTATAAATTAGAACTTCAGATAACATAAAACCAAACAGATCAACCTGAATCGTGTTAACCAGTTACCATAAAGCAATTTTATACACAAAAAGCAAACCTTTTAAAACAGTTCAAAATCCGTGTATGATACCACAGGGAAAACATACAAGCAGCAACAAGTCATGTTGCTTCACTGCATCTAAAAGCCTGAGTAAAAAAGATGCATCTTTAAACTGGTGCCAGAAAAAAAAGTTGTTCAGACTGTGTGTCAATAGTAGTATCTTGAATTTAGCCCTGAAATGTATAAGCAATCAATACAAGTTACTCTGGAGTGGTGTTAAGTGGTCTCAAATAGCTGTGCCACTCAACAATCTGACAGTCACTTTCAGGACTAGTGGCATTTTTTAGACAGTCTTCAGGGTAGCCCCACTTAGAATGCATTACAGTATTCAATTCTAAAGCTTAGGTATGGCATTCACATACGCTATACAGTGGTGCCTCGCAAGACGAAATTAATCCGTTCCGTGAGGCTCTTCGTATAGCGGTTTTTTCGTCTTGCGAAACATTGACAGCTTAGCGGATTAGCGCTATTAGTGGTTTAGCGGCTTTTAGGGATCAGCTGTTAAGCGGCTTATCAGCAGATCAGGTGATAAGCGGCTTAGCAGCTTAGGAAAAGGGGGGAAAAGGGAAAAAAAGCCCGCAGGAACTCGCAAGACATTTTCATCTTGCGAAGCAAGCCCATAAAGAAATTTGTTTTGCGAAGTGCCTCCAAAACGGAAAACCCTTTCGTCTAGCGGGTTTTCCGTCTTGCGAGGCGTTCGTCTTGCGGGGCACCACTGTATTCCTGATATTATTTTGCTTTTGATGATTTTAAACATGTTTGCAAATATTAAACACTGGCAATAAAATTTTATAGAAATAACTAGGTCAGTTAAGGCACGCTGATAAATTTCCAAAGTCGAGCCCTGGCAATCAACAAATTGTCCATGTCTTGCCATTTCCATATAGATTTTAACACGGTTCCTTCCCCCACCCTTAAATTTTCAGGCATGTGCATTTTGCATGTGCCATTGGCTGAACTGCTGTGAGGTCACTGCATTCACAAACATTTTTATTGCCCAGGGCGGGAAGCTGTCAGCATTCAGATGTTTGCAAACAGGCTTGGAAGCGTGGTGGGGAGCTGGAATTCTGTGTAAGAAGTGTTGCCTCTTCCAAGGGACAAGTTGCCCAAAGGCTCAGTGGCTGAGTCAGCCAGGGAAGACGGGTGGAGGAGATCCCAAGTGCGGAAAGGCTTTGATGAGAAAGGTTCATAGAATAGAATCATAGAGTTGGAAGAGACCACAAGGGCCATCGAGTCCAACCCCCTGCCAAGCAGGAAACACCATCAGAGCACTCCTGACATATGGTTGTCAAGCCTCTGCTTAAAGACCTCCAAAGAAGGAGACTCCACCACACTCCTTGGCAGCAAATTCCACCGTCAAACAGCTCTTACTGTCAGGAAGTTCTTCCTAATGTTTAGGTGGAATCTTCTTTCTTGTAGTTTGGAGCCATTGCTCCGTGTCCGCTTCTCTGGAGCAGCAGAAAACAACCTTTCTCCCTGCTCTATGTGACATCCTTTTATACATTTGAACATGGCTATCATATCACCCCTTAACCTCCTCTTCTCCAGGCTAAACATGCCCAGCTCCCTTAGCCGTTCCTCATAAGGCATCGTTTCCAGGCCTTTGACCATTTTGGTTGCCCTCCTCTGGACACGTTCCAGTTTGTCAGTGTCCTTCTTGAACTGTGGTGCCCAGAACTGGACACAGTACTCCAGGTGAGGTCTGACCAGAGCAGAATACAGTGGCACTATTACTTCCCTTGATCTAGATGCTATACTCCTATTGATGCTGCCCAGAATTGCATTGGCTTTTTTAGCTGCCGCGTCACGCTGTTGGCTCATGTCAAGTTTGTGGTCAACCAAGACTTTGCCTAGGAGCAGCAGCAGATTAATGCTGTGACACGGGCAGGCAAAAGATCTTTGAAAGATGGGCCCAGTGGGGGCCAGGAAAGAGCAAAGAGGTAGTTGTGAACATGTGTAGAATTTATTATTTCAAAGCACACAGAGGTGAAGTAGCAAGCAGTATAAGAATACTGAAATTGGCTTTGGGGGTCACGTGGCCTGCCAGGTGCGTAAAAAACAACATCACCTGGCCAGAGGCATGTCTGAATCCAATTCAGGCGCTTGTCTTCTTGGCATATAAACAAATATCCTGAGGGCGAGTGGAGGGGGGTTACACCACCAAGCTCTGCCTCCTCTGGCCTGTCGTAGACCAGTATAAAGTAAGCAGCACATTCTACGTACCAAATCTTATATTAATAATCACAAAATTGAGAGAGCTATATGAAGTTGAATGTATGTAAACACACCAAGATCCTGAGGGAGAATTTCCTGAAGAAAGAAATTCAATATTGTAACTTAATCTAAGAAGAAATGTAACACATGGATGTAAATGTTTATAACTATATCAAAACTGAGAGAGAGATTTTACTGAAGAAGCCCAAGACTCTTCATGGGCGAAACAGGTGACAAACCCCGGCACCCTGACTAACTCTTGTGCGTAACATCACCGACACTTCGTTTGATCAAATTTACCTCTGTTGATATCTACAGGAGCCTGGCTAAAGGAACCTTTAAAGACTGAATCTTCCTTTTGGACGCAATTTGCATGAGTTTTCTGTTTGTGGCTTCTGTAGTAGATCTTGTACATAGCTCTCTCAATTTTTGGATTATTAATCTAAGATTTAGTACGTAGAATGGTTTGGTAGTGTTTTGTGTGCCGCTTATGTGCTGCTTACTTTATACTGGGGTACTACGGGAATTGGGACGCGGGTGGCGCTGTGGGTTAAACCACAGAGCCTAGGACTTGCCAACCAGAAGGTCGGCGGTTTGAATCCCCGCAACGGGGTGAGCTCCCATTGCTCAGTCCCTGCTCCTGCCAACCTAGCAGTTCAAAAGCACATCAAAGTGCAAGTAGATCAATAGGTACCGCTCCGGCGGGAAGGTAAACGGCGTTTCCGTGCGCTGCTCTGGTTCGCCAGAAGCAGCTTAGTCATGCTGGCCACATGACCTGGAAGCTGTACGCCGGCTCCCTCGGCCAATAAAGCGAGATGAGCACCACAACCCCAGAGTCGGCCACGACTGGACCTGATGGTCAGGGGTCCCTTTACCTTACTATGAGAATTGGCAGCATAGGTTCATTTCCTCTGGCCCATCAGCTTTATTGTGTCAAGCCTCCGTGATTTTACAGGTGTCTGCGTGGAACAGAGAGACCTTTCTACTTACAGAGGATCCCCACACAATTTAGGACACCCCCCCCCCAGGTTTTAGATGATGAGACAAAGCACAGCATTCCCGTTTAAAAGCTGTGTGAGTGCTTTTTAATACTGAAAGGAACTCAGGCTGTTTCCTAACACCATCCATTTCTGAAGGGAGACGAGTTTGCGTCAGCATACCTAATGTAAGCGGAGTGCTGTGAACTCCCAAGCATTGCAGTTAAAACGAAGTTGGGCTTGAAGTACCGTATTTTTCGTCCCATAGGACGCTCCGTTGCATAGGACGCACCTACTTTTTTGGGGGGGGAATAAAGGAATTTTTCCCCCTTTATTTCCCCCCCCCAAAACCAGGTCGGGGAAGAGTGGGATGGCGGCGCTGCGCCTCCCCACTGTCCCCCGAGCTTGTGGGGCTGGCCAATGTCTGTCCGGGGCGCTCTGGGCGGCAGGGTGCTATCCGCAGCGTGCAGAGTCCTGCAGGGCTCCCCACGCTGCGGATGTCTGTCCGGGGCGTGGGGCGCTCTGCTTCAGGGCGCCTCGCCCGCTGGGTGGCAGGCTGCTATCCGCAGCGTGGGGAGCCCTGCGGGGAACTCCTGCAGGGCTCCCCATGCTGCGGATGTCTGTCCGGGGAACTCCCCCCGGGCGCACAAGGCTTGCCGACACCTGCGCGAAGCATGGGGCGTCCTCCAAAGGGCACCCCGTGCTCTGCGCTGCAGGCTGCCGCCCGCAAGCCTTGCACGGCCGGAGGGAGTTCCCCCGGGCACGCAAGGCTTGCGGATAGCTTCCTGGAGCCTGGAGAGCGAGAGGTGTCGGTGCGCACCGACGCCTCTCGCTCTCCAGGCTTCAACGAAAGCCTGCATTCGTCCCATAGGACGCACACACATTTCCCCTTCATTTTTGGAGGGGAAAAAGTGCGTCCTATAGGGTGAAAAATACGGCATGTTTTCCCTTTGCTTGGATTCTCTCGGCATCAAGATTTGTGCGTCTGCAGAGTTCTCCAGAGATAGAACCTTTTCTAGAATAGATGCCCTTTAAAAAACACAGCAAGAGCCCACAGTCCATGGTTATACATATTGTTCTAATCATCTTTATTCTCTCTCTCCCCCCCCCCCCACTTTAGTGGACAGTGAACGGACAGCTGCGGGTTGGCTTCTTCACCACAAAACTTGTTCCGTCAGGCTCAGAGCTAACCTTTGACTACCAGTTCCAGAGATATGGGTAGGTCTTCACCTAACTTACTTGCTTTGTTGTTTATAAATGACTATCCTTGAACAGAAACCAATAAAATGATCTTGTGCACAATCAAACGTAGGTCATATTTTCTGAACTACGGAGGTCAGGTGCTCGTTAGCTGATTCATCCGTGTTTCTTGTTCTCACTTGGTTTGGAAGAGATAATGTGCGGGTGGTTTTTTCCATTATTATTTTCCGCCTGGCTACAGAGAATTCAAGGTGGATGCCGAGAATGAAGTTGAAAACAACAGTGCATTTTCTAAAAGAGTGCATATCCCTAATCATAACCTAATTGTGTTGTTGTACCACAGTAGAATAGTCTCTCCTAGTGGATGCTCTCCAAAAGAGAATCGGTTACTTTTCTCTAAAAGGGGGGGAAAAAAACCCAGAGCAGAGGAAAACTTTGGGATTTTCCAACTGATTTTGATGGGAGAGGAGGAACCAAAGTTGTTTGAACAATACATAAGTTGTTTGTCATTTATGTGTTGAATTTTTAACTTTATTTGTTGTTGCAAGCTGCCCTGAGAACATTTTGTTATTGCTGGGGCGGGCAGGCTGTAACTAAAGTACTCTCTTCATGTGTGAGCTATCATAGGCTCAGTTTTCAAGTTAGTTAAAATCTGCTTACCCTTGAACCCTGTTTTACTGGAATAATTTTGTGCCGTAATTTTGTAAATCCTTTAAAACCTGAGTGGTGCTTGTTGGAGACGTCAGATTTGGCAGTATGCTTGGAATATGTTTTTTTGGTTGACTAGCATGCTGCATAGACCAAACCACGCATGAGATCAGCAAAGGAAAATTAACAAATAAGAAAAACAGGTGATGGTGTGAAAGGAAATAGTGGTGGGAGTTCAACTCGAGGTCAGGTTTTGAACTTCTGGCAATGCTAGTGACAATAATTATCCATTCTTCTGTGGCATGTGTGTGGGTAGCCTGTGGTTATTTCAGTAGAATTCATGGGCTGGATTTGAAAGCATTGTGCTTAGCTTTTATTTTATTTTTTAAAGAATTTATCATAATACAATAGAGCAGGTACAGTGGTGCCTCGCTAGACGAAAAGAATCCGTTCCGCGATTCTCTTCGTCTAGCGGTTTTTTCGTCTTGCGAAGCAAGCCCATTGACAGCTTAGCGGCTTAGCGCTACAGCGGTCTAGCGGCTTTCAGCGATCAGCTGTTAAGCGGCTTATCAGTGGAACAGCTGATAAGCGGCTTAGGAAAAGGGCGAAAAAAAACCGCGGGGAGACGCAAGATTTTTTTGTCTTGCGAAGCAACCCCATAGGGAAATTCGTTTTGCGAAGCGCCTCCAAAACGGAAAACCCTTTCGTCTAGCGGGTTTTCCGTCTTGCGAGGCGTTTGTCTTGCGGGGCACCACTGTAATAGAACTATCTTCCATACCAGGAATACCCACAAAGCCTCCTCCTTGGCAGGATTCAGCTTCAGTTTATTGGTCTGGCCTCACCTTGATTCAGATGTTACAGGGAAAAACAGGGTGTTGGTGACACCTTGCTCCTAATCCCCTCATGGCCACACTCAGGAGCTTTATGTAGATATTAAACCAGATGGTGGACCCAGTGGCATCCACATTACACTTTCCAGGGGCTAACAGGCAGTCACTTCCTGAAACCAAACCCTTAGATGGGAGCAGAACCACTGCAGCTCCAGGAAGATCCCATTGATCATTCCTGGCCATTGGCCAATGATCGCAAGCACTGATGGGAGCTGTAGTTCAGCAACAACTTGAAGACCCATAATTCCCTACCTCTGGTTAACGGTATCAAAAGCCGCTCAGAGAGCTTTTATCTTTAATTAGGTGGCGCTGTGGTCTAAACCACTGAGCCTCTTGGGCTTGCCGAATCCCCATGACAGGGTGAGCTCCCGTTGTTTGGTCCCAGCTCCTGCCAACCTAGCAGTTCGAAAGCACTCAGTGCAAGTAGATAAAAAGGTACCGCTCCAGCGGGAAGTTAAACGGCATTTCTGTGCGCTGCTCTGGCTTCGCCAGAAGCGGCTTAGTCATGCTGGCCACATGACCAGGAAAAACTGTCTGCGGACAAACTCTGGCTCCCTCGGCCTGTAAAGCAAGATGAGCGTCACAACCCCAGAGTCGTTCGCGACTGGACTTAACAGTCAGGGATCCCTTTACCCTTTACCTTAAGACCTGAATAGGAAAGATGAACATTGTAAGAAAAAGCAGTTAAGCATTTGTACAACTGATTTCGTCACTCTCTTTTCTAAGAAGCTGATCAAAGCCCAAGATTCTTCCAGGAGCACTATAAAGCCTTTCTATATACTTTTGGGTTTGAGCTGGGAATGGATGCTCTGGTTTTTAACAAATGCTGGCTTTTGCCTTCAAGGAGGCCATGAGATAGGACAATCAAATGAGCTGAACTCTGTATAACAGTGGAATTTTCAAGCGATTCATTTTCGTACTATCTGTTTCTATCCAAAACAGCAAAGAGGCACAGAAGTGTTTCTGTGGCTCTGCCAACTGCCGGGGTTACCTTGGGGGAGAAAACCGGGTCAGCATTAGAGCAGCAGGAGGCAAAATGAAGAAGGAGCGGTCTCGTAAAAAGGATTCGGTGAGTGTTGGGAAGGAGAAGCTTAGTTTTTGTTTTCTTCTGCTGTGGGACTTGCATGTGTACCACTGGGGTTGAGAGGTTTTGAAAACCAGCAGCTGCTTTTCATATTCCTTCCTGTGACTTCTTCAAAAAGCAGAATGATCCTCTGCTGGGTTCAGACAGTCAGATGCTCCAAACCTACAAAACCACGTAGCTGTTACTGTCATTCAAAGTGACTTGGGCCCACAAAAGCGCTGTAGCATCCTGCACAAAGCAAGTGGGACAGATCTGCCCAGTAGCGTTGGCCATTAGCTACGATCCCTTTACTGGGGTGTAGCTTTACAGTCTGGTTTTGGCTCCGCCATCTCTGGACTTGCCAGCACTCTCCCCAGTTACCTAATTTTCAGTAAAGTTGTTTCTCCCCCCCCCCCCATGGCCAGCGCCACTTCACATCAGGAACACCTGACTCTCTGCATCACACGGTAGCTTCCCATGCCAAAGCTACACCTCCATTGCAGACGTGGAAAACAGCCCCACACGATTCAGGCCACTTGTGTGATGTGGAACATTTAGACTATGGCTGCAGCAGGAGAGTGTCAGGCATGCTCCAAATGTAATGTGCAAATTCTGGTTTGTGTGTTTTTTGCTGGAATAATCATTCACCCATTTTTAGCATGTTTGTACTGGTGTTAAATTAGTGGCTTTTGCTGGAATTACAGAATTACCGTATTTTTTGCTCTATAAGACTCACTTTTCCCCTCCTAAAAAGTAAGGGGAAATGTGTGTGCGTCTTATGGAGTGAATGAAGGCTGCGCAGCTATCTCAGAAGCCAGAACAGCAAGAGATCCGCTGCTTTCACTGCGCAGTGATCCCTCTTGCTGTTCTGGCTTCTGAGATTCAGAATATTTTTTCCTTGTTTTCCTCCTCCAAAAACTAGGTGCGTCTTGTGGTCTGGTGCGTCTTATAGAGCGAAAAATACGGTAATCAGGTTGGAAAAGACTCAGACCACTGTCTTGAAACTGAAACACCCCCCCCCCCCCATGCAAAATAGTCTGAACAAATTTGGCCCTGTAAGGGAAAGGGTACATTTTTATCATTTGGATGCAAAGAGCAAGCAGGATCAAGGTCAACTGCATTGGAGCTCCCTGTAGAATAAGGAGGATTCTTCCTGCTTAGGGTTCATTTGATCTCTCCGCAACTTGTAACTTCAGCACTCTGGAAATCCATTGCGACCTATTCCAAACCTTTCCCACTAGTAAATAAACTCTCCTTCCGAATAAATGCCAAATCGCAAAGGGTTGGGGGAGGGAAGTGCGCTTGTACTTTGTACAACTTTTCTTTTGGTTTTGGCAGGTGGATGGAGAATTAGAGGCACTCCTGGAAAATGGAGAAGGACTTTCAGATAAAAATCAAGTTCTCAGCTTGTCTCGGCTGATGGTGCGAATTGAGACTCTGGAGCAAAAGCTCACCTGCCTCAAACTTATACAGGTGATTATTCCTTCTTTTATTTGACCTGGAAGTGGTTGGCAAAGAAGTTAAATAAATTCTAATTTAATATTTCACTTTTAATGGTGGGGCTGAGAAGTTTTGAGGGATTGAAGTAGCCTTGCTTGGGGGAAGGGGACACATTTCCAACTTCATGATATTTTATCTGCCATTGAACCTACAGATGGGACTCTGATTATGGCAGGGTTACATGCCCTTTTTGACTTTTATTCACTGTTTTATATAGTGCATCATCTAATTTAATTTCCCTCATTGTTAGTATTAGGACTATCACATTTTTCATTGCTTCTGTTCTCTGCCTTACAGAGAACCTGTATCTTCCCCTTAGTTCAGGAGCTAGATCTGAAGAGGTCTCGTATTTCTGTTTTCAAAGGAGGAACAACCACTGTTCCTTTGTTCCTTTAGTCATGGTGCAATCAGAAACCTGTTGTTGATCCCAGCGCAATCTAACCAAATTGTGTCTGCATAAGACCTCCTGCCCTCCCATCTTGTTACAAATTGCAGAGTTTGGGCTTTTCCGTCACAAACATCTCCACTCACCTGCATGGATGTGGGCTGCAGGTTAGCCACCCCCGGTCATCTATTCAGCTTTGCTGAATAGAGTGGAAATGCAATTAGAACTTAAAACGTAAGCGCAATGAGCACAGTCACCTTTTGCAGCTAGGAGTGATTGACAATAGAAAACTCTTGGAATTGCTGGGTAAAATAACACCTTCAGTGGGAAAGAAAACAATGGTCTCTATTCAGACTGAAATGAATAGAATTAGATTTTTGGATGCATTGCCGTTCAGCAGTTTCAGATTGGAGCCTCCCTTTGAAATTGCTTTTTACACTTGCCTGAGTTTCCCAGAGCTACACATGAGGCCTCTCAGATCTAAGTCATGAAACCTATATCGGAATAATTCTTAGCTCTTCAGACCATGGACATGTTTGTTGCTTAGGGTGAAGCAGTTCTGCCCGATGATGGTGGGTTTTTGACTTTAGCATGAGAAGATCAGAGGAGTCTGGCCAGTGGCCATTCTAGTCCATCATCCTGTTCTCACATTGGCCAGCCAGATGACCATTATCAGGAGCTTGCAAGCCATACTGGGTGCAGCATCATAGCTGTCAACCGCCCCTTATTTGGCGGGACAGTCCCTTACCCAGCGCTGTGTCCCGCTGCTGTCCCTTATTGATGATGTCCCTTAAATTTCCCGGGTTTCAAAGGAAGCAGCTCCTCTCCCTCCCTCCCAGCCAGCCAGGGAGGAGGGAGGCTCCAACTGTGTCTCTTGGCTGCGTTGCTCACCCATTAAGGAGCCTAAGAACGACTGGGGGCTGGAGCTTGCATGCCGTGTGCCGATCAAATCGGCCGCGTTGCCTGGGGACTCGCCTTTGCTCAACGCTTCCCAGCGGAGAGGTGCCGGTGGTTTTCCTTGCTGCATCCCCTTTGCCTGGTTGCTGCGCTGTGGGAACCACCGCTTGAGGCTTTGTTTGGCTGCTGGCTGGGCTTTCTGCCTTTGGCTCGGAGGGGCTCAGAAGTCGAACATACCTGTGCTCCTTGGAAAATCCCTTATTTTGGCTGCTGATCCCTTATTTTCAAATCCGTAAGTTGACAGCTATTTGCAGCACCCTTCTGGTAGCTCCATCCTTGCCAAGAGAGTGTGTGTGTGTGTTCTTTTTTTCTTTTGCTTTGTTGGGTAGTTGTCTGCTTTAGTTTTGCTGGTTTGCAGCGACTGTGGAAACGTGGCTGTGTGGTCTCTTGGTCATGCTCTCTCCCTGCCCCCCTTCTTTCTCTTCACAGAATACTCACTCCCAGGCCTGCCTGAAGACGTTCTTAGAATGTCATGGATTGTCCCTTCTTTGGATTTGGATGGCAGAGCTTGGTGATGGCAGGGGAAGCATAGCCAACAACTTGAAACTCCAGATAGAGGTCAGTGGCTGCCCTGGGATTTCTGTATTGCTGCGTTTTCAAAAATAGCTTCGCCAGAGTTAAGTCAGGCTTCTAACTTTAGTTCCTTGTCATTGTCGGAAATCAAGCCCCTATCAGGAGAAACTGGCAACTCTCCCAGGCACCCTGCATGATTCCCTGTTGACCTCCCTGGCTGCATTCCCCAGCAAGATCCAGGCGAGGTCTCGATAGGCGATTCTTATCAAACGTGAGAAGAACACACACACACCCTCTTTCCTGCCCCCCTTGGCAGGGGAAAGAGATAGACAGAAACGTATTTACATGCCTTTATTTCTGTCTTTGCAGCATTACAAGAAACATGACTGCTCTCTTCAAACTCCAGCAGTGTAGTGACAAACACTTCCTGGACAGGAACAAACGGAAGAGCTCATATTACACTCTGAGCTAATTCCGGTGCTTCGCATTGTGAATTGACTGTCCCTCTGTTTCCCACGGACAGTCCCAACATTCCCATCATGTTTATTTTTCAAGCTAGCACTTTGCAGCAGCATTGCATCCATATCGTAACAGTCATTAGTTTCTTTATGGCTTCTCCCATTCAAGCCAATTTGTGAGGAAATCATTTGCCGTTCTCAGAATCTTGTAGTCAGTGTGGGGTGGAGATTCAGAAGCTATTTTCCATTCTCGGTGCTGCTTCTGGCTGATTATTCCCAACATCTGTGACCCTTCCTATTGTTCTCTACCGTACCACTTGCTAGCAAAACAATTTGGAAAAAGATAAAACTGGATGCTATATAGATTGTGCAGGTAAACTGTGATTATAGCTCCCAGTGCAGAGGTGTATTTCCACAGTTCCACAGAGCCTGAATTTTTGAATGCACATCTGTGGTTGTGCTTTTATTTGGAAGAGACTCAAGCAATTGCTGTAGTGTGTATCTTGCATGTAAAAAAGATAAAGGTAAAGGGACCCCTGACCATTAGGTCCAGTCGTGACCGACTGGGGTTGCGGCGCTCATCTTGCTTTATTGGCCGAGAGAGCCGGCGTACAGCTTCCGGGTCATGTGGCCAGCAGGACTAAAGCCGCTTTTGGTGAACCAGAGCAGCGCATTGAAATGCCATTTACCTTCCTGCCGGAGCAGTACCTATTTATCTACTTGCACTTTGACGTGCTTTTGAACTGCTAGGTTGGCAGGAGCAGGGACCGAGCAACGGGAACTCCCCCCGTCGCAGGGATTCGAACCGCCGACCTTCTGATCAGCAAGTCCTAGGCTCAATGCTTTAACCCACAGTGCCACCTGCGTCCCTTCTATCTGGCATGTAAACAGTGCCAAATTAGAGAGGTCATTTCAGAGGTCAGGCCTCCATCTGGGTCTGCTTACATCCTCACATTGTTAGATGTTTTGGTTCTTGTGTATGTGACCTACTCAAGTCATGCCTGGCATTGTATAATTGCTCATTGACATTTAATTAACCTTTTTTCCTCCAAAAGGGATTTTATTTTTCTGATTTGTTGTCAGAAATTTCAGGCTACATCTGCTTAAGGGGAAGTTTGGTTCAGTTCAGACTTTCTCCAACCCATGGTTTTGAGGTTTGGGAACAAGCTATGGAATCATACACTCCCCCTGTCCCCCCGTTTAATCATGGCTTTCCCTTCCATTTCCTTTTTAGCAGTAACCATAATTTGCTATGCTATTCAAATCTGCAAACTATGGTTAGCGCACTTTCCCCCTGCAAACCAGTATGTGAAACTAAACTTTGAAATGGACTTCTGGTTTGAAGGGCACATGTTAGCTGTTCTATGCTGATTCGGACATCACAGCAAATTATGGTTAATGCTAAGAAGGAAATGGAAGAGGGAAAGAGGGGGACACTTGACCATGGAGCTTGTTCATGAACCTTCAAAGGCGGAGGATAGTCTGAATGGACCCCCAGTTAGTGTGTCGGCAGAGCATCATTATTATTATTATTATTATTATTATTATTATTATTATTTATACCCCGCCCATCTGGTTGAGTTTCCCCAGCCACTCTGGGCGGCTTCCAGTCAAGTGTTAAAAACAATACAGCATTAAATATTAAAAACTTCCCTAAACAGAGCTGCCTTCAGGTGTCTTTTAAAGAGAAGATAGCTGCTTATTTCCTTCACATCTGAAGGGAGGGCATTCCACAGGGCGGGCCCCACTACCAAGAAGGCCCTCTGTCTGGTTCCCTGTAACCTCACTTCTTGCAATGAGGGAACCGCCAGAAGGCCCTCGTTGCTGGATCTCAATGTCCAGGCTGAACGATAGGAGTGGAGACGCTCTTTCGGTAAACAGGACCGAGGCCGTTTAGGGCTTTCAAAGTCAGCACCAACACTTTGAATTGTTCTCGGAAACGTACTGGGAGCCAATGCAGATCTCTCAGGACCGGTGTTATGTGGTCCTGGGAGCCACTCCCAGTCACCAGTCTAGCCGCCGCATTTTGGATTAATTGCAGTTTCTAGGTCACCTTCAAAGGCAGCCCCACGTAGAGTGCATTGCAGTAGTCCAAGCGGGAGATAACCAGAGCATGCACCGCTCTGGCGAGACACTCCGCGGGCAGGTAGGGTCTCAGCCTGTGTACTAGATGAAGCTGGTAGACAGCCGCCCTGGACACAGAATTAACCTGAGCCTCCATGGACAGCTGTGAGTCCAAAATGACTCCCAGGCTGCGCACCGGGTCCTTCAGGGGCACAGTTACCCCATTCAGGATCAGGGAGTCCCCCACACCCGCCTGCCCCCTGTCCCCCCAAAACAGTACTTCTGTCGCCAAATCTAACTTCAATCAAACTGACCATTCCTGAAAGTTTACAATTCTCCTTTCATGTTCTGTGATCAGATTATGAAGACTTTGGAACTTTTGCCTATTCCCAATAAAAACATGTTGGAGGAGAGCAAAGTGCTTCCAATTATCCAGCGCTGGGCTCAGACTAAATCCGCTATTCCACATCTCAGCGAGGGAGATGGTTATTCGAGTGAGAACACATCGCGGGCTCATACTCCACTCAACACGCCTGATCCTTCCGCTAAGCCTAGCATGGAGGGCGACACGGACACGCCCAAGAAGCTTGCTTTCCGGAAGCTCAAGATCATAAGTGAGAACAGCATGGACAGCGCCGTCTCCGATACGACCAGCGAGATTGAGCTGAAGGAGGGCAAGGAGGACCTTGAGCATCCAGACAGTGTCCCAACAGAGACGGCTGAGGAACAGCCACCCCAGCAGGAGCCTGGCAAGGATGCTGCCGCCGAGGTCTCGGCAGACACCAGCAAATCCCAAGCTGTCGAGCAAGATGCGGAGCCCGAGACAGAGATGAAGGAGACCTCTGCTGCAAAGCTGGAGGAATCTGTGGCTGCAGAAACGCCCTCTCAAGATGAAGAGGAGGGCGTGTCAGATGTGGAGAGTGAGAGGAGTCAAGAACAGGCCGATAAGATAATAGATGCAAGTGATTTGGCGACCAAGCTTCTAGATTGCTGGAAAGACCTAAAAGTAAGTTGGCTTCTCTGTAGCAGATGCTTTTATCGTTTAGAGGGTAATGGAGGTTTCTCACAGTTGACTTGTTTCGTGTGTGTGTGTGTGTGTGTGTGTGTGTGTTCTGAACGACTGCAGATTTCCTCTTGTTCATTTAGCGGGAAATCCAAATGGGCCAGGCTAAAACTTTTTTTAAATGCTTGTCGAGAAAACCTTGTAAGCATAATGGTGACCTTTTCTCCTCACACCCACCCTATTAGCCAGTAGTGTTGAATGATCAGCAAACTGTGAAGACTGGGAAATGGGTTAATTATGCAGTTTGTATCCTCTGTTCACAAAAATTGATTGGAAAGGGTGGTGGGATTTGTTGCTCACATGACAAACTAGGGGAAATACCTTCCATTAGAAAATGATTTGACCAAAAGCTTTCCATAAGTATTCTGTTTTTCCTTTTGAAGCAAAACTGCCTACACTTTGTTAACTGGCAGTGAATTAGATGGTTAGCAAAAGAGAGATACTTCAACTTTGCAAAGAGAGCATTTCTTACACTAATTTAGTATTGGTCATCTTTGACCCAAAATTTCCTGATGTGCCCTCACTAGTTTTACAGACCAGTGCAACTAGCTGTTAATGAATGAAACAGTCAACAATTTTTTCTGCTAAAAATGCTAAGTCACAAGAATATGTAACAGTGATTTGAAGTGAATTATCACCTGTTCCGAAAAACATAGGCTGTCTGCTGTGAAACCTTTGAGAAATGCTGCTATCCTGTAATGCTTTTTTTGCAAGAATAGTTAGCCTGGAAACAGGCATGCTACTGAAGTTTTGTGTGATGTTTTGCTGCCTTTTTTTTATTAGCCTGGTGGGAAGAAGGATAGTGGGGATGGCAGACCACAGTGAGACCTCTTTGTACCTGTTGTCTCTGAGATGCCAAAAGATTCAAACCACCAGTAGTTACTACTCTTCGTTTGGCTAGATTAGCTACCATGTAAGAAAACAGAAGCACAGTAGCAATTTCTCCAGTTAACCCCTCTCTTCTTTATCAGTGGACAGTCTTATTAGCTCTTTTGCTCTTCCTACAAGGATATGTGTGGGTAGATTCAGTGGTACTTAGGGCTGAGAAAGACATTACATTGGAATCCAGAGACCAGGCAGGAGCCTGGGCCTCCTTTTCCTAAACCTTTGCCTTGTTGGAATTTCTAAGAAAAATACTAAGCAGTATTCACACAACTGAAGATCGGCCCGCTTCTAAAATTGGGCATGATTCCTTTTTCTTACATCTGGAGATTTGCTCAAATGATTATTTTTGAAGTGTGATAGATGCAAAGAAATCATGCCATTTCCTCTGTGTCCTTCAGGAAGTATTTTACAATACTTGGTCCGTGTGTGTGTTGATACAGATAGGTCAGGAGAGGGGGGTTTTGTACAAAGTAAGGTGCTTTAGAAAAAAGAATAATAACCCTGATTCTCTGAAGAACTTGACCTGTATTTGCAAGATGAGTGTGGGATTAAAACAACAACAACTTAATTCTTTCAGTGTAATGAGAGAACTAACAACAAGATGGATAATTAACAATATATGCCAGGCTGTCAAGTGTCGTCTGCGTAAAAATAAGTTTGGGCATCTTGTTCTTTCTGCCTAGAGTATGCCCAGTATATATTGCATCTTGAATGGGCTTAGGCTTTGCCTCTGAGAATCTTTTTCTCTACCCAGGAAAGGGAGCGGGCCTTGGACTTGCTTGCACCTTGTTCTGCTCTGTCCCCAGGATGGAGATTTGAAGACAGCCTGCACACACCATACCTTTAAAACACATTTTACCTCCCCAAAGAATCCTGACAACTGTGTTTTAAAAGGGTGCTGGGAATTGTAGTTGTGCCAGGGGATCCAATGATCCTTTGAGGGAGGAATGTGCTTTAAGTGTATGCAGCCTTAGTGCAATACTGGTTTATCTGTACCCAGGAACTCCCAGATCTGTGTCATTCAACCAGTTCATGGAGCTCCTGGGCATATATGAACCCAGTGCCTGCCACTTTTATGCAGGGAGAGGTCATCATGAGTATGTAGCCACTCCCTTCTCACCTCAAGTAGAGTAATGTTCATATAATCAATTTGTCCAGATTCAGGGCTTTGTGTTTTATTTTAACCCCACGTACCTACTTGTCAGTCTTTGCCCTTGTGCTGAGGATTGAAAAGAAAATAGAAACTATTTGTTAAAAAAACCCAACCAAATCAAAAACCTAATTGTTGTTCAGTTGTGTCTCAGATACGTCGTCTTGTGAGGATTCATGGTGGGGTTAGCATGAAATCACAATTTTCTTGCTAAGTTATCTTTCTACTCTCCCTCTCCCCTTTTGGGATAGCCCTGGCTCAAGAGCAGTTTGCTCACATCTGTGGTCAGCTATGGAATCATTATCCATCAAAAGTCACTGTTTTGGATTTTTAAGCCCTTTCTGTTGCAGATCACATCACATAATATTGAGAAGGTCGATACATGGTTTAAAATATTGGTGCCAGTATTACATATATTGATCTAGCGGACATAGATTCTGATCTCGTGCTCAGTGCAGTAGCCTCCCTGTAGCCTAAACCAAGCCCCTTCCTTCCACCCATCCATCAAAAACAATAGTCCTCCTTTTTAGATTCCTGTGTTTGGGAGCTGCTGTATGACAACGCTGAATTTAATCTGTCCTGCACTGCATTACGATTGCGCTAAGAGTTAGCTGCTTCTGTCTGACATTAACTGCTTTTTTAAAAAAACCTCCAGCGCATTTATACTTGGAAGAGATACCTGTAAACAGCATAGCTTTTACCTGATGCACGAAAGCGATTGGGACCTGTTGCCTCTGAGATAAACATGGAGCCCATTTGTCCATGTTCCATGCCAAAACCGATTGATGCTGGTTGCTTTAGGGTCTTCCGACCCCGTAATATTAGTCTGGAGTGCTGGTCATCTATGTAGCGTAGACTGATTGGGCGGGAGGGTGTGGAAAGCTTGTAACATAAAGCTATGTCCTTCCCGACCTCTTGATGCTGACCCCTTTGTAGTAATTTCAACCATTTCCATCCAGCTTCTCAGGGCAGCCAGGAGCTTGTTAACATCACCCCCAGCTGACCATGAGTCTCCTTTTCTCAACTCCATTTTCAACTCCGCCCTGAAGAAAGGAGAGAACGTAGCGTGCGTACTGTGAAGAAAGCAGGAAGATGGTTGGGAAGCTGGATGATGCATGAGAAATATAATAGGTGGAAAAAGAGAGGACAGAGGTGGCTAACTCATTGATGCCGACGTAATTTTGGTGCGTCCATTGCCGGCAATGGATGTCGCTCTGGGAGAATCCCCCTATTCCTGGCGGGGAAGGATCGAGTGAGCTATTCTTTTTTATATCTATATATATCTCTATATATACCTCTTCACACAAAAGACAGCTGCCACGGCTTTCAAGGCCTTCATGGGCTTGAATTCCAGGATGAACACCAGCAAAAGGCATCACGCAACCACACGCAACACGCACACAAACCCCCAGGCCGGGTACGTTTTCAGCACGGGTTTCTGCAAGCATTTCCCGCCGACTTCGGAAATGGTGCATGTGTCTCCCTGTGCTGAAAATGTGCTCCGAACTGGGATAGAGACGCAACAGGAAATGGCTAAAAACCAGCATAGCGCTCCGTTTAGCTCGCATGGAGACCTGCCATTTGACCAGTGCGCCGTTGGGCATAGGAGAAAAACAGGTAAGTGCCCCAGGAAGGACTGATGAAACTTTGAGGCATTGGCGGGGAGGGAGCCACAACATCTCTTAAGGTATGATGGATAATGGTTCCATTGCTGTCCACCCTTCTGGATTTGAATGACAAACCGGTGGGCATCTGTGGCCACAAACCATGTGAGGTGTTCACCTCTTTCACTGGAATAATTTGACGGATCAGGAAATTATGCTTTCAACTCAGCATGAGGACCAATTTAATCAGTCTGTAGGTAGTAGCGTGGTAATTAGGCGCTTAGCGGCTCTGGTTCTTATTTTCTGGCGGGAACTTGGAAGTACATCACTGTGGCCGGAGTAAGGCTGGCCGTGGATTAGTTCAGCCTGTCTCCTTGAGGCTAGTTTCGTGCTGTGTGCGCATAGCAGGGTGGTTCCCTCGCAGTCACTCACTCATGCAGGTATGTAGGGATGCTTTAGGAAGAGATCAGAGTTAACAGCAACCTGGAAATTAGAATTTCCTCAAGGGGTAGCCTTTTTGGGGGCATTTCAAGGTCTCTCTCTTTTTTTTTACTCTTTGAACTACAAACACAGAAGTGGCGTTTTAGTCCGTAGTCATTTATTGGATTTAGGCTTTGCTTCAGACGTGCCGGTTGTGTTACTGGTCTGGTAACGGCTTAGGGATTATAGGTTTCTTTGTAAAAATGGTTTCGTAGGCAGTGATTGGGCCTCCTACTCTCTCTGCCCCCATTTTGGTCCATTTACTGCACACCCTACCCATTCCCTTCCTCCACTTAGTTGCTTTCAGTTGGCCGATATGGCAACTCCTCGCAGCCATTGGCTGTGCTGGCATTCCACACGGGGGGCTGCGCAGTGATGCTTGAGAGGAAGGGAAGAGCCTAGGTTATAGTTATAGTCATAGCTATCCCAGGTCAAGCTATTTGCTCTTAAAGGCACATTAGGGAGGACAAATCTGGAGCCACGTTGCTGTTGCTGCGTGTTAGCATTATAATCCCTTGAACATGTGTGGCATAACAGTGTTTAAGGCATGGGCCACATTTTGGGACTGTCTCTGGCAGCCTAAATTCTTATGCCATGGAAATGCTAAATTCTTATGCCATGGAATTTGTCCCACCAGCCCATGTTGAATTGTCCTGGGCCCATTTAATACTATCGCTTCCTGGTTAAAACGGTGAGGGTCTTTAAAGCAGGTTATTTGTTCATCTTTTATTTAGGAAGCTTGAGGGGTTCCCGACTTCTAGTTCTTGTAAAAGTTTACGAGAACTTCTAATTCTTTCTTTTTTTTTAAGCCCAATACTCTTTTGTTAGAAGAGGCCGAGATTGACTGGTGTTTCTCCCCAGAATTTCAAGCCTTTAAAACGGGCTCCCTCAGCCTCGGCCCTCCAGATGTTTTTGGCCTACAACTCCTGTGATCCCTAGCTAGCAGGACCAGCGGTCAGGGATGATGGGAATTGTAGTCTCAAACATCTGGAGGGCTGAGGTTGAGGAAGCCTGCTTTAAAATGTTACGAGAGAGGTGTGTAAGTGGGAAGAGCTTAAATAGCAAAACAGCTCATTGCTGTTGTTGGGGACAAAGCAATTACCTTGTCTACTGACTAGTGGAGCAAGCTTTTAGCATATTTCTACAGAAATCCGTATGGATTTTTATACAGCTTCGTACTCTCTTAGGTGGCTGTTGTAAGACAGATCTGAAACCGGAAAGTATATGTAGGGGAGAAAGGCAGTAGTTTGGGCTGAAAGACAACACAAAGACTGTTCTGTTGAGCAGTCTTTTCAAGACCCAGGATGGAAAAGTGAAGACAGTTTTCCAACTCCTTCTCCCATACCTGTGTATTACTTTGGCATTGAGCCATGCCCTGTGTGTTTCTGTTTTATCTATAAGCTAAAAACTAGTTTGTAGCTCCTGTGTGCTAAGGTTTTGTATGGCTTGTGCCAAAGATAAGGTGTCTTTTGTTGTTGTTGTTTATGGTGCAAACCAGTTGAATAGGTGGGGAGTGGGGGGAAGAACGTAGAATGAAGAAAGCATGAAGAGCATATGATGCAAATAAATAACACACAAACCCTGGCTTTGTGTTAATGGCAATCTAAATATATCCCAATCCTCATAGCTGTCAGAAGCAGGCTGCTAAGCATGTTGGGTGTGGAGGAAGAAAATAATAAATAAGGAAGAAAATAGGACTTATAAATTCACTCGCCTATGGGTGTGTCTCATTTTGCAGAGTAATCTTTCATTTCCCCCAGGGGTAGTGGGAGACATTTTCTCCATGTGGCCAAAAGATTCCCCTCCCTTTTTTTGTACTAAGTTTTTAAAGTTTATTTTCAAACAGTAATTTTTTCAGCCTTCACACAGTTTCCTCAGCCTTCGATTCTGCTGCAGTGTATTTCTATTTGGCCTTTCAGCAACAATAGTGAGGCAGAAGGAGGAGTTTATTGCTTAGACCTCTCTCTGGGCTTTGTTTCAGAAATTTAGGAAAACAGGGTAACCACATAGGTCACATGGAGACAGTCTATATTGGAGCCTTTGCTTTTATTTGTAATAATTCTTAAGCAGTCACCTCATTTAAATAATAAGGTTAATGTATAAAGCTAAAATGTTCGATGTTTCCCTCTTGGGTTTTTTGTTATGTTAAATGTTTTGTGGATGCTTCTATGTCCAAAAATAAAGACAAGTTGCCTTGGCTTGCATCCCAGCTGACTAATAGTTGTCCTTTATAGTGAGGAGGTATAAGTTCTTTCTGATGAGGACACAGAGCAGAAAAGTAATCGTGTCTGCATTACAAATACAAACGTAAACTGGTTTTCCCGTCAACAGTTTTCGTTTGTTTAATTGGTTTAGATTTAATCACGTTCCCCAAAGCTCAAGAGCAGATAACAGTATTTAATTGGCATGTGTAATATTACACATATTGGAATTTTAAGGGCCATTAAATAAAATCTTGACAAACAAATCCTCAACCCAGAGTTGCTTTGAGCTTGTTAGCATGTGGCATTGCTCATCCTCGTAAACAGCCTGATCTTTCCAGTTTACACATTTGGTGTAACATGCAGTGTGTGAGTGGGGATTGGGCAAGGCAAGATTGTTGAAATGGCTGCTGGCAGTACTGTGATTGAGGCAGCGCTTTGAGCAGTCATTGGGCAGAAAATGTGAATAGGCGTGCATAAATTATAGAGCCAAGTGGTGGTTTTTTTAAAGCCCAAATTGACAAAGGAACGCAAAAGGGTATTTAAAGGGAGATGGAATGTAGAAGCAAATGCAGGAAGCTAGACAGCCAATACAGTGGTACCTCGGGTTACATACGCATCAGGTTACAGATGCTTCAGGTTACACACTCCGCTAACTCAGAAATAGTACCTCGGGTTAAGAACTTTGCTTCAGGATGAGAACAGAAATCGTGCTGCGGCAGTAGCAGAAGGCCCCATTAGCTAAAGTGGTGCTTCAGGTTAAGAACAGTTTCAGGTTAAGAACGGACTTCCAGAACGAATTAAGTTGTTAACCCAAGGTACCACTGTACTGGTGAATTAGGCAGCAGTTTGTGCATTTTACGTAGGAATAAGGCCCATCAAACTCAGTGTGACTTGCTCCTGAGTAGACATACACATGGTAGCACGGTTGAAAATGCAGGGGTTTGAAAAGTGGTCAGATGAGAAACCTATTGAGCAGTCCTCCCTGGGTGTATAATCTATAGAAATGAAATAGTAGCCCGCATCGAAAATGGTATTGCTTATTGCGGGAAAAGGTGCAGAGTGTTAAATAAATTTAGGAATCCTGAAAGAAACTCTTCCCCGAAACTACTGTGGGTAAAAATTCCAAGAGAAAAAGCATATCCTGCTATAAGGCATCTCCACTCAGTTGACTGCTGTCCTGGCACAATGGCTGACTTCAAAGTATCCTCAGACCAGGTAAAAGGTCAGCTTGAGTCATGGCACAGAAAGAGGCCGGGATCTAAAGCAGCCTTTCTCAACCTGTGGGTCCCCAGATGTTGTTGAACTACAACTCCCATCACCCCTAGCTAGCAAGGCCAGAGCTCAGGGATGATGGGAGTTGTGGTCCAGCAACATCTGGGGACCCGCTGAAGGAAAGTGGCATTAATTAAGTCCAAGTTGGCTTTAGGCTTGTTTTTCTCAAAAAAACAAAATAAAAATAGTTTCTATACTGCATGGCAACTAGATGTGTAAAACAACATGAAACGTCTGGTGGGGAAGCTAAACAAGTTTTCCAGTCTATCAGGCCCCACACAGAAGTGAAATGATCTCTGATTCCACACACGAGTGGTGGGAATTGCCCAGACAGTCTAATACAGACATTTAACTTCTAGAATGAGAACTGGTAAAAAAATTAAAAAATAAACAAGGGAATTGGTCAAAGGGAAGAGGAATATTGTGTCTCTTTATGAAGGTTGGAGTTTAGTTAAACCAACTGTAATCGAGTGAACTAAGATGAATGCCACAGATAGGAAGAGGCACAAATAATCCAAAAGGTTGCTGAAAAAGCCGAGGAAAGAAGAGTTCTTTAAAAAAGCACAAGTCAAAATAAATAAAAACTAAATGTAAACGTGAAACTGACGAGGAAACCAAGGTGGAACCTATAAAGTGGTCTTCTGCAATATTGCCCATCAGAGTTATAGCCAGGTGAGGGGAGACTTTCTTGGAAGCGTGTTTAACAAGCTGAGTACCAAGGCTACAAAGGCCTTCCTTCCAGTCACCACTTGTCTAACTTTAGATGGCAGGGAGAGATGCGGAAGAAGGTGACCACAAGGTTCAGGCAGGTTCCTGTGATGGAAGACAAATCGCTCCAAGCCACTTGGGACTGGATGAATTTATCTGGTCAGATCCAGTTAGACGGTGTCTATTTCCATGCCCATTACAACAATTGGATAGCTCAGTCAGTAGAGTGTGAGACCCTTAATCTCACGGTTGTGCGTTTGCGCCCCCCAGTGGGCAAAAAGAATCCTGCCTTAAGGGGGTTGAGCTAGATAACCCTTGTGGTCTTTTACAGTTCTATGAACTGTGAAGTCCTACGGTTACAAAGTGATGGCTGCTAGCTCCAGATAAAGGTAAAGGGACCCCTGACCATTAGGTCCAGTCGTGACCGCCTCTGGGGTTGCAGCGCTCATCTCGCTTTACTGGCCGAGGGAGCCGGCGTACAGTTTCCGGGTCATGTGGCCAGCAGGACTAAGCCGCTTCTGGTGAACCAGAGCTGCGCACGGAAACGCTGTTTACCTTCCCGCCGGAGTGGTACCTATCTATCTACTTGCGCTTTGACGTGCTTTCGAACTGCTAGGTTGGCAGGAGCAGGGACCGAGCAACGGGAGCTCACCCCGTCACGGGGATTCAAAGTGCCGACCTTGTGATCGGCAAGTCCTAGGCTCTGTGGTTTAACCCACAGTGCCACCTGTGTCCCTAGCTCCAGACAAAAGTGGTCAAAGGTAATAAATACATTGCTGTGCAAGGCGTATCTCTTTAGGCAAAGATTTCCTTAAACCTGGGAACTTGTATGGCTTTAAAAGAGGACTAGACAAATTCATGTGAAAGTGTCCTATAGGCCAGGGAAAGAAATACCTGCCGATGCACTAACCAAAGTTGTTAACAGGGAACAAATGGCTGTGTATGTACATAGATTGCAAATGTGTTAGATTCTGCAATGGTTGGTATAAAAAGGGGGAGAATGTTTTTTGTTTTTTAAAAAAAATAATTTTTATTAATTTTCAATACATCACACTCATACACATTTTATCTGATTTTAACAAAATTCAAATTTTGGTCTTCCTTCGGCTTCTCTGGTAATCATCCATTTTTACCATTCAATACACATTTCTTTCATTATATTGCCATTTAACTTCCCTCATTTTTTCTATTTCCTTTAAACAATACCTCTTAGAGTTTTACAGTGCTTCTTGAAACCCCACTAGCGTTGTTAAAAAAAGGGGGGGGGGAATGTTGATATTTTCGCCCCCTCCCAATGCGGGAATCTCCTGATAGGATGTTTTCAGAAAGGAGGGGGCGGAAACTGCTGTTCGCTTCTTCCGTTCCTGCCTGAATCTGTGTGGAGTCTGTGTGTTATCTATGTAGTGATGAGATGGCTGCGTGGGAGCTCATGCAAGCCAGTAGCTCTTTAGTTCGTAGTTTGTAGTAGCTATTAGAAATAAAAGAAGTTACGCTTTACAGCAGGATTCCGCGTTGTTTATACTCTGCCAAGGTTGGTGCTCACAATGCACAGTTGTGAGTCCAGTGCACTGAGACCTGCCAGGTTAAAATGGAATGCACAGGTCCAAGAAAACATGATTCAGACCCTGGATTCCCATGAATTTGCTTTATTAAAGGGGGGAAATGTTGATAGAAACAGGAAACATAATCGGACTTTATGAGAACATAATCAACCGAATGCGCCCACTGATGATCACAGCTAGTGTGATAAAAAACAAAAAGTTTAAAAGACGGACTTGGTTTGATAAGGAATGTCAGAATAGCAAAAAATGCCTAGCTAGGGAACTTAGAAAATTGAAGTTAAAACAGGATAAGCACCATCTGGCTCTACAAGCTGAGGTAGCCCAATACAATACAATTATAAATTATTACTTAAAAGCAAGAAACAAATATATTCTGAACAACAGTGGAAAGCATTGGGAGACGCAGCACTTCAAAAGGTCATAAAATTGTGAACAAGCCATGGCCTTTAGCTTCTTCCTTATTCCCCCTCCCTCCCTCTCTCTTTCTTTGATATAGCGTAGGGGCTGTAATTCTGGCCAATCAACATCCAAACCATGGTTTTCCATTATGTCCAAACTATAGTGCAAGAACGAAGGCAACTGGAGGGGCATCCGCTAAAGCTTTTGGTTCATTTGCAGTTTCCCCAAGCCATGGCTTGAAGGATCACTAGGATACAGCCATGGTCTTTAAATATCGTTTGAGGAAATGCTCAGGATTCTGTAGTTGTGATTCCTTCATGTGCCCTGTGCGTATGAATTTGGCCTAAGTCAGCCACCGTACCTGACTTAGTTTCTGTGACTTGTTTTTGCAGGAGGTGTACAGGATCCCGAAGAAGAGTCAAGCGGAAAAGGAGACCACTGGTAAGTACTCGTAGATGCCCTTCTTTGGGTATCGATCAGGTTGAGAAGAAGGCCATTGATTACAAAAACATTGCACTGAAAGCCAGCCCCGGTCAGAGCATAATCCTCTGGGACTCTTGAGTAGAACTTCCTTAAAAGCACTCTGCATGACTTTTTAGGGATGCTCCTTTGTTCTATCCTTCTCTTCCTTCTCTTCTCTTCCTGTGGCTCTACTGAAACAGCATAGCCTTGCTTGACCACAGAAGACTTCTCTGAGACCTGGGAAGAGGACAGGCTTAGAGGTGGTTCAAGCTCTGGTGTTAATCAGAACTTGTTCATTAGCAGGAGCAAAAAGTAATTGCCTTTTCTCAGAGTTCCTTGCAAGTCAAGATCTCCCTACGTTTTAATATAAATCCTTATATAAAGGTAAAGGTACGCCTGACCATCAGGTCCAGTCGCGAACGACTCTGGGGTTGTGGCGCTCATCTCGCTCTATAGGCCGAGGGAGCTGCCGTTTGTCCGCAGACAGCTTCCGGGTCATGTGGCCAGCATGACTAAGCTGCATTGGCGAATCAGAGCAGCGCACGGAAACGCTGTTTACCTTCCCGTCGGAGTGGTACCTATTTATCTACTTGCACTTTGACGTGCTTTCGAACTGCTAGGTGGGCAGGAGCAGGGACCGAGCAACGGGAGCTCACCCCGTTACGGGGATTTGAACCGCCAACCTTCTGATCGGCAAGCCCATTGCTCTGTGGTTTAGACCACAGCACCACCCAACGTCCCATAAATCCTTATATAGATTTTGTTAAATAAAAGATATCAGCATCAGTCAGGTATCTTCTCTGTACTCTTTTTTTGGACCTAAAAAGATCTTTGTTGAGGCAAGCCTATGCAGCTACGTAGAATTTGGCAAGTATTTTAACCGATTTTTAGCCAATTCTTGGTTATCATATTTTTTTAAAAAAAAACTTTTTAACTTTGTCTTTTACATTTTGTCATCCATTTAGGGGTTTCTGTACAATCAAATGGTATATACATTTTGTTAGATATTTAAATACATGAGCTAACGTAGCTTGCCTTCAGGTGTACAGACGAGACTTAAATAATGATTTACGATTGACGGTGTTGAAAGCACTCCATATAAATTACCTTAGTGTGATTCCTTTGGCTCACTTCTGCATGCTAGGTCAGTATTATTATCTCCATGTTCCAGATCAGATTCAGGGGGGTCAAGGAGGGGAACGAAAGCTATGACTTGCCCAAAGGTCACATAGTGAATTCACAGCGGAGGTGACATTTGCACCAGGGACTTCCTGATTTCATAACTCAGTCTCTTAATAAAGAAAACTGTTGTGGGTGAAGCAACTCCCAAGAGCCAACGAAGTGTGTGTTGATTGTTAAAGCCCTTGCTCAATCCTTTGCCCCTTTACTTGGAACTAAATATTCTCGACATCTGGATTATTGACATGCACAGAATTGCTCTGCGAGTTCCTTGGGTTGGTTGCTGTCTCTCCCACACACATACATTTCTCGCTTCTCCACACTGAGAACAATAGTCTACTTTGGAGTACAGGTCCATGAGGGCTACCAGTCTACAAATGATTATTTGGGGCAGAACGAAGTAAATGGCATAGTGTTGAATTCCCCAGGTTTAGAGACTTTCTGCATAGTCTGTAATTTGGCCAGGATCAGAAATACAAAGGCCCATATAGTTAAAGCCATGGTTTTCCCAGCGGTGATGTATGGAAGTGAGAGCTGGACCATAAAGAAGGCTGATCGCCGAAGAATGGATGCTTTTGAATTCTGGCACTGGAGGAGACTCTTGAGAGTCCCATGGACTGCAAGAAGATCAAACCTCTCTATTCTGAAGGAAATTAGCCCTGAGTGCTCACTGGAAGGACAAATCCTGAAGCTGAGGCTCCAATACTTTGGCCACCTCATGAGAAGAGAAGACTCCCTGGAAAAGACCCGGATGTTGGGAAAGATGGAGGGCACAAGGAGAAGGGGACGACAGAGGACGAGATGGTGGGACAGTGTTCGCGAAGCTACCAGCATGAGTTTGACCAAACTGCGGGAGGCAGTGGAAGACAGGAGTGCTGACGTGCTCTGGTCCAGGGGGTCACGAAGAGTTGGACACGACTAAACGACTAACAACAACAACAACAACAAAGAAATACTGCAAGCGTGCCTCCAGTTTATCGCAGCTTCAGATCTGTCAGTTCTGCCCCAAAAGTTGAGGCTTTGTGGACTAAATGGAGGCAGGAGCCTGGGAATCAAACTTGAGTTAAAACAAAATATTTTATAGTATCAATTGACCACAAAACCATGGTTTATCATAATAGAAACAAGCTGAAGAAGCCTCAGACTTGCTAATGCCTGTCCTCCTGTTCCTTTTCCATGTAGCTGCAAGGCATTTGTACGCTTTTTAAAGATTTAACTGCAGCTTCTCCTTTTGTCCTTACTTGACAAGCTGCTCTAAATCTCAACTATGGTTTGTTTCAAACAAACCCACTTCAAACGGACAAAACGATAAGCTGAGGTTATTCAAGAACAGAAGCAAAAGCCTTCAAACTCCTTGTGGCTACACCAAAGGAGAATGAGATGAGCCCGAGGCTTGCTGTGGTTTATCATGATGTCTGAACCACAGTCGTTTTCTTAAGCAGGTAAACAGGAATTTTAAAAGCTTTTGTAGAACTGTATTCTGAGGATTCTGTATTCTGTGAGACGTGGGTGGCGCTGTGGGTTAAACCACAGAGCCTAGGGCTTGCCGATCAGAAGGTCAGCGGTTTGAATCCCCGTGACGGGGTGAGCTCCTGTTGCTCGGTCCATGCTCCTGCCAACGTAGCAGTTCGAAAGCACGTCAAAGTGCAAGTAGATAAATAGGTACCGCTCCGGCAAGAAGGTAAACAGCGTTTCCGTGCCCTGTTCTGGTTTCACCAGAAGCGGCTTAGTCATGCTGGCCACATGACCCAGAAGCTGTATGCTGGCTCCCTCGGCCAATAAAGCGAGATGAGCGCCGCAACCCCAGAGTCGACCACGACTGGACCTTAATGTTCAGGGGTCCCTTTACCTTTACCTTTATGCTGAGGATTTTTGAAAATAAATAAATGAAAACCTCTTGTAGATCTAAAATACTAACAGGAACAATCCACCCAGTGTTACGCACTTCAGTATTGCACAAAGTTCATTCAAAGAAGAGTTTAGCATTCTGAAATAATTGGCACTTAAAATGGCTTAGGTTTGGCTGGATCATACCCTATACAGATAACTTTCCTGAAGTGGCTAGGAAATCTTATCTAGGAAATCTTATTTTCCGGGCAGATCTTTTGCCACTGGTGGTTGACATATAAGCCACGCTAACAACTTCTGCCTGTTTTTGACAGCGGATCGTGGGAGAGAGTCAGCAAGCCGAGACCCAGCTGCTACCCCAAAAAACCTGAGCAGAGAACGGGACCCCGAAAGGCAAAGTCAGAGCAAGGAAAAGAAAAAACGCAGAGATTCTTTGTCACCCCCGTCGGCGTATGAACGAGGCACCAAACGACCAGATGACAGGCAAGTTCTTTTCTTTTTAAATGTCTCCAGATAAAGGCTTAGGGTTCTGAGCTTCCTGGTTTGAAATCATCAAGTGATAATAACAGAAAGAGGTTTAATTAGATGATCTGTGCTTCTTCTCCAAAGACTATCATGGCTCACATAGAGCCCAGCCTTGATAAACAAAGCTTATCTATTGTTTTGTGCAATATCTTGTTTGACGATCCATTCTAGACATTGGTCAGCGATGTCTGATGTGGCTTTCCAAACTATGGTTTTTCAAACTCTACATGTCAGCCTTTTCATAACTCCACCCCACATGGAGGCTCCCTCAATCTCTCCCCCCCCCCATATAATTTTTATTAATTTCCTTTTTAACACAGTATTTCCAAAGTATCAATAACAAACAAAAAAACCCTCTTTCCTCTACTGATCTCGTGACTTCCCTCCATCCCTTCAGCCAGTTTTTTGTTTTCAAATCTTTATATCACACTTTCTGTATTCAACCTCTGACCTTTTTACCCTTATAGTCCACTTTATCTCATTGGTCTAGAAAGTTTTCAAGTTTTTCGTTTATTTCAATCCCGCTAGTGTCTTCACATTTTTGCAATAATTACTCAATAAATTTACTCCAGTCGCTTTGAAATTTTTGGTCGTCTTGGTTCCAGACTCTGCCTGTCAGTTTGGCTAATTCCGCATATTCCATCATCTTCGTCTGCCACTCCTCAATCGTTGGTAGTTCCTGTATTTTCCACCTTTGGGCTAATAAAGTTCTTGCCGCCGTTGTGGCGTACATAAATAGTCTTTGATCTATCTTTGCAATTTCTTCTCCCATCAAACCCAGCAAAAATGCTTCTGTTTTTTGGGGGGAAGGTATATCTGAACATCTTTTTAAACTCATTATAGATCAGTTCCCAAAATGCTTTTACTTTATCACATTCCCACCACATATGATAAAAATCTCTGCCTTTCTCTTTACATTTCCAACATAGTTTATTCCTCATCCTATACATTTTGGGCAGCTTCACTGGTGTCAAATACCACCTGTACATCGTTTTCATTACATTCTCTTTTAAGGCCATGCAAACAGTGAATTTTAAGCTTTCATTCCACAGTTTTGACCAAGATTCAAATTCAATATTATACCCAAAGTCAATAACTCATTTTATCATAACTTGTTTAGTCACGTCATCTTTTGTATACCATTCTAGCAACAAATCATACATTTTTGATAACAATTTTGCTTTGCTTCCCAACAATTTGGTTAGGAATCTTGATTTTTTGTTTTCAAATCCTAAATTCTTTTTGTCTCCATTGAGCATATTATTTACCCGAGGCTCCCTCAATCTTGGGGCACTGATTGCACAGGAAAGAAATCTGTTTTGCCCAGGTTTTCGTTTTTGTTTAAAACCCCCCCGGCTTGGGGCTGTAAATGGATGTTGACCTATTTAGCACAACTTACGCTGCTTGTTCTGTTAATCAGGAGAATGGGCAAGGAGATCTCTAAGAGACTGGGCCCCTGTAAATTCTATTTCCTACCCACATTCCCTTCCTCCAAAGCTTAGATTTCACCATGCATTGCCCATTGTATTTTCACACTTGTCTTTCCAAACCGTTAAAGCCTAGAAATTTACTATTAAAACCTCTCGATGCTCAGGTCCCTGATTCTGAACATGTCCAGAATCCTGTTTTTTATGCACATCCTTGGTCGCAATGGGCCATCCTTGCTTCCACGCCCAATTCTTCTTAATGTCTAATTTCATTGTTTGCATTAGCAACATCTCTCTCTCTCTCTCCCCCCCCTTATTTTTTTGAAGAGTTTGGTGTTTTGCTTGTTTTTTTACTACTGAGTCTCCATAAGCCTAGAAGAATATTTATGGCAGTCCCATTGTCTCTGCAACATACTTTTTGAAATATAAACAGACAACATTTTAAAATAATAATAATAATTTATTCTTTGTACCCCGCCCATCTGGCTGGGTTTCCCCTGCCACTCTGGGCGGCTCCCAACAAAGATTAAAAATACATTAAAATGTCACATATTAAAAACTTCCCTGAACAGAAATGCAAAGCAAGCGGAACTGATTAAGAAGCCAATGACTATACAAAAGTCCTGACATTTTCCAAATAAGACCATTTAGTGTGCTTTTCCTTGGCTTAATGCTTGTTTTCCCACCAAGTTGAAGTGAAAATGAAGAACTTGTGATTTGGTTTGGGGTTTGTTTTGGCATCGGTCATGGCTGCTTTGCATTGCTGGTAGCAAAAGAAAACCCATTTTCAAGTTGAGAACGGAAGAGGACAAGGAGCAAAATGAATATCTGCATGGGCTGGGCTGCAGCAAAGACATTAGGGGAGAATCTCCTCCATCCCTCCCATTTTCCCACTCCTCTGCAAGGCTTAGGGAGGTAACAAGACAATTTAAAATGAATGTGAAATTGAATCTGAACAAAGCAGTTAAAAGTGGCTAGGTCCCTGTTCCTGCAGTTGGTTTCATTTCAGCACCTGAAAGCCAGGTATGATGGTGGTGATGTTGTTCTTCCTCCCAAAGGATGCCAGTTCCTGCTTTCAGGCTTCCCATAGACACCAAGTCACCCACTGTAAGAACATGATGCAAGACTAGATGGGCCCTTTGGCTTTATCCAGCAGCCTAAAGTCTTGCCTAAGGCCCCAGTCCTCAGCTGTGTGTGTTGGGCAGGGGGTTATTGGTTTGGTTTGTTCTTGCTTTTATTATGCATTTTGTGTTTTTAACTTCTATTTCTATGCTGCCAACTGCCCTGAGATCCTTGGATGAAGGGCAGTGGGCAAACTTTAATAACAACAACAACAATAATGAATTCACAGCCAGCCACAATGCCATGCTGGCATTTCCCCACTTACCCCAGGCTAATAGCCATGGGATCATAGCAGTGGCAGATGATGATGATAATAATAATAATAATAATAATAATAATAATAATTATTATTATTATTATTATTATTATTATTATTATTATTATTATTATTTATACCCCGCCCTTCCAGTTTAAAAACTGGGCTCAGGGTGGCTAACAACAAATCTAAAACGCTTAATTGTAAAAGCAACATAAAATACAGTATAAAAACATGAATAACAATAAAATTCAAATTTCAGAAATCAATTTAGGGGAAATCCATCTAATAAGCATTAGATAATCCCCAGGGCTAGTTGACTGAATTGGTCCTACTTGGGCCAGCGAGGAGGCCAGGGGAGAATTAGCTGTGGGGTCTCAGGGCGGGAAATCTTCATAAAAGGGGAGGGGGAGGGAAGAGAAGGGAAATAAAAGATCAGGCTGAATTCAAATTAAAGGCCAGGCGAAATAGCTCTGTCTTACAGGCCTGACCGAAGAGGTTCAATCCCACAGGGCCCTAGTCTCATGGGACAGAGCATTCCACCAGGTTGGAGCCATCACTGAGAAGGCCCTGGCCCTGGTGGAGGATAGTCCGACTTCCTTAGGGCCCGGGACCTCTAAACTATGATTATTCATGGACCTTAAGGTCCTCTGCAGGGCTGACCAGCAGACCATTAGGAACGTGGAGGCCAGGATTGTTTGACACTCCCTTCGTCTCCTCTCCCCTAGATACGACACACCAGCCACCACCTCCAAGAAGAAAGTCCGGATCAAGGACCGCAACAAACTGTCCACGGAGGAACGCCGGAAGCTCTTTGAGCAGGAGGTTGCGCAGCGCGAAGCCCAGAAGCAGCAGCAGCAGCAGTTGCAAACCCTTGGGATGGCCTCCCCTCTTCCCTACGACTCCCTGGGCTACAGCGTCGCACACCAGACCTTCATGGGCTACCCGCCCGGCTACCCCATGCAGGCCTACGTGGACCCCAGCAACCCCAATGCCGGAAAGGTGCTTCTCCCCACCCCAAGCATGGACCCCATGTGCTCCCCAGCCGCCTACGAGCACCCTCAGACTTTGGTCGGGCATACGATCGAGCCGGCCCTGGCCACCCCTCAGCCGGTGCCTGTCGTCCAGCACGTAGCAGCAGGCACCCTGGAGGTGTCCGCTCCGCAGTACGTAACGCAGGGCGACCCGGTGGTCCACCAGGAGCAGAGCGTCGCGGTCTTGCCAGTGCCGGCCCCGGTGCAAGGACAGAGCTATGGAGTCTGGGATTCCAGCCAGCAGACCGTAGCAGTGCAGCCGCCCTATTCTCCAGCCCAGTCCCAGCCGGCCATCTACTACCAAGGGCAGGCTTGCCAGGCTGTTTACGGAGTCGCGTCGCCCTACTCGCAGACCACGCCACCCATCGTGCAGGTAAATCGCGCAGTGCAATGGCCCCAAGTGATTTTGGTTTTTTTTGACACAACCTTCACAAAGGTGTGCTCTCCAAGGCTTAAGAAGTACAGTGGTCCATTGCATTTTGTGAAACAGGGTTTTTTTGTTTTACATGCTCCATTCCATACTCACTACTCAGTAAAGTTGGGCAGGGATCTCCTTGCACTTGATCCAGAAGCTGCAGTTGGTGCAGAATGCTGCAGCACAATTGCTGGCAGGAGCGAGGCCTTGTCAGCGCATCATACCTGTGCTCGGAGATTTGCACTTGTAGCCAATTGGCTACCAGGCCAAATTCAAGATATTACTGTTGGTATGTAAAGCCCTTAAGAACTTGGGACCGGTTTACCACATGTGCCCACATGTGCCCAGCAGAATTGGCACTGCTATGTGTGCCACATAATACTCGTTCTGTGTTTGTAAGAATTCAGCCTTTTAGTGTGGCGCTGCCTACGTATTGAGAACTCCTTGTCTATTGAGAGCACAGTTATTGAGAACGCTGTTCTGCTTTCGGCATCTGCTAAAAATGTTGTTTAGCCAAGCCTGGCCAGATGCTTAGAAAGTTGGTGTCATTTTAATCTGCTTTAGTATCTTAACTTTTGTATGTTTTAAAATATGATTGTGGATATCACACACACACACCCCTTGATTTTACTGTTTGTCCTTCGTAATCCACTTTGAGGTTTCTTTACGGACAAGCGGTACCGTATTTTTCGTTCTATAGGACGCATTTTCCCCCCTCCAAAAATGAAGGGGAAATGTGTGTGCGTCCTATGGAGCAAATGCAGGCTTTCGCGCACCGACCCCTCTCGCTCTCCAGGCTTCAGGAAGCTATCTGCAAACCTTCAGAGCCCGGCGGGAGTCCCCCCCCCCCGCGCTCCGAAGGCTTGTGGATAGCAGCCTGAAGCCCGGGGAGCGCAGTGCCAACTCCCACCGCGCTCCCTGGGCTTCAGGCAGCTATCCGCAAACCTTTGGAATTCTCCCCCAGCCTGCAAGCTCCGAGAGCGGCAGCAAGGCTGCGTGCAACCTTGCCGCCGCTCCCAGACCTGTTCTGGGGTCGGGGAAAGCTCGGGCTTCCCCCGCCCCAGCCCCGCGGCTTCTGCCAAAGCTGCGCGCAGCCTCTCCCGGCTGGAGAGGTTGTGCATGGCTAAAGATGGATCCCGCTGGCTGTCTTGGTGTCTTTGCTCTTTGGGGCTGGGGGGGGGGGAATAATTTCCCCCCCTTTGTTCCCCCCCCCTAAAAACTAGGTGTGCCCTATGGAGCGAAAAAAACGGTATATAAATTTTATGAAATAAATAAACAAATATCTACTGCCCGCTTGGCAGAGAGAAGTGGAAATTGGCAAGGGAAGAGATCTGTGAGCCCCATAGCCTCTCTGTCCCCCTGGCACCTTAGTAAGTCTATGTGCCTGCAGTTTAATAGGTTCATCAGGACCTTCTAGGGTGCAAGAAGCATAGTAACTATATAATTGCAATGGGATAGAACTTCAGCCTCAGCAACTGACTGTGAAAACTGGCTTCTATTAATCTGAAATAGCTGTTTTGCCTTATGCTGTCTACAGCATAAAAGGACAATAGATTTGGGTGTCTGGTCTGCACAAGCATTGTAGCTTCTTGGGCTTCTTTGCAATGCTCAGTTTCTCCATGCAAGAGGTACATTGTGTTGCCTAGAAGCCATTTCCTCTGCCCTGGAAGTCCTGCTCCAACTCTCTATTTTTAATGGCTGGTTGCTGTTACTCAGTGATGGGTAAGCATTTTGCACATGCTTAATTTGACCTCAAACTATTCTTTAGCTTTTCTGATTTAGTATCCCTGTCACAACAGCGCCTGAGATTACAGCTGCTGATGCTAAAAAACGGTGGAAAGCAGATCTGCCAAGTATCTGTTAAATCTTTCTAGTGGAAATACAGGACTACTCTTTTTTTGACGGAAGCAATGTTATTGTTTTTATTTTGATTATATTGTGGTTTTTATGTTAATCTTTTCTTTGAACCACCCTGAGACCTCCAGGTATAGGGTGAATTCAATTAATGAATATGAATATGAATTCAAATAATAATAATAATAATAATAATAATAATAATAATAATAATAATAATAATAATAATAAAAATCAATAGAAATTGTTACAGTGCAGTATGGAAGACACCCAGCTGTTTGTTTCGAAGAAGCTGTTGTTTTCTCCTCCCCTCCTTCAGAAGCACTAGTGGGGTTCTCCAAGTAATTTTCCCACTGCTCTCCTGTTTTCTCCCTAGAGCTACGCACAGCCAGGTCTCCAGTATATCCAGGGGCAGCAGATTTACACTGCTCATCCCCAGGGCGTTGTGGTGCAGCCTACGACGGCAGTGACAACTATTGTAGCCACAGGACAGCCCCCGCCTATACAGCAGGTAAGGTTTAGGGAATGTGGTCTTCTTGGACTTGTAGAAGGGCCTCCTCTTAGCCGATCAGAATGAACCTTCGCAAAACCTTCCGCTCTCACAAGTTGCAGATGAAAGAGATTAGGTCCAGTTGTTCAAATGAAATGCCTGTTTGAAAATCTGACATCATTTGTGCAATGCAGAAATGAAAAACACAGTTTTCAGTGTCTTGGCCCTGTGATGTGTTTTCTCTGGGTGTGTGTTTAAAAACTTCAGCAAATTTACCGTATTTTTCGCCCTATAGGACGCTCGGGCTTCCCCTGCCCCAGCCCCGTGCCTGGGGGGGAAATAATTTTTTTTCTTAACCCCCCCCCCAAAAAAAACACCTAGGTGCGCCCTATGGGGCGAAAAATACGGTAATTACCAAAAGTAGAAGATGCATAAAAATTGGCCTGTGAATGACGTGTGTGCGTTTTCCTAATCAAAATGCTTTCTGCATCGGAAGAGTGTAGCCAAGTGGCTCTAACTCTGTTTCATAAAACTAAGAAGAAAGCAGAGAGTTGAAAGATTATGGGCAGCTTTGTTCTCCAATATAGCGCTTCACATCAATGTCACTATTTCTGGATCCTTGGAGTATTACTATTCAGAGAGAGGATTTTTATTATTATTTTTTACAAATGTCCTGAAAAATTATTGGACAGGACAATAGCAGAAGATTCAAGGTTGATCAGGAATGGATTGTGGTCCTTACCTCGCTTAAGAAAATGCTCCACTTCTCTCCCTTTTGTTGATGCGTTTGGCCCTCTTTCAGTTCCGTTGCTACAGATCAGTATTTTTCATGTTTTCTCTTCTTGTCTCGCCACTTCCAGCCGGAGCTGGTGGTCACCAACAACCTCTTGGACCTGCCCCCTCCATCTCCTCCCAAACCCAAAACCATTGTCCTCCCTCCGAACTGGAAAACCGCCCGGGATCCTGAGGGGAAGATCTACTACTATCACGTGGCCACCAGGTTAGTGACCTCTTCATGTTTGTTCTGCTATTTATGCCTGCAGCAACCTGTTGTTCTCTTTTTTTAAAATGTCTGTTGTTTTGGATATTTCACATGATGGGAAGGATCTGGGTGCACAGAAACCTGAGCTGAGCGAACTGAGTGGATAGGGAATCACTTTCTGAATGAAACGCTCAGCTCAGTGAAACACTATCATTTGAGACCGTAAGGCACATCGTATACGGTGGCTTTGAGGTGTTGTAAAACAAAAATCTGCTCTTTTTCCCTTATGGGGTATCCAAGAGCCCATATAGAGTCCTTACGTAGGTTCTCTATTGGTAGGAGAAAATAACAGAGGCCAACCAGAGAATATTGAGAAGCAAAGCAGCTAGTAAGCCTGATCTTTATTGATCTGTTGCAACAGGATGCTCCCCTCACACGCAGGAAAGGAGGAGGAACCCAGAACAATGGCGCACAAGGCCTTATATAGACATTTTAAATTCCCTGCCCTGGAGCTCAAGACCACCCCTCCATACATCATACATACATCACAGAAGGGGTGTAACCTAAGACCACCCCTCAGATACATCGTACCTACATCACAGAAAAGGCGGTCTAAAACAGAAATTTGAATATTGTTTTTCTCCTGTCTGGCAGGGTACTTGATTGTATACCCTGCTTACTTTATTGGATTGCCTGGGGAGCCTGGCCAGTCTTTTGTAATGATAAATACTTAGTTCCTGGGCCAGGTCACAGGCTCACACCCTATTCATATCTTAAATCTGCCCTTAAGACAGGATTTGTGAAGGAAAAGACAATGGGGAGGCTTTTCCATTTTCCTTTGGCCTTGCAGAGAAAACATTTGCTCAGTTTGGGAATAAAAAATGGTTCCAGGTCAGTCTTCCTGTGCTGATTTATGTACGTGCTTGGTTGGTACACTTAGGAACATTTAACATATATCTAAGACCTCAAAATTCCTATCACAGAGGCAAGGAGGAGGAAACCCGCAGCCTGTTGACCTTGGAGCCCCTCAACCCACAGGCGTCTGCGACTTTGCCCCTGCCTGTTCTGTAGTGCACACAGCATTGATGGTGGTGTCAGCACAACCTTTGTGGCAGGAAGTGCAAGGTGTCTGGTTTGTTCGGCCAAATTAAGAGCATTAGAACTCCCCTTTTTTTAAGTACTTGCCTCACTATCTTTTGGCCTGCTGTGCTCAGATACAGATACATTTTTTTTAGGTCAGAGACCTGAAGCTTTAATCAGAAACCTTCCTTACAGCAGCATTCACATCCCACTACAGGTCAGCTTGCTGAGAGGCAGCTGGCTTCAAGGCTGGTATTCACCGACGACTTTACAGTCATACCTCTGGTTACAGACGCTTCAGGTTGCATTTTTTCAGGTTACGGACTGCCGAAACCCAGAAGTACCGGAATGGGTTACTTCCGGATTTCAGTGGTTGCGCAGAAGCACTAAACCGCTCTCTGCGCATGCGCAGAAGCGCTGAATTGTGAACACTGTGGGTTGCAAACGTGCGTGCCGAACGGATCACGTTCGCAACCCGAGCATCCACTGTATTTTGTTCCTTAGGCCACTTCTTCCCTTAGAATTGGTGCTAACCACTGTTGAACATGTGCATTAAGAGAAACCACTCCATCGATGGTCGATGAACGGGATCACCCTAGAGCAGGTTAACTGCTTTAAATATCTGGGACAAGTAATACGGTCAAATAGGTCTTTTCTGGCCCATAGAGACTATATAACAACTAATGCATCTAAAGCAGCCATCCAGATTAGATCTCTATATGCTAAGAATCAGGCTCAATCAGTGAAGATAGCTTTGAGACTCTTTCAAATGAAAGTCCTCCCCCTTCTTTTGGTGGGCATCTCTTTAGGCTCCCGTAGGGATTTTCTGAAACTGGATTCTATTCAAACGTGATTCCTTAGAGCCATCCTTAGGATTCCCCCCTCGGTAGCAGGTGCGGTTATGAGATTAGAGGTCGGCTGGCAAGCTCTACGGTATGTGGCCTTGAAGACGAAGCTCTGGCTATGGCTCAAGCTTTGTTTTAAACCAGTGGGTATTGCCCCCTTGATATTGAGGGACGATTTCCAATCATCGTGGGAAAGGGAGGTCATTAACAAGGTTCAATCCTGCGGATTGTCTCACCTTTACTTTGAGTCTATGACGTACAATCAAGCTAGAGCTGTGATCTCCCGGAGACTGGGTGACATTCCCAGACAAGAGGACATAGCCCAGGTAAAACCAGGGATGTTCCTAGGGGACCAGATTTATCGGACCATACCAGCCCCCTACCTTGCAGAAATTCACTATGTGGAATACCGCAGACTTCTTACAGCGGCTAGGTTAAATGTCCTTGACTCTGCGATATTGTGGGGAAGGTACAGGGGAGTACCATACGCCCAGAGAACCTGTCATTGTGCCATGGGTGTGGCTGAGTCCACCAAACGCATTCCCTTGACTTGCCCTTCTTATGCAGAGCTTAGACAAAATTTTATAGACCCACTCCTATGTCAATTTAGCTTCCTACCCGAAGAAAACCAGGTTTTACACTTGCTGAATAATGTCACTAGAGCTATACCTTCCTTGGTGGCCAAATTTCTTTTTTTAGCTTTTAAGCGTCGCAAGACTATAATTGACTGTATTGATATGGGGCTATCTGTTTAGCCCATTTTAGTGTTGGCTAAGCTCTAAAATCTTCCTGGATGTTTTAACTGTGTATTGACAAATGTACTTTTTTCTGACTGACGGTCAAATAAAAGGTTGATGATGATGATTAAGAGAAACCAAATATTCAGACATCGAGTGCTAGCTAGCTTTTTATGCTTTGAGGAGCCGTTGTAGGAAAGAGCACTTCCGAGCTCCTCCAGAAACCCCTTCGGGACAGGATTTCCATTGAGAATTCAAACCTTGGCTGATCCTTACAGCTGGCAACCAGTGACGGAGGGTGTCATCATGGTGCTCAGGACGGGTACATGTGCAATGGGGCATTCACCAGCAGCTCAGGGAGGGTGGCGTGAGAAAGATGCAGCAGAAATGGGCCCTTCGATCTCAGCCTCGCCCTCGCTTTGTGGGGGCTGGAAGGGGGACGTGAGGGTGATGCAGCAGGGCAGGTACGCACCCCTCTGATTGGGGTTCTTGGAATGGTGCAGGGCTGTTGCGTCCTCTCCATGCTGCTTTGCGAGGCTGGGGTGTGGGATCAGACCCGCAAAGCCTGCATGAGGAGCAAAATGCGCCCAGGGCAACAGCTCCCCTCGCCCTGCCCATGCTGCGCCTTTGCTGTGGCGTCCTGATGGTCTTTGGGGTCAGAGAAGTCTTTCGTGTTCATGGATCATGGTCTCCTTTCTGTAGACACCACTGTCTCGCCAGAGTGGTGCATGCTCTAGTTATCTCCCGCTTGGACTACTGCAACACGCTCTACGTGGGGCTACCTTTGAAGGTGACCGGAAACTGCAATTAATCCAGAATGCGGCAGCTAGACTGGTGACTGGGAGCGGCTGCCGAGACCATATAACACCGGTCCTGAGAGATCTGCATTGGCTCCCAGTACGTTTCCGAGCACTGTGCAAAGTGTTGGTGCTGACCTTTAAAGCCCTAAACGGCCTCGGTCCTGTATACAGTGGTACCTTGGGTTAAGTACTTAATTCGTTCTGGAGGTCCGTACTTAAACTGAAACTGTTCTTAACCTGAAGCACCACTTTAGCTAATGGGGCCTCCTGCTGCTGCCGCGCCACCAGAGCACGATTTCTGTTCTCATCCTGAAGCAAAGTTCTTAACCTGAAGCACTATTTCTGGGTTAACGGAGTCTGTAACCTGAAGCATATGTAACCCGAGGTACCACTGTAACTGAAGGAGCGTCTCCATCCCTATTGTTCTGCCTGGACCCTGAGATCCAGCGCCAAGAGCCTTCTGCCAGTTACCTCATTCTGAGAAGTGAGGTTACAGGGAACCAGACAGAGGGCCTTTTCGGTAGGGGCACCCACCCTGTGAAACGCCCTCCCTTCAGATGTGAAGGAAATGAGCAGCTATCTTGTCTTTAGAAGACACCTGAAGGCAGCCCTGTTTAGGGAAGTTTTTAATATTTAATGCTGTATTGTTTTTAATATTCGGCTGGAAGCCGCCCAGAGTGGCTGGGGAAACTCAGCCAGATGGGCGGGGTATAAATAATAAATTATTATTATTATTATTATTATAGGCAAACCCAGTGGGACCCTCCAAACTGGGACAGTCCGGAAGACGATGCCAGCCTTGAGCACGAAGCTGAAATGGATCTTGGAACCCCAACGTACGACGAAAACCCCATGAAGGTGAGTTCACCTGACTGGCGGGTGAAACTACCTGCATAGTAGTAACTCGGCTTGTTCCTAGCAAACTAAGGATAAGTATAGGTTCCTAGCTCAAAAGGTGATTTATCTCCTCCAGACATGGAAAATGAATTTAAGCTTTCTAATAGGCCACAGAGCTGATCTGCCCAGACCGGTTGCATAAACCTCCAGACAAAAGGTAGACTAGAACTATAGTTGCACGTGATAACTGTAATGTGTTGAGCCCTGTTGGTTCTCAGGTGGCAAACCAGAATCTGCTCGTGGCTAGAGGTATACCCTCAAGCCATGGTGCTGTTGCTTCCGCTCTGACAGCCTCTGCACCAGGAGGCTGGAGCGCTGAATGAATGGAAAATGAGAGAAATAATCAGGAATCAAACAACACCCCCCCCCAAAAAAAATTAAAGAGTGGGGATGCTATGGAGGGTACTTAAAAAAAAACCATTGCTCCCAAATAAAATACTTGGTGTGCTTCAATTAATTTTTGCAAATTGCAAGACAGATGGATAATGTACCGTACATAATGCTGATGATTGATAAGGTGAAAAAGAACGCAGTTAAAAAAAAAACAAGGAAGAAATGAGCTGTAGTGAGGTAGACAGAAGTCATATTAGAAAAGTAGAAGATTATTTATTTACGACTTAAAGGTATGGAGATTTATGGTAATAGAATGTGGGAAAATGACTCTTATTATTAGTCCGCGAATTGTATCGTGGCACCGAAACAAGAGTTAGAGTGGGCTTAAGGGGAAGCTTATCAGAACCATTCAAGACATCAAAAGGCATGAAACAAGGCTGCATATTGGCTCCCACACTTTTTAACTTTTAGGATATGGTACCACATCTAACACAAGTGCAATCCTCCGCTCCATCAGTTCATATTAGGAAGATATCCTGCCTGCTGTACACCAGTGATGTGGTGCTCCTATCACTCTCTCGATTAGGTCTTAAAAATCTGCTCACAGCTTTTAGCTCATATTGCACGCGAGAAGAGCTTGGCGTGAATTACTCCAAGACCAAAATTTTGGTCTTTGGGAAGCGTAGCCCCAGATATACAGTGGTACCTCGGGTTAAGTACTTAATTCGTTCTGGAGGCCTGTACTTAACCTGAAACTGTTCTTAACCTGAAGCACCACTTTAGCTAATGGGGCCTCGTGCTGCGGCCACACGATTTCTGTTCTCATCCTGATGCAAAGTTCTTAACCTGAAGCACTCTTTCTGGGTTAGCGGAGTCTGTAACCTGAAGCGTATGTAACCTGAAGCGTATGTAACCCAAGGTACCACTGTACCCCGTATGTAACCCGAGGTACCACTGTAAATGGAAAATGGACCAGTAGAATCTGGAGCACATACGCTCCTTCAGATATCTGGGTGTTCTTTTCACTGAGACACTATCATGGAATTCGAGACCTGGGAGAATAAAGGATTGAAGAAGATTGGAAGAAATTTAAGATCTATCTACAAAAATATTGTGATTTAGTGGAATGTTAAGAAGGATGCTTGGTTATAAATAATTGGCCATCACTAAACTGGATTGGAATTTGATGATAAGTGAGATTAAGAGAAACAAAAATTTGTTGGAGAATTGTTATATTATATTTAAATGAGTGGTTACAAAATTGCAAATAAGATGATAATTTGCTTGAAAAAAAATTATTAACGATGTAAGTGGGAGCGGGAGACGTGAGGAAGTCTAAAGAAGTTATGAAATTTTGTTAAAACAAAGCAATGCTGTTTATTATCTTTGTATTTCTTTTACAAAAAACCCTAATAAATATTTTTTTTTTTAAAAAAGAGACACTATCATGGAAGGGACACATCGAGGTTGCGAAACTCAAAGCGCAGAAAGCTTGTGGGGCACTAATGAAATTCTATTTTATGCTGGGTGGCCAGTTATTAGAACCTGTACCGAAAATCTTCACCAGTAAAGTGGTTTCCCAAATGCTCCATGGAGTAGCGATATGGGGCATGGACCCAAATGCTAACAAAGCCTTAGAAATAGTGCAGAACAAATTTCTCAGGAAAGTGCTCTCGCTCCCCAATGGGACACCAGCTGGCGGGGGGGGGGGATTAAGCTTCCTTTTCATTGAGCAGTTAATAGAGTCCTGGAGATCCAGTTTCAGTTTTCTGTTTCAAGGGCTTGTCACACCTAAGTGCTGGAGGCCGGAGACCAGGACTTACATTGAATGCAGCCGCAGGCTTGCTAGATGGCGCTGGACACCTCTCTCAGCCTCTAGTCCACTCCATTTATTTACAAGATTGATAGCATAAGATGTTGAGAAAGACCTTCTGAAAGTGATAGTAAATAACGAACAGGGAGGGGGCGTCAGGGGGACTAAATTGGCTTTCCCTAAACCGATGCCCTTCAGCAGCTTTGATTGAAAGCTCCCATCATTCCTAGCTATGGGACATGCTTGCTTTGGCTCGTGAGAGTTGTAGTCGAAAGCTGCTGGAGGGAGACGAGGTTGGAGGAGGCTGAGTCAGGTGGTCTTTGGGATCCATTGCGACTATATGATTCTGCATTGATAAAACACCAAAATGTTCAGAAGAACTGGGAAAAAAACCTTTTGTTGTGGAATAGTTTAAGCCTGACGATCCAGAAAAAGCAAATGTATTAAATGGGAAATCACTAGGAAACTGAAAGGTTTCCTGCAGAATTCAATAAGCATTTCAAATCTCAAATTTGTAGAGTCTATTTTGGACCCGTTTCAGCAAAAGGCACTACTTCAGACTCTTGAGAAACTGCTCTAAGACTTTTTGCTCCCCAAACTTGGCAAGAATGCCGTGCAGCTTGAAACAAACCAAATTACTCCCCTTACATCTGTTTCTTTTCCCTGCTGTCTATTTTTGACTGCAAGCTGTTTGGTGGCAAGGACTTGTCTGCCTTTGCCTATGCAACTTTGCAAGATGCCATGGACTCAGCTGGTGCCATGTAAATATGTGAGAAACATAAAGTGGTGCCCCGCAAGACGAACGCCTCGCAAGACGGAAAACCCGCTAGACGAAAGGGTTTTCCGTTTTGGAGGTGCTTCGCAAAACGAATTTCCTATGGGCTTGCTTCGCAAGACGAAAATGTCTTGCGAGTTCCTGCAGGGTTTTTTTCCTCCCCCCCCTTTTTCCGAAGCCCTAAGCTGCTTATCAGCTGATCCGCTAAGCCGCTAAGCCACTTAACAGCTGATCCACTAAGCCGCTTATCAGCTGATCCGCTAAGCCGCTTATCAGCTGATCCACTAAGCCGCTAATCAGCTGATCCGCTAAGCCGCTTAACAGCTGATCCGCTAAGCCGCTTATCAGCTGATACGCTAAGCCGCTTATCAGCTGATCCACTAAGCCGCTAATCAGCTGATCCGCTAAGCCGCTTAACAGCTGATCCGCTAAGCCGCTTATCAGCTGATACGCTGAGCCGCTTATCAGCTGATACGCTAAGCCGCTAATAGCGCTAATCCGCTAATCCGCTAATGGGCTTGCTTCGCAAGATGAAAAAACCGCAAGACGAAGAGACTCGCGGAACGGATTCTTTTCGTCTTGCGAGGCACCACTGTATTTGCATGCCTGGTGGCAATGTAAGGCTGTCCATAGATACATAATTGTATAATAAATTAAAGCACCTTAAATTAAGCAGAATTCATTCCTCTCGTCAGTGCCGAGTAGCAAAATTATCTGTGCATTTGTTAAAGGTCTGTGGTTTGAGTCAGCACCTTATTTTCTGTCACTGGGCCCCTCAAACCAGCTCTGATCCCACCAGCTGCTAATCTTTCATAACCTGGGATCCAATCCAGCATGACAGATCTGGCAAGGGAGGTCTGAGGATTCCTCTCTGAGCTGCACCCTCTTCTCAACATGCTCCCCTAAGTGTGAGTCAATGTTCTGAATTCCCAGGGCAGGTGTCTCCAAATTTCTCTCTGTCTCAGCTGACATGTAACAGAGATCTGCTCCAGTCTTTTGCTGCCTAGGCTAAGAAGGGAAAGAACACACAGGGCACCACATGCATTTCATTCTCTCCGTGAAGTGAAACCGGCACCTCCAAAAATGAAATTTCTATCCTGTCTCTTTGCAGTCTTCCAAAAAACCCAAAACGGCAGAAGCAGACACTTCCAGTGAGCTGGCAAAGAAGAGCAAGGAGGTTTTTCGAAAGGAGGTAAGGTCCAGCTTTGGAGTGGGCAAAGTTTTTGCTCCTCCTCTGGGGCTGAGTTACTGGTGCTGCACTGGGTGGGTTCCTCTAGCACCCTTTGAATTAGTGGGTGTTTGAGAAAGATCCGGAGTAGTGCCAGATTAAGGGGTGGTAGTCAACGAAGTTTTACTTTGAGTAGGCCAGTTGAAATTAGTAAACATGACTAAGGGCTGTTAATCGCAGTGGGTCTACTCTGAGTAACACTTGGTTTGATACCACCCAAACATTCTTGCAGTGGTTAGCAACTTGTCCTGGACCAAGTTTCCAAATGTTACACAGTTGTGCCTTGCTTGTTGAACGCCTTGGTACTCGTACGTTTCAGCTCCCAAACGATGGAAACCCGGAAGTGGTTTTTGAATATTTTTTTGGAAGCTTCTTCGATTTTTTCCTGCGCTCCTGCACAATTGGGAGCTGCGCCTTGGTTTCAGAACGTTTCGGAAGTTGAACGGACTTCGCATTCTGATCGAAAACCAAGATATGACTGTACCAGAGCCAGGGCTTTTTCAGCCGTGGCCCCGATCTGGTGGAACGCTCTGTCACAAGAGACCAGGGCCCTGCGGGACTTGACACCTTTCCGCAGGGCCTGCAAGCCAGAGCTGTTCCGCCTGGCCTTTGGCCAAGGCACAGCCTGACCCCCTCCTTTGGTAATTCTTCACACAACTCTAGCCCAATGGTTGTCATCAATTTGATTTGAACTGATTTTATAATGAATTGGTTTTAGAATGCTGTATTATTTTATTGTTGTTAGCCGCTCTGAGCCCGGCTTTGGCTGGGGTGGGCGGGATATAAATAAAAATTTATTATTATTATTATTATTTATTATTACTGAGAAGATGTTTCAAGAAGGTTTTTGCTCATGCGTCCCAACAGCTCTTGCACCCACTTTCTCTCTCCCTCCCTCCATCCCTCCCCCAGCCCAGCTCCCCCCTTCTCTTGCTGAATTAGGGAGAAATTGTCAGTGGCTCTAAGGATTGTCATTTAACGTTCCCGCCCCCCCCCTTTTCCAGATGTCTCAGTTCATCGTGCAATGCCTGAACCCCTACCGCAAACCAGACTGCAAAGTTGGGCGGATAACCACAACCGAAGATTTCAAGCACCTTGCAAGGAAGGTATGGCATGCCTTTTCCTCGAGAGCCAGTGCGGTGTGGTGGTTAAGAGCAGTAGATTCGTAATCTGGGGAACCGGGTTCGATTCCCCATTCCTCCACATGCAGCTGCTGGGTGACCTTGGGCCAGTCACACTTCTTTGAAGTCTCTCAGCCCCACACACCTCACAGAGCGTTTGTTGTGGGGGAGGAAGGGAAAGGAGAATGTGAGCCGCTTTGAGACTCCTTCAGGTAGTGATAAAGCAGGATATCGGATTCAAACTCTTCTTCATCTCCGTTTGCACTCGAGCTGCCGGTGACGCCGGCCAAGCTGAGGCCAGGAAATGAGCTTTAAGGGGAAGGAAGCCTGGAAGGGAAAAAAAACCTGGGTTAAAAGCGGAAAATTTCCTGGATTATCCTTCCTTTGAAGGCCTGACCTTGGGAATACTGGAGGGACCTTCTTGCTTCAGGAGTGCCCACGGGATTGGACATTTGCTCCCATTTCCCCCAGGGGTATCTCTTGAAGACCAGATCCCTAGACAAATCAGTGAGGAGCATCTTTCCGAGTTTGCGTCGGGAGGAGCTACCGCCGATGACACTCCTCTGGCTCAGAAAGCGATTCCGTTTCTCCCCGATTTGCGGAGGGTGGGAATCGTTTCCACGCCAAGAGCCATTTGCAGCAATCCACCTGGCAGCTTGCAAGGCCAGATGGTTGCAGAAACTCGCTTGCTGAGGCTTGAGTTGCAGATGGGATGGAAAAAGCCGGGGCAGGCGGGCGGAAAAGTGCCTTATGTGTGGAGGCCGGAGAGAGGGGAAAGAAACTCGGTGTGCATTGAAGAGTGGGAAATGGGAACTGTGTGTGCCAGCAGCACCATTTGGAGACAAAGTGCTGCCTTTGAAGCCCGTGCCAAGTTTCCTCTTCTGTAAGAGGACCTGCACGAGGCCCTCTTGTCTTCTTGCGCTCTCTCGCTCAGCCAGCACCTCTGTTCCCAGTGCCAGCAGCCCCAGGGTGGTGTTGAAGATACCCCGGGCAGTTGGTGCCCTGCATTTGACCGCAACCTCTCCTGCTGCTGACCAAAGCGTCTGGCTTGGCTTGCAACTGTCAGGCTCCTGCTCTGGAAGGGGGAAATGGCAGAGAAGGTCCTGCCAGCCATCAAGCAATGAGAGGCAGCGTGGCATAGTGGTTGGGCTAAGACCTGAGAGACCCAAGGCGCTGGCGGAGGAAGAGGCGTGCGGTGGGAGCACACCACCCCTGGCAGCACAATCCCAGCACGGTGCCATCGCGGCTGCCCGCCTGTGCTGGGCGCCATGCCCCTATGGGTGGCACCCCACGCCCCCAGGACGTGCGCCACGCCCCCGCCTGCTCTCCCACACACACACACCCCCGCCACTGACCCAGGATTCAAATCTTCACTCAGCCATGAAAGTCGCTGGGTACTATTGGGCCAGTCACCATCTCTCAGCCTAACCTACCTTGCACGGTTGTTGCAAGGATAAAATGGGGGCAACAGGGACCGCATACCGTATTTTTCACTCCATAAGACAAACTTTTTTCCTCCTGAAAAGTATAGGGAAATGTCTGTGCATCTTAAGGGGCAAATGTGTGGTCGGTCGCTGGCTCCCTTGCCCAGGCCTCCATTGCTGAATGTTCTGCAGACGGAGGCTGTTTGTTTCCCCAGCGACATGTGACCGGCTGGTTAGATTATCTGTCTGGAAACTGTAGAAACGGCTCCCTTTCCTTTCCTAAAGAAGCTGCAGAACTGTGAGCTGAACCCCATAAAAACAGGATTTTTCCCCTTTGCAAAGTAAGCCCAACAACTCTGAGCTGATCCTCAAAAAAGGGATTTTTCCCCTTTGTAAAAGAAGCTGCACAACTGTGAGCTGATCCCCCCAAAAACGGGGCTTTCCGCCTTTCCTCCTCTTAAAAACTAGGTGCGTCTTATGGAGCGAAAAATACAGTACACCACCCTGAGCTCCTTTGGAAGAAAAAAGTGATATATAAATGTAATAAAATTAATAATAAAAATTAACTGGTAGACTAAATTAACAAAAACCGCCAAACAGTATAAATGCAATCAATCAATCAATAATTGAGCATTTTCTGATTTCTTTCCCCCTGGTTAGAGCTGGGACCTTGACCCTAAGCTGGCTCTGAGGAGGACCACACTTCTTGCACTTTTAAAAAATAAAATTGGGACACACACAAAGCAGCTTACAAAAAAGGAGTGCAAAAGAACTTCTAAAAAACCAGCACAAAGGGCTATTGTTTTTTAAGAAGTGGGTGATGCCCAACATCAGTCCTGCTCAGAGTAGACCCATTGAAACTAGGTGAATTAATTTCATTTATTTCAGTGGGGCTGCTCTGAGTTATGACTGGTGCTAAAGGCACTGCAGCAGTACGGATAATCAGGAAGAAGAAAGATTAAAACAGGAAAGGTTCTCTACCCTGTTGGTAGAAGACCCAAGTGTGCAGGTGGCTTGGCAGATGTTTTTGAGCCACAAGAGGGGTGCCAGCACCAAGAAGGCCCCGTTCTGTGTCCCATCAGCAGTGGGGAAAGAGCCCCTTTTGCAAGGCGTGTTGTGAGCATCCCTGGCAGCACCCTTCTCAGTGATGGCTCCAACCTGGTGGAATGCTCTGACCCATGAGACTAGGGCCCTTCAGGATTTAATCTCCTTCCGTCGGGCCTGTAAGACAGCTATTCCGCCTGGCCTTTAATTTGAATTCAGCCTGATCTTTTATTTCCCTTCTCTTCCCTCCCCCTTCCCTTTCATGAAGATTACCCGCTCTGAGACCCCACAGCTAATTCTCCCCTGGCCTCCTTGCTGGCCCAAGTAGAACCAATTCAGCCAGCTAGCCCTGGGGATTATCTAATTGATTTCTGAATATTATCATTATTCATTTTTTATACTGTATTTTATGCTGCTGTTACAATTAAGTGTTTTAGATTTGTTGTTAGCCGCCCTGAGCCTGGTTTTTGAACTAGGAAGGGTGGGGTATAAATAAAAAATTATTATTATTATTATTATTATTATTATTATTATTATTATTAAGCACATCCTGTGCTCCGTAACGCTAATGTTTGTTTCTCAGCTTTCATAGAAACTTGGAATCGTGTCATTGAAATGAACCCCCAAAGGTCATTCAGGTCCAGCCCCCTGCAATGCAGGAGTCACAGTTTAATAATCCCTGACAGCTGGCCATCCAACCTCTGTTTTAAAAACCTCCAGCAAAGGCGAGTCAGCCGCCCTAACAACAGGGACTTGTGGCACTTTAAATTCATCGTAACTTAAGCTTTCACAGACTAGAGTTCTGTTCCTCAGATGCAACATCCGTACAAACGCCCAACGCTCTTTTTCTTTCTAAAATCTCGCTCCCACTGATGAGACTCAGCTGACGGAGCTTTTCCCCTTGAACCTGGGTGGCACGAAAGGGAGCAGGTTTTCCGAAGCACCCCTTGAGCGAGGGGCCTTCTTTTGCCCTGATTCCCCCTCCCCAGCACAATTCCGCCTTTGCAGAGAGCTGCCCCCTTGCTTTCACCAGTGAATTCCTACTGCAGCCTTTCACACTTTTCCCATTGGTTGGATATGCATTGCTCCCAGGAGGGAGGAAGGAGTCAATAGACACCAAGGGTTGGTTCAGAGAAAGAGTTTATTTCTGCTCTCCAGATAGCAGAAAGGCACTGCGTGATCAGTCACAGCAAGCACACTTAAAGAGCAGTTACATACAGCTTATATCCCCTTCAGGTCCCCTTTCCCCCTCCCCAGGAATCCATCCTCATGAGTTTGTACACGTAAGTTACATCCTTGAGCATGAACAGAAATTCCTGTTTCTGTACTCTTATCTTTGGGTAAGAAGGTCACCCAGCTATAGGAGTACCCCTGGCGCCATCCCCGGGCGCGGGGGCTGACAGGCTGTCTTGCAAGGTCTGTGCGTCAGCGCAGTCAGGAGAGTTACAACCTATAAGACAAGACCCAGATCTGCCATCCCGTCTCCACTCGGAACTGACAAGGCCATCCATCAAGCCTTCATGGACTGATAAAGGAGAAGGCTCTGTTTATACAGCTGGGTTTGGGTTATACAGCTCTGTAGCCTTATTGGACCTTCAGCTCAAGCTAATGGATTTTAGTTCATGGATCCTTGAAGAAGGAATTTGGGAATTTTGGGGCCCGGTTTGGGTGGCTGCAGTCAGGTTTGGGTAACTTGTTCCTTCACTACAATCTCCTTAACCCGCCCTCTCTGTCTGTTTCCTCTCCTCTCCTGCAGCTGACCCACGGAGTCATGAACAAGGAGCTGAAGTACTGCAAAAACCCCGAGGACCTTGAGTGCAACGAGAACGTGAAACACAAGACGAAGGAGTACATCAAGAAGTACATGCAGAAATTTGGGTCCGTTTACAAGCCCAAAGAGGACACGGACTTGGAGTAGCAGTCGCGGCAGGAAAGACATCTTTGCTTCCGCTCTACGAGCTCCCCTAACAAGGACATTTCTTATTTTCCTTTTGTTTTCCACAGGATTTCCGGCTCTCAATCTCTCTCTCTCTCTATCTTTCCAAGTCGGGTTTGAGGAGGCCAGGCAGAAACTGCAGTGTGTGTGTAGGGGGGGGAGAAACTAACTCGCACAAACACACCCACCCCGTGGTACAGTTGTGACTCACTCACCCCATCGTTCGTTCCCTCTCTGCAAGGAAAGCCGGAACTTCCGGTCCGTTTGGTGCTGTTTTAGCGCAACAAACTCGAAAGCGCGTCTCGTCTCTCCCCCGCGAGATCTGTATCATATTTTAACGTATATGTGAATATATTGAGTTCTCCCACCCCCGCCCGCCCCCCTTTAGCCCGAAACGTGTTGATATCATGGGAACACTTTGTAAGAATAGTTTTGAGAAAGGGGTGGGGTGGGTTTTTTTTGTTTTGTTTTGTTTGTTTCAGTTTTCCTTTCTTTTTTTCGTTCTCTGCAAGGTTACTCTGTTATCATGTAAATATTTGCGAACAGGCTGCCTCAGGGTTTCTGGCAAGCCGCGTGCTATGTTGATAAGATTGATTTTACTGCTTAAATCATTTTACTTTATCCAATTTTTACTGAAGTTTTTATGTAAAAGAAAAAAATTAAAAAATTAAATAAAACGGCAATGAAAGAATGACGGCTGCTCTTGGGTTTTCGTGCGCTGTTCGGGGGAAAAGCAGTGTCTTTTTCCACAGTGGAAGTTTATGATCCTTGAGACGGCTTTTACCTTAGCTTTTCTCTTAAAGAAAATAGGAGGCAAGATTCACTAGCGAATGCCCTGTGTGAGCACTTCCACAGTGAGGCTGTTCCACCCCCTGAAATAGGTTCTGGGCATAGCTGTCAAGCGTCCCTTATTTGGTGGGAAAGTCCCTTATCCCAGCGCCGTGTCCCTCTGCTGTCCTTATTGATGATGTACCTTAAATTTCCCGGGTTTCAAAGGAAGCAGCTCCTCTCCCTCCCTCCCTGCCGACCGGCCAGGGAGGAGGAAGGCTCCAGCTGTGTTGCTTGGCTGCGTTGCTCACCCAATAAGGAATCTATGAACAACTGGGGGGTGGAGCTTGCATGCCTTGTGCCGATCAAATCGGCCGCGTTGCCTGGGAACTCGCCTTTGCTCAGCGCTTCCCAGCGGAGAGGTGACGGTGGTTTTCCTTGCTGCATCCCCTTTGCCGGGTTGCTGCGCTGTGGGAACCACTGCTTGAGGCTTCATTTGGCTGCTGGCTGGGCTTTCTGCCTTTGGCTCGGAGGGGCTCAGAAGGTGAACATACCTGTGCTCTGAAAATCCCTCATTTTGGCTGCTGATCCCTTATTTTCGAGGCTGCTGGTCCCTTATTTTCAAATCTGTAAGTTGACATCTATGGTTCTGGGGCTGTCGGGAGAATTCCCCCAGTACAGTTTGTGAGGGGAAGGTTGTCATTCTGTCTGGCAAACTGATATATGCTTGTACAGATGGGACATTCAACATAACCAGACGTCAGATTCCCTCCTAGGCTTCTAGTCCTAGTCCTCATGCTACATCACATTCCTAGGAACTGTTGCTTGCTGATGGGAATTGTGGCACTGCAAGGGCAGAACTGCAGTTCCCAGAATTCTCTGGGGAAAGCCACTTGCTTTAAATGCATGCTGTAGGTACGACCCAAGATCTGGGAGCTGCTGCTTCTTTGGCGATCCCTCATAGCCGAGTAAGATTGTCTTCCATAAACATGGTTTAACAATGAGTCCGTAAGTGACTGTGGAGGCCAGTTCTGGATCCACATGTCCTTCCACAGTGGGGGACATTGGTTTCGGGCGGGAGCTGATCACAGTGAGGGTTTGCTAATCGTTCCTTCCTCTTATCACGTTTCTCCCTTGCGTCCTGAGTTCGAGTGTCTTCAAAGCCCATGACATCTTTGGTAAAGGCTGTTTTCTACCTGGAGTGCTCGCAGGCCAGTGTTTTATATGTACTTGCTTAGAAAAGGAAGGGCACTCTCCTCTGTTTCTGTGGGTCATGCCCTGCTACAGGCGAATGTCCCGAGTCACACCGACTGTCAAATGCATTTTAAAACTGCAAAGTACATTTCCCCCTTCTCCTTACCTGCAAAGGTATTAGATCGAGACACGTGGGGGCAGGTAACGCAAATAACTAGTTTCTAGGCTTCAGCAGTGTGTAGTGAAGGCAAGGAGAAGAAAAGGGAAAGCAAGGGAGCTAAAAGAGGCTGCTGGATCAAGCCATTTAGTTTAGCATCCTGTTCTCAAAGAGGCCAAACGGATGGGGAACCTGCAAGCAAGATTCAAACAAGCCCTCTCCCCTCTTGAGGTTTCCAGCAATGGTCTTCAAAAGCATGGCTGCCTTGGGCTGTGGAGACAGAGCAGAACCATCATGGTAGCCATTGGTGAGGTTTTGTTGTTTGGTCGTGTCCGACTCTTCGTGACCCCCTGGACCAGAGCACGCCAGGCACTCCTGTCTTCCACTGCCTCCCACAGTTTGGTAGCTTCGAGAACACTGTCCCACCATCTTGTTCTCCATCGTCCCCTTCTCCTTGTGCCCTCCATCTTTCCCAACATCAGGGTCTTTCCCAGGGAGTCTTCTCTTCTCATGAGGTGGCCAAAGTATTGCAGCCTCAGCTTCAGGATCTGTCCTTCCAGTGAGCACTCAGGGCTGATTTCCTTCAGAATGGAGAGGTTTGATCTTGCAGTCCACGGGACTCTCCAGAGTCTCCTCCAGCACCAGAATTCAAAAGCATCCATTCTTCGGCGATCAGCCTTCTTTATGGCCCAGCTCTCACTTCCATACATCGCTACTGGGAAAACCAGAGCTTGAACTCTACGGACCTTTGTCGGCAAGGTCTTCGGTTTTTTGATGTTGGGCTTCAGACCATATCTTGCACTCTCCTCTTTCACCCTCATTAAAAGGTTCTTTAATTCCTCCTCACTTTCTGCCATCAAGGTTGTGTCATCTGCATATCTGAGGTTGTTGATATTGCTTCCGGCAATCTTAATTGGTGATGTTATACTCACTGAATATGTCTAATCCTCTTAAAGCCAAACATGGCCCTCCAGCTGTTTGGGGACTACAATTCCCATCATCCCTGACCACTGGTCCTGTTAGCTTGGGGTGATGGGAGTTGTAGTCCCAAAAAGCTGGAGGGCCAAGTTTGGCCATGCCTAGTTGTTGGTCATCAAAGCCTCCTGTACATTGTATAGTACAATGTGCAATGTATAGTACAAACTATACATTGCATTTGGGGGGGGGGTTGGCTGTCCTGGCTGAAACAGGAATATCAAGAGACCTGCTTCCTGCAGCGACTCTCAGTGAACATTGCCTACCCTGCTCATAGAATCAGTATCGTGGAGTTGGCAGGGACCCAAAGGTCATCCAAAATAAGAAGAGGCTGCTGGATCAGACCAATGACCCATTAGTCCAGCACCCTGATGGGTCATTGGCCAGCCTGATGCCCATCATGGGAAACCTACAAGCAGGATTCGAACACAGAGCACACACTACCCTCCTGCAGTTCCCAGCTACTGGTCTTCAGAAGCATTGCTGCGTGAAGGGAGAGCGTAGTGATCCTGGCTAGTAGCCATGGAATTCATCCAATCCAAAGTTCTTAACCCAAGGGACTATTTCTTGGGTTAGTAGAGTGTGTAACCTGAAGCATCTGTAACCCGAGGTACCCTGTACCATTTTACTTATTTTATATTAAGGTAAAGGGACCCCTGACCATTAGGTCCAGTCGTGGCCGACTCTGGGGTTGCGGCGCTCATCTCGCTTTATTGGCTGAGGGAGCCGGCATACAGCTTCCGGGTCATGTGGCCAGCAGGACTCAGCCGCTTCTGGCAAACCAGAGCAGCGCATGGAAACGCCATTTACCTTCCCACCGGAGCGGTACCTATTTATCTACTTGCACTTTGACGTGCTTTCGAACTGCTAGGTTGGCAGGAGCAGGGACCGAGCAACGGGAGCTCACCCTGTCGAAGGGATTCGAACTGCTGACCTGATCGGCAAGCCCTAGGCTCTGTGGTTTAACCCACAGCACCACCCGTACCGTGCATTTATTATTGCTTTCATTTTATGGATCAATGGTCTCATGTGAAATTGCTGTTTTAGGGACAGATAGGTAGCCGTGTTGGTCTGCCATAGTCAAAACAAAAAAAATTCCTTCCAGTAGCACCTTAAAGACCAACTAAGTTAGTTCTTGGTATGAGCTTTCGTGTGCATGCACTGTGTATCTGAAGAAGTGTGCATGCACATGAAAGCTCATACCAAGAACTAACTTAGTTGGTCTCTAAGGTGCTACTGGAAGGATTTTTTTTTTTTTTTTGCTGTTTTAGGGGTTCTCTTTAAAATTCTGGAACAGATTAATCTGTTTTGCATTACTTTCTATGGGAAAGAGCGCCTAGGTTTTGGAACAGACTTCCGGAATGGATTGTTTGAGAACCAAGGTACCACTGTAAAGTGCCACCTGGGTCCTCCCCCCCCCCCCGAATTTCACTGCCACCGTTTCTCATCCCCAGAAAGAATTGGAGCGGGTTCTGGGGTGGGGGTAGAATTAGCCGCTGATGTTCCTCCTGGAGCTTTCTCCGTTCAAAGAAGGGGCGGCGAAAGGCCTTAAAATTGCAAGGATTAAATCCAACCTGGGGGCTGTGCCAGAAGTTGGGCTGCCAAGTAGTAAATCGGGGGTGTCTCCTTAATTGCTGCTCCAGGAGCCAATTAAAAGAAGTGCAATTTCTTGGATATGGATATGGAACAACTGACTGGTTCAAAATTGGGAAGGGAGTACGGCAAGGCTGCATATTGTCTCCCTGCTTATATAACCTATATGCAGAATTCATCATGCGAAAGGCTGGGCTGGATGAATCCCAAACCGGAAATAAGATCGCCGGAAGGATTATCAACAATTCAGATATGCAGATGACACAACCTTGATGGCAGAAAGTGAGGAGGAATTAAAGAACCTTTTAATGAGGGTGAAAGAGGAGAGCGCAAAATATGGTCTGAAGCTCAACATCAAAAAAACGAAGATCATGGCCACTGGTCCCATCACCTCCTGGCAAATAGAAGGGGAAGAAATGGAGGCAGTGAGAGATTTTACTTTCTTGGGCTCCATGATCACTGCAGATGGTGACAGCAGTCACGAAATTAAAAGACGCCTGCTTCTTGGGAGAAAAGCAATGACCAACCTAGACAGCATCTTAAAAAGCAGAGACATCACCTTGCCGACTAAGGTCTGTATAGTTAAAGCCATGGTTTCCCCAGTAGTGATGTATGGAAGTGAGAGCTGGACCATAAAGAAGGCTGATTGGCAAAGAATGGATGCTTTTGAATTCTGATGCTGGAGGAGACTCTTGAGAGTCCCATGGACTGCAAGAAGATCCAACCTCTCCATTCTGAAGGAAATCAGCCCTGAGTGCTCACTGGAAGGACAGATCCTGAAGCTGAGGCTCCAAGACTTTGGCCACCTCATGAGAAGAGAAGACTCCCTGGAAAAGACCCTGATGTTGGGAAAGATGGAGGGCACAAGGAGAAGGGGACGACAGAGGACGAGATGGTTGGACGGTGTTCTCGAAGCTACAAACATGAGTCTGACCAAACTGCGGGAGGCAGTGGAAGACAGGAGTGCCTGGCGTGCTCTGGTCCAGGGGGTCATGAAGAGGCGGACACGACTAAACGACTAAACAACAACACAATTTCTCGGGCTGCCTCTGCACTCCTTACTACCACCCCCCCAAAAAATAAAACAGACTCTGGAAACTTTCAGCTGCTTAAAATTGCTAGCCTCTTGCCCTGTGCTATTAAGTCGAATGAAAGGGAGAAGAGGCGGGGGCACTTTCTAATAACTAACACTTGCAGCCAGAGCGACGCTAGAGAGCAAATTTTTTGGCCTCGGGCGAGCAGGAAAGGGGGGGGGGAATTAATCCGTGTCTCCAGCCTTTGTGAGTCAGAAAGCTGTCTCCCAGAAATGCCTGGTTGGGCCAACGGATTACGAGGCCTTCTTTTGCCTCGGCCTGAGACAGGATTTCGAGCCGCTCTGATCCTCCTCTCTCACGAAAGAGCTTCTGCCGGCGTATTTAGGGCGAGACTGAGAGCTTGAAGGAGGTTTCGCACCAAATCTGGATCAGGGTTTTTCATCCCCTTGCTGCTTCTGCCGCAGTCCTTGGAAACGAGCGCAGCAACGTCTTCTGAGCTGAGAATAAAATATGTCATTAATCCAAGCCTTTATTGGTATCTTCTTTGGCGATCCCTCGTAGCCGAGTAAGATTGTATTCCATAAACACAGTTTTAACAATAAATCCGTAAGTGACTGTGGAGGCCAATTCTGGATCCATACGTCCTTCTACAATGGGGACACAGGTTTCCGGGCGGAAGTTGATCATGGTCTGGATTTGCCAAGCATGCCTTCCGCTTAGCACGTTTCTCCCTTGCGTCCCGAGTTCAAGCATCTTTAAAGCCCATGACACCTTTGGCGAAGGCTGTTCTCCAACTGGAGCGCTCACAGGCCAGTGTTTCCCATTTGTCAGTCTTTATACTACATTTTTTAAGATTTGCCTTGAGACAGTCTTCTTTTTTTTAAAAAAAAATATTTATTAAGGTTTTGAAAGGTTACAAAATTTAAAAAAAGAAAAGAAAAAAAAAGCAAAAACCCAGAGAAATAAAAACAATTAAGGAAAAAACAAAAACAAATCAATCCTTCCATAACTTATTTTTCATTTGCTTGTTTCCTTGACCTCCTCACACCTCCCTTTTTTGTATTCTAGTTCAATTAGCTATTTCAGCAAACCCTTTCCATCTTTGTTTATATCCTAATAATTTATCTTAATATAATGTAACTTTACATTCTCACCAATTAACAATCTATTTTTACTTAATCTTTTATAACATTTCTGCTAAATCCATGTAACTTCATTCCAACATCCTTCTAACATTCCTTAATTTTACAATGTTTCTGTAAATAAACTTTAAATTTCTTCCAATCTTCTTCCACCGACTCTTCTCCCTGGTCTCGGATTCTGCCAGTCATTTCCACCAGTTCCATGTAGTCCGAGACAGTCTTCAAACCTCTTTCGTTGACCACCAGCATTACGCTTTCCATTTTTAAGTTCAGAATAGAGTAGTTGATTTGAAAGATGATCATCAGGCATCCACACAACATAACCAGTCCAACGAAGTTGATGTTGAAGAATTGTTGCTTCCACACTGGTGATCTTTGCTTCTTCCAGTACACTGGTATTAGTTCGCCTGTCTTCCCAAGTGATGTGTAAAATTTTTCGGAGACGCCGTTGACGGAATCTTTTGAGGAGTTGGAGATGGCGTTTATAAGTGGTCCGTGTTTCACAAGCATACAGGAAGGTTGGTAGTACAATAGTTTTGTAAACAAGCATTTTGGTTTCCTTGCGAATGTCCCGGTCCTCAAACACTGCACTTCAATCAGGAGAAAGCCTCACTCTCAGAGCTCAGGCGATGCTGGATTTCAGCATCAGTGTCGGCTCTTGTGGAAAGACAACTGCCCAGGTAGGAGAAGTGATCAACATTTTCCAACAGCTATCCATGGAGCTGTAAGGTAACTTTTGAATAAATGTGCTTTTAAATAATCATCAAAGTGAAAATAAGAGCTCCCTCTCACCCCAACTCCTGGACGTCCAATGGTGCTGAAGGTTGGAAGAGTCGGGACAGAGAAAATAAAACCCTTTGTGCTGGGTTCGAATCCTGCGTGCAGGTTTCCTGTTGGGGCATCTGGCTGGACAAGATGCTGGACTAGGTGGGGCAATGGCCTCATCCAGCATACTCTTCTTATGTAGCTCTATGGTTGGAGGCAGGGGCACCAGATGCATCTACTCCCCTGGCAAGCTCAAATTGTTCCCTTCCTTTTCTCGCAGGGGACAGCATACACATCAAGGGGAATTCACAAGCAGGATTTGAGCGCAAGAGCAACTCTCCGCTTCTGTGGTTTCCGGCAAGCGGATTTGGGACCAATGCTCCCTCTGGCCATATATATTTATATATGTTGTTATTGTTGTTTAGTCGTTTAGTCATGTCCGACTCTTCGTGACCCGCTGGACCAGAGCACGCCAGGCACTTCTGTCTTCCACTGCCTCCCGCAGTTTGGTCAAACTCATGTTTGTAGCTTCGAGAACACTGTCCCACCATCTCGTCCTCTGTTGTCCCCTTCTCCTTGTGCCCTCCATCTTTCCCAACATCAGGGTCTTTTCCAGGGAGCCTTGTCTTCTCAGGAGGTGGCCAAAGTATTGGAGCCTCAGCTTCAGGATCTGTCCTTCCAGTGAGCACTCAGGGCTGATTTCCTTCAGAATGGAGAGGTTTGATCTCCTTGCAGTCCATGGGACTCTCAAGAGTCTCCTCCAGCACCAAAATTCAAAAGCATCAATTCTTTGGCGATCAGCCTTCTTGATGGTCCAGCTCTCACTTCCATACATCACTACTGGGAAAACCAGAGCTTGAACTATACAGACCTTTCTTGGCAAGGTGATGTCTCTGCTTTTTAAGATGCTGCCTGGAGCAGGAACCGGCAAGCCACTCCAGTATCCCTGCCAAGAAAACTCCATGGACAAAGACAACAGGCATATATATATATATATATATATATATATATATATATATATATATGCAGGTTTTGGTGTCCTCGGGTGTCTTCCCGTGTAAAAGTTGGGGTGTCTAGGCGACGTTTCGACGAGGTCTCACTCGTCATCTTCAGGCTGGTGCTTTCGGCTTCTTGTTACTGGAACAGAGCAGGATCTCAGTGTTTGAGTTCCTATAAATACTGTTGAGGGGGTGTGGTGTATAGCCTCCAATGTTCTGGGCAGAGAGGAAGTTCCCAGGCTAGTGTGCCTTTTCTTCTTTTGTTCCTTAATTACTTGAGGGATATCTTGAGTGATTTCTTGAGTGATATCCTGAGTACCACTTAGGTGGGTCATTAGGTGTGGATTAGTTGCTAAAGTCTTTGTGTCTTGACCTCTTGAACTTTGTGAAGAGTTTTTCTGAGAAGATGGCTGTACTGCACTTAGTTGTGCTCTGGCTTGGCTTCGTGTATAGGGGCGAGCTGTGGTTTTGTGGCCTGTGTCAGCCAGATCTGTGTAGGGATTGCAAGGGGGTGCAGCATCCGGAGGTGCCACCATGGTTTGGCTACTGGATGGTGTCTGTAATTTATCTGTGGAGAGGGTCTGGGTTTGGGTCTGGTGTGGTTGATTGGTGATGGCGTTCTGTGTGCCTCTGGATCTGGTGTCAGTTTTTGTGGGGAGGGCTAATTTCCAGATGTCTGGCAAGCGGGATGTGTTGTCACGCTTGTTCATGTTGTGAGGGTGTTTCTCTATCTCGATGGCTTCCATGATTATTCTCTTGTGGTGATGTTCCATGTTAAAGAGCAATTTGGAATCTGCAAAATTAATTTCGTGTCCTGTTTCTTTCATGTGTTGGAAAAGAGAGGAAGTTTTTTCTTCTTTTTTGACGGCATTCTTGTGTTCTGCGATACGTGCATTTATTCGTCTGTTTGTTTGTCCAATGTACGTGGCTGGGCAGACTTTGCAGGGTATTTCATAGACCCCTTGGTTTTCCAACTGGATTTTATCCTTGGGGTTTCTGAGGATATTGGCTATTTTTTGGTTGGTGGAAAAGGCTGTTTTGATATTGTGTTTATGGAGGATTTTGCTAATTTTATCTGTAGTGCCCTTGATATAAGGAAGGAGGGCCATGCCATTGTTTTCTTCTGTGTCTTGGTTTTTGGGGGGTGTTTCTTTTTGGATTAGCTTCGTAACCCTGTTTTGCTGGTATCCATTGGCAATTAACACATTTGAGAGATTCTGTAACTCAGTTGTCAAGTGGTCTTTGTCAGCCAGGCGTTTGGTTCTGGAGATGAGAGTCTTGGCTACGGAGTTTATTTGTGCAGGGTGGTGGTGTGATTGTGCATGTAAGTAGCGGTTGGTGTGTGTTTTTTTCCGGTAGATAGTGTGTCCTAGGGAGCCATCAGGTTTTTTGTAGATTAGGACGTCAAGGAAGGGAAGTTGGTTGTTGGCTTCTATTTCCATAGTGAATTGTATTTTGGGGTGTAGGCTGTTGAGATGTGTGAGGAAGCTATCCAGTTTTTCCTTCCCGTGTGGCCAAATTACAAAGGTGTCGTCAACATATCTGAGCCAAAGTTTGGGTTTGTGTTCTGACTTGTCTAAAGCATTGGTTTCAAAGTGTTCCATGTACAGGTTTGCGATGACCGGTGAGAGGGGTGATCCCATAGGTGCTCCTTCTATCTGTTTGTATCTTTGTCCATTGTGGATGAAGTACGTGTTGGTTAGGCAGTGGTTGGTCAGGTCCAAGATGTATTCGGGGGGATTGTATTTGTTTTGAATGGCTGTCAAGGCTTCATTAATGGGCACTTGTGTGAAGAGAGATACAACATCGAAGCTCACAAGTAGGTCATTAGGATGTAGGTTTTGCTTCTTTATTGTTTCTATGAACTGGAAGGAGTTTGGAACGTGTGAAGAGATGGATTCTGCATAGGGCTGAAGTTGCTTGGCGAGAAATTTAGCGAGATTTTGTAGAGGTGAGCCTATGGAGCTGACTATTGGTCTGAGTGGTGTTCCTTCTTTGTGTATCTTGGGGAGGCCGTAGAGTTTGGGGCATCTGGATGATTTTTCTCTGGGGATGATTCTTAGCTGGATTTCTTCACTGATAGGAGAGGCTTTTATTTTGGATTTGGTGGTTTTTTCCAGATAGGTGGTGGGATCTGTTTTTATAGGTTGGTATAGGTTGGTAGGTAGGATCTTGGAGTAGATTTGATAGTTTTGCTTGGTAGTCCGATGTGTTCATCACAACAGTGGCATTACCTTTGTCTGCTGGGAGAATGATTATGTTGTTGTCTTTCCCCCCCTGCAATCCCTACACAGATCTGGCTGACACAGGCCACAAAACCACAGCTCGCCCCTATACACGAAGCCAAGCCAGAGCACAACTAAGTGCAGTACAGCCATCTTCTCAGAAAAACTCTTCACAAAGTTCAAGAGGTCAAGACACAAAGACTTTAGCAACTAATCCACACCTAATGACCCACCTAAGTGGTACTCAGGATATCACTCAAGAAATCACTCAAGATATCCCTCAAGTAATTAAGGAACAAAAGAAGAAAAGGCACACTAGCCTGGGAACTTCCTCTCTGCCCAGAACATTGGAGGCTATACACCACACCCCCTCAACAGTATTTATAGGAACTCAAACACTGAGATCCTGCTCTGTTCCAGTAACAAGAAGCCGAAAGCACCAGCCTGAAGATGACGAGTGAGACCTCGTCGAAACGTCGCCTAGACACCCCAACTTTTACACGGGAAGACACCCGAGGACACCAAAACCTGCATTCCTGTACCCGTGAAAATCTACGAAAGCATATATATATATATATATATTCTTATTAAAGATTTTCTTAGTTTACAAAAGTATGTGCAATGTCTCTCTTTCTCTCTTTTTTTCCTCCAAGTAACATTTTTTACAGATGAGCTTCATTTGTTTAGACATTCAGAAGAAGGGGAAGATGGGTGGGGGTGGGGTCGGGTGGCGATGCTTCTATTATACTTAATATATGTGGGGTTTTGTGTCAGCGTTGCTCGTGCAGGTTCCGTGCTGTTCACTTGTGTTCCTCTGGTGGTGAGAGAGGTTGGGGTTGGCCTAGGGTGTGGTTGTTTGTTTGTGATTGGCAACAGCCATATGAGAAATATGTAGAATAACTAAGCAAGTATTAGAAACCACCCCGGAATTGGCTCTACTAAACATCTTCCAAGGCAATGATGCCCATTTACACCACAAAGAACTCATAACCCACCTACTTTCAGCAGCCAGAAAAACCATAGCCAGACACTGGAGAGACCTGTCAGGAGTAAGCATGGACCAATGGTACCAAATAGTCTGGGAAACAGCCTTACTAGAAAAATTAACCAATAAACGGAAACTGGTAAAGTAAAGGTAAAGGGACCCCTGACCATTAGGTCCAGTCGTGGCTGACTCTGGGGTTGCAGTGCTCATCTCGCTTTATTGGCCGAGGGAGCCGGCGTACAGCTTCCGGGTCATGTGGCCAGCATGACTGAGCCGCTTCTGGCGAACCAGAGCAGCGCACGGAAACGACGTTTACCTTCCCGCCGGAGCAGTACCTATTTATCTACTTGCACTTTGGCATCCTTTTGAACTGCTAGGTGGACAGGAGCAGGGACCGGGCAACTGGAGCTCACCCCATCGCGGGGATTTGAACCGCTGACCTTCTGATCGGCAAGTCCTAGGCTCTGTGGTTTAACCCACAGCGCCACCCGTGTCCCTAAAACTAAAACTGACACGGGGACAAATAGAAGAAGATGTCTTCACCCAACAAGACAACGACAAAAATCCACCAACAGCATACAAATCAATATGGCTGACCTGATCCAAAACACCCACCCACCCCACTCACACACGAAAACAAAGACCACCCTCTGGCCATATTCACATTTTCTCTTGCATGATTCTATCAACCTCTGTCCTGTTCTCTGTTGCTGTCTGTAATGCCAGTGATGGGCAGCAGGTGGCGCTGGAAGAATTAAATTCTTATTCCAAGGAAAGTGGAAGAGTTGCCTTCCCTGATTTCTTTCTGTGCCCATTGAATTTCGGAATGTGCGTGCGTGGCTCCCACAACCATGCGTCCATGCGCATAGCATGCGCCTCTCCAACCTGACATGTTTGTAGCAGCATGCACTGATGAGCAAATCTGCAGCTGCTCTGTTCCGTTCCAGCCTGTCGTGGCAGATGTGCAAGTGTAATAATAATAATAATAATAATAATAATAATAATAATAATAATAATATTGTATTTATACCCCGCCCTCCCCAGCCAGAGCCAGGCTCAGGGCAGCTAACACCAGTAAGATTACAGTAAAAACATAATAGGAAAAGAAACCAATTTAAAATGCAATTTAAAAATGCAGCCTCATTTTAAAAGTAGCCCATAGATCAAGACCATAAAGGGAGGGAAACATAAGGGTCAGACTGAGTCCAAACCAAAGGCCAGGCGGAACAGCTCTGTCTTGCAGGCCCTGCGGAAAGATGTCAAGTCCCGCAGGGCCCTGGTCTCTTGTGACAGAGCGTTCCACCAAGTCGGGGCCAGTACTGAAAAGGCCCTGGCCCTAGTTGAGACCAATCTAACCACCTTGCGACTTGGGACCTCAAAATGTTGTCATTTGTGGACCTTAAGGTCCTCCACGGGACATACCAGGAGAGGCGGTCCCGTAGATACGAGGGTCCTAGGCCGTATAGGGCTTTAAAGGTTAAAACCAGCACCTTAAACCTGATCCTGTACTCCACCGGGAGCCAGTGCAGCTGGTATAGTACTGGATGAATATGATCTCGCAGCGAAGACCCCATAAGGAGTCTCACTGCAGCATTCTGCACCCGCTGGAGTTTCGGGGTCATCTTCAAGGGCAGACCCACGTAGAGCGAGTTACAGTAATCAAGCCTGTAGCAGATGGAGGTGATGGACTATATGGGATTGGCAGAAATGACTGGCAGAATCCGAGACCAGGGAGAAGAGTCGGCGGAAGAAGATTGGAAGAAATTTAAAGATTATCTACAGAAATATTGCAAAATTAACGAATGTTAGAATGATGTTGGATAGAAACTAATTGGTTTCCAGCTGTAATGCTTTAAGAGAATATGGAAAAAAAAGGTTTAGAAATAGGTAAAAATTTATTGGTAAGGATTTTCTGAACTAACAATTTGAATTGGAATACAAAAACAGGAGGTATGAGGAGGTCCGGGAAATAAGTTAATGGAAAATAAGTAATGGAAACTCTGTGTGTTTTTAATTATTTTTATTTTTGTATTTTTGTATTTTTTTTCTTTTGATTTTCATTGTATTATTATTGAAAATTTTAATAAATATTCTATAAAAACAGCAATCAAGCCTGGAGGTGACCGTCGCGTGGATCACAGTGTCTAGGTCAGGGCGAGAGAGGTAAGGGACCAACTGCTTAATACGGCACAGATGGGAAAATGCCACCTTAGGCGAAAGAAAAGAGGCTGTTCTGTTCAACATGCTCATGGAATGCCTCTCTGATGCGCAGTGCATCTTTGACTATCAGGGCTGCATATTGGTGCCACCCTTGTGTCTCGAGAGACAATGGAGTGTGCCTCCAGGGGTGAAGTCAAACCACTGGGGTAGCAGCACGGAAGCGGCCGCCTCTCCTGGCTTCAGCAAAAGGAACCCGAAGCCTCCGGGAGCTCCCGCTGCGCTCCGGAGGCTTTGGGTTGCCTTCGCTGAAGGGTAGGTGCCCCTTCAGCTAAGCGGGAGGAGAAATGGAAGGGGCTCCGTTTCTCCTGCCGCTTCGCCGAAGGGCCGCTGAGCAGAGAGGGGGAGAATTTTTTTTCTTGTCCCCCCCTCTAAAACAAGGTGCGTCCTATGGTCAGGTGCATCCTATAGATCGAAAAAGACGGTATTTCCTTGACATCTGACGGGAGGGCGTTCCACAGGGCGGGCGCCACCACCAAGAAGGCCCTCTGCCTGCTTCCCTGTAACCTCGCTTCTCACAGGGAGGGAACCTCAAAGCTGGACCTCCGTGCCGGTTTCCATCACTGCGCTAGGAAAAGCAATTTGGTTGAAGCTCCGGATTGGCAGCCAAAGTGCTGAGATAAGCAGGCAAAGCTTTTTCCTCTCATATTTTCCGTTCCATGGGGGATGGGACACCCATTTTCGGAGGCTCAGCCCTCAGGGCAAAAGCAGGGGAACGGATGCCCTCGTCCTTCTTAATGCTTCAGCAGTTGCTGCTCCAGGCAGGTCTCCTCTCCCCCCCCCACCTCCCCACCTAGCCTGTCACGATTTTGACGGCTTACTTTGCTTGAAACAACAGTCTCTGACAACCTGATCCCATCCCTGTCAAACTGGCGGCCTCCTGCCTCCGCCTGTGGCTCCTGACACCTGTTTTGGGCTGTCATGCTCCCCCGTGGGTCATGTCTGGATTATTAAAGTCCTCCTGAAGCCTTCAGAGGGGGGGAGCCGGTGGTCTCCTCTACTGAGCAAAAGGTCCGGACTTGCCAAATGCAGCCGCCACCCTGGATAAGACCAGTCTGGATAGTTAGCCTTGGTGAAGACTTGACGTTTTTATCCCCCCAAAAACTTTTTGATTGAGTTCCACTGAAATGAGGCTGCATTTTAATGTTTTAATGTATTTTAATTTTGTTTTTTAAGCTGTATTCGAATCAATTCTTTTTACATTTGGTGTTAGCCGCCCTGAACCCGGTCTCAGCTGGGGAGGGCGGGGTATAAACAAAAATTATTATTATTTATTTATTTATTTATTTATTTATTTATTTATTTATTATTAAGCCTCATCTCCCTCCATCCCGATTCTGAAATCTGAGCTCTTTTTCTGTTCTGAGCACCTGCCCAAATTTGTTTCCCTTCTTTCCTCGCGGCCAACACAGAACCCTTGCCCAGAGGACAGTTCAGTCAGTAGATCACGAGACTCTCAGCCTAAAGGTCCTGGGTTCAAGTCCCAAGTTGGGTGAAAGATTCCTTCCTTCCTTCCTTCCTTCCTTCCTTCCTTCCTTCCTTCCTTCCTTCCTTCCTTCCTTCCTCCCTTCCTCCCTTCCTTCCCTCCCTCCTTCATTTCTCCTGAACAATAATCGCCAACGTCCAAGGCAACGTTCTATGAACAGCTTTCACATTAAAGTAAAAGACAAACTAATTACATAAAAAGAATTAAAGAACAGAGGAGAGATAGAAAGGATTGGTAAATACAGAATCTTCTCTCAGAGACGCCTTTTAACTTTTGTGAAGCTCTCACCTGGGAGAACCCCTCTCTTCTCCCGTCTCTCGCCCCAAGGTCCTTCAGACTTCATCCACAAGCAATTCTTACCCAAATACAGTAAGATAAAATAATTATAGAAATGATAATAGAATACCAATAGAGAGAAAGATGAGAATAGCAAAATAGAGAAAGATAAATAAAAGTGACTTCCAACCATCCATCTGTCAGTTGTGCTAGCAAGTGTTCCTCATAATTTTTTGTTGTTGTTTAGTTGTTTAGTCGTGTCCGACTCTTCGTGACCCGCTGGACCAGAGCACGCCAGGCACTCCTGTCTTCCACTGCCTCCCGCAGTTTGGTCAAACTCATGCTGGTAGCTTCAGCAACACTGTCCCACCATCTCGTCCTCTGTCGTCCCCTTCTCCTTGTGCCCTCCATCTTTCCCAACATCAGGGTCTTTTCCAGGAAGTCTTCTCTTCTCATGAGGTGGCCAAAGTCTTGGAGCCTCAGCTTCAGGATCTGTCCTTCCAGTGAGCACTCAGGGCTGATTTCCTTCAGAATGGAGAGGTTTGATCTTCTTGCAGTCCATGGGACTCTCAAGCGTCTCCTCCAGCACCAGAATTCAAAAGCATCAATTCTTCAGCGATCAGCCTTCTTGATGGTCCAGCTCTCACTTCCATACATCACTACTGGGAAAACCATACCTTAAACTATACGGACCTTTGTTGGCAAGGTGATGTCTCTGCTTTTTAAGGTGCTGTCTAGGTTTGTCATTGCTTTTCTCCCAAGAAGCAGGCGTCTAATATCCATATTTTATATCATTCCATTGTCTCCATAATACTCGCTACATTACAAGTGTTATTTCAATCCTGCTGATGTTTCCATCTGCATACAGTTGTCTCCAAGATAAATTATAAATTTCCCCCATTCTTCAGTAAAGCTTTTATCTTCTTGGTTCCTGAGCTTTGCGTTTTTGGCATGGTCCAGCAGTTTAATTTGCCATTCTTCTCTGGTCTCCTAATTATTCCATCCGGTTTGCCTAACTTGTTTGCCCTTTTACAAAAAAGTGCCGCAGCAATAAAACTGCCAGGACATTTGCAAAGCAAAGCGGGGGCTTCTGGTACAGTTTCAAATCAGGCACTGTGTCTTGAGATTCCCGCGTCGCAGGGCGTTGAGATAGATGAACTTTGGGGGTCTGCAATTCTGCAATTCTATGAAATGGACACGGCTTGCTTCACTATAAAAGAAAGCTTTATGAAGATGCTATTTAGGTGGTAGATCACCCCGAGCAACCTGTCTAAAATGCACCAAACCGACTCAAATTTATGCCGGAGGTGTAGAGAGTTAGAGGGAACAACGTACCACATGTGGTGGGGTTGCAAAAAAAAATAATTAAAGAGCTTTTGGGAACTTGTATATAATGATTTTTTTAAAAATGTTCAAAATAACATGGATCAAAAAACCTGAAGCCTTCCTCTTAGGCATAATGACATCAGACATCTCGAGAAAAGGAGGATTGCCAATAAACTGAAACTGACACGGGGACAAACAGAAGAAGACACCTTCACCCCGGTATGGCTCCCCTTTATCACATACACAGCCCAACAGGACAACGACAATAATCCACCAACAGCATACAAACCAATATGGCTAACCTGATGCAAAACACCCACCCACCCCACTCACACACGAAAACAAAGATCACCACAGCCAATCACAAACAAACAATCACATCCTAGGCCAACCCCAACCTCTCTCACCACCAGAGGAACACAAGTGAACAGCACGAGCAACGCTGACACCAAACCCTACGTACATTAAGCATAATAGAAACATCGCTACCCGACCCCACCCCCATCCATCTCCCCTCTCTCCACCCCCTTTCTTTTTTCTTTCTTTTTTCTTCTCTCCCTAATGCCTCATCAAATGAAACGGATTTGTAAAAATGTTACATGGAAGAAAAAAATACGAGGCATTACACTTACGCTGTAAAACAAGAAAACCCTTAATAAAGTATTTTTTTTTAAAAAAAGGATGATTGCCAAGGGGTGGAAATGAGATAAAACTCCATCAAAAGAGGAGTGGCAAGTAAAACTGCTTGAATACATGGAACTAGCATACATGACGGAAAAGATCAGGGATCGATCGACCTGAAAGTTTAAAAAGGAATAGGAGATTTATAGACAATATTTAAAAGAACAGCGTCCCCATATTAAAACTTCAGAATGCTTTGAATAACTCTCGGAATTGAATTAAGGTATAAAGAACACAAATAAGATTTCATAAAGGCTACGTTTGTTGAAAAATAGAGGCAAGCAATTAAGGAAACAAAAGAACCCGTTTCAAGGAAGTTGGAAGTCGACGGCTGAAATATTTTTGTGTATTTGCGATTTATTGTTCTATTTTTCCTCTTTTTTTGTAAGTGATGTGTTGTAGGATTTTTCTTCTTCTAAGTTTTCTTTGTGTCAAAACAAAAAAAAAATCCTTCCAGTAGCACCTTGAAGACCAACTAAGTTAGTTCTTGGTATGAGCTTTCGTGTGCATGCACACTTCTTCAGATACACTGAAACAGAAGTTTCCAGACCCTTCTATATAGTGAGAAGGTGGGGAGGGGTATTACTCAGAAGGGTGGTGGGAATGGGTGATTGGCAGATAGCTGTGATGAGCCTGTTGACGACTCTTAACGACTGCAATAGGCAAGACCTATTCTGCAATAGGTAAGACCTATTCCTAATCCTGTAAGACCTATTGCAGTCGTTAAGAGTTGTCAACAGGCTCATGGTGCTACTGGAAGGAATTTTTTTGTTTTGACTATGGCAGACCAACACGGCTACCTATCTGTAACTTTTCTTTGTGTGTCTATGTTGATTATAAACCAATAAAGATTGAATTAAGAAAAAAGAAAGAAATGGGCACCTCTCTGATCATCCTGAAAGGAAAGGTGAGGACATTTGGCCAGAGACCTTTAATAACTTAAAGGTCCTGGGCCCTAAAGCAGCCAGACTATCCTCCATCAGGGCCAGGGCCTTTTCAGTGATGGCTCTAAGCTGGTGGAATGCTCTGTCCCACGAGACCAGGGCCCATCAGGATTTAACCTCCTTCCATAGGGCCTGTAAGACAGAGCTATTCCGCCTGGCCTTCAATTTGAATTAGCCCGATCCTCTATTCCCTTTCCCCCTTTCCTCTTCTATGAAGAAAACCTTTCTGGGACCCATTTTTAAATTCTTCCCTGGTCTTCTTGCTGGCCTTAGTAGGACCAACTTGGCCACTTAGCCCTGGCAATCATTTGATGTCTACTGACTGGGCTCCCCCCCCCAAAAAAAATGACCCCTGAATTTTTATTGACATTGATGCTGCATTTATGTTGTATTTTATGCTGTTTTTAAGTCGCATTTTAATCAACGTTTTATATTTGCTGTTAGTCGCCCTGAGTCCGGTTTTTAAACTGGGAAGGGCGGGGGTATAAATAAAAAATTATTATTATTATACATGTTTGAAGGGGTCGACTTGCGGACATGCCGACAGCCAGCCTGTTCCACAAAGAACTGTGGTGCGCTGTGTGTGTGGATGTGTGTCTGTGCGCAGAGACCCCCACTTTGTCTCTCTCTACCCCCTCTCCTCCGGCTGGCATTGGTCTCCGCGCCACGGCCACCCGCTATCCGGTTTCCATGCCTGGCTCCCATTAGCAACAGATGCTTCCTCTTCCAGCTGCTCCCCCTTCGCTGCCTTTGATCCTCAAGGCCCGGGCCCTGGAGATTTCAAAGGCAAGAGCAGGCCAAGAGCACATGTGTGCGCTTTGCAAGAGGAGCAGCCGCGAGGGGCCCTGTGGCGCCCGGTATGCGCTCCCTTCCAATGCACAGGCAGTTCCAGCATGTGGGGGGGGGGGGAACTGCCCTACATAATGGAAACTGGAACTAGGTGCAATGAGACTGAGGGTGTTGTTGTTGTTGTTTAGTCGTGTCCGACTCTTCGTGACCCCCTGGACCAGAGCATGCCAGGCACTCCTGTCTTCCACTGCCTCCCGCAGTGTGGTCAGACTCATGCTGGTAGCTTCGAGAACACTGTCCCACCATCTCGTCTTCTCTCCTCCCCTTCTCCTTGTGCCCTCCATCTTTCCCAACATCAGGGTCTTTTCCAGGGAGTCTTCTCTTCTCATGAGGTGGCCAAAGTCTTGGAGCCTCAGCTTCAGGATCTGTCCTTCCAGTGAGCACTCAGGGCTGATTTCCTTCACAATGGAGAGGTTTGATCTTCTTGCAGTCCATGGGACTCTCAAGAGTCTCCTCCAGCACCGTGGTTGTCGCACGTTTTGGAAGTCAAACGTTTCAGCTTTCGAACACCGACAGCCCGGAAGTGAATGCTTCCATTTTCAAACGCGCCTCGGAAGTCGAATGGCTTCTGAGGCATGTTTTTCACTTTTCTCCTTTGAAATTGCCAACCAGCAATTGTGCCTTGGTTGTCAAACGTTTCAGAAGTTGAACGGTCTTCCGGAACAGATTATGTTCGACAACAGAGGTTCCACTGTATTGGGAAATAATTCATAATGAATTAAAAAAAATGTTAAAAAGTACTTTTCAAAAAACAAACAACCAGTCCTTTTGGTTGGGGATAATTCAGACGGAAATTCCCAGGTGTCAAAAAAGGTTATTTATGTATGCTACTGCTGTGGCCCGTGTTTTGTTAGTCCAAAAATGGAAAACGAGCGAGGTCCCAACCAAAGGAGATTGGCAACTTAAACTGATGGAATATGTGCAGATTGCAGACCTAACATAGAATAAGAGAACACAAAGAACAAACATTTAAAGAAGATTGGAAAATGATTATTGAACATATGTGGGATGTTGAAGTGGGTATGTGTACACTTGAAAACGTTGGCAGCATTAAGATAAATCCAACAGTGTAAGTAAGTTTTGCTAGATGTAATAATGGAAGGCTGAATGGTTTAGTTTATGTAAAACATGAAGGGATTTATATTATGCAAAATGAACCATGGAAAGAGAAGGGAAATCACTGTATTTTAAGGTTGTTTAAATGAGTACTATAAAATGTAAAACAGAAAATTTAATAAAAATTATAGGAAAAAGAAGAGAGTGGAACTAGGGATCCCAAGATTATTTAATCTGCTATGATCGGTAGATTTGATTTCGCCCATGCTTCTTTTAAAAGCAGTGGCACTGAGCTAAACGGGTGGAGCTACAATGATCTGCAGGATACCTGTACGCGGGGTTGCCACACATCTGGGATTTCACTGGCAAAAATAGCGTCCGGGGTTTTGAGGTTGAGTGCCTGTAAAAAGAAAGCTCAACAACTGTTGTGTCCCGAATTTTACTTCTAGAAATATGCCAACCGTACCTGTAGGATAATTTTGCATTGGGGCCAGTGGTTTGGGGGAGAAGAAAGCAAAAGACTAAGTTAACCGTTGCCAACCTAGTGCCCACCAGATGTTTAGGATTATATAGCTCCCATCACTCCAGCCAGCTGAGCCATGCTGGGCTGATAGGAGTCTAGCCCCACACATCTAGAAGACACCCACTTAGTGATGGCTGGGCTAAGGAGGTGGGCACCCATGCTCTCGAATCCACCTGTGTTTGTCCTTCGCTTGATCTCTGTGGCAGCAGCCATAGATGCCAGCTCCCTGGGTGCCCAAGCACCCACAAAATTTCCCATGAAGGGGTTGGACACCTGCATGCCATCCAGGGTGTGATGGCCTGGGATTCAGACTCGGAGGCTGAACCTGAGGAATCCCAGCCTGCACAGGATTCCCCGCCTCCAGAACCAGCTGAGCTGTGGCTGGGGCCTGAGCCTGAAGGGTCCTCACCTGTGCTGGATCCTCAGGTGCAGGCATCAGCTGAGTCTACTCTGGCTCCAGAGGTGATGGAGGGCCCATTGCCTGCAGGTGCTCCACTCTCAGCCCCGTCAGGGGAAGCTGAAGTTGCCTCTGGGTCCGGTAATCCTTCAGCCTCTCCTGAGCTGCAGAGGCTCAGGGCAGAGAGGCGGAGGGAACTAAGTTCCCGCAGGAGGAGTGCTTGCCTCCAGACCAGGAGAGGCAAGTCACCTTGAATCGGGGCTGCCCTATGCCTTGGGGCAGATAAAGGACAGGATCACACACCAGGATCACACCCCAGAGGACAGGATCACACTTCAAAACGACCTTGACAGATTAGAGAACTGGGCCAAAACAAACAAGATGAATTTTAACAGGGAGAAATGTAAAGTATTACACTTGGGCAAAAAAAAATGAGAGGCACAAATACAAGATGGGTGACACCTGGCTTGAGAGCAGTACATGTGAAAAGGATCTAGGAGTCTTGGTTGACCACAAACTTGACATGAGCCAACAGTGTGACGCGGCAGCTAAAGAAGCTAATGCAATTCTGGGCTGCATCAATAGGAGTATAGCATCTAGATCAAGGGAAGTAATAGTGCCACTGTATTCTGCTCTGGTCAGACCTCACCTGGAGTACTGTGTCCAGTTCTGGGCACCACAGTTCAAGAAGGACACTGACAAACTGGAACGTGTCCAGAGGAGGGCAACCAAAATGGTCAAAGGCCTGGAAACGATGCCTTATGAGGAACGGCTAAGGGAGCTGGGCATGTTTAGCCTGGAGAAGAGGAGGTTAAGGGGTGATATGATAGCCATGTTCAAATATATAAAAGGACGTCACATAGAGGAGGGAGAAAGGTTGTTTTCTGCTGCTCCAGAGAAGCGGACACGGAGCAATGGATCCAAACTACAAGAAAGAAGATTCCACCTAAACATTAGGAAGAACTTCCTGACAGTAAGAGCTGTTGGACAGTGGAATTTGCTGCCAAGGAGTGTGGTGGAGTCTCCTTCTTTGGAGGTCTTTAAGCAGAGGCTTGACAACCATATGTCAGGAGTGCTCTGATGGTGTTTCCTGCTTGGCAGGGGGTTGGACTCGATGGCCCTTGGGGTCTCTTCCAACTCTATGATTCTATGAAAAGCTGGTGAGCCCCAGTCCGAAGTTGCGGGGGCAACATTGTTGGTAGCCAGTTCCTGCCGGCACCTTCTCCTGATCTCACCTGACTCTCTGCCTTGGACCCAGCTTCAGCTTTGACAGACGGCTTCAATACTGCTCCCTCGACCTCGGACCGGACTCGGACCTCGCCTCACGGAAACCCACGGGACCAGCACACAGGCCCTGGGCACCCATGGTCGCGGGGCCAAGTTGGCACTCTGTCGGGCATTTCCACTGACCGCCAGGGTTTCCCCTCATTCGCTGGTGTGTTCAATATATGCATCAAAAGTCTCTCTGGATTTTCTCTGGCATAATAAATGCAGACTTTCTGCAAATGATTAAAGTGACTCAGCTCCAGAACGTGGTGCTTGGATGTGAGCTCTCTCTCTCTCTCCCCGTCTCAAATAAGTAAATTAAAAAATGCAACATCTGTTGGACATCTGGGAAATGTAAGGGTTGATGTGACCAGCCAGAGCAAGGGGCCCTGGTGGAACTTTGTCCGGCTCAGGAATTTTGTACAATGCAATAAACCATCCTGGGCTTCCAGAAATTTGTTTTGCCCGGGCTTGCATTCCCCCTGCAATTTTGCACGAAGATGGCAGTGGCATAAAAGCACCCGCTCTGTGGAGTTGAGTGCATTCAATCCCAGCTTTCTTTACTTTTTAAAGGGAGTTTCTAGTTCATATGATTTTGCGATGGTTTTAAATTAACCAAATGAAGTTTCTATCCCTTACTGTGCAGAATGTGGTGCTCAACACAGGTTGCGTTTCTTCAGGTTACAGACACTCCAAAACCCAGAAGTACTGGAACGGGTTACTTTCGGGTTTTGGAGGTTGCACATGCGCAAAAGCGCTAAATCACGCTTTGCGCATGCGCAGAAGTGCCAAATCGCACCCTGTGTGTGCGCAGATGCGCTGCTGCGGGTTGCGAAGGCTGTGGGTTGTGAACGTGCATCCCGCACGGATCACATTCACAACCCGAGTGTCCACTGTATACAATTCAGATTCTGTGATTATCAAGTTTCTTTCTTTTTTAAAAGGGAAAAAACCACTGATGTTTCCAGACCTCGTGGCTGTGAAGATGTGCTTGAAAACTGTGTGCAAAAGTAGAAGTCAGAGAAGTGGCTGCGAAAATCCCCATCTGCCATCCCCACAAAAGCAAAGAATGCCTTTTAACCAAAATCGTGTTTAATGCATTTGTTTGGTATGGAAGAAAGTGACACTCTTCTTTCTGTTCAATAAAATGTGGCAGAATTTGACCACAACAGAGATCAACCAACCCCGGAAGTAAATAAAATAAAATGGTGAAATTAGTTACACACACACACACATACAAATGCCGTGGGTGGAGAAAGACCTAAGCGAGAAACACATTCCTTACAAGAGGATGGAAGAAAAGAACGTATATTACACATTTACAGGAGGAAAATGAGGTTGCAGCGCATTAACAGCGTCTATAAACATGGAACTTCATTGAGGTGGTCAACCTGCATTTGGGCTCATACCACTTTCAACTACGGGCGGAGCTTATGTGACTGAATCCTCTTCCGTACTAAAATAAAATCCACACACAGAGATAGTTAAGTCTAGAAACATATCTGGTTTCATTAGAGGAGGGTTGTCTTTCCACTGATTTGACAAAAAATCACTTGAGTTCCCACCGACAGTCTAATAACTGACAGATTCCAGGAACAAGTTGTCCACCTCACTGAAGACTAGGATCATGACAAGTCTTGATGGAGTCTGATTTTCCTGCGATGTCCGAGGAGAGCGAAAGCTCAAAACTGAAGCCAGCCAAGTCTCTGCTGAATGCTTGCTGTGTGAAGCAAAGCACATTAGAAATGAACAAATTTCTGTCCTTCGCACCAGACCAGCGACAAGTCCTTTCACAACTCCTCTTTCACCGAGTTTGTGGTTCTGTATCTGTAAGAGGTTCAGGCAGTTACAAGCCCCCAGTCCCCACAAAATGTCTCATCCTTCTCCAATATCTATACTAGTTTTCCTTAACATTGTGCCCTCCAGACTACAACTCCCATCAGCCCCTGCGAGGTTTGCGTCCAAATAATCTGGCGAGCGTCAGGTCTGAGAAACCCAATCTTTAGTCCTGCAAACAGGTCAGCAACGTAGAACTGGCCTGACAATCTTGGGGGTGCCAGTGCAAGACCAAAAATAGAATATTTTTTAGCATTTCCTAAGTGTTGGATAGGGACACGGGTGGCGCTGTGGGTTAAAGCACAGAGCCTAGGACTTGCCGAACAAAAGGTCAGCGGTTCGAATCCCCGCGACGGGGTGAGCTCCCGTTGCTCAGCCCCAGCTCCTGCCCACCTAGCAGTTCGAAAGCATACCAAAAGTGCAAGTAGATAAATAGGTACCACTCTGGCGGGAAGGTAAACAGCGTTTCCGTGCGCTGCTCTGGTTCGCCAGAAGCGGCTTAGTCATGCTGGCCACATGACCCGGAAGCTGTATGCTAGCTCCCTCGGCCAATAAAGCGAGATGAGCGCCACAACCCCAGAGTCGTCCACGACTGGACCTAATGGTCAGGGGTCCCCTTACCTGTACCTAAGTGATGGATATCTGGGAGCTGGTGGTGAGTTTTTTTATCCACAGAGAGCAAGGCAAGAAATGCAAGCTTAGATTTGTTCTGTAAAAGAAGCCCAAACCCTAAGGAATTGTCCGATTTCTCTCTGCACTGGGAAGGCTGGCGAAGGTGGCACATATTTTCTGGACCCCACGAGGCAGACAAGGTTAAGCGCACGGCCAGAGGCGTTCTCAAGGCTCACCGGTGAAAAATGCTGCCAGCCCATCTCCCCAAGTTGGGCAGCTGTGGACTCAGGGCGGTGCCAACCTTGCTCACTCCCCCAACATCCCAGAGAATAACAGAAGCAGACGTTCTCAATATCCTCCGGCAGTGAGAATTGCAAGAAGGCAAGTTAAAAAAATGTGGAAAAGGTATTATTACGCCCTTCGAAGAATTAGTAATAATAATAATTCATTATTTATACCCTGCCCACCTGGGTGAGTTTCCCCAGCCACTCTTGGCGGCTCCCAATCAAGTGTTAAAAACAGTACAGCATTAAATATTAAAAACTTCCCTGAACAGGGCTGCCTTAAGATGTCTTCTGAATGTCAGGTAGTTGTTTATCTCTTTGACATCTGATGGGAGGGCATTCCACAGGGCCCTCTGCCTGGTTCCCTGTAGCCTCGCTTCTCGCAGGGAGGGAACCGCCAGAAGGCCCTCAGAGCTGGACCTCAGTGTCTGGGCTGGACGATGGAGGTGGAGACGCTCCTTCAGGTATACAGGACTGAGGCCATTTAGGGCTTTCAAGGTCAGCACCAACACTTTGAATTGTGCTCGGAAAAGTACTGGGAGCCAATGCAGATGTGGTCTTGGCGGCCACTCCCGGTCACCAGTCTAGCTGCCGCATTCTGGATTAATTGCAGTTTCTGGGTCACCTTCAAAGGTAGCCCCTTCAAAAGGTAGTGAAAGGATATAGGACACATAGGGCCGAAATAGTTTCAAAATTGTATAAGGTGTTATTAGACAAAGAGAAATCACCAAAGTAAAATTTGGAAGAATATTGGAAGCTAGATATTCAGGAACAGATTTTAGATGAAGATTTGGGAAAGAATCTTTCGGCAACCACTCTTTGTTGCGACTTGCTAGGATAATCCAGGAACAAGGGTTGTTGTTGGTACAAAAATGGTATTACAGACCTGTAAGGTTATATCCTATTACAAAATCTGGAAGGAAGAATTGTTGGAGGAAATGTGGAGTGATGTGGAGTGATAACATACAGTCATATGTGGCGGGATTGTCCATTAGTTAATGAATTTTGGAAACAGATTGGTATAGAAATATCGGGAACTGGGGGTAGGAAGGTGGGAATATTTAAATTAATGGTTCTTATTAGCCTGAGTAGCACAGAGTTAGAAACAAAAGAGGAATGTAAATGGGTAAAATTGATGGTAATTGCAGCCAGACAGGTTATAGCAATTGGAAAAATGCAGAATAGCTAGAGGTGAACCAATGGAGGGAAAAATTGAAAAATATTATAATCTTCGAATATCTAACTGGGAAGATACACAGAATGAAAGGGTTTAAGGTCAGTGAGAAGGAGGAGGATTGGACTGAGAAGATGTTGAATTATTTGGGCCGGTTTGAACAATTTGGGGCAATTAAAAGGTTAAAAGTTAAATAAACCTTGTGGAGGGAGGCGTGTAAAGGTATATAGAATTGTACATATGGTTGATTTGAATATGTTATTATTGATTATTATTGATACATATTGATTATGTATACCCAATGTATCAGCTGCCTGGGGGCTTTCAATGTTTTGTTTTTACTATTTGTGTTTTGGTGCTTGGTAAACAAAATTAAAAAAAGGAAAAAAAGAAAAAGAAGGCTTCTCCACCTGTGGATAAAAATGGACTCCGGACACAGAAGGACCACGTGGGCATGGGAGTCTTAACTGGGGTGGGGGCTGAAGTTGCAAGATGTTCCCTTGAAAGTGTGTGTGGGGGGGTATTCCAGGTTGAAGTCTTAACTGTGCACTCCTGCAATGCTGTCCAGTTTGGAGACATAAATATGGGTTCCCACTGGACACTTTTCACCCATCTAAGGACAGCCCCATAAGAGCCTCTTGAGAGCTGGTTGCCTCCCCCCTTAGATGCCACGGACAGGCCATTTTTCAAGGAGAAGCAGCCCCCCCAATTATACCTCAATCCAAGCTGCTATCATGAGCAGTCACAAAATTGAAAGACGCCTGCTTCTTGGGAGAAAAGCAATGAGAAACCTAGACAGCATCTTAAAAAGCAGAGACATCACCTTGCCGACAAAGGTCCGTACAGTTAAAGCCATGGTTTCCCCAGTAGTGATGTATGAAAGTGAAAGCTGGACCATAAAGAAAGCTGATCGCAGAAGAATGGATGGTTTTGAATTCTGGTGCTGGAGGAGACTCTTGAGAGTCCCATGGACTGCAAGAAGATCAAACCTCTCCATTCTGAAGAAAATCAGCCCTGAGTGCTCACTGGAAGGACAGATCCTGAAGCTGAGGCTCCAAGACTTTGGCCACCTCATGAGAAGAGAGACTCCCTGGAAAAGACCCTGATGTTGGGAAAGATGGAGGGCGCAAGGAGAAGGGGACGGCAGAGGACGAGGTGGTGGGACAGTGTTCTCAAAGCTACCAGCATGAGTTTGACCAGACTGTGGGAGACAGTGGAAGACAGGAGGGCCTGGCTTGCTCTGGTCCAGGGGGTCACGAAGAGGCGGACATGACTAAACAACTAAACAATAAGAGCAAACGGCAAGCGTTGTGGCTCAGCGGCCTGATTTACATTCAGATCACCACTATTTCCTAGTAAAACCGGGTAAGTCCCCTGCCTGAAACCCCTGGCAAGCTGTTGCCGGTCAGAGTACACAATATTGACCTAGAATGACCCATGATCTGGCCTGTGCATGGGTGGTATGTTCCTTCCTTCTTGTCTACATCCCATAGGTGGCAGCAGCCTTTGCCAAGCTGGTGCCCACCAGCTAATTTGGGCTACCACTCTCATCAGGATAAAAGTGGGTACGGTGAGGATCTATAATGAATTAAAAAAGATGCTTAAATATACATTCCCCAAAAAGCCCGAAGAACTATTGCTAGGTTTGATAGGAGAGGATATTACGAAGATGGACAAAAGATTATATATGTATGCTACGACAGCTGCCAGAGTTTTGATAGCCCCAAAGTGGAAAACATAGAAGATACCGATTGTGAAGGAGTGGCAGACAAAGTTGGTCGAGTACACGGAATTAGCAAAACTGACCCACTGATTCGTAGTCAGGAGGAAAGAAAGTACCAAAAAGAATGGAGTAAATTTATGTTGCATATAAGCGAGAACTGTAGAAATTTGAAGACGTTAGCAGGACTGAAATAAATCTTATGTCATGCTTTAGTTATTATTAAGGAACTGTGGATTAGGGATTGGAATAAGAAAACCTGCGGAAGGGAAGGAGGGAAGTCAACTGCTCTGTGGCGCGTAAAAAGATTTGAAATATTTGTGTATTTTGGTGGTGGTGGTGTCTTTGAAATGAAAACTTAATAAAAAGCATTAAAAAGAGTGGGTGCGATGAGACTGCAATCCTCCAGACCACCTCCTCCCGGAACTTTTCCCCATCCATCACGATTTAAAACATTTCATTGTTTATTATTCAACACAGTAAACCAACCGAAATAGTAAAAGTTTGGGGATTGTTATTATTATTTTTAAAAGGACACGATTTCTGAGGACCGTCCCTGCACTGTAAAAACGCAACACCTGCAAGATGTGCGGAAATGGGGTCCAGCTCACCTGAAATAGAAATACGTAGCAGGTGCAGAGAGTACGAAAACCCCTTTGAGTCCAATCTTTTGCTGAAAGGGAAAACCACACATGCCTGCTCCGCCCCCAGCACAAAAACACAGTGTAGACCCTGGAGGACCCCAAACAAGGAAGCACAAAGCCATTCCCCCTCTTTCTTGTATCTGCAGGTCACCTGGGGCAACCCAGTCAGAGGTATGGGGTACCAATCGTAAAAGTATTATCATTATCCATCGGTGTTCATGCGCCGCAATGATGTCCACTGCCGTTTGCTCAAGTTCCCATGTGTTTAAAGAAATCCCTTTACAGTAAAACCAACGTCCCGATCCCTGACTTGCCCCTTCTTCTTCCCGTCCCCTCCCCCCACCCCCCCAATTTTAGTAAAAACCCAAACCCACAAACGTAACCCTAAGTCAGTCCACCTGCTGGGCCAGCAGGTCCGTTCCCCCATCACACCACGGAGCTGACCTCGGCGGGGGCGCTCAAGTTCTCTGCCACGTCCACCCTCTCAATGGCCGCCAGGGCCGTGCAGAGGGACTCCAGCGTGGCCCCTTCCTTGGCCGACCAATTAGAGAGCAGGGTGTGGGCAGGGGCCTCCCCCCGGCCGAAGGCATCGATCGTCTCTTCCTCGTAGCCCAGGTAGTTGGCCAGGCAGCGCCAGTCTTTGCCGTGGGCGGGGGCTTCCAGCAGCTGCTCCACCTCTTCCTGCTTGTGGGGCGGCAGGTTTGTGTACAGGCGGGGTTCAATCCTGTGCCCTGTTTTGCGTGGAGAAAGAGAGGGGAAGGTCAGAGAGGATATCACGAATATATATATATATATATATATATATATATATATATATATATATATGATATTTATTACAATTTTTAGAGGTCTTTAAATCTTTATAACATTTCTGCTAAAATCACATAAATTCATTCCAACATCATTCTAACATTCATTAATTTTGCAATGTTTCTGTAAATCATCTTTAAATTTTTTCCAATCTTCTTCCACCGACTCTTCTCCCTGGTCTCAGATTCTGCCAGTCATTTCCGCCAGTTCCATGTAGTCCATCACCTTCATCTGCCATTCTCCCCTGGTGGGTAGATCTTGTGTCTTCCAATGCTTTGCAATAAGTATTCTTGCTGTTGTTGTTGCATACATAAAGAAAGTTCTATCCTTCTTTGACACCAATGGGCCGACTATGCCCAGGAGAAAGGCCTCTGGTTTCTTCAGAAAGGTATATTCAAATACCTTTTTCATTTCATTATAGATCATCTCCCAGAAAGCCTTAATCCTTGGGCATGACCACCAAAGGTGAAAGAATGTACCTTCAGTCTCTTTACATTTCCAACATTTATTATTGGGCAAATGAGAGATTTTTGCAAGCTTGACTGGTGTCATGTACCACCTGTATATCATTTTCATTATATTCTCTCTTAAGGCATTGCATGCCGTGAACTTCATACCTGTGGTCCATAACTGTTTCCAAGCAAGCCATCATAATATTATGTCCAACATCTTGTGCCCATTTAATCATAGCAGATTTCACCGTTTCATGGATATCACGAACATACGCCCCCTTGCCCGCTTTGATCTGCGGAATGGGCACCATTGCAGGCGCCACGTAATATCTGTTCCAAGATTGTGGCAGCAACTAAACTTTGAAACTCCCTGCCTATTGACATTCACGGTACCCTTTTTGGCACCTGCTAAAAACATGTTGGGACGTGGGTGGTGCTGTGGGTTAAACCACAGAGCCTAGGACTTGCCGGTCAGAAGGTCGGCGGTTCAAATCCCCGCAACGGGGTGAGCTCCTGTTGCTCGGTCCCTGCTCCTGCCATCCTGGCAGTTCGAAAGCACGTCAAAGTGCAAGTAGATAAATAGGTACCACTCCAGCGGGAAGGTAAACGGCGTTTCCGTGCACTACTCTGGTTTGCCAGAAGTGGCTTAGTCATGCTGGCCACATGACCCGGAAGCTGTATGCCGGCTCCCTCGGCCAATAAAGCGAGATGAGCACCGCAACCCCAGAGTCGGTCACGACTGGACCTAATGGTCAGGGATCCCTTTACCTTTACCTTTAAAAACATGTTCATTTAAGCAAGCCAACTCAGGTGCTCAGAAACGCTGATTTGCATTTTGATCCGCTTTCGGTTTCTTGCTGATTTTATGTTTTGAATTCTTTAAATAGTGCTTTTAACTGTTTTCACCCCCCAAAAAAATATTGTTTCATTCTGAGGTCTGTTACAATCAAGAAGTATAAAAATTTCATGAAAGAAACAAAACCTATTGGACTTAATTGTGTCTTTAAAAAAACAATCAGGATGCAAATTCAAAGTGACTTATAATTCAAACATTAAAACAAAAATAAAAATGAAACAAAATAAAAAATAAAAATATTAATCTAAAAACAACCAGTCTCAGCTGAGCTGTGCATCTCTTTAATGACAAATGCTGCTGTATAAAGAGGTTCATTTTGTATGTAGGTTTTATTTTATTTGTTTTTCATCTTATATTTTGGAAACGTACATCCAGTTCTTTCTCCTTTAATTTTTTTTGGGGCCCCCAAGAGAGTGGGGCCCTAAGCTATAGCTTGTTTAGCTTATACGTAAATCCGGCACCGGCCTGGGGGGTGAAATTTGGCGTGCCACCCGCGACTCTGAAGCCCACCCCGAGCCATCGATGTATGTGTAGGGTGTGTGTGACAAAAAAAAATTCTGCACCGGGTACCACCTCACCTCGCTATGCCACTGCCTGCACCAGTTTGGGCCAGGGTGTGCCAGCCACGAATCATGCCGCCCCGTTTGTGCTTGGGAAAACCCTGGGGGCACAAGCCTTGCCTCACCAGAGTGGTGCATGCTCTGGTTATCTCCCGCTTGGACTACTGCAATGCGCTCTATGTGGAGCTACCTTTGAAGGTGACCCAGAAACTACAACTAATCCAGAATGCGGCAGCTAGACTGGGCACTGGGAGCGGCCGCCAAGACCACATAACACTAGTCCTGAAAGACTTATATTGGCTCCCAGTACGTTTCTGAGCACAATTTAAAATGTTGGTGCAGACCTTGAAAGCCCTAAACGGCCTTGGGCCAGTATACCTGAAGGAGCGTCTCCACCCCCATCTTTCAGCCCGGACACTGAGGTCCAGCGCCGAGGGCCTTCTGGCGGTTCCCTCGCTGCGAGAAGCAAAGCTACAGGGAACCAGGCAGAGGGCCTTCTCGGTGGTGGCACCCGCCCTGTGGAATGCCCTCCCATCAGATGTCAAAGAGATAAACAACTACCTGACATTCAGATGACATCTTAAGGCAGCCCTGTTCAGGGAAGTTTTTAATGTGTGACATCTTAGTGTATTTTTTGTCCTTGTGGAAGCCGCTCAGAGTGGCTGGGGAAACCCAGCCAGATGGGCGGGGTACAAATAATAAATTATTATTATCATTATCATTATTATTATTATTATTATTATTATTATTATTATTATTATTATTATTATTATTATTGTTACCCTTCTTAGAAAGGTGTTGATCCTGCAGGCTGTGGGTGTCGAGGAAGACCCCGCTGTCGCTGTGAAGTTTCTCGCCCTCCGGGGACGTCACCAGTTCGCCCGCCCGGGCCTTTGCCAGCTGTTTCTTCTGCTTGCATGTGGTCCAGCTGCAATCGTGCCAAAAAGGATGGAGGGGGACACACGGACGTCAGCGAGGGGCGCAGAGCAGGAAGAGGTGAACCCCAGATTTCCCCCCAAACCCGTTCCCCCATGAATGCTACCAATCGCTTCTGCCTTGCCCTGAAGACCCCAATCAGGAAAGCACTGTGGCTCAGTGGGGGAGAATCTGACTTGCGTGGATAAAAATAAAGACCGGAGCAAATTTACGGACTATTTGAAAAGCAATTGTGACGAACAAATGATGCTCGTTAGGTCTGCAAGAGGTGTATTGCAAAAAAAGATAAGGAGGAGAATTATTGGTTAAGGATAACAAAAGGTAATATGAAATTAAGAAATGCACAAGAAGTGGTAAAGAATGGAAAATCGTCAGAGGTGTTGACGGGAGGCCAAAAATATTGTATAAGATGAGAAATTATTCTATATGAAAGTTGGAATTAATATGTTTAAAAAACTAATAAAAATGGTTTTTTTAATATCAATGATTTTAAAAATAAATAAATAAATAAATAAATTTGATTGATTGATAGGTTTTATTTTCTTTCAATCGGATTTTTAAAATCAAATGCTCTTTTGGAGGAAAAATCTTTCTAAAGATAGTTTTTTATTTAAGTTACATTCTAGTCCAAAGGCTATTCATCAGGAAATGAGGATTTAATGTGTGATAAAACTCAGCCTGTTGTATTTTTAAAAAACCGTTTAACCACATCAGTTAACAAACATGGATACGTATGCTATATTGTTATTGTCTTAGTTAAATAAATTGTTTAAATTGTTATTGAGGAAATGATTGTTTTTCTCCTTCCAATGAAGTACAGCAGAAAAGTTGCCCAAATATAAACAGTCAACTTATTAAACCTCACAAGCCTTGTTATGGGCAAGAATCCCCTTATTATGTGCATAGAAATTAACACAGAGGACACTCCCTGCCTTCTAGGAACCGTTGCAACTGCGCCCCAAATTACCTTGAGCTGAACTTCCCCTTTATCTCCCTTTCCATCCTTCTGCACACCTACCAGCCGGTTCCCTCTCCCTCTCTCCTCCTTTCCTGCCAGTTCCCCCATCCCCTTTTCCTCCTTCCTGAGCCAGCTGTTTCCCACTCTGCCACCGCAAAATTTCTCCTGGCAGCCCCTTCTCTTTCCGCTTGCATTTTCTGGGCCATCTGTCTTCAGTTGCCAACAGGGGAGAGAATTGATGCAGGCTTATTATCCCAGACTTGGAGGGCCTGTGGAGAGGAGAGCAAGGGCTTCTCGCGACCCCCTCCCCGGCCACCGACACCGGCTCCGCTGGTAGATGAGCTTGCAGCCCCCACCCCGCCAGTTTAAACCATCCTCTGTTGTCGTCGTCTTCTTCTTTGGCAATTCCCACCTTCTATACAAATAGACATCTGGGGTAAGAACCCCTTGCGTTATTCTCTCAATGCCAGAATCTGGGTTAGGGCAGCCTTTTCCCAGTACAGTGGTACCTCGAGTTACATACGCTTCAGGTTACAGACTCCGCTAACCCAGAAATAGTGCTTCAGGTTAAGAACTTTGCTTCAGGATAAGAACAGAAATCGTGCTCCGGCGTCGCGGCGGCAGCGGGAGGCCCCATTAGCTAAAGTGGTGCTTCAGGTTAAGAACAGTTTCAGGTTAAGAACAGACCTCCGGAACGAATTAAGTACTTAACCCGAGGTATCACTATAGTGATGTATGGAAGAGAGAGCTGGACCATAAAGAAGGCTGATCGCCGAAGAATGGATGCTTTTGGATTCTGGTGCTGGAGGAGACTCTTGAGAGTCCCATGGACTGCAAGAAGATCCAACCTCTCCATTCTGAAGGAAATCAGCCCTGAGTGCTCACTGGAAGGACAGATCCTGAAGCTGAGGCTCCAATACTTTGGCCACCTCCTGAGAAGAGAAGACTCCCTGGAAAAGACCCTGATGTTGGGAAAGATGGAGGGCACAAGGAGAAGGGGACAACAGAGGACGAGATGGTGGGACAGTGTTCTTGAAGCTACCAGCATGAGTCTGACCAAACTGCGGGAGGCAGTGGAAGACAGGAGGGCCTGGTGCGCTCTGGTCCAGGGGGTCACGAAGAGTCGGACACGACTAAAGAACAACAACATCTGATCACTTGCCTGCATGGTGCTATTCCGTATGGATTTAATTAAAAAGCAAACTCTCTCTCTCTCCACACACATATAGACATAGACATAGAGAGAGGAGGGAAGCCCACTAAGGTTGGGGAACATTCATGTTCTTGCTCTCAGTTTTACTTTTTCATTTACAGTGGTACCTCGGGTCAAGTACTTAATTTGTTCTGGAGGTCCGTTCTTAACCTGAAACGGTTCTTAACCTGAAGCACCACTTTAGCTAATGGGGCCTCCTGCTGCCGCCACGCCACCGGAGCACGATTTCTGTTCTCATCCTGAAGCAAAGTTCTTAACCTGAAGCACTATTTCTGGGTTAGCGGAGTCTGTAACCTGAAGCGTATGTAACCTGAGTTACCACTGTAATACGTTTGGGAATCTTACTTAAAACGAGGGGGGGCAGGGATGAGCAGGGAGGAATGGAGAACATAATCTTGGAAGAATGGAACGGAAGCTTTTAAAAAATTCTTTTCTAAACTAGTCCCAAAAGAATGGGGCACCCGTAAGCAGGATTCGAGCTTAAGAGCCCACTCTCCTTCTGTGGTTTCCGACCATGCTTCTGACTGCGGAGGCTGACCTTAGCCATCGATCGCCCTCCATCAATGTGTCCAATCCTCTTTTAAAGTCAGATAGGTTGGTGGCCTGTGGCAGGGAGTTCCACAGGCTAACGTGATGAAGGGTTTTCTTTTCTCTGCCCGAAACCTTCCAACGTTCAGCTTCGTCCCACGAGTTCTACTGCCATAAGAAAGCTTTTCTCTTATCAACTATCGCCAGGCCAGGCATAATCTCACGCCTCTCTCCTTCCTTCCCTTTTCTCTGCGGTCCTTTTCCTCGCAACAGGATTCAATCCATCTTCTCCCAACCTCTTCCAACTCCGCTTTGAGACGAGGCGACCAGAACCTGGGACACGCACCCCAGATTTTTAAAACTGATAACAGACCACCGAGCAAATTTGCAAGAGGAACCCCCTGCCATGTGGAGAGCTGGCGGACATTGCTGCAAAACTGCAAACATTTGCACTGCAACATTGTGTGTGTGTGTGCTTTTTTGGGGGGGGGTGGTCAAACAGGGGTGGAGAGAGGGCCGGGGGAAACGGCTCGGAAACGGACCGCTGTGTGGGAAAAGATTGGCTCTTCTCCTCCCCAAAGAGAGGGGGGCCGACAGCTTCGCCTCGCACTAAATTTACGAGGGAAAATCAGAAGCGGGAGGAGGATTTGGGGAGCCAGGGGAGAGCAGTTGTGGGGCCGTCGGCTGCAGCCAAATCTATAGAGCCCCCAGCAGCAGGAGGGGCCTGGGCTTGGGGGTCCGTCGGTGTGAGAGGAATGTATAAAGAGCGGGAGCCCCGCGAGGGGGTGAGGCGGCTCGGAGGGAAATAAATCCGCCCCAAAAGCCGGCACAAAGGAGGAGTTTTGCCCGTTCCCAATAGAACAGCAAGTGGCTGGGCTTCTTTTCAGCCAGACCCCATTAATCTCAGCCTCCCCGGCTGGCGAGAAAAGAGACTGGCCTAATCTGGACCTGAGCATCCCAGCTTAATCCTATTCAGGAGACAGGCCCCAGCGGCGAGACCCGGCCCAGCGGGGAGGACAGCCTTTCCCCACATTTTCGGATAATGCCGCGGCTCCCGTTGGTGTGTGTGTGTGTCTTTTTGCAACCCTATCGTGGCCAGGACTCAACAGAGCACCTACGCAAAGCTGGAAATGGGAGAAAATGTTTAGGGAAGCTTTTAATGTTTGTTGCATTACTGTATTTTGTTGGAAGCCGCCCAGAGTGGCTGGGGAAGCCCAGCCAGATGGGCGGGGTATAAATAAAAAATTATTATTATTATTATTATTATTATTATTATTATTATTATTATTATTATTATTATTATCATCATCACCCAGCCCATCTGGCTGCAGATAATGACAGCAGCCACGAAATTAAAAACCGCCTGCTTCTTGGGAGAAAAGCAATGACAAACCTAGACAGCATCTTAAAAAGCAGAGACATCACCTTGCCAACAAAGGTCCGTATAGTTCAAGCTATGGTTTTCCCAGTAGTGATGTATGGAAGTGAGCTGGACCATAAAGAAGGCTGATCGCTGGAGAATGGATGCTTTTGAATTCTGGTGCTGGAGGAGACTCTTGAGAGTCCCATGGACTGCAAGAAGATCAAACCTCTCCATTCTCAAGGAAATCAGCCCTGAGTGCTCACTGGAAGAACAGATCCTGAAGCTGAGGCTCCAAGACTTTGGCCACCTCATGAGAAGAGAAGATTCCCTGGAAAAGACCCTGATGTTGGGAAAGATGGAGGGACCAAACTGCGGGAGGCAGTGGAAGACAGGAGTGCCTGGCGTGCTCTGGTCCAGGGGGTCACCAAGAGTCAGACACGAGTAAACAACTAAACAACAACAACAACATCTGGCTGGGTTCCCCAGCCACTCTGGGCTGCTACCAACAGAACACTAACCTATTAAGCTTCCCTAAAGAGGGCTGCCTTCAGATGTCTTCTAAAAGTCTGGTAGTTGTTTTTATCTTTGACATCTGGTGGGAGGACGTTCCACAGGGCAGGTGCCACCACCAAGAAGGCCCTCTGCCTGGTTCCCTGTAACCTCACTTCTCACAGCGAGGGAACCGCCAGAAGGCCCTCAGAGCTGGACCTCAGTGTCCGGGCTGGACGATGGAGGTGGAGACACTCCTTCAGGTATACTGGACTGAGGCCAGTATAAAATATTATTATTATTATTATTATTATTATTATTATTATTATTATTATTATTATTATTATTATCTGGGGCTTATTGGGGCCAGATCTTAGTGGGTAGAATACTGGAATCGTATAGTTGGAAGGGAACCAACCCGCTGCAATGCAGGAATCTCAGCGAAAGCATCCACGACAGTTGGCCATCCAACCTCTGCTTAAAAACCTCCAAGGAAGGAGAGTCCATCACCACCCAAGGCAGACTGTTCCACTGCTGAACAGCTCTCCCTGTCAGAAGATTATTCCTGATGTTGAGTCGGAATCTTCCTTCCGTCCTTGTAACTTGAAGCCACGGGTTCGAGTCCTGCCCTCCCCTAACAACATTTTGGAGGTCCCAAGTCGCAAGGTGGTTAGATTGGTCTCAACTAGGGCCAGGGCCTTTTCAGTACTGGCCCCGACTTGGTGGAACGCTCTGTCACAAGAGACCAGGGCCCTGCGGGACTTGACATCTTTCCGCAGGGCCTGCAAGACAGAGCTGTTCCGCCTGGCCTTCGCTCTGGAATCAGTCTGACCCTTATGTTTCCCTCCCCTTATGGTCTTGATTTATCAGCTATTTTAAAATGAGGCTGCTTTTTAAATTGTATTTTAAATTGGGGGTTTTTCTCCCTCTCTTTCTCCCCTATTATGTTTTTACTGTGATTTTATTTTATTGGTGTTAGATGCACTGAGCCCAGCTCTGGCCGGGGAGGGCGGGATATAAAAAAATATTATTATTATTATTATTATTATTATTATGGGATGCGGGTGGTGATGTGGGTTAAACCACTGAGCCTAGGACTTGCCGATCAGAAGGTCGGCGGTTCGAATCCCTGCGATGGGGTGAGCTCCCGTTGCTCGGTCCCTGCTCCTGCCAACCTAGCAGTTCGAAAGCACGTCAAAGTGCAAGTAGATAAATAGGTACCGCTCCTGCAGGAAGGTAAATGGCGTTTCCATGCGCTGCTCTGGTTTCGCCAAAAGCGGCTTAGTCATGCTGACCACATGACCTGGAAGCTGTACGCCGGCTCCCTCGGCCAGTAAAGCGAGATGAGCGCCGCAACCTGAGTTGGTCCCTGGCTCAACCCCCGATGGTAGGGCTGGGAACGTCCTCTTCCTGAAGCCCTGCAGAGATGCTGCCAGTCCGTGTTGGCGTTACTGGGAGGAACTGGTCTGGCTCAGCCTAAGTGGTAATTTCCGATGGCCAGGCCAATCCCGAGAACAGCTTTCCTCCCTCTCTCATAGCGCTAGAACTGGCGGACATCCAAGGAAGATGGAGGATCCGGGAGAGAGGAAAGGAAGTCCTTCTTGACACAGTTAATCTGCGGAACTACCTCCCACAGGAAACAGTGGTGAGGCACCAACTTCGATGGCTTTAAAAGAGGATTAGGCAAATCGTTTGTTTTTAATTGTCACAGAATCATAAAGTTGGAAGGGACCAGGATGATCATCTAGTCCAATCTTTCGCCCAATGCAGCAGTCGAACCCACAACCCAGAGACTAAGAATCTCATGCTCTACCAACTGGTCAGGCCTTCTGGCTTTTAACCAATGGCCTTTTTTGCGTGGGCCCGATGTTTTAACATAGCTTTAAAATATATAAATGGATGAATTGATTTTAGAATGAATTGATTTTACAATGAATTTCAATTAATTGATGGTGATTCTATGTAAGCTGTGTTATTTTTACTGTGGTTAGCCACTCTGAGCCCAGCTTCGGCTGGGGAGAGCGGGATATAAATAAAATATTATTATTATTATTTTAGGATTTTTAAAAATGCTGGTTTTAATATGTGCCCAGAGCGGCTGGGGAAACTCAGTCAGATGGGCGGGGTATAAATAATAAATTGTTGTTGTTGTTGTTGATGCTGTTGTTGTTGTTGTTGTCTTTTTCGTGTTTGCTGTGTGCAAGGCCTGCCTGGGAGCTGAGTGCCCGGTTCTGAAGGGGAGCCTTCAGAATAATAATAATAATAATAATAATAATAATAATAATAATAATAATTAATTGCTGTTGTTGTTGCTATTTTATTATTATTATTATTATTATTTTCATTTCCAATGCTGCAAGTTGCTTTGAGCTGCTGTGCGCAAAAAGCTCCATCTTAAATCTAAATAATAATAATAATAATAATAATAATAATAATAATAATAAACTGTGCAAACACTCCTGCTTGCTCTGCCCTCCAAGTGTGCTCCAACCACTAGCCTGCACAGCCGCAAAGGCACATTGCTTGCCAAAATCCCCTATAGACGCCCGTCCCACCCTGAGCGTCCCAGACCTACGATTTGAAAGCCACGTAGGCAAGGAGTCCCACCACCACGGCCGCCAGGATGGAGCAGTAGACGGGGATTATGTTCTTGCTGTTGTCCTCGGCCAACGGCGGCACGAACTCTGAAGAGGACGCATTGGGAGCGAGGCTGCTTTCTGAATCCAGGAGCGGCGTCTTTTGGGGGAACTCCTTGCGGGCCTCGCCTTTGCTGCGTTTCAGGATCTGAAGCTCTTTATCTGGAAAAAGAAGTGCAAAAGTTATTTAGTGTGGAGGCATAAAGACCAGTATACTAGATATATATATATATATATTGCAAAAAAATTATTAGTTTTTACAATATCAATGACAAACAAAAACATAAAACAAAACATAACGGACATAAATCATAACCTTATTGAAAATAACAGTTATTTACTTTGTAAAACGACTTCCTCGTTTCCCCTTAGTTGAATTTCATTGCATATCCTTATAACGGTTTTCCAAATCCCAATTTTAATACCCTTTAAATTAAACATTAACATCTTTAAATCTTCTCCTTCTTGTATTAAACATATTATTTTATCAGTTAACATAGATACAATCCTAAGCCCTTTAAGTATCTGGACGCTATTTCCAGTTATTTTAGCTTAACAAATAATCATTAAATTTCTTCCATTCTTCGTGATGTTCCTCCTCCTTCTGGTCGCGGACTCTTCCGGTTAGATTGGCTAGCTCCAGTATACTAGATAGGACTTCAATTCTTATTGCATGATATACATGATTTAGTACAACAAAAAGCACAATGCGTACACTTGTCAATTCTCTAATATATTTGAAATGAATGAACACACGTCTGTCAATCTTTGAAAGTCCGTAGAAGTATACAGTGGCACCTCGGGTTACATACGCTTCAGGTTACAGACTCTGCTAACCCAGAATTATTACCTTGGGTTAAGAACTTTGCTTCAGGGTGAGAACAGAAATCGTGCAGCAGCGGGAGGCCCCATTAGCTCAAGTGGTGCTTCAGTTTTTGGTTTTTGTCTTATTATGAGTGTCAATTTGGCTAATTCTAAGTATTCTGAGAGCCAAAAACCAAAAAGTGAAGTAAAAAAAGAAAGGGAGTTGCTAAATGACAATTTTTATTAAGATTTTTTACAGATACATATTTAACAAACAGAATAGGTTTCATAACATCCTTTCATTCTATTGTGGACTCCCTCACGTCTCCCGCTTCCATTTCATCATTAAAAACGAATTTTTCCAAGCAAATTATCATCTTGTTTATGATCTTAAGTGCAGTATTTAGATTAAACTCAAATAAAAATTATAATTTAATGGTAGACAGTTATTTCTGCTCTGGCTTCCTTGTTAGGATTCAACCAAATTACAGTACTTTTGTAAATAAATCTTAAATTTCTTCCAGTCTTCTTCAACCCTCTCCTCTCCCAGGTCGCGGATTCTGCCAGTCATCTCAGCTAGTTGCATATAGTCCATCAGCTGCATCTGCCATTCTTCCAGTGTGGGTAGATCTTGAGTTTTCCAGCTCTTAGCAATAAGTATCCTTGCCGCCGTTGTAGCATACATAAAAAATGTTCTGTCCTTCTTTAACACGTTCTGGCCGACCATGCCCAGAAGGAAGGCCTCTGGTTTCTTGGTGAAGGTATACTTAAATACCTTTTTTAACTCATTATATATCATTTCCCAGAAGGCCTTCACTTTAGGGCAGGTCCACCAGAGGTGAAAGAATGTTCCTTCATTTTCCTTACATTTCCAACATTTGTTATCAGACGATAACAGGGAGTTGCTAAATGAATACCTCAAAAGTCTGCGCATGTGCGAGTGGCGAAACCCGGAGGTAACGCATTCTGTTACTTCCGCAACCCAAAAACACTCAGCCTGAAGCAACTTCAACCCGAGGTATGACTGTAGATAGATAGAAGTCACGTGCCGTAGACTGAGGGAAGTGATGGACAGACAGAGGTCATCATCTTGGGAAGGGAGCCTGTCTAAGAGAAGGAAATATCTGATCCTAAACCTCCGCTAACTTGCAAGATATCATTGGGAAAAGGAGAGGCTAAGAAGTAAAGCCTACACAAACCTAGACTGCGGTCCCTAAGGCAGTTGGATGGCGCCTTGCACGCCTCCTTCTGGCAACCAAGCAGATGCCCAATGTCTTGTTGTTTTTCTCAGTGAAGCTGAGAGGGGGGCATAGCTGTCAGCCGTCCCTTATTTGGCGGGACAGTCCCTTATCCCAGCGCCGTGTCCCGCTGCTCTCCCTTATTGATGATGTCCCTTAAATTTCCCAGGTTTCAAAGGAAGCAGCTCCTCCCTCCCTGCCGGCCAGGGAGGAGGGAGGCTCCAACTGGGTTGTTTGGCTGCGTTGCTCACCCAATAAGGAGCCTAAGAACAACTGGGGGACGGAGCTTGCATGCCTTGTGCCGATCAAATCGGCCGCGTTGCCTGGGGACTCGCCTTTTCTCAGCGCTTCCCAGCGGAGAGGTGACGGTGGTTTTCCTTGCTGTATCCCCTTTGCCGGGTTGCTGCGCTGTGGGAACCACCGCTTGAGGTTTCGTTTGGCTGCTGGCTGGGCTTTCTGCCTTTGGCTCGGAGGGGCTCAGAAGTTGAACATACCTGTGCCTGGAAAATCCCTTATTTTGGCTGCTGATCCCTTATTTTAGAGGCTGCTGGTGCCTTATTTTCAAATCTGTAAGTTGACAGCTATGGAGGGTGGTCTTGTCGTCTGGGCAGCCCAGGACCTCCAGACTCACTGCCCAGACTTGCACCCCTTGTAGGTTGCTTGGCTGCCACTATCACAGCGGTTTGACTCAACCCCTGGAGGCGCACTAACGTCCCTGTGTTTTCTCCAATAGGGATTTCTTGTGTGATCCTGGTCTAAACCTGTCCGGAAGGTCGAAAAATAGCTTTGCGGGAACCTAGTGGTAGGGCCAGCTCTGCCATTATCCCAAAACCAGCACGATGATGGGATTTGTAGTCCAGAGACGCCCAGGACAGGGGGCACAGGTTCCTCAGCTCAGCTTTGAGTGTGGCCGTTATTCCGTATATCCATAGCTGTCAACTTACAGATTTGAAAATAAGGGACCGGCAGCCTCTAAAATAAGGGATCAGCAGCCAAAATAACAGATTTTCTGAACACAGGTATGCTCAACTTCTGAGCCCGTCCAAGCCAAAGGCAGAAAGCCCGCCCAGCAGCCAAACGAAGCCTCAAGCGGTGGTTCTCACAGCGCAGCAACCCGGCAAAGGGGATGCAGCAAGGAAAACCACTGTCACCTCTCCGCTGGGAAGCGCTGAGCAAAGGCAAGTCCCCAGGCAACGTGGCCGATTTGATCGGCACAAGGCATGCAAGCTCCACCCCCTAGTCGTTCTTAGGGACAGCAGCGGGACACAGCGCTGGGATAAGGGAGTTTCCCACCAAATAAGGGACGGTTGACAGCTATGCGTATATCCCAAAATCTACAGTATGAAAGGCAAGAGTCCAGCGTTCATGAAGACCATGTCCAGACCTCTACCCAAAGCCATCTGGCCTCGCTTCTTCTGCCACTGTGCCCTAGCGCACTTTGCTCTCAACGTTCACAGCCAAAGGAGACGATCTTGACGGTTGTCTCTGCCAAAGCGAAGTGAAGAAAGGGAATCTGTTCTCTCTTGAAGAGAAACGGAGAAAATGAAAGCATTTTGGGGGATCGGGGGGGGGAATTGCTGTAAAGCTCGGGCTATTCTCTCAAAATAAAAGAAGCTCTCTTGTATAGTAGCTTTCAGACATTTTCTTCTCATTCTGAGCGAGAGTTTAATGTCAGCTTCCCAAAATGTAGCAGGCGAGTTTATTTTTTTTCTTTGCAAGAATAAGCAAGATTTGTCGTCTAAAGCAAGCGGTGGCGAGGTTACACCAATGTGGTTAGGGCGCTGGGAGACCTGGGTTCAAATCTCCGCTCAGGCTCACCACGTGACCTTGAGCCGATCAATCTTTTCTACCTCGCAGGGTTGTTGTAGGAATAAAACACAAAAGGGGACAAAGTATACCGCCTTGAGTTACTTAAGAGGAAAGGTGGGGTATGAATGTCATAGTAATTTAGAAAGCAGGACCGAGGATTTTCCATCTGAAGGAAGAACCTCGTAACCTGGGAAGGCTCTCCTTCATCGGAGCTTTCCAAACAAAGGTTAGACAGCCATTTGTCAGAGATCCTTAAGCTATGATTCCTGCATTGCCGGCGGGTTAGACTAGATGATCCTTGAGGGTCCCTTCCAAATCCTCTAGGATTCTATGGTTGATACATCCGCCAGAATTCAGGGTCTGGGGATCTGGAAGGACTTCTGCATTGCCGCACCTTTGCGGAAGTAACTTTGGGTCTACTCATCGGGAAAGTGAAAAGATGATTTTGACCAAAGATCCCACGCCCTGAGAAATGTTTGGGAGGCAGAGGGCATTGCCAGCCTTGCCTGCAGAGGCCAGGGATTGAATTTGGAGTGTTCTGCAGGCAAGGATGCGGGTGGCGCTGTGGGTTAAACCACAGAGCCTAGGACTTGCCGATCAGAAGGTTGGCGGTTCGAATCCCTGCAACGGGGTGAGCTCCCGTTGCTCGGTCCCTGCTCCTGCCAACCTAGCAGTTCGAAAGCACGTCAAAGTGCAAGTAGATAAATAGGTACCACTCCAGCGGGAAGGTAAACGGCGTTTCCGTGCGCTGCTCTGGTTTGCCAGAAGCGGCTTAGTCATGCTGGCCACATGACCCGGAAGCTGTACACCGGCTCCCTCGGCCAGTAAAGCGAGATGAGCGCTGCAACCCCAGAGTCTGCCACGACTGGACCTAATGGTCAGGGGTCCCTTTACCTTTACCTGCAGGCAAGGAAGTGCCGCTCTGCAACTGATCTAAGGCCCTCACCCCCAAAAAGTATTCGCCGGCACTACCAGCTGACATTCTTCTACCTAAGAGATACAAAGTTTTGAACCCAGGACATTCTACATGCAAGGCAGCTGCCCTTCCACTCAGCGACTGGTATCAGAGCCAATTCCTGGTTTGTATATCCTCACAGTGAGATATTTAGCTCTCCCAGAATCAGAGCGTCTCTGCAAATGTAGTAAACAGGAACCTGACACTTTGGAGCATATTTTCTTTTCCTGTGATTTTGGCATTTATGCCAGAAGAAAATTATTAGAGTCCTTACAACTTAATAGGCAGATTTCTATGCTACCATCGGTTCAGGACCTGCTTTCGGACAGGAATGATCAAATTAGTTTAATAGTGGCTGGATTTTTGAGCGCTGTCCATGTAGAAAGACTGAGCCATTATAAAGAGAATTAGTGGTTCTTAATTGATTGGGGATTCGGTAGTGCTGTATTGCATTATTTTTGCAAATTGATTTCCTCTGGAGTCAAAGATCTGACTGGGACAAACCTTGTTATGTTGAGTTCATATTTTGCACAATTTGTATACGGTGTCTGTTTGATAATGTGTGGCTTGCTATGACTAATAAAGGATCAATCTCAAAAAATATCCTCACAGCAGCCCGCAGGAAGACAGCTTAAAAGTAACTCAAACCCTTAGTCTATCCAACCCAGTATTGCAATGACTGGCACCAGCATCAAAGGCCCAGGCTTTCAGACCGCGAGGCTTTCCCAGCTGTTAGGGAGACACCCTAGACAGCATATTAAAAAGCAGAGACATCACCTTGCCTACAAAGGTCCGTATAGTAAAAGCTCTGGTTTTCCCAGTCGTGATGTATGGAAGTGAGAGCTGGACCATAAAGAAGGCTGATCGCCAAAGAATGGATGCTTTTGAATTCTGGTGCTGGAGGAGACTCTTGAGAGTCCCATGGACTGCAAGAAGATCAAACCTCTCTATTCTGAAGGAAATCAGCCCTGAGTGCTCACTGGAAGGACAGATCCTGAAGCTGAGGCTCCAATACTTTGGCCACCTCATGAGAAGAGAAGACTCCCTGGAGAAGACACTGATGTTGGGAAAGATGGAGGGCACAAGGAGAAGGGGACGACAGAGGACGAGATGGTGGGACAGTGTTCTCGAAGCTACCAGCATGAGTTTGACCAAACTGCGGGAGGCAGTGGAAGACAGGAATGCCTGTCGTGCTCTGGTCCAGGGGGTCACGAAGAGTCGGACACGACTAAACAACAACAACCGGGAGACACCCAGGGCTTAGCCTGGGGCCTTCTACATTCAAAGCAGCTGCTCTGTCAGGGAGTTTGGGTCATGTCCCCGAAACACTGGATTCCAGCTTGGTTGCAAAACCTCTTTCAACGCCGTTAATAAATTTCAAGTTTAGGGGAGTGAGAAAACCAGGGCTGAGTTGGAGAGGATAGAAAATCAGGGGAGGGGGTTTGCAGAGATGGGTATACATGCTGTTGGAAAACTGAATATATTTCGGTGCAGGGGAACGACAGGGATAATTCCTACAATATTGTCGATAGGAGACTCGTTCCCCCTGCTGTTCTTTTCTGTCCTCCCGGCAAATCCCACAAGGGTCCTGTCTCATTCGGGAACTCGTTCACAGCCCCATTCCCCCCCCCTCCTCCCCACCAAACCACACACAAAACCGCCCCCAGCCCCACGGCTAGGAGAGTGACGCCGTTCCAAAAGGCGGCGAACGTTAAGGAGCGAAAGACTGAACGAACACGCAGAGGGAGGGGGGGTCAGCCGTGGAAACCTCCGCGGTCTTGCCACGGAGGCCCCCACCCCACCAAAACTCTCCCATCCACACACCGCGAGGGATCGCGGCCTTCTCAGGACAGCAGGGTGCTCAGGGAGGGTGAATTGAGCAAGGAAGATGTGAGAGAGAGACAGCTAGAGTAGGATTAGGGGCAAGAGCCGCGGACAAAAGGGTGGATTAGCCGCAACCCAGGGAGACTCTGTTCTCGCAGACAAAAAACCGCAACTGTAGCTCCGAAACAAAGCTTGAAAGGCCTTGCGGGAGAGCGAGAGCAGCGAAGTTCACGGCGGCGGTGGACACAAGCGCTCCTCCCTCAAGGGAAAGTTTTTCTACAGGAGCAGCAAGATGGATGCCCAAATCAGCAAAGTCACCACCACCATCATCGTCTAATATTTCTACATCACACATCTGGCTAGGTTTCCCCAGACACTCTGGGCGGCTCCCAACAGAATATTAAAAACATGATAAAACATCAAACTTTCAAAACTTCCCTAAACAGGGAATCTGCCTTCAGACATCTTCTAAGAGTCAGACAGTTGTTTACAGTGGTACTTCGGGTTACAGATGCTTCAGGTTACAGACTCCGCTAACCCAGAAATAGTATCTCAGGTTAAGAACTTTGCTTCAGGATGAGAACAGAAATCGTGCTCCGGCAGCGTGGCAGCAGCAGGAGGCCCCATTAGCTAAAGTGCTGCTTCAGGTTAAGAACAGTTTCAGGTTAAGAACGGACCTATGGATCGAATTTAATACTTAACCTGTGGTACCACTGTCTTTCCTTGACATCTGATGGGAGGGCGTTCCACAGGGCAGGTGCCACCACCGAGAAGGCCCTCTGCCTGGTTCCCTGTAAATTCGCTTCTCGCAGGGAGGGAACAGCCAGAAGGCCCTCGGAGCTGGACCTCAGTGTCTGGGCAGAACAATGTGGGTGGAGATACTCCTTCATGTATACAGGACCGAGACTTTCAGGGTCAGAACCAACACTTTGAATTGTGCTCGGAAACGTACTGGGAGCCAATGTAGACCTTTCAGGACCGGTGTTATGTGGTCTCGGCGGCCGTTCCCAGTCACCAGTCTAGCTGCCGCATCCTGGATTAGTTGCAGTTTCCGGGTCACCTTCAAAGGTAGCCCCACATAGGGTACATTGCAGTAGACCAAGCATGAGATAACTAAAGCATGCACCACTCTGGCAAGACAGTTCGTGGGCAGGTAGGGTCTCATCCTGCGTACCAGATGGAGCTGGTAAACAGCTGCTCTGGACACAGAATTGACCTGCGCCTCCATGGACAGCGGTGAGTCCAAAATGACTCCCAGGCTGCGCACCTGGTCCTTCAGGGGCACAGTTGCCCCATTCAGGACCAGGGAATCCTCCACACCTGCCCGCCTCCTGTCCCCCCAAAACAGTACAAGTCTTCCACGGGGAGTTTTCCCCAACTTAACGCCCTCCAGGTGTTTGGGACGATGGCCGGCTGATGGCAGTTGTAGCCCGAAAGATTTGAATAAGAAATTCATGGAAGAGAGGGCTATTGAAAGCTACTGGCCAGAATGGCAATTTTCTGCCTCCACAGTTGGCAGCAGAAATGCTTCTGGGTGCGAATTGCTGGAAACCGCAGAACGGGAAAGGGGTCCTGTGTTCAAATCCTGCTTTTCAGAATCCTGCTTGGCCCCTGTCAGAACAGGATGGGACACCAGCCTGATCCACGAGGGGAGGAGGGAAGTCCATGGGAAATCACGGAATTCGTTTTGTTTTGGGTTGCTTGATGATTGTAAATTTGAAAATTAAATAAATTTATATATAAAAGGAGGAGGCGCTGTTTGTGTTCCTGTTCTGGCTGAATGATAAATGTTCCTGGCAAACCTTCGACATCATTAACCGAGTGTACAGGATCATTTAAAAAATATTTAGGCATTCCAAACATTTTACAATGTTTTCAAAGTTTCAATTTGCCTTAACCCCCCCCCCAAACCTGTATGGTTTTGCTGCCTACAGCCCTAGGCTTCTTTAGAGAGGAAGTAGGAAAGACCTTTAATAAACAGGTATCCAGAAATGACAATACTCAGAATAAAAACCTCATTTTGGGGGAGCAAGTTTGGCTGATAAAAGTGCAATCTTCTCTATGAAATAATCTTTAATGTATGTGCATTCGGGGGGCAGCGGGTGTGTGTGTGTGTGTGTGTGTGTCGAGATTGTTCTACTAGCTGGAATAATAGTAATACCCAGATCCTCAGCTTTTGTTTCTTAAAAGTTATAAGCATCTGTAGAACCTGAGATGTGAGGCAAAATGTGCATATGCCATTCTAAGTTTTTGAGTGTGAGAGAAGCTGGCTTACTCCCCAGTTTTTGTGCTTCCAAAAAGAGGCTTTTGCCCGGCCACTGTGCAAAAGATGGGATGGGGGTGAGCTGGAGTGGTACCTATTTATCTACTTGCACTTTGCTTTCGAACTGCTAGGTTGGCAGGAGCAGGAACCGAAAAACGGGAGCTCACCCCGTCACAGGGATTCGAACTGCCGATCTTCTGATCGGCAAGTCCTAGGCTCTGTGGTTTAACCCACAGCGCCACCCGTGTCCCGGAGTGCAGAGAGGCACCCTAAATAAAATAAAACCAGCTTGACCTTTCTCCTGTCGCACCCATAGCTGTCAACTTACAGATTTGAAAATAAGGGACCAGCAGCCTCGAAAATAAAGGATCAGCAGCCAAAATAAGGGATTTTCAGAGCACAGGTATGTTCAACTTCTGAGCCCCTCCGAGCCAAAGGCAGAAAACCCAGCCGGCAGCCAAACGAAACCTCAAGCGGTGGTTCCCACAGCGCAGCAACCCGGCAAAGGGGATGCAGCAAGGAAAACCACCATCACCTCTCTGCTGGGAAGCACTGAGCAAAGGCGAGTCCCCAGGCAACGCAACCAATTTGATCGGCACAAGGCATGCAAGCTCCACCCCCCAGTCGTTCTTAGACTCCTTATTGGGTGAGCAACGCAGCCAAGCAACACAGTTGGAGCCTCCTTCCTCCCTGGCCAGCAGGGAGGGAGGGAGAGGAGCTGCTTCCTTTGAAACCCGGGAAATTTAAGGGACATCATCAATAAGGGACAGCAGCAGGACACGGCGCTGGGATTAGGGACTTTCCCACCAAATAAGGGACGGTTGACAGCTATGGTCGCGCCTATGTACCTACCCATGCACAGCGTGTCGGAGAGAGGAGTGCAGGCCTGGATCATGACCTCGTTTTTGCCGCACGCTTGCCGGCAGGGCTGGCAGGCTTCCAGAGAGCTCTTCGACTCCGAGTAATAGCCCTCCGGGCACCTCTGGCACACAGCGTCGCTGCTGGGGCCGCAGGGCTTGGCGGCTCCGTAGCCTTCGGGGCAAACTTGGCAAGGGAGGCACTGCTCGATGCCCTGGCTCCCGTTTCCAGAAGGGTGGTAATGCCCCCGCGGGCAGCTGGCGGCGCAGACCGTGTCGTGGGCAGGGGTGCAGGCATCGAGTAGGAGCGCATGGCCCGGACATACGGAACAAGGCTGGCAAGGCTCCGTGGCGCTGGCGATAGAGGAGAATGTCACACCTGTTGTGGAAAGAGGAAGGCTAACGTTAAATAGGTAGGAGTTCTTGTTATAACCGTATTTTTTGCTCTATAAGACTCACTTTTTCCCTCCCAAAAAGTAAGGGGAAACGTGTGTGCGTCTTATGAAGAAGAAGAAGAGTTTGGATTTGATATCCCGCTTTATCACTACCCGAAGGAGTCTCAAAGCGGCTAACATTCTCCTTTCCCTTCCTTCCCCACAACAAACACTCTGTGGGGTGAGTGGGGCTGAGAGACTTCAAAGAAGTGTGACTAGCCCAAGGTCACCCAGCAGAGTGGAGACGCGAACCCGGTTCCCCAGATTACGAGTCCACCGCTCTTAACCACTACACCACACTGGCTCTTATGGAGCGAATGCAGGCTGCGCAGCGATCCCGCTTACTGTTCTGGCTTCTGAGATTCAGAATATTTCTTTTCTTGTTTTCCTCCTCTAAAAAGTAGGTGCGTCTTGTGGTCTGGTGCGTCTTATAGAGTGAAAAATATGGTAAATGTACTAAGAAAAAAGCACACCAAGAACTCAGGCCAATGTAAGTTTCAGTAGTGGTCCCTACTCACAAATCAATAGTCAATCGTAACAAAAACTAACCCATTCAAAAGTATGTATTCTGACAGGATTACAAACTCAAATAAAGATTACAGATCCTAACAGAGATTACAAACCTGGTTTCTAATCCATAATTGACTCCTGCTCTAGGATTGAAACTGAGTCTCCATTTGCAAGCTGATAAGGTATAAGGATCAACACTATTGTCAAGTGAAAAAGAGAAAATCTTTGTAACGGACTATTGTGTTATACATATCTTTATGAGTTTGTAATCTCTGCTTGTAAAATATTAAGATTATACCAGCAAGAAAGGGTCTTTCTGCAAAAAAATAAAAATGATTTAAATCAAATCCACCCTGTTTACAACACATTAAAACATCAGATAAAACAGAATCAAGCTTCAAGTGAAATAAGTCAGGTCCTTCTCTAAGGGACATTTTGCTTTCCCCATATTAATTTGCCTACGTAATTTATCTAGTTGGCTCATAGCAGAAGGCTTTGCTCTCTCAGACACTGAGGTCCAGCTCCGAGGGTCTTCTGGCGATTCCCTCCTTGCGGGAAGTGAGGTTACAGGGAACCAAACACAGGGCCTTCTTGGTGGTGGCACCCTCCCATCAGATGTCAAGGAAATAAACAACTCTCTGACTTTTAGAAGACATCTGAAGGCAGCCCTGTTTAGGGAAGCTGTTAATATTTGGCGAATATTTTAATATTTTGCTGGAAGCCGCCCAGAGCGGCTGGGGAAACCCAGCCAGATGGGCGGGGTATAAATAATAAATAATAATAATAATAATTATTCCTCTGCAACTTACTTTCTTGACATGGCTCGCACTTGGTGTTGGCACTCCCGCAAGGAGCGGCCACCCCGAAACCTGGGGGGCAAAGGTCGCAGCAATCTCCGGCGGAGGTGAAGCGCCCGTTTTCGCATCGCTGGCGGGCCCAAACCTGGAGAGGGTAGAAAGCGAGACATGCAGACGTGATGAGTCAGGCCAATGGAACGGGATAAGAGTCCTATGCCTGCAGCCAACATCTACACGGCACAAAGGCACAGCCCCCACAATCATCCCAGGAAAACTGGGACACCCCGTTTTTCCACACGAGAGGATGTGGCCATTTCTGGGCGCCGCAATTTTGCGCTGCAATTTTCCACCGGAAACAAGTGCTTTTCCGAGCAACGGGAGCTCACCCCGCCGCTGGGATTCGAACCGCCGACCTTCTGATCGGCAAGTCCTAGGCTCTGTGGTTTAACCCACAGCGCCACCCGCGTCCGTATTGTGTTAGTTGCCTCCTAAATGGTAGAATCATAGAACTGGAAGCAATCACATCGGTCAAACCCGCTGCAACCCAGAAATCTCTTTGCCCAATTTGAGGCTTGAACCCACAATCTTGAGATTAAAAGTCTCATGGTCATCTAGCTTATTATTCTCCATGTGTTTCTATAGTACGTTTCCGAGCACAAGTCAAAGCGTTGGTGCTGACCTTTAAAGCCCTAAATGGCCTCGGCCCAGTATACCTGAAGGAGCATCTCCACCCCTATTGTTGTGCCCGGACATGGAGGTCCAGCTCCGAGGGCCTTCTGGCGGTTCCCTCATTGCGAGAAGCAAAGCTACAGGGAACCAGGCAGAGGGCCTTCTTGGTGGTGGCACATGCCCTGTGGAACTCCCTCCCTTCAGATGTCAAAGAGATAAACAACTATCTGACAATCAGAAGACATCTTAAGGCAGCCCTGTTCAGGGAAGTTTTTTATGTATGATATATTAGTGTATTTTTTGTCTTTGTGGAAGCCGCCCAGAGTGGCTGGGGAAACCCAGCCAGATGGGCGGGGTACAAATAATAAATTATTATTATTATTATTATTATTATTATTATTATTATTATTATTATTATTATGGCCCTTTTAAAAAAAATCTTTCCAGTTGGTGACCACGGTACAGTGGTACCTCGGGTTACAAATGCTTCAGGTTACAGACACCTCAGGTTACAGACTCCGCTAACCCAGAAATATTACCTCGGGTTTAGAACTTTGCTTCAGGATGAGAACAGAAATTGCACAGTGGCGGAGCAGCCAGCCCCATTAGCTAAAGTGGTACCTCAGGATCAGAACAGTTTCAGGTTAAGAACGGACCTCCGGAACGAATTAAGTTCTTAACCCGAGGTACCACTGCACACCTCTTGCAGATACAGTGGTACCTCGGGTTAAGTACTTAATTCGTTCCGAAGGTCCGTACTTAACCTGAAACTGTTCTTAACCTGAAGCACCACTTTAGCTAATGAGGCCTCCTGCTGCTGCCACTGCGCCGCCGGAGCACGATTTCTGTTCTTAAACTGAAGCAAAGTTCTTAACCTGAAGCACTATTTCTGGGTTAGCGAAGTCTGTAACCTGAAGCGTATGTAACCCAAGGTACCACTGTCACACAGTTTAACTATCCGGCGTGCAAAAAAAGTTGCAGGAAAATAACCTCCAAACCCAACATACTTTTTTTTTTAGCAAGACCTTGGTTTCCTGGGACCCAGGAATTTGCTGATTCCTCGATCTGCTGGGAGGATTAACCGATCTCGCCGCGTACCCTTTGGCCTGCTGGGAGAGCCAAGCTCCAACCCCTGAACTTTGGAGACTGTGGGGCAATTCTTTTTCCCGGCCTCCCCCCCCCCCCGAGGGTCTCTATTAATAAACTTTGGAATGCAGGCATGTTACAGACCGACACACCTCTCTCAGACCAGAACTGGGCGGTTGCAAACGCGAAGGCTCACAGCTGGCAGACGCCAAACTTTTTTCCATCCCAAAGAGAGAGAGAGAGAGAGGGTGGAACAAAAACGGCCGTGTTCTTTGCTCCGCGGAAGCATCCTGCCCCCATCCTGACACTCCCTGCCTGCTTTGGAATCCCAAAAAATAAAATATAACCCTGTTCCAATTAAGCCTAAAGCTGCCCTGTCACTCCCCCTCTGTTTTCGGAGGTAGACGAATCATGTTACAAGGAATCATCGCATCCATACTTTTTTTGCACAATGCAGAGTTGGGGGGGGGGAGTGTGTGGGTGGAGAGACCCCCCAATCCTCTCTCTCGAACAGCAAGAGGCTCTCCTGGAAATATCTCCTCCCCTCTGCCCCCCCAGCCAAGAAGAAAGAAAATTAATTGGCTAGCCTTGCATCTGGAGATACTTAATTATTGCAAGGCTCTCTCTTAAAGGCAGAGCAGAAAATTGCAAGGAGGCAGGGGACAGGAATCCTGTTCTCCAGCATGTTTTGTGTGTGTGTTCGTGATGTGTTTTTTTTTGGGGGGGGGGTCTGCTGCCTCTCCTAACAGCTTGCATGTTTCGGAGGAGTTTGCAAAACAGAAGGCGGCCCTGTTCCAAGCAGATTAGCTCCAGACAGGTCTCTGCAATTCCCACCTCTCTGCAACCAGGTGTTCAGACTTTGACGGTTAACCTTTGGTTTGCTGGCTCCCGGTTCTTTCTTTTTTCCTTTTGGCAGGCTGGTAAAGTTTGAGGAAGCACAAGACTGTGACCTTGAGCTAACCCGGGATAAAGCAACTGGCTGGGGAGCCTTAAAGAGATATGGGCCTTAAGACCACCCTGCACGCTGTAGTCCAGGTCTTTGTAATGCCAAGCGCACCGCATTGCAATCAGGGTTAGAAATTCGCTGGTTAATTGCATTAATCTCCCATCTTTTTCTCCAAAGGGTAAATGGTTCATGTTAATCCCTACAATGATCCTATGCAGTGTGAGAAACTCAGATATACAGTGGTACCTTGGTTTAAGAACGGCTTAGTTTATGAACAACTTGGATTAAGAACGCTGCAAAGCCGAAGTAGGCGTTTTGGTTCGTGAACTTTGCCTTGGAAGCGGAACGTGTTGAGTGTGTTCTATTTGTAAATTGAGTCCCCCGCTGCTATGGGAAAGCACGCCTTGGTTTAAGAATGCTTTGGTTTAAGAATGGACTTCCGGAACGGATTAAGTTCATAAACCAAGGTACCACTGTATAAGCTAGGCGCCAAAAGCTGTATAAGCTAGGCTCCTTTGATGGCAGAAAGTGAGGAGGAATTAAAAGAACCTTTTAATGAGGGTGAAAGAAGAGAGCGCAAAATATGGTCTGAAGCTCAACATCAAAAAAACGAAGATCATGGCCACTGGGCCCATCACCTCCTGGCAAATAGAAGGGGAAGAAATGGAGGTAGTGAGAGATTTTACTTTCTTGGGCTCCATGATCACTGCAGATGGTGACAGCAGTCACGAAATTAAAAGACGCCTGCTTCTTGGGAGAAAAGCAATGACAAACCTAGACAGCATCTTAAAAGCAGAGACATCACCTTGCCAACAAAGGTCCATAGAGTTAAAGCTATGGTTTTCCCAGTAGTGATGTATGGAAGTGAGAGCTGGACCATAAAGAAGGCTGATTGCCGAAGAATGGATGCTTTTGACTTCTGGTGCTGGAGGAGACTCTTGAGAGTCCCATGGACTGCAAGAAGATCAAACCTCTCCATTCTGAAGGAAATCAGCCCTGAGTGCCCACTGGAAGGACAGGTCCCGAAGCTGAGGCTCCAATACTTGTGCAAGCGTTATTTCCTGTGCACATCCGGGTTGGAGGAGGCCCGTGCACGGACGTGCACTGGAAATAGCGTGTGCGCACGTGTATGGGCATGGCTCCCCCGCCCTCCGGCCCGCCGTGCGACTGGCAATGAAGACAGTGGCCCGAGACGCAGTAAGTTTGCTGACCTCTGCTTTTGACAGTAAGTCTTTCCCAGTCCACTGCTGGAACATTCTTGGTGTAAAAATCACAGACTCACAGAGTTGGAGGGGTCTTCTAGTCCAACCCCTCCAGTGCAGGAATCGCAGCGCAAGAACGGCCGTCCAAGCTCTGTGGGAAAACAGCGCAGGAAGGAGAGCTCTCCACCTTTCAAGGGGATCCGTTACGCTGTCAAACTACAAACCAAGTGAATGAGTTTATTGCTCTTAATTTTGTTCAGTTGTATCATGAACCTGGGACGCGGGTGGCGCTGTGGGTTAAACCACTGAGCCTTGGGCTTGCCGATCAGAAGGTCGGCGGTTCGAATCCCCGCAACGGGGTGAGCTCCTGTTGCTCGGTCCCTGCTCCTGCCACCTAGCAGTTCGAAAGCACGTCAAAGTGCAAGTAGATCAATAGGTACCGCTCCAGCGGGAAGGTAAACGGCGTTTCCGTGCGCTGCTCTGGTTCGCCAGAAGCGGCTTAGTCATGCTGGCCACATGACCTGGAAGCTGTATGCCGGCTCCTTTGGCCAATAAAGCGAGATGAGCGCCACAACCCCACAGTCGGCCATGACTGGACCTAGTGGTCAGGGGTCCCTTTACCTTTATCATGAACCTATGGCACTTTTGGTTGCCTGGACGGTGCCACGTAAGTCGGCGTTCGCCCACCAGGTGCCCCCCAGATGTCTGGCAACGGATGGGAGTTGCAAGTCTCTAGGGCGGCAGGTTGGCAAGAGGCTGGTGTAAGTAAATAAAACTCAATTCAAGGTCAGCTAAATGTTTAGGAACGGACACGGAGCCTTAACCTCTGCAGTTGTTCTGCAAAGCTCGGATGTGAAAAGCAGAAACGAACAAGCAAAAAGTCTGGTTTGGGGGCGAAAAACTCTACACTTGCACTATATAAAACAGGAAGAAATATGATTTAGAATATGATAAGACAAAAATGGAGTGAAGAGTTCGGGGTACAGATAACAAATGATATATGGGAGTCAAGTATAAAACCAACCGAAATAGTCTTAGATCCATAGAGGCTATTTCGCCCATTTTGCAACTCATAAAAATGTCTTGCAAAGAGGCTGCACCCTCCTCTTCTGTGGGAGTGTTTCCAGCTGACTCACCCTTATAAATCTGGGTGCAAGAAATCAGACGCTGTGGGGTGGCCATTGCTCCCTGAGGAGAAAGAAGAGGCTGGAATAAGATTGCCCTTGTCTCCATTTCCCTGGCTTCCGTCAGTCTATTCAGCAATTTGCAGCCTCGCCTAAGCAGAAAGGGGCAGGTCTCTGCCCCGAGGGGGCTCCAGTCTAAACTGAGAAAGGTGAAGGGAAGGGTAACTCCACGGGCGGGCACACTAAGGCCCGGGGGCCGGATCCGGCCCGATCGCCTTCTCAATCCGGCCTGTGGATGGTCCCGGAATCTGCGTGTTTTTACATGAGTAGAATGTGTCCTTTTATTTAAAATGCATCTCTGGGTTATTTGTGGGGCATAGGAATTCGTTCATTTCCCTCCCTGCACAGCTGTTTGTTGCAGCAGTCCTGGCTACAAGCGCCACAGGTGAATGGCGTCTCTGACGCTGGCCAGGGGGTGCTGGCTGCCTGGAGAAATCTCCAAGTCCTTGAAAGATTCCATCAACAGTGTCTCTGAAAAAATTTACACATCACCTGGGAAGACAGGAGAACTAATATCAGTGTACTAGTAGAAGCAAAGATCCCCAGTCTGGAAGCAATGATTCTTCAACATCAACATTGTTGGACTGGTCATGTTGATTATCGTCTTCCAAAGCAACTACAGTCACACCTCTTGTTATGTTCGGTTCAGGTTACGTTCTTTCAGGATACGTCCCGCAGCAACCCGGAAGTAACGGAACGGGTTACTTCTGGGTTTCGCCGCTCGCGCATGCACTCAAAATGACGTCACACGCATGTGCAGAAGCGGCGAATCGCGACTCGTGCACACAGCGTTCTGCTCATGTTACGAACGGGGCTCCGGAACGGATCCCGTTCGCAACCAGAGGTACCACTGTACTCTATTAAAACTTAAAAATCAAAAGCGTAATGTTGGAGGTCAACAAAAGGGTTTTAAAGACGGTCTCAAGGGAAATTTCCAAAAATGTAGTATAAACACCAACAATTGGGAAACACTGGCCTGCGAACGCTCCAGTTGGAGAACAGCCTTTACCAAAGGTGTCATGGGCTTTGAAGACACTCGAACTCAGGACGCAAGGGAGAAACGTGCTAAGAGGAAGGCACGCTTGGCAAACCCTCACAGTGATCAACTCCTGCCCGGAAACCAATGTCCCCACTGTGGAAGGACGTGTGGATCCAGAATTGGCCTCCACAATCATTTATTGACTCACTGTTAAAACCGTGTTTATGGAAGACAATCTTACTCGGCTACGAGGGATCGCCAAAGAAGAAGCTGGTTGCCTGGAGCTTAGGTGGCTTCAGAGTAAGTGGGCAAACGGGTGAGGGAGCCCTGCCAGCCGGTCCACCAGCCTTGCTGTTGGGAATGGGCAGACCAGAGGCTGGGCAGGCAGGCACTGTGCTAGTATACCTGAAGGAGCGTCTCCACCCCCATCATTCTGCCCAGACATGAGGTCCAGCTCCGAGGGCCTCCTGGCAGTTCCCTCACTGTGAGAAGTGAAGCTACAGGGAACCAGGCAGAGGGCCTTCTCGGTGGTGGCACCTGCCCTGTGGAATGCCCTCCCATCAGATGTCAAAGAGGTAAACAACTTCCGTATTTTTCGCTCTATAAGACGCACCAGACCACAAGACGCACCTAGTTTTTGGAGGAGGAAAACAAGAAAAAAATATATTCTGAATCTCAGAAGCCAGAACAGCAAAAGGGATCGCTGCGCAGTGAAAGCAGCAATCCCTCTTGCTGTCCTGGCTTCAGGGATAGCTGCGCAGCCTGCATTCGCTCCATAAGACGCACACACATTCCCCTTTACTTTTTAGGAGGGAAAAAGTGAGTCTTATAGAGCAAAAAATACGGTGCCTGACATTTAGAAGACATCTGAAGGCAGCCCTGTTCAGGGAAGTTTTTAATGTGTGACATTTTAATGTATTTTTAATCTTTGTTGGAAGCCGCCCAGAGTGGCTGGGGAGGCCCAGCCGGATGGGCAGGGTACAAATTTCGTGTGTGCAAGGCCTGTCTGGGAGGTGAGTGCCCGGTGCTGAAGGAGAGCTTTTCTGCCATGCAGGCCCAGCAGTGCCCACTGCCACCTGCCAAGGTAAGGCGCTAGCCTCACCTTCACCTTTGCCCTGTCTCCGTTGGGCCACTAAGCCTGGGGGCACCCTCTTTCCAGTCCCTGTGGGGCAGTGTGAGGAGGCACCTGTCTGTGGGACAGGAGGGGCAGCTCAGAGACTGGGGGCAAAGGATTCCAAAGGAGAAGGGAGAAGGGAGAAGGGAGGGGGCTGAGGATACCGTAAGGGAGCGTGTTCGAAAAAGGGCGAGAGGCTGCCAGCTCTGCAGGCAAGGGGTGAACTACCTGGGCTCCACATGCCCCCAGGGGTGCCGCAGAAAGAATATACAGTGGTAACTTGGTAGTCAAAAGCCTTGGTTCCCAAACGCCGAAAACCCGGAAGTGTGTGTTCCAGTTTTCGAACGTTTTTCGGAAGCTGAACGTCCGATGAGGCTGTTGGCTATTGTTTCTGGGGCGCCTGCACCAACCTTGGTACTCAAACATTTCGGTAGTCAAACGGACTTCTGGAACGGATTGAGTTTGGCGCTTCTGTTTTTGCTCTTTATTTTGCATTTTTGTTTTCGAGGCTTTCTCAGTTTGTTTTTCTGACTGTGTGGAACCCAGTTCAGCTACTGATGGATTGATTTTGAGGCTGTGGAAATTGATAAAAGCCCCACATCCAAACAATGACTATCATCAGTTCAGGTAAGAAAAAATATATATTTTTTATTTTTATCATCTACAATACAGTGGTACCTTGGGTTAAGTACTTAATCCGTTCCGGAGGTCCATTCTTAACCTGAAAGTGTTCTTAACCTGAAGCACCACTTTAGCTAATGAGGCCTCTCACCGCCGCCGCATGATTTCTGTTCTCATCCTGAAGCAAAGTTCTTAACCCAAGGTACTATTTCTGGGTTAGCAGAGTCTGTAACCTGAAGTGTATGTAACCAGAGGTACCACTGTACTATCATTTGTTTTATAGTATAGTACAGTGATTATTCTAGGCCTAGAGATGAGCGTTGCAACCCTAGAATCGCCCGCAACTGGACCTAATGGTCAGGGGTACTTTACAGTGATTATTGCTTTCATTTTATGGATCAATGGTCTCGTTAGAGAGTAAGATCCATGTGAAATTGCTGTTTTAGGGGTTGTTTTTAAAAGTCTGGAACGGATTAATCTGCTTTAATTACTTTCTATGGGAAAGCGTGCTTTGTTTTTGGAACGCTTTGGTTTTGGAACGGACTTCTGGAACGGATTAGGTTTGACAACCAAGGAACCACTGTAGTTGGTCAAGGGAGCTGAGGACCCAAAAAGCTTGAAAACCTCTGGTACAGTGATATCCAGTGAGCCACATTCTTCTCCAGATGTTTTATCTGGCTGAGGGGATTTGGGAGCCGAAAACCTCTGCAAGGAAGGCAATTTAAGGGACAGTTGTTGCAAAGCGGAGTCAAACAAGCAAACAAAGGGTTGCATTTTCAACCCTGAGGTTTCTCCCTTGTTCTCCTCCTCCTCCCTCCTGGGTTCCTGATTTCCAGAGAGCTCAAATCACTCTTTGCTATCCCCTCAGGGTAAGGTAGGGCGTCTGGGAGATGAATGAACTCTCAGAGGCTGGATGAATGGCAGGGAAGCCACGGCCCCCCAGCTGCCTGGAGGGATGGAGGGGGAGCAACAAGGCTCACCTGGAATGCAGCAAAAAAAAAAAAGGGGGGGAGAGAAATATTTCTGCAACACAGCTCTGTGTGGACATGCCCAGGGAAAGGGGAAGAGAGAAAAGAGGTGGGAGGGATTCAGATGGGCAGCAAGGAAGATTTGCACTAGTCAATAGCGCTCAACATGTATTTGTACAATCTTCTTTTAAAGGCAGCTAGGTTGGTGGACGGGACACGGGTGGCGCTATGGGTTAAACCACAGAGCCTAGGGCTTGCCGATCAGAAGGTTGGCGGTTCGAATCCCCGTGACGGGGTGAGCTCCCGTTCCTCAGTCCCTGCTCCTGCCAACCTAGCAGTTCGAAAGCACGTCAAAGTGCAAGTAGATCAATAGGTACCGCTCCAGCGGGAAGGTAAACGGTGTTTCTGTGCGCTGCTCTGGTTCGCCAGAAGCGGCTTAGTCATGCTGGCCACATGACCCGGAAGCTGTACGCCGGCTCCCTCGGCCAGTAAAGCGAGATGAGCGTCGCAACCCCAAAGTTGGTCACAACTGGACCTAATGGTCAGGGGTCCCTTTACCTAGGTTGGTGGACAGCAGTCACGAAATTAAAAGACGTCTGCTTCTTGGGAGAAAAGCAATGCCAAACTTAGACAGCATCTTAAAAAGCAGAGACATCACCTTGCCAACAAAGGTCCGTATAGTTAAAGCTATAGTTTTCCCAGTCGTGATGTATGGAAGTGAGAGCTGGACCATAAAGAAGGCTGATCGCCGAAGAATGGATGCTTTTGAATTCTGGTGCTGGAGGAGACTCTTGAGAGTCCCATGGACTGCAAGAAGATCCAACCTCTCCATTCTGAAGGAAATCAGCCCTGAGTGCTCACTGGAAGGACAGATCCTGAAGCTGAGGCTCCAAGACTTTGGCCACCTCATGAGAAGAGAAGACTCCCTGGAAAAGACCCTGATGTTGGGAAAGATGGAGGGCCCAAGGAGAAGGGGACGACAGAGGACGAGATGGTGGGACAGTGTTCTGGAAGCGACGAACATGAGTTTGACCAAACTGCGGGAGGCAGTGGAAGACAGGAGTGCCTGGCGTGCTCTGGTCCAGGGGGTCACAAAGAGCCGGACACGACTAAACGACAACAAGGTTGATGGATATCGCCACCTCTTGTGGCAAGGAGTTCCACAGTCTAACTACGTGCTGTGTAAAGAAGGACTTCCTTTTCTCTTTCCCGTAACTTCCAACATTTTTCTTTCTTGGATGTCCACAAATGAGAGAGAGAGATAAAAAAACCTTTTCTCTGTCCACTGTGGCTGTTCAGTTTATCAACAGGCCCTTGAATCTTAAGCTGCAGAGAGGCTATTGCAAATTAAATGAATAGAGTCAGTGGGAAAGAGCCTTCAAAGACATATATTTTTTTTGGGGGGGGTAGGGTGGTATTGGGGAAACAATATTTGGCGTGAGAACAGGGGTGTTTATAGGAACACAGGAATGCCCATGTATTGCAGAAGGGTATTTAAGACAATGCCCTTCTAACTCTCTTTTAACAATCTAGGAAGCCCCAAACTCCTACAAAGTTAATTTTATCCTGAAGCATTTGGGGTTGAAACAAAGAACCCAAATCAGCTTTCCTCCACACACACCCCACTCCTGCATTCGTTATGTTTTTTGCCATCCCATCTAAAAAAATTCTAAATAACGCCCCCAGTCTGAGCGCCACCACCCCAAAGTTGCAACTTAATAAGACTAGAGAATATTAAGCTGTGCAACATTAATTAGCTTCCCCAGGAAGTACAAGGGATAAAGGCAGCTTTTATACGGTCTGACCGCGTAATTACAGGGGCTGCCTGGGAAAAAATGTTAATACCAGACCAGGGGAAATGTGTTTCACATTAACCCACGATGTGAAATTTGCTGGAAATTGTGAATGGAGGGACGCACGGCTTTAGCTGCCTCTCTTCTGACGTGAGAACCATCGTCGGTGCTTAATTTGAACCAGGCCTCAGTCTCAGAACTGCACAAATCAGAGTCAGACCATTGGTGCAGCGACCTCAATATTGTCTACACTGGCTGGCAGCAGCTGGCAGGGGGTTCAGGCAGGGGTTTCCCCCAGCCATACCTGAAGGAGCCAGGGAAGATGGGCCGTCACTGAGTCACGACTTGTGCTATGATCTCTTTCATCGGGTCAACCGGAAGCTTAGGGAGAGTGAAAGCTTTTGAGAGCATCTTGGCTGAGAAGCAGGGATGTGTTGCTGCAGCCGTCAGCATCTAAGAAGATGGAGGAGACGACAATATTTGTGAATAGGATCTAGGGGTCTTGGTGGACCGCAAGCGGAACATGAGCCCACAGTGTGATGCAGCAGCAAAAAAGGCTGATGCTATTCTAGGCTAAAAGGGACGCAGGTGGCGCTGTGTGTTAAACCACAGAGCCTAGGACTTGCCGATCAGAAGGTCGGCGGTTCAAATCCCCACAACGGGGTGAGCTCCCGTTGCTCGGTCCCTGCTCCTGCCAACCTAGCATTTCGAAAGCACGTCAAAGTGCAAGTAGATAAATAGGTACCGCTCCGGCGGGAAGGTAAACGGCGTTTCCGTGCGCTGCTCTGGTTCGCCAGAAGTGGCTTAGTATTGCTGGCCACATGACCTGGAAGCTGTCTGAGAACAAACGCCAGCTCCCTCAACCTATAGAGCGGGATGAGCGCGCAACCCCAGAGTCGGTCACGACTGCACCTAATGGTCAGGGGTCCCTTTACCTTTATTCTATGCTGCATCAACAGAAATCTAGCTTCCAGGTCATGGGTAGGCAAACTAAGGCCCGGGGGCCAGATCCGGCCCAATCGCCTTTTCAATCCAGCCCGCGGACGGTCCAGGAATCAGTGTGTTTTTACATGAGTAGAATGTGTCCTTTTATTTAAAATGCATCTCTGGGTTATTTGTGGGGCATAGAAATTCCTTCATTTGTTTTTCCCCCCCAAAATATAGTCCGGCCCCCGACAAGGTCTGAGGGACAGGGAGAAATGTAAAGTATTGCACTTGGGAAGAATGAGAGGCACAAATACAAGATGGGTGACACCTGGCTTGAGAGCAGTACATGTGAAAAGGATCTAGGAGTCTTGGTTGACCACAAACTTGACATGAGCCAACAGTGTGACGCGGCAGCTAAAAAAGCCAATGCAATTCTGGGCTGCATCAATAGGAGTATAGCATCTAGATCAAGGGAAGTAATAGTGCCACTGTATTCTGCTCTGGTCAGACCTCACCTGGAGTACTGTGTCCAGTTCTGGGCACCACAGTTCAAGAAGGACACTGACAAACTGGAACGTGTCCAGAGGAGGGCAACCAAAATGGTCAAATGCCTGGAAACGATGCCTTATGAGGAATGGCTAAGGGAGCTGGGCATGTTTAGCCTGGAGAAGAGGAGGTTAAGGGGTGATTTGATAGCCATGTTCAAATATAGAAAAGGATGTCACATAGAGGAGGGAGAAAGGTTGTTTTCTGCTGCTCTAGAGAAGCGGACACGGAGCAATGGATCCAAACTACAAGAAAGAAGATTCCACTTAAACATTAGGAAGAACTTCCTGACAGTAAGAGCTGTTTGACAGTGGAATTTGCTGCCAAGGAGTGTGGTGGAGTCTCCTTCTTTGGAGGTCTTTAAGCAGAGGCTTGACAACCATATATCAGGAGTGCTCTGGTGGTGTTTCCTGCTTGGCAGGGGGTTGGACTCGATGGCCCTTGTGGTCTCTTCCAACTCTATGATTCTATGATTGAGGGTCGGGAAAGCAAGCCTGATGAGGAACATTTGAAGGAGCTGAGAATGTTTAGCCTGGTGAAAGAGGAGAGTGAGAGGAGATACATGAGAGAGCCATCTTCAAATATCTCAAGGGCTGTCGCACTGGAGAAGGAACAAGCTTGTTTTCTCCTTCTCCAGAGAGTTGAGGACTTGAACGGCCGGTGGCTGGAGCCAGCCAAATGCCCCCGTCTCCCCGGACGCATCCCAACAGCACCATGGGCATCGTGATAGGCGCATCACGGGGCTTGGCGCGCCTGCTGCCCCTGGCTCGGTGCTGTACTGGTGGCACGCTCGGCGGCCGTGCTGGAGCAGCTGGAGGGCAAGTTGCGCGGCGCTCTATGTGCTTGGCCTACCCGCCGACCTGACCTCGGACGATGGGCCGCAGCGCATGGTGCACGCCACCTGGGAGCTCCACAGGGTCGGGCCAGCTGCTAGTCAACAACGCTGGTGAGTGGACGGTGCCGAGATGCGCTCCTGAGCGCATGCAGAGTGCATTCCTCCTGCAGGTCCAGAGGCAGCTGTGGGACCGGCTTGCAGGGTACTGTCACACCTCTTGTTACGTTCGGTTCAGGTTGCGTCTTTTCAGGGTCCCGTGGCAACCCGGAAGCACCAGAAAGGGTTACTTCCAGGTTTCGCTGCTCACGCATGCGCGCAAAATGCCACCACGCGCATGCGCAAAGCGGCAAATCGTGATCCGCGCGTGCACATACGCAGGTTGCATTCCTTTCAGGTTGCAAACGGGGCTCCAGAACAGATCCCGTTCGCAACCAGAGGTACCACTGTATTTATATTTTTCAAAATATAGTCTATCCCCCCCCACAAGATCTGAGGGACAGTGGACCGGCCCCTTGATGAAAAAGTTTGCTGACCCCGCTCTAGTCCTCAGTGAGGCTGCCTCGCCCACAGATTCCAAACTGTAGGTGGGGACTCCTCATAATCTCTCTTTTAATTCAAGAATTGTTTTTTAAGCATAAAGCAGCTGCAGCAATTGCAATCTGGATCACCCGAACTGCTTATCTCTTGCCCTTTGGGCCTAAGAAACCCCACCATAATTGCTCCTTCCATGATCTCTTTATCTTGGTATCTTGTTCCCCGAGGGGCCATCTTGATAAGAAAAATGGCTCCTAAGGAAAATGCTCATTTCCCTGTTCAGACCTGATTCCAAAGCCGTGATAAAACCCACAAAAGACATACCCCAGTCTCATAATACGCTGTTTTATCCCAGTTCAGACTATTTGTCCATCAGCGCTGCCTGCGCTGAATGGAGATAGCTCAGTCATCAGATCTTGAGATGCTTAACCTCAGGGTGGTGAATTCGAGTCCTACGTTGGGCAAAAGATTCCTGCTTTGCAGGGGGTTGGATTAGATGACCCTTGGGGTCCCTTCCAACTCTATGATGACTGGCAGCTGCCCTCCAGGGTCTCGGGCACATAGCACACTTACTGATCCTTTTCCCCCCAAAAACTTGGAAACACTGGTTCCGGAAAAAGGGACGCTTTGCGTGTGAAAGCAGGTTTTCTGCCACTGAGGTTAGCCCACAATGCGTGGAAAATACTTCTCCAACTGAAGAAGTACCGGTATCCGGTGTGAGTGTCTGGAGGTGGTTGGAGGATGGATGGCGGCTAACAGATTGAGGTTGAATCCTGACAAGACAGAAGGACTGTTTTGGGGGGACAGAAGGTGGGCAGGTGTGGGGGACTCCCTGGTCCTGAATGGGGTCACTGTGCCCCTGAAGGACCAGGTGCGCAGCCTGGAAGTCATTCTGGACTCACAGCTGTCCATGGAGGCGCGGGTCAATTCTGTGTCCAGGGTGGCTGTCTACCAGCTCCATCTGGTGCGCAGGATGAGACCCTCCCTGCCCACAGAATGTCTTGCCAGAGTGGTGCATGCTCTGGTTATCTCCCGCTTGGACTACTGCCATGCGCTCTACGTGGGGCTACCTTTGAAGGTGACCCGGAAACTACAACTAATCCAGAATGCGGCAGCTAGACTGGTGACTGGGAGTAGCCGCCGAGACCGCATAACACCGGTCTTGAAAGACCTACATTGGCTCCCAGTATGTTTCCGAGCACAATTCAAAGTGTTGGTGCTGACCTTTAAAGCCCTAAACGGCCTCAGCCCAGTAGACCTGAAGGAGTGTCTCCACCCCCATCGTTCTGCCCGGACACAGAGGTCCAGCTCTGAGGGCCTTCTGGCGGTTCCCTCATTGCGAGAAGCCAAGCTACAGGGAACCAGGCAAAGGGCCTTCTTGGTGGTGGTGCCTGCCCTGTGGAACGCCCTCCCACCAGATGTCAAAGAGGAGAACAACTACCAGACTTTTAGAAGACATCTGAAGGCAGCTCTGTTTAGGGAAGCCTTTAACGTTTAACAGACCACTGTATTTTAACATTTTGTTGGAAGCCCCCCAGAGTGGCTGGGGAAACCCAGCCAGATGGGTGGGGTATAAATAAATTATTATTATTATTAAGAAGTGTCCCATGCAAAAGGCTAATAAATTCATTATGGTGGACGGCAGCCCATTTCACCTGATGCAGGATGTGCTAGCCTTACACGGACCCTAAGAACTAGGCATTTGGTGCCTCTTCAATAACTTTTTGGGATACCTAGTTGAAAGGGACCCAACGGTCATCTAGCCCAACCCCCTTAAATTGCAGTTCAGGTTGACCTAGCGCAGACGGCGAAACCTCCAGCATGCCTGACCATCAGACAGTAAACATCAGAAGTAAACTCTCTTTACTCCTCAGCAATACGGCCAGCTCTGCCATTAGGCAAAGTGAGGCAACAGCTTCAGGCAGTGCCCTAAATTAGAACTACAATTCCCAGCGCCTTTAAACTACAGTTCCCGGGGGAGAGAAGTTTCTGCTTTAATTGTACGGTGTGTACCCAACCCAAGAGTCATCTTTCGTCTTTCATATTCTCTGTGTGCAAAAGACCTGCCTAATGTGGCCTCTGTGTATTCCACATTTTAAAAACGAAAGACAACAACGGAAAAATCTGCAGTGGTTGTTTTTTTATTTCTTTGTCCTTTGCATAATTATTTCTGCCTTTAGTAGCCATGGCAAAGAATTATGCAGGATGCTGGACTCCTGCCCACAAAGGCTCATGCATGCAGAATTCCTGGTGCATGGAATAATCAAAAACAGGCATAGAAGTTGGTTCTGGTAAGGAAATAGCTCTCTGCTCATGTTCAGAGGCAGTTTCTCCTTCGGCCAATGCAAAAAGATTATCCCAAGCATTGCATGAGATGGGAGGCAGGCTGCAGTCCTACACAGGATAGTTACCTAGGAGTAAGCCCCATTGAACCCACAGGGGCTTACTTCTGAGTAGACGGAGGATTGGATTCCGCCACCTGCCACGCCATATTGGCACTTCAGAAAATCATAAACGCAAACTATTCTGTCAATTTAATTCCCTCCCCCTCTTTCTTTTTCCTTTCTCCTCCTGTGATGAGGCTGCATTTTAATGTTTCAATGTTGTATTTTAATCTTCTTTTTAAGTTGTATCCATTCAACTTGTTTTTATTATTGCTTGTTAGCCGCCCTGAGCCCGGCCTTGGCTGGGGAGGGCGGGGTATAATTTTATTATTATTATTATTAGTATTAGTATTATTATTTAGGCATGAAATTATCCTAGTTTAAGAACATTGCACAGGTGGCGCTGTGGGTTAAACCACAGAGCCTAGGGCTTGCCAATCAGAAGGTCGGCGGTTTCAATCCCCGCGATGGGGTGAGCTCCCGTTGCTCGGTCCCTGCTCCTGCCAACCTAGCAGTTCAAAAGCACGTCAAAGTGCAAGTAGATAAATAGGTACCACTCTGGCGGGAAGGTAAACGGCGTTTCCGTGCGCTGCTCTGGTTTGCCAGAAGCGGCTTAGTCATGCTGGCCACATGACCCGGAAGCTGTACGTCGGCTCCCTTGGCCAGTAAAGCGAGATGAGCACCGCAACCCCAGAGTCGGCCATGACTGGACCTAATGGTCAGGGGTCCCTTTACCTTTACCTTTAGGCATAAAATTATCCTAGTTTAAGTACATTGCAAGAGATGAAAATGGCATCCTAGATTATTTCACATCTGTTCCAGGTTCAAAACTCCACGTTTTTACAATCTAAACAGCAGTAAGGAAAATCTGGGACCTGCTCTGTCTTACTTCTGAGAAAAGTCAGCCCCACAACCCAGACACGCCTGTCTTCAAGCCTTGATTGACCACAGATTTTCACATGAATAATACTTAGAAAGAAAAACCCCACAATTTTAGGGAAAACAGATTTGTACTTGCTGGCGTTAACCCCCTGGAGTCACAAGCGCTATTGGGGGCACTAGTCCCATTCACATGAATGGGATTATTCTCAGTCCCCATTCACTTCAATGGGACTTTTGTAACTGAACTCGCCTTTCGATTGTGCCCTACAAAGTTGAAGTTTAATAGCCTTTTTAAAACTATTTTCTCAGGGACCCTCCTTCACAAAGTACAGACCCAAACCCAACAAGCAAAATACAGTTTAATGCTATAAATATTGTGTGTTTGCCTGTAAATTAACATCAATGGGAGGCAATGTTTGGTTTCCCTTAAATTGTGGGTATTTCCGTCCTCCCCCATCATGTTTCACTAAAATTCACATTCCCCCCCCCCCCCGTCTTTTGTACTGCTTAATAAGCGCTTGAGGGAAGATTTAGATCACATCGCCCTCAAAAATTCCAAATATCTTTCCAGAGCCATTTAAGGGAAAACACCCTGAGGCAATGTCCACAGTCCTATACATCACAGAGGCATGTAGCCCTGAGCAAAAGCAGAGGCCGCTAGCCAGCGTCAAAGAAACACCAGCAGACTTGGCTCCACACGTTCAAGGTCTTGTATCTGCGGCCTAACACGGCTCTCTGTGTTTGCTAAAAACCTGGCGCTACTAAATGCACCCTTGTCAAAGCTGGAAGATCTTCAGAGAGATCAAGTGGAGTTAATAAAATGACCTCAGCCAAATTTGCTACAGTGGTACCTTGGTTCTCAAACTTAATCCGTTCCGGAAGTCTGTTCCAAAACCAAAGCGTTCCAAAACCAAGACACGCTTTCCCATAGGAAGTAATGCAAGGCGGATTAATCCGTTCCAGACTTTTAAAAACAACCCCTAAAACAGCAATTCCACATGGATTTTACTATCTAACGAGACCACTGATCCATAAAACGAAAGCCAGAGTCAATGTACTGTACTATAAAATAAATAAGACAGTATTGTAGATGATAAAAATAAAAATTTATATTTTTTCGGACCTGCACTGATAATAGTCATTGTTTGGATGGGTTTTTTTTAAAATCCATTTCCAAAGTTACACAATCAATCAGTTGGTAGCTGAACTGGGTTCCACACAGTCACAAAAACAAATTAACCGAAAAATCCTCAAAAACAAAAGGGCAAAATAAATAGCAAAAACAAAAGTGCCAAACTTAAACCGTTCCGAAAGTCTGTTTGACTTCCGAAATGTTCAAAAGCCAAGGTGCGGCCTCTGATTGGTGCAGGCGCCCCGGAAACAATAGCGGACAGCCGCATCGGATGTTCGGTTTCCAAAAAAAGTTTGAAAACTGGAACATTTACAGAAACCAGAGGCCTTTCTCCTGGGCATGGTCGGCCAATTGGTGTCAAAGAAGGATAGAACATTCTTTATGTATGCTACAACAGCAGCAAGAATACTCATTGCAAAGTACTGGAAGACACAGGATCTACCCACTCTGGAAGAATGGCAGATGAAGGTGATGGACTATATGGGACTGGCGGAAATGACTGGCAGAATCCGAGACCAGGGAGAAGAGTCGGTGGAGGAAGATTGGAAGAAATTTAAAGACTATTTACAGAAACTTTGCAAAATTAATGAATGTTAGAATTATGTTGGATAGAAATTAAGTGGTTTCCAGCTGTAATGCCTTAAGAGAATATGGGGGGAAAGGTTTAGAATTGGGTTAGTAATTTATTGATAAGGATTTGCTGAACTAACAATTTGAATTGGAATTCAAAAAAGGGAGGTATGAGGAGGTCTGGGAAATAAGTTAATGGAAATAAGTAATGGAAATTTTGCGTGTTTTTAAAATTATTTTCATTTTTGTATTTCTGTTATTTTCTTTTTTCTTTTTTGATTTTTACTGTATTATTATTGAAAACTTTAATAAATATTCTTTTAAAAAAAAAAGATACTGGGCAGCTGAAAAGATTGCAGACTCTTTCCCCAAGATTCCTTGATGCTCATACACTTGTACAGACCGATTTCAATCACATATACAGAGAAGAAACGACAGGATTTGCTCCCCAAAAAGAATGCTTAGGACTTTAACATGCTATTTAATCCGTAGCACAACCCCCTAAATATCACTGCAGAACTAAAGCCCCACGAATGGGCTTTACGGCCAGGTTAAGCGTAAATAAAATTGCAGCCTCGAGTCTCACAATAACCCTGTGAGGTAGGCCACTGCTGTTCACATTTCACAACAGGCGAACCACGTCTGACCTGCAGCAAGCTGGAAGTCCAAGGGGAAGTTGGGAATTCGAACTCTTGATCTTGTTTCTCCCCTAGCCCTTCCCCTTTTTACTGGGGAATCGTAGAACTGCACAGAATCGTGTAAGTGCAGAGTTTTGTGCAATTGTAGACCTTTCTGCCAAGGGCCGAAATTTCGGCTCCTTGCGTTTGCTGTCACTAAAAAGCGCCAGGAGCAATTATACCTAGAAATGCATTAACCACATTGCATACGAAATATTATTATTATTATGCATTAAATTTGCATGCCAGCCTTCGTCCGCGGATCTCAGGAAGGTTCACGACGCAAAATCACAACATAAAAACTGCAAAATGCACAGCAAAAACGCCCTTCCTTGTTTCAACCAGAGGTAAATCTCTGTTCCTTCTCGAACACAGATCCCCACGCAATGCCTGCGAAACAGCCTCATCTATGCAAAAGTGGGGACAGAGAAAAGGAAGGGCCCCTCTTTTACTTCCCATCACCCCCAAAAGCAAAGCTGACTGGGTAATTTAAAGGGCAACTATTTTATATTTTGAGACCTCAAGTAGAGAGTCTGGATTTCCCAGGAAAACTCCCTCTCACCACTGGTGAATGTGTTTTTAGCACTCTTAACGCTGGCAAGGGGGCTGTTTCCGCTCTCTCTCAGTCTCCTCCAACTGGTGACAAGTCCTTTAGAAGCAGTTCTGGAGAGCTGTGACCTTATCACCCTTTTTCCAGGGGGTGTGGGGCAGTGAAATTATTTGCCCAAGCTTCAGAGCCAGCTGCAAGCCTGGCCGGCCTCACAGGGCTGTTGTACTTTGCCCCCCCTTTTTTTATCTTGTGATATCTTTTGGGAAAGGGTGGTATATATATCTACAGTGGTACCTCAGGTTAAGTACTTAATTCATTCCGGAGGTCCGTTCTTAACCCGAAACTCTTCTTAACCTGAAGCACCACTTTAGCTAATGGGGCCTCCTGCTGCCGCCGGAGCATGATTTCTGTTCTCATCCTGAAGCAAAGTTCTTAACCCGAAGCACTATTTCTGGGTTAGCGGAGTCTGTAACCTGAAGCGTATGTAACCTGAAGCGTATATAACCCGAGGTACCGCTGTAATCAGAGTGTTTGTTGTGGGGGAGGAAGGGAAAGGAGAATGTTAGCCGCTTTGAGACTCCTGAAGGGGAGTGAAAGGCGGGATATCAAATCCAAACTCTTCTTCTTCTTAATAAATAATACTAAAACAATACAAAATAACTTGGTGGATGGCAAAACAAAATCTGCACAGTAAGTGCTAGGGAAATGAATGCCACCAATCAGAATTTGTTTTGTTTTTTTCTCATCTGTTTTTAGTCTATTGTTATCCTTTAGCTTTAAATTACTGTTGCTGCTTTTTCTTTTTTTTTTTTGTAAACAGCTTTGAGATTATTTTTTCAACAATCAAGCAGTACATAAATTTTGTGCGATTAGAGAGATTAAGCAGTACTGTCGCATTTTAAACACCCAGCCCCAGTTATGGGCGTCAGGAGAGGCGTTTGCGGCGCGCTACTCCAAGCTGAGAGCAACGCGCTCTTATTTATGCTCAGAGGCACTCTTTCACGCCATCCGAAAGAAACTCCAAGCCTCTTAAATCCAAGTTTGCGCGTGTGCTGGGAAACTAGCGCGCTGCTGCTCCAAAAAACTATTCCTCCAAACTCGTGCACTTTAAACAAACGCCCACACCCACACAAAAATATATATCCAAAAAAATCACGGACCAACTGCATCAAGCCAAATTCAAACTCATCGTCAAGTCCCTGTCCGGACACCCCCCCCCAGCCACGCCCTTTCTTGAAGACGGAGATCCTCTGGAAGAGCGCCACTTACTCCCGAGAAAGCGCGCAAGTCTCCGTTCATTTCCTTTGGAGAGATCGACGCGCAACTTTCAAATCCAAGAGGTGGTTGTTTTCCAAGGAGCGAAGGGCGCGCAGAGATCTTCGCCCACTCGCCCCCAAATATCCAAGTTTCCAGTTTCCCGGGTCGAAATGGCACGGAATTAATTGGGGGGGGGGTTAATAAGCTCCGAGGGAGGAGGAGGAGAGAGCAGGATCCTAGAATTGCGAAGCGGCAAAGGGGCACCCAAGGATCATCCAGGCCAACCCCCGGCTTGCAACAACGCAGGAACCGCGTGGAAGACGAAAGCTGCGTTAGTAATAGGAAGACAAAGGCAAGACTCACCTGAGCAGGGAGGGATTGGAGTAGCAGGAGAAGGCAGGTAAGGGTGGCTCTGGCCACATTCACGTCCGTTTCACCAGAGTCTCCTCCTTGGAAATGCATCTTGCACGCCCCTCAATTATAAAGATTTTCCTTTTTCTTTTTAATGCAAGCTAGGAATGCTTCGATCCGAATGCACAACCTCTCTTTTCTTGAAGTTTTTTTTTTTGCCGGGGGGGGGATAAACAAATAAATAAATAAATACAGAGCCCCCTCCCGCCCACTACTTAACAGTTACCAACCACCAAGCGCTTCTCGCGGTCCAAAAATTTGGGTAGAGCGCGCGCTCTGCAATCGCAGGGAAACTGGACACACTTTTCACAGATTTGTCCCTGTCCCTCCTCTTTCTTTCTTTCTTTCCTTCTTTCTTTCTCTCTCTCCCGATTTAAAAAAAAAAAAGGCAACCCAACTGCTAAAACGAAGCGGCCTCTGGGGAGAGCGAGCGCGGAGCTGCGTTTGGCATCTGGGGAAGCCGGAAAGTCGCTCCAGATGTTGCTCCAGAGGCGTCGGCGCGCGCAGGAGGAGCCGAGCCTCTTTCTTCCCCGAGGAGGAAGGCTTTGCAGTTTTGCAAAAAAAAAAAAAAAGAGGAGAGAGAAAAGTGGGGAGGATAACCAAAAGGGCGCAGAGCCGCTCGCTGGATCCCTCGCTGGGCGTTGCGCAGTTTTTTCCTTCCCCGGATCTCTCTGGCACCGTGGAAAAGTTCGCCCGGGGCTGGAGAGGCTGCGAGCGGGTTCCTCTCTGCTTCCTTCCCGGCTCCTAGTTTTTCTTCTTCTTCTTCTCCGCCTCCTCCTTGCAAGCCCCGCAAAGGAGCAGCTGCTGCAACGGTCGGGGACGCGCCTCTTCCCCAACACGCGCTCCCTGGCGGCTGACTCGCCCGTCTCCTCCCAGAGGTGGGCGCGCCCGGCCTCGCCTCCTTCTCCTCCCTCTCTCCCCCCTCCTGCCTCTCTCTTCCTGCGTCTTTCTCTCCCACCTCCCTAAATTATTATAATTTTTCAAAACCTCAGGAAACATAAGGACAGCACTTCAGGATCAGGGCAATTGCGCTTCTAGGCCAGCATCCTTCAAGAACGTAGGGATGCAGGTAGACTGCCTCTAAACGGGAGGTTCCATCAATTTGTGTGTGAAAGCAGCAGTGCTTTACTTTACTATAAGCTAAAAAAGCGATAGCTTAGGGCCCCACTCTCTTGGGGGCCCTCAAAAAAAGGGGGGAAAACCTGGATGCACATTTCCAAAATATAACATAAAAAAACAATTATAATAAAACCAACATACAGCAAGAGTGTTTTGTGTTGTGTATGGACCTGTTAGGTCCATAAATTGTTGTTGTTGTTTAGTCGTTTAGTCGTGTCCGGCTCTTCGTGACCCCCTGGACCAGAGCACGCCAGGCACTCCTGTCTTCCACTGCCTCCCGCAGTTTGTTCAGACGGCACAGCGGCAGCAGGAGGCCCCATTAGCTAAAGTGGTGATTCAGGTTAAGAAAACAGTTTCAGGTTAAGAACGGACCTCCGGAACGAATTAAGTACTTAACCCGAGGTACCACTGTATAGCATATATTCAAGACAAAAAAGCAGTGACAATTTGTTGTTGACAAAAAACAGCTGGACTAATAATAATAATAATAAATTTTATTTATACCCTGCCCTCCCCAGCCAAGACTGGGCTCAGGGCGGCTGACACCAGGTATAAAAACAATTAATTGAAATACAACTTAAAAACAAGATTAAAATACAACATTAAAATGCAGCCTCATTTCAGTAGAAACTCAAATCAAAAACTTTATAAAGGCCCCCTTTACCTTAGGGCCTCATCAAACCTAAATCCGGCCCTGGAAAACAGGTTTTCTGCCACTGAGCTTAGCCCACAACCGGGAGGGGAGCCGCCAAAGTTATTGATAATTGAGTACTTTCAATGCTTTTCAGTAATGTTTGTGGGTCTGCCCCCCCCCCATGCCCATGAGGAAAGCTCAGCATCCTGTTCTCTCAGTGGCCAAATACCCCCAAGCCTAGGAGCCAACTCCGAGGGGCCGAGGGGGGGTCTTTGTCGCCCCAATAAAATATTTGGGGGGCCACATTTGATGGGCACAGTTGAAGGGCGTTGCCACTCAAATAGTGTGCATTCACCTGGCACCCCTGTCCCCCAAGGACTTAGGGATGCAGGTAAAGGTAAAGGGACCCCTGACCATTAGGTCCAGTCATGGCCGACTCTGGGGTTGGGGCGCTCATCTCGCTTTATTGGCCAAGGGAGCCGGTGCACAGCTTCCGGGTCATGTGCCAGCATGACTAAGCCGCTTCTGGCGAACCAGAGCAGCGCACGGAAACGGCGTTTCCCTTCCCACTGGAGTGGTACCTATTTATCTACTTGCACTTTGACGTGCTTTCGAACTGCTAGGTTGGCAGGAGCAGGGACCGAGCAACGGGAGCTCACCCTGTCGCGGGGATTCGAAACGCCGACCTTCTGATCGGCAAGTCCTAGGCTCTGTGGTTTAACCCACAGCACCACTGCCTCTAAACTGGAGGTTCCATCAGAACTTAAGGAAACCACTTGGCAGCCATCACTGCCTCCTGTGGCAGGGAGTTCCGTAGGCCCTGCTTGACTTTCTTCTCTCTCTCTCTCTCTCTCTCTCTCTCTCTCTCTCTCTCTCTCTCATCTTCTGTCCTCTTTCTCCCTGCCCTCCACACACACACACACACACACACACACACTTTTTATTGAAGTTAAAATCAATACGATAAAAATAACAGATGTACAAATGAAAAAGTGCGAGGGAGCAGTGCAGAATGTCTGGAACAGCAGCTGCCAGCCAGTGCAGGCATTATCAGCCCTAGATGGACCAACTTTCCTTGATGCATTTTAAGACCGATTCCTATGTTTCCATCTACCGCAGAGGTGAGGAACCTCAGGTTTGGAGGGGGGGTCCCAAATGTGGCCCTCCATAACTATCTCTGTGGCCCTTGGGACTGTCTCCAGGCCACCTCCCTTGCCAGTCGTCCTCCGCACAACCTCCTTAGGTCTTTTTTCTTGTCTGAATATGTCCTTGAACTCTGACAGCACCTCTTGTATACCTGGATGAAGGAAACAAGAATGTGCTGAGAAACCAGCCTACTGTCCAAAGGTAAGCACATTTGTTGCTGTTCCTGGTTTTTCTTCTGGACCCCAGAAGAAAAATGCAGCCCTCGGACTGATGTGGGTTCCCTGTCCATCTATTAGGAGCAGGGCCTTTGCTGTGGTGGCCCCCAGTAGGATTTTATTTAAATTTATTAACGTAGAAATGTGTTCGTCGCCGTGCGAGGCAATAGTAGCAGCAGTGAAGATTACTGGGTTAATGTAAAGCGCTCTTAATCTCAAGGTTGTGGGTTTGAGCCCCACGTAGGGCAAAAGCAGTGCTTTTTTCTGGGGTTACGCCTACCCCAAAACATTTTGTGAATCTAAATCTGGCCTCATTGAGGAGCAGTATTTCCATATGAGTAGGAAAATGAGAGTACCCCTAAACCAGGCATCCCCAAACTCAGCCCTCTAGCTGTTTTGGGACTACAACTCCCATCATCCGTAGGCAATAGGACCAGTGGTCAGGGATGATGGGAATTGTAGTCCCAAAATATCTGGAGGGCCGAGTTTGGGGATACATGCCCTAAACATTTTTTTTAGAAAAAAGTCCCTTCCAACTCTGCAATTCTGAGGGTGAAAGAGGAGAGCGCAAAATATGGTTTGAAGCTCAACATCAAAAAAACTAAGATCATGGCCACTGGTCCCATCACCTCCTGGCAAACAGAAGGGGAAGAAATGGAGGCAGTGAGAGATTTTACTTTCTTGGGCTCCATGATCAATGCAGACAGTGACAGCAGCCACAAAATTAAAAGACGCCTGCTTCTTGGGAGAAAAGCAATGACAAACCTAGACAGCATCTTAAAAAGCAGAGACTAAAAAACAACATCAGAGTTTTTAGGCTGATAACCAGGCTGGGATAGCTGGGATAGCAGGCCTGTTGGTTTTTGAATGTCTGGAGTAGATTTTTTTCAACTTGGTTGTTTCTGTATGGGACAATGACAATAAAGATTATCGTATCGTTACGGTCACTGCAACGAGGTGTCTAACGTGCCATTTACCCCCGGTGAGAGTTGTTGTTGTTGTCAATTTCATTTCCGTACTACTTTATAATTTAAAGGGAGGGACGGGACTAAAAGATGTTTACAGCACATTAAAACATCACATAAAACCATCCAGAGTAAAACAAATTTCAAGCTTCAAGGAAGATATTTCAGGTGACATTTATTTATTCACGTACTTAATTGATAGAGCCGCCCCATCGCAGATGGACTCTAGGAGGGAAGTGTGGTGTAGTGGTTAGAGTGTCATACTAGGAGATCAGGGTTCAAATCCCCACTCAGTCCTGAAGCTCCCTTGTTGACCTTGGATCCAGTGACAGCCTCTTAACCTCCCTCACAGGGTCGTTGTAGAGATTATTGTTTATTTTTATTGTTATTCATGTTTTTATACTGTATTTTATGCTGCTTTTACAATTAAGAGTTTTAAATTTGTTGTTAGCCGCCCTGAGCCCGTTTTTTATTATTATTATTATTATTATTATTATTATTATTATTATTATTATTATTATTATTATTATTTACTGGGGGGGTGAACCACATACTCCTTTGAGGAAAGTTGGGAAATAAATACAGGAATACATTGGCCTCAGTCTGAGCTCTTTAGAGGGAGCATGGAATAAAAATGCAAGGAATAATATTATAATCACTTCACTTCCCTCCCGTCCCCTAAGGTAAAGGGACCCCTGACCATTAGGTCCAGTCGTGACCGACTCTGGGGTTGCGGCACTCATCTCACTTTACTGGCTGAGGGAGCCGGCGTACAGCTTCCGGTTCATGTGGCCAGCATGACTAAGCTGCTTCTGACAAACCAGAGCAGCGCACGGAAACACTGTTTACCTTCCTGCATGGATCACGTTCGCAACCCGAGTGTCCACTGTATTAGTTTGCCCAGCCTCCCAGGTAAAGGTAAAAGGACCCCTTGTACATGGCGTGCTATCGGGTCCAGTCTTGGCCGACTCTGGGGTTGCGGCGCTCATCTCGCTTTACTGGCAAAGGGAGCCGGTGTACAGCTTCCGGGTCATGTGGCCAGCATGACAAAGCCACTTCTGGCAAACCAGAGCAGCGCATGGAAACACTGTTTACCTTCCTGCCAAAGTGGTACCTATTTATCTACTTGCACTTTGACGTGCTTTCGAACTGCTGGGTTGGCAGGAGCAGGGACTGAGCAATGGGAGCTCACCCCGTCGCGGGGATTCGAACCGCCAACCTAGGCACTGTGGTTTAACCCACAGCGCCACCAGCGTCCCTTTCCCCTCCCCTACGCCCTTTAAATTTCAAGACATCCATTAAAAACTTTTATTTCTTCCACAGAGCGCTGTCAAGCTTGTAATTTTATTCTGCCCCTAGTAAAACCTGCTCTTTGCTTTTCGCTGTCTTCCTGGGGTCTCGAACCCTCCACGGTTTCAGAGATTATTCAGCGCTGCTGCGTTTTAATTTTGCAAGCTGTTTTGTGCGCCTCCAGGGAAAGAGGAGCAAGATTATTATTTATTTTTTTAAAGAGAACGTCTTTGTGGCCAAGCACTGAGCGAGAAAACAAAGCGCCGTCCTCGATTCTCCTTATTGGCTTGCTTAAGTGATGAATCTCTTTCCCACGGAGATGCCTCGAAGCGATTAGCAATTTAAAAAAAGAACGCCGAAAATTAAAAACACGCACATCAGCAATAAAAGCGAGCAGCAGTTTCAAACCCAGTACAAATACCGGCTGCGATTAAAATCTCCCTGGTTGGGAAAAAGGAAGGTGCCCTAGAGGCGCCGAACTGTCTACAACATTGAGAAGTCGGTCTCACTGATCAGAGGGCCTTACTCCCAGGAAAGCAGGTATATTGGGTTGCAGGCTTGCAATGCCTGCTCTTGAAAAACCCCACTTACCTGGGAGTTAAGTCCCTCTGGATTCAATAGGACTGACTCACTTCTTTCTCCATCGCAGGGGGTTGGAATAGATGATCGCGGGGTACCCCCTTCCATCCCTACATTTCTTTGATTTGATTGCACTGTAAGGCTGCGCTCCGATACTGACTTACTTAGGAGCAAGCCCCATTGAACTCAGTCGGATAGACTTCTGAGTAGACCATTATTGGATGACATGGAAAGGCTGCAATCCTACCCCTTCTCCAGGGAGCTTGATTCTGAGTAGGCTTCCTGAGAATCAGGCCCCATAGAGCAGGGGTAGGCAACCTAAGGCCCGGGGGCCAGATCCGGCCCAATCGCCTTCTGTCTTTTTAAAAAAAATAATTTTTATTGAATGATTTTATGTTACAAAAAAACATTACAACCATACATTGGTACCTCGGGTTACATACGCTTCAGGTTACAAACGCCTCAGGTTACAGACTCCGCTAACCCAGAAATAGTGCTTCAGGTTAAGAACTTTGCTTCAGGATGAGAACAGAAATCGTGCTCCGGCGGCGCGGCAGCAGCGAGAGGCCTCATTAGCTAAAGTGGTGGTTCAGGTTAAGAATAGTTTCAGGTTAAGAGCGGACCTCCGGAACAAATTAAGTACTTAACCTGAGGTACCACTGTACTACCACAAAATATAATTGAGAAATAAAAATTACATACATCAATATTTTGTTTGTTATTTGTTATTTACCGTCTTATCTCCTGCCAAACATTCCATACAAAGCACACACACGCAAAAAAAATAATAATGATGATAATAATGAAAATAAATATTTTCCCCCTTTTATCTTACACCCCTTCTCAATCCTGCCCGCAGACGGTCCGGGAATCAGTGTGTTTTTACATGAGTAGAATGTGTCCTTTTATTTAAAGTGCATCTCTGGGCTATTTGTGGGGCATAGGAATTCATTCATATTTTCCCCAAAAATATAGTCCGGCCCCCCACAAGGTCTGAGGGACAGTGGACGAGATCCCTGCTGAAAAAGTTTGCTGACCCCTGCCATAGAGCTTGGTGATGTTTACTTAGGAGTAGGCAGATTGCACTGCGAGTGGGGCACAATCACAAACACACATACACATACACACACACCTTTGGAAAGCAGCCATCGCTCTAATTTGTTAACACCTCTTAATAACTGCGCCATCTTCAAAGAGATTTAAAACACAGAATCATAAATCTAGCAGAAGAGAGGCAAATTCGGCTCCTGATGTTTTTGGCTTTCTTTGTTGTTGTTGTTTAGTCGTATCCGACTCTTGGTGACGCCCTGGACCAGATCACGCCAGGCACTCCTGTCTTCCACTGCCTCCTGCAGTTTGGTCAAACTCATGTTCGTAGCTTCCAGAACACTGTCCAACCATTTCGTCCTCTGTCTTCCCCTTCTCCTTGTGCCCTCCATCTTTCCCAACATCAGGGTCTTTTGCAGTGAGTCTTCTCTTCTCATGAGGTGGCCAAAGTATTGGAGTCTCAGCTTCAGTATCTGTCCTTCCAGCGAGCACTCAGGGCTGATTTCCTTCAGAATGGAGAGGTTGGATCTTCTTGCAGTCCATGGGACTCTCAAGAGTCTCCTCCAGCACCAGAATTCAAAAGCATCCATTCTTCGGCGATCAGTCTTCTTGATGGTCCAGCTCTCACTTCCATACATCACTACTGGGAAAACCATAGCTTTCACTATACGGACCTTTGTCGGCAAGGTGATGTCTCTGCTTTTTGCTTTATTTCTGATACCCCATAATTCTGATACCCCATAATTAAATACAATATATTATCAAATACAATATATTCCCATAGAGAGTATACACCTAGGTTTAAGGTGCTGTTTGGCGATGAACTTGTATATATTCGAGTTTCTAACACCGTCTGGGAATCGCAAGTGCGGAGAGTGGACTCAGGTCCAGGAAACTCCAAAAATAAATGCGTTAACCTTGGCTCATGGCGGATAGCTCAGTCGGGAGACCATGAGACTCTTAACCCCAGGGTCGTGGGTTCGAGCTCCATGTTGGGCAAAATATTCCTGCCTTGCAGCGGGTTGGACTAGATGACCTTGGGGAACCCCTTCCAATTTTACAGTTCTAGAATTCTACACTGTTGTGTTGAGGTCCTGCTTTCGGGTTTCCCATAAGGGGCATCTAGTTGGCCGCTGAAAGAACAGGATGTTGGCAAGATGGATCACCTATTGGCCAGATCCTGTTGCAAGTACTCTCCTTGCGTATTCATCGCCGATCTTTCCTGGAATTGTGTAGTTTAGGCGCTCAGCGACATGAATATTTCTCTTCTTCTTCTTCTTCTTCTTCTTCTTCTTCGTCTTCGTCTTCGTCTTCGTCTTTCTTCTTTGGCAATCCCTCATAGCCAAGCAAGATTGTCTTCCATAAACACGGTTTTAACAATGAGTCCATAAGTGACTGTGGAGGCCAATTCTGGATCCACACATCCTTCCACAGTGGGGACATTGGTTTCCGGGCGGGAGTTGACCACGGTGTGGATTTGCCAAGCGTGCCTTCCTCTTAGCACCTTTCTCCCTTGCGTCCTGAGTTCGAGTGTCTTCAAAGCCTATGACACCTTTGGGAAAGGCTGTTCTCCAACTGGAGCGCTCGCAGTCCAGTGTTTCCCATTTGTCCGTGTTTATACTACATTTTTAAAGATTTGCCTCGAGACAGTCTTTGAACCTCTTTTGTTGACCACCAGCATTACGCTTTCTATTTTTAAATTCGGAATAGAGTAGTTGCTTTGGAAGACGATCATCAGGCATCCGCACAACATGACCAGTCTAACGAAGAATCATTGCTTCCACACTGGTGATCTTTGCTTCTTCCAGTACACTGGTACAGTCATACCTCAGGTTACAGATGCTTCAGGTTGCGTTTTTTCAGGTTACGGACCCACCGAAATCCAGAGGTACCAGAACGGGTTACTTCTGGGTTCCAGGGGTCGCACATGTGCAAAGCGCTCAATCATGCTTTGCTCATGCGCAGAAGCACCGAATAGCAACCTGCGCATGCACAGATGCGCCGCTGTGGGTTGCGAACGCTGTGAGTTGTGAACGTGCATCCCACACGGATCACGTTCGCAACCCGAGTGTCCACTGTATTAGTTTGCTGTCTTCCCAGGTAAAGGTAAAGGGACCCCTTGTACATGGCGTGCTATCGGGTCCAGTCTTGGCCGACTCTGGGGTTGCGGCGCTCATTTCGCTTTACTGGCCAAGGAAGCCGGTGTACAGCTTCCGGGTCATGGTGGCCAGCATGACTAAGCCGCTTCTGGCAAACCAGAGCAGCACATGGAAACACCGTTTACCTTCCCGCCGGAGCGGTACCTATTTATCTACTTGCACTTTGACGTGCTTTCGAACTGCTGGGTTGGCAGGAGCAGGGACTGAGCAATGGGAGCTCACCCCGTCGCGGGGATTCGAACCGCCAACCTTCTGATCGGCAAGTCCTAGGCACTGTGGTTTAACCCTCAGCACCACCTCCCCTACGCCCCTTTAAATTTCAAGAAATGTTGCGTTTCGGCAAGCCAGGTTAAAAATAGGCAGGTGAAGGATTTCTCCGCAAAGTGGGGAGAACTGATGGCAGAGATCCGTCGCGGGGATCTCTCCTTGCCCTTTGCGATGAGTGGGAGTGCAGCAGTGGCTCAGCGCAGCTCCATTCATTTCAATGGCACTTGCGGAGTACAGCATTGTGAAAAGCGGTTGGTGCTGACCTTTAAAGCTCTAAACGGCCTCAGTCCAGTATACCTGAAGGAGTGTCTCCACCTCCATCGTTCTGCCCGGACACTGAGGTCCAGCTTCGAGGGCCTTCTGGCGGTTCCCTCCCTGCAAGAAGCCAAGTTACAGGGAACCAGGCAGAGGGCCTTCTCGGTGGTGGCACCTGCCCTGTGGAACCCTCCCACCAGATGTCAAAGAGAAAAACAACTACCAGACTTTTAGAAGACATCTGTAGGCAGCTCTGTTTAGGGAAGCTTTCAATGTTTAACAGACTACTGTATTTTAATACTTTGTTGGAAGCCGCCCAGAGTGGCTGGGGAAACCCAGCCAGATGGGCGGGGTATAAATAATAAATTATTATTATTATTATTATTATTATTATTATTATTATTATTATTATTATTATTATTAATATTATAACTTTTTTCTTCTTGAAAAGAACACAATTTCCTGTATCATAAAGGGAAGAACCTTTGCTTAGAAACAGTGAAAAAGGAACTAATTCTTCTCAGTTGTGGGAAAAAGGTCACCCGGAAATGAAAAGTTGGAATCACCCTAATAATAATAATAGTAATAATAATAATAATATATTATTTATACCCTGCCCATCTGGCTGGGTTTCTGCAGCCGCTCTGGGAAGCACCCAACAGAATACTAAAAACATCAAACATTAAAAACATTAAAACATTAAAAACTTCATTATTATTTTTATTATTATTATTATTATTATTATTATTATTATTATTATTATTATTATTATTATTTTCCAGAAAAACCCGATAGCACGCCATATACAATTTTGGCAGACGTCTCTCCCCCCCCAAAACCCCCCCCCCTCTTTTTCTCCTGCCAATGCCATCTTCCCACCCCAAACCCCACCCCACCCTTTCAACATTATCTCTACATTCACAGTCAGCTTGTAAAAATGGTTATTGACTCTGCATCCCGCTGTCTCTTTTGTCAGGAGGGATGTATGTAGACAAGGCCCTTCCTGGACTGGGGGGAAGGGGCCGGGGGGGGGGGGATTCCAGAGATCAAGGGATGGTAAAGAAAGACCTGTTAGGTCAGCTCCCTGGGGCCAGGGCAAGTTTATGTCCTCCCCTCTCCCCCTTCTCCTCCCTTCCCCTCCTTGCAATAAACCCAAGCAGTGGGGGTGTCCCCATCTCCTTTCTGGCTTTAATTGTTTTAAACTGCGGGCTCTGGGCTTCTCAGCCTCGATCAAAGTTAGCCTCTCTGAAATCAATAACAACTGGGCTAGGGCTGTTAGGAAGAGTGAGAAGATGGCAATTCTGTCTCCCTTCTTAGGTGAGTGTTTTTGTTTTTTGGTTTTTTTGAATATTTATTAGCATTTTCAAAAACCACACAAAAACAAAAAATAGACAAAAAATAACAAAAACCCAAAACTTAAAAACAATTAAAAAACACATAAAATTTCAATTACTTATCTTCTTTTAACTTGTTTCTCAGACCTCCTCACACCTCCCCTTCTTGTATTCCAATTTAAATTATCAGCTCAGCAAGCCCTTAACTTATTTCTCCACTTAATAATTTATTCTAACATGTTGTTATTTTACTTTTCTTCTTTCTTCCATTTCCTCAATTTATTTTGCAAACCTTATTGTCATTTAATTTAGACCGTTTTAAAAACCAATTTTGACTCATCCAAACTTCAACATCAATACTTGTACCTCATTATTCATTCTTAAATATTTTTCCTAAAGTCGACCAAAATTTCCCTTCCACGACTTTCCCAATTTCCGTAAAAATAGCAGAACCAAATAAAAACAGCACAAATTATAATTATATGCCCTTTGGATTCCCAGGTTCCGCCCACCCTTTTCCCGGTTTCAGTCCCCAACAAATGTCCATCAGTCTCAATATACTGTTTAGCCTGGAGATCTCACATCCGAGGCTCTTAGTTCTTTCTCAATTCCTCTCTGCCGATCTTTTTGATTGTCCTTAATGTTAAACCCCAAATCTCGGAGAGGCCTTAGGTGAGTGTTTGAGGACCGAGACATTCGCAGAGAAACCAAAATGCTTGTTGACAAAGCTATTGTGCTATACCACCCTTACTGTGTGCTTGTGAAACATGGACCACTTATAAACGCCACCTCCAGCTCCTCAAAAGACGCCCTCAACAGTGTCTCCGAAAAATGTTACACAGTACTTGGGAAGACAGGCAAACTAATACAGTAGACACTCGGGTTGCGAACGTGATCCGTGTAGGATGCACATCCGCAACCCGCAGTGGTGCGTCTGCGCATGCGCAGGTTGTGATCCGGCACTTTTGCGCATAGCATGGTTTAGCACTTCTGCGCATGCGCAACCCCGGAACCTGGAAGTAACCCGGTACTTCTGGATTTTTGTGGGTCCGTAAGCTGAAAAAACACAACCTGAAACATCTGTAATCCGAGATGTGACTGTACCAGTGTAATGGAAGAAGCGAAGATCACCAGTGTTGAAGCAATGATTCTTCAATATCCACTTCATTGGACTGGTCATGTTGTACGGATGACTGATGATCGTCTTCCAAAGCAACTACTCTATTCCCAACTTAAAAATGGAAAGCGTAATGCTGGTGGTCAACAAAAGAGGTTTAAAGACTGTTTCAAGGCAAATCTGAAAAAATGCCGTATAAACACCAACAATTGGGAAACACTGGCCTGCGAGCGCTCCAGTTGGAGGACAGCGTTTACCAAAGGTGTCATGGGCTTTGAAGACGCTCGAACTCAGGACGCAAGGGAGAAATGTGCTAAGAGGAAGGCACGCTTGGCATATTCACACCGTGATCAACTCCCACCCGGAAACCAATGTCCTCACTGTGGAAGGACGTGTGGATCCAGAATTGGATCCAGAATAGTCACATTCCCTAGCACCTCATATGCTTCCCGCTTAACATGACTTCACATTAAACCCCAGAGTCACAAAAACTTTCGCTGCGATTCCTGCATTGTAGTGGGTTGGACCCGATGAGACTCTGCGTCCCTTCCAACTTTGCAGTGCTATGATCCCATGAAACAATTTGCAGCAACGCTATGTATCCATCTCTAATCTTCTTTGCAGCCTTTGCAAGGAGAGGCACTGTAATGTACTGAATTGAATAGGATCCAAACTGCAGCAGTCTGATTGGTCCTAGAACAATAGGATCCAAAAGGCAGCAGTCAGATTGGTCCTAGAACAATAGGATCCAAAAGGCAGCAGTCTGATTGGTCCTAGAACAATAGGATTCAGAATGCAGCAGTCTGATTGGTCTTAGAACAATGCAGCAGTATGATTGGTTGGCAGGAACCACCCAATCATGCTCCAGATAGAAGTGAATCCACAACCTGATTGGCTTACAGTAGAATTCCGGAATTAGCCAATCATGTGCAGCCCATTGTGTAAATAATGTATATAAAGCAGATACTTTGAGGGGACATTCATTCATTCCTCCTCACCACTATGAGCTGAATAAAGAGCATGAAATCACTTTGCGACTCTGAGTATATTTCAGGCACTTCCTCACAAAGCCACCTGTTTCACCCAAGAAAAAGAACTGTCCTGTTTCTACCAAGGTATTCCTTCTGTGTGTCAACAAAGATTTCAGAAATCTCTCTTGGATCACTGTATTAGGGCAGATTAGCAGACAGGGGAATATGTCTTCTGCCTGATATTGGCCACAAGTACAGATCCTGCCTTTGTAAGTGAGCTTGTTATAGCCACCATCCAGGACTGCGTTTCACAGAATCATAGAATTGTACAGTGGAAAGGGAACTCAACGGTCATCTAGACCAACCCCCGGCCATGAAGGGATCTCAACCAAAGTATCCATGACAGTTGGCAATCCAGCCTCCAGGATTTCCTCAGGAAGCACATATGCATTTAGTAAAATAACCAGCTCTAAAAATGCTTAGTTTTTTAAAAAACCAGAATACCACTGAGAAAGTTTGGCTTTCCCTATTTATTGCCTGGCCCTTCTGTAATCTACCCAGAATAATAGGATTGCTGTTAACCAGAGTGGTGATGTGGTTGTGGTCATAAGAGTCTTAGCTTTCGGGTAGCCATAACAAAGCCTGCCATACAAAGGGAAGATTCATATCTGGTGCTCCGCCTACTTTCCCCTTCTGGCCCCGCCCACCTCTGACATGTGGTCCTCCCGGGCGGTTACCCACCCCTGCCCTAAACCCCAAAATAAGATATGGCCAGCCCAGGAGACTGTCTCTTACAAGATCCACGGCAGTTTTCTCCAGCTGCCGAGTTTGCCGAATGCTCATCGTCAATTTGTGGTGACCCCGGGAGGCAACTGGTTCTTCAGGCTTTTAAGCGGGTTCCCCACCAGCTGAGAACTTTTTGGGGGTTGAAGGCGCGTTCAGAGTGCAAACATGCAAATACACACCCCCGGCTGGCGGCCCCTGCAAAATCAGAGCAGGTCTGCAAAACAGGAGAATCAGGTATTGGGGGATTAGGGTGGACCAGCAAAGGAAAACAAGAGGCACACACTAGGGTCCTTAACACTGTCGTTGCTACACACAGGCTTCCTGGGACTTGAGGATGAATCCTGACAAGGCGGAAGTAATGTTGTTGGAAGATGGGGTAGGCGGGTGTGAAGGACTCCCTGGTCCTGAATGGGATAACTGTGCCCCTGAAGGACCAGGTGCGCAGCCTGGGAGTCATTCTGGACTCACAGCTGTCCATGGAGGCGCAGGTCAATTCTGTGTCCAGGGCAGCCGTCTACCAGCTCCATCTAGTACTCAGGATGAGGCTCTGCCTGCCCGCGGACTGTCTCACCAGAGTGGTGCATGCTCTGGTTATCTCCCGCTTAGACTACTGCAATGCGCTCTATGTGGGGCTACTTTTTTAGGTGACCCGGAAACTGCAACTAATCCAGAATGTGGCAGCAAGACTGGTGACTGGGAGCGGCCGCCGGGACTACATAACACCGGTCTTGAAAGACCTACATTGGCTCCCAGTACGTTTCTGAGCACAATTCAAAGTGTTGGTGCTGACCTTTCAAGCCCTAAATGGCCACAGTCCAGTATATCTGAAGGAGCGTCTTCATCCCCATCGTTCTACCCGGACACTGAGGTCCAGCGCGGAGGGCCTTCTGGCAGTTCCTTCCCTGCGAGAAGTGAGGTTACAGGGAACCAGGCAGAGGGCCTTCTCGGTAGTGACGCCCACCCTGTGGAACGCCCTCCCATCAGATGTCAAAGAAATAACTATCTGACATTTAGAAGACATCTGAAGGTAGCCCTGTTTAGGGAAGTTTTTAATGACTGATGTTTTAATGTATTTTTAATCTTTTGTTGGAAGCCGCCCAAAGTGGGCGGGGAATAAATGAAATAAATTATTACTATTATCATCATTATTGGACGGGAAATCTCATAGAATCAAATAACTATAGGGTTGGAATCGATTGTCCCAGCTCCTCAGTTTCTCCCCCAAATTAGTTCTCCCCATTTTATTTTTTAAAGCGCTCATGAAAATTCATCCAGTGTGGATTTCTCTGCCCGGGTCCTACACGAGAGTAGGACGATCCTAACAATAAACATAGAACTAATATACTTCTCTCTTTTTTCGCAAGAGGTTTTCCCTTTGCATGTCGGATGCTATTTCCCGCTGTTTCCCCATATTTTTGCGTACTTTCCCTGCAATAGATGCGTTCCGGACGGACAAGTCTGCCTTGCAAAATTCAGAAGAGCGACCTAGGCGGTCAGAAAGGATTAATAAGCGAAGGGGACATCCTCACCGAAGAACTGCAAGTTGCCCGGGCATCTCTGAGCTCTCTGAGCAACATTGCCTGGGGGCGGAGGGGGTAAGGGGGGGGCTGTTCTGCCTGTTTCCTGCTCTTTAAAACCCAGCTGGGATACCAGCAAGATCAAAGGCACCAGCCTCTGCTACTGTTCATCTGGCAGGGTTAATAGACCCCTTTAGCCTGGCAGATTCCAAAGAGTGGGAGGGAGAGATCAGCGGGAAAGGCGCACATATTTCCAGGAAGAGGAAGAATGAACAAGCCCCCTTTTATCTAAATGAGTGGTATTTAGATAACAGGCCTGCTCAGCAAACAGCTTGTGGGGTGCCCCCAAATTATACCCCTTGCAAGCCTCCGCTCTCTCCAAATACACTATCCTGGTCTGTTCAGGGCCAACCACCCACCCCAAACCCATCTTTTGTAGGAAGCTGCCTGGGAGCAGGTTTTGGGTTTTGCAACACTTCCAAGACCACCATTCTGAGAAGAGTTTTAAACGACAGGAATCATTTAAACCAGGGGTCAGCAAACTTTTCCCGCTGTCCCTCAGACCTTGTGGGGGGCCGGACTATATTTTGGAGGGGAAAAACCTGAGCAAATTCCTATGCCCCACAAATAACCCAGAGATGCATTTTAAATAAAAGCACACATTCTACTCATGTGAAAACACCAGGCAGGCTCCACAAATAACCCAGAGATGCATTTAAAATAAAAGGACACATTCTACTCATGTGAAAACATGCTGATTCCAGGTCCATCTGCGGACCAGATTTAGAAGGCGATTGGGCCCGGATCCGGCCCCCGGGCCTTAGTTTGCCTACCCATAATTTAAACAGACGTTATTATTAAGGGTTTGTTGTTTTTATATCCAGCCTCCATCGAGCAAAAAGGGGGCTCACCTTGTTTTCCCTCCCCCCCCCCCCGTCATTTAATGCCCAGGACGACCCTGTGAGGTGGGTTAGGCTGAGAGTGAGTTACTAGCCAAGGGGCACCCAATGAGCTTCGTTGCTGAGTTGGGATTCGAACCCTGAGCTCCCACCAGATCCTAGTCTGATGCTCTAACCAGTACACCACAGCACCTCTTGTGCATTTAAAGGGCTTCCTAATTCATATCATAGCTGTTTTTTCGGTGAAGAAAGCACACACACACACAGAGAGAGAGAGAGAGAGAATGTGGTACCTTGGTTCTCAGACTTAATTTGTTCCGGAAGTCTGTTCCAAAACCAAAGTGCGCTTTCCCATGCAAAGCAATGCAAAACGGATTAATCCGTTCCAGACTTTAAAAAACAACCCCTAAGCAATTTAACAGGGATTTAATGAGACCATTGATACGTAAAATGAAAGCGATAATCAGTGTACTGTACCATAAAAATAAATAAGACAGTATTGTAGGTGATAAAAATTAAAATTAATTTCTGCAGTCACACAATCAATCCATCAGTAGCTGAACTGGGTACCACACCGTCACAAAAACAAATAAACCAAAAAGGCCTCAAAATCAAAATGAATCGCAAAAACAAAAGCGCCAAACATAATCCATTCCGGAAGTCTGTTTGACTTCCGAAATGTTAGAAAACCAAGGTGTAGGTGCCCTGGAAACAATAGTCGACAGCTGCATCGAATGTTCGGCTTCCGAAAAACGTTCAAAAACTGGAACACACACACACAGAGTGGTTTTTTTCGGGGGGGGGGGGACACAGGGCTACATATACTCCTAAACATTTTGTGGATCTTTGTACCTTTCTCCATTTACTGTATTTATTTTCCCCAATTTGAACTATAAAATGGTGATTTTCTTGAGTCAAAACCCCTAAACATTTTTTAAGGAAAGAAAGCATTCTGTGTCTGTCTGTCTGTCTGTCTGTCTCTCTCTCTGTGTGTGTATTATATATTCATGCAGGTTCTGAGCCAAGCCACAGGTAATAGAAGAGGCCCCCCCCTCGCATTGGAAGAAAGCCTCTTGGAAACGATGCCTTCTGCAAGATAAGGCGTGCATCTTCCAGACACAAATTTAAATGATGCACTTTGCCCTAGCATGCAAGAGTGTTGTGGTTTCTTAAAAAAAGAAGAAGCCTTTTTACCTTATTCTTAATTTTAATTATATTGGGGAATTTTAATTCCTTTTTTAAAAAAAAACTCCGGTCTTTTATTGATAAACTTAGTTTTCATTTTTATATTTTATATTTCTGCAAACTGCTTAGTGGTCCTGTTTGCAATCGAGCGGTACATACATTCTAGTTCAGAAATCGCGAAACGAAACAAAAAACCCCAGTCGGTGGAATGTGCCACCACAAGATGTAGCCATGGTCGCCGGTTTGAATTGTCGAGTTGGAAGGGGAACCCGAGGATCATCTAGTTGAACCCCCCGCGATGCAGGAAGATGCAGGTGTTCCATTCTGGGATTGAACCTGCTTTTGAATTCTGGTGCTGGAGGAGACTCTTGAGAGTCCCATGGACTGCAAGAAGATCAAACCTCTCCATTCTGAAGGAAATCAGCCCTGAGTGCTCACTGGAAGGACAGATCCTGAAGCTGAGGCTCCTGTCCTTTGGCCACCTCATGAGAAGAAGGTGTCTCCCCGGACGACACCTGGGAGATGCGCCGCGTCGAACGTCACAGCCGCCTGTGGAACTGCCCCGACTTCACCTGCAGGCAGAAGGCGGACCAGGAAGCAGATGGAGGTGGGAAATTTGTTGTTGTTGTTATTATTAGTGTTATCAGAGTTCTAAGGTCTCCAATACAAATTAAACGTTCATAAATGTACAAGGCAAACGCATACATAGGTATATAAACCACATGTCTGAAATAGCACAGGAGAGCAATCCTGAAGCCATTTTGACTCTCCCAAATTGACCTCGAATATTTTTCTGCACTGAGGAAGGAAATGGGAAAGGCACCCCCCCTTTGTCTTTTTTGCTTACAAATCCTGTCTTAAGGGTGTATTTGTGTATGAACAGGGTGAGCCTGTGACCTGGATTCAGGAACTAAGGTATTAACCGTCACAAAAGAATGGCCAGGCTGCCCAGGTAATGCAATCAGTGACCATTATCAGGTATCCTGGCAGGCAAGATTTCTGATGTAGACCTCCTTCTGTGATGTATGTACATCCTGAAGCAAAGTTCTTAACCTGAGGTAATATTTCTGGGTTAGCGGAGTCTGTAACGTTTGTTGGCCCCCTCATGAGAAGAGAAGACTCCCTGGAGAAGACCCTGATGTTGGGAAAGATGGAGGGCACAAGGAGAAGGGGACGACAGGGGACGAGATGGTGGGACAGTGTTCTCGAAGCTACCAGCATGAGTTTGACCAAACTGCGGCAGGCAGTGGAAGACAGGAGGGCCTGGCGTGCTCTGGTCCAGGGGGTCACGAAGAGTCGGACACGACTAAACGACTAAACAACAACAAACAATTCTGTGAAATGCAGAGAATAACAAATTCTGAAAAAACCAGAGAAAGGAGCTGAGAGAAGTCTGGGGTGTGTGTGTGGAAGGTGGGGTTTTTCTTTTTTGAGGAGGGGGAGGTGGGAAATGAACAAGGATGATGTATTTTTGATCATTTGTTATGTTGAAATTCTTAATAAAAAATATTCCAAAAAAAAAAGTACAGTGGTACCTCAGGTTACAGACGCTTCAGGTTACAGACTCCACTAACCCAGAAATAGTGCTTCAGGTTAAGAACTTTGCTTCAGGATAAGAACAGAAATCGTGCTCTGGCAGCAACGGGAGGCCCCATTAGCTAAAGTGGTGCTTCAGGTTAAGAACAGTTTCAGGTTAAATATGGACCTCCAGAACGAATTAAGTACTTAACCTGAGGTACCACTGTAGTACGAAGCAAGGTGGGCTTCTTGTTTCCTCGTAGACCCTCTTTTCCAATGCCCCCCCCAAGTGCTTCCCAGGTACCTGCCCAGCCGCCCCCCCCACCCCGATTCCAACCCGCAGGATTAACAAATGGTATATATTTTTCCGCTGGTGGGTAGAATAGGCAGGAGTTGTTCAGGCACTTCAAAGGAGGGTCATTGAGAAAGTTCAGAGGCAGGCAGCTGTGTGGTCAGGCTCCCCCCCCCCACTGGGAAGGAGAGGGCCCTAGAATTTTATGATCCCCTGCCTGGATCCCTTTAAAGTCCCGGGATCTTTGTGTTACGACCCTCGCACAGCCAGTGCTCTCCCTCGCCCTTACATTTTTCCTTTTATTTTTTTATAAATAATTTTTATTATTTTCCAACACAAATATACAATTCTGTCAAATTTTCACAAATTTGATTCTTTTTAGACTTCCTTCGGCTTCTCTGACATCCATACTTCTCAGTTTATGCATTCCTCTGTTTATATGGCCATTAAACTTCCCTTCCACTCCTATTTCTTTTTAACAATATATCTCTGCTTTCACAGTGCTTCTTGAAATCCCACCACTGTTGTTTGCACATCACATGTTCTTTTCAGATATTCAACAAAATTCCCCCAGTCCTCGATGAACTTTTGGTCTTGGAGATATCTAATTTTCCCGGTTAATCTGTCCAATTCTGCATAGTCAGTCAGCTTCAGTCTCCATTCTTCTATTGTCGGTATCTCCTCTTGTTTCCATTTCTGGGCCAGTAGGATTCTTGCTGCTGTGGCTACATATTGAAAAAGTTTACAGTCTTTTCTTCTAATTTCATTCCCTGTAATTCCTAAAAGAAAGGTCTCTGGTTTCTTTACAAATGTATATTTTAACATCTTTTCTCGCCCTTACATCTTTCCAAAGCTGCCTGTTCAGAAGGGGTGGGTGTGTTCTTGGGGAAACGGGGTGAGTGCGTAGGGCTTCCAGCCCCCCAGGTCCACAAATTTCAAGATGTCAGTCTATTTAACAACCACCACCTGGGTCTGGCTGCCACACATTTGCTCAGTGCGGAAGATATAACAGGAATAACAAAGTTACAGGTAGGTCTGCCGTAGTCGAAACAAAATAAATAAATTCCTTCCAGTAGCACCTTTGTTGTTGTTGTTGTTTAGTCATTTATTCGTGTCTGACTCTTCGTCACCCCCTGGACCAGAGCACGCCAGGCACTCCTGTCTTCCACTGCTTCCCGCAGTTTGGTCAAACTCATGCTGGTAGCTTCCAGAACACTGTCCAACCATCTTGTCCTCTGTCGTCCCCTTCTCCCTGTGCCCTCCATCTTTCCCAACAACAGGGTCTTTTCCAGGGAGTCTTCTCTTCTCATGAGGTGGCCAAAGTATTGGAGCCTCAGCTTCAGGATCTGTCCTTCCAGTGAGCACTCAGTGCTAATTTCCTTAAGAATTGATGCATTTGATCTTCTTGCAGTCCATGGGACTCTCAAGAGTCTCCTCCAGCACCAGAATTCAAAAGCATCCATTCTTCGGTGATCAGCCTTCTTTATGGTCCAGCTTTCACTTCCATACATCACTACTGGGAAAACCATAGCTTTAACTATATGGACCTTTGTTGGCAAGGTGATGTCTCTGTAGCACCTTAGAGACCAACTAAATTTGTTATTGGCACGAGCTTTCGTGTGCATGCACACTTCTTCAGATATCTTCAGGTGCGTAATAAATTGTAGTCGTAATAATAAGAATATTTAATCTCAGGTTCGGAGCTGATAAGCATAAAAAGCGATAGTTGTGGCACTCTGGTTTTTACAAAAGCCCTTTAATACCAACTAAAACTTTTTAAACCTCTCAGTTTCCAGCGCTGAATCTTTCTATTATCTTTTACGAGTGGCCAAGGGCTCTTTCCAGAAGAACCTGTTTATCAAGCACTCATCCTGACTTGCACACAGAAAGCTCACACAGATGTTAGATTATAGCCGCTGTTTATTGATCATTTGTTCTGACCCTTTTACAGGAGTGGTTATGTTCATCTCATTTATTCATTTAGCAAAATCTGAATCTTGCCTCTTTGTAATCAAACCTCTAGGCGGTTCACTACATTAAAATCATCCGTTAAAAAAAGTTTAAAACAAGGCATTAAAAACATTTTTAAAAATCATTACAGTTAACAGCAGGCTGAAGGGAGATTAAAACCTGTCACCATTTACGTGTCTGAGCAGGCTTGCCTAACAAAAAATGTTTTAAGCAGGGGGAAACTATGCTTCGAAGGTTTCAATAGGCAGGGAGTTCCATAGGGTAGCTGCTCACAGACTTAAGAGATGTTTCTGGCTGCCCAGGTCACAGGGTGGATAAAAATCAATGGTTTTTTTATATAACCCCCCCATCAGATTTTTTAAAAATTTAAATCAGATTATTATTTTTTTGAATCAGATTTTTAAAATAAAATGCTTTTGGAGGTAATATCTTTCTAAAGATAGTTTCCTACTGAAATTACGTTATAGTCCAAAGGCTATTTATCAGGAAATAAGGATTTGTTTAAAGTTTTTCATGTGTGCTAAAACCCAGTTTAAGTGTGTGTGTTTTTTAAATTGTTTAACCACATCACTTAGCAAACATGGATACACATGCTATAATGTTACTGTTTTAGTTAAATAAATTGCTTAAATTGTTATTAAGGAAATGATTATTTTTCTCCTTCCAATAAAGTACAGCAGCAACGTTGTCCAAATATAAACAGTTAAGGTAAAAGGTAAAGGGACCCCTGACCATTAGGTCCAGTCGTGACCGACTCAGCTCATTTATTGGGCGAGGGAGCCGGCGTACAGCTTCCAGGTCATGTGGTCAGCATGACTAAGCTGCTTCTGGCGAACCAGAGCAGCACACGGAAACGCCGTTTACCTTCCTGCTGGAGTGGTACCTATTTATCAAACTTGCACTTTGATGTGCTTTTGAACTGCTAAGTTGGCAGGAGCAGGGACCGAGCAATGGGAGCTCACCCCGTCGCAGGGATTCGAACCACCGACCTTCTGATCAGCAAGTCTTAGGCTCTGTGGTTTAACCCACAGTGCCACCTGCGTCCCCATATAAGCATAAACAGTTAAACCTCACCATAATTTCATAATTATCGGCCTACGCATTTCTAATAGTATACCCAAATCAGTAAGTTTTGACATAACTGTGAAAACGACTCTGAAATTTTTATTATTCCAAAAGTGAAACTTTCATCTGGTTGTCAATATTAAGATAATACCAGCAAGAATGAGTCTTTCTGTTAAAAAAGAGAGATTTAAATCAAGTCTTACTGACTAGTGATTTAAAATCGTGATTTAAATTGATTCGATTTAAATCAAATCCACCCTGCTAACTCACCCCCATTCATTCACATATATTCATTCAAAATAAGATGGGGTATGTCCTCTTTTTCATTACTGTTTGTATCACAGTTTATAATTTTGGTAAAGTGATATGTCATGCAGGTCATCATCTGTAAAATTTTATTTTCAGTTTATGAAACAATTCTATATTCTCCCACCACGCTGACAAAGAACTATGAAACAGCAGTCAAAATCCGGGATCTCTGTTCAATGTTGGACATTATATTTGCTGAATACACAAAGCTTCACAGCTTATCTTTCATCGTACTAAGTTGGGTACCTCTCTTCATTTTCAGAGACTTTGAGTCTAAGATTTCATTTTGAACTTGTTATTGAAGTTTGAAGGAATTCTATAAAGATTGTCTATTACGTACCGTATTTTTCGCTCCATAAGACGCACTTTTTTCTTCCTAAAAAGTAAGGGGAAATGTCTTTGCGTCTTATGGAGTGAATGTGTCGGCCCTGGAGCTGAATTGCCCAGGGGCAAAAAGCAGATTATGCTTTTTTTTTTTTTGAAAGAGGGAAGTGCGTGTTGAAACAAAGCTGCTGATCGTTTGCCAATGGGGAGAGAGATAAGGGACGCTAGAGATAAAGGAGGCTGCCTGGGAGGGGGGAGGTAAAGACAGCAAAGGGGGGAAACAGGAAGACTAAAGCAATAAGGAGAGAAATTAGAAGAAAAGGAGGAGCAAAAAACTGCTCCAGCTAAAGAAAAGTCACTAAGGCAAACAAGAGGGATGGGAGTGTTGAAAGGAAACAGCTGATCGGTGGGATCGGAAGAGAGATAAGGGACGCTAGCGGAGGCTGCCTGGAAGGGGGGAGGTAAAAGCCCATGGATCCTCAAGATTTTTACATTGGGTCACCCCAAACTCACCATCAGATCACATAGCATGTCCATGGCTACAGCCTGCACCAAAAAAACCACGCATCCACTGTTGCGTGGGTCCACAATGGTGCAAAAACGTGGTTGCAAAGCACGGATCCACATGGATTCTCAGGATTTCTGCATTGGGCTACCCCAAACTCACCATCAGATCACATGTCTGTGGACACAGCATGAACCACAAAAATCATACATCCACTGTTTTGTTCGGAATATTTTTTTTCTTGTTTTCCTGCTCTAAAAACTAGGTGCATCTTATGGGGCGAAAAATACGGTATGTTGCCTAAACGTTGTTGACGAAGCTCACCTCCAACTGCTGCAGATTCTCTTCAAGGAATGCAAAAAAAACAACAACAAAACTTTGTAGTTTTTCTGAACTCGTCCCGTGAGGCCCAAGTTCGAAAGACGCTTTGCACACCTTGCGGATCATAAAGGCAGTTCCCATCTCTCTTCCAGCTCCGGAGTCTTTGCTCGTCTTCCTCGTCTTCCTACCAGCCTCTGACTGGTTTCCAGGTAGCGACCACACGCCCCTCGCTGTGGACATAGTAGACAGGGTGCATGGCAGCGGTGGCGCAGGCCTGTTGGGGACACAAGAGTTGTGTGTGTGTTAAAAAGCTGAAGAAAATGTTTAAAAGGACATTTGTAAAAATGGTTTGAAGCTCAACATCAAAAAAACTAAGATCATGGCCATTGGTCCCATCACATCCTGGCAAATGGAAGGAGAAGAAATGAAGGCAGTGAGAGATTTTACTTTCTTGGGCTCCATGATCACTGCAGATGGTGACAGCAGCCACGAAATTAAAAGACGCCTGCTTCTTGGGAGAAAGGCGATGACAAACCTAGACAGCATCTTAAAAAGCAGAGACATCACCTTGTCAGCAAAGGTTCGTATAGTTCAAGCTCTGGTTTTCCCAGTAGTGATGTATGGAAGTGAGAGCTGGACCATCAAGAAGGCTGATCGCCGAAGAATGGATGCTTTTGAATTCTGGTGCTGGAGGAGACTCTTGAGAGTCCCATGGACTGCAAGAAGATCAAACCTCTCCATTCTGAAGGAAATCAGCCCTGAGCGCTCACTGGAAGGACAGATCCTGAAGCTGAGGCTCTAAGACTTTGGCCACCTCATGAGAAGAGAAGACTCCCTGGAAAAGACCCTGATGTTGGGAAAGATGGAGGGCACAAGGAGAAGGGGACGACAGAGGACGAGATGGTTGGACAGTGTTCTCGAAGCTACCAGCATGCGTTTGCCCAAACTGTGGGAGGCAGTGGAAGACAGGAGTGCCTGGCGTGCTCTGGTCCAGGGGGTCACGAAGAGTCGGACACGAATAAACAACTAAACAACAACAACAAAACCAGAAGCATTTCTGTTAGGGATTGTAGGACACGACATGCAAAGAAAAGAACCTACCGTATTTATGTACACTACAACAGCGGCAAGAGTCTTGATAGCACAAGGATGAAAGAATGAGGAAACCCCGACAAAAGAACAGTAGCAAGAAAAATGGATGAACTATGCGGAACTGGCGAAATTGACATACAAACTGTGAGATAAGGACAACTTTGACTTCAAAGAAGAATGGGAGCTTTTTACAAATTACTTAAAAAGACAACAGAATGAATTGGACTCCTTGGCAGGTTTTGAATAAACATACACAGATTTATGGACCGTTAACACAGTAGACAGGTAATATAAGGATTTATATAGTTTTACAGTATGCAGAGAACAATATATTGTGAGAAATCAGAGAGAGGAGCTGAGGACGGGTTTGATGGGGAGGTGGGGGGGGGAGGGAAAAAAATGACGAATATTACATGTTTTGATATTTTGTTATGTTGAAATTGTTAATTAAAAAAAACCCTTTTTAAAAAAAATAGTCAGAATCCTTTTTGTTAGGTATTATAGGTCAAGACTTGCCAAAAGAACAGAAGTTATTTATGTGTGTGACAAAAGCGGCTAGGATTTTACTAGCCCCACAAAAATGGAAAGATGACAAGACTCCAATGAAAGAAGACTGGCAAGAAAAACGGATGGAATATGCTGAAATGGCAAAGCTAAGAGCAAAACTTAGAGATAAGGACAGTGGTAGGCAACTTAAGGTCTGGGGGACGAATCCGGCCCAAATCGCCTTCTAAATCCGGCCCACAGATGGTCTGGGAATCAGTGTGTTTTTCATGAGTAGAATGTGTCCTTTCATTTAAAATGCATCTCTGGGTTATTTATGGGGCCTGCCTGGTGTTTTTACATGAGTAGAATGTGTGCTTTTATTTAAAATGCATCTCTGGGTTATTTGTAGGGCATAGGAATTTGTTCATTTCCCCCCCAAAAATATAGCCCGGCCCACCACATGGTTTGAGGGACAGTGGGACACAGCTGGAAAAGGTTGCTGAACCCTGAATAAGGACAATAGAGATTTTTAAAAAGACTGGGAACCTACAGTCTTATGTTGTACCTACAGAAAAACCGTAAAGGGTTTGAGTAAACACTACCAATTAACAACGTAGAAATTAAGATGTGAAAATGGGAAAATAATAAAGTGCAAGAGGAAATGTGAAAATAAGTAGGGTATAAAAATGTGAAGAATGTAATAATATTTAAGTTAAAGACTGCATATTAAAGTAAAATAAAACAAGCAGGGATAAGCAAACGTTCAAAGAACCAGAAAAGGAAGTTGAGGGAAGTCGTGAAGGTTTTTTGGGGGGGAATTTATATCCTATTTTGTTTTTGAGATAATGTTGATTGTAATGATGATAAAATCTGTAAAACTCAATAATTATTCACCCCCAAAAAAGAGTTGTGTGTGTGTGTGTGCGCAAGAGAGAGAGGATCAAGAGGGAAGACCACACACACACACACACACACACACACACACACAGGCACAGAGGGAAAGGCACTCTGAACATGGGCAGAGACGCTCTTCCCTCCAGCAAAGCTGAAGGCACGCCAGCGTCTCAGCGCGCAAATGCTCTCCAGTGCGCAAGTTGTACTTACGTGATAAGGGATCAGCGCCAGGAGGCTGCCCAGGGGGAAATGGGCAAAATCCAGCTTGCCTGCCACGGGTTCGATTCTGCCGTGCTCCTGGGTCATGCCTACCAACCTGCAGAGGGAAAAGAGAGATATGTAAGCCTGCTGGGATTTGTTTTGGAGTCTCTGGTCCCCTCGACCCTGCCTCAGGTTGCCTATTGACGTCAAGCCAGCGCCGCAAAGAGAATAGGGAAGACGCCTGCCTGAAGTCAAGTGGCAGGGAGTTCCAGGGGGGTAGGTGCTGCCACACGAAAATAGCCATCTCGTGGGTGTGAGGCAGACATGGTACCGTAAGGTGGCAGCCGCATTTGGGAGGACGGTGTACATTCTGGCCGCCTCACCTCAAAGAGGAGATGGTCAAGTTGGGAAAAGGTTCAGAAATTGCTGCCAAAATGATCGAGGGGTTTTAGAAACTCACCGGTGCAGTGTTTCGGGCTTTTTTGTTTAGAGAAAAGGCGAGTAAAAGGCGAAATGGGAGACATTTACAGTGGTACCTCGGGTTACAGACGCTTCTGGTTACAGACACTTCAGGTTACAGACTCTGCTAACCCAGAAATAGTACCTCGGGTTAAGAACTTTGCTTCAGGATGAGAACAGAAATCACGCGGCGGCAGCGGGAGGCCCCATTAGCCAAAGTGGTGCTTCAGGTTAAGAACAGTTTCAGGTTAAGAATGGACCTCTGGAACGAATTAAGTTCTTAACCTGAGGTACCACTGTATAAAAAAAAATATTCCCTGGAAAACCTACGATTTACTGCCAAATCGGAACAAACGTTTCCTGCGGTTTGACGCTTGTTGTGATTCAGGAGCAAATTTGCGGGTTTTCGTACGGAAAAGGCAAGACAAAAGGAAGGCGTTTCCGAACTGTGCCCAGAAATCGTGGGACAAACGGAAAAAATTGTGGGATGCCACGAGGATTATTATTATTATTATTATTATTTATACCCCACCCTCTCCGGCCAGAGCTGGGCTCAGGGTGGCTAACACCAGTAAAATAACAGTAAAAACATAATGGGGGGGGGCAATTTAAAATACAGGTTTAAAATGCAGCCTCATTTTAAAAGTAGCCCATAGATCAAAACCATAATGGGAGGGCAACATAAGGGTCAGAGTGAGTCCAAACCAAAGGCCAGGCGGAACAGCTCTGTCTTGCAGGCCCTGCAGAAAGATGTCAAGTCCCGCAGGGCCCTGGTCTCTTGTGACAGAGCGTTCCACCAAGTCGGGGCCAGTACTGAAAAGGCCCTGGCCCTAGTTGAGACCAATCTAACCACCTTGTGACTTGGGACCTCCAAAATGTTGTCAGATAAGCCCTGAGACAGTATGCTGGGGAGACATATGACAGCAGTAGGCTATTGCCTGTATTCTGGGCTTCCCGAATGTCTAGATGGGCCTTTCGTAGGAAAGCCAAATTTTGGAGGCTGTTCCTTTTAAGATGTTGACAAGGCCACGATCAACAGCACCAACGCGAGCTCCATTTACTTGAGGTTGGGATGGCCTTCCACCAGGGCGTAGCCTGTCGGCAGCTGCCCCAGGCTGTGGAGACTCAGGCCGGTCCAGCCGCAGTCCACCAGCATCTGGTTGCGGTGTGGGTAGTGGCCAATCACCCTGGTCAAGACCCGCACGGCGATGTCCTCCAGCTGGCAGGAGCCAATCATCATCTGCTGGGCATCTGGAAGGGAGAGAGGGACAGGGGGACTTTCTCATATAAATGAATTCAAATAAAATTGTTCCGGGGACACCACAGAAAAGGCCCCGCTGCTGGGAGACGGAGGGCCCAAGGGCTGCATTACGTTCTGGGCAAGATTCAGAGGGTCATAGGCCAGTGGCGGACGGGGCCGTAGGTAATAGTGACCACCGAGATCTCTGTGAAAAGAGGTAAAGGTAAAGGGACCCCTGACCATTAAGTCCAGTCACGGATGACTCTGGGGTTGTGCGCTCATCTCGCTTTATTGGCCGAGGGAGCCGGCGTACAGCTTCCGGGTCATGTGGCCAGCATGACTAAGCCGCTTCTGGCGAACCAGAGCAGCGCACGGAAACGCCGTTTACCTTCCCACTGGAGTGGTACCTATTTATCTACTTGCACTTTGAGGTGCTTTTGAACTGCTAGGTGGGCAGGAGCAGGGACCGAGCAACGGGAGCTCACCCCGTGGCAGGGATTCGAACCACCAACCTTCTGATCAGCAAGTCCTAGGCTCTGTAGTTTAACCCACAGCGCCACCCGGGTCCCTCTCTGTGAAAAGAGATTGATGGTTAAATCGCTCAGATCAAGGGAAGTTCAAGGACTGCTCTCTTAAGCCTTGGTCAGACCACATCTGGAGTCCTGTGTCAAATTCTGGGCACCACGATACAAGAAGGATGTTGACAAACTGGAAAGGTGTGCAGAGGAAAGTGAGATGATTGAGGGTCTGGAAACCAAGCCTGATGAGGAACGGTTGAAGGAGCTGTGGAAGTTTAGCCTGGATAAGAGGAGGCCGAGAGGAGATCTATGAGAGCCATCTTCAAATATCTCAAGGGCTGTGACATGGACGGTGGAGCAAGATTGCTTTCTCCTCCTCTGGAGGGTGGGACTTGAACCCATGGCTTCAAGTTACAAGGAAGGAGATTCTGACTAAACGTGGGCAAGAACTTTCTGACGGCAAACAACAGCGGCAAGAGTATTGTTAGCCCAGAAATGGAAGCAAGAAATTCTGGCGGAAGAAGAACGGCAGACGAAATTAATGGACTATGCAGAAATGGACAAGAATTGCCTTCCCGCCGGAGTGGTACCTATTTATCTACTTGCACTTTTGTGCTTTCGAACTGCTAGGTTGGCAGGAGCAGGGACCGAGCAACGGGAGCTCACCCCGTCGCGGGGATTCGAACCGCCAACCTTCTGATCGGCAAGTCCTAGGCTCTGTGGTTTAACCCACAGCGCCACCCGCGTCCCTGCCTGGACCCCTGGGGACCCCTCTCAGGCACTGTGACGCTCTTGTGACGCTGTGCCACATGTCGCCAGCTCAAGGGGCCTCCCGGATTGCGCGGGTTGATTTATTTTTTCCCCACAGGGGGACAGATTCCCTCCCCATCTCTCTCTGCCAGCACAGCTTTGCAACGAGCTCTGTGGGGGAAGAGACACACATGGAAAGTGTTACTGGAAACGGAGGAGTAAATCTACATAAATTATGTGGGGGGGGGGGAGAGAGAGAGAGAACTTCCATTTCTGGTGAATCTTTCCAGCAAAAAAAGCCAAAACAGGTGGGGCTGGCATGCCATTGTTAACTTTTTCCATCTGCCATTTTCAATGGGAGCCTTTCTGCATGCACAGCACAGTGGCAGAGTCGTCTCCAGTTAGAAAAACAGATCTCAGGAACTTCCGCAGAGCAGCCCTCTCAGCCAGAGAGGACTTGAAAGGCTGCTGCAAGCCAGAGCTTGGCTAGCTTGCTGTTCTTTGCGGAGATGGTGCTACCATAATGGCTTCTATTCCCCGCACGGAGCTGCCTGAGCTTTGAGATCCTCAGGGGAGGCCCATCTCCCAGTCCTGCTACCCCCCTCCCTGGCATGATAGGTGGGCAGGGCCTTCTCGGTGGTGGCTCCTCCCAGGCAACTTTGGAACTCCCTGCCTAGGGAAGTGAGACTGGCTCTCTCCTCGATGTCTTTATTATTATTTATACCCCACCCATCTGGCTGGGCTTCCCCAGCCACTGTGGGCGGCTTCCAACAAAATATTAAAATACAGTGGTACCTCAGGTTAAGTACTTAATTTGTTCCAGAGGTCTGTTCTTAACCTGAAACTGTTCTTAACCTGAAGCACCACTTTAGCTAATGGGGTCTCCCGCTGCTGCCGTGCTGCCGGAGCACGATTTCTGTTCTTATCCTGAAGCAAAGTTCTTAACCTGAAGCACTATTTCTGGGTTAGCGGAGTCTGTAACCTGAAGTGTATGTAACCTGAGGTACCACTGAACCGTAATAAATCAAACATCAAAAGCTTCCCTAAAGAGGGCTGCCTTCAGATGTCTTCTAAAAGTCTGGTAGTTGTTCTTCTCTTTGACATCTGGTGGGAGGGCGTTCCACAGGGCGGGTGCCACCACCGAGAAGGCCCTCTGCCTGGTTCTCTGTAACCTCACTTCTCGCAGGGAGGGAACCGCCAGAAGGCCCTCGGCGCTGGACCTCAGTGTCCGGGTAGAACGACGGGGGTGGAGACGCTCCTTCAGGTATACAGGACCGAGGAGAAGAAGAGTTTGGATTTGATATCCCGCTTTATCACTACCCGAAGGAGTCTCAAAGTGGCTAACATTCTCCTTTCCCTTCCTCCCCAAATCAAATATCTTTAATACGGTCAATGACCAGAAAGCAATTTATAAAAAATATGACATTATAAGTCGTATTGTGCTACAGTGGAAATATGGCCAATTGACAGAATTGGTGCTTGTATTTATGACCAGGTTTCGACTTTTAAGGTTTTAAGAATTCGATTCAAATGTCACTACTGTTTATTATTGTTCCTTCGATGTTTACAATTTGGACTGCGTTGCTGACATCATTGCTCGTCTTATTCTTGTTGCAATGTAACAGTACTTTGCCACAGGCCTGTTAATTTCGGGCTCTTTATCAGCTAAGAGGTGTCTGATATAGGTGTCGTCTGTACTACGAGGTATTTTCCTCAGAATCGGTTCGATCAGCTCTTTTCTTGAGTCTCGATATAATGGGCAGTATAAGATGACATGCCCGATGGTTTCAATTTCATTGCTGTTACAGGGACATAATCTTTGTTCGATTGGTATTTTGTTGTATCTTCCCTCTAGAAGAGCTGAATGGAGAGCATTAAAGCGGGCCCTGGAAAATGCCCATCGGTGTTTAGCGTTGTCTAGAACTTTGAGATAGTTTGCTAAATGGGGCCTTTGGGAATTGTACAGGAGTTTATAAGTTACCGGAAGTTGATTAAAGTCATTTTGGGCTTCAATGTCCCTGAGTCTTTCTTTGATTATGTTCTTGGCCCTTCCCCTTTCTAAACTTAATAAATACTCTGGGGAGAGACCATATGTGGCCAATTTTCTGAGAGTGCCCTTCCTCCAACTAGATTGGAATTTGTCCCTTCCTTCCCTACAACAAACACTCTGTAGGGTCAGTGGGGCTGAGAGACTTCAGAGAAGTGTGACTGGCCCAAGGTCACCCAGCAGCTGCAGGTGGAGGAATGGGGAATCGAACCCGGTTCCCCAGATTACGAGTCTACCGTTCTTAACCACTACACCACACTGGCTCCCATTTAGGGCCGTTTAGGGCTTTAAAGGTCAACACCAACACTTTGAATTGTGCTCGGAAATGTACTGGAAGGAGCAGGATATGTCCCCCAATCCAGAGCTACTGCCTGCTCCCCAAATACTCCATGTATCCCACACAGCTTACCTACCATAAAAGATAAAGTTCCCAGGGTGGACTTCGCTGAGTTGGGCCATCTCAGGCACCGGGTGGCTGCAGGAGGGAGTGGAACCGATACTGCAGATGGAACAGGACACCCCGGCTTCTTTCAGCCTGGAAGAGATGGGAAAAGGTTAAATTATGGTTACCAGACGTCCCCGTTTCCCGGGGACAGTCCCCGGATTTAAAAATCTGTCCCCAGGGAAAATCCGTCCCCGGATTTCATTGAATGTCCCCGGTTTTATATTTTAAGTGTTGTAGATTTATTAGTAGGGAGTGAATGTTGCGTGACTGGTTCAACGGCACAACACACATCATATGGGGACTTCTGGTGGTGAAGCAAAATGGCGGACGCCACGGCAGCGAGCAGCTCCTGGAGCCAGCCAGAGCCAACTGCACTACCATATAATATAATAATAATTTATTATTTATACCCTGCCCATCTGGCTGGGTCTCCCTGGGCAGCTTCCAACAAAGTACAGTCATACCTAGGGGTTAAATACGCTTCAGGATAAGTATTTCCGGGTTGCGCTCTGCGTTGATGAAAAGATTTAAGGACGTTAATGTTCAAGTTAAATTTTATAAGAACTGTGATTTGGAAAACCAAATCATATGCATTGAAATCCAAAAGATATGCATGGAAATTCAACCAAGGGGAAGCGAGGAAGTCGCTTAACAATGTTAATAAGTATATTTTTTTAATAAAGTTATGATTTTTGTTTGTTTTTAATTTTGTGAAAATCAATAAAATAAATTGGGGGGGAAATAAATGTACAATGCAGAAGGATCTCAGAAGAGAGAGGGAAGATAATGTTGCAAAGCTATAAGGCAGGCGGTGGGGTGGAGTTGAAGAAAAACCATCTCTCCTTCCTCTTGACCATTCCTTAAGTTTGCAAATGGATGTGAGATTCGAACTCGGGTCTTTGTGGCTCACATAAGCCTCTGCAGTGCACGGGGTAGGGGCTCCTTCTTCTAAAAGCAGGCAGTGTTTAAACCCTCTAGTAGTATGGAGGCAAAACCAGTTGTTATTTTATTGTATTGGCAGCTGTGTAGGCGAGATGAGCCCAAGAGCCGATAGGGCACAAATGTTGGCAACTCGTTTCTGTGTCCCTGGATGGCCCTGCCTGCCCCCAAATTCCCAGGGCTGCCCCCCTTGAAACTGTCTCTTTCCCCTCATTCGCCATGTCCGTTTGTGACACCACAGGAAGTTGGTAGGTTGTCTATGACATCACAGGGAGTCCGTAGCCAATGGCCACAGCTGGGGAAACATCTGCACAGCCCTTGCTGGCCTCACAATGGGGGGTACATCTCAGCAGTCATTTATTAAAATGAGGTGTGCCCCCCCCTCATTGTGAGGCCTGGGAGGGCTGTGCAGATGTTTCCCCAGCTGTGGCCATTGGCTACCAACTTCCTTATGATGTCACAAGGGGTGCAGCCCCCTCTTCCTGTGACATCACTACTTAGAAATTTCCCATATCATAAAAACATGGGACAAAACAGGGATTTCTTTTCAGAAAACGTTTATTTTGTAAAAAATGAGAAAGCCGTTTATTTAGAAAACAGGAGCTGTCTGGCTTAAGTCCTGCGGTTCTCTTCATGACTTTCACGGCTGGTCTTGGGGAAAACCTTGCCGGCTCTGCCTTTTCCTGAAAGGCAAAGGCAAACAGATGAGTGGGGTGGCCACCATCCGACAGCGTCAACCCAAACTCCCCTGACTTCCGCCTGGCAACTTCGCCCCTGGCAGGCCTGCGCAATGGGCAGGCTCCCGGAGATGAAGGAAAACCAGTTTTCGTTCACAGATAGCAGCCAGCGTCATCAGCCTTGCGGCCTCCGCTGGCGTCTATTTGTGAAGTCCGCTGGCTCCAGTTGAGCACCTCCATGGCTGTGCCGGGCTTCTTCCCTCCTCGCTTGGGCCATCCGTTTAATGTCAAGAGGCCTAGGCCTTTTGTCATTAAATGGATGGACCAAAGACACGGGTGAATGCCAGCCAGGTCCACAAATAGCAGCCAGCTTCATCAGCCTTGCGGCCTCGGTTGGCGTCTATTTGTGAACACTGGCTTCACCTAGACGCCTCCACGAGCTGCCGAACGGGCAACTTTCCCTCCTCACTACCAGCTGGTCCACACCTGCAAATAGCCAGCTTCAGCTTAGGGCGTCCACTGACATCATTTAAATGGAATGCAAATCACAACTGGTTTCCGCCTAGGGGCATTCACCCGCTGCCCGAACGGGTCAAATACAATAAATGATTGATTGATGAAAAGGTGCTTTTTTCCTGAGATGATAACTTTCTCCATGCATGTCACTCCTTGAAAAGATTCCTGTGCACAGATGAGACTCACTTTCATTGTTCTGTTCATTTGTGTGTTTGACCAGTGTTGTGAGGAGGGAAACGCAACCACTAGGATGAAAAATGCCCCCTCCTGCCCCCCTGGGTTTCCGGTGTGGCCTTCACAGATACTGGCACAAATTGGGGAGGGGGGTGTTATATATCTCCTTGGTCAAAAGCGAAGGAGCCAATGGCTGCTGAGCTGCGTCCCTCATTGTGAGGTCTGAGGGGTGGTGGGGATGCCTCCCCAGATGCTGCCATTGTGATGTCACAAAAACATTGGGCAGCCGAGAGGGTATAAATGTTGGCCAAGTCAAAGGCTGAGGCAGTTGCCTCAGTGGAGGCACTCAGCTTGGGTGGTCCCCTGCCCCGTGGGGCAAGCTGGCCGGAGGAAGGAGGCGATCGCCCGGCGCTGGGATGCTGTGGAGCAAGGAGAAGGCAAGTTGAGGTTTACTTGCTGGTGGGATCGCACTTGAAGGTGGATGAAATTCAGCTCTGAAGCAGGGGGAGGTCTGGCAATGGACCTGGCGCGGCTGTTGGTGGTGGACGGATTGCCGGAAGGTTTGCATTCAGTGCCCTGGTTGATGCCGCAAGGCTACAAGACTGGCCGAGGGGATGCAAACGGGTTTGGAAGCCTAGTTTGTTTATTAACAGGCGGACAAACCGAGGAGGGAAGCTGCCCCTTTGGCGGCGGGTGAGTGTCCCTAGGCGGATTCTGTGGTGAGGGAAAGTTGCCCATCGGCTTCTAGTGGTGGCGCCTAGGTGAAGCCAGGTTCACATTTGGGGATGCCAGTGGAGGCCGAGAGGCCCGTGAAGCTGGCCGATCCAGTTGTGAACGCTATCTGGTGACACTCACCTTTGCCTTTGGCCCTCAACCTAAGGTCAACAGACCTACCTTTTGAGAATGGCAGCTTGCTGACATTCGTAGAGCTCTTGACCTTACGTCGACGGCCAAAGCGAGGAGGGAAACTACCCGGCACAGCCCTAGAGGTGGAAACCAGGGGAACCAGTGTAGTCCACTTGTGGATCTACCGCTTCAAACTGGTGACCCTCCACCTCTGCAACCTGCCTTGACGGGGCAGGCCAGTCAGGGATGAAGTTGTCAAGACCAAAGCCTGTGGAAGAGTCTGGGTGGACGCTGGATAGTCGCCATCCCATCAACGTGTTTGCCTTTGCCTTTCAGAGACATCAAATGCCGGTGAGGTTTTCCCCAATACCAGACGGTGGTGGCAAGCTGGCATGCGGAAGGAGGCGATCGCCTGGCATTGGGATGCTGTGGAGCAAGGAGAAGGCAAGTTCCAGTTGACTTGCTAGTGGGATCGCTACCTGAAGAAGGCCGATATTCAGCTCCGAAGCTGGCTTTCGTCTGGCGATGGACCTGGCCAGGCTGTTGGTGGTGGAAGGATGCCGGAAGAGTTTGCATTCAGGCTAGCGGATACTGCGAGGCTACACCTGTCGAAATGGGTGCAAACTGTGGTTTGGAAGCCTAGTTTATTTATTAACAGCCAAACCGAGGAGGGAAGCTGCCACTAGGGCAGCGGGTGAATGCCCCTAGGTGGAAACCAGTTGTGATTTGCATTTAAATTATGTCAGTGGACGCCCTAAGCTGAAGCTGGCTGATATTTGCAGGTGTGAACCAGCTGGTAGTGAGGAGGGAAAGTTGCCCGTTTGGCAGCTCGTGGAGGCGTCTAGGTGAAGCCAGTGTTCACAAATAGACGCCAACTGAGGCCGCAAGGCTGATGAAGCTGGCTGCTATTTGTGGACCTGGCTGGCATTCACCCATGTCTTTGGTCCATCCATTTAATGACAAAAGGCCGAGGAGGGAAGATGCCCGGCACAGCCATGGAGTGCCAGTGGAGTGCCACTCAACTGGTGCCAGCGGACTTCACAATTAGACGCCAGCGGAGGCCACAAGGCTGATGACGCTGGCTGCTATCTGTGAACGAAAACTGGTTTTCCTTCATCTCCGGGAGCCTGCCCATTGCGCAGGCCTGCCAGGGGTGAGGTTGCCAGGCAGAAGCCAGGGGAGTTTGGGTTGACGCTGTCGGATGGTGGCCACCCCACTCATCTGTTTGCCTTTGCCTTTCAGGGACGGCCAGAGCCGGTGAGGTTTCCGCCGAGACCAGCCGTGAAAGTCATGAAGAGAACCGCAGGACTTAAGCCAGACAGCTCCTGTTTTCTAAATAAACGGCTTTCTAATTTTTTACAAAATAAACGTTTTTTGAAAAGAAATCCCTGTTTAGTGCCATGTTTTTATTATATGGGAAATTTCTAAGTAGTGATGTCACAGGAAGAGGGGGCTGCACCCCCTTATGACATCACAGGGAGTTGGTAACCAATGGCCACAGCTGGGAAACATCTGCACAGCCCTCCCAGGCCTCCCAATGGGGGGACACACCTCATTTTTAATAAATGACTGCTGAGGTGTACCACCCCATTGTGAGGCCAGCGAGGGCTGTGCAGATGTTTCCCCAGCTGTGGCTATTGGCTACGGACTCCCTGTGATGTCATAGACATCTACCAACTTCCTGTGATGTCACAAACGGACATGGTGAATGAGGGGAAAGAGGCAGTTTTTTGGGTGGGAGCAGCCCCTGGAGTTTGGGGGCAGGCAGGGCCAACCAGTGGCACAGAAACGAGTTACCAACATTTGTGTCCTCTGGGCTCTTGGGCTCATTTTGCCTATGCACAGGCCAAGAAAATAAAAAGAAATCACAACTGCTATTGTCACCCCAACACTTATTGGTGGCGGGAGATAAGGGGTGTGAATTTAGAGGGAATGTAATGTAAAAGGACCCCACAGTGAAAGCAAACCCTATTTTCCTATTTTTCAGGGACAGTTGCCCAACCACAGGACTTAAGCCAGCCAGCTTCAGTTTTCTAAATGAATAAAAAAAGCCTTTCTAATTTTTGTTTTTTAAATAAAGGTCTTTTTGAATACCAATATTTTGTGCCATGTTCATTGTATGGGAAATAAAAGTCCTGAGTAAAATAAAGGGGGAAAATATTAATACCTCAGCTCCAAAAACTAATGGTCTTGAAGCACTCCAAAAGTTTAGGGGAAAGCTCGTAGCTGAGTAAGATTGTCTTCCATAATCTTAGGACGGTTTTAACAGTGAGTCCGTAAGTGACTGTGGAGGCCAATTCTGGATCCACACGTCCTTCCACAGTGGAGACATTGGTTTCTGGGCGGGAGTTGTTCACGGTGTGGATTTGCCAAGCGTGCCTTCCTCTTAGCACGTTTCTCCCTTGCATCCTGAGTTCGAGTGTCTTCAAACCCTATGGCACCTTTGGTAAACGCTGTTCTCCAACTGGAGCGCTCGCAGGTCCGTGTTTCCCAGTTGTCAGTGTTTATACTACATTTTTAAAGATTTGCCTTGAGACAGTCTTTAAACCTCTTTTGTTGACCACCAGCATTACGCTTTCCATTTTTAAGTTCGGAATAGAGTAGTTGCTTTGGAAGATGATCATCGGGCATTCGCACAACATGACCAGTCCAACGAAGTTGATGTTGAAGAATCATTGCTTCAACACTGGTGATCTTTGCTTCTTCCAGTACACTGATATCAGTTCGCCTGTCTTCCCAAGTGATGTGTAAAATTTTTCGGAGACACTGTTGATGGAATCTTTCGAGGAGTTGGAGGTGGCGTTTATAAGTGGTCCATGTTTCACAAGCACATAGTAAGGTTGGTAGTACAATAGTTTGTTGACAAGCATTTTGGTTTCCGTGCGAATGTCCCTGTCCTCAAACACTTTGCAGAATTGGATAGAATCGTGAGCAATAGGCATGCATGCACACGTAATTTTTTATTTGTATCCCGGCCTTTCCACAGTTCAGACCATGATCAAGGTGGCTTATGACATGGAAAAAGCGCATAATTACAGCATCACAAGAGTAGTCATTGCAGAGTTGGAAGGGACTCCCCGGTCATCTAGTCCAGTGTTTCCCAACCTTGGATCTCCAGCTGTTTTTCAGACTACAATTCCCATCATCCCTGACCACTGGTCTTGCTAGCTAGGGATGGTGGGAGTTGTATTTCAAAAACAGCTGGAGACCCAAAGTTGGGAAACACTGATCTAGTCCAACCCCCTGCAATGCAGAAATCTTTTGCCCAAGGTGTGACTCGAATCCACAACCCCAAAATGAAAAGTCTCATTCTCCACCATATGAGCTAAATAAAACGTTTTTTAAAAAAATTGCACAACCAAATGGAACCATTTCCACACAGATCACAACAAGAGCTAGAACAAAGATACAAAAAAGCCAACAGCAAGAACCCTCCAAATATAACCGCAGCCCAAGAGTCTGTTCAACAGTCTCAGCTTTTGTAGCTGGAGTCAGTCCACGCCCTGCCTGCCCAGGCCAGGTGGGAAAAGGCTTGTAAGACAGGGAGTTGGTCTTCCTGGACTCCTAGGAAGATGGTTTCTGAATATATGACACCCGGCACAGAATGCCAGCTTTTGAGCAAACCAAGAATCCAGTCCTCAACGAAGGCGAATATTGGAAGATTCAGAACGGATAAAAGAAAGCATTTTTTCCTTTTTTTATTGATTTCCCCCCAAAAATTAAACAAACAAACAAACATCTTAATTATACTTAATCCAATCTTAGTAACATTATTCAGTGACTTCCTCAAATCCCCCTGGCTGAATTTCAGTTTTATATCATTGTGGAAGGGGATGTCCCTATTTTCATCGGAGAAATGTTGGAGGGTATGCTCCCCCAATGCAAAAAATTACTCCACCCTCCCCACATTCACAGCCATGTGCTAAACCTCCCCAGCCATTCCCTCCTGGGTGTGAAACGGGATTTGGCTTTGTGTGGGTGTGTTTGCAAGTTGCGTTGGCAAACATCAGCCACAACTTTCCCGAGGCCTTTGAAGAGGCAGCTTCAAAGGCCTTCACCTGAAACCAAGGGAGGAGGAGAAGGAGGGACACAGCATATTAGCCGGGTGCCTCATAAAACCAAGCCAGAGACCTGCATTGATGGCCTTTTTAACTGGCGGAAGACATCAAGGGCAGTTGGCTTGTAGCAGCAGTCTTTTGACCCATAAGCGGGGGGGGGGGGAGAGGAAGATGACACCGAGATGCCATCAGGATGGAAGGCAAGCGTTGGGCAGTGCAAGGATTAACCCATGGGACTCGCTGCCACAAGACGAAGAGATGACCACAGGGAGACGGCGATCGATGGCTACTAGCCATAATGGCTGAGCGCTGCTGTTGTACACAAAATCTGCCCTTTTTCCCTCATGGGGTATCCAAGAGCCCATATAGAGTCCTTACATAGGTTCCCTATTGGTAGGAGAAAATAACAGAGGCCAACCAGAGAATATTGAGAAGCAAAGCAGCTAGTAAGCCTGATCTTTATTGATCTGTTGCAACAGGGTGCTCCCCTCACACGCAGGAAAGGAGGAGGAACCCAGAACAATGGCCCACAAGGCCTTATAAAGACTTTTGAAATTGCCACCCTGTAGTTCAAGACCACCCCCAGAAACATCATACATACATCACAGAAGGGGTGTAGCTCAAGTACCCCCCCCCCACGATACATCATACCTTGCTGTTGTGTTGTTGTTTAGTCGTTTAGTCGTGTCCGCCTCTTCGTGACCCCCTGGACCAGAGCACGCCAGGCACTCCTGTCTTCCACTGCCTCCCGCAGTTTGGTCAAACTCATGCTGGTAGCTTCAAGAACACTGTCCAACCATTTCGCCCTCTGTCGTCCCCTTCTCCTTGTGCCCTCCATCTTTCCCAACATCAGGGTCTTTTCCAGGGAGTCATCTCTTCTCATGAGGTGGCCAAAGTATTGGAGCCTCAGCTTCAGGATCTGTCCTTCCAGGGAGCACTCAGGACTGATTTCCTTAAGGATGGATAGGTTTGATCTTCTTGCAGTACATGGGACTCTCAAGTCTCTCCTCCAGCACCATAATTCAAAAGCATCCATTCTTCAGCGATCAGCCTTCTTTATGGTCCAGCTCTCACTTCCATACATCACTACTGGGAAAACCAGAGCTTGAACTATACGGACCTTTGTTGGCAAGGTGATGTCTCTGCTTTTTAAGACGCTGTCTAGGTTAGTCATTGCTTTTCTCCCAAGAAGCAGGCGTCTTTTAATTTCGTGACTGCTGTCACCATCTGCAGTGATCATGGAGCCCAAGAAAGTAAAATCTCTCACTGCCTCCATTTCTCCCCCTTCTATTTGCCAGGAGATGATGGGCCCAGTGGCCATGATCTTGATTTTTTTTATGTTGAGCTTCAGACCATATTTTGCGCTCTCCTCTTTCACCCTCATTAAAAGGTTCTTTAATTCCTCCTCACTTTCTGCCATCAAGGTTGTGTCATCTGCATATCTGAGGTTGTTGATATTTCTTCTGGCAATCTTAATTCCGGCTTGGGATTCATCCAGCCCAGCCTTTCGCATGATGAATTCTGCATATAAGTTATATAAGCAGGGAGACAATATACAGCCTTGCCGTACTCCTTTCCCAATTTTGAACCAATCAGTTGGTTCATGGATCACTGCCTTGCCGTGGCGAAGGGGCTTGAATAACTCAGAGAAGCTATGAACTATGCCATGCAGGGCACCCAAGATGGACAGGTCATAGTGGAGAGTTTTGACCAAACATGATCCACCTGGAGCAGGAACCAGCAAGCCACTCCAGTATCCCTGCCAAGAAAACTCCATGGACAAAGACAACAGGCACTTTTCCTTAGGATGTCCCTATTTTCACTGCTGAAAAGAAAGCAAGGTTATGCTTAAAATTCTACAAGGAAGGCTCAAGCAGTATGTGGACCGAGAACTCCCAGAAGTGCAAGCTGGATTTAGAAGAGGCAGAGGAACCAGAGACCAAATTGCAAACATGCGCTGGATTATGGAGAAAGCTAGAGAGTTCCAGAAAGACATCTACTTCTGCTTCATTGACTATGCAAAAGCCTTTGACTGTGTCGACCACGGCAAACTATGGCAAGTTCTTAAAGAAATGGGAGTGCCAGATCACCTCATTTGTCTCCTGAGAAATCTCTATGTGGGACAAGAAGCTACAGTTAGAACTGGATATGGAACAACTGATTGGTTCAAAATTGGGAAAGGAGTACGACAAGGCTGTATATTGTCTCCCTGCTTATTTAACTTATATGCAGAATTCATCATGTGAAAGGCTGGGCTGGATGAATCCCTAGCCGGAATTAAGATTGCCGGAAGAAATATCAACAACCTCAGATATGCAGATGACACAACCTTGATGGCAGAAAGTGAGGAGGAATTAAAGAACCTATCAATGAGGGTGAAAGAAGAGAGTGCAAAATATGGTCTGAAGCTCAACATCAAAAAAACGAAGATCATGGCCACTGGTCCCATCACCTCCTGGCAAATAGAAGGGGAAGAAATGGAGGTAGTGAGAGATTTTACTTTCTTGGGCTCAATGATCACTGCAGATGGTGACAGCAGCCACGAAATTAAAAGACGCCTGCTTCTTGGGAGAAGGGCAATGACAGGCCTAGACAGCATCTTGAGAAGTAGAGACATCACCTTGCCAACAAAGGTTCGTATAGTTAAAGCTATGGTTTTCCCAGTAGTGATGTATGGAAGTGAGAGCTGGACCATAAAGAAGGCTGATCGCCGAAGAATTGATGCTTTTGAATTATGGTGCTGGAGGAGACTCTTGAGAGTCCCATGGACTGCAAGAAGATCAAACCTCTCCATACTGAAGGAAATCAGCCCTGAGTGCTCACTGGAAGGACAGATTGTGAAGCTGAGGCTCCAGTACTTTGGCCACCTCATGAGAAGAGAAGACTCCCTGGAGAAGACCCTGATGTTGGGAAAGATGGAGGGCACAAGGAGAAGGGGACGGCAGAGGACGAGATGGTTGGATAGTGTTTTCGAGGTTACCAGCATGAGTTTGACCAAACTGCGGGAGGCAGTGGAAGACAGGAGTGCCTGGCGTTCTCTGGTCCATGGGGTCACGAAGAGTCGGACACGACTAAACGACTAAACAACAACAATGCAGTTATCTGACCCCCGAGCCGTCTGAAGGCAATCCTGTATGGGGAAGTTTTGGGTTAAATTATTATTATTTATTCTTTTATTTAACCTACCTGTATCGGGTAGGTTTTAATGTCTGACGTTTTATTCTGTTTTTATACATACTGGAAGCCGCCCAGGGTAGCTTTTTATATATGTTGGAAGCTTCCCAGAGTGGCTGGGGCAACCCATTAAGATGTTTGGGGTATAAATAGCAAAAATTATCATGACAGAACGGGACGTCCCTGTTTTCATCAGAGAAATGTTGGAGGGTATGGTAGGATGCCCTTATTTTCAACGGAGAAATTTTGGAGGGAATGGAGTTATCCGACCCCTGAGCCATCTGAAGGCAATCCTGTATGGGGAAGTTTTGCATTTTTTAAACATTTAATTATGTCTTTTATATATGTTGGAAGCTGCCCAGAGCGGCTGGAGCAACCCAGTAAGATGTGTGGGGTCTAAGTAGCAAAAATTATCATTGTGGAACGGGACGTCCCTGTTTTCACCAGAGAAATGTTGGAGGGTACGCTGTCCCACCTGATTGCTCTGAGTTCCCATCACATCAAAGCTCTCATCAAAGACTCTGAAATTCCACAGGCTGGAAAAGGAGGTGCGTTTTGGAGGCCGGTGGTCTCTCCGGCTAATCCCCCTCTTTCCCGTCTGCTTTGCATGTGGGTGATTTAAAGGCCTGGCCTGGAAAGTATTGTGTCTGCACCCCCCCCTTGCTTTATTCTCCTCTCCATCTCTGCCATCTCTCCTCCTGCCCCTAAAACTGTGTTCCACTTCCTGCCTGCAACTAATCTGAACCTCCACGGAAACATCTGAGAGGAATTTGCCCCAATAAAACAGGAAACTTTCTCATACCCTCGCAAAGAGAGGGAGAGAGAGAGAGAACATTGGAAGACGTTCCGGCGAAAGAGGAGTGGAATTTAAAACTACTTTAATGAATGTTAGAACGATGTCGGATAGAAATTTAGTGGTTTCCAGCTTTAATGCTTTAAGAGAATATGGGAAAAAAGGTTTAGAAACAGGTTAAAATTTATTGATAAGGACTTGCTGAACTAACAATTTGAATTGGAATACAAAAAAGGGAGGGACGAGGAGGTCTGGGAAATAAGTTAATGGAAAATAAGTAATGGAAATTCTGTGTGTTTTTAATTATTTTCATTTTTGTTCTTTTTTCTTTTTGATTTTTATTGTATTAATATTGAAAACTTTAACAAATATCTTTTTTTTAAAAAAAGGAATTTAAAACTACGGGACTTGTATGGAGACGGCAAAATGGACGGCAAAAATAAGAGACCCAAAAGACAAAAGCATTTGTGGAAGAGCGGAGAAGCTTTTCGGATTATCTGGGAAAATATTACAGCCAAAGGAAATCGCAGGCAGTACGGGAAATATAGGCAAAGGAACGAGAACAATAAAGGAATGTAATGCACCAACATACTTATATGTTAATATACTTATATGTTAATAAGTATTACGTTTAAGATAAAGGATTTGAACAGAAACATCATGGAAGTTAAGAATGGGGAATCAAAATGCTAAGTGAATATTGTAAGGAAACAACGATATTTGTTAAGCTGTATTATTATTATTTGTTAAATTTGCATACCATCCTATACCTGTAGATCTCAGCGCGGTTGACAGCATAAAATACAATATAAAAAACACAAAATACATAATGAAAACCAAAACAGACTTAGTTGTTTCTGCTATGGACCATAAGGGACATTTGATGCTGACAGCCCACTGCCCCCTAGTGGCCACACAGGGGAGGAAGCTCACAAAATGCGCCTCTTTTTTAAAATAAAAATAAAAATACTGTACACAGAATTCTGCAGGGATCCTGAAGGTCATGTAATAATAATAATAATAATAATTTATTATTTGTACCCCGCCCATCTGGTTGGGTTTCCCCAGCCACTCTGGGCGGCTTCCAACAAAGATGAAAGATACACATATTAAAAACTTCCCTGAACAGGGCTACCTTCAGATGTCTTCTGAATGTCAGGTAGATGTTTATCGCTTTGACATCTGATGGGAGGGCGTTCCACAGGGTGGGCACCACCACCGAGAAGGCCCTCTCCTGGTTCCCTGTAACTTGGCCTCTCGCAGTGAGGGAACCGCCAGAAGGCCCTCGGAGCTGGACTTCAGTGTCCGGGCAGAATGATGGGGGTGGAGACGCTCCTTCAGATATACTGGACCGAGGCCGTTTAGGGCTTTAAAAGTCAGCACCAACACTACTTGGGGCTACCTTTGAAGGTCCCCGGAAACTACAACTAATCCAGAATGCGGCAGCCAGACTGGTGACTGGGAGCGGCCGCCAAGACCACATAACACCAGTCTTGAAAGACCTACATTGGCTCCCAGTACGTTTCCGAGCAGAATTCAAAGTGCCGGTGCTGACTTTTAAAGCCCTAAACGGCCTCGGTCCTGTATACCTGAAGTAGCATCTCCACCCTCATTGTTCAGCCCAGACACTGAGGTCCAGCTCTGAGGGCCTTCTGGCGGTTCCCTCACTGCAAGAAGCGAGGTTGCAGAGAACCAGGCAGAGGGCCTTCTCGGTGGTGGCGCCCACCCTGTGGAACGCCCTCCCACTAGATGTCAAAGAGAACAACAACTACCAGACTTTTAGAAGACATCTGAAGGCTGCCCTGTTTAGGGAAGCTTTTAATGTTTAACAGACCACTGTATTTTAATACTTGGTTGGTAGCCGCCCAGAGTGGGTGGGGAGACCCAGCCAGATGGGCGGGGTATAAATAATAAATTATTATTATTACAGTGGTACCTTGGGATGCGAACGGGATCCGTTCCAGAGCCCCGTTCGCATCCTGAACGCAACGTGAGCCGCGACGGCGTGTCTGTGCCCGTGTGGGTCACGTTTTGCTGCTTCCGTGCATGCGAATGATGTCATTTTGAGCACCTGCACATGTGCGAGCGGCGAGACCCGGAAGTAACGCGCTCTGTTACTTCCAGGTTGCCGCGGAGCCCAACTCGAATGCGCTCAACCCAAAGCACATTCAAACCGATGTAAGACTGTATTATTATTATTATTATTAATTATTAGGTCAGCCGCTGTGTCTCAGTTTGACCTACCTCACAGGCTTGCTGTGGGGACTAAATAAACAGTGTACAATACTCATTGCAAAGCATTGGAAGACACAAGACCTACCCACTCTGGAAGAATGGCAGATGCAAGTAATGGACTACATGGAAATGGCGGAAATGACTGGCAGAATCCGAGAACAGGGAGAAGAGTTGGTGGAAGAAGATTGGAGGAAATTTAAAATTTATTTACAGAAACATTGTAAAATTTTTGAATGTTAATGGCATTGAAATGAACTGAAGGGGTTCTAGCAACAAGGTAAAAAATAAGATTGGATTGATAATAGATAAATTAATTGGATATGAATTTGCTGAACTAATTTTCAAAAGGGATACAAAAAAGGGAGATGTGAGGAAATCAGGAAAATAAGTGAATCAAAGATGAGAAATTAAAAAGCGGGATTTTTGTGGTTTTTTTAATGTGCTTTTTCTTTTCTTTTTGTTTTTCTTTTTTCTTTTTTTTCTAAGTTAAACTTTTGTATTTTTTTGTATTTTATAACTTTATATTTTTGTGTATGTGTTTTTTCCTTTTTCCGTTTGTTGTTATTCTTAAAACTTAATAAAATATCATTAAAAAAACAAACCAGTGTACGCCGCCTTGAGCTCCTTAGAGCGGAAAAGGTGGGATATTTAAAGCAGCAAATCAATAAATATATCCCGCAAGCGAATGAAGGCTTAAAAGCACTCACTGCTCCATGAACTTCAGGGTCAACACAGTGGTGGTGCGAGCCACGGCCTGGATTTCGGACGCTCCGTGGCAGCTGTAGGAATTGCCGCAGTGTGCGTATATCCCTGCCAGTTCGGTGGCCCCTTCCGCAATGGCCTTGGCGAGCTCAAGGGCAGCGGGGTCCGAATGCCTCAGGCCGGCTGGAATTAAAGCGGAGAAAAAGGGATGGGAGAGGTACAGCACATAAGTTTTCTGGCTGGTGTCCGTTGGGACTTGATAGGGCGGAAAGCAAACTATGGCAAGTTCTTAAAGAAACGGGAGTGCCTGATCACCTCATCTGTCTCCTGAGAAATCTCTATGTGGGACAAGAAGCTACAGTTAGAACTGGATATGGAACAAGTGATTGGTTCGAAATTGGGAAAGGAGTACGACAAGGCTGTATATTGTCCCCCTGCTTATTTAACTTATATGCAGAATTCATCATGCGAAAGGCTGGGCTGGATGAATCCCGAGCCGGAATTAAGATTGCCGGAAGAAATATCAACAATCTCAGATATGCAGATGACACAACCTTCATGGCAGGAAGTGAGAAGGAGTTAAAGAATTCCCTTAAAGTACACCCTTACTGCTTTCACAGTAATTAAGCCCTCGCTTTACTGGCCGAGGGAGCCAGCGTACAGCTTCCGGGTCATGTGGCCAGCATTACTAAGCCGCTTCTGGTGAACCAGAGCAGAGCACGGAAACGGCGTTTACCTTCCCGCCGGAGCGGTACCTATTGATCTACTTGCACTTTGACGTGCTTTCAAACTGCTAGGTTGGCAGGAGCAGGGACAGAGCAACGGGAGCTCACCCCATCGCGGGATTCGAACCGCCGACCTTCTGATCAGCAAGTCCTAGGCTCTGGGGTTTAACCCACAGTGCCACCCGCGTCCCTTTACCTTTTTACCTTACTGCAAATAGAGCCACAAGACGAGTCTTACAACCACTTCTGGGTCAAATGCTGGTAGACTTAGAGTGTCTTCTCTGGTTGCAGAACAACCACAAATAATAGCCTTTCCCTTCTGTTCTCCAGGGAGTAACGCCGTTTACCTTCCCGCCGGAGTGGTACCTATTTATCTACTTGCACATTGACGTGCATTCGAACTGCTAGGTGGCCAGGAGCAGGGATCGAACGACAGGATCTCACCCCGTTGCGGGGATTTGAACCACCGACCTTCTGATCGGCAAGTCCTAGGCTCTGTGGTTTAACCCACAGCGCCACCCGCATCCCTGGTATTAAGTTCCGCGCCCCAAAATGAGATGCCCTGCACCAGCCACCCTGGCAGAGCGGGTGCTGGCCTGTCCCTGGCCAGAGCCCACAGTACCTCGGTGGTTTTCGCAGTCGATCTTTAGCCACACTTTCCAACGTTTCCCATGGCGCAAGGGCCTGTTCTTCAGGAGGGACAGCGCTGCGTGGCTGTCCACGAGGACATGGAAGGCATCCAGCCTCTCGGCCAAGGCTGCACATTCTTCCACCTTGTCAAAAGGCAGAGGGTAAGCATAGAGGATGTCGTCAAAGCCGCCATCGGCGAAGAACCGGCCTTCGGCCAATGTGGACACCACAATCTTCCTCATGGTGCCTCCGGTCATAAGACTTCCACCCTCCCTGAGGGAAGAACGCAATTACAATTATTATATATCTTCATTTCCCCCTATAATATTTACAATTTAAAGTACAGTGGTACCTTGGTTCTCAAACGCCTTGGTACTCAAACAACATGGAACCCAAATACTGCAAACCCGGAAGTAAGTGTTCCGGTTTGCGAACGTTTTTCGGAAGTTGAACGTGCTCCGCTTTGAGTCTTACACTTCCGATTTGAGTGCCACACTTCTGTTTTGAGTGTTACGCTGAGGTCTGTCTGTTTTTCCTCTTTATTTTGTGTTTTTGTTTTTGTGGCTCTTTTTCATTTTGTTTTTGTAACTGTGTGGAACCCAGTTCAGCTACTGATGGATTGATTGTGTGACTGCAGTACATTGTTTATTTGCTTTCATTTTATGGATCAATGGTCTTGTTAGAGAGTAAAATTCATCTGAAATTGCTGTTTTAGGGGTTGTTTTTGAAAGTCTGGAATGGATTAATCCGTTTTGCATTACTTTCTATGGGAAACCACGCCTTGGTTTTGGAACACTTTGGTTATGGAACGGACTTCCAAAACGGATTAAATTTGAGAACCAAGGTACCACTGTACTCGTTTTTACATCCTTAAGATATCAGTGACTTCCGTTCTACTCTTTCCACACACTCCCAAGCAGCCCCGGGCTCTGGCAACCCACATTACACCACTGCCATAAACTGGATCTGCAAAACCATAAAGGCTTTTCTCTGTCGAAATTGACCGGGAAGATTAGACACCAAGAAGACAAATTTTTTAGAAATGAATAGATTAACTTTACAGAATGTATGAAGGGGCATTGCAAACATTTAAAAATGTTAGTAGGATTGGATTAGCACTTGTAATATAATTTGATGAAGGGTATTGAAAAAGGAGACTTAATAGATTGGATAAAAGGATAGAAATGCAATAAATCCTTGGGAATTTCCTTCTGGGGCTTCTAGGGTGGCAACACAACGCGAAACCTATCCTTTCTCCTACACGAGAGACCAATTACCAAGTCAGTTCGGGAAACCCAGGCAAGGAATCCACGGGCTGCTTAGACGGTCTCCCAGCAGATTAGCAAAATGTGGAACAGATCTGGTGAGCTCAAGATACAAAATTCCTGCAAAAAAGCAAGGGGCAGGGTGGGCTATAAACGGATGATTATAAACAAATAATAGGGTAATATGCGAAGATTGGGGAGAAAGCTTTGCAAAGTTTGGAGCAGATTTCAAGCCGTCAGTGCGGGATTTCGATATCCGGTTCCTTTTTCAGGATTCAGAATTCGATTTACAGTGGTACGCTAGTTCTCAAGCTTAATTCGTTCCGGAAGTCCGTTCCAAAACCAAAGCGTTCCAAAACCAAGGCGCGCTGTAATGCGAAACGGATTAATCCGTTCCAAATTTTTAAAAACAACCCCTAAAACAGAAATTTAACATGGATTTTACAATCTAACGAGACCACTGATCCATAAAATGAAAGCAATAAACAATGTGCTGCAGTCACACAATCAATGAATCAGTAGCTGAACCGGGTTCCACATCGTCACAAAAACAAAACAAAATGAGCCACAAAAACAAAAATTCAAAATAAACAGCAAAAACAGACAGACCTCAGTGTAACACTCAAATCAGAAGCGTAACACTCAAAACGGAGCACATTTGGCTTCCGAAAAAAGTTCACAAACTGGAACACTTACTTCCGGGTTTGCAGTGTTTGGGTTCCAAGTTGTTTGAGTATCAAGGCATTTGAGAACCAAGGTACCACAAAAATGAAAGCAAGAAGAATTACCGACAAAAGAAGAATGGAGGATGAAATTGATGGACTATGCAGAATTGGATAAACTAACCGGAAGAATTCGAAACCTGCGGGACCAGAGATTCACAGAAGACTGGTGTAAATTTACGGACTATTTGAAAAGTAATTGTGATGACCAGATTACGTTTGTAGGTTTGCAAGACGTTTTGTGAGGTAAATTATTTGAATTATTGCAAAAATGGTTAAAGAGGTGGATTGTGAGTTAAGATAATTAAAGGCAATAGGAATTTAAGAAATGCAGAAGAAATTATAAAAATGGTGGATCATCAGAGGTGCTGATGGAAGTCCAAAAATATTGTATAAGATGTGAAGTTCTGTGGAATGTATAATAATTGGTATGTTGAAATTAATAAAAATTATATATATATAAAAGAGAACCATGGTACCAGTGTACTTGACCTGCCAAATTGCAAGCGAGATGGTAATGTGATCTCTCTCTCCGCCCCTCCTGTAATTTATTATTACAATCCAATATGGCGCCACTCACAGCGTTTTGTGGGTTTTCATGTGAGGCCTCAAGACCACGCCCAGGGCCTTGCAGCGGTCCTTCATCTTCTCGGCGTTCCTCTTTGCCGTGTCCAGGTCCACGGTGAATGCCGGGCTCGGCAGCTCTTCCACGGGTCTCCCAGTCCACATCTGTCAGGAGGAGAAACTTAGCAGGAGACCCACGCGAATGGCACAAATGATGCTTAAAGGTAAAGGGACCCCTGACCATTAGGTCCAGTTGCGGACGACTCTGGGGTTGTGGCGCTCATCTCGCTTTACTGGCCAAGGGAGCCGGCGTACAGCTTCCGGTCATGTGGCCAGCATGACTAAGCCACTTCTGGCGAACCAGAGCAGCGCACGGAAACGCCGTTTACCTTCCCGCTGAAGTGGTACCTATTTATCTACTTGCACTTTGACGTGCTTTCGAACTGCTAGGTTGGCTGGAGCAGGGACCGAGCAACGGGAGCTCACCCCGTGGCGGGGATTCGAACCACCAACCTTCTGATCAGCAAGCCCTAGGCTCTGTGGTTTAACCCACAGCGCAACACCCAAATGGAAAGCTCAACTGGTGCTATCAGAGCATGGTGCTAATAACCCCAAGGTTGCAGCTATCACCAGATCCTGGTTTAATGACTGACCTGCCTGCCGGTGACCAAAGCCTCCTTCCTGACATGCAAGGTCTAAACCCAAAGCAGGGAACCGCCAGCCCTCCAGGTGATGCTGAACTACAACTCCCATCAGCCCTAGCAGGCATGGCTAGTGGTCAGGGATGATGGGAGCTGTAGTTCAGCAGAATCAGCCTGCATAGCTTAGAGCAGCTGTTCTCAACCTGTGGGTCCCCAGATGTTGTTGGACTACAACTCCCATCATCCTTGAGCTCTGGCCTTCCTAGCTAGGGGTGATGGGAGTTGTAGTTCAACAACATCTGGGGACCCACAGGTTGAGAAAGGCTGGCTTAGAGCGTGGCGCTGATAACGACAAGGTGGCAGGTTTGATCCCATTTGAGACAGCTGCATATTCCTCCATTGCAGAGGGTCGGACTAGATCAGGCATTGGCAAACTTGGCCCTCCAGGTGTTTTGGAACTACAATTCCCATCATCCCTGACCACTGGTCCTATTAGCTATGGATGATGGGAATTGTAGTCCCAAAACAGCTGGAGGGCCAAGTTTGGCCATCACTGATCTAATCAATGCAAACCTGCGGCAAAGCAGGAATCTTTTGCCCAACGTAGCCTGTTAGCCACTGGGCAACCCAGCCAGATGGACGGGGTATATATAATAAAATTATAATTAAAATTATGTTGGGTGCCCACCAACTCGTCTCCTCCTCCTTGAGAGACAAGGGATGCATCCGTATTTTCTCGTGTCTCTGATCTTTGAGAATAAGCAAAAATCTTATCGGAAAACTCTCCTGACGATCTTGTTCTCTGAACCCCAGTGCAAAGGAGAGGAAGGTACGAAAGAACAGTGGCAAGAAAAATTGATTACTTATGCAGAATTGGCTAAATTGCGAGACGAGGACAATTGTGACTTTAAGGAAGAATGGGAGCTTTTTTACAAATTATCTAAAAAGACAACAAAATGAACTGGACTCCTTGGCAGGGTTCGAATACACATACACAAATTTATTGGTTGATAACATGATAGATAGATCATGTAAGGATATGTACAAGCTTATAACAGGCAAAGAATAATATGTGCTACGAAATCAGAGAGAGGAGCTGAGGGGAGTCTGAGGGGGGGAGGGTTTGATGGGGTGGGAAAAAAGGGGGGAAATAATGAATATGGTATATTTTGAAATTTTTTTTTTGCTGAAATTGTTAATAAAAATATTTTAAAAACAAAAACAAAGGGCAGGAAGGGATCTTGAAAGAGGCCAAGAGAACAGTCGGACAGCACAATAGTATTCTTGGCTACTTCAGGGAAACAAGACAATTTTGCATTTGAGGCTCAATGAAAGGGAAGGGAAATTTATCCCTCTGCAACAAGAAATGGAAGGTTTTCTTTTAACCTGCCAGCCTGTCTTGAGACACTTAAGGAAACGGAATGAAATCTTAATTTGGAAAGAATAAGTGTACCTCTTAGCAGAGTTGCTTTCGCTCAAATCCAGCTGCTCTTAAGTTGGGATAAAGTCCACTTTTGCAGCATAGAGACAGCTGGTGGCTGAGGTCATATGACATGGGGGCGGGACATTGGGGGAGTGTTGGCTGTGCTGGGAGCCCCATTGGCTTAGCCAAAGGGGGTGCAAAAACCACCTCTGCTTCCTATTGAATTAACCGCTTGCCACTCCAAAACCAAAACACAAAAACCGACATAAGTTCATGCAGAAAAGCAGCTCTAACGCTTGCATGTCTGTGCACTGGTCAAAAGACATTTTGCAAAACTCAAGAAAGGAAAAGGACTTTGTTTTTGTTTTTTTAAACGAGGAAATGTTTAATGCACACTTTGCAAGCTTTGTGTATAGGATTTTACATTAGTTGATCTTCTAAAGGTCACTTGTAACAACAACACGAATAAGGTTTCAAAATTGGACGGTTAAGAAAATAAGATTTTACAGACATGCATGAATAAGTATATAATAATGGAACCAGGAGGGGGAGTGGGGGGAAGTCAATTAAGATGCATTATTTAAATTTTTGATAATGGTGTTCTTTTTTTATTATAAAATTAATAAATTGTATCTAGCTTTGCACAAATGGCTTAGGATATTTAACCTTGGGTCCTTTTTCTTCTGCTATCAGTGCGACTGAGTTTAGTGCCTCAATAAGTCTGATGAGGAGGACTGTGGTTCCCGAAAGCTTGCGCCACTACAACCGACGCGTGAGCCTTTAAGATGTCACAAAAGTCTTATATAAAACAAAGAGACTTGTGTCACCTTAAACTGTATAAAAATCATACAGCTGCGCCCCTGATGCTGTATAAAATTTTAGTGAATGGTGCCGCTCAAATTGCTTAAAAATCTTCGCTGTTATATCCTTCTTCTGGTTTTCATAAAGTTTCAAGTCGTCTCGGGGAGGGTCTCTTGCAAAGAAACAAATGATGGCAGTTTGGGGGCGAATGCAAAGCCCCCATAGATAGTGGGGATGCCTAGAAGGTTGCCAACTTTTTCCAAAGAAGATTGGCAAGTTAAATTAAAGGAATATGGTGAAATGGCAAAATTGACAGTGAGACTAAGAGGAAGAGACGACAATTAATTTAAAGAAGATTGGAAGGACTTTATTGCATATACAGTGGTACCTCGGGTTACATATGCTTCAGGTTACATACGCCTCAGGTTACAGACTCCGCTAACTCAGAAATAGTACCTCGGGTTAAGAACTTTGCTTCAGGATGAGAACAGAAATTGTGCTCCGGCGGCGCGGCGGCAGCAGGAGGCCCCATTAGCTAAAGTGGTGCTTCAGGTTAAGAACAGTTTCAGGTTAAGTATGGACCTCCAGAACAAATTAAGTACTTAACCCGAAGTACCACTGTATACAGAAGCAATGTACAAAGGTTAATACATTAGCAGGGTTCTAGAACTACTAAAGGTAAAGGTAAAGGTACCCCTGCCCGTACGGGCCAGTCTTGACAGACTCTGGGGTTGTGCGCCCATCTCACTTAAGAGGCCAGGGGCCAGCGCTGTCCGAAGACACTTCCGGGTCACGTGGCCAGCGTGACAAAGCTGCATCTGGCGAGCCAGAGCTGCACACGGAAACGCCGTTTACCTTCCCGCTGGTAAGCGGTCCCTATTTATCTACTTGCACCTGGAGGTGCTTTCGAACTGCTAGGTTGGCAGGCGCTGGGACCGAGCAGCGGGAGCGCACCCCGCCGCAGGGATTCGAACCGCCGACCTTTTGATCGGCAAGTCCTAGGCACTGAGGCTTTAACCCACAGCGCCACCTGTGTCCCACTCTAGAACTACTAGACAGCATCTTAAAAAGCAGAGACATCACCTTGCCAACAAAGGTCCATATAGTCAAAGCTTTGGTTTTCCCAGTAGTGATGTATGGAAGTGAGAGCTGGACCATCAAGAAGGCTGATCGCCGGAGAATGGATGTTTTTGAATTATGGCGCTGGAGGAGACTTTTGAGAGTCCCATGGACTGCAAGAAGATCAAACCTCTCCATTCTGAAGGAAATCAGCCCTGAGTGCTCACTGGAAGGACAGATCCTGAAGCTGAGGCTCCAAGACTTTGGCCACCTCAGGAGAAGAGAAGACTCCCTGTAAAAGACCCAGATGTTGGGAAAGATGGAGGGCACAAGGAGAAGGGGACGACTAAGGATGAGATGGTGGGACAGTGTTCTCGAAGCTACCAGCATGAGTTTGACCAAACTGTGGGAGGCAGTGGAAGACAGGTGTTAAGTTGTGGGTGAACATATCAGACGAGACAGCGATTCTTCAAACAGCTCTTGTTTATTCACAAGAAAGAACAGAACTGAACTGAAGGGTTCAGTCAACCTGCTTATATAGAGCTCCAGTACAACATTACTGTAACAACTTTCTAAAACTATCCAATCACTGAACATCACTTTCGATCCTTCATTTGCATAACTATGTACAGTATCCCCCTGCTGGCCCAGGGTGAGAACTTCAGTACATAACAACAGGAGTGCCTGGCGTGCTCTGATCCAGGGGGTCACGAAGAGTCGGACACGACTAAATGACTAAACAACAAAGAACTACTTGTAATTTTATTATGAATGGACAATAAGTAATTTTAATGGTTTTTTAATTTACAATGGACATGTGGTATGTTGATAAATAATGGAACCAAGGAAGGGACTAGGGGGGAGTCAATTTTTTGGTTTGGTTTTGAATTTGTATTGTTGTTTTATTTTTGTTATTTTGGGGAATTTAATAAAAAATATTCCCAAAAAATAGAAGGTTGCCAACTTTTTCGGCGGCCCCTGCTCCTCTGCCCTCCTTCCTCCAGCATGCAGCATCTTGCTGCTCGCCAGCACCACCAAAGCCTCCTAGTATGCTCCCTTCAGTTAAAAAATATTGCAAGATCTCCCCCCCCCCCCGTCCCAATATATTCATCCCAGGGCTTCTGCAATCCCCAGCTCTTCAGTGCATGCCGGGAAGGATGGGGTTAACTCTGCCTTCAACTGAGATTTCAGAACGAGGCTGTCGAGAGAAAGAGCCGATTGCGCCCGACCGCGCAACTTCTGCGCCTCGTCCGGGAGGAGAGCCGCAGAGCTGCTCCGGACCGGGAGCACTTAATGAACGCGCATGCGCGAGCTGGCCCCGTCCGCTGGCGTTTATTCTTGTGGTAGCTGTCTCGCCCGCGCGCCCTTCTTTTCTAAGGGATGGCTGCGCAGCGCCACCTGCCGGCAGGAGCGAGGAGAGCACAGGCTCGTTCCGCCTCTCTGACCGCTGCTGCAACCCATTGCAAGTTCTGGGATTTTGCAGAGCAGAGTGCAAAATAAAATAAAATAGAATAAAATAATGCACGGTGAGCGGTTTTTTGCAGCTCTTGCACGGTTGCAATTCCGGAGGAAAGGCATTTTGCAGCTGCAAAGCCCCCGTTGCAAGTGCCAGCATTTTCCTGCCTGCAAGATTTGGAAGGAGAGAGGGAGAGAAAGCAAAGGGGATGCATTTCTCCCCGGGCAGGCAGCTCCGGGAGGCAGCAGGAGCAGGAAAGCAGAGCTGGGCGGGATGCAAACTCTTGCAAAGGCGGAGTCAGGACCAGAAAAGGGCCATTGAAAGCCCTTCTGCTGCCTACAGCCACACCACCCTGAATGCACCCGATCCCGTCTGATCTCGGAAGTTAAGCAGGGTCGGGCCTGGTTAGTACTTGGATGGGAGACCGCCTGGGAATACTGGGTGCGGTAGGCATTTTTGCAATTTCCCCTTTTGCAACGCAGACCGAGGAAGCCTCTCCTTTTTATCAAGCCCACGGGCTTTTGCCTTGAAAGTCACATTTGATGCAAAGGTGGCTGGGAAATGCTCTCTCTCTTTTGTGTCACAATTCCCCCTGAAATTGCAGCCAGTTACAGCCACGACTGCTCCTGCCAACCTAGCAGTTTGAAAGCACCTCAAAGTGCAAGTAGATAAATAGGTACCACTCTGGCGGGAAGGTAAACGGCGATTCCGTGCGCTGCTCTGGTTCGCCAGAAGCGGCTTAGTCATGCTGACCACATGACCCGGAAGCTGTATGCCGGCTCCCTTGGCCAATAAAGCAAGATGAGCGCCGCAACCCCAGAGTCGGTCACGACTGGACCTAATGGTCAGGGGTCCCTTTACCATTTTACAGCCACGACCCGAATGGGAAATTCATGCATGGGAAAAATCGGCATCAAATATCCCTTTTAAGGTGTCAAAACAGTCTTCAGATTTTGATAAAAAAGAGATGGTTCCTGAGCTCTGAGATAGGAAAGTCGAAGTGACAATCAATGGGAGCAAAAGCAAGAATCTCACTATACATGACATTTCCAGGTAGTCTCCCATCCAGACCTGACCCTGCTTAACTTCCAAAATTAGATGGCACCCAATGACATAACTCTAGATGCAGCTGCTGTTTGTAGGCTCACAGAACTGTCATTTTTTATTTTTGCATTTGCACTTCCATTTTTCCAAAAATCTACGGGTCTCTGAGTCACCTGGAAAGGCAGATTTGATGCCAGTTGCAACCTGATTTTTTTTCACCTGCATGCACCCCGCATTCCAGATGCACGCAAGGAGGTGTGCTTCCTAACCTGTCTGCAATTTCAGGAGAAATTGCGAAATGGGGTGAGACGATCACCCTTGAATGAGGATGCAGGTGGAGAGCTTTTTAGCGCCCCAAACCCAAGCTTGCGGAGCTGCACGTGAGATCCCCAGAGACATCTTGATGCTTGTTGCATGTCTGAACCTAGAGCCACGTGTTTCTGCAAAAACAGGCCGCAGGAACCATTTCCTTGCTCCAAAAGTGTTAAGCCGCTGGAGCTCCCAGCTGCCTTTTCAATCTCTGGCTCTGCTTTTACAATATGGACATTGCTCCTTAAACCGGGCGATTGCTTCTTTCTTTCCCAAATCTGCCTGCCTCTTGAGCACTGGGGCTTTACATGGGACATTGTGACACGGCCCAAAGGCAGGGCCGCAAAAACTTAAATTAACAAAACCTGTGAAGGAAGGTGACGACAGGTGACCTCACCTAGGCCCGAAGTCACCCCCCACCAAAGCAGTCTCGGAGCTTTTCAAAATCATTTTCTCAGCAGCTAAGCATCAGAAACATTCCGCTTGCTGTAACTAAAAAGATTGCAACAAAGGTAGGGAACACAGTTCATTGTTTCTCAGGCCTTTCTGATGCCTTCTGGCCTTGCTAAAGAACCACATTGCAACTTCCTTTCTGTCCGGGAACCAGGCCAGAGATTGAAACATCTGAACACTCTGAAACCCTTTCCTGGGAAGAGTCCCAAGAGTCCCAAGACAGCTTTCTGTTCATGCTCAGAAGACTCCTGAGGGAGGAGAAAGGGGGAGGGATCTGGAAGGGGTATATATCCTTGTGCACATGACTGTGAACTTCGTGCATGCTTTTTGTGACTTATCACACTTGCTCCTTCTACCAGTTCATGGATGGTAGAAATAAAAGCCTTTTCTCCGAAACTATTCCTTGAGTGTCTGTTGACTCCCACTTCCCTTTCCCAGGCGCAATATTTTTCCCACCCGAGGGCAAAGCCTCATAAGGCTACAACATAACTCTAGATGCAGCTGCTGTTTATAGGGTCATGGAAATGTCATGTTTGGGTTTTTTGCATTTCCACTTCCATTTTTCCAAAAATCTGCGGGCCTCTGAGTCATCTGGAAAGGCAGATTTGATGCCTAAAGTTGCAACCTGATTTTTTTTCACCTGCATGCACCCCACATTCCAGATGCACGCAAGGAGGTGTGCTTCCTAACCTGTCTGCAATTTCAGGAGAAATTGCGAGATGGGGTGAGACGATCACCTTTGAATGAGGATACAGGTGTTCACTTGGAGAGCTTTTTAGCGCCCCAAACCCAAGCTTGCAGAGCTGCACGTGAGAGTCCCAGAGACATCTTGATGCTTGTTGCATGTCTGAACCTAGAGCCACGTGTTTCTGCAAAAACAGGCCGCAGGAACCATTTCCTTGCTCCAAAAGTGTTAAGCCTCTGGAGCTCCCAGCTGCCTTTTCAATTTCTGGCTCTGTTTTTACAATATGGACATTGCTCCTTAAACCGGGCGATTGCTTCTTTCTTTCCCAAATCTGCCTGCCTCTTGAGCACTGGGGCTTTACATGGGACATTGTGACACGGGCCCAAAGGCAGGGACACAAAACCTGAAATAAACAAAACCTGGAACTGTGGAAATGCACGATTCACTTCGATGGGAGCTTATCAGGGGCGCCGACTTATAAAAAATATTGGGGGGGCCCATACCGACTTATAAAAAATATTGGGGGGGGCCCAAGACCCCCAAACCGCTGCTGCTGGGGGAACGAAAGGGGCGAGCCCCGGGCTGCCCTTGTTGGTTTCTGCTTTCTTCTCTGTGCAGCGAAGTGCTTGTCACGAGACAGGTGTTTACATTCCACAGAGTCTGTACTGTTGGAGGTTTTCCCACGGGAATAGGAGACTGGATATGACGTACACTGGTTTCCTGTTTTTCACTGTTCTTTGCAGTTTCAGTTTGTGATTCTCTCCGTGCTTTAGAGGAGAGATGACGCTTTCTCTGCTCCGGCAGAGGGAAAATGTTTTTTCTGTAACTTACCAGCTTTGAACTGTAAATAAAGTAGTATAGAGCATGTTGGCTCATACTTCTCATCATTCCGCTGTGCACTGGACACTGCTTATCCCCTACATTTGGTTCCGGGCCCAGAAAAACGCAGTGTTTTGAGAATGGACTTCAGAAGTCGGGCTCCTGGCAAAGGAACAAAGGAGCAAAGAAACGGAGAGCCGGCAAAGCATCGGAACAGCGGCAGAGGCACGGATCGCACGGTATCTGCTCTGCGCGTCAAAATGATTGATGAAGGTATGTGCTACTGCTCCGGGCAGCCTGCCAGCTTCTAATTAATGGCTTTATGGCTGGACTTTGAACTTTTAATAGCCGGTTTTTGCCGTGGCACAGGCAAATGGCTAAAAGCAAGATTTCCTATGCTGGGGGAAATCGAAAGTAACTTTTAGAAGTGCTGTTGTTTCAAAGCAGCTGCAGATGTGACGCAGCAAGAATTAAAGGGCAGTAGAGAAAGCACTTGGGGACTTTCGCTTTTGAACTTGCTTTTGGAATGCAGTTTGAAGCAGCTGCAGATAAGCAAAGCAAATAAACAGAAGAGCGGCACAGGCTCATAGGCAGAGGCTGTTTTGATTTGCCTTTGGATTGAAGCAGCTGTACACAGAAGCAGCATGTATACAGCAGCTTGATTTAAAGCAGCATAGATGACGCAAGAGGCAAATGCCAAAGTCATGATGGCTAGCTGCAGAAGGCTGGATGAAGCAAGTGGGGAATTTGATACCACTGATCAGCCAAATGCTCAACTCACAGTAGCCTGTGATACTGCCATGATTCAGAATGAAGCAGATCGGCGGGGTGCTAGCTGCATCAACAAGGGGGAGACTTCACAGTCGTCATCCCATAGTGCAGTGGAACCACCAGATGGCGCCAAAGCTTTGAGGGCAGTGAAATGCTACTCGTGTGGACGTCTAGGCCATATGAAGAGGGAATGCAAATATCCCAGGGCCAAGACTGAGCAGCGCAGCGGAAGCTCATCGCGTGGAAAAGGCCAGAGCAAAGGCAAAGGTCCGGTGTCCAGGACAACGCAGCACAAGGCAATGGTCTCACGCTACGCTCCAAAGGTTGCAGAGGTCCAGAAGACGTCTAGATCTTTCTTCGTTGTTGATTCAGCTGCAACACATCACATGTGCAACGATAAGAGACTGTTCGTGTCTTTTACACCGCAGGAAGGTGCAATTCACCAGGCGGATGACCACACTATCCCCAGTAAAGGCTACGGAACTGTTGTTCTTCACAGTTTGGACTTATCGATACAGGATGTTCTTTATGTGCCGGATGCGAAACATAATCTGCTCAGCGTTGGACAGCTGATTGAGAAGAAGATTGACGTTTCCTTTAAAAACAATAGATGCATCATCACCAAGAAAAATGATTATCAATTGTATGCTGAATTTGTTGGTCGTTTGTTTGTTTTGTATTATGATGATGTTGTGCAGGATGACACTTGTTGCATTGCAGGTACTAACAAAAGTTTGCATGCAGAATGTATTCACGATTTTCATCGAAAATTTGGTCATTTGCATTTTGAGGCAGTATCTAAAATGCCTGCCTTGGTTGAAGGTATGACTATTAAACCCTGCAGGTACCACATGAAGTGCAAGGCATGCGCAGCAAACAAGGTGAAAATGGCTGCGAAAGGTAAGGTGTCTAGTAGGCAAGCTACAGAACCATACCAAATTATTCATGCTGATTTGGTTGGACCACTAGCGCCCTCTTTGGGTGGGAATAGGTACTTCATGGTTCTCCTTGATGCATTTTCCAGGTATATTTTTGTGTACAATCTCAAGCAGAAATCAGAGGCTTTTCCTAGGTTCAAGGAATTCTGTGCTTGGTTGGGAAATGTGCATGGTAAGAAGATAAAAATTCTTTTCACTGACCGGGGGGGAGAATTCACTTCTCAGCAGTTTGAAGCTTTTCTGGCTGAGAAAGGAATTCAACACGATTTGTCTAGTCCTCGCTCGCCATGGCAGAATGGACTTGCGGAACGAGCAAATCAAACATTGCTTCAAGGGTTAAAAACCTTGCTGCATGATGCAAATCTTCCAGAGAGTTATTGGGCCGAAGCTCTCTCGTGTTTTGTTTACAGTTGTAATCGCAGGTTATCTTCAGCGATTGGTTGTACCCCCTATGAGAAGATGTTTGGCAAGAAGCCATACATCAAACACATGAAAATTTTTGGTTCTGACATGTGGGTTCACTCACCACAAAACTCCAAGTTAGACAAGCGTGGTTTGCATGGTATCTTTCTAGGTTATCAGAAAGGGTCTTACAGAATAATGATGACTGACTCAAAGGAAATTAAGCTCACAAGAAGTGTTGAGTACAATGCCAAGTGGGGGGAGAATGTGGGAATTTTCCAATGTTATCCTGTTGACAGTGATGAGACTGAGGATAGTCAAAAGCAACCACAACAACCCACACCCACTGATGAAGGTTCTGATTCTGAGTCTGAAACTGAATCAGATGATTCAGAGGATTTCAAGAGTGCGAAAGCCTCTATGCGACCCTCTGAAAGCTCTGATCAAGAATTGGAGGAACCATTGTTCACAATAGGTCACTTTTCTCCTAAGAAGGAAGAGGAGAGTGTTGAAGACTTAAGGCTAATTCGCAGGTCACAGAGAGCCACAAAAGGCAGACCTCCAAAGAGATTTGCTGATGAGTTTGCTAACATAGCAGTGACAGCTGTTAAAAACTCCAAGAAGGTTTTTGAACCTTCAAGTTTCCAAGAAATCCAGGATTTGGATTCAAAGGAAGCTGAGCCATGGTTAAATGCCATGAAGGCTGAGCTTGATTCCTTGGAAAGGAACAAAACATGGGACCTAGTTCCAGTAGTTCCAGGAATGAAACTGCTTGGAAGCAAATGGGTCTTCAAAGCGAAGACTGATCAAAATGGCAAGATAGTCAGACACAAAGCCAGATTGGTAGCCAGAGGTTTTGCACAGGTACCAGGTGAAGACTATCACGAGACCTACTCACCTACAGTGAGGTATGAGAGCATTAGACTTATGCTCAAGCTAGCTGCAGAAGAAAATCTACACATTAGTCACCATGATGTGAATACAGCTTTTCTGTACGGATCTCTAGGTGAATCACTTTATATGCTTCCACCTGATGGCGTACAGGTAAAACAGGGATTTGTTTGTGCTCTGAAAAAGTCCCTTTATGGTCTCAAACAAAGTGCACGGTGTTGGCACACAAAACTCACTGAAGTATTGTTTTCTCTAGGTTTTAAGCAAGGGAAAGCTGATCCATGTGTATTTGTCAAAGAGGAGGGGCAAAAGAAACTGTATTGTTTGTTTTATGTTGATGATCTTTTATTCTTTTGGAAAGATGTCACAATGTACAATAACGCCCTAGCTCAACTGAAAGAGCACTTTGACATGAAAGATCTTGGTGAGGTAAACAATTACCTGTCTCTGGAAATAGAGAGAGATCAAGATGGTAACATTCTAGTACACCAGTCACGGAAAATTGCTGATGTGTTATGCAAACTAAACCTGATGGATGCTAACCCTGTAGACACACCGATGACAACAGGTTATCAGGTAGATGACACTGAAGAAGCATTTTCTGACACTACACTGTACAGAAGTGTGCTAGGCAAGCTAAACTTCATTGCCAGATGTTCAAGACCAGACATTGCTGTTAGCTGTAATTTGCTAAGCAGACAAGTCAACAATCCTACTGTTAAGGATTGGAAAGCTCTGAAACGCATAGCGCGGTATTTGAAAGGCACTATGCATTACAGACTGAGATTTAACAATCAGAAGTCTGGTGGTCTTGAGATATTTGCAGATGCAAGTTTTGGAAGTGACACTACAGACAGGAAAAGTACGTCTGGAGTTTGCTATAAGTACAATCAGGGTCTTTTTGATTGGTCATGCAAGAAGCAAACAACAGTTAGCTTAAGTACTTGTGAAGCTGAACTGAATGCACTGTCTTATTCACTTAAAGATTGTGAATGGTTGTTACAATTGTGCAAAGACATGAAAATTCCTGTCAAATGTCCAATCCAGGTTTACCAGGACAACAAAGCATGTTTGGCTTTGCTGAATTCTGAAGGTTGTAAGCAAAGCACGAAGCACTTGCAATTGAAGTTGCAACATGCTAAGGAACGTATTCAGAAGGGACTCGTAACGGTGTCCTATATGCCAGGTAATGAAATTCCTGCTGATGTATTGTCCAAGATTGTATCAAGGGATCAACACTGTACCTATGTGCAGAAGTTGGGTTTGTACTGATATTGTACGAACACGCTGCCCAGAGATGTTCACAGAAAGGGGGAGGATGTTGGTTTCTGCTTTCTTCTCTGTGCAGCGAAGTGCTTGTCACGAGACAGGTGTTTACATTCCACAGAGTCTGTACTGTTGGAGGTTTTCCCACGGGAATAGGAGACTGGATATGACGTACACTGGTTTCCTGTTTTTCACTGTTCTTTGCAGTTTCAGTTTGTGATTCTCTCCGTGCTTTAGAGGAGAGATGACGCTTTCTCTGCTCCGGCAGAGGGAAAATGTTTTTTCTGTAACTTACCAGCTTTGAACTGTAAATAAAGTAGTATAGAGCATGTTGGCTCATACTTCTCATCATTCCGCTGTGCACTGGACACTGCTTATCCCCAACAGCCCTGACCTTAAGTGAACCTGTGAGGGCCCGCTTGCGGCAGCCGATTGGCTGCCGCCGTGGGCGGTGAATATTAATGATGTATCATTTTTGTGCTTCATTCTGTGGCCACAGACATGTGATCTGATGGTGAATTTGGGGTGACCCAATGCAAAAATCCTGAGGATCCCTGTGGATCCATGTTTTGTAACCACGTTTTTGCACCATTGCAGCCCCAGGCAACAGTGGGTGTGTGATTTTTGGGGGGCAGGCTGTAGCCATGGACATGCTATGTCATCTGATGGTGAATTTGGGGTGACCCAATGCAAAGATCCTGAGGATCTCTGTGGATCCATGTTTTGTAACCACGTTTTTGCACCATTGCAGCCCCAGGCAACAGTGGGTGTGTGATTTTTGGGGGGCAGGCTGTAGCCATGGACATGCTATGTGATCTGATGGTGAATTTGGGCTGACCCAATGCAAAGATCCTGAGGATCCATGTGGATCCATGCTTTTTAACCACATTTTTGCACCACTGCAGCCCCAGGCAACAGTGGGTGCGTGATTTTGGGGGGGCAGGCTGTAGCCATGGACATGCTATGTGATCTGTTGGTGAATTTGGGGTGACCCAATGCAAAGATCCTGAGGATCCATGTGGATCCATGCTTTTTAACCACATTTTAAGTGGGGAGGGAAGGAAAAACACAGAACGGACAAGGAGCACGAGAGGGGTGTGCAGAGAAGCAGCTGGCTAAGAATGCAGGGGAGGGGTATAACGGCAGGGAGGAAAGGAAGGCAAAAGTTTTCCCTCACCTACCCACCCAAGCCAGCCAGCTCGCACGCTCTCTCTCTCTCTCTCTCTCCCCTCTGCATGTTTTCAGCAGCACTCTGCTTTCCCCTCTCCTTGCCTGGAGGGGAGGGGCTTTCCCTGCTCTTTGTTCCCTTTGAGCAAACACAGCAAGGAAACAGAGGAGGGTTGGCAGTAAGACCCTGAGGCAGAATGCAGGAAAGCAGCCGCTTCCTCTTTTCAGGTTTCCCTTCTCCGACGCGCGGTTTGATTTTTGCCTGATTTTTCGGCTCCAGGGACCACACATTCGCTCTATAACACGCTCTATAACACGCGTGTTATAGAGGGGAAAATACGGTAATAATTTCATTAAATTATTGGGGGGGCAGAGCCCCCCCAAACGAATTTTTGAGGGGGCTCGGGCCCCCTCAGGCCCCATGGAGTCGGCGCCTATGGAGCTTATGCAGGTACCGTAATCCTCCAGGAAGAGGCTGCCCTTAAGTACAGCGTTTGTCAACCTAGTATTGAAAGTGGATCAGCATTTCCAAAGATGTTGCAACCGAATGAGATAAGATTCATTTCCCAGGCCTGCTATGAACAGAGCCTATTCATTAGCCTTTAAAAGTAACATTTTGCCTTTTGCCACAGCAGAGAAAAGCTGTTTTGGATTTTTAGAAGACAAAAGGAGTTTTGGACAGTGTCTGGTGTGATTATTGAAGCCTGGGGTGATTTCACAGACAGGATTTGGGTATCCTGTCCCTTCATTCCCCCCTGTTTGTTTTTGGACAGCCGCCAGGCCTGTCCCAAATGGACCACTATCCTTTCTTGAGGCCACTGATGCTTGCCCCAAGTTTGGGAGCTGGGAGCTGCTTCCTGCAACTGTTGCTAGGTCAGCCAAGTGTCTCCTTTGACGGGGTGCAATGGCTATCGGGTCAGGAAGCAAACCCCATGCTTGCCACATGTTCTCGTTCTTGGTGTCTGTTGACTCCCACTTCCCTTTCCCAGGCGCAATATTTTTCCCACCCGAGGGCAAAGCCTCATAAGGCTACCGTACCTTCCAAAAAAAAAAAAAAAAAAAGGACTACCACTTCCATCAGGCTGTGCTTGTTGAGCCTGATGGGAGTTGTAGTCCTGAAGGGACAGGATACCCAAATCCTGTCTGTGAAGTCACCCCGGGCCTCAAAAGCAAATTTCCCCTTTCTCTCTTCTAAAACAGCTTTTCTCTGCTCTTCTCTCCTTTCTCACAAGATGCTTTTGCATAGGCAAAATGTTACTTTTATTAGTACGAGAGAGCTTCAAAAAGGCTAATGAATAGGCTCTGTCAAATGCCAAGCATAAGCAAGCCTGGGAACTGGCTCTTATCTGTACTACCCAGGACAGGATGGGGTTGTGCAGAGTTGTTAAGGCAGCAGAGAGCATTGTTGGCTGCCCACTCTCCACCTTAGAGCAGATTTATGCCACAAGGTGCCATAGGAAGGCACTGGACATAGTAAAAGATCCATCGCATCCTGGTCACTGTCTCTTCGAGCTCCTGCCGTCGGGACGGAGATACAGGACGATGAAGACAAGAACGAGCCGTCTTAAGAACAGCTTCTTCTTCAGAGCGATCTCAGCCCTGAATGGGAAGCCTGGACTTTGAACGTCATCTAATCTTCCTTGCGGTATTATACTGTATTATTTTAATTAGTGTTTTTATAGTTGTTTTGATTTTGTGTGGAGTGCCCTACCTGGGTGGATGGAGCAGCCAAGTAATTTCGTGGTCCCCGAGAGGGGGCAATGACAATAAAGATATTATTATTATTATTATTATTATTATTATTATTATTATTATTATTATTATTATCTCATTCAGTTGCAACACATCTTGGACACGCTTGGATTTGATATCCCGCTTTATCACTCCCCGAAGGAGTCTCCAAGCGGCTAACATTCTCCTTTCCCTTCCTTCCCCACAACAAACACTCTGTGAGGTGAGTGGGGCTGAGAGACTTCAGAGAAGTGTGACTGGCCCAAGGTCACCCAGCAGCTGCACGTGGGGGAGCGGGGAATCGAACCCGGTTCACCAGATTACGAGACTACTGCTCTTAACCACTACGCCACACTGGCTCTCACCACGCTGAACCGCAATGCTCCTCAACCTCCTTGGTTTCTCATCCCCCTTTCCTGGGAAGGGCGCCAAGAGTCCCAAAGACAGGAGCTTTCTGTTCATGCTCAGGAAACTCATCATGGGGCAGGGCTCCTGAGGAGGAGGAGAAAGGGGAGGGAACTGGAGGGGAATATACAGTGATGCCCCGCAAGACGAACGCCTTGCAAGACGGAAAACCCGCTAGACGAAAGGGTTTTCCGTTTTGGAGGTGCTTCGCAAAATGAATTTCCCTATGGGCTTGCTTCGCAAGACGAAAATGTCTTGCGAGTTCCTGCGGGGTTTTTTCCCCCTTCCCCCCCCTTTTTCTAAGCAGCTAAGCCGCTTATCAGCTGATCCGCTAAGCTGATAAGCCGCTAAAAGCCGCTAATAGCACTAATCCGCTAAGCTGTCAATGGGCTTGCTTCGCAAGACCAAAAAACCGCTATACGAAGAGCCTCACGGAACGGATTAATTTCGTCTTGCGAGGCACCACTGTATGCTCTGTGCAAATGGCTGTGAACTTGTGCTAAGTTTGTGAGTTATCACGCTTGCTCCTTCTACCAGCCCGGATGGTAGAAATAAAGTTTTTTCTCTGAAACTATTCCTTGAGTGTCTGACTCCCATTTCCCTGTCCCGGGCGCAATGCTCTTCCCACCCGAGGGCAAAGCCTGAAAAGGCTACAGTCCAAAACATCCAGAGTTGGCAATGGCTGCCTTAATCTCTCAGGACTCGGAAGGAACAGCGAGAGCCGGACCAAAAGAACTCACAGGCTGCGCTTGTTTCTTTTCAAAGTTTATTCAAAGTCACGTGAACAGAATACCGTCAAGTCTGTGGGGCAGGCCCATTACAGCTGAAGGCAAGTAGTCATTTTCAAGTTTAAGGCATATTTATATTAAAAAATAATAATAATCGGAAGTTCAGATTGTGCTTTTATTTCCTTTTTCGGAAAGAAGAACCGTGGACAGATCCTTGGATTTGCTGCGTTTTCCTGAGAGTAGATAGCCCAATGTGGATTTGTCCTTGTCCCTACCATCTTCCCCCAACTGGAAACATTTAATTTTTTTTTTGCTCTCACGCTAGAGAAAGTAAAAGGACAATTTGTGTGTCCCTCTAGGCACTTCCAAAGCACTGAACGCCAAGAAGAAGACCTCAAAAGCACCGATGGAGCCGATCCCTGTCTGCTTTGCTGTGTGCCATTAAGTTTCGCCAGTGAAAACAGGTGCCTTTACAAGGTACTTTCAAGAATGTACAACTTGCTGTTAAAGTGGAACACACAAGATGAAACGGTAAAATCGGCTATGATAAGGTGGGCACAGGACATTGGGCACAATATTATGTTTGAGGACTGGGAAAGGTTGTGGATTACTGGGTTGAATTTCACTGCATGTAATGCTTTGAAAGAAAATGTAATGAAAAAGATATACAGATGGTATATGACCCCAGTCAAACTTGCAAAAATATACCACCTGTCTGATAATAAGTGCTGGAAATGTAAAGAAAGTGAAGGAACATTCTTTCACCTCTGGTGGACCTGCCCTAAAGTGAAGGCTTTCTGGGAAATGATATATAATGAACTGAAAAAGGTATTTAAGTATACCTTCACTAAGAAACCAGAGGCCTTCCTTCTGGGTATTGTCGGCCAAGGGGTGGTAAAGAAGGACCGTACATTTTTCATGTACGCAACAACAGCAGCAAGGATACTTCTCGCGAAGTACTGGAAAACTCAAGATTTACCCACACTGGAAGAATGGCAGATGCAACTGATGGACTATATGCAACTAGCTGAGATGACCGGCAGAATCCGAGATCTGGGAGGAGACGGTGGAAGAGGACTGGAAAAACTTTAAGAATTATTTGCAAAAATATTGTAAGATTTATGAATGTTAAACAGGATGCTTGACTATAAACAATTTGGCAACATTAAATTAGATGAAGTGAAGTAAGAAGACAAGGTAAAATGTACGATAACTATTTGGCTTAATTTAATTTGTTATGGAATATAACCATGGTTTTTAAAATTTGAAATATAATATTGAAAACTAGCCAGTAAGGATGGAAGTAAGGAGATAATTTGTTGGACTAACTTTTAAACTGGAAAATAGGGGAGGGAGACGTGAGGAGGTCCCAAGAAGTAAAGAAAATATGTTATGTTATGTTATGTTATAACTTTGTTTGTTTGCTATATTGTTAATTTAAAAATTTCAATAAATATTTATATAAAAAAAAAGAAAACAGGTGCCTTTACGTTTACCTGGGCAACCTTCATATTAGTTGTGAAAAGCAGTTACTGGCACAGCGCTTTAGGAATCGGACCAGGGACTGGAAACTTTGCATTATGTTATAATAAAGAGTTCCATTTCCCCTCCCAGATCTCTCATCTGCTCTCCGCCGATCTCCCTGTGTAAATCATCTCCAATTGCACACTGGAAGGAACAACTTAAGAGGGGAAAAGACCTGACCAGTTGCATGCTGACATTCAAGAAGAGTAAGGCATATTGCAAGTGCTCCAGATGTGGAACTGCTGTGTTTACCAGTCACCGCAGTCCTTCAGGTGGAGGTCTGTATAGTTGCACAAATGGTCAGGCGATTCTGGAGCAGATTTCTCCCAAGCTGGTGGAGTGGACTACAATTCCCATCAGCCGCGGGAGCTGCGGTCTAGCAACATCACGATGGCGCCAGTCTGTTCCGGAGCTGGGACCACCAGCCTTTCCTTGGGCTGTCGCCAGGCGCTCCGGCCGAGTTGCGAGAAAAACCTCAGCAACTGGAAAGGTGGGAACAGGGGCGATGGCGGCGATAAGGCTTTGGGGCATGCACAGAGCGCCGCTTGGAAAACGGGGTCTGTTTTCTGCCTCGGCTGATGGCAAGAGCCGCTCTGACAGGGACCCCAAGCTAAAACTGGTCCTTCTTCCAGAAATCCTGCTATGCAAACAGATCTCCAGGTGGGAAACAGACAAAGTCACCTAGACAAAGCCCAGTGTTTGGTTTCCCCACCGTTCCTGCCCTTTTGCTGTTTTTCCCTTCTGCATCGAGTGTGACTTGGTTAGGGACGCAATCCAGCAGCCATAGGAAGAGGTTCCTCAAAGCCGCCCTCGTTCAACCTCTATTCTGAACCCGTTCCAGCTGGGAGCCCTGGTGTTGTCGCATTCGGAAGCGTGAAAACACAGAATTTCGAAGACACGCACGTGGAAAATGCAAAACAGACACTCGATTGGGAGCCGCACAGAGTGGCTGGGGAAACTCAGCCAGATGGGTGGGGTATAAATAATAAATTATTATTATTGTTATTGTTATTTATCCCCCCTAAAGCCAGGGGATTCCAAGGTCAAAGCGAGGAGGTAACAAAGACCTCTCCGGTGAAACGTTTGCTACTCCTTGGGAAGGTGAGGAGAGCCCCTTAGATTCTCATTTGAAACAAAAGGACAAATCCACATGGAGAAACATCAGAGGTGTTTTGAGTCTTGCTCTCTCCAAGCCAGCAGGATATCAGAAACAGATAAACTCCCCCCCCTTCCATCCGCTTTAAATACAAAAAAATAGAAAAGTTTGGATCAACATTATTCATAAAAGATACAAAACCTGTGTGTATATATATATATGTACACAGAAAACAGAACAATTGTGGGGTTTTTGAGGGGTAGGGGTCTTTTTTGCCAAAAAACAGAGAGCGTGGATATTGCACTTTGTGGAATTTGGTCTTCACCCAGGAATTATTATTATTTTTGGAAGAGGTCAATGGGGAGGTGGGCGGGAGGAATCAAAGGCGGCCTTTGCTTTTAGAGCTCTGGTCTTCCCTTTACGAATGAAAGGGGGGGGGCAAGTGCCTACTGCTGCCGCCAGATGCCCTCTAAATGTTTCGGACTACAACTCCCATGAGGTTCGGTGCTGGCTGGGCCTGATGGGAGTTGTAGTCCGATACGTTTGGCGCCACCCAGTGGCCTGTTGTATGAATGCAAACTGCTCCTTCTGTTGAGCCTGGAACTTGGATGGGACAAGGCAAGTTGGTGGGTCGTAGGCAGAGAATTCTGCAGGACTCTCCCATTCCTCACCTGGAATATTCACCCTGCTGGAAGGAACCCCAATGGTGCCCGCATTTTGCCATCTTTCTCCTTTCCCCACGGCGCTGGTAGGAAGGCGACAGACAATGGAGTCTGCGGAGAAGGGGCCGCCAGTCCAGCCAACCACAGTTGTTTTCCCCTGCCCCTGCGACTTTCCGCAGCAAAAAGCACAACACAGTTGCTCAAGGGGGCAAAGAGAAAGATGGACTTGTTTCCCCACTGAGAACCTTCTAACAGAACCGAGGATCTACGGTGCGCGGGAGAGTCGTGGCGGACTGTTATCTGCACCACGGTGTGCCAAGAAGCGGCGCAGCCGCGCAGAGAGAGTGCGTTTGGGGCTCGGGTTTCCTCTCCCGACTTTCTGCAAATGTAGGGAGACCCCAGAGAGATGGGGCCAAGTCGTCAGGTCTGCCCTCCCCACTCAGTGCTTTTGCTAGACTTCTGCAGGACTGGCAATTAGTTTTTCAAAACAGGGGCAATCGCAGAAGTGTGGCAGTGCTGCCCACTAAGGGGAAAAGCCAGCGTTGTTATTTTTTACTGGCGCTGAATCACCCGGGGGGTGGACTGGATGATCCTTGAGGTCCCCCCTTCCAACTCTCCAGCCCACAATGACTCCCCTGAACCCACCCTACTCCTTGCGTCCTTTGGGAATGCAAAATTTGCTGCACGCGGGTTATTCTCCCAAGCTTCTCACCGGGCCAAAGTCCTGTTGTTGTTTTTTAAAAGCTGGACCCCAAGGGGAACTTGCTGCTGGTGACATCGGCTTCCACCAGCCTGGTGCCCCCCTCCAAATGTTTTGGGTTGACAGGCCTGGCTGGGCCTGATGGGAGCTGTGAGCCAAAATACCTGGTGCCAACCGGACTGGCTTTTTATGCTTGTGTGATGCTGATGGGAGGCTTCCTGTTAACACCAGGCAAGTCACCAATTTCAGAGTTAAACCCAAACCTGTTTTCTCCTCCTATCCACTGCCCCAGTCCAACAAGACAAGGAACTGAAGCCCAGACCGCTATCTAGGGGTTGGTGAATAGAATAAAAAGCACCAAGGTCTCAAAATTTGCTGCAACTGGTTAAGGGGGGGGAGTTGGGGAACGGTGTCGAAATCACACACCTTTCAAACTGGCACAAAAACAAAAGCCCTGGATGAGGGTTGATGCAAAGGTAGCTGTAAAAGTAAAAACCAACCTTCAACACTGAGCAGGTTTGGTGCTTATAAGATAAAGCACTTTAGGGTGCAGGTCAGAGTCACCAGCAGACCTCAGCTAGCTCCTTCGAAGGTTTTTTCAATGTTTGACCGGTGACGGTAAAGGGAGCGTGGCTCCCTTAAGAGAGGAACGCTGGGCTTGTTCCATGGGGGGAGAGCAAGAGGTCGAAAGCAGTAGGTCAGCCGGAGGGCTAGAAGGCCAGGAATCTCACCTCTGTGGGACCAGAAGACTGCATGGATGTCTTCTCCCGAATATGCTGAGCAGAGGCCGCCAGAAACTAAGGCTTGCTGGGTAAAAAGTTGGGGTGAAGACACAGAGGTTTACCAAGTGGCAGGGTTTTATTGCTGGTGAAGACACTTGCGGGACCCTAAGCCAGCCGTGTGCAGTACGATTACAGACATCCTGTTGCTCTGCTCCTTGCCCGCCCGCCCCCATTCCACCAAGACGACCCCCTCAACTTGTGGGGGGTCACCGGTACCAAGCCATCCAGAGCGAGTAGGACTTTGGGGAGGGGGTTCCCCTCGCCTCCTCCTTCCCTTTTTCAAACCAGAGGGTAGGTTTAGGGCAGGCGCCCCCAAACCCGGCCCTCCAGATGTTTTTGGGACTACAAATCCCATCATCCCTGACCGCTGGTCCTGTTAGCTAGGGGTGATGGGAGTTGCAGTCCTAAAACAGCTGGAGGGCCGCATTTGGGGGTGCCTGGTTTAGGGGGTCAGGGTAGGACGTGCCGAAGACCCCTGGCGTAATGCTTTGCTGCCAGAGTTATCTGCCGGCCATTACAGCTTTCTCTCTCTAGAGCAAGAGGACAGAACTCCCGCCTGGGTGAGGGAAAAGCAGACGTCTTCGGGATCGGTGCAATTTTCTCGAAGTAGTGCAACGAAAACGGGTCCTTTTAAGGCCATCGGAGAAAGACCAGACCGCAGTTTTGAGGCTGGTGCGTCTATTGCGTTTCTGTCCCCCAAAACCGCCAAGGATTGGGGGGAGGCGGATAAGGTACTCTCCCCCCCAACCCCAATTCCAGTCCTCTGTCTCTTTTCCCGGTGTGACAACCATGTCACGCAATTGCCCCTTCAAGCGTCGCAGGAATCGAGTCTCGGTCGGGGAAACGAGGAACAGCCGGATGGGCTCTAGGAAGCCCTTTCCCCCGCGATTGTTCTGTGTGCGATGCCCTCGGAAGGCTGCTCCAGGTGTGTTAAGAGACCTCCGAGTTGCAGGTGGGTCCCTCAGGAAGTTTGTTTTCCTCCTTCTTCTTCTTCCATGTAGGAGAACTCTGCGGATCGCGACGCTCCGGGGACAATGCAAAGAGGCCTCCGGGCAGCGGAAGACGCCCCCAAAGCGGGTGAGGGCGGGCAGATCCCATGTCCCGCCGTGGCTGCGAGGCTACAGGTGAAAGCCGACCCAAACTGCTTACTTCGACTCTGCGGGATTGTATTCTGTCTCCCCGGACGACACCTGGGAGATGCGCCGCGTCGAACGCCACAGCCGCCTGTGGAACTGCCCCGACTTCACCTGCAGGCAGAAGGCGGACCAGGAAGCAAAGGGAGGTGGGAAATTAGTTGTTATTATTATTATTATTATTATTATTATTATTATTATTATTATTATTATGTGTTATCAGAGCTCTAAGGTCTCCAATATAAATTAAACGTTCATAAATGTACAAGGCAAACGCATACATAGGTATATAAACCACATGTCTGAAATAGCACAGGAGAGCAATTCTGAAGCCATTTTGACTCTCCCAAATTGACCTCAAATATTTCTCTGCACTGAGGAAGGAAATGGGAAAGGCACCCCCTCCTTGTCCTTTTTGCTTACAAATCCTATCTTAAGGGCGTATTTGTGTGTGAATAGGGTGAGCCTGATTCAGGAACTAAGGTATTAACCGTCACAAAAGAATGGCCAGGCCGCAGAGGTAATGCAATCAGTGACCATTATCAGGTATCCTGGCAGGCAAGATTTCTGCTGTAGACCTTCTGTGACGTATGTACAGTGGTACCTTGGGTTAAGAAGTTAATTCGCTCTGGAGGTCCGTTCTTAACCTGAAACTGTTCTTAACCTGAAGCACCACATTAGCTAATAGGGCCTCCCACTGCCGCCCAATTTCTGTTCTCATTCTGAAGCAAAGTTCTTAACCTGAGGTACTATTTCTGGGTTAGCGGAGTCTGTAACCTGAAAACAGGAGTGCCTGGCATGCTCTGGTCCATCGGGTCACGAAGAGTCAGACACGACTAAACAACAACATGGGCCGCTTGTGCCCCATAGGCCTTAGGTTGCTGACCATTGCCATACAGGCTCTTGGATACTCCATAAGGGAAAAAGGAGCAGGTTCCCCCCCCATAACACTAGGAAGAGTTGAGCTGAAGGGCAGCTGTCACTCACTTACCTCCAGAGGCTGCCCTGCTCCGACCACAATCAGTTTCCCATCCTCCAAGCCCACGAGAATGTGGCTCTTCTCCTTCGTCACCGAGACACTGTAGATGGGGACCTTCATTGCCAAAGGGGCGACAGCAGCTTGGAGGCTAAAAGGAGAGGAGGGGGGGCGACTGTGTTAGGTACCGAGGCACTTAAAATCTAAAATAGGTAAAGATAAAGGGACCCCTGACTGTTAGGTCCAGTCGTGGCCGACTCTGGTTTCGCGGCGCTCACCTCGCTTTATTGGCCGAGGGAGCCGGCGTACAGCTTCCGGGTCATGTGGCCAGCATGACTAAGCTGCTTCTGGCAAAACAGAGTAGTGCACGGAAATGCCGTTTACTTTCCTACCGGAGCGGTACCTATTTATCTACTTGCACTTGGACGTGCTTTTGAATTGCAAGGTTGGCAAGAGCAGGGACTGAACAATGGGAGCTCACCCTGTCGCGGGGAATCGAACCGCCGACCTTCTGATTGGCAAGTCCTAGGCTCTGTGGTTTAACCCACAGCGCCATCCGCGTCCCTCAAAATAACGAGCATAATAAAGGCAGGAACAGGCGTGGGGAAATCTTAGTGCAGTACGACTGTAAGTTAGAATTTAAAAACAAAACATCCAAATAATTTTAATTGGTTTTTATGTAAATATAAGAGCAACATATACCTCCAGGAGCGTCTCCTATACATACATATACATACACACACATACGTCTCCACCCCCATCGTTCTGCCCGGACAATGAGGTCCAGCTCCAAGGGCCTTCTGGCAGTTCCCTCCATGCGAGAAGCGAGGTTACAGGGAATCAGGCAGAGGGCCTTCTCGGTGGTGGCGCCGCCCTGTGGAACACCCTCCCATCATGATGTCAAGGAAATAAACAACTATCTCAGTTTTAGAAGACATCTGAAGGCAGCCCTGTTTAGGGAAGTTTTTAATGTTTGATTTTTTTTGTGCTTTTAATCTTCTGTTGGGAGCCGCCCAGAGTGGCTGGGGAGAGGGCCACAGCTGAGCTTTGTTCGTGCTTAGAGGCTCCCGCAATGGGCATATGGTTAGCTATTGCAGAACAGGACGCCGGACCAGATGGATCACTGATTCAGATGTGTTGCCGGACTCCAACCCCCATGAGCCCCGGCCAGCGCGGTCGACCGTCAGGCATGATGGGAGTTGTAGTCCAACAGATCCCTTGTTGGATGTGAAGTTTCAGAGGCTGCTTAATGTGGACTGCTTAGCGTTCCAAACAAGGTGTGTGAGATGCTGTCTGTTCGGGCACAAGGGCAACTGAGCCGAGCATCAAGGGTTATCTCCCGCTTGGACTACTGCAATGCACTCTACGTGGGGCTACCTTTGAAGGTGACCCGGAAACTACAACTAATCCAGAATGCGGCAGCTAGACTGGTGACTGGGAGCGGCCACCGAGACCATATAACACCGGTCTTGAAAGACCTACATTGGCTCCCAGTATGTTTCCGAGCACAATTCAAAGTGTTGGTGTTGACCTTGAAAGCCCTAAACGGCCTCGGTCCAGTATACCTGAAGGAGCGTCTCCACCCCCATCATTCTGCCCGGACGCTGAGGTCCAGCTCCGAGGGCCTTCTGGCGGTTCCCTCATTGCGAGAAGCAAAGCTACAGGGAACCAGGCAGAGGGCCTTCTCGGTAGTGGCGCCCATCCTGTGGAACGCCCTCCCATCAGATGTCAAAGCGATAAACAACTACCTGACATTCAGAAGACATCTGAAGGCAGCCCTGTTCAGGGAAGTTTTTAACGTGTGATATTTTACTGTATTTTTGGTTTTTATGGAAGCCGCCCAGAGTGGCTGGGGAGGCCCAGCCAGATGGGCGGGGTATAAATAATAAATTATTATTATTATTATTATTATTGGTAAGCCTTTACCTTTGCAGGTCCCTGATCTGCAAGGAGCACTGAATGGTCCCCAGAACGACAAACTCTTCTGTGACGCACATGGCCGTCACCTGCTCGTCCAGAGGGATGGAGACCAGATGCTTGCCGTTGACGGAGTACAGGTGTAGGGCAAACTTGTCCTTCAAGAAATGAGAGGTAGAGGTTAATAATAATAATAATAATAATAATAATAATAATTTTTATTTATACCCCGCCCTCCCCAGCCAAGGCCGGGCTCAGGGCGGCTAAGAAGCAATAATAAAAGCAAGTTGAATGAATACAACTTAAAAACAACATTAAAATACAACATTAAAATATTGAAACATTAAAATATTAAAATGTAGCCTCATCGCAGGAGAAAGGAAAAGGAAAAAGAAAGAGGGAGGAAGGGAATCAAATTGGCTCCAAGCCAAAGGCCAGGCGGAACAACTCTGTCTTACAGGCCCTGCGGAAAGAAATCAGATCCCGCAGGACCCTGGTCTCATGAGGCAGAGTGTTCCACCAGGCCGGGGCCAGTGTTGAGAAGGCCTTGGCTCTGGTTGAAGCTAATCTAACTTCCTTAGGGCCCGGGACCACTAGGGTGTTGCTATTTATGGACCTTGAAGCTCTCCGTGGGGCAGACCGGGAGAGGCGGTCCCGTAGGTACGAGGGTCCTAGGCCATGAAGGGCTTTAAAGGTCGAAAGCAGCACCTTAAATCTGACCCTGTTCTCCACCGGGAGCCAGTGCAGCTGGAAAAGCACTGGGTGAATATGCTCCCATGGCAGAGACCCCGTGAGGAGCCTCGCTGCAGCATTCTGCACCCACTGGAGTTTCTGGGACAGCTTCAAGGGCAGCCCCGCGTAGAGCGAATTACACTAGTCAAGCCTGGAGGTGACCGTCGCATGGATCACTGTGGCCAGGTCGGGGCGGGAAAGGTAAGGGACCAACTGCTTGATGCTTAGCCAAGGATGCTCTCGCAAGAGCCGCTCCTTCAAACGGAAACTTTAAGCAGCCCCGCCAATGCCTCACAAACCGCACCAGCAGAGGTCTTTGGCGTGTGTGAAAGCTGGAAGTGAGAAAGGGCCACTGTGCAAGACACCAGGCCTGGGCAAGGCCCTGGCTCCCAAAATGGGTCTCTCAACAAGCACCCACGAGTCCTGCGCTGCTTCTGCCAGTGGCTCCACTTCACCTTTGCCTAAACTCATGCCCGGCAGCAGCGAGGGCCCACCAGAAAAAAAATCCTTTTCCTCTTCCCTCCCTGATGTTCTTTCCTTGTGTGTCATGGCTTTTTAAGAGTGTGAGCCTGCGGGTAGGGACCATCTCGTTTTGACCGTACGTAAACTGCTCTGGGATTTTTCTTGGCTGGACAAATGCTCCGAATAAATAGAAAATGAATAAATGTAGGGGTGCAAATATCCAGTGGGGGGGGGTCAGGTGGGATTGCTATGAGGAATTACGAAATATGGAGCAAGCCATTGTGTCAGCGATGAAAGCATTGCGTTGACTGGGTTTGATTCACTGACAATAATTTCTGATCGAATCCCACAAGCCTCTCCATCCCTGCCATTTGCTTTCTCTACGCCTGACAGGCATGTATAAATATTCTAAATACACAGGCCAGTTGTTCATCAGGCATCCTGGGTCATAAAGATAGTATGTAACTTTGATGTAGTTAATCTTTAGGTAGATCTTAAGGGCCAGGACGTGGGTGGCACTGTGGGTTAAACCACAGAGCCTAGGACTTGCCGATCAGAAGGTTGGCGGTTCGAATCCCTGCGATGGGGTGAGCTCCCGTTGCTCGGTTCCTGCTCCTGCCAACCTAGCAGTTCGAAAGCACATCAAAGTGCAAGTAGATAAATAGGTACCGCTCTGGCGGGAAGGTAAACGGCGTTTCCGTGCGCTGCTCTGGTTTGCCAGAAGTGCCTTAGTCATGCTGGCCACATGACCAGCTGTACACTGGCTCCCTCGGCCAATAAATTGAGATGAGCGCTGCAACCCCAGAGTCGGTCATGACTGGACCTAATGGTCAGGGGTCCCTTTACCTCTTAGGGCCAGGAAGAGAGTTCACAAGGAGATGGTAAATACTCTTTCCTTGCCATCCATCTTTACTTTCCTGCCTGTTTATGACCTCCGGGGTTTTGCTGAATGCATTCCTCTAGTCCTGTTTTATTTACTCTCAGATATGTATACATGCTCAAAGTAGTCTTTGTAGTTAACAGGATTTCTGATCTGACTTTGTCCCACGTGGGGTTTTTCGAAATGCTCAGAGGAAATCTGATTGGTTCTTACGAACACTGTGTGAAAATTCTTTTGTGAATAAAACGACCTGGGCCAAGGAGTGGACAAGAATTTATTATTGCACTCCGCCCAGTCTTGCTGGTCAAGCCTCGTGTGTATTTTATTAATCAGAGCCCAATCCTCCCTTGCTTTGAGAACGCTACAATAAAAACCGACACCGAATGAGATTTTGGCTCCATGGGCTCCTTCCGTCCTGATTCTACAAGCCCCCAGTTTGTTTTTACAAAGGTCCCTGCGCTGCAGAGAGAGACCCGTTTGAGAATCGCTCGGGACTTGTCTCTCTCATCCGCCAAGGTGACCCGCCTGCTTCGCCCCCCCCCCCAAATAAGGCCCCCCGCAGCCCACCTTCAGAGAGGCTCTCCCTTCCACGGTCGTTTGCACCACAACCTGCCCCTCGTGCCCCATGGTGAGGTTGGAGACGGTCACTGGCAAGGAGCTCTCGCAGGGAGGCCTTAGCGACTGCATGAACTGGCCTCGGCGGACGGTGTGCACAATGACGGTGCCGTCCTGGAAAAAGATAAAGTTTTCCGTGATGAGAAGGATGCCAAGGAAGGGAACGCGGGGAGAGAGAAAGAGAGCACATAATAATAATAATAATAATAATAATAATAATAATAATAATAATAATTTTTATTTTTACCCTGCCCTCCCCAGCCAAAACCGGGCTCAGGGCGGCTAACACCAGATATAAAAACAATTGATTAAAATACAACTTAAAAACTAGATTAAAGTGCAACATTAAAATGCAGCCTCATTTCAGTAGAAACTCAAATCAAAAACTTTGGGGGGATGAAAACGTCAAATCTTCACCAAGGCCAACTATCCGATACGATACTTTTACTGTCATTGTCCCATACGGAACAATGAAAAATCTACATAAGACATTCAAAACCCCCTAAAAACTCTGAAACCCCATTTTAAAATACAATATACTCCTATAGAGACTCCTTATACATAAGGTTACATACGCTTCAGGTTACAGACTCCGCTAACCCAGAAATAGTGCTTCAGGTTAAGAACTTTGCTTTAGGATGAGAACAGAAATCGGGCTCCGGTGGCGCGGCAGCAGCAGGAGGCCCCATTAGCTAAAGTGGTGCTTCAGGTTAAGAACAGTTTCAGGTTAAGCACGGACCTCTGGAACGAATTAAGTACTTAACCTGAAGTACCACTGTACTGCGTTTAAAACCAGAATTGCCTTTGGGCAGAAACCGTTTCTCAGGCGGCTAGTCCTAGTCTTTATAACCCTGTACCTTCTTCCAGAAGGCAGAAGCTGAAAGAGATCATTTCCGGGGTGCGCACTATCCTGCGCTATCTCTGCAGCTTTCTTATGACACCTGGAAGCGTAGATTTGGTCCTAGCCTTTGTGAGGTTCCTAGACACCCTTCTGCCTCTTGTCATCAGAATCTTCTGGGTTCAACTGCGTGTGTACCAGGAGGAGGCCGCGGACAAGAATGAGGTCCCTGCTAAGCGGTGTTCCCACAGGAGATCCAGAAAAGGCGCGTCCAGCCCGGAAGGCACACGCAGACTCACCTTGGACCCCGAGACGGCCATGTCCAACTCGGTGCTGATAGCGACGCACGTGACTTCGTCGTCGTGCCCGTAGAGGACCTGGACGGGCTTGGGGGCCAGGCCACAGGAGAAGCCACCCTGGGGCAGAGGAGAAAAGAGGCCGTCAATCAAATCTCTCAGATCCGTAGAGCTGGGAGGGTCATCCAGTCCTACCCTCCTCTTACCTGCTGCAGGACCTGCCAAACCATGCAGGTGGTATCCCGAGACCCGGATATGAGGTAGATTCCGCACAGATCTAAGGCCAGGCAAGTCACGACGTCTGCAGGGAGAGGAGAGGGGATCACCAAAACAGAAACACACGGATAACAGTCCCCAGTTAGTTACCTTATCTGCATGCAGGGGATAAACATATATACAGTGGTGCCTCGCAAGACAAAAAGAATCCGTTCCGCGAGTCTCTTCGTCTTGCGGTTTTTTCGTCTTGCGAAGCAAGCCCATTAGCGGCTTAGCAGATCAGCATTATTAGCGGCTTTGCGGGCTTAGCGGATCAGCTGATAAGCGGCTTAGCGGATCAGCTGTTAAGCGGCTTAGTGGCTTAGCGGATCAGCTGTTAAGCAGCTTAATGGTTTAGCGGATCAGCTGTTAAGCGGCTTAGCAGCTTGGGAAAAAGGGGGGGAGGAAAAAACCCCCGCAGGAACTCGCAAGACATTTTCATCTTGCGAAGCAAGCCCATAGGAAATTCGTTTTGCGAAGCACCTCCAAAACGGAAAACCCGTTCGTCTAGCGGGTTTTCCGTCTTGCGAGGCATTTGTCTTGCGGGGCACCACTGTACTGTATTTTCTGGAGTATAAGACTACTTTTTAACCCAGGAAAATCTTCTCAAAAGTCGGGGGTCGTCTCATACGCCGGCTACAGCAGCAGCTCCTGCAGCAACTCCCCACCAAAGGATAAAACGACAGCAAATTAAATCAGAGGACACCAAGGTCTCTAGATGAAGCAGAAATACGCTGGAAAATTGGCCCCAGAAGCCCCCCCCAAATCACCAGCAACAGAACGACCCTAACCCCTCCCGGTAGTAGAGCACTAGCAAATTCCACTAGTGGCTCAACAAAAGCAGTAAAAAATCCCCCCTAAATGCTTCAGCAGGTCCGACAAAAGCAATAACCGAGCGAAGTTCAGCGATGTCCTAGCAATTGAGGAAGTGAGTCAAAGAGGAAGCCCTCCAGCTCGCTCCTCTGTATAAACAGACCTGGCCACCCCCCCGGCCACTGGGAAGTGAAGCAGATTTCCAAGCCAGACTAGAGACTGGTTTTTTAAATTTTTATTTGGTGTGCGTTGGAAGAGGGGTAGTCTTATACGGCGAGTATATCCCAAACACTATTATTTTAACTGGAAAAGTTGGGGGTCGTCTTATACACCCAGTCGTCTTATACGCCAGAAAATACGGTACGTATGTACAAATGGAGGAGCATTCAAGGACAACTCCCCGCTGGCAGAAAAGGAGTGTGTCAGGGACGCAATAGTAAGATACCTTTAACGACAGGAAACAAAGAAGAACCACCAGTTTAACCACTGCTCGCTAGGATGATATTCTTCAAACTTTCAGTGAACAAAACAGGAAATAAACTTTAGGAAGAGGTAACAGAACAATAATACTATTGGGATTAAGAGAATTGCTCGTCTGAAAATCCTCCTTCCCTTCTCCGTTAGCATGCATTTGCTAGAATTAGTACGTAAATGCTAGCTTTTCAGTGGTTAGTTAAGCTTGAAGTCCCTCAGGCATGCTTTCAAAATTATTTAGGTTTTCAAATCGCGGGCAAGAAGGTTCACAGAAAAGGAAGGAAACAGCACTCGGATGTTTCCATTCTCTTCTCTCTGTAGCCATGACGACTAGAAACATGCCCTTTTAAGATTGAAGACAGAACGAAAGGGAAGCAGCAATTCTCAGGGTGCCAGAGCCTGCACTCGAGGGTGGAAAATAATACGCTGGCATTTAGACGTTCAGCATGCTCTGTTTTTCGATTCCTCGCGATTTTCAGAAGGGAGTCTCTCTTCCCGCGAGTCGCGGCCTCCTACCTATGTGCCGGTTGATGTGTCCCACAACCTTCCCTCGGCTGAGGGACGTCACCCGCAAGCTGTTGTCCCAGTGGCCTCCGCTGAAGAGGAGCTTCCCATCGTGAGAGACCGTCAGCGTCTTGGAGGACACTTCCACCCCTGGAGCAACGGGTCCATACAGGAAGCGCTGGGTCCTAGCAGGAGGGAGGGAGAAAGAGAGACAGATGTACTCTGCCAAGCAGCGAAGTTTCCGGGTCATGTGGCCAGCATGACTAAGCCGCTTCTGGCGAACCAGAGCAGCGCACGGAAACGCCGTTTACCTTCCCGCCGGAGTGGTACCTATTTATCTACTTGCACTCTGACATGCTTTTGAACTGCTAGGTTGGCAGGAGCTGGGACCGAGCAACGGAGGCTCACCACGTCGCGGGGATTCAAACCGCCGACCTTCTGATCAGCAAGTCCTAGGCTCAGTGGTTTAACCCACAGTGCCACCCGCATCCCACCATTTGTATACATAGCTCAGGATAAATATACTGAACTGAAGAACCTGGAAATATGAGCATTTCTGCTAAAGTGCCGCGGAGAATTCGCGACAAGGTGGGAGCGAAGCGCAGACTCACTTTGCGTTGGAGACGGTGGGGTCTTTGGTGAAGCTGAAATAGTTGGAGATGTTCTTGTCGTAAGGCAGCCAGCCGTGCGTGCCCAGGAGCCCGTTGGCACTGACAGTGACCTGGAAGAAGTTGTTGGGGGGGGGGGCAGATTAGTCAATAAGAGAGGCAGGAAGGCAGCTCACGGCAATGAAGGGGAGGCGGGGAAGGAAGAGGGCAAACAGGAATCGCGGCATCCTTCCTGGGACAAGGGGATGCCCACCCAAAGAGCCGTAGAATTGTTGCAGAGTTGGAAGGGGACCCCTAAATGTCATCTAGTCCAACCCCCCGCAAGCAGGCCTTGGGAGAAAAGCATCAGTTTTCTGATTGGAGGGCCTTCTCGGTGGTGGCCCCGCCCTGTGGAACACCCTCCCTGCAGATGTCGAGGCAATAAAACTATTTTACTTTTAAAAGACAACTGTTTAGGGAAGTTTTTTAATGTCTGACGCTGTATTGTTTTTAATATTCGGTTGGATGCCGCCCAGAGTGGCTGGGGAAACCCAGCCACATGGGCGGGGTATAAATAATAAATTATTATTATTATTATTATTATTATTATTATTATTATGAGTTTGAACCTACCAGCATATCGGGATATCCCTGAGTCATGAAGGAGTGGGCTTGGTTTTTGGGGACCACGGCCTGGACCAGGGGGATCCCGTCGCTGATGCTCTGAAAAAGAACGAGACGAGTCACTGCGTTTTGCCGCTTGGTTTCGGCAAAATCTGTGCCGTGTTACGGTTCCCGCCTTTGTGATAATTCCCCACCACCAGCTACAGAAAAGGAACACACCCACCTCCAGCCTTGCTCTGGGAAAGAAAGGGAAAGGGAGTCGCAGGAGATAGGCGGGTGGCAATGCCCTTTCATACGTATCATACAACTGAGGGGCACTCAACGGTCATCTAGTCCAAACCTCTTTCAACGCAGGAATCTCAAACTAAAGCATCCACAGCCACCCAACCTCTGCTTAAAAACCTCCGAGGAAGGAGAGTCCACCACTTCTCGTGGGGGTCTGTTCCCCTCCTGAAAAGCTCTTGCCACCAGAAAGTTCTTCCTGATGTTGAGATGGACTCTCCGTTCTTGTAACTTGGAAGTCGGTGGTTCGAGTCCCACCCTCCAGGAACAGGAGAAAACAGGCTTCTTCCGTCTGCCACGGGGCAACCCTTCAGATATTTCAAGATGGCTCTCATATCACCTCTCAAGTCTTCTCTTCTTCCCCGGGCTAAACATCCCCAGCTCCTTCGACTGTTCCTCATCAGGCTGGGTTTCCAGACCCTTGATCCTATCGGCTGCCCTCCCTTTGTGCGTGTTCCAACTTGTCAACGCCCTTCTTGAACTGTGGTGTGTTTGCACGTGCCAGTGGTACCTCTGCTTGTGAACGGGATCCGTTCCAAAGGCCCGTTCACAACATGAAAAGAACGCAACCCGCAGCGGCGTGTCTGCGCACGCACGGGTTGCGATTCGCTGCATCTGCGCATGCACGTGACATCATTTTGCGCATCTGCGCATGCACAAGCAGCGAAACCCGGAAGGAACCCTTTTCGGTACTTCCGGGTCGCCGCGGGACGTAACCTTAAAGAACGTAACGTGAAGCGGATGTGACATGAGGTATGACGGTATTTTACACGCGGACACACAAAATCACACCCTGGAGGAAATAGACTTACTTCAGCAAAGAAGGATTTGAGTTCGCTGAGGTTCTCAAAGACATTGGGGGGGATGGTGTCCAGGCGAGAGAGTCTCTTGGACGCTGCGTTTTCGGCAGAGAGCCGGGCTGGATGGGGCTCCTAGAGGAGGGAGGGACAGGATATTTCAAATGGGATAGTGGCATGTTGCATCCTATTTAACTTTGTGTGTCAAACCTCAGTTTCTTATGGCCCCCGCCTATTTGCTGTCCTGTACAATCCACACGGGACGCAGGTGGCGCTGTGGGTTAAACCACACAGCCTAGGACTTGCCGATCAGAAGGTCGGCGGTTCGAATCCCCATGACGGAGTGAGCTCCCGTTGCTCAGTCCCTGCTCCTGCCAACCTAGCAGTTCGAAAGCATGCCAGTGCAAGTAGATAAATAAGTACCGCTCCGGCGGGAAGGTAAATGGCGTTTTCGTGCACTGCTCTGGTTTGCCAGAAGGGGCTTAGTCCTGCTGGCCACATGACCTAGAAGCTGTACGCCAGCTCCCTTGGCCAATAAAGTGAGATGAGCGCCGCAACCCCAGAGTCGGCCACAACTGGACCTAATGCGCTGTGGTGCAGCGGCAGCGGGAGGCCCCATTAGCTAAAGTGGTACCTCAGGTTAAGAACAGTTTCAGCTTAAGAACGGACCTCAAGAACGAATTAAGTTGTTAACCTGAGGTATCACTGTATATTATTATTAAAAGGCATCAATGGCGCATTAAACCACCAACACTCCCCCCCCCCATTCTGCTGTTGCAAATTGGGCACGGCGCTGTTGTCAGTGTCAGGCTAGGACCTGGGAGAGAGCTGGGTTCGAATCCTCTCTCAGTCACAAAGCACACTGGGTGACCTTGGGCCCGTCACGGCTTCTCAGCCTAACCTATTTTGCAGGGTTGTTGTGGGGTGAAAATGGGGAGGGGGGAGAACCGTGTACACCTCCTTGAGGTCCTTAAAAATGTGGGATATACATGCAATGAAATAAATCTGAAACAGAAGTTGTAAGTGGTATGTAAAATTAAAAAATAGACCCTATTTTCAACGTGGGCCTGAGAGAAGTAGAGAAATGCAATCCAGGGCATTGCCCGCCTTCTGCCATCTTCCACCTGGGCCTTGCAAAATGGCCGCCTGCCTACAGGTCAGGTGTGTGTCGTCCCCCCTGTTGCCTTCTGGGCAAAAATCCGCAAGACACCTTGACGGCTCCTCCTACCTTCAGCAGCTGGCAGGGGGTCTGCCCAAAGTTACTGATGATGCCCTCCAGAGCTTTCCTTTGGGTCTCGTCGGCGATGGCATCCAGGTCAACTGCCCCTGAAATAGATTTCGGGTGGCATGAGAGACATATGAAGTGCGATGTAAATCAGGACTGGGGGACCTGTGGCCCGCAAGATGCAGCAGTTAGGGACTCCACTCTGGATTGGAGTAGGGTTGGATCCTGACCCTTTCCTTCTCCTGAAGATATCCCACAAGGCATCAGAGGTTTAGGGTCAGAGTTTTTCTTTTCCTAGATGGGCTCCCTTCCCAGCCCATCTGCCCCTCACTTCCCTCTGCCTACCCATGCAAAAACTGCCTTCTATAATAATAATAATAATAATAATAATAATAATAATAATAATAATCCTGCCCACCTGGTGGATGAGCCCTATCTGCCCCTCACTTCCCTCTGCAGACCATGCAAAAGCTGCATTCTTTAAAAAATATTAAGAATAAGAATTCCCCAGCCACTCTGGGCGACTCCCAACAGAACACTAAAAAGAGAATAAAACTTCAAACGTTAAAAACGTCCCTAAACAGGGCTGCCTTCAGATGTCTTCTAAAAGTCAGATAGTTGTTTATTTCCTTGACATTTGATGGAACGCCGTTCCACAGGGCGGGTGCCACTACCAAGAAGGCCCTCTGCCTGGTTTCTTGTAACCTCACTTCTCACAGTGAGGGAACCGCCAGAAGGCCCTCGGAGCTGGACCTCAGTGTCTGGGTAGAAAAATGGGGGTGGAGACGCTCCTTCAGGTATACTGGGCCATTTAGGGCTCTAAAGGTCAGCCCCAACACTTTGAATTGTGCTCGGAAACGTACTGGGAGCCAATGCAGATCTCTCAGGACCGGTGTTATGTGGTCCCGGCGGCCACTCCCAGTCACCAGTCCAGCTGCCGCATTCTGGATTAGTTGTAGTTTCCGAGTCACCTTCAAAGGTTGCCCCACATAGAGTGCATTGACTATTGGACCCACGCTTGGTCTCATCAACTCCATCTGCCACTGCCTGTTTTTGCATTTAGGGAAAATTCCCAACTCACTGAGGGTTTGAGCCCCATCTGCTCCCCTCACCTTGTTTAGCCGGCCTGTCGAAGCCGTTTCGTGGGCCGCTGTTGCATGCAGACAGCGTCTAGGAGCCCCAGGTGAGACAGACTACCCTTGAAGGAGCACAACGTGTCTCCCACCTGAGGTACTACCCCGATACGTACACACAGAATCACAGAGTTAGAAAAGACCCCTAAGGTCTTCTAGCCCAACCTGACGCAACAGATTGAAATAAAATTGAAATACTTCTACAACTTCTATACAGTGAGATTACACGAGCACCCCCCACTCAGCTCTCTTAGTCTTAATTCCCCTTGTTTACTGACACACACCCACCAAACCCGAAAGCCAGTTGCCCTGTTGTTATCTTTTCATTCAGCAGCCTAACAGCCCATGGATAGAAGCTGTTCTTTACCCTGTTGGTGCGACTAATCCTGCTTCTATATCTTCTGCCCGAGGGCAGGAGATCAAGAAAGTGCCGGCCAGAGTGTGAATCATCCCTGAGAATTTTCCTCACTCTCCTGAGGCAACGCTCTTCCGCTATTCCATCCAGCGGATTCACGGGACAGCCCATAATATCTTGTGCTGTATTCACCACCCTCTGTAGGCACTTCCTATCAGTTGATGTCAAACCAGCGTCCCACACCGTGAGGCAGTGTGAAAGGACACTTTCTATTGTGGACCGTAGAAGCAGATCATCAAATTGCAGATCATCAAACGGATGCAACGAGGTCCCACATTACCTTCATACGTGCAGTAATAGAAGACGTTCAGCGCTTCCACAGCGGCTGGGCCCCGCTGTTTGTACCCAAAGATCAAGTCAATCCACTCGTGGAGGTGGGCAGACACGTACTCCGACTCCTGCCACAGACAGAAGGGGACGATGATGAGGTCAAAGCACAGCACAGACCAGTTTGCATGCCACCCAACCATTAAAAAAGACCACCACCGCTTTTCCCGGGGCGCAATCTGCTCAGATACAAATACCGACGTACCTTGGAAGCCGAACGCCTTGGCTTCCAAACAAATCGGCTCCCGAACAATCAAAACACGGAAGTGAGCATTCCGGTTTTCGAATGATTTTCAGAAGCCGAACGTCCAGCACGGCTTCTGATTGGCTGCTGCGGGACACTCCTGCAGCCAATCGGAAGCTGCGCTTTGGTTTTTGAACGGTCCTGGGAGTCGAATGGACTCCTGGAACGCTTTCTGTTTGAAAACGAAGGTACCATTGTAACTGAAATGCAGAGACACGGCAAGTAAACATTTCCCACCCCAAATGACCCTTGAATTTTTGGATTTTTATTGACATTGTTGCTGCATTTTATGTTGTATTTTATGCTGTTTTTAAGTCACATTTTAATTAATGTTTTATATTTGCTGTTAGCTGCCCTGAGCCGGTTTTTAAACCGGGAAGGGCGGGGTATAAATAAAAATTTATTTATTATTATATTTATTTAAACTTTCTGCATCTTTTTTGTTTGTTTTGCTTCACGAGGGAAAAAGCAGGGGTTTCCCCCAAGTCAGGTCATTCTGCTGATCAGTTTCAGCGGATTTTTAATTTTTAAAATGGATTTGCATATCGTTAAGACGCCGAGGTGTCCTTTGTGTGAGACTGAAAAGAAGGAATTTAATAAAAGTGCATTGCTCACTGTTTGGAAAAGGGCATGTTACTTACTTTATTTCCCTAACTACAGCCAGAATGAAATGGCCTCAGAAAAAAAAAAAGATACAGAACAGCCCTCGACTTTCAGCAATTGCCCTCAGCAGTTAAAGCATTTGGGCTTAGTTGAAACTAAAGGAAAAGGAGGGTATTATTATTATTTATAATAATGGACGTGGGTGGCGCTGTGGGTTTAACCACAGAGCCTAGGACTTGCCGATCTGAAGGTCGGCGGTTTGAATCCCCGCGACGGGGTGAGCTCCCGTTGCTCAGTCCCAGCTCCTGCCAACCTAGCAGTTCGAAAGCACCTCAAAGGGCAAGTAGATAAATAGGTACCGCTCCAGCGGGAAGGTAAACGGCGTTTCTGTGTGCTGCTCTGGTTTGCCAGAAGTGCCTTAGTCATGCTGGCCACATGACCCGGAAGCTGTCTGCGGACAAACGCCGGCTCCCTCGGTCTATAGAGCGAGATGAGCGCGCAACCCCAGAGTCGTTCACGACTGGACCTAATGGTCAGGGGTCCCTTTACCTTTTAAGTATTTTTTATAGCAATAAAATCTTCCTCTCTCTCCATTGCCCTGCCTGCCTGTGCAATGTGGCGCATTGCTCCTCTTACCAGGGCTTTACGGTGCTTGTGGATGAAATCTTCTGGGGATTTCGCCCATCTGGGAAGAACGACGTCGCCCACTTTCTCATTCGACATCTGCAGAGAGCCTAGATCAAAGCCTGCAGGGAGGGAAAATGTGGGAGAATGCAGCAGACAGCCAAAACCAGCTTTCTCCTCCCCCTCAAAAACCCCCACCTTAGCTCCCCTTTTGCAAACCACACTTCTGATTTTCAGAGTCGAGGACCAGCAACTCACACACGGCATGGTCACCCTATGGGACTCGTTACTGCAAAGTTACGCATCTTACTGGAGGTCCCTGACGTCTCCCCTTGATCTCTGTTTACCCACTTAAGGGTGAAGATATACTGTATTTTTCGCTCTATAAGACGCACTTTCCCCCTCCTAAAAGTAAGGGGAAATGTGTGTGCGTCTTATGGAGCGACTGCAGGCGGGAGGCTCTGCTCAGTGCTCCCTTTAAAGAATTATTTTTTCCTTGCATTCCCCCTCTAAAACTAGGTGCGTCTTATGGTCAGGTGCGTCTTACGGAGCGAAAAATACGGTAGGCCAGATTTGCAGAGCAAGGGAGGGAGGGCGGTTTTGAAGCATCCTCACCAGCTTTGGGGCAAGGAGTATCCTTCTCTCTCCCCTTCGGCAAAGTCTGAAAAGACCCATTTTGCAGCTTTTCCAGTCAGATCCCAACATTAAATTGAGGATAAGAGAGGGCTGAGCCGGCCCTGCCTGGCTATTACAGGGACTGAATTTGGGATCTTCTGACTCCATCTTTGGATACAAGGCCTCTCCAAATACTTGGCCTGCTGGTGAACTCCTCTGCGGAGTCTGCCTGGTCCCTGTCAGCCAGCAGAACCGGCAGCCCAGAAGGCCTAGGAATCTGAACCAGCCCAGTAGAGGAACGCTTACTGTTTTGGTTCTCCAGGAAGTCCGTAAAGTAGAAGAATTCCGGGATCAGCTCCTTCACGTCCACGGGGTTCTCCATGCGGGCTTGCCAGGCGGCGGGGACGGAGTGAAACTGGCGGTCGGAGCAGTCAAACCTGCCGGCGTAAGAGCGAGAGGAGATTGAATCGCAAGGCTGCAGGGTTGGAATTTCTCCGATCCTCTCTGCTAAAGCCGTCCCAAGTTGGCGGCCACCACTGCCTTGTCAAAATGGGCAGAGAGGCACATTCCTGGTTCCTATGCAGTAATGTGTCAGTTTGCATTTCCTAGTGCAGAAAGTTATTGATCTGATGTGTAGAGATCTTTCCTATTCTACTTAATTCAAGAGAGCTCTAGAAGCTTCTCTGTGTGAAAGAAGCAGAAGGTTCATGATGTTTGGGTTATACCTTCAGAGAAGCTGAGTACAGTGGTACCTCGGGTTAAGAACTTAACTCATTCTGGAGGTCCGTTCTTAACCTGAAACTGTTCTTAACCTGAGGTACCACTTTAGCTAATGGGGCCTCCTGCTGCCGCCACACCGCCACTGAGCGATTTCTGTTCTTACCCTGAAGCAAAGTTCTTAACCTGAGGTACTATTTCTCGGTTAGCGGAGCCTGTAACCTGAAGCGTCTGTAACCCAAGGTACCACTGTAAAGGTAAAGGGTAAACGGACCCCTGACCATTAGGTCCAGTCGTGATTGACTCTGGGGTTGCGGTGCTCATCTCGCTTTATTGGCCGAGGGACCCAGCGTACAGCTTCCAGGTCATGTGGCCAGCATGACTAAGCCGCTTCTGGCAAACCAGAGCAGTGCACGAAAATGCCGTTTACCTTCCCGCCGGAGTGGTACCTATTTATCTACTTGCACTTTGATGTGCTTTTGAACTGCTAGGTTGGCAGGAGCAGGGACTGAGAAACGGGAGCTCACCCCGTCGTGGGGATTTGAACCGCCGACCTTCGGATCGGCAAGTCCTAGGCTCTGTGGTTTAACCCACATCGCCACCCGTGTCCTTAGGTACCACTGTACAGCTGCCTTAAACTGCTTCTGTTATCTTTCAGTCAAGGTCATACTGACTATAAAAGTAAGGCGAGGTTACACTTTCTCTTTCTCTCTCTTTTCCTTCTGGTGTGGTGTTCTGTACATAGTATGCTTAGTGCTATGGTTTAGACTTATTATAAGTTATTGTAAGTTTAAGTTAAATGTGCTGCAACTGGATTTCCTATGGACAGGGACAACCCTAAATGTATTGGATTTGTGACCGTTATCCTCATTTGCCTTCAGTAGCACTAAAGCTCTGCTGGATAAAATACAATTGCCTCTGGTCTATTTTGGGGGGATCCTGCAACATGTTTAAGTTTTTACTCTGCTAACCATACGTCAAGGGGAAGAAATGGAGGCAGTGAGAGATTTTACTTTCTTGGGCTCCATGATCACTGCAGATGGTGACAGCAGCCACAAAATTGAAAGACGCCTGCTTCTTGGGAGAAAAGCAATGACAAACCTAGAAAGCATCTTAAAAAGCAGAGACATCACCTTGCCAACAAAGGTCCGTATAGTAAAAGCTATGGTTTTCCCAGTAGTGATGTATTGAAGTGAAAGCTGGACCATAAAGAAGGCTGATCGGCAAAGAATGGATGCTTTTGAATTATGGTGCTGGAGGAGACTCTTGAGAGTCCCATGGACTTCAAGAAGATCAAACCTCTCCATTCTGAAGGAAATCAGCCCTGAGTGCTCACTGGAAGGACAGATCCTGAAGCTGAGGCTCCAAGACTTTGGCCACCTCATGAGAAGAGAAGACTCCCTGGAAAAGACCCTCATGTTGGGAAAGATGAAGGGCACAAGGAGAAGGGGACAACAGAGGACAAGATGGTTGGACAGTGTTCTCGAAGCTACCAGCATGAGTTTGACCAAACTGCGGGAGGCAGTGGAAGACAGGAGGGCCTGGCGTGCTCTGGTCCAGGGGGTCACGAAGAGTCGGACACGACTAAACAACAACAACAACAACCATACGTTGGAGTTCTGCTCTGGATCAATATTGAGTAGAATTCCATGACGCTAAGTGCCCATATGACGAGAAGGGAAATGAGCAAAGGATAAGGTAGGCCTCGGCCATCATGTCTGCATGTGTTTACTGGAGGAGCAGAAAGGGAGAAGTCTTCTATTCCGTGGCTGGCTTGCTCTCACTCACCTCCCGCTTTGCAACTGGATATGCAGAGTAGTGAAAGGCTCTGTGCGGATCAGGTAGTGCATGACGCCGGCCGCGTTGGAGTAGTGGGTGCCGTAGTGGAACTTGTCAATCATGCCCGTGGGATCCTCAAAGCTCTCGTACCTGCGGGCAGAATGGCAAAGGCGGAAAGAGAAGAACTCAAGTCTGTGCGGTGACTCCCAGGTGGCAGACAGAATAAACAACAACAACAATTTATTATTTGTACCCCGCCCATCGGGCTGGGTTTCCCCAACCACTCTGGGCGGCTCCACAAAGACCAAAAATACACTAAAATGTCACACATTAGAAACTTCCCTGAACAGGGCTGCCTTAAGATGTCTTCCGAAAATCAGGTAGTTGTTTATCTCTTTGACATCTGCTGGGAGGGCGTTCCACAGGACGGGTGCCACCACCGAGAAGGCCCTCTGCCTGGTTCCCTGTAGCTTTGCTTCTCGCAATGAGGGAACCGCCAGAAGGCCCTCGGAGCTGGACCTCAGTGTCCGGGCACAACGATGGAGGTGGAGACTCTCCTTCAGGTATACTGGGCTGAGGCCGTTTAGGGCGTTAAAGGTCAGCACCAACACTTTGAATTGTGCTTGGAAACGTACTGGGAGCCAATGTAGGTCTTTCAAGACCAGTGTTATGTGGTCTCGGCGGCCGCCCCAAGTCACCAGTCTAGCTGCTGGATTAGTTTTAGTTTCTGGGTCACCTTCAAAGGTAGCCCCACAGAGAGCGCATTGCAGTAGTCCAAGCAGGAGATATCTAGAGCATGCACCACTCTGGCGAGACAGTCTGCGGGCAGGTAGGGTCTCATCCTGCGTACCAGATGGAGTTGGTAAACAGCTGCCTTGGACACGGAACTGACCTGCACCTCCATGGACAGCTGTGAGTCCAAAATGACTCCCAGGCTGCACACCTGGTCCTTCAAGGGCACAGTTACCCCATTCAGGACCAGCAACAACAACTGTATACTGCCCTTCATCCAAAGTTCATGAGACGGTTCACATCGTAAAGGTACAAACACGGGAACACAAAATGCAAAACAGAACGAAAGCAAGGCAATAACTCCCTTGCCACAAACACACCAAAAAGCATTTTCGCCAATGGTGGTTCCAAAATGGCGCATGCGATTTAGCATGACTTGGCCACTGCTTTTCTGCTTTGAGATATTCTCCCTACTGCGCAGCTCCCCATTCCTAATCCCCTGTCCGAAACCGTATAACCCCAGTCCTGAAAGACCTACATTGGCTCCCAGTATGTTTCCGAGCAGAATTCAAAGTGTTGGTGCTGACCTTGAAAGCCCTAAACGGCCTCAGTACAGTATACCTGAAGGAGCGTCTCCACCCCCATCGTTCAGCCCAGACATTGAGGTCCAGCGCCGAGGGCCTTCTGGCGGTTCCCTCATTGCGAGAAGTGAGGTTACAGGGAAACAGGCAGAGGGCCTTCTCGGTGGTGGCGCCCGCTGTGTGGAACGCCCTCCCGTCAGAGGTCAAGGAAATAAACAACTATCAGACTTTTAGAAGACACCTGAAGGCAGCCCTGTTTAAGGAAGTTTTTTATGTTTGATGTTTTATTGTGCTTTTAATCTTCTGTTGGAAGCCTCCCAGAGTGGCTGGGAAAACCTAGCCATGTGAGTGGGATATTACTACTACTACTTCTACTGCTGCTGCTGCTACAGTGGTACCTTGGTTTTCAAATGCCTTGGTACTCAAACAACTAGGAATCCAAACACTACAAACCCAGAAGCAAGTGTTTTAGTTTGTGAACTATTTTCAGAAGTTGAACGTGCTCCATTTTGAGCGCCACACTTCCGTTTTGAGTGCTTCCGTTTTGAGTGCCATCCGTGCTCTGTTTTGAGCGTTACGCTGAAGTCTGTTTTTGCTATTTATTCTGCGTTTTTGTGGCTCTTTTTGTTTTGAATTTTGTGACTGTGTGGAGCCCCGTTCAGCTACTGATGGATTGATTGTGTGACTGCAGTACATTGTTTATTGCTTTCATTTTATGGATCCATTGTTTCATTAAGATAGTAAAAGTCATGTTAAATTTCTGTTTTAGGGGTTGTTTTAAAATGTCTGGAACGGATTAATCCATTTTGCACTACTTTCTATGGGAAAGTGTGCCTTGGTTTTGGAATGCTTTGGTTTTGGAACGGACTTCCAGAACGGATTAAGTTTGAGAACCAAAGTACCACTGTATTATTATTATAATCTTGAATGTTGAGATGAAAGCACTTTCTATATGGACCATAGCGAGGGGGAAAGAGTTAAACCATCCCTCTTTCCCCCCAGCCGTGATTCTGCCCTTCCTGCAATTTGCTAGGGTTGGCAGAGCTGGGAGAGGGAACAAACTAATGCAAAGGTAGAGCTACTAGGGAAGGGAAAGGCTAAAGAGACCGTCGGGAGGAGAGACGGACTGCAGAGAAGCAAAAGCCTAGAGCGGTCGCTTGCCCTCCAAGTGGCTTTGGACTACAACTCCCATGTTGTCTCAAGGGAAAGAGGTCTCTGGCATTTCCTCCCACTGAGATGCTTCCTGCCTTCCCAGCTGCGTCTGTCCCTGGAAGGCTGCAACACCGACGAGAAAACTCTGCACTCACTTCTCCTTGACATCCTTGGCGTGTCTCTCGTTGGCGACCCCGATGGGCTTGGAGAGATCCCGAAACACTGCCGGGTTGTTGAGATCCAGAGTCTCCGAGACGTAATCCTGCAGGATCCACGGGAACTTGAGGGGAGGAGAGAAAGGAGAGCCTCTGGTTTTGCCTGCTTGCGGGATCCATAGCTGTCAACTTACAGATTTGAAAATAAGGGACCAGCAGCCTCGAAAATATGGGATCAGCAGCCAAAATAAGGGATTTTCAGAGCACAGGTATGTTCAACTTCTGAGCCCCTCCGAGCCAAAGGCAGAAAGCCCAGCCAGCAGCCAAACAAAGCCTCAAGCGGTGGTTCCCACAGCGCAGCAACCCAGCAAAGGGGATGCAGCAAGGAAAACCACCGTCACCTCTCCGCTGGGAAGCGCTGAGCAAAGGCGAGTCCCCAGGCAACGCAGCCAATTTGATCGGCACAAGGCATGCAAGCTCCACCCCCCAGTCATTCTTAGACTTCTTATTGGGCGAGCAACGCAGCCAAGCAACACAGTTGGAGCCTCCCTCCTCCCTGTCCGGCAGGGAGTGAGGGAGAGGAGCTGCTTTCTTTGAAACCCGGGAAATTTAAGGGACATCATCAATAAGGGTCAGCAGCGGGACATGGCGCTGGGATAAGGGACTGTCCCACCAAATAAGGGATGCTTGACAGCTATGGCGGGATCCAGCATTTGCAGGGAGGGTGGGAACAGGAGAGGAAACTGTCTTAAGAAGCACCTGAGGCTCAAGGGCGAAGGTTCGCCCTCGGATGCTTACCACGGGATACTGGGAGAGGTCGTTGTAGGTGCGGCCTGCGATGGTGTTGAGCTGCATGAGGTATTCAAAGTTGGAGATTTCCCTGTTAACCCATTTCTGGAAAAGGAGGGTGAAAATAAAACAGTGGATTTGGTAAGGATCTGGCAAAACGGACGGAATGGGAAATTCTTTTTTTAAAAAAAATAATTTATTTGTTTGGTTTTTCAAATTGAAGTTTTACAATCGCATATCCGACATACATCATAAAAACAAGATTCCATAGAATCTCCTGGACTTCCCTCCTCCCTATTGTGGGTCCTATTGTTAACCATTTCCTCCTGCAATTTTTATAATAATCCAAATCTTTAAATCGCCATTACAGTGGTACCTCGGGTTAAGTACTTAATTCGTTCCGGAGGTCTGTACTTAACCTGAAACTGTTATTAACCTGAAGCACCACTTTTGCTAATGGGGCCTCCTGCTGCGCCGCCAGAGCATGATTTCTGTTCTCATCCTGAAACAAAGTTCTTAACCTGAAGCACTATTTCTGGGTTAGCTGAGTCTGTAACCTGAAGTGTATGTAACCTGAGGTACCACTGCATATCCAAAATTCCCCATTACTACAAGTGATATTCCAATTCTACTAATCATTTTAACTGTTTACAATGGTTTTTAAGATAAATTATAAAATTTCCCCATTCTTTATTAAAATTTTGGTCTTCCTGATTTGATTCTTCCGGTCTTTCTCTCCCCTCCTCTCTTTCTCTTTCTCTCTCTCTCTCTCTCTCTCTGATGATGACCCGCCTCCAAGTCTGAAAATCTTGCTAATGAACTTGCACGGTGCGATATACTGCCGGCTCGCTCCTCCTGACAACTATTCCCTTCTCCCCACTTCCAGATAAAAAAAAAAAAAGAATCAAACATGAAAAACTTCCCTAAACAGGAGGCAAGGCTGCCCACTTTGCAAACCACCTCCCTTCATTCTCAAGGATCAGGAGCGTCTGTGCGTATCAGATTTGTTTGTGATGAAAAGACAATGTTAAATTAAGCACCTGAGTCAAGCCCGAGGCTTTCAGCAAATCCTGTGGCGAGCGGCTGGCAAAATAGATCTGATTCGGTGGTTGGAGGCCTAGGATGGAAGAGTAAACCTTGTTCCTGACCTGGGAGAGAGAGGGGAGAAAAACCAGCAGGACGTTTTTATCAGCTGCTGACCTAGCGACTGACTTTCCCAGAAGGGCGCTGAGTCTGCAGAATAATAATAATTTATTATTTGTACCTCGCCCATCTGGCTGGGTTTCCCCAGCCACTCTGGGTGGCTTCCACAGAGACCAAAAATACACTAAAATGTCACACATTAAAAACTTCCCTGAACAGGGCTGCCTTAAGATGTCTTCTGAATGTCAGGTAGTTGTTTATCGCTTTGACATCTGATGGGAGGGCGTTCCACAGGGCGGGTGCCACCACTGAGAAGGCCCTCTGCCTGGATCCCTGTAGCTTTGCTTCTCGCAATGAGGGAACCACCAGAAGGCCCTCGGCGCTGGACCTCAGCATCCGGGCAGAACGATGGGGGTGGAGACGCTCCTTCAGGTATACCGGGCCAAGGCCGTTTAGGGCTTTAAAGGTCAGCACCAACACTTTGAATAGTGCTCGGAAGCTGTGCATTTGCAAATGAATTAATATGTGCTCCACTAGGACGCGGGTGGCGCTGTGGGTTAAACCACAGAGCCTAGGGCTTGCTGATCAGAAGGTTGGCGGTTCGAATCCCCGCTATGGGTGAGCTCCCATTGCTCGGTCCCTGCTCCTGCCAACCTAGCAGTTCGAAAGCATGTCAAAGTGCAAGTAGATAAATAGGCACCACTCTGGCAGGAAGGTAAACGGCGTTTCTGTGCACTGCTCTAGTTCGCCAGAAGCGGTTTAGTCATGCTGGTCACATGACCCGGAAGCTGTACGCCGGCTCGCTCGGCCATTAAAGCAAGATGAGCGCTGCAACCCCAGAGTCGGCCACGACTGGACCTAATGGTCAGGGGTCCCTTTACCTTTACCACTAGGAGATCAAATGATGATGAGGAGGGGGGACCCATCTGCTGTTACCTTTTTCTTGAAGTTGAGGAAGTAGTTTGCCTGGTCGATGAAGAAGAACTCCAGGGCGGACCTGCGGAGGTTGTAGCGTCGGAGGTGCAGTTCCCGGAGTTGAGACAGGGGGCGCTTGAAGTCGTAGCCGATTCCTGGGGGGGGAGGATCACAGCGCTTAATCTCTCAAGTGTGGAGAGCCAAAAACAATGCTCAGCTGTTGCCATGGACTGGTGGGATGCAGAGAAATGGTGGGAGGAACCAGCGGGGCAACCCACAAGCGATTCTGGTCATGCCTCCTGTGGTCTGCCAGGACCAGAAGAGGGATGAAGAGGGAGGAGCACAGGCAGCCGATTTGGCACAGTCTCAGATTGCTTTGCAAGGACCCTGGAGGGTCGGAAACTTAGGCAGCTGCAGGAAGGCAGCAACCTTCAGTCTCACAGGGGCAAGACCTGCCAGGAAGAGTTGCTGCGCTCACTAGGCCTGGCAGTACAGAGCAACTTGTTTCTCCTAACAGAAACAGTGAACTTCACTTACTCCGTGTGATTTATTGCTGACCTGTTCCTGACAGCTGCAACTTTGGCTACTCAGGAAGGGGAACCTGAATATCCCACTTCCCACCTGGGCTGCTTCCAGTGGGACCTTTATTGTGGGATTGGGGCGTGTGTGTGTGTGGCGTTTACCTCCTAGGATGGGTCATAAGGAAAGGGTTAAAATGGGTGTGATGTGATTGGCCAGCGAGAATGCAAGGGGGGAATAAAAGTTAGAGTGGGAGGTTTTGAAAGTCGGTTGAGGTTTGGGAGTAGAAGATGGAAGAGGGAGGTTTTAGGTGTGGGTTGGTAGAGTTGTATTGTGAGAGAGTGAGAGGAATTGCTAGGTGGAGTCAGATAGATAGTTGGGAATAACCAGTTTGAAGTTGTTAGGAACTAAGATTAAGAAACTGTCAAGAAAAACTAACTGAAACCATAAGCTTGTTCCTGCATTTAAAAATAAACTTGATTATTTGTTTATGTTAACAACTGACTGGACTCCATGTGTCCCCGTGAGATACGGGGTGGTGGCAGCGAAGAAAGCAATCACAGTGGTGGCACAGGGTCAATAGACCGTCAAAAGTCCGGGGGCCCTGTGTGTGATCGCCACAGTGTGTGTGTGTGAGAGAGAGAGAGAGAGAGAGGGGGGGGGAGAGTGTCCTCACACAAGGTTGTGGACACCAAAATGCAAGCCTCTCTCCCAGCCCGCTCAATTTTTCATTTGCCCTCTGCAGGGAAAACCCGGTAAGCAAAAAACAACAGCACCCTCTGGCGAGAGACCAATGGGTGCTATCTCAACAACCTGTTTGCAAACTAAGCACCACTGATTTTTCTGGGCCCTTGTGACTTTCAGTTTGCACTTCTTAGTACAGGAAGTATTGATCTGATGCGTAGAGATCTTTCCTATTCTAATTAATTCCAGAGGGTTCCGGAAGCTTCTCTGTGTGAAAGAAACAAGCAGGAGGTTCATGATGTTTGGGTTATTCCTTCAGAGAAGCTGAGCACAGCAGCTGGCTTAAAGTGGTTCTCTTATCTCTTCTGACAAGGTCATGCTGACTATAAAAGTAAGGCCAGAAGGAGCCTTGTTTTCACCTTTTCTTTCATCTCTCTTCCTTCTGGTGTGGTGTTCTGTACATAGTATTAAGTTTTAGACTTATAATAAGTTATTGTAAGTTTTAAGGGACGCAGGTGGCGCTGTGGGTTAAACCACAGAGCCTAGGACTTGCCGGCGGTTTGAATCCCTGCAACGGGGTGAGCTCCTGTTGCTCGGTCCCTGCCCCTGCCAACCTAGCAGTTCAAAAGTACCTCAAAGTCCAAGTAGATAAATAGGTACCACTCCGGTGGGAAGGTAAATGGTGTTTCCGTGCGCTGCTCTGGTTTGCCAGAAGCGGCTTAGTCATGCTGGCCACATGACCCGGAAGCTGTATGCCAGCTCCCTCGGCCAATAAAGTAACATGAGCGCCACAACCCCAGAGTCGGTCATGGGGTCCCTTTACCTTTACTGTAAGTTTAAGTCAAGTCTGCTGCAACTGGATTTCTTACGGACAGGGCCAATCCTGAATGTATTGGATTTGTGACCATTCTGCTCATCTGCCTTCAGTAGCAGTAAATCTCTGCTGGATGAAATATTCAATGCCTCTGGTCTACTTTTGGGAATCCTGCAACGTGTTTAAGTTTTTACTCTGCTAACTATACGCTGGAATCTACTCTGGATCAATACTGAGTAGAATTCCATGACAGTGAAATCAAGTTTAATGGCAGCTGGCCGGGCTCAGAAACAAAAGGGAGATACAGTGGTACCTCGGGTTACAGACGCTTCAGGTTACAGACTCCGCTAACCCAGAAATAGTACCTCGGGTTAAGAACTTTGTTTCAGGATGAGAACAGAAATTGCGCACTGGTGGTGTGGCGGCAGCGGGAGGCCCCATTAGCTAAAATGGTGCTTCAGGTTAAGAACAGTTTCAGGTTAAGAACGCACCTCCAGAACGAATTAAGTTCTTAACCCGAGGTATTCCTGTTTCTTTTTGAAGAGGCCATGAACTTTGGCCTCTAGATCTTGGTAGCTGGAAGTGCTTCCTGGGAGTAAAGACACCTCACACACCCTGCCCTTACCTTCCTCGGTCTCATCCTTCTCACAGCTGCTGTCGTAAAAGTAGATGTGCTGAGTGGTGACTTCTAGCCGCCCCGGGATCACGGCCACGATGGTGATCAGCTCACAGTCCTCAGAGATCACCAGCTTCTCCCTCTGACTTTGTTCTTTGGGCTCCACCCTGGAAGGGATGGACGAAGGATTGGTAGGTAACGCTTGGTGTTCCTTTATACCTCATTGGAAGGCCACCTGGATTATTATTATTATTATTATTACAGTGGTAGCTTGGTTCTCAAACACCTTGGTACTCAAACAACTTGGAACCCAAACACTGGAAACCCGGAAGGAAGTGTTCCGGTTTGCGAACTTCCTTCAGAAGCTGAACGTGCTCCATTTTGAGTGTTTCGCTTCCAATTAGAGTGCCACACTTCTGTTTTGAGTGTTACGCTGAGGTCTGTCTGTTTCTGCTATGCATTTTGCATTTTTGTTTTTGCAGCTCTTTTCCTTTTGTTTTTTGTGACTGTGTGGAGCCCAGTTCAGCTACTGATTTGATTGATTGTGTGGCTGCAGTACATTGTTTATTGCTTTCATTTTATGGATCAATGGTCTTGTTAGATAGTAAAATTCATGTGAAATTGCTGTTTTAGGAGTTATTTTAAAAATCTGGAACAAATTAATCCAATTTGCATTACTTTCCATGGAAAAGCATGCCTTGGTTTTGGAACACTTTGGTTTTGGAACGGATACAGAGCCACAGAGACATACAAACTACCCAACCTAAGATGAACTTATAATGTCTGATTTCAATTACTACTTCTATCTACACGTTGCATTTTTCTAACTCTCTTTTAATGGCACCCAGTTTGGTGCCCCATGCAGAAGTGAGTTCCAGAGTTTGTGCTGCGTGAACCCCACATTGGATTCGATCTATCACACGGTTGCCTGGAAGAGAACTCACAGGTTATCCAGGAAGGAGAGGTCTTCTTCTGCCAGCTGGTCATCCTGCATCTCGCTGACCTTTGCCTCCTTGGCGACGGCTAAGGGGATCGGCTCAGCCGGGTTGTGCAAATAATCGGCCCCTGGAAGGTGGAGGAAACAAATGCTGGGATCAGGATCCTGACCTCACGGCTGCACTGGGACAGGGGGTTGAATGCCCGAGGGACAATGAACAAATGATAAGAGTCACAGAACTGCAGAGATGGACCGATTGTCCCCTTATGAATGCTGTGCAACTTACCAGACCAGAAATAATTAAAAGAATGGGGATGTGCTAAAGAGTATATGAAAAAACATTGTTCTGGAGTAAGCATAACGGTATGTAACGAATAAAGGGATGTGGGTGGCGCTGTGGGTTAAACCACAGAGCCTAGGACTTGCTGATCAGAAGGTCAGCGGTTCGAATCCCCACGATGGGGTGAGCTCCCGTTGCTCGGTCCCTGCTCCTGCCAACCTAGCAGTTCGAAAGCACGTCAAAGTGCAAGTAGATAAATAGGTACCGCTCCGGCGGAAAGGTAAACGGGGTTTCTGTGCGCTGCTCTGGTTCGCCAGAAGCGGTTTAGTCATGCTAGCCACATGACCCGGAAGCTGTACGCCGGCTCCCTCGGCCAATAAAGCGAGATGAGCGCCGCAACCCCAGAGTCGGCCACGACTGGACCTAATGGTCAGGGGTCCCTTTACCTTATGTAACAAATGAAGCTTTGCAGGGTTAAAGAAAGAGAAAAACGGTGCAAAAAGTATAAAGACAGAGGTAATCTACATTAGACACAACAATTTAGAAAGAGTAAAAATTTCGAGGTCTTAGAACAAAGGAAGGAAGTCAATATGTGTATATGTACGTAATGATTAGAATGATGATATGGTTTTATTTGTAGATGTGTGCTTTTTTAAAAATTCGTGTTTTTTTCTCTTGTGTTCCCCCTGTTTGTACTGTTTTATTTTGGATTCACTGTTTGTTATTTTAGTTGTAAATTTGCATTGAAAAATAAAATAATAATAAAAAACTGCAGAGATGGAAAGGTCCTCTATTCCAATGCAGGAAGAGGGTGATTTTTCATTGCAGCATTTATATTGCTACTTTCCCCCCAAGGTCAAGGCGGGGGTCTGGGGCTCTCCTCCCCGTATTTATCCCGCAAAGAACCCTGCGAGGTAATTTATGTGATGTGATTTGATTTGATTGGTCGGATAATATTTTTTTTTTTTTAAATAACCCTGCGAGGTAGACAAGACTGAGCACCGACGCCCGGCCCCAAGGTTAGCCAGGGAGCTTCACGACCGAGTGGGGATTTGAACCCTGGTTCCTAGTTGGCCACACCGATGCTGGCTCACAGAAATGGGGCTGCGCGATGAGCCGTCACCCAAAGCTGCCTGTTTACTCCCAGGGAGGCTGCTCCTTACCCTGATTGTCACGCAGAGCGCTGGCCTCCGTGTGACGGTCAAAGGTGTAGTTGGGTACCAGCTTAAGCCTCATTCGAGAGTAGGTCTCGGCGCATGACAACTTCCAGTGGATCTCAGGAGGATTTCTGGAGAGAGAGAGAGAGAGAGAGAGAGAGAGAGGGTCAGCAAGGTCCCTGAAGGGAAGCTTTGCTAGTGCACATGATTCTGCACAAACCGTTCTAAGTTGAAACATTTCTTCTTCACCCTAGAATGTTCAGTTCACATTGAGTTCATGAAAACATTGTACTCTGACCTGTTCTTAATGCATAGTTGACCACATCTACGGAACGTGATTGTTACGTCCTTTTAAGTCTCGCTATATCAATCATTAGTAATTGTTTAAGTCTTGTTATATTAATCACTAGTTATAATTTAATTAGGAGGTTTTCATGCCTGTCTAGTTCTGTGCTCCCTTCCCCAGCCTTTAATCTATTGGTGATAAATGCCTATATGCAATCCTTTGCTTTGTACTTGTGTTAACCAATCAGCAACAAGTACATATGCGGCAATGCTGTAATATTCAATAAAAGGGACTCCCCGAGACATGCTCGAGAGATGCCTCCCATATGACACTCCTCACTCGTCTGTCGTTTATTTCAACCCAACAGGTCCCCTCCTCTAGCATCCTGGGTATTAACAGGAAGGGTAAGGCCGAGGCCATTTCTTAATAATAATAATAATAATAATAATAATAATAATAATAATAATACCATGCCCATCTGACCAGGTTGCCCCAGCCACTCTGGGAGGCTTCCAACATATATAAAAACAGCCTTCACACTGGCCAGATTGGATGTGATGCCCTATGCCGTACTTGAGGGCAGATACCCAAAGATTCCAACTGAGAAACGACTCTGCCCCTGTGGAGACGGCAATCTGGAAACTTATGTTCTCCTGTCCTGTCCCCTTTATAAAGATCTGAGGAATGAGATCATCACCCCACTCTTACTTACCGTCCCAGGCCGCCCTTCTGAGGCCACATTGTTCTTTCTTTTATCAGATCAAAATGATCAGACAACACAGCAAAGGTTGCTAGGTTTATCGAGGGTGCAGTGAGATTAAGGGCCACTATCTGAACGATAATCTTGGTCATTTGATTGCTCTTTTTACCCATTGCTGTCTTTTTTTAAATTTGTATATATTTTATTTGTATATATTGCTTGTTTTACATTGCTATAGCAGTTGGCTAATGTGAATAAAGTTTATCTATTGTGTTGCGTATATAAAAACATCATAAAACATTATACAGTCATACCTTGGAAGTAGAACAGAATCCGTTCCAGAAGTCCGTTCGACTTCCAAAGTGCGGCTTCTGATTGGCTGCAGGAAGCTCCAGCAGCCAATCGGAAGCCCCAACGGATGTTTGGCTTCCAAAAGAACATTAAAAAACCGCAACAGTCGCTTCCGGGTTTCGATCGTTCGGGAGCCAAAACGTCCCGAGTTCCAGGGCGTTCGACAACCAAAGGTACGACTAAAAGCTTCCCTGTACAGGGAATCCTTCAAATCTAGAGTCATAAATAGCTACTTTATGCCAGAGGAAGCCTATCTAGGTAAACCAGAACAGCCAGTTTAGCCTAGCAATGGCTCTCCGGCAGCCTTCACCAACTTGGTGCCCCTCCGCACCCCTGGTGCTTTGGACTACAATTCCCATCCGCCCCAGATTGGCCAAGGCTGTTTCCTGGGTCTTCCCCATCACCAGAAGTCCAATCCATTAAAAATAAAATAAAATAAAATGTTCTCCAAAGCAGAGATCCCGGGGCCAGAAGCAATTGCATCCAAACCCTGAATTAGTTGCTGCTTCCGGGTCACCTTCAAAGGTAGCCACACATAGAGCGCATTGCAGTAGTCCAAGCAGGAGACAACCAGAGCATGCACCACTCTGGCAAGACAGTCTGCGGGCACGGAGGGTCTCATCCTGCGTACCAGATGGAACTGATAAACAGCTGCCCTGGACACAGAATTGACCTGCGCCTCAATGGACAGCTGTGAGTCCAGAATGACTCCCAGGCTGCGCACCTGGTCCTTCAGGGGCACAGTTGCCCCATTCAGGACCAGGGAGTCCTCCACACCTGCCCGCCCCCCGTCTCCCCAAAACAGTACTTCTGACTTGTCAGGATTCAACCTCAATAGCTTACGCAGAAGCACAGCTTTTCTAAGGTCACCTGCCCCGTCCGGCCGCCGGCCAAGGAGGCTGGAGACCAGCGGAGGGAGGAGGAGAAGAGATTTACCGATCGGCCCAGGCAGAGCGCTGGGAGGTGAGCAGTCTCCTCAAGGCCTTCCATTGCTTCAGGACGGTGTTCTGGTGGTTGTTGAGTTGCTTCAGCATATTGGTGTGGCGGATGTTCTCGTGCTTGGCCTTCTTCATCACCGGCTCCAAGATCAACTCCTGGCAAAAGGGGGAAACCAAGGGGAGGGAGAGGGGGAGAAAAGGGCAAGAGGGTGATGAAGGGAAGGGGAATGGGGCAGGGGTCCCCTCGGCTGAAAGAGGGTCCCTGCTGCAGGTGGAGCAAGAGAAAGGTGTGGTTCATCCATGGAAGCAGAAAGGGAGAGAGAGACTATCAACTGATGCCGGGATATTTTCAAGCTCACCTAGGGGCAACTGCTAGTTTGTTTGTTTTTTAAAAAAATCATTGTTATTGATTTTCCAATAAAAAACATCCAATTAAATATCCGACCACAATACTCCAATTAGAAAACTAAAAAACTAAAATAAAAAAGATCAAATTATAGTCCAAATTGTATTTATTAATTTCTTGGGGCTCCTCACGGTCTGGATCTCTGGAGCATATCTCCACATCTTAGTCCTGCTTCTCGATATTAACATCTCAATATTAATTTTTTGTCCCTGGGTCCGGGATTCTCATTCCTCTCAAACACCATATACTTTCATCCGCTGAATACAGCTTTGTTAATATACATTTTTCCCAACTGCCTTTTTATCAGCTCAGCTTCGTCTGATTCCGTTCCAATTCCGGGATGTTGTCCAAATCTGTTATCTTTGATGGGCCAACCACTAGTTTTTGAGTGGGGTTCAATCACATGCCAGGAGTAATAATAATAATAATTCGAGGTGGGAGAAAATTCCCTTTCTGGGAGTTCGGTTAAGGAGCCTCGAACCAGATTCACAAACCGCCAGGCTTCTAATATTAGATAGCTTCATCATACTCAAACGTTTCGTGTATCTTCTGTCGGGAAATTATACTTTTTTTGTGCATTCTGCAATCTGCGCGTTTAACTGGCGCAATTTCAGCCTCTTACGAAGCTGAGCTGATAAAAAGGCAGTTGAAAAATCGTATATTAACAAAGCTGTATTCGCCAGATGATAGTATATGGTGTACAAAAATGTATACTTTTTTGTGCATTCTGCAATTTGCACGTTTAACTGGTGCAATTTCAGCCTCTTACGAAGCTGAAATCATGATAACTAAGTGCACACAAGGTTTTCCCTGGAGCAAAATGAGCTTTAATGCTTGCTGCCTGCTTCACTGGGAAAGGCCCGTTCAGCATGCCAGCTAGCTCCTGGGAGCCTAGGGATGGTCCCAGGAGATCTTGCAGGAATTCGGACGGTCCAGCGAGATCTCGTGAGAGCCTCCCCGAGCTAGCGCACCAAGTCGACTTTGCCTTGCTTATCAGAAAAGGCCCGCTCATTCTGCCAGCTAGGGGTAAGGAGATGCTCGTTCGGGGCAGTTCGATGCGATTTTGGGGATCCGCAGAATTCACCGAACCCCCGCATAAGATGTGATCATACTGCAACACATTACAGCACAGCGTCCCTATGAGACTGTGAGAGTGCATCCATTAACACACACCCTATATAGGAAAAACTGCGCCATCTCGGCTGTTTATTCTCACGCCATCCACTTTCTGCCACCTTTTAAAGATGTTTATGTTGCTATCAAAGGGTTAAGAGGTAGCAAGACGCTCTAATCACTGAGCCGCTGGAAGTCATTAAGCTTCCAGGGATATGAGTTTGTATAAATAGTCAGTCTCCCGTGTGTTTGTTCCCCTTGGGCGTGTTTGCTGATATGTGTGGTTCGTCGCCAGGGGTTTTTTTTTCTTTTGTAAATAAACCTTTTCTTTGAGTTCCAAACCGCTTGCTCCAAGATTCCTCTTTGAAAAGATACTGCCTCTCCTGCCCTTCTTAAACCGCTGCGCGAAATGCTCTGCTGTAATGGGACTTGTGACGATGGAAGCGCACTGGACATTTACTTAGCATTAAACTAATTAAAGTTTAATGGGACAGTTTATTATTATTATTGTCATTGTACAACCTGTGTACAATGAAATTAAACGAGCCTCCCCCCCCAAAAAAACCACAATCTCTTATCGAACAACACACCACCTCGCAAGTCAGTTTCGCTATGTTATTTTCTGTTCAACAGACCACAGATAGAAGCTGTTTTTTAGCCTGTTGGTATGGCTGATTATACGTCTATATCTCCTGTCCGAGGGTAGAAGATTAAAGAGGTGCTGGCCGGGCTGTGAGTCATCTCTGAGAATTTTTCTCGCTCTCCTAAGGCAACAATCCCTTGCGATGTCATCTAGCGGACTCAAGGGACAGCCCATGATATCATGGGCTGTATTCATCACCACTTTCTGTCCGTGGCTGTCAGGCCAGCATACCACACTGTGATACAATATGAGAGGACACTTTCTATTGTGGACTGGTAAAAGGAGTTCCTCAGTTGTTGTTTAACATTATTCTTTCGCAAGACCCTGAGGAAATGGAGTCTCTGTCGGGCCTTTCTGACCACCTGAGGTTGAGTTTCCAAGTGATGTCCTCACTAAGGTAAACTAAGAGAGTTGAGTGGGGGGTGCTCATGTAATCTCACTGTATACAAGCTGTACAAGTGACAATAAAGTATTTCAATTTCATCCCAGCTGTGGGAGTTGTAGCGCAGGGTACCTGCCCATCGCTGCCTACCTGGAACCTCCTCCTGCTCTCTGCTTTCTCCTTCTCCCTCGTCTGGGAGCTGCTCATCAAGGCATCGTAGCAGGAGTTCCAGAAGTTCGACATGTGGTCGTGACTCTTGGCGAACGTGTCCACTTCAAACTGGGCCATGGTGGGCTGCACCTGTGGAGGAGACCCCATCAGAGAAGATCCATCAAGAGCCGTTTTTTTATTTTAAAAAACTCTGCACCCAGTGACACATAGGCAGCGGGTCAAACAGCCACATCCGGAGTTCTATTCAGCCTAGTCCTACTCAAGAGCAGCAGGGTGGCGCTGTGGGTTAAACCACAGAGACTAGGGCTTGCTGATCAGAAGGTCGGCGGTTCGGATCCCCCCCACGGGGTGAGTTCCCGTTGCTCAGTCCCTGCTCCTGCCAACCTAGCAGTTCGAAAGCACGTCAAAGTGCAAGTAGATAAATAGGTACCGCTCCGGCGGGAAGGTAAACGGCGTTTCCGTGCGCTGCTCTGGTTCGCCAGAAGCGGCTCAGTCATGCTGGCCACATGACCCGGAAGCTGTACGCCGGCTCCCTCGGCCAGTAAAGCGAGATGAGTGCCGCAACCCCAGAGTCAGCCACGGCTGGACCTAATGTTCAGGGGTCCCTTTAACTTTACTTTATACATACAAATATCTAAAGGCTGTAATTCACAAGCAATTCATACAGTCAAACGGAGTACAGTGGTACCTCAGGTTACATACGCTTCAGGTTACAGACTCCGCTAACCCAGAAATAGTACCTTGGGTTAAGAACTTTGCTTCAGGATGAGAACAGAAATCGTGCTCCGGCGGCAAGGCGGCAGCAGGAGGCCCCATTAGCTAAAGTGGTGCTTCAGGTTAAGAACAGTTTCAGGTTAAGAACGGACCTCTGGAAAGAATTAAGTACTTAACCTGAGGTACCACTGTATCTCAATATGAAAATACGGAATAACAGATACACACTTGCTTAAAACGTATACAGGAAGTGTGGCGTCAGCGATGGAAGTCAATCACTTACGTGCTTCTCAATGAAGGCGATCCACTCCGGGGTGGTGCAAAACTCCTGGAAGTCCTCGTAGAAAGTGGGGCTGCCGTTGGTGGGGGGCAGGGAGGGGAGGAAGTGCTGCAGCCGCAGGGTGTCATAGCACTTGTCCATCAAAGTGCGGATGATGGGCACCAGCCAAGAGAAGGTCTCCGACTTGGTGTGCAGCGAGTGGCGCAGGGGGGTCTCCAGTTTGCCCAGGACGTAGCAGGCCTCCTCCTTCTTGGGGGCCGAGACCGTTTGCAGGAGGCTGTGGAGCTTCACGTAGGCCATGGATTGCAACTGGAGAGGGAGGAGAGGGGTGGTTCAAGACGGGAAGGAACAGAAGAACCGGCCATTCATTCATTGAATTTATATACCGCCCTATACCCACAGGTCTCAGGGCGGTTCACAGAATAAAATCAAAATATTAAACCACAAAATATATCATCAAAATAAAATACAACAACCCAATAACCCCCCCCCAAAAAAAACTATTTAAAAATGGCTGTGCTGTGCTGTTTTTAACTATCTTTATGTTCATAGATTAGGGATGGGTTAAACCACAGAGCCTAGGAGACCAGGGAGAAGAGTTGGTGGAAGAAGATTGGAGGAAATTTAAAATTTATTTACAGAAATATTGTAAAATTTCTGAATGTTGATGACATTGAAATGAAATGAAGGAGTTCTAGCAACAAGGTAAAATGTAAGATTGGATTGATAATAGATGAAAAATTGAAGTTATAATATGTGAGGAAAAATAATTAAGGATAAATTAATAGGATATGAATTTGCTGAACCAATTTTTAAAAGGGATACAAAAAAGGGAGGCGTGAGGAAGTCAGGAAAATAAGTTAATCAAAGATGAGAAATTAAAAAAGAGGGATTTTTGTTTTCTTGTTTTTGTGCTTTTTCTCTCTTTCTTTTTTATGTTAAATGTTTGTATTTTGTAACTTTGTATTTTTGTGTTTCTGTATTTTTCTTATGTTTTTTTTCCCTATTTGTTGTTCTGGAATTTCTTTATTGTTAAAACTTAATAAAATATTATTAAAAAAAAATAATAAACCACAGAGCCTAGGGCTTGCCGATCAGAAGGACGGTGGTTCGAACCCCCACGACGGGGTGAGCGCCTGTTGCTTGGTCCCTGCTCCTTTAAAGGAAAATAACATAGCAAACCTGGGGGAGATCTTTTGCACATGTTGCAAAAGCAGCCCGGAATCACCAGGAACTGGATGGAGGAGGATGGGCCCCCCAAGTTAGCTGGACAACTTACTTGTAGATCTTCCAGTGAGATATATCCGATGAGCACCCGCAAGCCAATCTGGGCCATCTCCTTCAAGTCGGAGGTGCCGTTGGCCAAGTGGTGCCAGACCCCCAGTTTGTCCAACAGGCTGTTGACCCCCTCATAAACCTGCAGCCAAGGAAGAGAGAAGCAGAATGTGAAGATGCAAGGACGGCCTGGAGGTGAAATAGTTAAACAGGTTACCCAATCAGCACCCAGGGGGTGGAGTCAGAGGGACTATAAAACCAGCTCTGGGAGGAGTTCGTTGGGAGTTGGGTGGTTGGTTAGAGTGGGAGTGAATTGGGATAGAGTCTGTGGGGAGGTTGAGTTAAGTAAGGGTAAAGGGACCCCTGACCATTAGGTCCAGTCGTGGCCGACTCTGGGGTTGCGGCGCTCATCTCGCTTTATTGGCCGAGGGAGTCGGCGTACAGCTTCTGGGTCATGTGGCCAGCATGACTAAGCTGCTTCTGGCGAACCAGAGCAGCGCACGGAAACGCCGTTTACCTTCCCGCCGGAGCGGTACCTATTTATCTACTTGCACTTTAACATGCAAGCGAAATAAGTTGAGTCAGGAACAGTAAGGAGCTAGGAAGACGAGTAAATATCTGAGAGGTGGTTTAGTGAGAGAGAGCAGGTAGCGGAAGTTATAGGTCTGGATAGGTGCCCCATGATTGTAATGGACCAATACCATTTATGAGACCACATGCTCGTTAAACTGCAATAAATAAACAGAAGTTTATGTTCCAGTTTAACCCTGACTGGACTCAGTATTGTCCCAGGTAGGGCCTGGGTGGTGGCAGCGAGAAATAAAGCGGTGGCACAGGGATCAATAGACGGTGAAACGTCCGGGGACCCTGTGTGATCGCCACAGAAGGCTCAGAGCCCGGGCAGTGGCGGTGCGACGACGACGAGGGGTCAGAGGGAGGAGGAGGAGAGGAGTGGGGAGAGGAGAATGTAGGAAGATGAAGAGGGAGAAGGGTTTAGTGAGCAGGAAGAGTCTGTGGCAGAGAGCAGTACAAAACTGAGGCAGAAGTGGAGTCTGGCTGGTGAAGAAGCAAGCACATCTCTCTGTCCTGCTGTGACAAACTCCCCTCCTCTTTGGCCTTCCAGAACCAGGAGAGGCATGAAGAGGAAGATCGCCACACCGACCTCTTACGCTCCCTGGAGGCGGAGGATTCAGAAAGCCACCTAGGGTCAGGAGTGAGCCAGCAGGAAATCACACTGAGCAAGCCGGAGCTAACTCTTTATTAGACAAAGCCTGATCTATCAGGCCTAATGAGCACAGCAAACCATCTCCGGTCGGTCCTGCCCCTATGAAGCCGTTGCAGGGACTGAAGGTCCCCCCTGCCTCTCCAGGGCTTTCCCCAAGCAAGGAGAGACTTGGAGCAGCCACAGATCCGTGTTGCCATTGCAGAGAAGGAGGAGACCTGATAATTTAGGCCCCTGCATCCAGCTAGAAAGCTTCCACCAACCTTCTCGCTCCACAAGGCCTGGTTGCTGTGGCCCTCGGAGAACAGGAAGTCCTGGAGGAGGCGAAGAAGCTTGAGAGCGTTCTGTGTGAGGCTGGGCAGCATGGCGGGGGTGGCCTCTTTGATGTCCGTCAGCGCCGACTCCATCATCATCTCCAGGAGGCTGGGAGAGAAAGAGAGGTGAGGCAGTGCTGACCTTGAAAGCCCTAAACGGCCTCGGTCCTGTATACCTGACGGAGCGTCTCCACCCCCATCGTTCTGCCTGGACACTGAGGTCCAGTGCCGAGGGCCTTCTGGCAGTTACCTCCCTGTGAGAAGTGAGGTTACAGGGAACCAAGCAGAGGGCCTTCTCGGTGGTGGCGCCCGCCCTGTGGAACGCCCTCCCATCAGATGTCACGGAAATAAACAACTACCTGACTTATAGAAGACATCTGAAGGCAGCCCTGTTTAGGGAAGTTTTTAATATTTGATGAATTACTGTATTTTATTATATTGCTGGAAGCTGCCCAGAGTGGCTGGGAAAACACAGCCAGAAGGGTGAGGTATAAATGAAAATAGATCAATAATAATAATAATAATAATATTAATAATAATAATTTGATGTGGGGCTACCTTTGAAGGTGATCTGGAAACTACAACCAATCCAGAATGCGGCAGCTAGACTGGTGACTTGGAGTGGCCGCCGAGACCGCATAACACCGGTTCTGAAAGACCTACATTGGCTCCCATTACGTTTCCAAGCACTATTCAAAGTTTTGGTGCTGACCTTTAAATCCGTAAACTACCTTGACCCAGAATACCTGAAGGAGCGTCTCCACCCCCATCATTCTGCCCGGACACTGGGGTCCAGCTCCGAGGGCCTTCTGTCGGTTCCCTCCTTGCAAGAAGCGAGGTTACAGAGAACCAGGCAGAGGGCCTTCTCGGTGGTGGCACCCACTGTGTGGAGCGCCCTTCCGTCTGATGTAAAGGAAATAAACACCACCTGACTTTTAGAAAACAGAACGCATGCTTTCTTCCAAAGGCACCCAGAAAAGGTAGAATTTCTGGATTCAGTGCAGGGCAGTTAACCCTGCCTTGGCTCCACTGGCGACACTCTGCCCACCTCAAATGCCAGGCCTTACCTGCGCTTGATCTCGTCCGGCTGGCGCACCAACTCGCAGGCCGAGCCCAGCTTGGTGAGGACTGAGAAGACCTGCCCGCGCTCTTTCCAGGCCGCGTCGTCCCAGCCCTCCACCCCTCGCCAGGTGACCGAGAAGACGATGTTGGTGAGCAGGTTGCACAGTTCTTCCTCGGGCGTCTGCTGCAGAGGAAGGAAGCAACAGGTGATTGTTGCGTTCGCAAAGTAAAGGAAGGATTGAACTCTGGTTAATAAGAATACACACAGAGGCTTGAACCAGCAAGACTCTGGGAAGGGTGCGTATAATCGTGTCTCTCTGTGCCTCTTCCGATGTGTAGCTCAGGCCGTTTTATTCATTTTACAGAGTGTTCGTAAGAACCAATCAGATTTCATCTGAGCATTTCCACAATCCCACGTGGGGACAAATTAAACTACTAAAACTAATTAAGCACAAATATTTCCGGGGTAAACAAAGAACAGAACTACAAAGAAGAGCACATGGCAACCCCGGAGGTGAGAAATATACACGGTAAGAAGGACGGCCAGAAAGACAGGATCACTATCACCTTCATGTGAGATCTGTTTCCTGGCTCCAAGATTAACATTTTAAGATTAACGTATAGAAAGCTACTTCAAAGAAGCTTGCCCACTATCTTTATAGCCCAGGATGCCTGCCTGGCAAAGCAACTGAGCTGTGTACGTGACAAGAGAAATGGGCAGTAAAGAAAATGGCCAGAGATGCAGAGGTGTAGATTGATCAAGAATCATATCAAAATAGTTTAAACCAAGTCAACGCAATGCTTTCATTGCTGACACAGATGGCTTACTCTATATCTGTTATAATTCCTAATAGCAATTATCACTAATCACATCTCTGGATATTTGCACTCTTACAGTGATCTCACCCCAAAAGGAATCGTGCAGGCTTGGGAAAGGTTCAGAAAAGAGAAGCCAATGGGATCAAGGAGGTGGAGAGACTCCCCTGCGAGGAAAAGCTGCCGCGTTTGAGACTTCTCGGTTTATTTTTGTTTTTTTATTGGGGGAGGAGTTATTTTGTCACATTACTGATGAGTCTTTGCTGCTCACCTTTGCGCAATGAAAAGAACGCAAAGATTCAAAGTAAAGCATTTCTAGCGCCAGAGAAATAATATATTCTTACAAGAGAAGGATGAATCTCATTTAACTCACTTCGTATTACAAATAAGCCGTGTGTTTTTTATTATGCTAGAAACAGATCGTTTGGTATTTTGACTTCTAAAGTGACACTAACAGGTGTCTGACGGTGGTCCTACCCAAATTTCGATTCCTGGGATTCAGAGACTCCCAGAAACAGAATTATACTTTCTGATTTTTCTAATGCTAGCTTAGTTTTAGATAATTGTATTTAGGATCAGACATCCAAGACACATACGATATGTGTAAGTATGTTTAGGGAAGCTTTTAATGTTTAATAGACTATTGTATTTTAATATTCTGTTGGAAGCCGCCCAGAGTGGCTAGGGAAACTCAGCCAGATGGGCAGGGTATAAATAATATATTATTATTATTACTACTACTAAGAAAAAGAGTTGCACCACCCTGATTAATACACAAGTTTTGAAAAGAGGATTTTCTACATATTAAAATAGCTTTCAGCCTGTATGCCATTCATCAGTTTAAAAAGTGGTACAGGCAGAGAGTTAAACAACAGAATTTGCATGCTTGAGTATTTGTAGAAACAGATTTTGCTTCCTGTTGTGCTTCATTAGCTACTGAAGAATTACAATAAAGCCAAAACAACATAAACATTGAAGTAGCTTAATAATAACAACAACAATAATAATAATTTATTATTTGTACCCCACCTATCTGGCTGGGTTTCCCAAAAATACACTAAAATACCACACATTAAAAACTTCCCTAAACAGGGCTGCCTTAAGATGCCCTCTAAATGTCAGGTAGTTGTTTATCGCTTTGACATCTGACGGGAGGGCATTCCACAGGGCGGGCGCCACCACCGAGAAGGCCCCGTGCCTGGTTCCCTGTAGCTTTGCTTCTCGCAATGAGGGAACCGCCAGGAGGCCCTCGGAGCTGGACCTCAGTTTCCGGGGTGAACGATGGGGGTGGAGACGCTCCTTCAGGTCTACTGGACCGAGGCCGCTTAAGACTGCCTAGAAAGAATACCACTATATTCCACTCTGGGCGCGTGAATCAAATTTGAAGGAAGGTTGGGTTAATTCCAAAACTGCTAATTCCTTGCAGGTATTTCTGTGACAGAGACTTCGCTTTTTAAAAAACAGTAATAATATTTTTTTTATTAGGAATTTCAACAGAACAATTTATCAAAAATACATCATCCTTATTCCCCCATTTCCCCCTCCCCTAAAAAGAAGAACCCACTCTCTCACGCCGGCACATAACAATGTCCTAGAAAGAGAGCATGCTTAGGTATGTTGAATGGTCTCGTTAAATGTGAAGGTTCATTATTGTTCCACAAGATGTGTATGTCTTTAAGGGCCAGAGCAAATAACGAGACCCAGTTTTACAGCTGTGAAACAGTATAGCAGGGGCTGCTAAGTTGTGTTAATTAAGCTGTGTCAGCAATTGGGTGTAGTAGCAGCTGTGTCAGCAATTGGGTGTGTCAGCAATTGGGTGTAGCAGCACCTAGCTCTCTCAGTACCCTGGTGGATGGGTCACTATGTTTAGTATAAAAGGAGTTTTTGTTATTGTTATTAAAACCTTGTTAAAGTTGCCGTATTTTTTGCTCTATAAGACTCACTTTTTCCCTCCTAAAATGTAAGGGAAATGTGTGTGCGTCTTATGGAGCGAATGCAGGCTGCACAGCTATCCCAGAAGCCAGAACAGCAAGAGGGATTGCTGCTTTCACTGCACAGCGATCCCTCTTGCTGTTCTGGCTTCTGAGATTCAGAATATTTTTTTCCCTTGTTTTCCTCCTCCAAAAACTAGGTGCGTCTTGTGGTCTGGTGTGTCTTATAGAGCGAAAAATAGGGTATTTTTGAGTTTCTTGTAATGCGTGGTCTCCCCAGCAAGCTTTCTGCAGCGCAACTAAACTGCAAACAGCCAACAAGGTGGAGATTGCGGAGTTTGCACACCTGTCTCAACACCTCACACAGGAAGATGGAGAGGAAAGAGGCTCACCTGTGGGTTGCTGGTGTTGGAGATGCTGTCACTGGGCAAGGTATCCTGGTAGCTGGTGTCGTCCAGTACGTTAGAGAGGCTGGAGCTCTTCCTTATCCGTGTCCCCGGGAAGGGCTTAAAGTTCTCCAGCGGCGACGGGGTCCCCGGTAGGCTGACGGGCGTCTGGTCTCCGCTCTCGGCTGTGGCGGCCGAGCTGGTGCTGCCTAAGTCCAGGCCGAGATCAAAGGGAGACATGGAGAAGGGAGACAGCGGGTGGTAGACCCTGTCGGCTGGGAGCGTGTCCCCCGCTTGGGGGGCCTCCGTGGCCCCGGGAGCGTCAATGGTGTTGGAAGAGGAGGAGCGGCTGGCCAGGTCGGAGGAGTCGAACGACTTGAAGCCGTACGTCGGGAAAGCCTTGCCCCTCTGGCTGCTGGTGGGCGAGACCGAGTGGTCCGAAAAGCCTTCCGACAGCTCCGGGTCCGAGGCCTCGTAGCCCAGCGGGAGGAAGACGTCCAGATCCTGGAGGTCGGAGGCGGAAGGGGGCGCTGCGCCGGCGGGCTCCTTCCCGGCCTCTGTGCCCGGCTGGTCTGAGGCCCTCGAGAGGTCCAGGCCGCCTCCGCCGTTGGCCGAGCCCGACAGGCTGTGTTGGCGTGACTCGTAGGACTCCTTGACGTAGAGCTTGGTGAGGGTGTCCTGCCAGCCCGCCAGTTTGGCCAGCTGCCTGACCGTCTGCTTGGCCGGGTCTTGCGGCTTGTAGATCAGGCGGAAGAGCTGGAAGAGAAAAAGGGGAGCCATTGGCACCCAGGCTGGGGCAAGCGAGCTGGCAGCTGTTGCGGATGTTGAGCTTGACCAAAGATGGCACAACTTGGTGGGCGTAAGTAAGTGGTTGCTGAGTGTGTGTGTGTGTGGGAGAGAGAGAGAGGGAGGAAGGGAGGGAGGGTGATGAAGAGGCAGGGCCGGTCCACCCATGAGATGACCACCTCAGGTGTCAGGATCCACAAGGGGCAGCAGATTTGGCCTCAAATGAATGCTATCTGCCCAAAATACAGTCATACCTCTTGTTACATTTGCTTCAGGTTAAGTCTTTTCAGGTTGCGTCCCGTGGCAACCCGGAAGTACCTATTAGCCTTAAGGTGCAGCCAGGTATTCTGACTGTATGAACTGCTCATTTATTATAGCTTGTAGATATCTGTATATATAAAGGTAAAGGAACCCCTGACCATCAGGTCCAGTCGTGGCCGAATCTGGGGTTGCGGTGCTCATCTCGCTTTATTGGCCAAGGGAGCCGGCGTACAGCCTCCGGGTCATGTGGCCAGCATGACTAAGCCGCTTCTGGCAAACCAGAGCAGCGCAAGGAAACACCATTTACCTTCCCGTCGGAGCAGTACCTATTTATCTACTTGCACTTTGATGTGCTTTCGAACTGCTAGGTTGGCAGGAGCAGGGACCGAGCAACAGGAGCTCACCCCGTCTCGGGGATTCAAACCGCCGACCTTCTGATTGGCAAGTCCTAGATTCTGTGGTTTAACCCACAGCGCCACCCACGTCCCTCATTTGTATACATACCTCACAATAAATATACTGCGCTGAAGAACCTGGAACTCTGAGCATTTCTGCTAAAGCGCCGCGAAGAACTCGCGACAGAGGTTGCCCCCCAAAACGTCCCAGGGCCAGTCCTGGTGTGAGCGGGGGGGTTGTGCATTGAGATTTCTGCTTGGTGCGAATGCGTCCGTGAAGGAGTTTGGCGATAGTGTTACAGCTGCGCTTTTCGCAATCCTGATTTAAAGAGCATCAGGCGGATTCGCGGAAGAGAGGGCTATCGATTTCTCTTAGCCACGAAGGCTGTGCTCTGCCTAGTTGGAAGCAGCAATGCTTCTGAACGCAGGTGTTGTCGTCCCCCCCCCCCAGCGCGCACTTACGCACTAATGCGCAGTGCCGGGAAATAAACAAACAGTTCAATTCAAACCTGGAAATGGCGGGAGAGAGAGGTGGGTGTCCCCCTGGGGTCTCTGCTAACTCTAAAATTCCTGCCTCAAGCCCTGAGGTCTCCCACTGACAGTTATTTGCCTAAGACCCTGCACAGCAGCTGCCAGTCAGAGCAGATTCCACTGGCTCCAAAGGCCTGACTCTGCGCAAGGTTCGTTTGGATGCTTTTTCGTGTGCATTGGGCTGCTTCGCCCTGCCCAGGAGCTGCTAAGATCCTGGCTCCACCCCTCACCTCTCTGCAGATGTCTAGCCTGACGGTCAGCTCTGCCCGGTGCGAGAGGTAGATCACGGCCAACAAATCCTTGTAGTTCGGGGTGTCTGGGGAGAAAGCAAGGCAGCGGAACACAGTCTTGGTTGGAGCAAAAGGAAACAGCAGGGTGCTCAACGGTTTCTCCCCCCTCATTTTATCCTCACAACACCACTGCGAGGTAGGTGAGACCGAAAGTGAGCGATGGGCCCTAGATTATACAGGGAGCTTCATGGCTGAGTGGGGATTTGAACCCTGGTCTCTTCCGGGTCCTAGTCTCAACAGTTCCCAAAGTGGGAAGGACTGCCCCCTTGGGGGGACGGACACTGGGATTATCTAGGGCAGTGGCTCTCAAAGGGTGTGTTTCTTCCACGAGAGGTCCAAAGGGTGGCAACATGAGAACAGGACCTTTTCTGTGCTGGCTCCCTGCTTGCGGGCTGCTCTCCCCAGGGAGGCCTGCCTGGCGCCTTCATTGCATATCTTTAGCTGTCAGGTCCTGAGCTCTTTAAGGCTTTATAGGTCAAAACCAGCACAGTTGGAAACTAATTGGCAGCCAGTGCAGTCAGAGACCAGGATCGGTGCAACATCCTTAAATGGTGAGCAACCTGGCCGCCGAATTTTGCACCAGGTGAAGTTTCTGAACCGCCTTCCTTGGGCCTTAAAGGGAACCCCTGACCATTAAGGTCCAGTCGTGGCCGACTCTGGGGTTGCGCCGCTCATCTCGCTTTATTGGCCGAGGGAGCCGGTGTACAGCTGCCGGGTCATGTGGCCAGCAGGACTAAGCCACTTCTGGCGAACCAGAGCAGTGCCCGGAAACGCCGTTTACCTTCCCGTCGGAGCGGTACCTATTTATCTACTTGCACTGGTGTGCTTTCGAACTGCTAGGTTGGCAGGAGCTGGGACTGAGCAACAGGAGCTCACCCTGTCATGGGGATTTGAACCGCCGACCTTCTGATCAGCAAGTCCTAGGCTCTGTGGTTTAACCCACAGCGCCACCCGCATCCCTCCTTGGGCCTTACCTGGCCCAATCACTTGTTCCCAAAGGTAGCGGATCAGCATGGAAACCGGGATGTCGTTCAGGTACGAGATGAAGCCCAGGAAGCCGACATCCTTCAGCTTCAGACGCTGCTTGCTCCGTTCGTTCATCTTCTCGTACTTCAGCATTTTGTATAGGATCTGTGCGGAACAAGGACCAAGAAGCTAGCATCCCGTGAGAATGGGAACCCCCCCCCCAATAACTGTGGGATGTAACATTATGCAAGCAGTCAAATATAACATTTCCTGTTTTCCTAGAGTGGACACACAGGGGAATGTTGCTCCAGACAGAGAGGGCTTCCTGTCTAACCTGCTCTGGAGCCTCCTCGCCCTGTGTGTGGCCAGGTAGATGGGCTGGACCCTAGCTGACCCGATAAAAGGGCTAACCACACAGCCACCTTCCTCTTGTGCACCTCCATCGTTCTGCCCGGACACTGAGGTCCAGCTCCGAGGGTCTTCTGGTGGTTCCCTCACTGTGAGAAGCCAAGCTACAGGGAGCCAGGCAGAGGGCCTTCTCGGTGGTGGCACCCGCCCTGTGGAACGCCCTCCCACTAGATGTCAAAGAGAAAAACAACTACCAGATTTTTAGAAGACATCTGAAGGCAGCCCTGTTTAGGGAAGCTTTTAATGTTTAATAGGTTATTGTATTTTAGTATTTTGTTGGAAGCTGCCCAGAGTGGCTGGGGAAACCCAGCCAGATGGGCGGGGTATAAATAATAAATAAATGATTGTTGTTGTTGCATTTTTCCTTTCTGACTCTTCCCCTGGGCTCTTAGCCAGCAGCATGTGGCTCATCCTTACAAGAGGATAGAATCTGCAAGGTAGACTACATAGCTCAGACTACTTTTTCTCTACAACTGTAACTACAAGATAAAGCCTGCCTTCGGGACACTACTGTGAACTGAAGGCAAGTACAGTGGAACCTCAATTTTTGGACATAATCTGTTCCGGAGGTCCATCCGTCTGTAAGTCGATCTGGGTCGCTGGCAGAAGCTCCGTTGTGCGCAAGCGCATTCGGCAGCAGCATGCTTCTGCGCATGCGCATGGCAGAAGCAGATTCTGCGCGTGCGTGAATCGCGGCAAACCTGTTACAGTGATGCCTCGGGTTAAGAACTTAATTCATTCTGGAGGTCTGTTCTTAACCTGATACTGTTCTTAACCTGAAGCACCACTTTAGCTAATGGGGCCTCCTGCTGCCACTGCCACGTGATTTCTGTTCTCATCCTGAAGCAAAGTTCTTAACCCGAGATAATATTTCTGGGTTAGTGGAGTCTGTAACCTTAAGCGCCTTTAACCTGAGGTACCACTGTATTTACTTCCGGGTTTCTGCGATTGCAACTTGGATCGGCCCCAAGTAGAGGCGGTCGTAAGTAGTAGAAGAAGAAGAGTTTCGATTTATATCCCACTTTATCACTACCCCAAGGAGTCTCAAAGTGGCTATCATTCTCCTTTCCCTTCCTGCCCCACAGCAAACACTCTGTGAGGTTAGTGGGGCTGAGAGACTTCAAAGAAGTGTGACTAGCCCAAGGTCACCCAACAGCTGCATGTGGAGGAACGGAGACCCGAACCCGGTTCCCCAGATTACGAGTCTACCACTCTTAACCACTACACCACACTGGCTCTACTGTAAACTATATCATTACTTTCAAAAGAAGACTGTCATGTCATTCTGGTTTTTAAGAGGGAACTTTTTAAGGGGAATTTACCAGGAACAATCCATTCTGGACAAGCAGGAGACTGGATCGCTCAACTTATACGATTCTAACAAATCCACCAACTTGCTTCTAGCAAAGCGCAAGGGAATGTGCTCGGATACCGGCTCACAGTGAGGAAGAATAATATTTAATCAATATATCCTCTCCTACTATCCTCAACACTCCCACAATTAGATACCCCTTACAAACATATTTAAAAGGGTACAGGTTACCAACCAGCCCAAGGCCTGGCTTTAATAATAATAATAATAAATTTTTATTTATACCCCACCCTTCCTGGCTCAGAAAACAGGGCTCAGGGCAGCTAACAACGAATTTTAAACACTTAATTGATGCTACCAAAAAACCAGCATAAAATACGGTATAAAACGTGAATAACAATAAAACCAAAAATCAATAGAGGGAAAATCCATCCAATAAGCATTAGATTATTATTATTATTATTATTATTAGCTGCCCACCTGACTGTTTTTGCCTGGTGCCTAGAGGTATATAACGAAGGCAATAGGGAAACTCTGTCGCTATTTCATAGTGAAATTGAACGGGGAAGAGTTTAGGGTCTCCAGAAATGGCTGTTCCCCTTGCCCTCAGGGTTTGTGCACCCCACGCACAAACCCCACCAGACAGCCTCCCGCTGCGAATTAGGCCTTGGAATTTCTGCCCACGACAGTCCGCGTGGTTGGGCCCATCTGGACCTGAAACCTCAACCCCATCAGAGTCCGGCGAGAGACCTGGAGCACGCCAGCCCCAGGAAGCCCGCGCCCAACAGCTCTCTCACCTTGAAGATCCTCTCGCGCACTTCGTCCGAGAACTTCCGCTGGACGAGCAGCGAGAAGAAGATCTCCACGTTCCCCGGTTCAAAGAGGAACGTGTAAATCTGCTCCTGGGATGGGGAGCTTTTCAGAAGGCTGTGGATCACCTCCAGCACTCCGCAGACCTGCGGGACAAATCAGAAGAATGGCAAGAGGCTTGCAACATACAGAAAGATGTCGGCAAGAAGGCAGGGTTGCTGCATGAAATCACAAGAACTTGAGGAAAGCAATGTGGGTGTTAGAGCTGCCCTCTCTTGCCTGAGTCTCTAGATATATCAATGTAGGTAAAAGGTAAAAAGGTTAAAGGACCCCTGGACGGTTAAGTCCAATCAAAGGCGACTATGGGGTTGCGGCGCTCATCTCGCTTTCAGGCCAAGGGAGTCAGTGTTTGTCCGCAGACAGCTTTCCGGGTCATGTGGCCAGCAAGACTAAACCGCTTCTGGTGCAACGGGACACCGTGACGGAAACCAGAGCACATGGAAACGCCGTTTACCTTCCCGCCGCAGTGGTACCTATTTATCTACTTGCACTGGCGTGCTTTCAAACTGCTAGGTTGGCAGGAGCTGGGACAGAGCAACGGGAGCTCACACCATCGCGGGGATTCGAACCACCGACCTTCCGATTGGCAAGCCCAAGAGGCTCGGTGGTTTAGACCAGTGATACATCCATGTCCATCGTGTTAATACAGCAGTTCACCAAGTCAGCCGTTCCCAGGTGGTCGCCCCCGGAGATGGTATGGGGTGGTGGGAATTGCAACCCAGAATCACCCAGAGGGCCGCAGACTCTAAAATCTTGTCTTAAGGATGGATAGATCAAAGGAAGACCCCCCCACCCAACACATGGAAGAGAAAGAGTGGCCGACATGGCAGATCCAGAAATGTGGCCCCCAGTTACGAGACAAAGGGAACTAAAATTTGTGTAATCGCAGGAAGTTTCAGCCACATCGTAGAATCATAGAATCATAGAGTTGGAAGAGACCACAAGGGCCATTGAATCCAACCCCCTGCCAAGCAGGAAACACCATCAGAGCACTCCTGACATATGGTTGTCAAGCCTCTGCTTAAAGACCTCCAAAGAAGGAGACTCCACCACACTCCTTGGCAGCAAATTCCACTGTCGAACAGCTCTTACTGTCAGGAAGTTCTTCCTAATGTTTAGGTGGAATCTTCTTTCTTGTAGTTTGGATCCATTGCTCCGTGTCTGCTTCTCTGGAGCAGCAGAAAACAACCTTTCTCCCTCCTCTATGTGACATCCTTTTCTATATTTGAACATGGCTATCATATCACCCCTTAACCTCCTCTTCTCCAGGCTAAACATGCCCAGCTCCCTTAGCCGTTCCTCATAGGGCATCGTTTCCAGGCCTTTGACCATTTTGGTTGCCCTCCTCTGGACACGTTCCAGTTTGTCAGTGTCCTTCTTGAACTGTGGTGCCCAGAACTGGACACAGTACTCCAGGTGAGGTCTGACCAGAGTCTTATAATCTTCTGTCCTTTAGTACACGCTATTGAAGGCACAACTGGACAGGGATCCAGGAAATCTGGTGCTGATGCTACTGGCGCTGGAGGCCTGAAATCTTCTATTCTAGGGGTTCCCAAATTTCCCCCCCACCCCAGTTGCTGAGGGTCTTAAATGATTTACCCCCCTGCCTGCTGCAGCAGTCATAAACTGCTTTGCTAGATGCTGCACGGTTTTAAATCGCATTGTTATTGCTTCCTCATTTTCATATATATTGGACCACAATTTGAAATTGTAGAATTGTAGGGTTGGGACCCTGAGGATCATCTAGTCTAACCCCCTGCAATGCAGCTGTCCCATACAGGGATCAAACCCGCAACTGTGGCGTTATCACCGCCATGCTCTAACCAGCTAGGCTATCCAGGCTCTTGTTCCACAAGACTCAAAATTGAAAAACAATATAGGACATAAAAGAAGCAACCAAAAGCCGATTAAAAATAAAATGTACGTGCCATCTCCCCTCTTCAAAGTTTCACATACACACCACAGACCACCCGGATGAACCTTGTGGACCATTGGTGGTTTGTAGACCACAGCGTGAGAAGCCCTATCCTATTCCAACAATACTCTAGCCCGGGGAGGTTCCCTTTCCTTAACAGGTCATTGCTGGCTTTCCCTGCCCCTCCCCCATACCTGGTGCTCATCATTCACAGCAGCAAGGTAGTTCAAGGTGCTCTGCATCTCCTCAGTGGAGAAGTTCCTGCAGAAGAACTCCTTGATCAGGCTGAAGAGGGATGTCTGCACCGTCTTGATGTCATCAGTTGCGATGGGCTTCTCCTTGTAAGTCCTGGGGGGGAGAGAGCAAGGGAGGGTCACCTAGAGGGGCTTGCTTTGCTGGGTCAAGACAGGAGGTCCACATGGTCCAGGAAAATTCAAAACAATAGGCATCAATGCAGAAAAATATTGGAGAAGAGCAAGGGGAGACTCTGCAGACACTTAAAGGTTGCGTAGTGATGTATGGAAGTGAGAGCTGGACCATAAAGAAGGCTGATCGCCAAAGAATTGATGGTTTTGAATTCTGGTGCTGGAGGAGACTCTTGAGAGTCCCATGGACTTCAAAAAGATTAAACCTCTCCATTCTGAAGGAAATCAGCCCTGAGTGCTCACTGGAAGGACAGCTCCTGAAGCTGAGACTCCAAGACTTTGGCCCCCTCATGAGAAGAGAAGACTCCCTGGAAAAGACCCTGGTGTTGGGAAAGATGGAGGGCACAAGGAGAAGGGGACGACGGAGGAAGAGATGGTTGGACAGTGTTCGCGCAGCTACCAGCATGAGTTTGACCAAACTGCAGGAGACAGTGGAAGACAGGAGTGCCTGGCGTGCTCTGGTCCAGGGGGTGACGAAGAGGCGGACACGACTAAACGACTAAACAACAACAAAGCTATTTCCACTGAGTTACCCAACATGGCCAACTTTATTCAACATTTTATTGCATCCCACCAAGTTTTCTGCAATATAAGGGGGTGACAAGAGCAGGTCAACAATAAATCACACCGAGTAAGTGGAGTGAACTCTTGTGTACATACTGCTTATGTACGCAATGACAGCAGCAAGGATGCTCCCCAAACAGTATTTCCTTCCTCACAATATAAGAAGATGCTCCAAACTCACCCGTAATACGTCCTGATGGAGTCTAGGATGTACTGCACGCCGTATTTCCTACGGATTCTCTGCTTGTGGTCCTTGATTACGTTCGACAGGTACTGGATGTGACCTATGAAGCACGGAGGTGGAAAGTGAAGGTAAAAAGAAAGGTAAAGGTAAAGGACCCCTGGATGCTTAAGTCCAGTCAAAGGCGGCTATGGGGTTGTGGTCCTCATCTCGCTTTCAGGCAGAGGAAGCCGGTCCACAGACAGCTTTCCAGTCATGTTGCCAGCAGGACTAAACTGCTTCTGGCGCAATGGGACAGCGTGACGGAAACCAGAGTGCATGGAAACGCCATTTACTTTCCCGTCGCAGTGGTACCTATTTATCTCCCGTATTTTTCCCTCTTTAAGACGCACCAGACCACAAGATGCACCTAGTTTTTGCAGGAGGAAAACAAGAAGAAAAATATTCTGAATCTCAGAAGCCAGAACAGCAAAAGGGATCACTGCAGTGAAAGCAGCAATCCCTCTTGCTGTTCTGGTTTCTGGGATAGCTGCGCAGCCTGCATTCACTCCATAAGACGCACACACATTTCCCCTTACTTTTTAGGAGGGAAAAAGCGAGTCTTATAGAGCAAAAAATACGGTACTTGCACTGGCGTGCTTTCGAACTGCTAGGTTGGCAGGAGCAGGGACCGAGAAACGGGAGCTCACTCCGTCGCAGGGATTCGAACCGCGGACCTTCTGATTGGCAAGCCCAAGAGGCTCAGTGGTTTAGACCACATCGTCATCTGAGGGAGGAGAGCCCAGCACAGGTGAGAAACAGGCTGCCTAATCTCCGATCAAAGCTGGCAGGCTTTCTGGGGCCATGTGTGCAGAACACCTGTCCAAAGGTTTGCTGGCATTACAGGTGCTGAACCACATGGAGGCCACTTTCAATCGCGCCACAACAACACCGGAAGCTGCCTAGGCCGAGTCAGATCACTGGTCCAACTAACTCAGGCTTGTCTACACTGAACGGCAGCTGAGATTCTCTGGGGCAGGGACTCCACCTTGCAGCTCTACTTGGGAATGTCAGGGATTGAACCGTGGACCTCCCGCATGCCAAAGCAGATAGAATAATAGAATTGTAGAGTTGCTGACCTTAAAGCCCTAAGTGGCCTCAGTCCAGTATACCTGAAGGAGCGTCTCCACCCCCCATTGTTCTGCCCGGACACTGAGGTCCAGCGCCGAGGGCCTTCTGGCGGTTCCCTTGCTGTGAGAAGCCAGGTTGCAGGGAACCAGGCAGAGGGCCTTCTCGGTGGTGGCACCCGCCCTGTGGAACGCCCTCTCACCAGATGTCAAAGAGAACAACAACTACCAGAATTTTAGAAGACACCTGAAGGCAGCCCTGTTTAGGGAAGCTTTTAATGTTTAATAGACTATTGTATTTTAATATTTGGTTGAAAGCCGCCCAGAGGGGCTGGGGAAACCCAGACAGATGGGCGGGGTATACAGTCATACCTCGAGTTGAATGCGCTTCAGGTTGAGCGCGTTCGAGTTGCGGTCCATGGCAACCCGGAAGTAAAGGAGCGCGTTACTTCCAGGTTTCACCGCTCGGGCAGACGCTCAAAATGACGTCATGCGCATGTGTGGCAGCGACGAAACGCGACCCATGCATGTGCAGACGCGCCGTCGTGTCTTGCGTTCAGTTCGGGATGCGAACGGGGCTCCGGAATGGTTCCCGTTCGCATCCCGAGGTACCATTGTAAATAATAAATTATTCTTATTATATTCTTATTATAATTTATCTTGATGCTATCCTATACCAATGAAGAGAACCAGTGCCCTATAGGAAATTGCTGTATACAAAGTCAGATCACTGGTGCACCAAACTAAATATTTTCTACACAGGCTGGTAGTGGTTCGCCAGAATTTCACAACAAGGGTCTCCCCCAGGTGTTTCCAGACATTGAACCCGGCACCTTCTGCACGAGAATCAAGCGCTCTACCACTGAACTGCAGCCTGTCCTAACACAGCCACACAAGCAACCTTCTACTGTGTTGGGGCGACAACACCACGAACCAGCAGGAGCACTTGAGTTCAGGTGCACAGCTTCAACCATGCCACCTGTCCGTCCCTGGGGCTGCAGGGGCTGGTCTAAGCTCACCCAATCGGACGGCAAAGTCGCTGTTGCTCCAGATCCGGAAGTCAAAGAGCAGGAACTGGTACAGGAGGTGCAGCAGAAAGTTGTGTCCTTCCGCGGCCACTTGCTCCATGACGATTTGAGAAGCCATCAGAACATTCATGTCCATCGTCTGGCTGGAGACCTGCAGGGCAGAAAAGATAAATCATGGCTGCCTGGTCAAAGAGAGGTGCAGCCAGGAGGCCACCTGGTTCTTCTCTTAGCCCTCCCCCTCTGTTCTTCCATTCCACCCTGTGAATCCAACAATATAGAAGTCTAAGCTGGACGCTCCAAGCTTAGACTGTGTGGTTTATAAGCAAGCCATATTTGTCTTTCTATACAAATAATTTAGATACACCGACCACTTGGGAACCCAAATTACATTGCCTGTGTTTTCTCGCTGCTGTATGGAAAAGCACATGAACCTGACCTTCAAAGAGTTTGTAAGTAAACCACTTTTAACTCAACAAACGTGTGCTCTTTCCATGCAAAAGGAAGTGGGGAACTTTGGGAGCAGGTGAGAAGGGGAGATTTGAAGGTCTAGCAGCCTATATTTCGACGCTACGCTTTGCTGAACCTTTTGTGATATTAAATCTCTGCTGGGATTCTCTCACCAAAGAGTACTTGCCCCAAACCTGGTCTCTGGCATCTAGGGAATTCTCCCTTTTATTACAGCTCGTATTTCCCCCTTTAACCAAAATGCAAAATGCCAACACATTTCACCTGGAGAAGTCAGATACCCTGATCAATCTGACCAAGCCTGGCACCAGCATGGAATCGCTTACCTTCTGAAGAAGCGCTCCGATGATGGCTGGCCCCTGGCATTGGACCAGGCTTTCCTGGTTGACTGGGTGACAATGGATGAAATTCTTAATCAGCAGCAGGAATGCAGCTACCCCGTTCCTTTCCAGTCTACCTTCTGTGGGTGGAGGGGGAAAGAAAACTGTTTTGAAGGAAAGGATCTTTGACCCATGAGAGAGGGAGGGCTGGCAGGAGCTAACAGTTTCAGGTTAAGAACGGACCTCCGGAACGAATAAAGTTCTTAACCCGAGGTACCACTGTAGCTGGTCAAGGGAGCCATGGACTCAAAGAGGTTGAAAACCTCTGCCACAAAGCTTTAATATTCATTAAAAGCAATAATTTAAAATGAGCCTTTATATAGCAATGGGGTGAAGTGAGGTTCAACAGAGGTGGACAGGAATGCGTTGCTTTAAAATACAGTTTTGTTTTTTAAAGGTACAGTGGTACCTCCAGTTAAGAACTTAATTTGTTCTGGAGGTCCGTTTTTAACCTGAAACTGTTCTTAACCTGAGGTACCACTTTACCATGGGGCTCCTGCTGCCGCCGTGCAATTTCTGTTCTCATCCTGAAATAAAGTTCTTAACCCGAGGTACTATTTCTAGGTTAGCAGAGTCTGTAACCCGAAGCATCTGTAACCTGAGGTACCACAGTAATTTAGTTGCATACCATGATTTTTGAAATACAGTCGTACCTTGGCTCCCGAATGCCTTGCGACTCGAACGTTTTGGCTCCTGAACGCTGCAAACCCAGAAGTGAGTGTTCTGGTTTGCGAATATTCTTTGGAACCCGAATGTCCAACGCTGCTTCTGATTGGCTGCAGGAGCCTCCTGCTGCCAATCGGAAGCCACGCCTTGGTTTCCAAACTTTTTGGAAGTCAAATGGACTTCCGGAACGGATCCTGTTCTACTTCCGAGGTACCACTGAACGGAATGGGATCTGTTCCGGAGCCCCGTTCGCATCCAGAAGCAAATGCAACCCGCGTCTGCACGTGTTGTGATTCCCCGCTTCCATGCATGCACATGCCGTCATTTTGAGCGTCTGCGCACGCGGCGAAACCTGGCACTGGACCAGGCTCTCCTGGTTCCGTAACTTCCAGGTCGCCGCAGAGTGCGACCCGTAAGCGCTCAACCTGAAGCAACTTCAACCCGAGGTATAACTGTACTGCATAAAATCAGGAGGACAAGTGTCGTGGTACCAAATTAAAAGACTGACAAACAAACAAACAAACAAACAAACAAACAAACAAACAAACGGTTTTACACAAAATTCAGTATGGATACCTCGATAACCGGAGGATTTCCCCAGCGGGATGACCATGCCCTGGGCGTTGCGAGAAGAGGTCAACTCTGGGCCCACCAAGTCGTGGGTTTCCTGGTGGTCTTCAGACTCTTTCCTCTGAGACGCCACCTGGTCCAGGAGGGGGAGCAGCACCCCCATTCCACCGACGCAATTCACCACGTCCTGCAAGAACCACAAAGCCCTGTGAGACCATCAGAGGGCCCTCCCCCAGACTGGTGGGATCGCCAAGGATGTGATCTATGGGGAGCTGGCTTCTGGCACCAGGCCTCTGGGCGGGCCAACTCTGCGCCGCAAAGATGTCGGCAAATGCATCAGGAAGGGTGGCAACACCAACCACACCCTGTGGGAACCCTGACCACAGAGCCTGGAGACAAGAAAGGTTGTGTATCCATAGCAGTGACCTGGTGCATCTGCAGGAGCACAACCGGACGCCTTCACCTGCAACAAAACATGTCTCTCCCATATCTCTCTACATCTTTCCCATGTCTCTCTACAGCCACAGCAGGCGCCGCAACCACCCAACAGTTTGGCCTCACCCCCAAAGGAGCATTGGTTTGCACCATTGGTTTGCACCGGAGACTCAGGAACATTCTTTCATATGTGGTGGACATGTAGGAAAATACAGGTATTCTGGGAGAGTATACATGCAGAACTGCAAAAAATGCTAAAGATCTCTTTCAATAAAAAACCAGAGGGAATTCCTCCTGGGAATAACAGATTTGGATATTCCACAAAAGAGGAAGGGTATCTTTTTATATGCGACGGCGGCAGCAAGAGTTTTGATCGCAGCAAAATGGAAGAGTAATGAAATCCCCTCTATACAAGATTGGATCCAAAAGCTGACAGAATATGCCGAATTAAATGGTTTATCAGAAAAAAATAAACAATAAATCAAAACAGGAATTTGTTTCAAAATGGGAGGTTTTCAAAGAATATCTGAAAAATAAATATAGTAGTTTAAATTCTGTTGCAGCATTCGAGGAACTTCAGTAATAGTTGCTAGGTAGATAGAAGAAACTAGATTTATTGAAAATAAGTTTAATTATGAAAAAAGTGTATTGGCAATAAGTAATATGAATTTGAAATATGGAACAGTCGGGAAGTTGGGTCTTTAGTGTTAAGACCAATAGATGTTTTATTGTTTGCCAAGAAAATTATGTGTCTATGGTTATTTTTGTAATTTGTGTGTAATTTGGTATTTGTGTTTTTTTGTGTGTGTTTTTGTGTGTTTTTTTCTTTGTTGTATTATTTATAACTTTTCAATAACTTTTTTTATTAAAAAAAAAAAAACGGAGTCAAGAGGTGACCCGCCCAACGGCTGCTGCGTCACGACACCGGTACCTTGACATCCCAGTTCACCACTTTGTGTCCAGTCAGCCTCCCGTCAAAGAAGTGGTTCGGGGAAAGGTCCAGGCAGATGTTGTTCTTGCAGGCCTAGAAAGTCACACGAGAGGAAGGGGAAGTGGAAACTTAAGTATAAAGCTCTCGGTTTGGGGAACTCACAGGCTTTGTGAAAGAGGACACGTCCAAGCATGTGGAATAATAATAATAATAATAATAATAATAATAATATATGATTTATACTCTGCCCAGCTGGCTGGGTTTCCCCAGCCACTCTGGGCGGCTTCCAGCAAAATATGAAAATACAACAACTCATCAAATATTAAAAGCTTCCCTAAACAGGGCTGCCTTCAGATGTCTTCTAAAAGTCAGATAGTTGTTTATTTCCTTGACATCTGATGGGAGGGTGTTCCACAGGGTGGGCACCACCACTGAGAAGGCCCTCTGCCTGGTTCCCTGTAACCCCACTTCTCACAGGGAGTGAACTGCCAGAAGGCCCTCGGAGCTGGACCTCAGTGTCCAGGCTGAATGATGAGGGTGGAGATGCTATGTCAGGTATACTGGACCAAGGCCGTTTAGGGCTTTCAAGGTCAGCACCAACACTTTGAATTGTGCCTGGAAACGTCCTGGGCACCAATGTTGGTGTTTCAGGACCGGTGTTATATGGTCTCAGTGGCTGCTCCCAGTCACCAGTCTAGCTGCCGCATTCTGGATTAGTTGTAGTTTCCGGGACACCTTCAAAGGTAGCCCCACGCAGAGCACATTACAGTAGTCCAAGCGGTAGATAACCAGAGCATGCACCACTCTGGCTGGACAGTCTGCTGGCAGGAAGGGTCTCATCCAGCGTACCAGATGGAGCTGGTAGACAGTTGCCCTGCGCCTCCATGGACAGCTGTAAGTCCAAAATGGCTCCCAGGCTGCGCACCTTGGGACTTGTCGCTTCTTAGAGAGGGCTGAGGGATGCTCCTGCAGTGATGCTCACCTGTGGTGTGTAATACAGCAGCAATTTGCTGCCGAGCTCCAGGAAATCCCCTTCCGGCTTAAAGGGCGACGTCACATTTGGTCCCGAGGAGTAGAGCGCCTTCACCTGAGCAGGCTGGAGGACTTCGTAGAAGATGGAGACGGAGCCCAGGTGACCCTCTAGGGAGGTGGGAACCCCCCACTCCGTGTCCTGGCTGCCGGCCACCGTGACCGAAACCACGCCTTCCCGGGGGGGCTGCGGGGGGATGGGCGTCCAGGCGTGGGGGGCCAGGGAGGCCGGGAACGATTGGGAGCGGTTGAGCGAGGGGTGGGATGGGAAGCCCAGGTCCGGCGAGTGGGACGGGGAGGGGTGGACGGCGGAGGTGGTGGTGGTCCGGTGGCCGGCTGAGCCGATGCAGCAGGAGGTGAACGACTAGGAGAGAAGATTTGCAAAAAATAAAATAAATAAATAGGTGTATTCGCACGTGGAGCATCATTTTTGCTCCAGCCTCGTTGCAAACGCGGCGGCCAGCCACCAAGACTTTTTGCCTATGCCCACTCTACAGCCGGGCAAGGCTGTTCTCTTTCAGCCGGGCCAGGGTCTCTAACCAAAGCAATGGGGAGTTAGAGGACGGCGCGGCAAAGTTGTGGGGTCTGCAGGGCTAGAAAAAGCACCCCCCGCAAACTCCACACACATCTGCCGGGGGGCTCAGGAGAGCGTTTGCAGGGTTACATCAGCTCCCCCCCCCCGGGTGGATAAAAATCAATGATTTTAAAAAATAAATCGGATTTAAATCTGATTTAAAAAAAACACACGAATGTTTGGTTGTGCTTAGACTAACCTTGTGAAGAATACCGAGAACACACAGATTAGATAGACTACGAAAGAATTTAAGGAAAGGAAGTGACTGAAGAACAGATGTAAAGGTGAATTAGATAACCAAGAGGCGCTGGGTGAATGCGGTGGAAGTCTTTCATAATATTTTAACTAGGATTTATATATTGTAATGTTTGAAGCCTGAATTTGGAATTATTGCTTATGAAAAGTATTTTTTCTCTTCATCCTTTTCTTTCTTTTATTTTTCGTCTTCTTTTCTAGTCTGCATTCTGGAAAATTGTACGGTTATGTGTTGTTTCTATTTCTTTTCATTTTTTTGTAACATCGAATAAAATCTAATAAAATAAATAAAAATAAAATAAAATGCTTTTGGAGGAGAAATGTCATGCTCTTCCACAGGTTTCCGTAAGATTATTTGGGGCAGTTTTTTCTAACGAGAAGGTATTATCACGGATGCTTGTTTTTGCAGTACTCAAAAGGGTGAATTTGTGTCTGGAGAGGTAACATGCCTTTTCTTCACAGGAAAAATGTTATAAAATAAACATACAGTGTTGAGGAAGAAACCTTAATCCCATTGTTCCTTTGCACATTTATGTACACAGAATCAACCCCTCACCTCTTAAATGCCAAGTTCCAAGAGGTTCAATTAATAGATTGTTTGGAGTGGATTAGGTCTGCACAAGTACCGTATTTTTCGCTCTATAGGACGCACTTTTTCCCCTCCAAAAATGAAGGGGAAATGTGTGTGCATCCTATGGGGCGAATGCAGGCTTTCGTTGAAGCCTGGAGAGCGAGAGGGGTCGGGGAGCACCGACCCCTCTCGCTCTCCAGGCTTCAGGAAGCTATCTGCAAGCCGTGGGAGCCCGGCGCGAAGTTGCACAGCTCTCCCACGGCTTGCGGACAGCTGCGCGAAGCTCGAAGCATGGGGCGAGCTGAGCTCAGCGCGCCCCAGGCTTCAGGATGCAGGCAGCTCTCCGCAAGCCTGGGGAGACTGGCGCGACTTCCCGCCGGGCTCCCTAGGCTTGCGGATAGCAGCCTGTTCTGGGGGCTGGGGTCGGGGGAAGCTCAGGCTTCCCCTATCCCAGCCCCGTGCCGGGAGGGGGGGGGAATAATTTTTTTCTTTATTCCCCCGCAAAAAACCTAGGTGCGCCCTATGGGCCAGTGTGCCCTATGGGGCGAAAAATACGGTAGTCAAGTGTGAAGCAGTAAAAATGAAAGTGCAACCTTGTGAGCAGAATACTCCACATGTCTTGGCATCTTTGTGTAATCATTGTGCAAGTTTGTTATTCCAAAAATGAAACCTTTATCTGGTAGTAAATACTAAGGTTATACCAGCAAGAATGAGTCCTTCTGTAAGAAAACTACTGGGTAGTGATTTAAATCGATTTGCTTTAAATCAAATCCACCCTGCTTCCCGCTGCCCTCGTGGACTACAATTCCCATCAGTCCCAGCTTGTGTGGCTGTGGTCGCGTTCCCTGGAACTGCAAACCCCCATCAAAACTGGGGCGTCCTTCCTGGAAGATCAACAACACGCTTTGCTGGGTTTACGACGACAGCAGGGAACATCGAACCTGTTCCTTGCAAGCTGGATTAAATGAACCAGATTGGGTGGCGCAACACCGGACCCCAAATACTGGGCCCCCTCCTTTCCCAGCCTTTTTTGGGGGTCCTGAATGGCACCTTACACAGAAGTCAGACCATTGCTTCACCCAACCCAGTGCACCCCACTTTGACTTGCAAGAGTTCTCCAGCAGCTCTGGCACGGAGCTTTCCCTCGATCCTGCAACATCTTTCATTTTACCTGGCTCCACCATCAGCTCAGAAACTTCATTCTCTCGCCAGGAGCCAGGGTGGATTTGATGTAAATCACGATTTAAATCACTAGTCAGAAAGACTTGATTTAAATAATTTTTTTTACAGAAAGACTCATTCTTGCTGGTATAATCTTAATATTTACGATGAGACGAAAGTTTCATTTTATGGAATAATAAATTTTCAGAGTAGTTTTTACAGTTATATCAAATATTACAAATTTGGTTTTACTGTTAGAAATACACAGACAGATAACTATGAAATTATGGTGAGGTTTAATAAGTTTAACTGTTTATATTCGGACACCTTTTTCGCTGTACTTGATTATAATCGTTTCCTTAAGAACAATTTAAACAATTTATTTAACTAAAACAATCACATCATAGCATATGTATCCATGTTTGTTAACTGATGTGGTTAAATGTGATTTTTTTAAAGAACAAAACTGAGTTTTAGCACACATGGAAAGCTTAAAACAAATCCTTATTTCCTGATGAATAGCCTTTGGACTAGAATGTAACTTAAATAGAAAACTAACTTTAGAAAGATGTTTCCTCCAAAAGCATTTTATTTTAAAAATCCAATTTAAATAAAAAAAAATTCGATTTAAATTTTTAAAAATCCTTTTTTTTTTAATAAAAAAATTCCTTGATTTTTATTCACCCTGCCAGGAGCCGCTGCCTGTTTTTTTGCCCTCTCTTCTCCTGGGGTTTGCTTCCTCTACCCTTTCCAAGGACAGTCTTAATATGTTGTGGTTTTTTTTTAAATGTATTTTTATTAAAGATTTTTTTGATTTACAAACGTATGTGTAATGTCTCTCTCTTGTATTTTTACCATGTAACATTTTTACAAATCAGTTTCATTTGTTGAGACATTAGGAAGAAAAGGGGGAAAGAGATGGGTGAGGGTGGAGTCGATGTTTCTATTTTACTTAATATATGTGGGGTTTTGTGTCAGCGTCGCATGTGCAGCTTCTCTGCTGTTCACTTGTGTTCCTTTGGTGGTGAGAGAGGTTGGGGTTGTCCCATGGTGTGGTTGTTCATTTGTGGTTGGCTGCGGTGGTCTTTGTTTTCACGTGTGAGTGGGGTGGGTGGGTGTTTTGGATCAGGTTCGCCATATTGATCTGTATGCTGTTGGTGGATTGTTGACGTTGTCTTGTTGGGCTGTGTATGTGATACAGGGGAGCCATAGCGGGGTGAAGGCGTCGTCTTCTGTTTGTCCCTGTGTCAGTTTCAATTTATTGGTTACAGTTTTTTGGTTGTCGTCCCCCCCTCCCCGACCGACATAATTACAGTTCCCACAAATCAGGAGGGGTTGCGGGAAGAGCCTCTACCTCGCCCAGGGAGGGGAACCGCAGTTGAGCCGTCTTCCGGAGTTCCCCGTCCACGTAGATGTTCACGAGGTTCTGGCCGAAGGGACGGCGGCCCGTGATGTGGACGACATCGACGCAGTGCTGTTTTTTTTTGGGGGGGGGAGAGAGTTGAAGGAGGCATTTATGGGTCCATCGAGCAACGTATTCCGCTCAAACAGCACCTGCGCAGTTCAGTACACTGGTATCTTGGTTCTCAAACTTACCGTATTTTTCGCTCCATAAGAAGAGAAGAAGAAGAATTTGGATTTGATATCCCGCTTTATCACTACCCGAAGGAGTCTCAAAGCAGCTAGCAATCTCCTTTCCCTTCCTCCCCCACAACAAACACTCTGTGAGGTGAGTGGGGCTGAGAGACTTCAAAGAAGTATGACTAACCCAAGGTAACCCAGCAGCTGCATGTGGAGGAGCGGGGAAGCGAACCCGGTTCCCCAGATTACGAGTCCACCGCTCTTAACCACTACACCACGCTGGCTCCCATAGAGAATAAGCATCACAAAGCTATGTTTTGGGTTTGTTTGTTTTTTTCAGTGCAATGGATCTGAATTTCCTTCTATCTTATGCAAAAAATCCCAAACCTCAGTTTAGCCAGAGGAAGGCCTATAGCCATGTTCTGAAATTATTGACGACAGTTCATTTTTTGTTGCTCAACCAATTTTATTGCCTGTCTATAACCTACAGGCTTCAAAGCTGACCAGAGTAACATGTGTGGTCCAGATAATTCGCTCGACTCAGAGTGAGATTGTCTCTCTCTCTCTCTCTCTCTCTCTCTCTCTCTCTCGGCGTGTGTCTGTATTTCTGCTGCCTATGGTGCTGGAGGAGACTCTTGAGAGTCCCATGGACTGCAAGAAGATCAAACCTCTCCATTCTTAGGGAAATCAGCCCTGAGTGCTCACTGGAAGGACAGATCGTGAAGCTGAGGCTCCAATACTTTGGCCAGCTCATGAGAAGAGAAGAGTCCCTGGAAAAGACCCTGATGTTGGGAAAGATGGAGGGCACAAGGAGAAGGGGACGACAGAGGACGAGATGGTTGGACGGTGTTCTCGAAGCTCCCAGCATGAGTTTGACCAAACTGCGGGAGGCAGTGGAAGACAGAAGTGCCTGGTATGCTCTGGTCCAGGGGGTCACGAAGAGTCGGACATGACTAAATGACTAAACACCACCACCACCACCACACTGGCTCTCATAAAAGACACACTCCCCCCCCAAAAAAGTAAGGGGGATTGTCTGTGCGTCTTATGGAGCGAATGCACTGGGCGGAAGAGGGATCCCTCGGCTGCCGCTGCAGTTGCAAGCTGAGAGATGCCTCCGCAGCCGGAGCCATGGCTCCCGTCCGTCGCTCGCTGTGAACCCAGCTCTCGCTTTTATTGCTTTAAAGCGAGAGCTGCGCAGAGCATGTCAGCGGCTCTTCCTCTGCTGGCTTTACAATGAGCCGGAAGGAGGGACGGACAGCAACCCTTTCCGCCCCTCCTCCCAGCTGACTGTAATTCAAGCAAAGGGAGAGCCGCTTACATGGCTCCTGTCCCGGCGTCTCGTCCTCATCTTTCGCTCTGGTTCCGGCGTCACCTCTGAGGGGAGGCAAGGCAGCTGCCTGCCACAGGCACGCACCAATGTGAGCTCTCCCTCCATCCCCTCCTCCATCCCGCTCGCTGTTTTGGCTTGTGCCATGGCCGCGTGCAACCCATCTGGCAGGGAGAGGTTGCGCGCAGCCTGTAGGCTTCTCTTTGGGGCTGGGGCTGGGGGGGGGGAAATAATGATATTCTTGTAAAGAAGCTGGTAAAATGCGGTCTTGACTATGCTACCACTCAGTGGATTTGTAACTGGCTGACTGACCGAACCCAAAGGGTGCTCATCAATGGTTCCTCTTCAATCTTGGAGAAGAGTGACTAGTGGGGTGCCACAGGGTTCTGTCTTGGGCCCGGTCTTATTCAACATCTTTATCAACGACTTGGATGATGGACTCAAGGGCATCCTGATCAAATTTGCAGATGACACCAAACTGGGAGGGGTGGCTAACACCCCAGAGGACAGGATCACACTTCAAAACGACCTTGACAGATTAGAGAACTGGGCCAAAACAAACAAGATGAATTTTAACAGGGAGAAATGTAAAGTATTGCACTTGGGCAAAAAAAAAATGAGAGGCACAAATACAAGATGGGTGACACCTGGCTTGAGAGCAGTACATGTGAAAAGGATCTAGGAGTCTTGGTTGACCACAAACTTGACATGAGCCAACAGTGTGACGCGGCAGCTAAAAAAGCCAATGCAATTCTGGGCTGCATCAATAGGAGTATAGCATCTAGATCAAGGGAAGTAATTGTGCCACTGTATTCTGCTCTGGTCAGACCTCACCTGGAGTACTGTGTCCAGTTCTGGGCACCACAGTTCAAGAAGGACACTGACAAACTGGAACGTGTCCAGAGGAGGGCAACCAAAATGGTCAAAGGCCTGGAAACGATGCCTTATGAGGAACGGCTAAGGGAGCTGGGCATGTTTAGCCTGGAGAAGAGGAGGTTAAGGGGTGATATGATAGCCATGTTCAAATATATAAAAGGATGTCACATAGAGGAGGGAGAAAGGTTGTTTTCTGCTGCTCCAGAGAAGCGGACACGGAGCAATGGATCCAAACTACAAGAAAGAAGATTCCACCTAAACATTAGGAAGAACTTCCTGACAGTAAGAGCTGTTTGACAGTGGAATTTGCTGCCAAGGAGTGTGGTGGAGTCTCCTTCTTTGGAGGTCTTTAAGCGGAGGCTTGACAACCATATGTCAGGAGTGCTCTGATGGTGTTTCCTGCTTGGCAGGGGGTTGGACTCGATGGCCCTTGTGGTCTCTTCCAACTCTATGATTCTATGATTCTAGGATAAGATTTTTTTTTCTTGATTTCCCCCTCTAAAAACTAGGTGCGCCCTATGGTCTGGTGAGCATATGGAGCGAAAAAATATGGCATTTCCCCCTTGTTTTCCTCCTCTAAAAACTTACAGACATTCTGCTCTGCTCTGACAACACCAAGAAACAACAAAGCTCAGCTTCTTCATGGCTCTCATTTGCAGCGGCACGTATCTCACATTTACACCGATAATCCCAATAGGGGCACAGAGGCAGGATTAAGGGCGCCAAGGGATCTAGTTGCGGCCAGGTCTGCTCCAGCCCCTTACTCACCCAGGCTGCATCGTTGAACGGAAACTCTTGCAGGGCCACCGTCATGTACTCCTTTTTGGTGCAGACAGCCACCACCAGCATCCCGTCGGCTGTGAAGAAGGCCTCAAAGCCCGTCCCATTCGTGGTGAAGAAGCTGGGGGGGTCGAAGGACAGGGTAGGTTACAAGCTGGCCGGAGGGATTTCTCCCTTGCTCACAGGAGCCATACTGAGACCCAGTGCCGGATTCACGTATAAGCTAAACGAGCTATAGCTTAGAGCCCCACTCTCTTGGGGCCCTAAAAAAATGAAAGGGAAAAAAATCTGGATGTACATTTCCAAAATATAAGATAAAATGAAACCTACACCATTTTAAGTTACAGCTTAATACAGTGGTACCTCGGGTTAAGTATTTAATTTGTTCCGGAGGACCGGTCTTAACCTGAAACTGTTCTTAACGTGAAGCACCACTTTAGCTAATGGGGCCTCCTGCTGCCGCCGTGCCGCCGGAGCACAATTTCTGTTCTTATCCTGAAGCAAAGTTCTTAACCTGAAGCACTATTTCTGGCTTAGCGGAGTCTGTAACCTGAAGCGTCTGTAACCCGAGGTACCACTGTAATTATTTCATTATTAATATACTCCTTCTTAAGTGTGTTTCAGTTCAACAATTATTTGGATAAAATACATATTTTGTTATGTGCAAATGGCTTTAGGTTCCCTGTTTAGGGAAGCTTTTAATGTTTGACAGTCTATTGTATTTTAATATTTTGTTGGAAGTCCCCAGAGTGGCTGGGGAAACCCATCCAGATGGGCAGGGTATAAATAATAAAATAATAATAATAATGTCCATAAATTACCATATAGCATATATTCAACAGTGACAATTTGTTGTTGACAAAGGACAGCTGGACATATAAAGGGCCCCATTACCTTCCGGCCCTGCTGAGACCCCCACACCGAGGGCACCAGGGATCCATAACAGGGTGTTCCTGGGGATGGGGGAAAACTTAGAATCATAGAATCATCATAGAGTTGGAAGAGACCCCAAGGGCCATCGAGTCCAACCCCCTGCCAAGCAGGAAACACCATCAGAGCACTCCTGACATATGGTTGTCAAGCCTCTGCTTAAAGACCTCCAAAGAAGGAGACTCCACCACACTCCTTGGCAGCAAATTCCACTGTCAAACAGCTCTTACTGTCAGGAAGTTCTTCCTAAGGTTTAGGTGGAATCTTCTTTCTTGTAGTTTGGATCCATTGCTCCGTGTCCGCTTCTCTGGAGCAGCAGAAAACAACCTTTCTCCCTCCTCTATGTGACATCCTTTTATATATTTGAACATGGCTATCATATCACCCCTTAACCTCCTCTTCTCCAGGCTAAACATGCCCAGCTCCCTTAGCCACTCCTCATAAGGCATCGATCGTTTCCAGGCCTTTGACCATTTTGGTTGCCCTCCTCTGGACACGTTCCAGTTTGTCAGTGTCCTTCTTGAACTGTGGTGCCCAGAACTGGACATAGTACTCCAGGTGAGGTCTGACCAGAGCAGAATACAGTGGCACTATTACTTCCCTTGATCTAGATGCTATACTCCTATTGACACAGCCCAGAATTGCATTGGCTTTTTTAGCTGCCGCCTCACACTGTTGGCTCATGTCAAGTTTGTGGTCAACCAAGACTCCTAGATCCTTTTCACATGTACTGCTCTCAAGCCAGGTGTCACCCATCTTGTATTTGTGCCTCTCATTTTTTTTGCCCAAGTGCAATACTTTACATTTCTCCCTGTTAAAATTCATCTTGTTTGTTTTGGCCCAGTTCTCTAATCTGTCAAGGTCGTTTTGAAGTGTGATCCTGTCCTCTGGGGTGTTAGCCACCCCTCCCAGTTTGGTGTCATCTGCAACTTTGCAAAACACAGTCCTTGGCTAGAAGCAGCTGGATCTCAGGCGTCTTGACTGTGCAGATAAATAATGTTAGGAACCCACAGAAGTACGCCTGACATCTTCCTTATACAGTGGTGAAGCAAAGGCTGCAAGGTTTTCAACCGGGGCAATCAGAATAAGATCCACTACAGTGGTACCTCTGGTTAAGTATTTAATTCGTTCTGGAGGTCCATTCTTAACTTGAAACTGTTCTTAACCTGAAGCGCCACTTTAGCTAATGGGCCCTCCCGCTGCCGCGCGATTTCTGTACTCATCCTGAAGCAAAGTTCTTAACCCAAGCTCCTATTTCTGGGTTAGCGGAGTCTGTAACCTGAAGCGTATGTAACCCGAGGTACCCCTGTATTTGACTATTGATTCAAAACTCCAAAGATGTATTTTATGTAACTGACTTTTCATTTCTATTCTTTGTATATCGTACTGTTGTTTTATCGCTATTGTCAGGGAACTGCCATCGGCTCAGGGGGGAGAGGGGGAAAGCTGGATGGATTACAGAGAGCCCCCAAAGATCGTGGGAAGCAGCTCCTCCTCAGCAGAGGAGAGTAACCACGCCTCCAGTGGAAAGGGGTTTCAGGGCTCGGAGGAAGCGTGGCGGTGCCAGGACACCTTGCCTGGGCAAAGCAGGGAGGAGAGAGGTCCGCCGTTACCCACACCCTCCCTGCGCAGTAAGCTTCCGCGCCGAGAGGGGAGGCGCAGACTGGGCGTCAAGAAACTACTTTGCTGGGGAAGGCTTAAGGACCGCCCACTCTCAGATTCTGCCAGCGAATGAGCCAGCCACAGGAGAGTGGCGCTCTGGACAGATAAAGTTCTAGGAGTCTTGGTTGACCACAAACTGGACATGAGCCAACAGTGTGACGCGGTAGCTAAAAAAGCCAATGCAATTCTGGGCTGCATCAATAGGAGTATAGCATCTAGATCAAGGGAAGTAATAGTGCCACTGTATTCTGCTCTGGTCAGACCTCACCAGGAGTACTGTGTCCAGTTCTGGGCACCACAGTTCAAGAAGGACACTGACAAACTGGAACGTGTCCAGAGGAGGGCAACCAAAATGGTCAAAGGCCTGGAAACGATGCCTTATGAGGAACGGCTAAGGGAGCTGGGCATGTTTAGCCTGGAGAAGAGGAGGTTAAGGGGTGATATGATAGCCATGTTCAAATATATAAAAGGATGTCACATAGAAGAGGGAGAAAGGTTGTTTTCTGCTGCTTCAGAGAAGCGGACACGGAGCAATGGATCCAAACTACAAGAAAGAAGATTCCACCTAAACCTTAGGAAGAACTTCCTGACAGTAAGAGCTGTTTGACAGTGGAATTTGCTGCCAAGGAGTGTGGTGGAGTCTCCTTCTTTGGAAGTCTTTAAGCAGAGGCTTGACAACCATATGTCAGGAGTGCTCTGATGGTGTTTCCTGCTTGGCAGGGGGTTGGACTCGATGGCCCTTGTGGTCTCTTCCAACTCTATGGTTCTATGATTCTAAGTTTATTTTGGCATCCAAAGCAAGGCTTCGCACCCGAGCAGAGAGGCATTTGCCTGCTTGCTCTAGAGCAACCCCTTGGAACCTTTACAGCTATGGTCGATGGCTGACGCAAATAAAGATTCATTCATTCATTCCGCCCCCAACCGAACCCAGCCAGATTTCCGCTGCCCCCTTCTGACCGACCTGTACAGCTGTTTCCGCTTAAGCCTGGCTGTTTCCTCCGGGAAGTCTTTGGCCTCTTCGACGAGGCACACCCAGGCGTGGAAGGCGAAGCCGCTCCCGGGCCACTTTTGGATGGAAGGCACCATAATTCCCGCCATGCTGGGCGTGAGGTCGAAATACTGCAGCGCTCGCTCGGCGCCATCTTTCCTGGCCATCCCAGAGAGGGCCCGGATGACTTGCACAGTGTAGGGGTGCGGCCCCTTGCCCTGCTCGGTCCGGAGGAGCTTCAGGAGCTGCCTCAGTTCCCCCGGCCGGATGGAGAGGCCGCCCAAGACCTGTCGCCAGATAAGTTGGCAAAAATGAAAAAAATCGGGTGATAATTTTATTTTTTAAAAAAATATTTTTTATTAAATTTCCATTTGACAAACCAATCATATCACATGAATTCCAAATTATACCAATACACAATAAATTCCGAATATTTAAGCAAATTTAAATTTTTTGTTGGGGGTACCCATGTTTCAAGTTCAGAAAGGGTCCAGTCATCTCATATTCCTGCTGCTTCGATGTTCACAAATTGGGTGATAATAAGTGTAAGAGAATGACTGGAACATTAAACCACATGTGGTGGTCATGTCCGGAAATTAAGAAATACTGGGATATGATACATGAGGAAAATAAAAAGCTAATAAAAACATCACATAATAAAAGAGCAGAATCATACTTATTAGGAATTTTGAATGGTGAGATCCCGAATGACAAAATTAATATTTGACCTGCACGCGACAACAGCAGCGAGAATGTTAATGGCCGATAATTGGAAAGGGAATTACGTCCCAACCAAAGAACGGCTGAATAAATTATATGAATACTCGGAATTAGCAAAGCTGACTGATTTGATAAGACCAAAACCAAAAAATATAATCTTATGTAGACAAGAATTAAGTGTAAGGTATTGGTTGTGCTTAGAATAGATTGATGAAAGATTTGGAAAACTTATTGATTAGAATTATTTGTATGAGACTGTATGGGAAAAATACGGAATAACAGTTACAATCTTGCTTAAAATGTACATAGGAAGTGCAGTGTAAGCGATGGAAGTCAATCAATGAAATTTTATTATTGAGGTATTTGAAGAATAAATTTGGAAGAAATTCTTCCAACTTTTCTTCTTCCAATTTTTCTTCTTCCAATTTTTCTTCTTATTTTTTCTTTATCTTTTCTATCTTTTTTCTTTTTTGTTCTTTTTATATACAGTGCTACCTCGGGTTAAGTACTTAATTCGTTCCAGAGGTCCGTACTTAACCTGAAACTGTTCTTAACCTGAAGCACCACTTTAGCTAAGGGGGCCTCCCGCTGCCGCCGTGCAATTTCTGTTCTCATCCTGAAGCAAAGTTTTTAACCCGAGGTACTATTTCTGGGTTAGCGGAGTCTGTAACCTGTAGCGTCTGTACCCTGAAACGTATGTAACCTGAGGTACAGTGGTGCCTCGCAAGACAAAATTAATTAGTTCCGCGAATTGTGTCGTCTAGCGATTTTTTCGTCTTGCGGAGCGTGGATTCTCTGGGTATTAACGGCTTTAAGAAAAAGGAAGCAAACTCGCAAGATGTTTTCATCTTGCGAAGCAAGCCCATAGGAAAAATCGTCTTGCGAAGCAACGCAAAAAGCGAAAAAACCTTTCGTCTTGCGAGGCATTTGTCTTGCGAGGCATTCGTCTTGCGAGGCACCATTGTACCACTGTATATGTGTGCTTTTCTCTGAAATATGTATGTATGTATGTATTCTAGACAGCATCTTAAAAAGTAGAGACATCACCTTGCCAACAAAGGTCCGTATAGTAAAAGCTATGGTTTTCCCAGTAGTGATGTATGGAAGTGAGAGCTGGACCATAAAGAAGGCTGATCGCCGAAGAATGGATGCTTTTGAATTCTGGTGCTGGAGGAGACTCTTGAGAGTCCCATGGACTGCAAGAAGATCCAACCTCTCCATTCTGAAGGAAATCAGCCCTGAGTGCTCACTGGAAGGACAGATCCTGAAGCTGAGGCTCCAATACTTTGGCCACCTCATGAGAAGAGAAGACTCCCTGGAAAAGACCCTGATGTTGGGAAAGATGGAGGGCACAAGGAGAAGGGGATGACAGAGGACGAGATGGTTGGACAGTGTTTTCGAAGCTACCAGCATGAGTTTGACCCAACTGCGGGAGGCAGTGGAAGACAGGTGTGCCTGGCGTGATCTGGTCCATGGGGTCACGAAGAGTCGGGCACGACTAAACGACTAAACAACAACAACATGTATGTATTTGCAGTATTTTGCTTGTATTTTGTAATAATTATGTTAAATAAAATTTAGTAATAATAATAATAATAATAAAGACCTGCAAGAGGTAGAGGAGGTTCTCGGAGCATTTGGGATCCAGCTCCTGCCCCGTGGCACACAGGGCATCTAGCAGGCAGCTCACCATCCCTGCCTTGACGCAGGTGGTACGGCTCTGCAGCGAGGCATCGCAGATCTTCTTGAGCCACTCGGAGAGGAAGATCTGGAGCTCCCGGGACTTCAGTTCTGGGATCCACATGATCAGGATCAAAAGGGGCTGCTCGTTGTGGATCAGGCGTGCGGGGCAAGAGCTGTGGTCACCTTCGACGGCCTGAAGTGGGGGGGGGGGAGTCAAGTTGTAATCATTTTTTTAAAAAATAGTATTTTTTTATTAAATTTCCTGTTTTACAATTTAAAATACAGTCATGCCTTGGAAGTCAAACGGAATCCGTTCAACTTCCAAAACGTTCAAAAACCAAATCGCAGCTTCCTGCAGCCAATCAGAAGCCGTGTCGGACGTCCGGGTTCCAAAGAACGTTCAAAAACCGGAACGATCACTTCCGGTTTTCGATTTTCCAGGAGCGAAAACATTAGACTCCCGAGGCTTTTGAAAACCAAGGTACGACTGTAATACACCCAAATAGTCAATACTGGCTCTCATTAACCTAATTGGCAGCTATTTTGCATCTGTATGTAGCAGAAATAATGCGAGGTATTTAAATACTGACAATTCAATTTAAGAAAAGCTCATTAATTCATTTCCCCTTTCTTTCTTTAATGAGCATCTTTATACTGTGTAAGAAGTGATAATTTTCTCTCTTTATAATTCCATCTGTGTACTCTTATATCGTTGTTTGTAGCCCTGTCGGACGTTTGGCTTCCAAGAGAACAGTAAAAAACCAGAACACTCACTTCCGTGTCTGCGGCGTTTGGGAGCCAAAATGTTCAGGAACTAAGCTGTTTGACTTCCAAGGTACGACTGTACTCATTTAAACATCTTTAAAATACCAATAACTTCCCTTCCTCTCTTTCCATGGTTCATTTTGCATAACAAAAATCCCTGCATATTTTACGAACGTTAAAACATTCAGCATTCCATTATTGCACCCATCAAAACTTATTTACAGTGGTACCTTGGGTTAAGTACTTAATTCGTTCTGGAGGTCTGTTCTTAACCTGAAACTGTTCTGAACCTGAAGCACCACTTTAGCTAATGGGGCCTCCTGCTGCTGCCGGACCATCGGAGCACGATTTCAGTTCTCATCCTGAAGCAAAGTTCTTAACCCGAGGTAATGTTTCTGGGTTAGCGGAGTCTGTAACCTGAAGCGTATGAAACCTGAGGTACCACTGTAATTATTACTGCAATTATCCCCGTCGCGGGGATTCGAACCGCCAACCTTCTGATCGGCAAGTCCTAGGCTCTGTGGTTTAGCCCACAGCGCCACCCGCGTCCCAACCTGGAGGTAGACTGTCTGAATTGTGCATTGCTTTCTGAATTATGCATTGTTTTCTAACGATTTGTTTGATCTCTGGACTGTAATAAAGATTGATTGATTGATATTACGCCTTTCATGCAACTGAACTGTGGACAGATCCTGCTTCGCTTTGCCAACGTGCTGGCAGATTTTAATTCTCTCTTGTCAAAAAGATCTCACCATGTTGAGGAGTTCCTGCAGCAGTTTCTTGGTTGGCTGACTCTGGCTCTTCAGAACTTCATATAAGTGCGGATAGCCAATTCTTTCTTTGAACACCTCCTGAAAAATGCAGGCAGCCGTTAAGGATTAGCGAGAGCAGATCACGCCATTAGTTCCCGAATTCCCACCCAAAGCAAACTGGGGAGGGGGAATTAGAGAGAAGAGGCTCGAACTTTTCTATTCTGCTTCAGGTACGATTTGGGATATCTCGTTCCGTTATCCTGACTTCCACGTATGCATTTGCTGGGAGCTTATGTGATTAAGAAACAACATGAAAACAGCACAGAATTCAGCTGGCCAAGGCAAAAGTGGGTGAACAGCGATTTGTTTCATGTTTGAGCTCCTTATTAGGCAGCAAAAATTATATCCTGGCTTGATTGTAACCAAACCCCTCTAAGCAGTTTACAGGAAGTGTTGAATTTGTCAGTGAAAACAAATAATTCTAAACATTTAAATGATCGTTCAGATTAGCAGCAAAAGATTTAAACGTGCAAGCATCTTCGCGTTTGGGTTTTATGCGGCAGCTGTAGCAGGGCTAAGTCTACAGATCAAATTGGTCGGATGGGTGCAAAAGGGGTAAGGCAATCCCACAAGCTTTCAGCATGAAGACTGTTTGAAGATTAAACAAAACACAAAAAGAGTTGTCAAATTCAGTTAAAGCTAAAGAAGTCAGTGGAATAAAATCAGTGTAAAGTTGAACATCTATACAGAAACTATTCAGGTGGAGAAGGCGAGGGAGAAAGTTGTTGTTGAACCTCAAGTAATACAAGTGGAGAGAGCCCCAGCCTTACAGAGGGAATTTGATGAATATAAGTTGTTGCCTTCTATGACTGAATTTAGAGAAAGTCAGATTCTGAGGACTGGAGTCCTGCTTGGACTGGAGAAGGAAAGTTGGATAGATTCCCTCATGCAGGGATGTACTGACTTTTGGGACCTGGACTTGGGTCAGGAGGAGATTGGAGTTGTGGGGACCTTCAGTTCTGGAGGGACTTTGAAACACGTCCTAAAATATCTTCTGGACTTTAGTTTTAATTACGGAGATTTGGCTGACCTGTCGAGAAGGAGCAAAAATATTGCTAGGTTGGAGCTTCCCTGGGATCTACTCCTCAGCATCAAAGGAAGGAAATTAAGAACAAGATCAGCAGAAGACAAAGTAAAGTGCAGGTATAAATATGAAGAAGATCTGCAGAAGGGACTTGGAAGAGAATGAAGAGCCTCGGACAGAAGATCACCAGGTTGATGGGCCATATGGATTTGACGGAAAGGACTAGCAGAATCCGGGACCAGGGAGAAGAGACGGTGGAAGAAGATTGGAAGAAGACTAAAGTTTATTTATAGCAATACTGTAAAATTAATGAGTGCTAGAAAAATGTTGGAATGAAATTACATGGCTTCAGTAGAAATGTTATAAGGAGTTAAGTACAAATAAGTATTATGGTTAAGTACAAGTAAGTATTATGGTTAAAATAAGTTAAGATTATTATATGACAGAAAATAGAGAAAGATGGAAAGGAATTGCTGAAACAATTAATAGAAGCGGAATACAAAAAGGGAGGTGAGAGGAGGTGGATGAAAAGAGGGAATGAAAGATAAGGTATTGAAACGGTATGATGTATGTTTTTAAATTGTTTTTGTTTTCTTAGGTTTAGTTTAATGTGTTAATGTTGTGTTGTGTATTGTTTATTGTATTGTATTTTCTTTCTTTTGTTTTTTCTTTTTCTTTTTTCTTCTTTTCCGTAAGGTCTAACAGTAATAAATATTATTTAAAAATAAAAATAAAATCAGTGTAAAGTTGGAAAGCCCTTTGCCGGTCATCAAGAGGCTCCCAACTCGAAAGAGAGATCTTAGTTGCTTCTCATGTTTTGTTTTTGTTTGTGGCAAGTATGAATAATAAAGTGAGCATTCAAATCTAGGTAGGATATATTGTGGGGTATTAAGAGGAATAGATCATCCATCTCCAGCCAGCCTAGATTTTAGGACTTCGGAAGAACTTTGCTGAAGTTCACATGCAAAACACACCGCCCACTTTCAAAACGGCCAACGCCTGGAGTAGACCCACATAAATTAACTTGGGTCCCTTCGTTTGAATGGGTCTATTCTGAGTATTAGTTCAGGCATAGGCAAACTCGGCCCTCTAGATGTTTTGATACTACAGTTCCCATCATCCCTGACCACTGGTTCTGTTAGCTAGGGATGATGGGAGTTGTAGTCCCAAAACATCTGGAGAGCCGCGTTGGCCTACGACTGATCTAGTTGAACACAACCCTATTTTTTAGGTTCCTAGACGCGGACTCTGTTCTACAAACCCCAGATCAGAATCTTAAGTGAGAATGTATCTGAGACTCCAGACCCGAATTGGGCGGGACACCCCAGAATTACAGAAGACACCCCAGTTTCGCACTGGATCCCGGGATGTCCCATTTTGGATCTTGTGAAAACGCGGCCCCGGAAGACAGGCGTCCCGATTTTCCTCTGCGGGATGTTGGAGGGTGTGAGACTAATCACATCTTCGTTTAAGTAATCTTGTTAAAGGTAAGAGGATAATTCCTCCACTCGCTGCCAGCAGTGTTATCTCAAGCAAATGTACTTCCCCCTAGGAAATACACAGGCAGGTAACTGGTGGGGAATTTGGTACCGCACACAACATTTTCAAGTTTCTAGCTCTCATGATTCAAGAAAATAGATCTTGCCTCCTGTGGGTATCAAATGAAGCCACGTCTTGACAATCATATACCGAAGTGTCTTTCAAACCACATGCAGAGAGCTGTGAGAACTCACACCTTTCTTTCTTCCTTGGACTACAAATGCATTTTTAGTAAATATTTTAGATATTTTCCTCTGGCAACAGGGTTGCTGAGGCTGCTACCTCTCTTCCTAGTTATCTCCCGCTTGGACTACTGCAATGCGCTCTGTGTGGGGCGACCTTTGAAGGTGACCCGGAAACTGCAACAAATCCAGAATGCGGCAGCTAGACTGGGGACTGGGAGCGGCCGCCAAGACCACATAACACCAGTCCTGAAAGACCTACATTGGCTCCCAGTATGTTTCCGAGCACAATTCAAAGTGTTGGTGCTGACCTTTAAAGCCCTAAACGGCCTCAGCCCAGTATACCTGAAGGAGCGTCTCCACCTCCATCGTTCTGCCCGGACGCTGAGGTCCAGCTCCGAGGGCCTTCTGGCGGTTCCCTCCCTGCGAGAAGCCAAGTTACAGGGAACCAGGCAGAGGGCCTTCTCGGTGGCGGCTCCCGCCTTGTGGAACGCCTTCCCACCAGATGTCCAAGAGAACAACAACTACCAGACTTTTAGAAGACATCTGAAAGCAGACCTGCTCAAGGAAGCTTTAAATGTGTGACATTTTAATGTATTTTTAATCTTTGTTGGAAGCCGCCCAGAGTGGCTGGGGAAACCCAGCCAGATGGGCGGGGTACAAATAATTAATTATTATTATTATTCCTAAGTCTCCAGCTTTAGCTGTATATATTGTTATTTATTGCATTATCCTCCCACTTTCTTTTCCTCCAAGAGCTCAAGTTTGCATGCATAGTTCTCCCATTTAATCCTAACCCTGAGAGGTAGTTGAGGCTGAGAAGCAGAGACGGTCCCAAGATCACCCAGTGAGATGCTTGGCCAAGAGGGGATTCAAACCCTGGTCTCCCAGGTCCTAGTCTGACGCTCTAACCACTGCGCCACACTGTCTCTCTTGCTGCTCATCCTGTGTTCCCTATTTTACCAAAAAAATATGGTCCCAAGAGGCGAGGAATGCATGTCCCTTACCTTGGCCGAAGGAGAGTTGCTCATGATAGACGTGAGCACTCTGATAGCGTGGATGGGAATGGCGTCAGAGTTGTTGTCGAAAACCTGAAGGCGAAAAGGAAGGAGGCAGGTGAGAAATCAAGACCCAACATCTGTCTACCTGGCAGGGTGGAAAATCTCAGATGCGATGGGCTGCCCAACTTCTGAAGCTCTCCCAAGATGGTTTCCCTCAACCTCGAGCGAATACCGTCTCATAAACAGACTGTACAGTGGTACCTCGGGTTAAGTACTTAATTCGTTCCGGAGGTCCGTTCTTTACCTGATACTGTTCTTAACCTGAAGCACCACTTTAGCTAATGGGGCCTCCTGCTGCCGCTGTGCCACCGGAGCACAATTTCTGTTCTCATCCTGAAGCAAAGTTCTTAACCTTGAAGCACTATTTCTGGGTTAGCAGAGTCTGTAACCTGAAGCGTATGTAACCTGAAGCGTATGTAACCCGAGGTACCACTGTAATGGTGACTGCTGCCCTAGGTTTCTGGTTTCTGTTTAGTTCTTCGATAAGCCTAACAAGGACGCTGCAAGAATTTGAGCCGCTCTGTTTTCAAGGCGGGGACAGCAGAGAGTTCAAAGCAAGCGAGGAAAGTGAGGTGCTTAAATTCTCATGAAGTAGAAGGAGGGTTTGGGCATGCAGACCTTCCAACTACAGCATTAAGCAGCGGCACATATCACAAAAAGCAGGCACATTAAATTAACGTCGCAAGGCACATCAGAGGCACGGACAAGAGAGACTTTAGCAGAGGGACAGAGAAGGTTTTACTATGGCTGTTTGCTGCCCTGGGCTCCTTCGGGAAGATAGAGAAATAAACTAAACTCTCAAAACCAGCGTTTCTGTTCCACCGTATTGTCCTCTGCCGTATTGTCCTCTGCTTGGAAGCGGCAAATCGTGACCCGTGCACACGGAGACGCGGGTTGCGTTCACTTCAGGATGTGAACGGGGCTCCAAAACGGATCCGGTTCGCATCCAGAGTTACCACTGTCCCAGAATTTTAGAAGACATCTGAAGGCAGCCCTGTTTAGGGAAGCTTTTAACGTTTAACAGACCACTGTATTTTAATATTCTGTTGGAAGGTGCCCAGAGTGGCTGTGGAAGCCCAGCCAGATGGGCGAGGTATAAATAAATAAGTTGTTGTTGTTGTTGTTGTTGCAAGGCCTCATTTCTGGCCGATTTGTTCTTGATCTTCAAGTCACCATCTCGCCCCGTGCGGGACACGTAATATCCCAATTACATGTCGGCAGTCTCTTTTGCGCGCATCCAGAATTTTAAGTAAATTGGCAGCGTGGATTTTCAGAAGTCATTACAACACACAAACACACACAGAGAACTACTAAGCCTCCAATGCCACGAACTAAGTTAGGAAAAAGAGATCTGAAAATCCACATGAAATGGGAAATAAGTCTTTGAAACGTCTGCAAAGAGAAGAGGCTACAGTAGGGTTCGCTGACGGCAGAACAGGAAGGGGAGATGGAACGACAGGATGAAATGGGACCCTAACAGGCTGGCAATACCTGACCCATCACATGCCATTTCTCAGACGGGCATTGGGGGCATAATTCTGGACTCCTTACAAACTCCCTCCCTCCCTCTCCAAGTCTCACAGCAAGAATTGCCAGGGATGCCCCCATTATATAGTGGAAATACAACATAATCACAATAGAGCAGTACAGTGGTACCTCGGGTTAAGAACTTAATTCGTTCTGGAGGTTCGTTCTTAAGCTGAAACTGTTCTTAACCTGAAGCACCACTTTAGCTAATGGGGCGATTTCTGTTCTCATCCAGAAGCAAAGTTCTTAACCCGAGGTACTATTTCTGGGTTAGCGGAGTCTGTAACCCAAAGCGTCTGTAACCAGAAGCATATGTAACCCGAGGTACCACTGTAATAATAATAAATTATTTATACCGTGCCCATCTGGCTGGGTTTCCCCAGCCACTCTGGGTGGCTCCCAACAGAATATTATTAATAATAATAAAGCAACAAAACATCAGTCATTAAAAACCTCCCTAAACAGGTCTACCTTCAGATGTCATCTAAAAGTTAGATAGTTGTTTATTTCCTTCACATCTGACGGGAGGGCGTTCCATAGGGCGGGGCCACCACCGAGAAGGCCCTCCGCCTAGTTCCCTGTAGCTTCACTTCTCGCAATGAAGGAACCGCCAGAATTTGCAGCTCCTGAAACAACTATCTTTCAAAATGCACCACCTCTCTGAATCTTGGGGTGCAGTTCTCCAGACAAAATAATGCGTACAAAAATGCACTATATACCATATTTTTCGCTCTATAAGACGCACCAGACCATAAGACGCACCTAGTTTTTGGAGGAGGAAAACAAGAAAAAAAATTCCTGAATCTCAGAAACCAGAACAGCAAGAGGGATCGCTGCGCAGTGAAAGCAGCAATCCCTCTTGCTGTTCTGGTTTCTGGGATAGCTGCGCAGCCTGCATTCGCTCCGTAAGACGCACACACATTTGCCCTTACTTTTTAGGAGGGAAAAAGTGAGTCTTATAGAGCAAAAAATACGGTATATATTTTTGGGAAGGGTGCATAACACGCATCGGTTAGTGAAAACAAAAGGAAACCGGATTCTGGTAGCAGGCGAGGTTGAAACCGTCTAAGACCTTGCAAGTCAACCTTGCAAATCGGAAACCAGGGAAGCAGTGAGATGGAGGTGGGAGTTCACACATTAATTTGAATCAGCCAGCCGGCGGAGTCAAATTCTAGTCCTAAAACCAGCAGGGAAAGATACAAACGGCTTCTTGGTTTGGAAACACAGCTCCTATAATCAAGCTGTCCGGCGAGACTCCAAGCTGTGAATCCTTTTCGGCTGCCTCACCTGCAGGGCTGATGGCACCTTCCTTTTCTTAAGAGATTACCCTCTGCGACTTCCCCTCCCAAACAGGCTTTTTTTCTGAAAGGTTTGGGAGCCGACGATGCCAATTTCTAAAGAGCCTTTATCCGTTTCCACGGCTACAGAGGAAGATGGCCATTGGCAAGCCAGGGATGCTGCCGCAGAGCTGGGGCAAAACCACGGCTGTCAACTTACAGATTTGAAAATAAGGGACCAGCAGCCTCAAAAATAAGGGATCAACAGCCAAAATAAGGGATTTTAGTCAACCAGCAGCCAAACGAAGCCTCAAGCGGTGGTTCCCACAGCGCAGCAACCCGGCAAAGGGGATGCAGCAAGGAAAACCACCGTCACCTCTCCGCTGGGAAGCGCTGAGCAAAGGTGAGTCCCCAGGCAACGCGGCCGATTTGATTGGCACAAGGCATGCAAGCTCCACCCCCCCAGTCTTTCTTAGGCTCCTTATTGGGTGAGCAACGCAGCCAAGCAACACAGTTGGAGCCTCCCTCCTCCCTGGGAGGGAGGGAGAGGAGCTGGTTCCTTTGAAACCCAGGAGATTTAAGGGACATGATCAATAAGGGACAGCAGCGGGACACGGCGCTGGGATAAGGGAGTTTCCCGCCAAATAAGGGACGCTTGACAGCTATGGCCAAAACCACTCTGGGGAAGGAGAAATCGGCTTATGGCTCGTAAGGAAGCCGCTGGGGGTCGCTGCAAGATTGCGAGGACACAATTGCAACCACGGTTTCCTCCTAAGAACATGATATGAGGTTGCAGTGTCAGGCTGGGGAAGCCCAGCCAGATGAGCAGGGTATAAATAAAAATTTATTATTATTATTATTATTATTATTATTATTATTATTATTATTAATTATTATTATTATTATTATTACTTTCCCCCATTTTTGTTCCCGCTCTCCTCCTCCTTTCTTCCTCTCCTGCTCTCCGGTAGCCGCTACGAGCTGCCCAAGGGAGGATGGCAGTGGCAGTCATGGAGAGGTCAAGGAGAGGCAATAATAATAATAATAATAATAATAATAATAATAATAAATTTTTATTTATACCCCGCCCTTCCCTGTTCAGAAAACCAGGCTCAGGGCGGCTAACAACAAATTTAAAACAGTCGATGCAACAAAAAACAGCATAAAATACAGGATAAAACCTGAATAGCAATAAATTCAGAATTCAAAAATCAATTTAGGGGGGAAATCCATCCAATAAACATTAGATGGCTAGCTGGCTAAATTAGTCCTACTTGGGCCAGCAAGGAGACCAGGGGAGAATTAGCTGGTGGATCTCAGAGCAGGTAATCTTCATATAAAGGGGAAGGGGGAGGGAAGGAAGGGGAATAGAAGATTAGGCTAAGCTGAAATTGAAAGCCAGGCGGAATAGCTCTGTCTTACAGGCCCTGCGGAAGGAAGTTAAATCCTGCAGGGCCCTGGTCTCATGGGACAGAGCATTCCACCAGGTCGGAGCCATCACTGAGAAGGCCCTGGCCCTGGTGGAGAATAGTCTGACTTCCTTAAGGCCCGGGACCTCTAAGCTATGGTTATTCATGGACCTTAATGTCCTCTGTGGGGCAGACCAGGAGAGGCGGTCCCATAAATACAAGGGCCCTAAGCCACATAAAGGGCTTTAAATGGGATGCTCCTTCGCTGCCGCTAACTAGAACAAGAACTGGCTCATCCTCTTCCCTGAGCTTGGTGGCGGCAGCACTGGAGCAGGAAATAGGGACATTCTGGGATCAAATCAGAAGCCAGGATAGCATACAGAATTCTGGGACTGTCTCTGGAAAATCAGGCACAAAAGAAGGAGGACAAAACTAAGTTAAAGGCAGCAGAAACCGATCAGGTTTTATTGACTACCGTAGGAGCAAAGTACAGTGGTACCTTGGAAGTCGAACGGAACCCGTTCCGGAAGTCTGTCCGACTTCCAAAACCTTTCGGAACCAAGGCACAGCTTCTGATTGGCTGCAGGAGGTTCAAAAACCAGAACAATCGCTTCCGGTTTTTGGTCGTCCGGGAGCCAAAACATTAGACTCCAGAGGCGTTTGAAAACCAAGGTACGACTGTAATACACCGAAGTAGTCAATATTGGCTCTCATTAACCTAATTGGCAGCTATTTTGCATCTGTACGTAGCAGAAATATTGCAAGGTATTTAAATATTGACTATTCAATTTAAGAAAATCTCATTCATTCATTTGCCCTTTCGTTCTTTAATGAGCATCTTTATACTGTGTAAGAAGTGATAATTGTTTCTCGTTATAATTCCGTCTGTGTATTCTTATATCGTTGTTTGTAGAATATTATCAACCTGACAATGCAAAACCAACCATATTTTTTTAATCACAGTTTGGGAAAAATCCCAGTTAATGCTAATCACTGCTAGGTCTAATTTGGACGCAAGTGCGAACTACAACTATGGCAAACTACAGAAGAGAAGATAAATCTACTCACAAAAGGAGAAGGGGGAGGAAACTTAACTCACACAGAATATTTCCAATTTTTAAGTTGGTTTGGAGAGCAAAACACTTTGATGTCCAGTGACCCATGCGAAAGCATTGCTTGGCTGGTGAGCTATTGAAAGGTGGACACGGTGGGGGGTTTGCTACAGATCACTTGACAGGTCACAGAAACTGCAAATTCCCCATTCTCAGGGAGCGGCGCAGGTTTTCCAGAAAACCAGGAACAGGAAAAATTCCCTACACAAATCCGGGGGACTTTGCCTCAGAAAGCTTGTCCTGGAATTTATTCTGGTGCCCCGGAGTTCGAGCGAACCAATTTAGCATGTTTTCCCCCCCTTGCCAAAACAAAAAAAAAATCCTTCCAGTAGCACCTTAAAGACCAACTAAGTTAGTTCTTGGTATGAGCTTTCGTGTGCATGCACACTTCTTCAGATACACTGAAACAGAAGTTTCCAGACCCTTCTATATAGTGAGAAGGTGGGGAGGGGTATTACTCAGAAGGGTGGTGGGAATGGGTGATTGGCAGATAGCTGTGATGAGCCTGTTGACGACTCTTAACGACTGCAATAGGTCTTACAGAAAAAAGCAAGGGGTGAGAAGGTGAAAAATGGCTTTGTCATGTATAATGAGATAAGAATCCAATGTCTTTGTTCAGACCAGGTCTCTCCATGGTTTTAAGTTTGGTAATAAGTTGCAATTCAGCAGCTTCTAGCTGAGTAGTGTGAACTCGGATAAGGGAGGCAGGAGGCTGGAGTCTGACTCAGGAAAGGAGATAAAAAAATTCTTTCCAGTAGCACCTTAAAGGTACAGGGACCCCTGACCATTAGGTCTAGTCGTGACCGACTCTGGGGTTGCGGCACTCATCTCGCTTTATTGGCCGAGGGAGCCGGCGTACAGCTTCCGGGTCATGTGGCCAGCATGACTAAGCCGCTTCTGGCAAACCAGAGCAGCGCACGGAAATGCCATTTCCCTTCCCGCCGGAGCGGTACCTATTTATCTACTTGCACTTTGATGTGCTTTCGAACTGCTAGGTTTGCAGGAGCAGGGACCGAACAATGGGAGCTCACCCCATCGCGGGGATACGAACCGCCAACCTTCTGATTGGCAAGCCCTAGGCTCTGTGGTTTAACCCACAGCGCCACCCGTGCCTTAGAGACCAACTAAGTTTGTTATTGGTATGAGCTATCAGGTGTTTGCACACTTCTTCAGATAGGAAAGGAGGTTGGGGATTTGTGGTGACCTGTACCGGCCAGGAGTCAAGAATCAGAGTCACGGGATGCTTCAGAGCTGGAGGAAGAGGGCGGCGAGGCAGGCCGGCAAGTGAAGGGACAGGTGCTTCCCCACCCTCTCCTGCACCAATGTCTCCCAGAACCAGAAGAGGACTGAAGAGGGAAGAGCAGAGGCAGCTTCCATGCTGGCATAGTCTCTACAGCAACTATAATCCAGAATGCGGCAGCTAGACTGGTGACTGGGAGTGGCTGCCGAGATCACATAACACCAGTCTTGAAAGACCTGCAGTGGTTCCCAGTATATTTCTGAGCACAATTCAAAGTGTTGGTGCGGACCTTTAAAGCCCTAAACGGCTTCGGCCCAGTATAGCTGAAGGAGCATCTCCACCCCCATCATTCTGCTGTGACACTGAGGTCCAGCGCAGAGGGCCTTCTGGCGGTTCCCTCCCTGCGAGAAGCGAGGTTACGGGGAACCAGGCAGAGATTTATATTTAAAGTTATTATTATTATTATCATTCTTATTACTGTATTTTTCTGTCTATAAGACGCCCCCATGCATAAGATGCCCCCTATTTTGCAGGACTCAGATTTAAGAAAATGGGGGGAGATGGCCCAGACCATAAGACGCCCCCTAAATTTTTGACATTATTTTTTAGGGGGGAAACCTAGTCTTATACACAGTATTATTTGGGTACCTGTGCACATCCTGTCAGGGGAAGGTACATAAACCAGTAGCTGCAACTGTACCATGAAGCATAGACCTTGAAATAAATGCCTAAATTCTGGACTGGTGTGTTTTTAGGTAATCCATAGCTGTAGAAGCGACTCTCTTTCTTTGACAATAAAGAGTTAAACTCTCTGCCGTGTGAATTCCTTTCGCTGGGAAGCACCCATGGAAATGAACGTTATGTATTTCTGTGACAAAGATACGAAAGGATTTTAAAGCTTCGCAAACAGCAAGTCGCCGGCCTACTGAACATGCAGCAACCGCCAAACATTCTTATGCGGCGCCACGGAAAAGCAAGGAACATTATACAACATTGCGTCCATGTGCTCTAAAATATCCAGCTGCGTCAACTAGATGTCTCGTTCAAATGCTGACTGCACCACAGCAATGAAATCGAGAGATAAATGCAATGCCAGCGTGAGGGTGCGATCAGAAAAAAAAATGTTCAGGTTGCTCCCAAGGGGGAAAGAACGAGGGATAGGTTAAATAATAAAAAAGGCTAAGATACCAAACCGGCAAACTCGACAATACATGGGTTTGAAAGACAAATAATATGAGTTTTCAAAGCCAGCAATCTTAAGGAGGCCGCACAGATGGGCGGGGTACAAATAACAAATTATTATTATTATTATTATTATTATTATTATTATTACTACTACTACTAGGCCAGCTGCTTGGTTCTTAAGCTCACCTTAAGGTACACAGATGAAAGAATTTGGAAGCATATAAGGGGAAAGAAATTTAGGGGCTTTATACACCTAATAATAATAATACAGTGGTGCCCCGCAAGACGAACGCCTCGCAAGACGAAAAACCCGCTAGACGAAAGGGTTTTCCGTTTTGGAGGCGCTTCGCAAAACGAATTCCCCTATGGGATTGCTTCGCAAGACGAAAAAAATCTTGCATCCCCCCGCGGGTTTTTTCCGCTTTTTCCGCTCTTTTCTTAAGCCGCTAAGCCGCTTATCAGCTGTTCTGCTGATAAGCCGCTTAACAGCTGATCGCTGGAAGCCGCTTGACAGCTGTAGCGCTAATCCGCTAAGCTGTCAATCGGCTTGCTTCGCAAGACGAAAAAACCGCTATACGAAGACCCTCACGGAACGGATTAATTTCGTCTTGCGAGGCACCACTGTAATAATAATAATAATAATAATTTATTTATACCTTGCCCGTCTGGCTGGGCTTCCCCAGCCACTCTGGGCGGCTTCCAACAAAATATTCAAATACATTATGAATATTATGAGCAAAATGGGAAATTGATGTGGACAGCCATTTATTTTATGATGATTTGAAATTTGAACTTACTTAGCATGTAGGTAGTCTTATTGGCTAGGGTGCCTTCCTTGCTTTAATTTACTTATTTTATTTTATTTCTTTCCTTAATTGTCTTTCAAAAAGCAAGCTGTATAAAGCATGAGATTGTATCAGGCTAAGCTTATTGATGGTGTTCTGCAGTATTCCGTAGGCACTCATCTGATTTTCAGCAAAGTATTAAAAGCAAGAAATGTTTGGTGGAGAGAATGAAGACGGTTGAGATGACCTCGCGCCGTGGAAAGGAAAGACAACAGCATGCAGGATTCAGGTCTACTGGGGGAGGGCGGCAATGCAGGAATTGCAGAAAAGGGAGGGGGCAGGATCACGGCGGGTCTTGCCAGCCCCCATGGCAAGAATTCCGGCAGCAAGCGTCCACGAAGGGTGAGGGTCCCTCCATGATCTCCTCGTATTATACCTGCCACATGCATCTCAGAAGGGAACTTGCAACTGCTCAGAGCTGGCTGGCAATGCATGTCAAGAACCCAGAAAGAAGGACAAAACTGTTAGAATTCCTGCTCCATGGTTGCAGTCATGGGATTTTTGTCTATCACATGACGGTGTATGTTTTGACTCCACAGAGTGGGATGTGACGGAGACAGGATGTTTGTGTTACTGTGTTCCATGAAGTGGGACTGTTGTCCTTTGTTCTTTTTCTCTTTGCTGTCTGATGCTAGAGAGAGAGGGAGCTGTGTTGCAGTGCTCCGTGTGTGTTTATATGTAAATAAAGTAAAAAGGTAAAGGGACCCCTGACCATTAGGTCCAGTTGTGGCCGACTCTGGGGTTGCGGCGCTCATCTCACTTTATTGGCCGAGGGAGCCGGCGTACAGCTTCCGGGTCATGTGGCCAGCATGACTAAGCCGCTTCTGGCGAACCAGAGCAGCGCACGGAAACGCTGTTTACCTTCCCACCAGAGCAGTACCTATTTATCTACTTGCACTTTGACATGCTTTCGAACTACTAGGTTGGCAGGAGCAGGGACCAAGCAACGGGAGCTCACCCCGTTGCGGGGATTTGAACCGCCGACCTTGTGATCGGCAAGTCCTAGGCTCTGTGGTTTAACCCACAGCGCCACTCGTATCCCTTATGTAAATAAAGTAATTACCCAAAATGGTGAGTTGCTGAGGTCTGTTACACAAACTGCGAACACTCTGTGGATCCCTAAGTGTGCTGATGTCTCTTGGCATCTGTCGCTGTGATGTTCGGGCAGAAGAAAGTTTTTGAAGCTCCCGAACGAACGACCAAGAGGGAGAGAACATGCCAGTCGGGCATGTGTCTCTGCCAGGGTCCTACTCGAGTGTAGGATGAGCTCCTGACATAAAATTCCCTCTGCAGCAAGGAACCATCCACTCTCCTCCCTTGTAAGTCCTTTCTCGGTTCTATTCATTCTCCCAGAGATGCCTAGCCAGAATTGGCCGGAAAAGCAGACTTTTATTATTCTTACGGGACGCAGGTGGCACTGTGGGTTAAACCACAGAGCCTAGGACTTGCCGATCAGAAGGTCGGCGGTTCGAATCCCAGCAACGGGGTGAGCTCTCATTGCTCGGTCCCTGCTCCCGCCAACCTAGCAGTTCGAAAGCACAAAAGTGCAAGTAGATCAATAGGTACCACTCCGGCGGGAAGGGAAACGGCATTTCCGTGCGCTGCTCTGGTTCGCCAGAAGTGGCTTAGTCATGCTGGCCACATGACCCGGAAGTTGTACGCCGGCTCCCTCGGCCAATAAAGCAAGATGAGCGCCACAATCCCAGAGTCGTCTGCGACTGGACCTAATGCTCAGGGGTCCCTTTACCTTTATTATTCTTACCTCTTCCGGATTATTTAAATTCCCTCCTTTCCAACCCCGGGAAATCCCTCCGTGCCCCGTGAAGGAAAAAGGAGAGCGCATGCAAACCCACGTGCAAAGCCTATCATCTCACACACCACAAGCTGCAGGCAATACCTGGCGGATTTCCGTCTCGGTCGCGGCAGAATCGTCCCAGGACGCTTTGCACTCCCCACTCAGGTAGAGCTGTCGGAAACGGGGTCAGAAAACCAAGGTCATTCAATGGAGAAGGGAGAGGGAAGCAAGGGAGGAAGGAGGAATGGGCGCGGGGTAGGCCAGAGCTAGCCACAGCCGCGTTGAGGGCCAGCGCTTTATTATATCTTGCATTGTTGCCAAATGTAGAAAGCTCTTGGCAGGTCAAATGCACAGGATGGTCGAGGCTGAGGCGTCTGAGGGCGTCTGAACGCCCGTCTCAGCATTCGCCCCTATGCTATACAACAAGTCCGTGTTCAACCTGGGAGTCATTTTGGACTCGCAGCTGACCATGGAGGCGCAGGTCCATTCTGTGTCCAGGGCAGCTGTTTACCAGCTCCATCTGCTACGCAGGATGAGACCCTCCCTGCCCGCAGACTGTCTCGCCAGAGTGGTGCATGCTTTGGTTATATCCCGCTTGGACAACTGCAATGTGCTCTACGTGGGGCTACCTTTGAAGGTGTTCTGGAAACTGCAATTAATTTAGAATGCGGCAGCTAGAGTGGTGACTGGGAGCGGCCGCCGGGACCACATAACACCGGTCCTGAAAGATCTGCATTGGCTCCCAGTACGTTTCCGAGCACAATTCAAAGTGTTGGTGCTGACCTTGAAAGCCCTAAACGGCCTCGGCCCAGTATACCTGAAGGAGTGTCTCCAGCCCCATCATTCTGCCCGGACACAGAGGTCCAGCTCCGAGGGCCTTCTGGCAGTTCCCTCCCTACAAGAAGTAAGGTTACAGGGAACCAGGCAGAGGGCCTTCTCGGAGGTGGCGCCCGCCCTGTGGAATGCCCTCCCACCAGATGTGAAGGAAATAAGCAGCTATCTTCTCTTTAAAAGACCTCTGAAGGAAGCCCTGTTTAGGGAAGTTTTTAATATTTAATGCTGTACTTTTTTAACACTTGATTGGAAGCCGCCCAGAGTGGCTGGGGAAACTCAGCCAGATGGACGGGGTATAAATAATAAATTATTGTTATTGTTGTTATTATTATTATTATTATTAGTAGTAGTAGTATTAGTATTCCACCAACATGAGAAACGGCCAAAGTTAGGACCAGGTGCATGCTATGAATCTGCAGAAGCGTAAGAACGGCAGCATATCGAGAACCAAAACCAACCTCCTGAGAAGTTCAGCTTTTCTAAGCCAAAGGGCTGCAAGGGTTGGGCTTAGAAGGGCAGGGTTCGTGGTATGCAAAATGTGAGAAACCCAAGAGTCTGGGCATATGACATTTCTAATAGTGGGCGCCATCAGATGCTCCATTCTTGATGCACATGTAAAGAACCCAGTCCCCATATGTGCATCTTAATACAGTGGTACCTCGGGTTAAGTACTTAATTCATTCTGGAGCTCTGTTCTTAACCTGAAACTGTTCTTAACCTGAAGACCACTTTAGCTAATGGGGCCTGCTGCTGCGCCGCCAGAGCATGATTTCTGTTCTCATCATGAAGCAAAGTTCTTAACCTGAAGCACTATTTCTGGGTTAGCAGAGTCTGTAACCTGAAGCGTATGTAACCTGAAGCGTATGTAAGCCGAGGTACCACTGTACAGTGCTAAATTGGTTCTCAAACGCCTGCAAACCCGGAAGTAAGTGTTTCGGTTTGCGAACTTTTTATGGAAGCTGAACGTGCTCCGTTTTGAGTGCCACACTTCCGTTTTGAGTGTTACGTTGAGCAAATACGTTTGCTGTTTATTTTGCGTTTTTGTATTTGCGGTTTGTTTTTATGACTGTATGGAACCCAGTTCAGCTACTGATTGATCGATTGTGTGACTGCAGCACATTGCTTATTGCTTTCATTTTATGGATCCATGGTCTCGTCAGTTAGTGAAATTCATGTTAAATTGCTGTTTTAGGGGTTGTTTTTAAAAGTCTGGAACGTATTAATCCATTTTGCATTGCTTTCTATGGAAAAGGGCGCCTTGGTTTTGGAACACTTTGGTTTTGGAACTGGCTTCTGGAACAGATTAAGTTTGAGAACCAAGGTACCACTGTAATAAATAACAATAATAGCCTCAAAGCTCTAAGCCAGCCTTTCTCAACCTGTGGGTCCCCAGATGTTGTTGAACTACAACTCCCATCACCCCTAGCTAGCAAGGCCAGAGCTCAGGGATGATGGGAGTTGTAGTCCAACAACATCTGGGGATCCACAGGTTGAGAACTACTGCCGTCTCGGCCCCATATACCCAAAGGAGAGCCTCTAACCCCCATCGTCCAGCCCGGACACTGAGGTCCACCTCTGAGAGCCTTCTGGCAGTTTCCTCCCCGTGAAAAGTGATGTTACAGGGAACCAGGCAGAGGGCTTTCTTGGCAGTGGCACCCACCCTGTGGAACTCCCTCCCATCAGATGTCAAGGAAATAAAGAGCTACAAAACCTTGAGAAGACATCTGGAGGCAGCCCTGCTCAGGGAAGTTTGTAAAGGTTGGGTTTTTTTTGCGTTTTTAATATTTTTGTTGGGAGTGTGGCTGGGGCAACCCAGTTAGGTGGGCGCCATACAAATAATAAAATTGTTGTTGTTGCTGTTATTATTCCACGACGCTTGTCCCAACATGCATATGTGTGTGTACATGCAAATAAAGCCCCAGAATCTTTGAACGTGAGCCTGGCTGTATGCGTCCAATGAATAAAAATGCCCGTCAGCTGCTGAAAACAGTAAGCACGGACTATAAAGAGACGCCCCACGGTGCAGGCATTACACTGATGCTTAAATCACAGGGTAGAAGCGGAGAAAAGCCTGGTTAAGATTCCTAAGGAGGATTGTGGCAAACAGCTTCAAAGCAATTATGGCTAAAATGGGAGCTTAGCACCTCCAGGAGGTCAGCTCAGCGGAGCAGGAAGGAAGGCAGAACAAGCTGGTTTGCAGTTTTTGTGGGAATGAACGTGTCTACCATCTCTCTCTCTCTCTCTCTCTCTCTCTCTCTCTCTCTCTCTCTCTCTCTCTCTCTCTCTCTCCGGTGTTTGCAGGTACTCCCGCTACATCAGCAAGGCCCAAAAGGGATATGAAATTCTGAACCTCCACCTTTGGCCTAAGACAAAGAACTGGGCAGCAGCAAAAACATTTTTCGCTCTATAGAACACACCCAACCATAGGACGCACCTTGTTTTAGAGGGGGAGAACAAGAAAAAAATATATCCCCCTCTCTGCTCAGTGCCCCTTCAGCGAAGCAGCACGAGAAACGAAACTGAAGCTCTCACGGCTTCAGCAAAAGGAACCCGAAGCCTTTGGAGCGCAGCGCAAGCTCCCGCTGCGCTCCAAAGGCTTCAGGCAGCTATCCCTGAAGCCTGGAGATCGAGAGGGGTTGGTGCGCACCGACTCCTCTCGCTCTCCAGGCTTCAGCGAAAGCAACGCATAGCCTCCGGAGTGCGGAGGGAGCGCTCCCTCTGCGCTTCGGAGGCTTCGCGTTGCTATCGCTGAAGCCAAGGAGCCTGCATTCGCTCCATAGGACACACACACATTTCCCCTTAATTTTTGGAGGGGGAAAAGTGCGCCCTATAGAGCAAAAAATGTGGTACGTGAACGGCTGCAAAAACCCGCAAGAATAAACTGCTACTCCGACCATGCGAAGAAGTATAAAGGCACAATAAAAAAAAGGGATAAAAATCACTCAGACACAACAATGTATGTTCTCGGACAGTCCAGAACGACGCCAAAGCAGCAAAACAATGCGACAAGGAACAGGGAGCAGTATACATCTACTCCCTGTTTCGTCACATCAGTTGGGTGTTTAGGAATCTCGATGTACGAGATCATGCATTAGTGTGCTTGAGTAATTTTATCTGTATCTTTATGGCACAGTTCATTGTACTTTTTGTGGAATTCGAACTGCGTTTCATATTTTGCTCTCGCCCAATTCTGTGCCTACGCGGCGAGAGAAGGCCCTGATCCCACGACTGGAAGAGATTATGGAAACTGTGTGTGTGATAGGAATTTTCCCTTAGATATATGTTAAATGTTCATAAGTGTACCAACCAAGCACATACATAGATCAGCACAGGAAGGCCAAACTGGAACCATTTTGATTCCTAAACTGAGCAAATGTTTTCTTTGCAAGGTCAAAGTGGGAAACCTCCCCATTGTCTCTTTCCTCACAAATCCTGTCTTAAGGACACATTTAAGATATGAATAGGGTGTGAGCCTGACCTGGCTCAGGAACTAAGTATTTATCATTACAAAAGACTGGCCAGACTCCCCAGGAAATCCAGTCAAGTAAGCAGGGTATCCAATCAAGTAACCTGCCAGACAGGAGATAAACAAGGACAGGAGAAAAACAACATTCAAATTTCTGTTTTAGACCGCCTTTTCTGTGATGTAGGTATGATGTATCTGAGGGGTCGTCTTAGGTTACACCCCTTCTGTGATTGATGTATGTATGATATTTCTGGGGGTGGTCTTGATCTACAGGGCGGCAATTTCAAAAGTCTTTATAAGGCCTTGCGCGCCATTGTTCTGGGTTCCTCCTCTCTCCTGCGTGTGAGGGGAGCACCCTGTTGCAACAGATCAATAAAGATCAGGCTTACTAGCTGCTTTGCTTCTCAATATTCTCTGGTTGTCCTCTGTTATTTTCTCCTACCAATAGGGAACCTACGTAAGGACTCTGCATGATCCGTGGAGGATGGTCAGATACAAAGCACCGAAGCATCTTGATTTGTTCTGCAGGAAGGCTGCTATCGTTCCTCCCCCATCTTCCGACCACTGCCACTGCTTCCTTCTGCAGGTTCACCGGCAAATCTCCAAGCCCAAAGGCCAGAGGTGAGACACCTTTGGCCCTCCAGATGTCCTGGGACTCCAACTCTCATCAGTCTCTGGCACCATGGCCAATGATCAGGAGTCCTGGGACTCGTGGTCCAGAAACGCAGACTCCCCACCCCCGAAGAAGGCAAAAGCTTCGCCCACATTTCTGCCTGCACCGTGCCTAGAAAACACGGGTCCAAGCGGTCCCCCCCCCTGCCCCATCATCCCTTCCCAGGGAAAACTCGCTCTTTAAAGACAGATTGGAACAAATGGCAATCCGAGTAAAAAAGGATTTTTCACAGGGTTTTCATTGTACGCCTTGTTTTTATCTTTTTTCGCAACCTGGCAACTAGTAGTTTGCCTCCCTTACCCCTCATATTCATTACTGTTTTAATTGTAATAATTGTACCATTGTGGGAAGGGGCATTGCTGGTCTGTTTTGCTTTGGTTTAACTACCGTATTTTTCGCTCTATAAGACGCACCTTTTCCCTGCTAAAAAGAAATGGGAAATGTGTGTGCGTCTTATGGAGCGAATGCAGGCTGCGCAGCTATCCCAGAAGCCAGAACAGCAAGAGAGATTGCTGCTTTCACTGCGCAGCGATCCCTCTTGCTGTTCTGGCTTCTGAGATTCAGATTTTTTTTTTCTTGTTTTCCTCCTCCAAAAGCTAGGTGTGTCTTGTGGTCTGGTGCGTCTTATAGAACGAAAAATACGGTATGTATCTTTTGTTTTCATATGTTGTGAACCGCCCTGTGAACTTTGGATGAAGGGTGGTATAATAATAATAATAATAATAATAATAATAATAATAATAATAGCAGTAATAATAGCAGTAATAATAATAATAATAATAGGTAATAGGGAAAGGCCTGGAAAAGCAGAGGGACGAGACATAGTGTGGATAAGCCCAAAGACAGGAACAAAAAAGATTTCGACTAAACATCAGAAATAACTCTATGACGGCAAGAGCCGTTCAACAGTGGAACGGTCTCCCTCAGGAGGGAGTAGGTTCTCCTTCCTTGGAGGGAGAAAAAGAGTGCATGGTCTGCGATGGGTCTCTTCTTCTGGCACAGCGCTACTCCAAAGCCACAGCAGTCTTGCTCTGGTTCCACACCAGAGAAGAAAAACCTTGGCACATTAAATCAAAGGGGAGGCGTTTTTTGGATGAAGGTCACCAGCCCTGGTTTCTCAGGCTGGATGTGGCGTGCAGGTTTCAGCATCCTTGCCTCAGCCAAATAATGCTTCTCCCACATAACCAATGGCTCATGCCGCTGAAGGTAAAGCTAAAGGGACCCCTGACCATTAGGTCCAGTCGTGGCCGACTCTGGGGTTGCGGCTCTCATCTCGCTTTATTGGCTGAGGGAGCCGGCATACAGCTTCCGGGTCATGTGGCCAGCATGACTAAGCCGCTTCTGGCGAACCAGAGAAACGCATGGAATTGCCGTTTACCTTCCCGCCGGAGTGGTACCTATTTATCTACTTGCACTTGGGCGTGCTTTTGAACTGCTAGGTTGGCAGGAGCAGGGACCGAGCAACGGGAGCTCACCCCGTCGCAGGGATTCGGACTGCTGACCTTCTGATCGGCAAGTCCTAGGCTCTGTCGTTTAACCCACAGCGCCAACAGCATCCCTTAAAAAGGCTCAATTTTGCACCCCGGAGATTAACTTTTCCTGGCTGCTGTGAACCAGAACACCCCTGGTTCTGAGCTCGTAAGCTCAGCTTTAGGCATCTGAGACCCTCAACTGCGATGTTATCTGTTCTACTTTTATTCTGTTTTTTCTCCCAAGCGCTCAGGGTAGCAAGGGGAACAAAAAAGGCACACAAAATGCCATTATTTTCAAGCGGGTGTGCGTGTGTGCCTTAACTGCACCATGACTAGGAGATATTCAAAGAGCGATTTGAGCATCTCTTGTAAAACCAGCATTGCCTTGGGCGGCGGCGTTAGCCAGACTCCTTTCCAAATGCAGGAATTTTTTTTTAAAAAAAAATTAAGCCATTTGGTAGGACTCAAGTGAATGCAAAGCCAACCCCCCAAGGATGGTACTGTATTATTACTGTACCTTACTGTTCTGGATCAGGCGTATGATGTGCTCAAAGCAGTTGTTGCTCAGGAAGAGGGCCTGCAGGACAGGACGGTCATCGCAGTTTAACATTTCCGGAATGGCATCTGCAGCGGAGGTAGAAAAAGAAGAAGAGTTTGGATTTGATATCCCGCCTTTCACTCCCTTTAAAGAGTTTCAAAGCAGCTAACATTCTCCTTTCCCTTCCTCCCCCACAACAAACACTCTGTGAGATGAGTGGGGCTGAGAGACTTCAGAGAAGTGTGACTAGCCCAAGGTCACCCTGCTGCTGCATGTGGAGGAGCGGAGACGCGAACCCGGTTCCCCAGATTATGAGACTACCGCTCTTAACCACTACACCACATTGACAAAGGACCTCACTAAACCATCCATAAAGAAGGCTGATCACCGAAGAATGGATGCTTTTGAATTCTGGTGCTGGAGGAGACTCTTGAGAGTCTCCTGCAAAAAGATCAAATCTCTCCATTCTGAAGGAAGTCAGCCCTGAGTGCTCACTGGAAGGAAGAAGAAGAAGAAGAAGAAGAGTTTGGATTTGATATCCCGCCTTTCACTCCCTTTAAGGAGTCTCAAAGCGGCTCACATTCTCCTTTCCCTTCCTCCCCCACAACAAACACTCTGTGAGGTGAGTGGGGCTGAGAGACTTCAGAGAAGGGTGACTGGCCCAAGGTCACCCAGCAGCTGCATGTGGAGGAGCGGAGACGGGAACCCGGTTCCCCAGATTAGAGACTACCGCTCTTAACCACTACACCACACTGGCTCTCAAGCACAGATTGTGAAGCTGAGGCTCCAATACTTTGGCCACCTCATGAGAAGAGAAGACTCCCTGGAAAAGACCCTGATGTTGGGAAAGATGGAGGGCACAAGGAGAAGGGGACGCCAGAGGACGAGATGGTGGGACAGTGTTCTTGAAGCTACTAGCATGAGTTTGACCAAACTGCGGGAGGCAGTGGAAGACAGGAGTGCCTGGCGTGCTCTGGTCCGTGGGGTCACAAAGAGTCGGACACGACTAAATGACTAAACAACAACAAACCATCAGCACACAACCAGCCAGAGGATGCTCAGAAAGATGCTCAGAAACAAAGCATAAAGTTTTAGACTGATGGAGGTGGACTGATATTCAGGTATCCCAGCATTTTTGCTAAACAGAGCGCCGTACGAGAACAGCGATTGCAGCAGAAAGGCTTTTCCTGATCCTGATCTGCACTCAGTTCCTGAAGATTTCCACTCCTCCAACTCTCCTTCCAGAGGTCTGTACCCTCCACTCCTGTTTACACAAGGCTTGGGACCAAAAGGGATGGTCAAAGAAAGAGATCAATATGTCGGACAATTTAGGGAAGAGGGGAAGACTTTTTTCATTTGAAAAAAAATATTATAACCAAATGAAATCGCGGGGAGGGTTTGCAACTTGAGCAACAGGAAGAAAGTGATAGTTGATGGAATAAAGGTAAATGGACCCCTGACCATTAGGTCCAGTCACGGCCGACTCTGGGGTTGCAGCGCTCATCTTGCTTTATTGGCCGAGGAAGCTGGCATACAGCTTCTGAGTCATGTGGTCAGCATGACTAAGCCGATTCTGGCGAACCAGAGCAGTGCACAGAAACGCCGTTTCCCTTCCCGCCGGACTGGTACCTATTTATCTACTTGCACTGGTGTGCTTCCAAACTGCTAGGTTGGCAGGAGTAGGGACCAGGCAACGGGAGCTCACCCCGTTGCGGGGATTTGAACCGCCGACCTTCTGATCAGCAAGTCCTAGGCTCTGTGGTTTAACCCACAGTGCCACCCGCATTCCGTAGCTTGTTTAGCTTATATGTAAATCTGGCACTGCCCAAAGGCATGCCAGTTTGAACAACTGCAAGGCTCTGAGAAATAGACAGGCGCTATTTGCTTTCCCGCACCGATCAACCCCAATTCACAGATGTCGAAAGCAAAGGCTCCAGATGGGAGCTTGCCTATTCTTGCAACTCTACAGTCTTTGCGATGCATCAGTCTCAGATGACGGACGTTGGCAGAAAGGCAGATGGTCAAGGGGGCCTTCAAAACTAGAGACCACCAACCTCAGCCTTTTCGAATGGGATCCTACCTTCTAATGGACTGATACCTTTTTGGAAGATGGGAGCAAGGAGCTGTGTCCTGCAACGCCACCACCCTAGCAACGTACAGCCTGTTTCCATGGCAGCCCTTCCAACTTAGTTCTAGAAGAGCAGGGGACTTGGAATTTAAAGCTCTCCACAGTGGGATTTCCCCTTGACTCACCACACCACTGGGGAAAGAGCAATACGTTTCCAAGCAAAAGTGTTGGTGCTGACCTTTGAAGCCCTAAACGGCCTCGGCCCAGTATACCTGAAGGAGCATCTCCACCCTCATTGTTCAGCCCGGACACTGAGGTCCAGCTCCGAGGGTCTTCTGGCGGTTCCCTCGCTGCGAGAAGCCAAGTTACAGGGAACCAGGCAGAGAGCCTTCTCGGTGGTGCCCGCCCTGTGGAACGCCCTCCCATCAGATGTCAAGGAAATAAACAACTGTCTGACTTTTAGAAGACATCCGAAGGCAGCCCTGTTTAGGGAAGCTTTTCATGTTTGATGTTTTATTGTGCTTTCTGTTGGGAGCCACCCAGATTGGCTGGGGAAACCCAGCCAGATGGGCGGAGTATAAATATTATTAATAAGGGCCCGTGTCCAACTCAGGACGTTGCCCACCCTCTTCAAATCAGCTGCTCAGAGTGGCAACCCAGTCAGAAGGGCAGACTACAAACAACAACAGCAATAGAAAAAATCACTTGGGACCAAGCTGGTTTTGCAGTGGCGCTGTGGTCCAAACCACAGAGCCTAGGACTTGCTGATCAGAAGGTCGGCGGTTCGAATCCCTGCGATGGGGTGAGCTGCCACAAAGTTCTAGATAACGCTAAACACCGATGGGCATTTTCCAGGGCCCGCTTTAACACTCTCCCTTCAGCTCTTCTAGAGGGAAGATACAACAAAATACCGATCGAACAAAGATTATGTCCATGTAACAGCAACGAAATCGAAACTATCGGGCATGTCATCTTATACTGCCCATTATATCGAGACTCAAGAAAAGAGCTGATCGAACCGATTCTGAGGAAAATACCTCGTAGTACAGACGACACCTATATCAGACACCTCTTAGCTGATAAAGAGCCCGAAATTAACAGGCCTGTGGCAAAGTACTGTTACATTGCAACAAGAATAAGAGCAGCAATGATGTCAGCAACGGAGTTCAAATTGTAAACATCGAAGGAACGATAATAAACAGTAGTGACATTTGAATTCAATTTTTAAAACCTTAAAAGACGAAACCTGGCATAAATATAAGCACCAATTCTGTGAATTGGCCATATTTCCACTGGTATTTGTAGCACAATACTACTTATAATGTCATATTTTTATAAACTGCTTTCTGGTCATTGACCGTATTAAAGATATTTGATTTGGGGTGAGCTGCTGATGTTAAAGAAAGGTATGAAACCTAGACAGCATCTTAAAAAGCAGAGACATCACCTTGCCAACAAAGGTCCGTATAGTTAAAGCTATGGTTTTCCCAGTAGTGATGTATGAGAGCTGGACCATCAAGAAGGCTGATCGCCGAAGAATGGATGCTTTTGAATTATGGTGCTGGAGGAGACTCTTGAGAGTCCCATGGACTGCAAGAAGATCCAACCTCTCCATTCTGAAGGAAATCAGCCCTGAGTGCTCACTGGAAGGACAGATCCTGAAGCTGAGGCTCCAAGACTTTGGCCACCTCATGAGAAGAGAAGACTCCCTGGAATAAACCCTGATGTTGGGAAAGATGGAGGGCACAAGGAGAAGAGGACGACAGAGGACGAGATGGTGGGACAGTGTTCTTGAAGCTACCAGCATGAGTTTGACCAAACTGCAGGAGGCAGTGGAAGACAGGAGTGCCTGGCGTGCTCTGGTTCAGGGCGTCACGAAGAGTCGGACACGACTAAACGACTAAACAACAACAATGAAACCTCAATGGCAAGTTTTAAATGTAGCCCGATTTAAGAGAATCCAGCACTTACCCAACATGTTCACCCTGAGTGCAATGAGCCTCTCCTCCCAGTGAGGGCCGGGAGAGCCTTCCAGCGACGCCATGGGCTGGTCCGAGTTCAAGACCTTGAAGTAGCTGTCTAAGATGGTTCGGATCTCGACTTGGCGCTGGTCGGGGCTACTGGCGTGGAGAACGTGGACCATGCCGACCAAGCCCTTCAGGGTCAACTGCAGCAGTTTGGAGTCTCTGGGGGGCCCGCTGACCGGGGAACACCACCTCCGAAGCACCAGCATGAGGACCTCGACCGAGGACGGGGTGACCACCAGGAGAGCGTTTTGCTGTTGAGAAGAGAAAGCAAGACCAACTTTCAGAGCCTGGGCTTGAGAAAGGCTGCGCTGAAGTATTTTGCACTGTGCCAAAGCAAAGCATTCCAAACTTTTACGATAAGATACGATACAGTGGTACCTCAGGTTACATACGCTTCAGGTTACAGACTCTGCTAACCCAGAAATAGTACCTCGGGTTAAGAACTTTTCTTCAGGATGAGAACTGAAATCGCGCGATGGCAGCAGGAGGCCCCATTAGCTAAAGTGGTGCTTCAGGTTAAGAACAGTTTCAGGTTAAGAACGGACCTCCGGAACGAATTAAGTACTTAAACTGAGGTACCACAATGAAACTGAAAAATCTACATAAGACATTCAAAAACCCCTAAAAACTCTGACCTAACAAACCCTGACTCCCCTCCAGAGAGCTTTCAGCTGCAGCGTCTGCACGTGCCGCCATCTTGGATAGGTTGATTGACTCTGGGGTTGCGGCGCTCATCTCGCTTTACTGGCCGAGGGAGCTGGCGTACAGCTTCTGGGTCATGTGGCCAGCATGACTAAGCCGCTTCTGGTGAACCAGAGCAGCGCACGGAAACGCCGTTTACCTTCCTGCTGCAGTGGTGCCTATTTATCTACTTGCACTTTGATGTGCTTTTGAACTGCTAGGTTGGCAGGAGCAGGGACCGAGCAATGGGAGCTCACCCCGTTGCAGGGATTAGAACCGGCAACCTTCTGATCGGCAAGTCCGCGTCTCTGCTCCTGGTGAGAAGTGTGACTGGCCCAAGGTCGCCCAGCAACTGCATGTGGAGGAGCGGAGACGCGAACCCGGTTCCCCAGATTACGAGACTACCGCTCTTAACCACTACACCAATCTGACAGCAGCTCCTGAATCCAGCCAGAGCCAACTGTGCTACCAGGCTGGCTCCAGGCTGCCGCTGCCATGTTTCCCAGGACAGATTTGCAAATCTGGGGACATTCTGGGGAAGGAATTTGTCCAGGGACAGATTTGCAAATCCGGGGACTGTGCCCGGGAACCAGGGACGTCTGGTAACCAGTACGTTTCCGAGCACAATTCAAAGTGTTGGTGCTGACTTTTCAAGCCCTAAACGGCCTCGGTCCAGTATACCTGAAGGAGCATCTCCACCCCCATCGTTGTACCCGGACACTGAGGTCCAGCGCCGAGGGCCTTCTGGCGGTTCCCTCACTGCAAGAAGCCAAGTTACAGGGAACCAGGCAGAGGGCCTTCTCGGTGGTGGCGCCCGCCCTGTGGAACGCCCTCCCAGCAGATGTCAAAGAGAACAACAACTACCAGACTTTTAGAAGACATCTGAAGGCTGCCCTGTTTAGGGAAGCTTTTAATGTTTGATGTATTACAGTATTTTAATATTTTTAGGAAGCGAAGCCGCCCCGAGTGGCTGGGAAAGCCCAGCCAGATGGGCAGGGTATAAATAATAAATCATTATTACTATATTATTAATATTACTATAGCATAACTTCACCACCCGCTGAGGGTCTCTACTTCCAGGGCAGAGCCTGAAATTTCACAGAGAGGAAAGCTTGCCTTGGCTCCGGAGACAATGGCGCCGAAGAGATGGATCAGTCGCACCTGAAGGACCTCGGGAAGCTGTTCGCCCTCTTGGAAGCACTCTAGCGAAGGAGGCAAGAGAGAAAGGCGTTTTACATCGGAAAACAAAAAGGAACAACTTCCAGCAGTGCTCGGTTTGTAACACAGAACACAAGTGCTTGCTCTCATTTTGGAAAGATAACCATCCATATTCTGCAAATAAAAAGAAAAGTTATTTTGATGCTATACGGTGCTGAAGCATAGTTAAAGCTATGGTTTTCCCTGTAGTGATGTATGGCAGTGAGAGCTGGACCATAAAGAAGGCTGATCACCGAAGAATTGATGCTTTTGAATTCTGGTGCTGGAGGAGACTCTTGAGAGTCCCATGGACTGCAAGAAGATCAAACCTCTCCATTCTGAAGGAAATCAGCCCTGAGTGCTCACTGGAAGGACAGATCCTGAAGCTGAGGCTCCAAGACTTTGGCCACCTCATGAGAAGAGAAGACTCCCTGGGAAAGACCCTGATGTTGGGAAAGATGGAGGGCACAAGGAGAAGGGGACGCCAGAGGATGAGATGGTTGGACAGTGTTCTCGAAGCTGCCAGCATGAGTTTGACCAAACTGCGGGAGGCAGTGGAAGACAGGAGTGCCTGGCGTGCTCTGGTCCAGGGGGCCATCAAGAGTCGGACACGACTAAACCACTAAACAACAATAACAGCAACAACCTGTGCTGAAATGTTAAATAAATAAATATTGATTTGTACCCTGCAATCCCCTGCCGGAGCCGGGCTCAGGGCAGCTAACATCATAAAACTAACACAGTATACAAAGAACATAACGACAAGCAATCAATTAATTAAAATGCATCTTAAAATTAAAATGTGTGGGGCCTGCTTGGTGTTTTTACATGAGTAGAATGTGCGCTTTTATTTAAAATGCATCTCTGGGTTATTTGTGGGGCATAGGAATTCATTCATTTTCTCCCCCAAAATATAGTCGCCCCCCCAAGGACTGAGGGACAATGGACCAGTCCCCTGCTGAAAAAGTTTGCTGACCCCTGGTCTTGTCCAGCGCCCGGCAATGCAGGAATCGATCTGGCCGGATCTGGTATAAGGCAACTTGCTACGTTCTTGGACGAAGTGTTGGTCATGCTCAGTTGGGAGAACATGAGACTCTTAATCTCCGGGTCGTGGGTTCAAGTCTCAGGTTGGGCAAGAGATTCCTCGGGGTCTCTTTCCAACTCTACAATTCTGTAATCACACGGCTGCACCCAAAACGCCCCAAATAGCTCAGAGAAATCCCCCACTGGCAGCCAAAGCCATTATTAATGCTCAGTTGATATAAGTGCCTTGCAGTTTGCAGGCACCTGGCAAGGGGGGAAAAACCCTGAAAACTCCTAGGAGTTTTTTTATAGATACAAAAATAATAAAAAAATCAGACATCTGCCAACGGTTTCTGCAAATCCATTCCCCTGAACTAATTTGATGCTTTTTGAAGAAGAAGCTCTTGACAAACCAGTGACACAGACCTTCCTTCTCACGGAGCTCAGCCTAGCATTTATTGACTGTGATCCCTTCAGCAGCCCAGAGGATAAATAAAAAGCAACAAAGGAGATAAATTAAATTTAGATCGGCGGGAAAGGGGAGAGATAATGGCACTTTAAATGTCTGGAATTGGCGGGTGTGGGGGATTACATCTCCCTTGCTTTTTTAAAAATAAAAATAAATAGTTACTCATAGATGCACGTATTTTTCTTTCAGTTTGCATAGATGCTCCCCCACCTTAAAGCTGACATGTGAATCTAATTCATATCTTGGCAGGAGAAAAGGCTGACCATGCAAACTGGCAGGGATATCTGGTCTCCCAGTGCAGGAAAAAGTCACTTAATGCAGATTAATTGCTCTTTAATCACACTTAAAAAAAATTGGCCGGCGTAAGAGGGTTGCCCTCAGCACTCTGGAAAACAGGCTTACTGGGAGAGAGGCGACTGGGAATGTCGTTTGCGGGCAGAAGGGGCAGTTGACTCGGAACCTGTTTATTTTTAAGCAAAAGGGGTGTTGAAAACACTAAAAACGTCCCCGAACAGAGCCACCGTCAGGTGTCTTTAAAAAAATCGCATGGCTGTTTATCTGAAATTGGCTTCCCCGCTTTCTGCAAGGTTTTCATTCGTGGATTTTGCAGTGTGCAGCTGGCACAGAGGAGAGACAGTCTTGAGCAGGGATAGGCAAACTAAGGCCCAGAGGTCGGATCCGGCCCATTCGCCTTCGAAATCTGGTCCATGGACGGTCCAGGAATCAGCGTGTTTTTACATGAGTAGAATGTGTGCTTTTATTTAAAATGCAACTCTGGGTTATTTATGGGACGTAGGAGTCCAGTGCTGAGGGCCTTCTGGCGGTTCCCACCCTGCGAGAAGCCAAGTTACAGGGAACCAGGCAGAGGGCCTTCTCGGTGGTGGCGCCCGCCCTGTGGAATGCCCACCCACCAGATGTCAAAGAGAAAAACAACTATCTGACTTTTAGAAGACTTCTGAAGGCAGCCCTGTTTAGGGAAGCTTTTAATGTTTGATGCATTACAGTATTTTAATATTTTGTTGTAAGCTGCCCAGTGTCTGGGGAAGCCCAGCCAGATGTGTGTGGTATGTATGTATGTATGTATGTATAAATAAATAAATATTATTATTATTATTATTATTATTATGGTACATCGGGTTAAGTACTTAATTCGTTCAGGAGGTCCGTTCTTAACCTGAAACTGTTCTTAAGCTGAAGCACTACTTTAGCTAATGGGGCCTCCCGCTGCCGGAGCACGATTTCTGTTCTCATCCTGAAGCAAAGTTCTTAACCCGAGGTACTACTTCTGGGTTAGCAGAGTCTGTAACCTGAAGCGTATGTAACCTGAAGCGTATGTAACCCGAGGTACCACTGTATTATTATTATTATTATTATTATTATTATTATTTCCCAAAAAAATATAGTCCGGCCCCCCACAATGTCTGAAGGACAGTGGACCGGCCTCCTGCTGAAAAAGTTTGCTGACCCCTGGTCTTGAGTCTTATGAGATGTGAGTCTCACCTCTTCATTGAGCTCACTTGGGGGGCCCTGGGCAAGACGCTCTCTGTCTGTCTGTCTGTCTGTCTGTCTGTCTCTCACACACTGCATCTACCTTGCAGGAAAGTTGTAGGGAACACTGATCTCCCTTACAAACTCTTTGTCATGACCTGAACATTGACACACAAGGCAAACACTAAATTTTATTTTGTGACATTACAGCTTGGGTTGCGAATGTGATCCGTGCGGGATGCACGTTCGCAACCCCCAGAGTTCACAACCCGCACCTGTGCATGCGCGGGTTTCAATTTGGCGCTTCTGCATATGCACGTTCCGGTACTTCCAGGTTTTGGTGGTCCGTAACCCGAAAAAACGCAACCTGAAGCGGCTGTAACCCGAGGTATGACTATACACAAGCGAAGATGAAGCTCAATTCCCCTTAAGATTTGCTTCCTGTCCAAAGAACACGCAGCCTCCATCACACTCTTGTGAACAGTGAATATTGTGAATTTTGTTCCTCGTATGAACCAGCAACTTTGATCTCTTATTTCACCCATTTTTTTCCTGATTTTGTTAAGCACAGGAAGGGCGGGGGAGGTAAACAGAGCAACCAAAGCTGCATCCCACAATCCCTGAAATCTTCGTTAGCCTGTCTTCTGAAATCTCCATCGCCCAGGAGGACTAGGAACTTGCTCAGCAGTGGCTGTTTTTAAATGAACGCGGAAAATGTGATGAAAGGGCTTTCCTGGCTTGTGTGTATGTGTGGAATAGATCAATTTAGAAGCTGTCCTGATAAAACTGACACTCGTGGTTTGTTTCCTGTTCTGTACACAACGCAAAAAGTCAACTTCCAGTTTGTTTCTTCCCTGGCACGACAGATTTCGGAATGAGTGGATCAGGAAAACTTCGGTGTTGCAAACACCTGGATCAGTTGTGTTAAGATGAGTTGTGCATGGACAGCGGGACAGGCGGTGAACAGGGAAACAGTGGTACCTTGGTTCTCAAACGCTTTAGTTCTCAAACACCTTGGTTCTCAAACTCCGAAAACCCAAAAGTAAGTGTTCCAGTTTTTTAATGTTTTTCGGAAGCCGAACGTCCGATGAGGCTGTCAGCTATTGTTTCCGTGACGCCTGCACCAATCAGAAGCTGCGCCTTGGTTTTTGAACATTTCAAAAGTCAAATGGACTTCCCGAACCGATTAACTTTCGTGCTTTTGTTTCTGCTATTTTGCGATTTTGTTTTTGAGGCTTTTTCAGTCAGTTTTTTTGTGGCTGTGTGGAACCCAGTTCCGCTACCGACTGATTGATTGTGTGACTGCAGAAATGGACAAAAGCCCCCCTTCCAAACAATGACTATCATCTGCGCAGGTAAGAAAAATATATTAATTTTGATCATCTACAATACTGTCTTATTTATTTTATAGTACAGTCCATTGATTACTGCTTTCATTTTATGGATCAATGGTCTCATTAGATAGCAAAATTCATGTTAAATTGCTGTTTTTAAAAGTCTGGAACAGATTAACCCCCTTTTTGCATTACTTTCCAGGGGAAAGCATGCCTTGGTTTTGGAACGGACTTCCGGAACGGATTAAGCGTGAGAACCAAGGTGCCACTGTACTGCCATTCTTGAGTGGAAAAACCGGGGAAGGCCGCGAGGGTGGAGAGAGAGCGAAAGTGAAGTATTTACCTTGGAAAAACGAGTTGAACTCCTGAGGCAACACAGCTGGCGCAAACTTGTATTTGCTCTTCTCTTTCATGCTGACGATCTCCCTAGGAGAGGCGAGACATGCAGAGGGGCGTGAGAAAGGTTTTGTAGACGAAGGAGGCAGCGTTCACACAGGATGGTACAACACAAGCACAAACGCCAGCGAGAAGCGTTCCTCTAGTTAGGACTCCCTGGTCCTGAATGGGGTCACTGTGCCCCTGAAGGTCCAGGTGCGCAGCCTGGGAGTCATTTTGGACTCACAGCTATGCATGGAGGTGCAGGTTAATTCTGTGCCCAGGGCAGCTGTCTACCAGATCCATCTGGCACACAGGATGAGACCCGACCTGCCCGCAGACTGTCTCGCCAGAGTAGTGCATGCTCTGGTTATCTCCCGCTTGGACTACTGCAACGCGCTCTACGTGGGGCTACCTTTGAAGGTGACCCGGAAACTGCAATTAATCCAGAATGCAGCAGCTAGACTGGTGACTGGGAGTGGCCACCTGGACCACATAACACCGGTCTTGAAAGACCTACATTGGCTCCCAGTACGTTTCCAAGCACAATTCAAAGTGTTGGTGCTGACCTTTAAAGCCCTAAACGGCCTTGGCCCAGTATGCCTGAAGGAGTGTCTCCACCCCCATCGTTCTGCCTGGACACAGAGGTCCAGTGCCGAGGGCCTTCTGGCGGTTCCATCCTTGCAAGATGTGAGGTTACAGGGAACCAGGCAGAGGGCCTTCTCGGTGGTGGCGCCTGCCCTGTGGAACGCCCTCCCACCAGATGTCAAAAAGAACAACAACTACCAGACTTTTAGAAGACATCTGAAGGCAGCTCTGTTTAGGGAAGCTTTTAATGTTTAACAGACCACGGTATACTTTGTTGGAAGCTGACAGGGTGGCTGTGGAGACCCAGTCAGATGGGCGAGGTATAAATAATAAATAATTATTATTATGGGGTTGCAGGAGGAGTTAGGAACACAGGAAACTGCTTTATCCAGAATCAGGACGATTGGTCTATCTGAGGGCTCACTGACACTTCCCTATGTCCCTACTGCTTTATCCCAGGAGGAAAACCCTGTGGGATGTGATACATAAGTAGCAGTCAAGTACAACATTCCTTGTTTTCCTAGAGTGGACATGCAGGGGAATGTTTGGTCCAGCCGGTCAAAAACTTCCTGTTTCCTCCTGGCCTGGAGCATCCTTCCTTTGCATGTTACTAGAAATGAGCATGACCTTACCTGCCCAGGTAACAAATGGGACAAGGCACACAGCACTCTCCCTCTTTTTGACTCCCTCCATTGTTGGAGAAGCTTTTGAGGGAGCTGTTCGTTGGAGCTGTTTAGGGAAGCTTTTAATGTTTGACTACAGTCATACCTCATGTTACGGACGCTTCAGGTTACATCTTTTCAGGTTGCATCCCGTGGCGACCCAAAAGTGCTGGAAAGGGTTATTTCCGGGTTTCGCCGCTTGCACATGCGCAGAAGCGCTAAATCGCGCAGTGCACATGCGCAAATACAGCGCTTCAGGTTGCACAGTTTTCAGGTTGCGAACGGGCCTCCGGAACAGATCCTGTTCGCAACCAGAGGTATCACTGTATTGTATTTCAATTTTTTGTTGGACGCTGCCCAGAGTGGCTAGGAAAACCCAGCCAGATGGGTAAAGGACCCCTGACCATTAGGTCCAGTCGTGGCCGACTCTGGGGTTGCAGCGCTCATCTCGTTTTATTGGCCGAGGGAGCCGGCCTACAGCTTCCGGGTCATGTGACCAGCATGACTAAGCCGCTTCTGGCGAACCAGAGCAGTGCATGGAAACACCGTTGACCTTCCCGCTGGAGTGGTACCTATTTATCTACTTGCATTTTGATGTGCTTTTGAATTGCTAGGTTGGCAGGAGCAGGGATCAAGTGACGGGAGCTCACACAGTTGCGGGGATTCGAACCGCCAACCTTCTGATCGGCAAGTCCTAGGCACTGTGGTTTAACCCACAGCGCCACCCGCGTCCAGAATGACCAGAGTGGCTAGGAAAACCCAGCCAGATGAGTAGGGTATAAATAATAAATTATTCTTATTCTTATTATTATTTATTATACCGTACAGGGATCAAACCTGCAACCTTGGCATTATTGGCGCTGTACTCTTGCCAACTCAGCTGGGTGAAGGCGAACCAGAGGACGCTGCTGTTTGTGCCCACCCTGTGATTGACCTGTCTCCTTGACAGATCCTTGACATTTGGTTCCCTACCGGCTGATTTCCTAACTGGAAATGCCAGCAGCTGAACCCAGGAGCTCCTGCGTGAAAATGGCTGAGCTGCCATGGACTTCCAGCCCCGTCCCCAGTTGCAACCCCGACTCTCGTCGTTCCACGCGTCTGCAATCACCCTGCGCAGGAATGGATTTTGGCAGCCGGCCCCACAACCTGAGCCCACGAATCGCGGCAGCCGCTCTCCTGCTGCCGGCCGCAAGCCAGCGCTTCATTGATTTCCCCGTAAAATTAAGTGCACTTGATTAATGGAAGGTATAAACAAACCGAAGCTTTTGTTTTAACAGCCCTGCTTGGCATTCTCTGCTTGCCCCAAGGGACACAGGCATTTTCAGATCTCAAGAGCGCCTTCAAATAGTAAACACTGAAATGCCTTTCTCCGGCTTCATGGCAAGACCCCAGCGAAACCGTATAATCAGCCAAGAAGCTCAACCGCCTGGCAGCCTCCTTTGGGAAGAATTTAATTTAATTTTTAATTTGTACACTGCCTTTCAATATCACACGAGGCAGTTTATAAGCCGACAAAACAACAAGGATCGCACAGACATTAGAACTACAGTGGTACCTCGCAAGACGAATGCCTCGTAAGACGAAAAACTCGCAAGACGAAAGAGTTTTTCGTTTTTTGAGTTGCTTCGCAAGACGAATTTCCCTATGGGCTTGCTTCGCAAGACGAAAACGTCTAGCAAGTTTGTTTCCTTTTTCTTAAAACCGTTAATACCCAGGGTGCATTGCTTGAATCCGTGCTTCGCAAGATGAAAAATTCGTAAGACGAAAAAACTCGCAGAACGAATTAATTTCGTCTTGCGAGGTACCACTGTATCTGATCCAATACAAAAAAGGTCATATCAGAAACATAACTTCAAAATAAACAAGTTATTTCAAATACAGTGGACGCTCAGGTTGCGAATGTGATCCGTGCGGGATGCATGTTCAGAACCTGCAGCGGCGCATCTGCACATGTGCAGGTTGTGATTCGGCGCATATGCGCATGCGCAAAGCGCAATTTAGTGCTTCTGCGCATGCACGACCGCCGAAACCCAGAAGTAACCCATTCCGGTACTTCCAGGTTTTGGTGGTCCGCAACCCAAAAAAACGCTACCTGAAGCATCTGTAACCCAAGGTATGACTGTAAATTAACCCTCAATAACCCTTCAGAATGTAACAGTGCACAATGAAATTACCGTATTTTTCGCTCTATAGGACGCACTTTTTCCCCTCCAAAAAATGAAGGGGAAATGTGTGTGCGTCCTATTGAGCGAATGCAGGCTCCTTGGCTTCAGCGATAGCAATGCGAAGCCTCCGAAGTGCAGAGGGAGCACTCCTTCCGTGCTCCGGAGGCTTCGCGTTGCTTTCGCTGAAGCCTGGAGAGCGAGAGGGGTCGGGATAGCCGCCTGAAGCCTCCGGAGCGCAGCGGGAGGTCCCGTTGTGCTCTGGAGGCTACGTGTTCCTATTGCTGAAGCCAGGAGAGCAAGACTCTCCTGGCTTCAGCAGAGAGGAAGAGCTGCGCAGCGGCCCTTCAGTGAAGCGGGAGGAGAAATGGAAGGGGCTCCGTTTCTCCTGCCACTTAACTGAAGGGCCGCTGAGCAGAGAGGGGGAGATTCCCCCCCCCTTGTTCTCCCCCTCTAAAACAAGGTGCGTCCTATGGTCGGGTGCGTCCTATAGAGCGAAAAATACGGTAACTATCAGCAAACAATCCTTAACAGAAAGTCAATTGCAATAAATACTAAACTATTAGCAAAAAAAAACATCAGCGAGTCACAAGGTGTAAAATATCATATTTTTCGTCTCATAGGACGCACCTAGGTTTTTTGGGGGGGATTTTTTCCTTTATTTCCCCCCCAAAAGCAGGTCGGGGAAACCTAACCAGGTCGAGAAACAGCGGGATGGTGGCGCTGCGCCTCCCTGCTATCCCCCAAGCTTGTGGGGCTGGCCGATGTCTGCCCAGCGCGAGGGGCGCTCTGCTTCAGGGCGTCCTGCCCGCCGGGCGGCAGGCTGCTATCCGCAGCATGGGGAGCCCTGCGGGGAACTCCTGCAGGGCTCCCCACGCTGCGGATGTCTGTCCGGCGCGCGGGGCGCTCTGCTTCAGGGCGCCCCACCCGCCGGGCGGCGGGCTGCTATCCGCAGCGTGGGAAGCCTCTGCCTAGGCTGCAGATGTGTTCCCGAAGCGCCGGGCGCTTTGCTTTCAGGGCGCCCGACGCTCCGGGAAGCAGGCTGCTCTCCGCAGCCTAGACAACCCTGCGGGACCTCCCACAGGGCTGCCTAGGCTGCGAATATCTTCCTGAAGCCTGGAGAGCGAGAGGGGTCGTGGGCACCGACCCCTCTCGCTCTCCACGCTTCAGCGAAAGCCTGCATTCGCCCCATAGGACGCACCCGGATTTCCCCTTCATTTTTGGAGGGGGAAAAGTGCGTCCTATAGGGCGAAAAATACGGTACCACCACGCATAAAGAACCATGTAAGAGGGTCAAACAGAGAAACAAAGGGACTTTTTAAATTGTTGTTTTTTTAAATCCCGGAACTCCTCTTCTCTCGGTTTGGCAGCTGAGCAGCACCAGACCCCCAGTGATAACCCCAAGGTTGCAGCTATCACCAGATCCTGGTTTAATGACTGAACTGCATGCCGGTGGTGGCCAAAGCCTCCTTCCTGACATGCAAGGTCTAAACCCAGAGCAGGGAACTGTTGGTCCTCCAGGTGATGTGGTACTACAACTCCCATCACCCCTAGCAGGCATGGCTAGTGGCCAGGGATGATGGGAGTTGTAGTTCAGCAGAATCGGCCTGCATAGCTCAGTTGGCTAGAGCATGGTGCCAATAATGCAGGAAGGATATAAATCAATGATTTTTTAAAAATCGTTTTTTAAATTTAAATTGGATTTTTAAAATAAAATGCATTTGGAGGACAAATCTTTCTAAAGATAGTTTTCTGTTTAAGTTACATTCTAGTCCAAAAGTTATTCATCAGGAAACAAGCATTTCTTTAATGTTTTTCATGCATGCCAAAACTCAGTCTAAGTTTGTTTTTTAAGTGTTTAATCACATCAGTTAACAAACATGGATACATATGCTATAATGTTATTGTTTTAGTTAAATAAATTGTTTAAATTGTTATTAAGGCAAGGATTATTTTTCTCCTTCCAATAAAGTTCAGCCGAAAAGTTGTCCAAATATAAACAGTGAACTTACTGAACCTCACCATAATTTCATAATTATGTGTCTATGTATTTCTAATAGTATAACTAAATCAGTAATTTTTGATGTAACTGTAAAATCTACTCTGCACATTTATTATTCCAAAAATGAAACCTTTCCCCTGGTTGTGAATATTACGATGATATCAGCAAGAATAAGCCTTTCTGTAAGAAAAGGATTTAAATCCCTGGCTAGTGATTTAAATCGATTTAATGTAAATCAAATCCAATCTGTAATCACACCAAGGTTGCAGGTTTGATCCGGGTATTCCTGTATTGCAGTGGGTAGGACTAGATGACTCTGGGGTTCCCTTCCAACTCTTATGATTCTATGATCCAGTGGATCCCCACACCGGTGGTACAATGCACTCACCCGCTCAGCTGCCTCCTCCACGTCTGGTAGGGATCAAAGAGGCATTCATAGAGGTGCAACACGTAGAGAGTCACGTTCTCCAGCTGACTCCGGTAACGCAAATTCTGTCCCTGGGTGTTCTTGAGCTGCGAAGGACACAAGCAGCTCGGTTAATCTGCAGATTGTGAGGTTCACCCCCTCCCTTTCTTGCTCTCCAGAAAGCTTTTTCTCCAACCCAACAGCTAGCCGAAATACATTCATGTCATTAAGCGTGCTTTTGAAAATGTGAAAAGAGCCCTGGGCACTCATTCAATTCATCTGATAACAAGGCCACGAGAGGAAAATGTGTTTTCTTTTGTGTGTTTTTTCTTTTTTTCCATGTTACATTTGTTTTAATTGTGGAAAACTTAATAATTTTTTTTTTGGAAAAAAAGAGAGATGCATACGTGTTGCTCCTGTACCTCGGGTTAAGAACTTAATTCGTTCTGGAGGTCCGCTCTTAACCTGAAACTATTCTTAACCTGAAGCACCACTTTAGCTAACGGGGCCTCCTGCTGCCGCCGTGCCGCCAGAGCATGAATTCTGTTCTTATCCTGAAGCAAAGTTCTTAACCTGAAGCACTATATCTGGGTTAGCGGAGTCTGTAACCTGAAGTGTCTGTAACCCGAGGTACCACTGTATATAACTTGAAGCAAGCCCTGTCTTTTCCCCATCATCAAATCCATCAGTCTTCCCCTTAAGGACTCGGAGCTAGGTATGTGAATTTCATCACCTAACTTGAACCACTTGCTAACTCCTCCGTTCCTAGGAATTTGAAGCATGCGGCCCTGGCAAACACACGGGGCGAGGAATTTGAGCATACCTTCTTCGAATAAGCAGACAGCAAACTGGTCACCTCGTGAATAAACACCGGGGGCCGGTCAGTTTGGACGTTTTCAAGATTCCTGCAAAGAAACAATAGGGGAGGGATGAGAAGCAGTAAAAGAACCACAAAGTCCTTTGTCATCTGCAGTCGCCGGAGACCCAAGCCAGCTAATTTCTTCACATGCATGCTAATGCGCTGCAAAAGAGAGATAATGGTAATATTTATTATGTATGAAGCACCTCGGCACTAGGCGGTAATGAGAGAGCGAGTTAGTTGTCAAAGTGGAGGAGGGGCTGCTGTCCTGCTAATATTTCAGATGCAGAAATTTGCATATAAATTAAGTCGTGAGCCTGAGTGCACAGCCCATGAATTTAGGCGACAGCCAATTTTCTAGCCCTCAAGATCTAGGAAAATTGGAGGCGCTCTTTTTGCAAACGGCGTCCGGTACTCCGGACAGTCGGTTCTGCCTGTCTCTCAGTTCATAGCTGTCAACTTACAGATTTGAAAATAAGGGACCAGCAGCCTCGAAAATAAGGGATCAGCAGCCAAAATAAGGGATTTTGCTTAGCTTATACAGAAATCCGCCACTGATGGAGCCAGGCTGCTTTGGCTGCCACTGACTGTGTTTTGCAGGGAGTTGGACTAGATGATCCTAAGGGTCTACACCTCCAACCAAAGAAGAGTGGCAGAAAAAAATGATGAACGACGTCGAGATGGCAAAGCGTACAGGCAGAATTAGAAACCAGGAAGAGGACCTCTTGAATAAAGAATGAGGAAAGTTTATAATTTAGTTGAAAAGCTATTGTAAAGAGTTACACACATTGGTAGGATTGACAGAAAACTTGTGGTAGAAATTTGAACTATGGATGGACAAATGATTTATAAAAATAGAGTTATGAAAGGGATGCAGAGGGGGAAATCACTACATTAAGATGCTGCACTGGTTGGAGGGGATGCTAAGCAGCACGTCGGGGCTGCCGTCGTCCTGGCGCGAGGAGTTCCATTGGCTCTTCCCTGCCCGAGAGAGAGAGAGGGAGGGAGACTCTCGCCCACGCCGCCCGCGAGCCTGGCATGAGGTGGTTGCGGCACTGCGGCGGCCACTGAAGCACCGCCCTTCTGCATCCCTCCCCATCCCCTCCTCTTCTTCCTCCCTCAGGCGGCCTCCTCAGCCGCCGCCGCCACCGTCTCTGGCTTCCCCTGGCAGCACGGCGGAAGTCTCGCAAGAGAGGGGCTGCCCGTCCACCCGCCGCCACCCGTCTCCTCATGACGCACGCCTGAGGGGGGAAAAGGGAGAGACGGAGACGCGGGAGCTCGTGCGCACGTTCTCTCTCACGGCGGAGGACCCTGAGCCGCTGCTTCCCTCCCGAGCCGGGAGAGCATGAAACCCGGGAAATTTAAGGGACATCATCAATAAGGGACAGCAGCGGGACACGGCGCTGGGATAAGGGAGTTTCCCGCCAAATAAGGGACGGTTGACAGCTATGCTCTCGTTCCATCACATCCCCTTCCATCAATACAACGCAGAGTCGAAAATACGTAGCAAGTTTGCATGATCATAAGCTTGCAAAACGGGGGAGCAATTTTCTCCATGGGATCATGCTGCTGCTCAAAGGGAAATGATGTTTGCGTGTGCATGTTAATATCAAGATACGACTATGCAGAATTAGGTAAATTAAGAGGAAGGATTCGAAACCTGCGGGATCAGAGATTCTTGGAGGACTGGAGTAAATATATGAACTATTTGAAAAGCAATTGTGATGAACAGATTACGCTAGTAGGTTTGCAAGAAGTTTTGTAAAGTGGATTATTTGAAATGTTACAAGAAAGACTATGAAAAGAATGATTAGTTAAGGACAATGAAGTGCAATATAGAAATTAAAAAATGCAGAATAAGTGATAAAGAATGGGAAATCATCAGAGGTGCTAACGGAAGTCTAAAATATTGTATAAGATGAGAAGATATGTTGTATGACTGTTGGAACTGGTATGTTAAAAAAACAATAAAAATGTGTGTGTGTGTGTGAATATATATATATATATATATATATGCTTTCGTAGATTTTCACGGGTACAGGAATGCAGGTTTTGGTGTCCTCGGGTGTCTTCCCGTGTAAAAGTTGGGGTGTCTAGGCGACGTCTAGGCGACCACACCCCCTCAACAGTATTTATAGGAACTCAAACACTGAGATCCTGCTCTGTTCCAGTAACAAGAAGCCGAAAGCACCAGCCTGAAGATGACGAGTGAGACCTCGTCGAAACGTCGCCTAGACACCCCAACTTTTACACGGGAAGACACCCGAGGACACCAAAACCTGCATATATATATATATATATATATATATATATATATATATATATGGTATATGGTAAAGGGACCCCTGACCATTAGGTCCAGTCGTGACCGACTCTGGGGTTGCGGCGCTCATCTCGCTTTACTGGCCAAGGGAGCCGGCGTCCAGCTTCCGGATCATTGTGGCCAGCAGGACTAAGCCGCTTCTGGCGAACCAGAGCAGTGCACGGAAATGCCGCTTACCTTCCCGCCGGAGCGTTACCTATTTATCTACTTGCACTTTGACGTGCTTTTGAACTGCTAGGTTGGCAGGAGCTGGGACCAAGCAATGGGAGCTCACCCCGTCGCGGGGAATCGAACCGCCGACCTTCTGCTTGGCAAATCCTAGGCTCTGTGGTTTAACCCACAGTGCCACCCGTGTGTGTGTGTGTGTGTGTGTGTGTGTGTATGTGTATGTGTGTATGTATGTGTGTGTGTGTGTGTATATATATATATATATACATATCAATACACAAACACACACAAAAGGCAAATAGGTACATGATGCAGTTCTTGGTTCTGTTCCCGCTGGCGAGAAAATTACTGGAGCTGCTTTTGCTTAAACCGCCCTCTTTTCAATACAGTCGGGGCAGGTTGCAAAGCAACTGGTCCCTCCAGCCCCCAAACCCTAAATATATTTAAGCTGAATGCTGAGAAAATACTCAAAACTCCCCAAGGAAAACCCCAAAAATGCCGGCCCGAAAATTCCCCCAAGCCTAATGTTGAAGCACACTCAATTTGCACACAGGTGTTTTTTCACACAGGGGACTCCCCAGAGCCTGGGTTCAGTTTTACACAAACTCATAGGCAGCACAGTCCTCTTTGGGGTTGTCACCTTTTCCCTAGCTGGGCTCCTGCGCTTTTCAGTAGGTGAAGTTTCCCCCCCAATAAGAGAGATCAGAAAAGCCTTTTCAAGGCACAAGAGCCCTGTTGAGGAAGAGAAAAACCCCAAACCCTATAGCCTGACGCTCATAACCTGCATAGCTCAGTTGGGTAGAGGTTGGGTGGTTGCAGGTTCGATACCCGGATGGGACAACTTCATATTCCTGCACAGAGTGGATAAAAATCAACTCAAGATAAGCGGATGTGGGTTTAACATATTTTCTCGCGTGCACAGAAGAAAACATCTCCCCTTGGCCTGGTCAAAATAAAAGTCATGGAAGAAAACGGGCTGACTACGCCTTGCCCCTAAAGCGGTGGCTGGGTAGGGGGTCTGGATGGGCAAAACCGGTTAGTCTGGCCTTGGCTGGAAGCCCTGAGTCAACGCCATTATTCCGCACAGGCAAATCTCCGCTCCTGAATCACGTCCAAGTTGCCTGTTCCGGGCACAATTCCAGAGAGTGCCGGTCGCCCAGGGCGGCTCAGCAAAGAGACTCGTTTCAGTGGGGATGCTGTAGAGGTCCGGAAAGGGCAGGTGTGCAAAAAACAAGCAAACCCACCACCTTTCTCAAAGTCCAACGCAGGCCTACTTCAAAGGCATTCTTGGCCCCACTTTTCATAAAGGCACTTCCAGCCAAGACCCTTCTCCAGGGGAATTTCATTTCAGGTCTCTGCCGGCCCCCAGGGAGTTTTTTGTAACTGTGCGAGAAGAGCAATTATCAGCCGGTCCTTATCTCTGGCTCGCAGACCTCACAGGAAGACAGAGCATGGCTTTGCATCACACCAGACCCAGAATAACCCAGGGTTTTTTGTGTGTTTTATTTTCAAGAGGGGGGAGCCAGGGAAGCAGAGAAGCAAATCTTGAGCGGCAACAGAGCGGCTGGAGGTGGGCTGGGACTCAGGCCAGGAGGGAGGAAGGAAAGGGAGTTTTGATAGCAGAGCGATAGCTGGTTATTGCAAAGGCGAGGGACGGCCCAGGCTCTGAGCTGCTGGAAACCAAAGCGGGCGAGGGGCCAGAAAAGGCCAATTCGGGGCAGGACAGCTTGGTAGGACAAATGAGTTTTATGCTGTCTCTTCCTCCGAGGAATGAGAAGAGGAAGGCGCAGAGTGCAGCGCCCTTTGAACGAGAGACTAATAATAATAATATATTTATACCATGCCCATCTGGCTGGGTTTCCCCAGCCACTCTGGGCAGCTTTCAACAGAGTATTAAAATACAGTGGTACCTCGGGTTAAGAACTTACTGTATTTTTTGCTCTATAAGACTCACTTTTTCCCTCCTAAAAAGGGGTGTGTGTGTGTGTGCGTCTTATGGAGCGAATGCAGGCTGCGCAGCTATCCCAGAAGCCAGAACAGCAAGAGGGATTGCTGCTTTCACTGCGCAGTGATCCCTCTTGCTGTTCTGGCTTCTGAGATTCAGATTTTTTCTTTTCTTGTTTTCCTCCTCCAAAAACTAGGTGCATCTTGTGGTCTGGTGCGTCTTATAGAGCGAAAAATACGGTAATTCGTTCTGGAAGTCCGTTCTTAACCTGAAACTGTTCTTAACCTGAAGCACCACTTTAGCTAATGGGGCCTCCCGCTGCCGCCGTACAATTTCTGTTCTCATCCTGAAGCAAAGTTCTTAACCCGAGGTACTATTTCTGGGTTAGTGGAGTCTGTAACCTGAAGCGTCTGTAACCTGAAGCGTCTGTAACCCGGGGTGTTGTTGTTGTTGTTTAGTCGTTTATTCGTATCGGACTCTTCATGACCCCATGGACCAGAGCACGCCTGTCTTCCGCTGCCTCCCGCAGTTTGGTCAAACGCATGCTGGTAGCTTCGATAACACTGTCCAACCATCTCGTCCTCTGCCGTCCCCTTCTCCTTGTGCCCTCCATCTTTCCCAGCATCAGGGGCTTTTCCAGGATGTCTTCTCTTCTCATGAGGTGGCCCCTCATGAGGTAAAAGGTAAAGGGACCCCTGACCATTAGGTCCAGTCGTGGCCGACTCTGGGGTTGCGGCGCTCATCTCGCTTTATTGGCCGAGGGAGCTGGCGTACAGCTTCCGGGTCATGTGGCCAGCATGACTAAGCCGCTTCTGGCGAACCAGAGCAGCGCGCGGAAACGCCGTTTACCTTCCTGCCGGAGCGGTACCTATATATCTTACTTGCACTTTGACGTGCTTTCGAACTGCTAGGTTGGCAGGAGCTGGGACTGATCAATGCGAGCTCATGCCGTCGCGGGGATTCGAACTGCCGACCTTCTGATCGTCCTAGGCTCTGTGCTTTAACCCACAGCGCCACCTGCATCCCTAGGGATGCAGGTAGACTGCCTCTAAATGGGAGGTTCTATCAATTTGTGTGTTAAAGCAACAGTGCCGTATTTACCTATAAGCTAAACAAGCTATAGCTTAGGGCCGCATCCCTCTTCAATTCAAGAAAGTATTTTTTAAAAATAAAAGAAAAGAAAAGTCAGAAGATGGGAATCACTAACCAGAGTCCAAAAAACAAGGAGAAAGAACAGCGCCTACCTGCAAATGATGATGAAGAACTTGATCAGCAAGAGGGCCTGGTTTAGGCCTGCCTCAGCCACCTCCTGGCGGGAAATCTGGTTCACACAAGACGTCAGCTGCTGGGTCAGGGTCTGCAGGACGTCGCAGGGGAGCAGCGGGATCTCGGAGACAGAGTCCTCCGGCCTGCAAGAAAAGGACATAAAAAATAAGTTTGCAAACTCCCCTCCGTGGAGATCAACCCTCGAGAACATCGCACCCTTCTGAAGTTACCCAGGTGGGTAAATTGGCTTAGCCCACAACTTAGCCCATGGGCTCTCTCTCAGCCAAATCTGCTCCAGAGGAGTGTTGTGATGATATAAGGGGGGAAAGCTACACTCCCTGGCAGAAGGAGGTACAGAAATGGGATTAACAGGCAAGTCTTCTTCCATGGCATCTGGGCAGTTGAAAAAGAGATGTGGCTGTTATTATTGTTGTTGTTGTTGTTGTTGTTGTTGTTGTTGTTGTCATCATCATCATCATCATCATCATCACCACCACCTCAGATGGTGACAGCAGTCACGAAATTAAAAGACGCCTGCTTCTTAGGAGAAAAGCAATGACAAACCTAGCTAGCATCTTAAAAAGCAGAGACATCACCTTGCCAACAAAGGTTTGTATAGTTAAAGCTCTGGTTTCCCCAGTAGTGATGTATGGAAGTGAGAGCTGGACCATAAAGAAGACTGATCGCCGAAGAATGGATGCTTTTGAATTATGGGGCTGGAGGAGACTCTTGAGAGTCCCATGGACTGCAAGAAGATCAAACCTCTCCATTCTGAAGGAAATCAGCCCTGAGTGCTCACTGGAAGGACAGATCCTGAAGCTGAGGCTCCAATACTTTGGCCACCTCATGAGAAGAGAAGACTCCATGGAAAAGACCCTGATGTTGGGAAAGATGGAGGGCACAAGGAGAAGGGGACGACAGAGGACAAGATGGTGGGACAGTGTTTTCGAATCTACCAGCATGAGTCTGACCAAACTGCAGGAGGCAGTGGAAGACAGAAGTGCCTGGCGTGCTCTGGTCCAGGGGGTCACGAAGAGGCGGACACGACTAAACGACTAAACAACAACAAAATGATAATATACCACCCTTCATCCATAGATCTCACGGCAGTTTAAAACACAAAATTACAGCATAAAAAACACAAAATGCATAACAAAAACAAGAACAAAAACAAAGCAAAAAAACTCCCAATTTCACATCACATTTTAAAAGGGCAAACGAAGCTGATTGACTATGCCAAAATGGCAAAGATGACTGGAAAACCAAGAGGAGGACAAAAACTTTACAAAAGAATGGGGAAAATTTATAAGCTATTTAAGAGACCACTGTAAGCAGATGGAAACGTTGGCAGGATTTTGATTTCGCTTGTAGTGCAACAAATTGCCATGGAAAATACGGATTGATATAATAGAGTATGGAAGAAGGTGCAGTTTTAAATGTTTAAAGTGGGACTCCAGGGAGCAGGTTGGGGGGGGGAGAGTCCTGAGATTCGGAGGAATCTCTGTACAGTGGTACTTCGGGTTACATACGCTTCAGGTTACAGCCGCCGCTAAGCCAGAAATATTGCCTCAGGTTAAGAACTTTGCTTCAGGATGAGAACAGAAATCGTGCTCCAGCAGCACGGCAGCAGCAGGAGGCCCCATTAGCTAAAGTGGTGCTTCAGGTTAAGAACAGTTTCAGGTTAAGAACGGACCTCCGGAATGAATTAAGTACTTAACCTGAGGTACCACTGTATATGGGTATGTATTTGAATTTTTTTAAATATCAACTTTGTAAAAATGATTTCAAACAAAAATAAAAATAAAAGGGCATCGGACGTCAATCAGCCCAAGGCCTGGAATGTTTTAAATTTGTTGTTAGCCGCCCTGAGCCTGGTTTTGAAGGGCGGGGTATAAATAAAAATTTATTATTATTATTATTATTATTTTCGCCTAAAGGTGTATAATGAAGGCGCATAAAGGTGTATAATGAACTCTGGGAATTGTAGTTCAGTGAGGGAGATAAGGCTCTCCCAGAAATACCCAGCACTTTCAACAAGAGATCTTGGCTTTTCAGGGGCGGGAGGAGCGAGACCATAAACCGTTTCCGGGACAGAAATTGTGCATCACATAAACAGAGCAGGAAGAACTTAAATTCACCAATCCAAGCGCCCTAGCCGTCCACCAATACTTTGCAGATTAAGCAACCCCCCCAAAAAAAACACCAGCTCACATTTTTCTGCAAAGAAAAGATGGGATGCACAGCTGGAAGAGGTGCTTGCAGAATATATAGCCAAACAATAAGATCAGATAAGGCAATAATAATAATAATAAATTTTATTTATATCCCGCCCTCCCCAGCCAAAGCCGGGCTCAGGGCGACTAACAAAAATAAAACAGTACAAAGTACAGTACATACAACACTCTAAAATCAGTCATTGTAAAATTGATTCAAATCAAGCCACTGGCAACCATTGTGCCAGAGCTCCACAAAGATTGCCGAGGGAGGGAGTCAGGCTGTGCCCTGGCCAAAGGCCTGGTGGAACAGCTCTGTCTTGCAGGCCCTGCGGAAAGATGTCAAGTCCCGCAGGGCCCTAGTCTCTAGTGACAGAGCGTTCCACCAGATCGGAGCCACAGCCGAAAAAGCCCTGGCTCTAGTTGAGGCCAGCCTAACTTCTCTGTGGCCTGGGACCTTCAAGATGTTTTTATTTGAAGACCGTAAGTTTCTCTGTGGGGCATACCAGGAGAGGCGGTGGTTCCCTTGGTTCTCAAACTCTGAAAACCCGGAAGTGAGTGTTCTGGTTTTCGAATGTTTTTCGGAAGCCAAACATCCGACGCAGCTGTTGGTCACGGGCACCTGCACCAATCAGAAGCCACGCCTTGGTTTTCGAACATTTCGGAAGTCAAACGGACTTCTGGAATGGATAAAGTTTGGCACTTTTGTTTTTGCTATTTATTTTGCGTTTTTGTTTTTGAGGCTTTTTCAATTAATTTGTTTTTGTGGCTGTGTGGAACCCAGTTCCGCTACCGACTGATTGATTGTGTGACTGCAGAAATGGATAAAAGCCCCCTATCCAAACAATGACTATCATCAGTACAGGTAAGAAAAAAAATAAATTTTAATTTTTATCGTCTACAATACTGTCTTATTTATTTTATAGTACAGTGCATTCATCATTGCTTTCATTTTATGTATCAATGGTCTCGTTAGAGAGTTAAAATCATGTGAAATTGCTTTTTTTAGGGGTTGTTTTTGAAAGTCTGGAACGGATTAATCCGTTTTGCATTATTTTCTATGGGAAAGCATGCCTTGGTTTTGGAACGCTTTGGTTTTGGAACAGACTTGCGGAACGGATTAAGTTTGAGTACCAAGGTACTACTGTATAATATGTACTCCCCACCTTCTCTCTCTCTCTCAGACACACACACACACACAGACACACATATCTCCTACTCAGAAGGAGCCGTAAACTACACCATAGATGGATCCCCTTCAGCAACTGTCGCAACAGGCAGTTGTGTGTGTGACAACACAACGGCAGTGTGGAAACCAGGAAGTGTGCTAATCAGAGGCACAAATTGTGCTAGGAACAGAAAAGGAGAGTGCTTAAGACGAGGCCTCGAGACAAGCGATTTCCACCAAGGGCATTTGGGTGTTTTTTCACACGCCTGCAAGCACTGCACACCACGCAGAAAAGTCATGCCTTAAGCAGACCCAATGAGCCAAGGCAGGAACCGCAATTGTGCTTGCCAAAGATAGGGTTGCCACATTTCAGAAAGTGAAAATCCGGACGCAAAAGCCTTTTTTGTCTTTCCCGTGCCCAAAGCTGCCGAGCTTTTCATGCAAAATCTCCAACAAAATCCAAGTTTTTAAGGTATTTTTATAAGGAAAATTGTTTGATATGGGTTGCCATACACCTGGGTTTCCCTGGACATTAAAACCGATTTTTGAAAATTCTGCCTGGACGCCATTTTTGATGGACGAGGGTGATACTAACAGGCCAAGCTGGGAATAGCCCTCCTGTTGGGCAAATGGGATACAGTGGTACCTCTGGTTAAGTACCGTATTTTTTGCTCTATAAGACTCATTTTTCCCCTCCTAAAAAGTAAGGGGAAATGTGTGTGTGTCTTATGGAGCGAATGCAGGTTGCGCAGCTATCCCAGAAGCCAGAACAGCAAGAGAGATCGCTGCTTTCACTGCGCAGCGATCCCTCTTGCTGTTCTGGCTTCTGAGATTCAGAATATTTTTTGTCTTCCTCCTCCAAAAACTAGGTGCGGCTTGTGGTCTGGTGCGTCTTATAGAGCGAAAAATACGGTACTTACTTCGTTCCGGAGGTCCGTACTTAACCTGAAACTGTTCTTAACCTGAAGCACCACTTTAGCTAATGGGGCCTCCTGCTGCCGCCGGAGCACAATTTCTGTTCTCATCCTGAAGCAAAGTTCTTAACCTGAAGCACTATTCCTGGGCTAGCGGAGTCTGTAACCTGAAGCGTATGTAACCTGAGGTACCACTTTACTTCCCCAAGCACTAGCTAAACCAATGGCATCAAGAGATGCTTGCTATTATATTACGAGGAAAGTATGCCAATATAAAACAAACAATATAAAACCCAAACAATATAAAACCCAACCTAAACCCATTAAGCTAAACACATAAAGCAAAACAAAAACAATTTTAAAAACATCTCTCCTTTTCCATATTCTATCCTTCATTTCCTTGTTTCCTCGACCTCCTCACACCTCCCTTTTTGTATTCCAGTTCTATTAATTGTTTCAGCAAATCCTTTCCATCTCTCTCTATTTTCTATCATCTTGTACATAACATATTTTTTAACCTTATTTCCCTTTAAAACTAAATTACTTATATATACTTAACTTCTTATAACATTTCTGCTAAATCCATATAATATCATTCCACCATTTTTCTAGCAATCATTAAGGAACCGGACCATTTTGGGACCAGCAAAGCACAAGATATATTCCGCTTACCTCCTTGGTTCCATCGAATGCACGGTGATGATCTTCTCAAAATTGGCGACGAACGCTTCCAACCACTGCTGCAGGTACGCCAAGTCCTTCTGGAAGAAGAAAGGAAGGAGAAGAAGCGATTAGAAAGTGCAATCCCCTTCGGTCACAGAGCCAAAATATCCCAGGGTGCAAGCCCTCGCTGGGCTAATGTCAAAGCTCGTTCAGTTAGGAGGACATTGATTAAGATCCGAAGCTATAGGGCAGGGTAGGCAACCGACAGCATCTTAAAAAGCAGAGACATCACCTTGCCAACAAAGGTCCGTATAGTTCAAGCTATGGTTTTCCCAGTAGTGATGTATGGAAGTGAGAGCTGGACCATAAGGAAGGCTGATCGCCGAAGAATGGATGCTTTTGAATTCTGGTGCTGGAGGAGACTCTTGAGAGTCCCATGGACTGCAAGAAGATCAAACCTCTCCATTCTGAAGGAAATCAGCCCTGAGTGCTCACTGGAAGGACAGATCCTGAAGCTGAGGCTCCAAGACTTTGGCCGCCTCATGAGAAGAGAAGACTCCCTGGAAAAGACCCTGATGTTGGGAAAGATGGAGGGCACAAGGAGAAGGGGACGACAGAGGACGAGATGGTTGGACAGTGTTCTTGAAGCTACCAGTATGAGTTTGACCAAACTGCGGGAGGCAGTGGAAGACAGGAGGGCCTGGCGTGCTCTGGTCCAGGGGGTCACGAAGAGTCAAACACGACTAAACGACAACAACAAGGCAGCCTAAGGCCCATGGGCCATAAGCGGCCCACGGGTGTCGTTTAACTAGCTCACAAGCTGTCCCTGCCTCCTAGGGATCTTAGATCAAGAAATAAGAAAAGACAACTGGAAATTATTTGTGTATGCAACAACAGTGGCAAGAATTCTACTAGCACAAGCTTGGAAGAAGAAAGAACAGGGGAAAGAGAAACTCATGGAATATGCAGAATTAGCAAAATTAACAGATAAATTACATGAAAGGGACAACCAAGACTTTAAAAGAGAATGGGAACCATTTACAATATATATGAAGAGACAACATGAACAGTTGGACTCATTGGCAGGGTTTGAATAATTCCCAAATGTATATAATAAAAAATAGATGGAAAGGTATTAGGAATTAATTGGGGAAATAATACGCAGGGTGAGTAAATTGAAAGTAAAACAAAGTGGAAGTATGAGGGAAGCAGGAAAAAATGGAAAAATTGTTAAGAGAGATATTTCATAAAGGATGTATGTATATATTGAAAAAGCAATAAAAGCTATTTTAAACAAAGAACAAAACAAAAAGACTTATTCATTTAAACTTGCTCCCCACCCAGTCGCTCATCACCACAATGAGCCAAATCTGATTAGTTGCACTGATCAGCACACAAACGAGTTTACTAATGTCTTGGAACATCAGTCAAATATTATAGAATGACATCACTCAGTTTACTCCGTGATCGCTGACTCAGTGGGATCTCGCCCGTACGGTTAAATTCAGGAAGGAGGAGGCGGTGGCAGAGGCAGCACAGAGGGCAAACAATTGCACCAAACTATATATAAGGAGAATTTTAATTGTTGCATTTTCGCACCACCCTTCCTCCCAAAGGGAGCCAGGGCAGCGTAAACACAACCCAGAGTAACAAAATAAAACATTTACACACTCGTATATTTTTTAAAAAGTGCAATAAAGCAATGACACATCCCGGAAGCGAGAGATAAAAGGAACAATTCATAGAATAGAATCATAGAATCATAGAGTTGGAAGAGACCACAAGGGCCATTGAGTCCAACCCTTCTTTGGAGGTCTTTAAGCAGAGGCTTGACAACCATATGTCAGGAGTGCTCTGATGGTGCTTCCTGCTTGGCAGGGGGTTGGACTCAATGGCCCTTGTGGTCTCTTCCAACTCTGTGATTCTATGATTCTATGATTGGTCGCCGGCAAAAATTACGATGTGTGAAAAGCCATGAAGCCAGCCAGTGTCTCTACATAGTCCCACTCTTATTTCAGACACTGCGGTATATTGTTATGCAGTGGTACCTCGGGTTACAAACGCTTCAGGTTACATACACTTCAGGTTACAGACTCCGCTAACCCAGAAATAGTGCTTCAGGTTACGAACTTTGCTTCAGGATGAGAACAGAAATTGTGCTCCGGTGGCGTGGCGGCAGCAGGAGGCCCCATTAGTTAAAGTGGTGCTTCAGGTTAAGAACAGTTTCAGGTTAAGTACGGACCTCCGAAACGAATTAAGTACTTAACCCGAGGTAGCACTGTATAGGGTGCCAGACTGTATAGGGTGCCAGAAACAATACAGTGGTACCTCGGGTTACATACGCTTCAGGTTACATACGCTTCAGGTTACAGACTCCTCTAACCCAGAAATAGTGCTTCAGGTTAAGAACTTTGCTTCAGGATGAGAACAGAAATCGTGCTCTGGTGGCGTGGCGGCAGCAGGAGGCCTCATTAGCTAAAGTGGTGCTTCAGGTTAAGAACAGTTTCAGGTTAAGTACGGACCTCTGGAACGAATTAAGTAATTAACCCGAGGTAGCACTGTATAGGGTGCCAAACTGTATAGGGTGCCAAAAACAATACAGTAGTACCTCGGGTTACATACGCTTCAGGTTACATACACTTCAGGTTACAGACTCCGCTAACCCAGAAATAGTACCTCAGGTTAAGAACTTTGCTTCAGGATGAGAACAGAAATCGCGCTGCGGTGGCAGCGGGAGGCCCCATTAGCTAAAGTGGTGCTTCAGGTTAAGAACAGTTTCACGTTAAGTACGGACCTCTGGAACGAATTAAGTACTTAACCCGAGGTACCACTGTATTGCGATGTTTAGCTGGTAATGTATCTTGATGATGAAAACCAGATATCGGCCAGGCCTACTGTGTTGTTTGGGGTTTGTTTGGGGTTTGCATTCTCTCTAGGGACACCTGATATTCATAGCATGGGGTGCTATTGGACCTGCCTTGCACCTAGAGACTGATGTGACCCAGCCAATAAGTGCATTTTATCAGCTCAGGGCTGGTTTGCAAGCTGCACCCTTTCTTGCCGACGAATGACCTAGCCCTTTGAGTCACAACCTAATCGCATCCAGATTAGACAACAGCAACACATTCTATGTGGGGTTGCTTTTAAAAAGGTGTCTGGAAACTTCGACTGCCATGAATTGCCTCTGTGCTCCACCCAAGCCAACGTTCTTCCGCAAGAATCCCAACAGTGTCAAAGCGGCTCACCAGAAATTTGTGGGGCTCCTCTGTGAAGAACCACAGCCTACATTCTGCTTGCTATTGTCTCCGATGATATATTTATTCTCAGGAACAGAAGATTAACTAAGGGCATGAAGACAGGGGCAGGGAACTGAATGGCAAAGGGGCTGGACCAAATTCTGGATGAAATTTTACAATGCTTGGAGGTTTTTAGCTCAGGGGGAAAAGACAAGGACAGTGGTACCTTGGTTCTCAAACTTAATCTGTTTTGGAAATCTGTTCCAAAACCAAAGCGTTCCAAAACCAAGGCGTGCTTTCACATAGGAAGTAATGCAAAATGGATTGATCCGTTCCAGACTTTGAAAAACAACCCCTAAAACTGCACTTTAACATGAATTTTACTATCTAACGAGACCACTGATCCACAAAATGAAAGCAATAAACAATGTACTGCAGTCACACAACCCATCGATCAATCCATCAGTAGCTGAACTGGTCTCCACACAGTCACAAGAACAAAACGAAAAGAGCCGTAAAAACAAAAACACAAAATAAATAGCAAAAATAGACAGACCTCAGCGTAACACTCAAATCAGAAGCGTGGCACTCAAAATGGAAGCGTAACACTCAAAACGGAACACGTTCGGCTTCTGAAAAAAGTTCGCAAACCGGAACACTTACTTCTAGGTTTGCAGTGTTTGGGTTCCAAGTTGTTTGAGTACCAAGGTGTTTGAGAACCAAGGTACCACTGTGCAGTAAAGGGGACCAGAGGCTTATAAAATTATGCACAGAGTGGGAAAAGTCTGGGGGCCATCTAATGAAGCAGAGGGACAAAAGGAAAGACCTATTCGCACAGCACATTCGATCACATTCTGGCAAACTCTGGTTGCGCAATTAAAGTTGATTGCGCAAGAAACCCACTTCCCCAGAATATCTGATTTTTTTTGTGATATGGAAAGTGATGGGAAAACCATACAAAGTGTGGGATAACACTTGCTTTGATGCAACCTTGTCTAGCCTCCCCGCAAACAAATCAGAGTGAATAAGCAACATCATCTCATTTCCCCGAGTTATAAAGGGAAAGGTAAAGGGACCCCTAACCATTAGGTCCAGTCGTGGCCGACTCTGGGGTTGCGGCGCTCATCTCGCTTTATTGGCCGAGGGAGCCGGCGTACAGCTTCCGGGTCATATGGCCAGCAGGACTAAGCCGCTTCTGGCAAACCAGAGCAGTGCACGGAAACGCTGTTTACCTTCCCACCGGAGTGGTACCTATTTATCTACTTGCAGTTTTACGTGCTTTCGAACTGCTAGGTTGGCAGGAGCAGGGACCGAGCAACGGGAGCTCACCCCGTTGCGGGGATTCGAACCACCAACCTTCTGATTGGCAAATCCTAGGCTCTGTGGTTTAACCCACAGCGCCACTCGCGTCCCCCCCCCCCGAGTCATAGTCCCACTCTCTTCTGCCTTGGTCAGACCATACCAGGAATATTGTGTCCAGTTCTGGTCGCCACAATTTAAGAAGGATGTTGACAAGCTGGAAGGTTTGCAGAGGAGGGAGGTGAAGATGATCAAGGGTCTGGAAACCATGTTTTATGACAGGCTTCCTCAACCTCAGCCCTCCAGATGTTTTGAGACTACAATTCCCATCATCCTTGACCACTGGTCCTGCTAGCTAGGGATCATGGGAGTTGTAGGCCAAAGGTTGAGGAAGCCTGCCTCATGAGGAACGGTTGAAGCCTGGAAAAGAGGAGGCCGAGAGGAGATATGATACCCATCTTCCAATATCTGAAGATGGAGATATTGAAGATATGAAGATTGTTCTATATGAAGATTGTTCTATCCTGCTCCGGAGGTCAGGATTTGAACCCATGGCTTCAACAGCAGCAGCAAGAATAGGTCATGCTAAGAACTGGAAAGAAAAAAACTGTCCCAACGAAAGAACAATGGTTGTATAAATTGACAGAGTTTGCAGAATGAGCGAATATGACAGCCAAAATAAGGAACTGGGGTGAGAGGCAAACAAGGGGTGAATGGGAATACTTTGGGGAATACTTAAAAAGAGAGGATATTAAAACCAATCTGCAAGTAGGGATAATCTCTTGAGCAACAATTAACAAAACGAAGGAACTGAGGGGAAGGAAACAGGGTAGAGAAATTAACGGATATTCAGCAAACTAAGGTCGCCTAGAAAGTCAAGGAGTGAGAGGCAGGGAAGTCGGTATAGAAACAATGTACGACGAAAGATGTACGATGTGGAAAATGTAAAGTGGAAAATGCATTTTAAAAAATGACAGCGAGAGAGAAAGATACAATCCATCGTTTTATTGTTTATAGCCAATGGCCTTTGCAACGAACAGCAGAGGGCAAGAGAAACCACACAACAGAACCTATAAAAGTTTACAGGATAATAAATTGACAGGATAAAGTTTTAAAATTAGAAAACATTAGCATAGCCAGAACGGAGTTTCTCAGCTGCCAGAGCAAATTTGACTACCGGGTCCGTAATTTGTGGATCTTTACCAGCCAAGACTTCATGAGGGGATTGACCAGAGAACCACTTAAGAACAGGCGACAAATAATTTTCTCTGGGCACTGCATATATGGGAGAGAGAAGTATGGAAAGATGTGAAAAATCAAATGGGTACAACCAAGGAAAGCAACGTATAAGTCCATTTTAGTGTCCTGTTCAGAAGCCTATGCACACAGGTCTTGGGAACATTTGGGGTTCAGTCTGAGCCCACCCAGTTTCCCAAACGTATGCAATGTGGGTGCTTTAGGAACTTGGGCACGATTTGCCCCCAATTCAGGGCACAGAACAGCCTTCAGGTCTGCGGCTGGACCGAGTGACCTTCAGGCTAGTTTCCAGACCGGCCGTTTGCTGAAAACAAGAGCTAACATTCCGCGGTAATCTTTGTCGGCAAACACGGCGAGATGGGGCCATAACACACCGCCAGGCCCCTTCTCTATTTACAGCAAAAATCCAGACCAGAGATAAGGACGAAAATAAAGCCGAGAGATTATTGTCTTTGCCTAGTTCCCCTTTTCTCCATCGCCCCCACAAAGACCCCCCACCAAACTGCCACTTGGATAACATGAACATGGACAGCTCTGGTTTGGAGAGCACCCGGCCACTCAGCGGCTTTTTAAAGGGGTCTGCTTTAAATTAGGAACTTCTTTGGTTTTCAAAATATCCGTAAGGTGCATTTCCATACAAAAATAATAACAAGACTAGGAGATTCCAGCTAAACATTGCGAATAACTTCCTGATGGCAAGGGCTGTTCAACAGCGGAGGTGGTGGCAGGCAGGTTCTGTGGCGCAATGGATAGCGCATTGGACTTCTAGGCGGGGTGAAGTCATTCAAAGTTTGTTGGTTCGAGTCCCACCAGAGTCATGTTTTGTTGGGCTTCCTTCAATAATAATAATAATAATAATAATTTATTTATACCCCGCCCATCTGGATGGGTTTCCCCAGCCACTCGGGGCGGCTCCCAACAGAATATTAAAATACAATAGTCTATAAAACATTAAAAGCTTCCCTAAACAGGCAATCTGCCTTCAGACATCTTCTAAAAGTCAGACACTTGTTTGTTTCCTTGACATGTGATGGGAGGGTGTTCCACAGGGTGGGTGCCACCACGAAGAAGGCCCTCTGCCTGGTTCCCTGTAACCTCACTTCTCGCAGGGAGGGAATCGCCAGAAGGCCCTCGGCGCTGGACCTCCGTGTCCGGGCTGAACAATGGGGGTGGAGACGCTGCTTCAGGTATACAGGACCGAGGCCGTTTAGGGTTTGAAAGGTCAGCACCAACACTTTGAATTGTGCTCGAAAATGTACTGGGAGCCAATGAAGATCTTTCAGGACCGGTGTTATGTGGTCTCAGTGGCCGCTCCCAGTCACCAGTCCAGCTGCCGCATTCTGGATTAGTTGCAGTTTCCGGGTCACCTTCAAAGGTAGCCCCACGTAGAGCACATTGCAGTAGTCCAAGCAGGAGATGACCAGAGCATGCACCACTCTGGCGAGACAGTCTGCGGGCAGGGAGGGTCTCATCCTGCGTACCAGATGGAGTCGGCAGACAGCTGCCCTGGATACAGAATTGACCTGCAGCTCCATGGAAAACTTTAAAAGAAGCAAAAATAAACAAATAACAGCAGAGGTGGTGGTCTCTCCTTCCTTGGAGGTTTTTAAGCAGAGGTTGGATGGCCACCTGTCGTAGATGTTTCACTGAGATTCCTGCGTTGCAGGGGTCAGACTAGATGACCCTTGTGGATCCCTTACAATGCTAAGATTCTGTGATTGCTGCAATACCATCAATAGCACAAATAATCATGATAGCCCAGTGCAAAGAACATCAGGAGGGGCCCTAATTCAGTGCCCCAAGTCGTTTTGTTGCTGTTAAGACAGTTGGAAGTTGGAAACCTTTGCCTGATCTACTGCAGATCACTCGGAGATCGGTCAGTAGATCCCACTCTGCCAACCCCCGATCTCTACCTGATTCCTGTCTGTCGGGCTGGCACAACTCTGCGAAAGGGCGCCGAATTTTGCAAGTGACTATCGTGGGGGGGGGGGAATGGAAAATATTTTTACAGAGCATTAGGTATCTGGGAGTCCTTCGTATCATCGGATTTTTCACCTTGGCTGCTGCTGCTGTCAAATTGTTGTTGTTGTTTAGTCGTGTCCGACTCTTCGTGACCCCCTGGACCAGAGCACGCCAGGCACTCCTGTCCTCCACTGCCTCCCGCAGTTTGGTCAAACTCATGCTGGTAGCTTCAAGAACACTATCCAACCATCTCGCCCTCTTTCGTCCCCTTCTCCTTGTGCCCTCCATCTTTCCCAACATCAGGGTCTTTTCCAGGGAGTCTTCTCTTCTCATGAGGCGGCCAAAGTATTGGAGCCTCAGCTTCAGGATCTGTCCTTCCAGTGAGCACTCAGGGCTGATTTCCTTCAGAATGGAGAGGTTTGATCTTCTTGCAGTCCATGGGACTCTCAAGAGTCTCCTCCAGCACCACAGTTCAAAAGCATCCATTCTTCGGCGATCAGCCTTCTTGATGGTCCAGCTCTCACTTCCATACATCACTACTGGGAAAACCATAGCTTGAACTATACGCACCTTTGTTGGCAAGGTGATGTCTCTGCCTGGACCCAAACAAGGGACTCGCTGGTTCACAGCTGCATGCCACTAACTTGGCCAAGTCAAACACTGATGGGAGGCACAGTCTATCTGGAGGCCAGACCAGGATGGCGAAGGCTGAAACAGAGGGCGCACAACAACAGCAGCACCCTTGCCACATCCAGCGAACCGTTGCGCAAGCCGCAGCCGGTTCCTGGGTTCAAGCACCACTGTGCAACACTAGCAAGAGGCGCAGGACGGACATCTTGACTGAGAAACACATCCTCTTCTTCCTCCTCTTCCTCCTCCCAGCTCTGAGGCTGCCGAAAGGCTGTCGGAAGAGTTTGGGGGCGAGAAATGAAGTCATCGCGAAACCACTTCCTGACAAACACGTTCCCTTGAAAGCCAGAAGGTGGGATCTCCTTCCAAGTTAAAAGGCGCCTGTAGAGATCAGGGCTGTTGCCGTGACCCTTTTAGGGTGTGAAAAATTAAAGACCCCCTCAAAACCCAATACAGTGGATGCTCGGGTTGCAAACGTGATCCGTGCGGGATGCACGTTCGCAACCCGCAGCGTTCGCAACCTGCAGCGGCACATCTGCACACGCATTGGAAGAATGGCAGATGAAGGTGATAGACTATATGGGACTGGCAGAAATGACTGGCAGAATCCGAGACCAGGGAAGAAAGACGGCGGAAGAAGATTGGAAGAAATTTAAGGACTATCTTGGGAAATATTGTAAAATTAATGAATGTTAGAAAGATGTTGGTTTAGAAATTAAGGGGTTTTCAGCTGTAATGATTAAGTAAAAAGAAAAGAAAGGCTAAAAATTAAATGAAAAATAAGGGAGAGGATTTGCTGAATTAATAACTAGAAATTGGAATACAGAAAGGGGAGGTATGAGGAGGTCGGGGAAGTAAGTTACAAGAAAATATGGGAGCGAAATTATACTTGTTTTTGTTTGTGTTTGTTTGTATTGTTGTTTTGTTTTTATATAATTTTTGAAACTTCAATAAATATCTTATAAAAAAAACATCTGCACATGCATGGGTTGTGATTCAGTGCTTCTGCGCATGTGCAAAGCGCGATTTAGCTCTTCTGTGCATGTGCGACCCCCGAAACCTGGAAGTAACCCGTTCCGGTACTTCCGGCATAGCTGTCAACTTTTCCCTTTTCTCGCGAGGAATCCTATTCGGAATAAAGGAATTTCCCTTAAAAAAAGGGAAACGTTGACAGCTATGACTTCCGGGTTTCAGCGGGTCCATAACCCGAAAAAACGCGACCTGAAGCGTCCTTAACCCAAGGTATGACTGTGCTGCAGTGAAGGCAAAGGGAGAGGGTATCCCCTTTGCATGAAGATGCTCTGTCTGGAGTTCATTTCCCAACATCCCCAAGGAGGGAATGGGAAGCTCCCTGACCAGCTGCTGCCAGTCAGTGTAGACAAAACTGAACTGGGTGGACGAGTGGTCCGTTATAAGGCAGCTTCCAGTGTTCCTAAGCTGAAACCCAGCGCTGTCCACAAAGACCTCCTTTGGATTGGCAGCCTCGTCTTGCTGGGTGCAGGAATAGCTCGGTCGGCAGAGCACAAGACTCTCAATCCCGCATTGGACAAAAGATTCCCGCATTGTACGGGGTTGGACTAGATGACCCTCGGCTCCCTCTTCCAAGTCTATGGTTCTATCAGATCTTGAAGGCAAGCCCCAATTGCTAACTGCACGCCTGAGATCCAGAGGGAAGGTTGACCACAAGGGCAGCAGCTCAATAGCGGCCCCTGCAGCTGGAGGAGGAATGAAGGAAGAGAAACCGCCACCATCTGCCCAGATGAGAACGGGCTCTTGTGCCCAGCATTCATGGCTGGCTAATGCACCACACTAGTATATAAAGGGTTTGCCACAATCAAGTCGTTTCCCGGTACTTCCCTCCCAGCCTTGGCACCCACAAAAGCTCACAGAGGGCAGAAGAGGCGGGCGGTTGGTTCAAAAATCTGCATCAACTTCCCCATCAATTTCCACATTCTCAATTTACCGCTTCTTTCTCTGCCTTGAGTCGGGGCTCCCTAGTCTCCCGGTTCCTAAACGTATTTTTCGCTCCATAGGGCGCACCTAGTTTTTTTTTTTTGGGGGGGGGAGAATAAAGGATTTTTGTCTCGGATTCTGCCAGTCATTTCCGCCAGTTCCATGTAATCCATCACCTTCATCTACCATTCTTCCCGGGTGGGTAGATCTTGTGTCTTCCAGTACTTTGCGAGGAGTATTCTTGCTGTTGCTGTAGCATACATAAAAAAGGTTCTATCCTTCTTTAACCGACCATGCCCAGGAGAAAGGCCTCTGGTTTCTTCAGAAAGGTATATTTAAATACCTTTTCCATTTCATTATAGATCATCTCCCAGAAAGCCTTAATCCTTGGGCATGTCCACCAAAGGTGAAAGAATGTACCTTCCAGGCAGCTCTGTTCTCAGAGATGCTGGAAGGTTTTGTGGCGTACGCCAGCTCAGAGGCTTCCCACCCAGAAGTGCAAGGCGAGAGAGGTTGCCAATCGCGAACTGGACAAGGCCCAGCACAAGGAAGAACGTTTGAGAGAAACATGCAGAGCTCAGGGGCAGGTCACACACTTGGCATGTTGAACATCCCTGAAGAGAAGCAGCCAAGAATAAAAACATCCACGGAAAGTCTAAGAGCCTTCAGGGGAAGGAAGCCTGAGTGTCAGCCAATTGCCCATCATATCCAACGTCCCTTGAAAAACCGGGTGTTAATAGGAATCAGGACTCGAACCGTGGATTTTAGACACACATCCTTGAGCATGTACAAAATGCCTTCTGTGCAGATGACTCTCTTAACACAGGCAGTCAAGCAGTTTCGCAATGCAGGCTAAGCACACAAGACGGACTGGTTCTAACCCAACAACTCTTACCAGGCTTTGCAGATTAAACGGTTTATATAAATACCTTTGATATATACGTCATCAAAGTTGGAAGGGAGCCCCCCCAAGGTCATCTAGTCCAACCCGCGGGAATAGGTAGCTGACCAAACCTTGGCGTTACCAGCAGCACGCTCTACCCAACACGGCTCAGAAACACAAGCTGAAAAATCAACCGGATGCCAAAGACATGAGAGGGGTTATTTCCCAGGCAAGGGTCCTTTGGGACTCCTTGCAACATCCCGACGCAGCCGGGTCGCTTGGGAGGGAGTGGAGAGCAGGCTGAGACAGGTGGCTTCAGCGTTGCTGCCGAAAAGCGGACTTCGGCGGAGGTTTTTACCTGGCTGGGCACGGCCGGGAGGTTTGGCAAACCCGCTGAGGACTCCATCGCCAGCTGGAGGAGGGAGGAGGGACAGCTAGGAAAATAAGAGCAGCCGAAAATCCATGCAGGCAGCAGGTTTCAGGACGGTGCAAGCTCTCAGAGGTCAGATGGCGAAGGAGGTTGAGAGAGCGACGAAAACAAGAAAGCAGCTTTGACAGAGCAACACTTCTTGTGTAAAAGGAAACGTCAAGTCACTATAACCGACAAGACTTCCTTTCCGCGCTGCAAACGAACCACCGCAAAAAGAAACACACACACACCACAACCTTGTCTCTTGAGAAAAAGAAACCGTGCCAAACAGAAAAAAGTCTCCTCCGCTCACACAATTTCTGGTAGCTAAATACACACACAAACGCACACATGTGCACTCCCAAAAATTTACACTCGCAGGTTGGTTCGCACATTGCTTTATTGCGGATGTGAGTTGCATGCAGGGACCAAGCTGGTTTTGAGAATTCGATTCCCTGGGTCTATCGACAGGTGGGACCAAGGAAGTGTTTGCACATCTGAGCTGGAGATCAGTGCACTGTTTAGGAATCGTAGGTACTGAGATCCCAAAGGAGCAGAAAAGACTTTTTAATGTACATGACGACAGCCGCACGCATGCTACTAGCCCAGAGAGGGAAAGAAGATAAAGTCCCTACTAAACGGCAAACTAGGCTGGTTGGACTGTGCCAAAATGGCAAAACTGACCCTAAAGCTCAGGAACCAAGAAGACCAGAACTTTAATAAAGAATGGGGGAAATTTACAATTTACTTGTAAGAAGATGAAAACATTAGCAGGATTGCAGTAACACTTGTAACATGGAAAATAAGATGGATAAAAATGGAGAGATACAAAACTTGGATGGTGAAATAATATGCAGTTGAAAGGGTTGATAATAGGACCACTTTTTCTGGGATTTGATGAGTGAGAAGGACAGGGTAGTCTTTATCAAATGCGCCACAGGGGAGCAAAAATCCGCCCAGCGCCCCCAAATCGTTGAGTCTGAGAAGCGCCACCGTTGTCTATGACAAGCATCGCCTCTGGCACGGTGCGTCTTTGGTAAATAAACGCACAAAGTTGATAGATTTCAGTAATACCTAGGTATATATGTACAGTGGTACCTCAGGTTGCATACGGTTCAGGTTACAGACTCCGCTAACCCAGAAATAGTACCTCAGGTTAAGAACTTTGCTTTAGGATGAGAACAGAAATTGTGCTCCGGCGGCGTGGCGGCAGCAGGAGGCCCCCATTAGCTAAAGTGGTACCTCTGGTTAAAAACAGTTTCAGGTTAAGAACGGACCTCCGGAACGAATTAAGTACTTAACCCGAGGTACCACTGTATTTTGTTTGTCTAGTTTGATCAAAATGATTTATTATTAGATCGTAAAAGCCTCCCCAGAGCAGCAGCCCAAAGGCCCGTCAAAAGGAAATAACTGAAATCCTCTCTGAGGATGTTTTGCAATTCCCCTTCTCCCTCAATTCCCTGCCCTCTTGCAAGAAATTGGGCAAGAGATTGGGCAAGCAGTGATTAAACAACCTCGCTCACAAGGGGAAGGAGGGGAGCAGCCAGGTCGCAGCTTGCCTGCACCTTGCAAGAGGAAATTCACATATAAACACACACCCTTTTTTCCCCTTTTACAATGTCAACCTCCAAGCAGGTGGGAAGGATGAGGGGGAAGACGAAAGCACAGCGCTTTCATATTTGATACAAGAGACACCCAGCCCTTTCGTCGTGCAAACAGCCTCCCCAAAACCTTTAAAACCCTCAACAGCCTCGGCCCAGTATATCTGAAGAAGCATCTCCACCCCCATCGTTCAGCCCAGACACTGAGGTCCAGCGCCGAGGGCCTTCTGGTGGTTCCCTCATTGCGAGAAGCAAAGCTACAGGGATCCAGGCAGAGGGCCTTCTCGGTGGTGGCGCCCGCCCTGTGGAACGCCCTCTCATCAGATGTCAAGGAGATAAATAACTTTTAGAAGACATCTGAAGGCAGCCCTGTTTAGGGAAGCTTTTAATGTTTGATGTATTTTAATATTTTGTTGGAAGCCGCTCAGAGTGGCTGGGGAAGCCCAGCCAGATGGGCGGGGTATTATTATTATTATTATTATTATTATTAATAATAATGTCATCCATTGTATGAGAATTTGTTTCGTGGCAGCGTTAGAAACTGCCAGAAAGGTTCCCAGAGGGTCTGACCTAAGATCAGCAGAAAAAGCAAGCCTTTACTCCTCAGACGTATAATCGAAAAGAGGTGACACAAAAGGAAAAGGAGGAGGAGGAGGAGGGAAGAGGAAAACTAGCAATTGCTAATTATGTGAATGATGCAGTTAGATATATAAGCTCCTTAAATGGCTCCTTAAACCAAGCTTACAGCTTAAACGGAATGTCTAGTTCAGGGATTTAAAAAGCAATCATTTCCTAAATTGTGTCTCTTCGTTTCCCAATTTGATCCTTTTACATCGTTTTGCATGTACTGTGTTATTTCATGCATTGTGACTTGCAGTTATTTTTATTGACAACAGTTTCGTAATTACGTACTTGTTGCAATTGTGAAGGGTGAATTTACATTTAATTATTATCTGGCGTTTTGAGAGTTTACTGAACATCGCTTCATTTGACAGAAGTCGTTCCCTTTTCAAAACTATGTTTTGTTATAACTTTCTGTATCGGATCAGATTATTATAAGCTACAAGTTCTCTGTTGTATGTTTTGCCGCTGTGAACTGCCTTGCTTAGAGCAATATTGAAAAGCAGTATACAAACTGAAAGTGAAATGAAATTTTGGGACAAGCCAGCTTTAAAGTTTCATTTTTCAAAGGGCAGATTGACTGTGACTGATCATCAGTTAAACATCTGGCTAGTTCAGATTTGATACAAGAGACACACAGCCTTTTCGCCGTGCAAACAACACTGGTGGCGCTGTGGGTTAAACCACAGAGCCTAGGACTTGCCAATCAGAAGGTCGGCGGTTCGAATCCCCACGATGGGGTGAGCTCCCGTTGCTCGGTCCCTGCTCCTGCCAACCTAGCAGTTCGAAAGCACGTCAAAGTACAAGTAGATAAATAGGTACCACTCCGGCGGGAAGGTAAACGGCGTTTCCGTGCGCTGCTCTGGTTGGCCAGAAGCGGCCTAGTCATGCTGGCCACATGACCCGGAAGCTGTACGCTGGCCCCCTCGGCCAGTAAAGCGAGATGAGCGCCGCAACCCCAGAGTTGGCCACAACTGGACCTAATGGTCAGGGGTCCATTTACCATTTACTAGTTCAGATTGCTAACTTGAGCTTGGTTTAGAACTTCGAGAACCGAAAGACAAAAAGTCTCTTAATCCAGGGACAGGTCACTTATCTCCTGGGCTATTCCGACCTCTTTTTCTTAATGGCAACACAGGCCATTCATAACGTAGGGATATTTTGCAGGGCAGCTAAGCAAAGACAAGCTATAATTAACTATAACGTTGTTAGCTGCAGGGTGTCCCTTTCCAACCCTGCAATTCTGATTCTCTTACCCCGGTTCAGCTTTAAAAGGTGCGCTAAGGATATGGAACTGGAAGGTGGGGGACTTTATTCGGCCCTCCCTCCGAAGAGGAAGAGAAAGTCCCCCATGGGCTTGGCAAACCAGGATCTGAAAGAACCAGCGGTCCTTTCAATTCTTCCAGCGAAAACGCTCTCCCCACCGCTTCCTCCGTCCAAAAACAAAAGACGCAGGTTCCTGCTTTCGGTAGCTCTCAGACGCCTCGGCGGCTGCCTCTAGATAATACGCAAATGTCTTGTACCGCCGGGCTGGCCTTACAGAGCGGAAGGACATGAATCAGAGCAGGTGAAAGGAGCGATGCAAACCTCACCCGTACGGTGGTCCAGCACTTCTCGAACTGTGTTGTGTTGTGTTGTGTGTGAGAGCACTGGAACACCTAGAAGGGGGTGGGACAAGATCCTAAGGGGCCATGTGTAAGTTTCCAGCCAGGTTTCTAGCAGAGAATAAAACTCACATTCCCTAGATATGTGCATCAGAAACTGAGATTGTTGTTGTTTAGCTTCAGGATCCGTCCTTCCAGTGAGCACTCAGGGCTGATTTCCTTCAGAATGGAGAGGTTTGATCTTCTTGCAGTCCATGGGACTCTCAAGAGTCTCCTCCAGCACCATAATTCAAAAGCATCCATTCTTCGGCCTTCTTTATGGTCCAGCTCTCACTTCCATACATCACTACTGGGGAAACCATAGCTTTTACTATATGGACCTTTGTTGGCAAGGTGATGTCTCTGCTTTTTAAGATGCTGTCTAGGTTTGTCATTGCTTTTCTCCCAAGAAGCAGGTGCCTTTTAATTTCGTGGCTGCTGTCACCATCTGCAGTGATCATGGAGCCCAAGAAAGTAAAATCTCTCACTGCCTCCATTTCCTCCCCTTCTATTTGCCAGGAGGTGATGGGACCAGTGGCCATGATCTTCGTTTTTTTGATGTTGAGCTTCAATCCATATTTTGTGCTCTCCTCTTTTACCCTCATTAAAAGGTTCTTTAATTCCTCCTCAGTTTCTGCCAATAAGATAAGCTAATTGCCAAATGGCACCTTAAACCTAAGTTGCGGTCGCCAAAACAGAACGTCTAGGCGCCATTTCCCCCCTTTGAAATGGCATTTACATGACATGACATTACATGACAGGTTGCGTTTTTTCGGGTTACGGACGCACCGAAACCTGGAAGCATTGGAACGGGTTACTTCTGGGTTTCGGCAAATCGCGCATGTGCAGAAGCTCTAGATTGCACTTTGCACATGCGCAGAAGCGCTGAATCACAACCCGTGCATGCGCAGACGCGGCGCTGTAGGTTGCGAACATGCCTCCTGCACGGATCACGTTCGCAACCCGAGCGTCCACTGTATTGCTATTACAGTCGTACCTTGGTTGTCGAACACCCTGGAACTCGGACATTTTGGCTCCCAAACGCCGCAAACCTGGAAACGATTGTTCCAGTTTGCGAAGAACGTTCTTTTGGAACCCGGACGTCCGACAGGGCTTCCGCAGCTTCTGATTGGTCTGTAGGAGCTTCCTGCAGCCATCAGAAGCCGCAATTTAGTTTCCGAACGTTTCTTCATTGTAGTATAGATAGCATCAAGATAAATTATAATAATATTATAATAATTTTTTATTTATATCCCGCCCATCTGGCTGGGTTTCCCCAGCCACTCTGGGTGGCTTCAAACAAAAAATTAAAATACAATAGTCTGTTAAACATTAAAAGCTTCCCTAAACAGGGCTGCCTTCAGATGTCTTCTAAAAGTCAGGTAGTTGTTTATTTCCTTGACATCTGATGGAACGGCGTTCCACAGGGCGGGTGCCACTACCGAGAAGGCCCTCTGCCTGGTCCCCTGTAACCTCACTTCTCGAAGGGAGGGAACCGCCAGAAGGCCCTCGGCGCTGGACCTCGGTGTCTGGGCAGAGCGATGGGGGTGGAGACGCTTCTTCAGGTCTACTAGGCCTTTGAAGCCGTTTAGGGCTTGAAAGGTCCGCACCAACACTTTGAATTGTTTTCGGAAACATACAGGGAGCCAGTGCCTGCCTCGGCTGCAGTGTGCGAACATTTTGGCTGTGGTTACTAATCCCAGCCTGGCACCCGCAGGAAAGGGAACTGAGAACAGATACTTCTGAGCCCCTCCTAAAACCGCACACAGAGAAGTGGAACCAGGCTGAAGAAGCACCTATTCTTCACTTGGGCTTCTCACCCACCTGATGCTCAGTGTTAGAAATTAGCCAGGAGCCAGGCGTGTTTTGCGACTGGCACTGGTCCAATTGCGACCGTGTAGAGATCTCTGGGCGCCAGATTGCCGACTGACATCTCCATCTGGCTGGCCCCTCCAGCTTTCGTAAGCAGGTCAGCAGAATAGCTCATTTATTGCAATTATATCCCACCCTTTTCTCCAAGGCAGGGGTCAGCAAACTTTTTCAGCCGGTCCACCGTCCCTCAGACCTTGTGGGGGGCTGGACTATGTTTTGAAAAAAATAAATGAAGGAATTCCTATGCCCCACAAATAACCCAGAAGTGCATTTTAAATAAAAGGACACATTCTACTCATGTAAAAAGACGTTGGTTCCTGGACCATCCACGGGCCGCACTGAGAAGGCGATTGGGCCGGATCCAGCCTCCGGGCCTTAGTTGGCCGGCCCATGGTTTTGTTTCATATTTTGTGTTCTTACTTTGCAATTTTATGTTGTGAACGCCCTGTGATCTTCAGATGAAGGGCGGTATACAAATTAAATACTACTACTACAACAACGAGGGGCGCGGGTAGTGCTGTGGGTTAAACCACAGAGCCTAGGGCTTGCCGATCAGAAGGTTGGCGGTTTGAATCCCCGTGATGGGGTGAGCTCCCATTGCTCAGTCCCTGCTCCTGCCAACCTAGCAGTTCGAAAGCACATCAAAGTGCAAGTAGATAAATAGGTACCGCTTCGGCAGGAAGGTAAACGGCGTTTTCGTGCACTGCTCTGGTTCTCCAGAAGCGGCTTAGTCAATTCTGCCCACATGACCCAGAAGCTGTACGCCAGTTCCCTCGGCGAATAAAGCGAGATGAGCGCCGCAACCCCAGAGTCGGTCATGACTGGACCTAATGGTCTGGGGTCCCTTTACCTTTACCTTACTACAACAAAATAATAATAATATTAATAATAAATGATAATGATAATAATAATGATAATGATGATAATAATAATAATAGCTTCAATAAGCATCCCTCCCTGCCCTATCTGTAGAAGCCAGGAGTCGAACCACAGACCTTCTGCACACAAAACAGGTGCCCAACCTACTGATCTACAGGCCTGCCTTCCCCTTGCGAGAGTAGAAACTGAATTCACGCAACTGCACGAAGGAAAGACATTAGATTTCTTTACGTGAAGCTGCCTTAACTTCAGTTTGGATTCGAAACACCCGCAGCAAATGTGCAGCATCTGAGAAACGCACTCCCCCAGGAGGACAATCAGGACGGGCGATCCCAAATTCTTTCCTAATAAAGAGGCTCTATCCTGGTTCATTCATCTGATTCATACGCTCTCCTTTAGCCAAAGACCTCGGGCCGGTGTGCAGCATTAATGACGTAATTTACGCAGCATAACGGTAGAAGCCATCGGACCTGTGCCAGTCGCAAAATGCGCCAGGGGAATTTTAAACACTGGTTGAACTCCAGTTCCTGAATCTGACCCATCCAGCATGGCCAAGGTGCTGATGGAAGTCCAAAGGCATTTGAAGTCCCCCATTCCCGGTTTAACAGTTGTCCAGGGGTGACATCGGGGAGGGCGAGGAACTGAGGTCCCCAAAATTTTCAAGGAGTCGGCCAGGTACCCTCAATATTCTGCGGCAGAGGCCCCTTTGGGTCTTCCCGTGGCCACGACAGGCCCTGCTGGGCCTCATCCTGCTACAAGGTGTCACACACACATGCCGGCAACCCCCTCCAATAAAATGTTGGGCGCCAAAACCTGCATTATGAGACGGAGGCATTGCCGTCCGGTAGCAAAAAAATTCTAGTGCTTTGCTTTTAATGACATATGTTAAACATTTTCAACTGGTCCCATCACCTCCTGGCAAATAGAAGGGCAAGAAATGGAGGCAGTGAGAGATTTTACTTTCTTGGGCTCCATGATCACTGCAGATGGTGACAGCAGCCACGAAATTAAAAGACGCCTGCTTCTTGGGAGAAAAGCAATGACAAACTTAGACAGCATCTTAAAAAGCAGAGACATCACCTTGCCGACAAAGGTCCGTATAGTTAAAGCCATGGTTTTCCCAGTAGTGATGTATGGAAGTGAGAGCTGGACCATAAAGAAGGTTGACCGCCGAAAAATGGATGCTTTTGAATTCTGGTGCTGGAGGAGACTCTTGAGAGTCCCATGGACTGCAAGAAGATCCAACCGATCCATTCTGAAGGAAATCAGCCCTGAGTGCTCACTGGAAGGACAGATCCTGAAGCTGAGGCTCCAAGACTTTGGCCACCTCATGAGAAGAGAAGACTCCCTGGCAAAGACCCTGATGTTGGGAAAGATGGAGGGCACAAGGAGAAGGGGACGACAGAGGACGAGATGGTGGGACAGTGTTCTCGAAGCTACCAGCATGAGTTTGACCAAACTGCGGGAGGCAGTGGAAGACAGGAGGGCCTGGCGTGCTCTGGTCCAGGGGGTCACGAAGAGTCGGACATGACTAAATGACTAAACAACAACAACAAACATTTTCAATCTAGGAAATACAACAACAACCAAAACAGCCATAAAGGCATCCCGCTAGGAAATGCAGGAGAGGAATACAGAAAATACAGGGGAACAAAAGAACGAACAAGAGAGAAGTAGTACAGTTAACAACATAGACCCAAAAAACGAAAAAGCTTCTCGACAATTCCTTTGAAGGGTGAAGTCCTGATTGGCAACGGTTCTCAACCTGTGGGTCCCCAGATGTTGTTGGACTACAACTCCCATCTTCCCTGACCACTGGCCATGCAGGCTAGGAATGATGGGAGTTGTAGTCCAACAACATCTGGGGACCCACAGGTTGAGAAACACTGGTTAGGAGCTGTTAGGGCTCCAACCAGCATGCGGACATCCCAGCCCTGTGATTGGCTGGGAGACCTTATATAAGCCCTGGGAGAGCTTCGTAGGCAGAGCGCGAGACTCTTAATCTCAAGGTTGTGGGTTCGAGTCCCGCTTTGGGCCAAAGTTTCCTGCAATGCAGTCGGTTGGACTAGATGAACCACAAGGCCATCTCTACGGTTCTATGAAACCTTCCATGGGAACCCCACCTGCGGTCTTAGAAATTGTGCCACCTCTCTGCAGTTTGGCACCCTATACAGTGGTACCTTGGGTTAAGTACTTGATTCGTTCCGGAGGTCCGTACTTAACCTGGAACTGTTCTTAACCTGAAGCACCACTTTAGCTAATGGGGCTTCCTGCTGCTGCCGTGCCGCCAGAGCACAATTTCTGTTCTCATCCTGAACCAAAGTTCTTAACCTGAAGCACTATTTCTGGGTTGGCGGAGTCTGTAACCTGAAGCGTCTGTAACCTGAAGCGTATGTAATCCGAGGTACCACTGTACCTCCATTCAGGTGGGTGCCATTGCCATTCTCAGAGAACAACAGATAAGTTAATGGACAGCTCCATCCTCTCTTTTTCTAGAAAAACAGAACTGCTTCCATCCTCTTTTTTACCAGCTTCCGTCACAGGATTTCACCACAGATACAGACCACAGCCTCCAAACAGTTGCCTCTTATCCGATGAATCCACAAAACTTAGCCTCGATTTCATTAGGATCATCTGCCTGAGAGCATCCTCGCCCTAACCCAAATCAAACATCTGGCCCCCACCCGAGAAACGCAGGGGGAAATTTGGCCCAGAAAGTCCAGGCTGCTCCTTACCGCGCGCCCCGGATCCAGGCCGCCCGAGTCCATCCTCTCATCCCTGGCCCCAGCCGCTCGGAAGAGGCCACTTTAACCGGCTCATCTCCTCTCTCCCTTCCCAGGAGACGGGGTGTGGTTTAGGGCCGCGCCGCGAACGGGCCGAGCATGCGCAGCCCTCAGAAATGCATGCTCAGGCACAGCCACATGGCCAGGCCCCAATTACACCTGTGGGATTTTTGGAGAGGTGCCCGAACCCCAGCGATACGCCCTTCGCCCCCAGCCTTAAGCTCTCGGAGCAAGCAAAAAGGGAAGGCGATTGAAACCGGCGTGAAATGCGTAAAATGCCTTCCTCTAAGGTCTAGGGCGCAAGCCTTCCTGCCCTGACAAGTCCTAGCAGGGAACAGGGAGGGCAGGAGGGTGAACACCCCCCTCCGTCATCAAGCAACACACATGCCTTCTTGCATTTCCTGCTCTCACAGTAGCAGCTGATCGACATAACCATCTCCCTTCCCTTGCAAAGCCTGTTTGGCTGCTCCCGGGCCAGGGAGATTTATTAACCTGATTTAATATTCTGGCAAGAGGGAAAGAGAGAGGATTGGCTCTAGGAAAGGCCACGTTTTTTGGCTTTTTAAGGGAGGGGTAGACGCCACACCGCAGCCGAATCTAACAAATATCTCCACGTTCTTCTCTCTGCGATTCCGCCTCCTAATATTATCACTACTGTGCCCACACTTAGGCTCGGAGTTTGCGTTTGTGAATACATTATTCATACAACCAGGGTTAGGAACTCAGATATACAGTGGTACCTCTGGTTGCGAATGGGATCCGTTCCGGAGGCACGTTCACAACATGAAAAGAACGCAACCGGCAGCGGCATGTCTGCGCATGCGCGGATTGCGATTTGCCGCTTCTGCACATGCGCGTGACATCATTTTGTGCGTCTGCGCATGCACGAGTGGCGAAACCCGGAAGTAACCCTTTCCGGTACTTCTGGGTCGCCGCGGGACGTAACCTGAAAGAACCAGGCAGAGGGCCTTCTCGGTGGTGGCGCCTGCCCTGTGGAACACCCTCCCTTCAAATGTGAAGGAAATAAGCAGCCATCACCTCAGAGCCATAGGCACATTTGGCCCTCAGGAATTGAACTTACAGCTCTCCCCAAGTTGCTGGGTGCCTCTTGGAAACCTGAGACTGAGCAAAAGCTTTCTGCCACCCGATTATGAAGTACAGTCGTAGCTCGGAAGCCGAACGGAACCCGTTCTGGAAGCTTGTCCGACTTCCAAAATGTTCGGAAGACAAAGCGCGTCTTCAGTTATTCGGAAGCCCTGTCGGATGTTCAGGTTCTGAAAATCGTTCGAAAACCCGGAACGCTCACTTCCGGGTTTCGATTATTGGGGAACCGATCTGTTCAGGAGCCAAAGTTTTTGAGATCCTTTGTTGGTACAGTGGTACCTCGGGTTACATACGCTTCAGGTTACAGACTCCGCTAACCCAGAAAGAGTACCTCAGGTTAAGAACTTTGTTTCAGGATGAGAACAGAAATCGCACGGCGATGCCACAACGGCAGCAGGAGGCCCCATTAGCTAAAGTGGTGCTTCAGGTTAAGAACAGTTTCAGGTTAAGAACGGACGTCCGGAACGAATTAAGTACTTAACCCGAGGTATCTTCATGAACTTACCTAAAAAGATAAAGAAAACAAAAGACTGAGCTGAGCATTGAAAAATCCATTGAAACCAGACACTATAAGTTCATCTTAGGTTGGGTAGTTCGCAAGTCTCTGTGGGCTTTGCACAAGGTTTTGTATTTTTCTCAGAAGATTGATAAAGAACGGCAAATGAAACGGCAAAGAGCAGCCCAAGGGCTAGACATGTGTGTCTCCTGAACTCGCTGCACCTCCTTGGTGCAAATCGAGGGCAGACGAGCCGGCTGAGAGCTTTTGAATCGGCAACCCTTACTCCCCGTCGCTCCTCAATCTTCTGAGCATCCTGCTCCTTTGCCTCAGGAGGAAATTGATTTTTGTGGCTGTCGCAAAACGTGCCTTCTCCTTCGCGCCTGCTGTTACCCAGACTCTCCTCCTCGAGAGGGGTCTAGGGGAGAACAATTTAATCTGTTTCTGAGATGAAAGAGATACCTGCCTTCCCCGCTGAGGAAAGGGCCGGGATACTGGGCAGAGACAAGGCGCAAGGTTATCTCTCAGCTGTGGATTCTTGGACATAGAAGGGATTCATCTCTGGTGCAGAGAAAAACAGATTAAATTGTTCTCCCTCTGGGGCTGACGCCAATGTCACGTCTGTGCCTTTTTAAAATCTGCCAATCGTACAGCAAAGGTGTTAGTCAATTGCTTCCATCAGTACTTATTAATGTCTTGGATCTGGTACAGATGAAGAGCTTGCTGCCATCATGATGATTATTATTGTTATTTAAAAGTTACAAACTGTTAACGGAGAAATCTGAGGGCTCCCTTGGACAAAAAACAAGGACACCAGCCAGGAATACCAGAGCGAAACAGCAGCCAGTAGGGTTTGGTCTTTATTGAAGACTGTGGCGACAGGATTCCCACCTGCCACAAGGTGGAACAAGATGGAAGCCCAGAACAAAAGAGAACCCAAACTTTTATTAACTGCTAATCTCCATGTTCATGGGGCACGGGTGGCGCTGTGGGTTCAACCACAGAGCCTAGGACTTGCTGATCAGAAGGTCAGCAGTTCGAAACCCCGTGACAGGATGAGCTCCCGTTGCTCGGTCCCTGCTCCTGCCAACCTAGCAGTACGAAAGCACGTCAAAGTGCAAGTAGATAAATAGGTACCACTCTGGCGGGAAGGTAAACGGCGTTTCCGTGCGCTGCTCTGGTTCGCCAGAAGCGGCTTAGTCCTGCTGGCCACATGACCCGGAAGCTGTACGCCGGCTCCCTCGGCCAGTAAAGTGAGATGAGCGCCACAACCCCAGAGTACTTAACCCGAGGTACCACTCTAGCGTGGTGACTGAAATTTGACAACGGAGAGCCTGCAACTTGCTGAAATTCTCAGGAGCTGTGCAACTCTTAAAAGGAGAGTTACACTTTGCAAGATGCAGCTGGGTATCACTAGGCCGACGCAACAACCTGCTCATCTGTTACCTGCCGCTTCCATGCTCTATAACCCCTTGCAATTTGCCTGCATTAGGAATAGACACCCCTCATAAACAAACAAGCACATTTCCTTTACATCTGCTGCGCATTAAAACTGATCTGCCCAGCAACCAAGAAGCCTTTTGCCTGGACCGGAACGGTGAGCAAAGTTATCCATTAAAGAAGCACTGTAGCAGAAAGTGAGCCTCTTGCTATACCGTATTTTTTGCTCTATAAGACTCACTTTTTCCCTCCTAAAAAGTAAGGGGAAATGTGTGTGCATCTTCTGGAGCAAATGCAGGCTGCACAGCTATCACAGAAGCCAGAACAGCAAGAGGGATCGCTAGTTTCGCTGTGCAGCCTTGTTGTTCTGGCTTCTGAGATTCAGAATATTTTTTTTCTTGTTTCCCTCCTCCAAAAACTAGGTGCGTCTTATGGCATGGTGCATCTTATAGAGCGAAAAATATGGTATGTTCTTTGGCAAGATCTTAAAAAGTATACCCCCCTTCTTGGACATAATGATAAACTTTGCTGTAAACAAACAGGTTCTATTGGCTAGAACGACCTATGCAGGAAATATTCTTATTTAGGAAATACATACAGCAGGACATGAGAAACCATTTTTAGAAAAGGGAAAACCCAATGAATTTGGCCTTTTTTTCCTTGACAATGCAAAGGATAGCTCAAAAACGATTGACTTTTTGAGAAAAAACAAAATAAAAAAAATCCTTCCAGTAGCACCTTAAAGACCAACTATGTTAGTTCTTGGTATGAGCTTTCGTGTGCATGCACACTTCTTCAGATACCATATCAGCATAGAATACCGCTGGTTTTGAAAGTTCACTTGCAATATTTCGGTGATGTTCACAACAGCCCTGTAAGGTAGGTGAGAATGCCAGGATGGAGGTCTGCCAAGCTTGCATGCCAAGCATACAGCTACAGTAGTACCTCATGTTACGTTTGCTTCAGGTTGAGCGTTTTCAAGTTGCGTCCTGCGGCGACCCGGAAGTACTGGAAAGGCTTACTTCCGGGTTTCACCTATCTCGCATGCGCACAAAATGTTGTCACGCGCATGCGCAGAAGCAGCGAATCGCGACCTGCGCACGTGCAGACGCTGGGAACGTTCCTTTCAGCTAGCGAATGGGCCTCCGGAACAGATCCCGTTCGCAACCAGAGGTACCACTGTACAGTGGTAGCTTGGTTCTCAAACGCAATCCGTTCCGGGAGCCTGTTCCAAAACCAAAGCGTTCCAAAACCAAGGTGCACTTTCCCATAGAAAGCAATGCAAAACAGATTAATCCGTTCCAGACTTTTAAAAACAACCCCTAAAACAGCAATTTGACATGGATTTTAACGAGACCACTGATCCATAAAATGAAAACGATAAACAATGTACTGCGTGTACAACCAATCCATCAGTAGCTGAACTGGGTTCCACACAGTCACAGAAAGAATACCAAAAAGAGCCGCAAACACAAAAATGCAAAATAAATAGCAAAAACAGAGAGACCTCAGTGTAACTCTCAAAACAGAAGTGTGGCACTCAAAACAGAGCACGTTCGGCTTCCAAAAAAAGTTTGCTAACTGGAACACTTACTTCCAGGTTTGCGGAGTTTGCTTCCAATTTGCCTGAGTACCATGGTACCACTGTATCTGGAAGAGAGTTGTGGGCAAATTACATTCGCCAGGAGCAATGTCTCAATGCCTTCCACATGCACCGTGTTCGGAAGATTTCGGGCATCACACGGCAGGACAGAGTCTCAATAATAATATAATAATAATTTATTATTTATACCCCTGGGCTTCCCCAGCCACTCTGGGAGGCTTCCAAAGAAATATTAAAATACAGTAATACGTCAAACATTAAAAGCTTTCCTAAAGAGGGCTGCTTTCAGATGTCTTCTAAAAGTCTGGTAGCTGTTGTTCTCTTTGACATCTGGTGGGAGGGCATTCCACAGGGCGGGCGCCACCGCCGAAAGGGCTCTCTGCCTGGTTCCCTGTAACTTGGCTTCTTGCAGTGAGGGAACCGTCAGAAGGCCCTCGGAGCTGGACCTCAGTGTCCGGGCTGAACGATGGGGGTGGAGACGCTCCTTCAGGTATACTGGGCCGAGGCCGTTTAGGGCTTTCCAGGTCAGCACCAACACTTTGAATTGTGCTCGGAAACGTTCTGGGAGCCAATGTAGGTCTTTCAAGACCGGTGTTATGTGGTCTTGGTGGCCGCTCCCAGTCACCAGTCTAGCTGCCATATTCTGGATTAGTTGTAGTTTCCGGGTCACCTTCAAAGGCAGCTCCACATAGAGCACATTGAGGTAGTCCAAGCGGGAGATAACCAGAGCATGCACCACTCTGGCGAGACAGTCTGCGGGCAAGAAGGGTCTCAGCCTGCGTACCAGATGGAGCCGGTAAACAGCTGCCCTGGACACAGAACTGACCTGTACCTCCATGGACAGCTGTGTGTCCAAAATGACTCCCAGGCTGCGCACCTGGTCCTTCATGGGCACAGTTACCCCACATTCAGGACCAGGGAGTCCTCCACACCTGCCCGCCTCCTGTCCCCCAAGAACAGTACTTCTGTCTCGTCAGGATTCAACCTCAATCTGTTAGCCACCATCCATCCTCCAACCGCCTTCAGACACTCACACAGGACCTTCGCCGCCTTCACTGGTTTTGATTAAAAAGAGAGGTAGAGCTGGGTATCATCTCAAGCAAAGATGTGCTCCCCCAAGCCCACACTCCCAGCACGTTTGCAGTAAGGTCTCAGCGATGTTTGCGCTGGTCACGCCCATGAAATGGAACGTGGCAGGATTCCTCAAGCGACAGCAGGAGCCATCACTCCCTCCATTGGCAGGCAGTTCCATAGTTCCACTGCTCTTCCTTTTATCAGTCCTAAAAAATTCAATTTCATTGGAGGCAACAGCGAGGCAAGAGACCCTCCAACCTCACAACGTCACAGGCCGCAGAGAGGAACTGCAAAAGTTCCAGAAAGAAAAAATTGGGGTGTGGGGAGGAATAAAGGAAAGCAGGGAACTGATCCCAAGGAGCTCAGCCCTGCCCTTGTTCAATATTGACCCTGGGATTAAGGCACTGTTCATTGTTCCCATCTCCAAAAGGCCCCGACCGCAGAAATGCTCATTTGTACCTGGAAGACGAGAGATAATATGTGTGTTTGTGTTGATTCACACCTGGTGCATGAAAGAAGTGGTTGTTCAGGGTCCCTAAATGGGACCCTGTGGAGGTTAGAGGGGTGGGGAATATCTATTTTTATTTAAACCATAATGGGATGGAAGCAATTCGCAGGGAGGCTGAAATATAAGCAGCACGTCTTATGAGGCTCCCCCATTTGATTTCTGGAAGGAAGAGAAACCAAAAGAATGGCAGGCAGGCATTCAACAGATGTGGCGTACTGCAGTCTTTAAAAAAGTTGCCTCCAGACCGGAAACGACAACAAATCCAAAATGCAGCAGCTAGACTGGGAGCAGCCGCCGAGACCATATAACACCGGTTCTGAAAGACCTACATTGGCTCCCAGTACGTTTCTGAGCACAGTTCAAAGTGTTGGTGCTGACCTTTCAAGCCCTAAACGGCCTCAGTCCAGTCTATCTGAAGGAGCGTCTCCATCCTCATCGTTCAGCTCGGATGCTGAGGTCCAGCTCTGAGGGCCTTCTGGCGGTTCCCTCCCTGCGAGAAGCGAGGTTACAGGGAAGCAGGCAGAGGGCCTTCTCGGTAGTGGCACCCGCCCTGTGGAATGCATTCCCACCAGATGTCAAGGAAATAAGTAACTATCTGACTTTTAGAAGACATCTGAAGGCAGCCCTGTTCAGGGAAGTTTTTTATGTTGGATATTTTATCGTGTTTTTAATATTCTGTTAGGAGCCGCCCAGAGTGACTGGGGAAACCCAGCCAGATGGGCAGGGTATAAATTTATGATGATGATGATGATGATGATAATGATGAAGAAAATAAGCACCAGCACCTCCTCACTCTTTTTGGACAGCCGCAGGTTCACCTGGAGACCCTCTCCAAGGAAGAAGTGATGGCACTAGGTTTTGGGGACCCCTAGGTGAAAATGGGATGCGGGTGGCGCATCTTGGGCTTGCCGATCAGAAGTTCGGCGGTTCGAAACCCTGCGACTGGGTGAGCTCCCGTCGCTCGGTCCCTGCTCCTGCCAACCTAGCAATTCAAAAGCACGGCAACGTGCAAGTAGATAAATAGGTACCACTCTGGCGGGAAGGTAAACAGCGTTTCCGTGTGCTGCTCTGGTTTGCCAGAAGTGGCTTAGTCATGCTGGCCACATGACCCGGAAGCTGTATGCCGGCTCCCTCGGCCAGTAAAGCGAGACGAGCGCTGCAACCCCAGAGTCGGCCACGACTGGACCTAACGGCCAGGGGTCCCTTTACCTTTAGGTGAAAATGACCCCCCCAACACACCTTCTCCTCACAATTGGGGCTACTGCCCCCTTCACTCGCCTCTCCTTGTGGGCAGGGCTTAAACCCGCTTTGATTCTAGGGCCAAACCACTTGACAGTGGCACCCAAGCGGGGTTACGTTTTCTTGCCCAGGGAGGGAGCAGTTTCTGGCAAGTTGGGGGAAGGAACACGGCAAAGCTGGTTCCAGTTTCTGCAGCTCTGAGCAGAGGAAGGAGTGGCGGCTTGCAAAACGAAACCAAAATCTAAAATGTGCCCTGTCTATACTCAAAACCAACCACCAAAATGTGTGCCAACTGAATTCCGCCCTGCTCCAAACTGCGGTGGTGACAGCTCTCTGCATGGCTCCCGTTTAAAAAAAAAAAATGTTTTGATGTGTGGCACTTAAGAGAGTTATTCAGCCAAATCCCTGTCTGCAAGGATCAAAGATGAGGGATTTGGCATTGCTATTAAAACATTTCTTTTTTTTTTCTGCATTGCAGCAGGTTGGGCTAAATGACCCTACATTCCTTTCCTTTTCCTTTTCCTTTTCCTTTTCCTTCCTCTCTTTCTTTCTCCCCTTTCTCTCTTTCTTTTTTAAATGTAATAGGAAAACACTTCGGTCAAGGAGGGGACTGTTCCAAACAAGGTAAAATAGATGGAGCGGTGTGTGACTTTCAGATGTTGGCTTTGTCCATTTTGACAATTACTGGACCGTATTTCCCTTTTCTACCTCTCTTTCAAATCAGAACCAGTGAAGGCGGTGAATGTCCTGTGTCAGTGTCTGGAGGTGGTTGGAGGATGGATGGCGGCTAACAGATTGAGGTTGAATCCAGACAAGATGGAAGTGCTGTTCTTGCAGGATAGGGGGCAGGTGGGTGTGGTGTGGAGGACTCCATGGTCCTGAATGGGGTCACTGTGCCCCTGAAGGACCAGGTGCACAGCCTGAGAGTCATTTTGGACCCACAGCTCTCCATGGAGGCGCAGGTCAATTCTGTGTCCAGGGCAGCTGTCTACCAGCTCCAACTGGTGCGCAGGATGAGACCCTACCTGCCCGCTGTCTGTCTCGCCAGAGTGGTGCATGCTCTGGTTATCTCCCGCTTGGACTACTGCAATGCGCTCTATGTGGGGCTACCTTTGAAGGTGACCCAGAAACTGCAATTAATCCAGAATGTGGCAACTAAACTGGTGTCCTGAGAGATCTGCATTGGCTCCCAGTACATTTCCGAAGCGCAATTCAACGTGTTGGTGCTGATCTTTAATGCCCTAAACGGCCTCAGTCCAGTATATCTGAAGAAGCGTCTCCACCCCCATTGTTCAGCCGGACACTGAGGTCCAGCTCCGAGGGCCTTCTGGCAGTTCCCTCGCTGCCAGAAGCCAAGTTACAGGGAACCAGGCAGAGGGCCTTCTCGGTGGTGGCACCCGCCCTGTGGAACGCCCTCCCACCTGATGTCAGAGAACTACTACCAGACTTTTAGAAGACATCTGAAGGCAGCCCTGTTTAGGGAAGCTTTTAATGTTTAAGAGACTACTGTACTTTAATACTTTGTTGGAAGCTGCCCAGAGCGGCTGGGGAAACCCAGCCAGTTGGGCAGGGTATAAATAATTTTATTATTATTATTATTATTATTATTATTATTATTATTATTATTATTATTATTATTATTACCCACCCCCCACAAAACGCTTCCAAGTTAGTGATACTGGTCATATATTTTACTGGTCACTGCGTATCTATGGAATCGTGTTTTATGCCATTTTAATTGTGTACTGTAATTTCTTGTACACTGCTTTCGGATTATTATTATTATTACTGTTATATTATTATTATTACTGTAATATTTATCTACATCCCGCCCCTCTCCCAGTCCGGGACCCTTACACAGATAAAATAAGAGCAAGCCATAAAATAAAGAAGAGACCCTCATTAAACACGAAAAGAATTGAAACGGTATGAAAAACCCATTAAACACGGACAATAACAATAAAGGCATCCTGGCCCCAGCCCTCTCCTCAAAGGCAGGGGTCATCTAGCCGTCTGTCGTTTAACAACCACCAGCCAAAACGACTCCGCAAGCTGAAACAGGGAGCACAGAGGTCGTGATCCTTCCTTGACCTTTATCCCCAGAATCCGGCCGGGTACTCTAAGGTAGACTGCCTCTAAGCGCAGAGTGTCTAATAGGCTTCGATAGACCTCTCCCTGAACGGATCAGTGCAAATCCCCTTTTGAAGCCAACTAAACCAGTATATCATATCCTGAGATGAGGGTGGGTGGGTTTTACTTATGGGTACTGACTGTCCGGGACATGGGTGGCGCTGTGGGTTAAACTACAGAGCCTAGGACTTGCCGATCAGAAGGTTGGTGGTTCGAATCTCTGCGACGGGGTGAGCTCCCGTTGCTCGGTCCCTGCTCCCGCCCACCTAGCAGTTCAAAAGCACAAAGTGCAAATAGATAAATAGGTACCACTCTGGTGGGAAGGTAAATGGCGTTTCTGTGCGCTGCTCTGGTTGGCCAGAGCTTCAGGTTACAGACGCTTCAGGTTACAGACTCAGCTAACCCAGAAATAGTGCTTCAGGTCAAGAACTTTGCTTCAGGATGAGAACAGAAATCGTGCTCTGGCGGCGCGGCAGCAGCAGGAAGCCCCATTAGCTAAAGTGGTGCTTCAGGTTAAGAACAGTTTCAGGTTAAGAACGGGCCTCCAGAACAAATTAAATACTTAACCAAGAGCTAGGCTATTCTTTCATAGGGACACAGGAAGTTGCCTTTTAGGGGGTCAAAGCAATGGTCCGTCCAGGTCAGGATGACAGGCAGGGTTTCAGGAGAGAGTCTTTCCTACCTATTCAGAAACCACGTGGTTTCTGGACCACCCTCTCCTATCCTTCTACAGGGCCGTCTTTACTCTGGGATGCAAGGGGTGCAGGACACCCAGGCGCTGAATTCTGGGGGATGCCCACCGCTGAAGCCGCCTAGGCCAGGCATAGGAAACTCGGCCCTCCAGATGTTTTGAGACTACAATTCCCATCACCCCTGAATAATAAAGTGAAGGTTCAAATCTAGGTAGGAAATATTGTGGGGTATTAAGAGGAATAGGGACGCGGGTGGCGCTGTGGGTTAAACCACAGAGCCTAGGACTTGCCGATCAGAAGGTCAGCGGTTCGAATCCCCACGACGGGGTGAGCTCCCGTTGCTAAGTCCCAGCTCCTGCCAACCTAGCAGTTCGAAAGCACATCAAAGTGCAAGTAGATAAATAGGTACCACTCTGGCAGGAAGGTAAATGGCGTTTCCGTGCGCTGCTCTGGTTCGCCAGAAGCGGCTTAGTCATGCTGGCCACATGACCCGGAAGCTGTACGCCGGCTCCCTCGGCCAATAAAGCAAGATGAGCGTCGCAACCCCAGAGTCGGCCACGACTGGACCTAATGGTCATGGGTCCCATTATTATTATTATTATTATTATTATTATTATTATTATTAGTTACTGAAGGTAATGGGGCCCTTTATATATCCAGCTGTCCTTTGTCAACAACAAATTGTTGCTGTTTTTTTCTGTTGAATATATGCTGCAGGTATATGGAAATTTATGGACCTCATAGGTATCTAAAGCCATTTGCATATGCAGAATGTAGGCACCCTATATATAGAAATGAGCAAACCCACGATATTTTAGGGAGCAGGCTAGCAGGCAGGGCCCATGACTTATACCACAGGAGACTACACATCACAAAACACTGTTGCTGTATGGAGGTTTTATTTTATTTGTTTTTTATCTTATATTTTGGAAATGCACATCCAGTAGTTTTTTTCCTTTAATTTTTTGGGGGGTCCCCAAGAGAGTGGGGCCCTAAGCTATGGCTTGCTTAGCTCACACGTAAATCCGACACTGTCCGCGGGCCACAAACACTAATAATGAATTCACAGAGGAAACGAAGCAGGCTTTGAAAAGGTTGGGTGACTAATTGTTCCAAGACATCAACTCTGATTAGACGCAAACTCGACACTGAAGGCATAGCAATGAGAGAGAGAGAGAGAGGGAGGGAGGGAGAGAGAGAGAGAGAGAGGGGGGGGGAAGAGAACGCCATTGGCACAAGCACACATTGCAATGTTAGCTACTCTGAGGCAAAATGCAAGTTTTTCACGGAAAAGGTGGGCTCTCTTTCCTTGGGCAGCCATTTGTCAGGGATTCTTCAGCTGAGATTCCTGCGTTGGAAGGGTTGGGCTAGATGACCGCTGAGGGTCCCTTTCAGCTGCGTGATTCTAGGAATTCCTCTTTGCTTGCAGATAAGGCCATCCAAATTTCTCTCTCAGATGCTGCTCATACAGTGGTACCTGCCCGGTACAGTGGTACCTCGGGTTACAGACGCTTCAGGTTACAGACGCTCCAGGTTAAAGACGACTCCGCTAACCCAGAAATAGTACCTCGGGTTAAAAACTTTGCTTCAGGATGAGAACAGAAATTGCACGGCGGTGCCATGGCGGCAGCAGGAGGCCCCATTAGCTAAAGTGGTGCTTCAGGTTAAGAACAGTTTCAGGTTAAGAACGGACCTCCAGAACGAATTAAGTACTTAACCCGAGGTACCACTGTAGATGAAATGTAAGGTCTAAAAGCCCCACCAAGGTGCATAAAAATGCCCTTTAAAAGCACGAAATGTGTGGCTTATTCCCCCCCCCCCCCGGCAACTGCCACATATTTTTATACCATAGTGCTAAGTTTAGGTCTTGTAGCGTTTATTGACATGTGTGAGATTTCTATTGTTTTTCACGGTAATACCAGGGTTTTAGATTGTACACCATGTTAAGATACAATTTTTTAATGAAAATGTTGTACAGAGCTGGGAGGGTCCACCCCTTTTGAATGAAACAAGGGTTAAGACCTTAGATAGAGGGCTTTGTAAAAAAATTCTTTTTTACCTTTTCCCTCTTTGCGTTTTCTTTTTCTTCCTCTTTTTCATTTAGTTTTCTATTGTATTGGATGTTGAAAATTTTCAAAAAAAGAGAGAATCGTTTAAATAAATAACATCCCATCAGGCCTGGCCAGCACATAGAGTGTTCCTCTGAGCATGTGCCGATCACCTTCTCTGAAAATAAAGGTGTTGCTTAAGAGCGGAGGCAATCAAATAACATTTGAGAATGACTTGCTGGGGTTTGGAGTTTTTTTGCTGCTCTCCTTAAAAATTGGTCGTGTTTAAGAGACTCTGCCTCCATCCCTGTTAACCTGTTTTAAGGGAAAGAGTTCCACTGGGCATGCACAAAGTACCTCTGAAACAGAAAAGCACCCAGCTGTTGTTTCTAAACTGATCTTCTATAAAGGAGAGAAATAAAACTGCAGGACCCCAAACGGGCATGATGACACCTGGCCACAAAGGATGGGGAGAAATTTCTGGGCTAATGAAATCCTGAAAAAGTTTGCACAAGGTAAAAAGGTAAAGGACCCCTGGACGGTTAAGTCCAGTCAAAGGCGACTCTGGGGTTGCGGCGCTCATTTCACTTTCAGGCCGAGGGAGCCGGTGTTTGTCCACAGACAGCTTTCTGGGTCCTGTGGCCACATGACTAAACCACTTCTGGCGCAACAGGACACTGTGATGGAAACCAGAGCAGCACACGGAAACGCCGTTTACCTTCCCGCCAGAGTGGTACCTATTTATCTACTTGCACTGGCGTGCTTTCAAACTGCTAGGTTGGCAGGAGCAGGGACCGAGCAACGGGAGCTCACCCTGTTGTGGGGATTCGAACTGCCGACCTTCGGATCGGCAAGCCCAAGAAGCTCGGTGGTTTAGACCACAGCCCTATCCGCGTCCCAGAATAAAATCTTGAAGAGGTTTGCACAGCCAGCACGATCGGGATGCTGGTACCAGGACGGTCAGAGGGCAGGGTGAAACGAGGCTTTATTTCAAAGACCCAGTTTTGGCACACGCACCCCACACACATTTGGTACACACATGGGCTGGGAGCCACAATGGCATCGTTCTTGAGGCTTTAGGTAAAGGTAAAGGAAGCCCTGACTATTAGGTCCAGTCGTGACCAACTCTGGGGTTGCGGCGCTCATCTTGCTTTACTGGCCAAGGGAGCCGGCGTACAGCTTCCGGGTCATGTGGCCAGCATGACTAAGCCGCTTCTGGCAAACCAGAGCAGCACACGGAAACGGCGTTTACTTTCCCACCAGAGCGGTACCTATTTATCTACTTGCACCATGACGTGCTTTCGAACTGCTAGGTTGGCAGGAGCAGGGACCGAGCAACTGGAGCTCACCCTGTCGCGGGGATTCGAACCGCCGACCTTCTGATCAGCAAGTCCTAGGCTCTGTGGTTTAACCCACAGCGCCCTCCGCATCCCGGGTCAAAAATCCTGGCTAGCCCCTCTCCCAAGTTACAGCTCTGCCAAGGGTCCCTATATAATACATCTAACCATCCACTTTGCGGCCTAAGCAACCTCTGTCGGGACTGCAAATTTTCTGGCTCGCAAGCCACTGACCTTGCCACTTGGCCGCTATCTAAGGAACACATTCAACAAAAAATATTTCCTTTTCTGCCTGCTGTTTGCCAGTCAGAGGCTGATTTATTACCTCTCCTCCGCCTCCCTAATTCTAGGGTGGTAAAGTTCAAATTGATCAAACTGACAAGTCGCGGGGGGTGCGTGCAAAAAACGAGCTATATTTTCCTTCTGAGTCACCGGCTCACTCATGCAGTGGGAATGAATGTTTGCAGAGAGTGCTGGGCTAAACCAAAGCCCTCACCCAAAACAAATGCCTGCAGCTTTCTCACGAGAAATCCCCGAGACTGGTGAAGGGAGATCAAGGGTCAATAGGACCCGGGATATCTCCGGATGTTGATATCCCCAAACACCACCATCCCACAAACACACACACAAAACCCACCAAGCCTCTATTTACCAAGGATTTGAATTTGTACTGGGTGGAGCTGACCGCAAGGTGACTTGCCTGTCAGGTAAAATGACCACAGACAGGATATGTTGTGCAGATAGGAATCCAAGATTTTCGAGGTAGCGTTCTCAGAAAGGACAGCCTTGCAAAAATTTACCACTTATCTGATAATAAATGTTGGAAATGTAAAGAGACTGAAGGTACATTCTTTCACCTTTGGTGGACGTGCCCAAAGATTAAGGCTTCCTGGGAAATGATATATAATGAAATGAAAAAGGTGTTTAAATATACCTTTCTGAAGAAACCAGAGGCCTTTCTCCTGGGCATGGTCGGCCAATTGGTGCTAAACAAAGACAGAACATTTTTTATGTATGCAACAACAGCAGCAAGAATACTCATCGCAAAGTATTGGAAGACACAAGATCTACCCACCTTGGAAGAATGGCAGATGAAGGTGATAGACTATATGGGACTGGCAGAAATGACTGACAGAATCTGAGACCAGGGGAGAGTGACGGCGGAAGAAGATTGGAAGAAATTTAAGGACTATCTTAGGAAACATTGCAAAATTAATGAATGTTAGAATGACGTTGGTTTAGAAATTATGTGGTTTCCAGCTGTAATGGTTAAGTAAAAAGAAAAGAAAGGTTAAAAACTAAATGAAAAATAAGGGAGAGGATTTGCTGAATTAATAATTAGAAATTGGAATACAGAAAGGGGAGGTATGAGGAGGTCGGGGAAGTAAGTTACAAGAAAATAAGGGAATGAAATTATACTTGTTTTTTGTTTGTGTTTGTTTGTATTGTTGTTTTGTTTTTATATAATTTTTGAAACTTTAATAAATATCTATTAAAAAAAACAAACCAGAAAGGACAGCCCCGCCACTGGGCTACCCAGACAGGTAGGCAGTGGTGTTGGCAGTTTTCTGAAACATTTTGAATTGCGTGCCCCCCGTTTGTATTATTTTTTAATTTTGTTGAACAACAAAAACAGGCAACACAAAGAGAAAGAGGAATTGAGAGAGAGAGAGAAAGAATGCATTAAGAACAACTCAAAAAGTTCTACAGGGGAGCTTTTGACAATATAGTCGAAAGAAAACGGAAAACCCAGGAGGGAATGAAATGGATGCAATTCTAAAATTATGAATAGAAAACTCAAGTTACAGCACGCAACGAAGGAAACTGGGAGAAAAAGCTCTCGCTTGTTTATAAACACTTCCAAACAAAACTGTATTTCGAAGGGATTTGACACCTTTGTGACTTTATTGCCATATATTTAATTAGGTCAACGTAAAGGGACCCTTGACCATTAGGTCCAGTCGTAGCTGACGCTGAGGTTGCGGCACTGATCACGCTTTATTGGCTGAGGGAGCCAGTGTACAGCTTCCGGGTCATGTGGCCAACATGACTAAGCCGCTTCTGGAGAACCAGAGCAGCACACGGAAACACCGTTTAGCTTCCCGCCGGAGCGGTACCTATTTATCTACTTGCACTTTGACATGCTTTCGAACTGCTAGGTGGGCAGGAGCAGGGACTGAGCAACGGGAGCTCGCAGGGATTCAAACCGTCAACCTTCTGATCGGCAAGCCCTAGGCTCTATGGTTTAACCCACAGCGCCACCTGCGTCCCTTAGCCATATTTAATTAAGGACCCCCCAAATAGAGGTAAAATCAGAAGGGCTGGCGCCATCCTTAGCCGCTCAAATATTACACATCCATTTCTTTAAGACAGCAATGAATGTAACTTTCTTGAACCTGCTATCTAGCGTGCAACTTCTTTCCAGCTCATAGCAATTACTAATCAAACATTTACAAGAAGAAATACCATTAACTGTTTGCATGTAAGATCCACATGGCCTTAATAAAATAAAAAATAAAAACCAGACAAAATTCATACCTAAGAGTCCAGGATCACATTTTCACCTCTAAGTGTGCTGATTTCTGCAATCACTTGTTTCCAAAATTCATGACAGCTCCACCGCATGTGCCCGTGAGTTCCCCTCACTCCACATTGGAAAACGGGTTGGGGGAAGTTTCTCAATGTACACTCAGTTAATCTGCACAGGAACCACTTGCACTGGGTGGAAAATGTTCCAATGCTCTTGAGACTGATCTAGTTTAGCATGTTGAAACTGTGAAACTGCCAACTTTGCCTAACAGTGTATTTGCAGTTGGCTTCTAATCACGGTTGCCAGCGAACTTACAGAACGAAGCATTTCCCGCGGCAAAATTAAGCACTGGAAGGTATTTTGCTGCCCTGATCACTGTCTGTGTGGAGTGCAAGGGTTCAGATTGTTTGTGTGTGAGGGAGTATTTCGGAACAATACAGCACAGCGGTGCCCCATCAGGGTAAAGGTAAAAGGTAAAGGTAAAGGACCCCTGGACGGTTAAGTCCAGTCAAAGGAGACTCTGGGATGTGGCGCTCAACTCGCTTTCAGGCCGAGGGAGCCAGCGTTTGTCCGCAGACAGCTTTCCGGGTCATGTGGCCCCATGACTAAACCACTCCTGGTGCAACGAGACACCGTGACGGAAACCAGAGCGCACGGAAACACCATTTACCTTCCCGCCACAGTGGTACCTATTTATCTACTTGAACTGGCCTGCTTTTGAACTGCTAGGTTGGCAGGAGCAGGGACTGAGCAATGGGAGCTCACTCCGTCGTGGGGATTCGAACCACCGACTTTCTGATCAGCAAGCCCAAGAGGCTCAGGGGTTTAGACCACAGCGCCACCCGCGTCTTCCATTAGGGACAGGTTGCTCTTGAAGCAGACTGCTACTAACTCATATCATAAAGACTGTTTTGATGAGGCTGTAAGTATTCCAGGCCATCCAAATGGGAACAAATTGGCAAAAAGCTTGCAGCAGGACACACCACCTACTCAGAGACTAAAAGGGAGGAATGCACATTCCAGAAACATTTGAAAACAGATTATGAACTAAAAGAGGAGAAAACAACAACTTGGGAAATAGAGGCGGCCTTCTCCCAGGTGTAACAGAGAGCTTGGGCTTGGGCCACATGGATGGCAGAGGGAGCAGAGAGGAATGATAAATAGAAAAGGAGGTGTGGGAGCAAGTTTCATAGCCTATTTGCTGCATGAAGGACTTTCTCTACTCTGAATCTGAACATTCAGCTTCTAGGACTGAGGTCAAACTGTGAAACTCCCTTGTTATTTTTGCTATCTGATGTTGCGTATAGCTTAAGCAATGTTATTATATTTACAGTACTGAAATGTGTGTGTGTTTTAATTTGCTATTGTTTTGCTATGTTATTATGAAACTGTTACTGTGTTATTGTTTTGCTATATTATGATTTTTTTGTATAGCTTGTTTGAAATGCATTCCTGTTTTCTTTGTGGAAAGCTGCTCTCAGCATGATTTTTTTTAAATGAAAAAGCGGCATACATATGAAAGAATGGATGGGTGGATGAATGGTAAAGGTAAAGGTAAAGGGACCCCTGACCATTAGGTCCAGTCGTGACCGACTCTGGGGTTGTGGCGCTCATCTCGCTTTACTGGCCGAGGGAGCCAGCGTACAGCTTCCGGGTCATGTGGCCAGCATGACTAAGCCGCTTCTGGCGAACCAGAGCAGCACACGGAAACGCCGTTTACCTTCCTGCCAGAGCGGTACCTATTTATCTACTCGCACTGGTGTGCTTTCGAACTGCTAGGTTGGCAGGAGCAGGGACCGAGCAATGGGAACTCACCACGTTGCAGGGATTCGAACCACCAACCTTCTGATCAGCAAGTCCTAGGATCTGTGGTTTAACCCACAGCGCCACCCGCATCCCGGATGAATGGTGGATACAGGAATATTGTGGGATTCTGGTTTTGCAAAAACCAGATAAGAAAGGAAAAAACGTTCGTGGACACAGCTGAATTTTAAGTTTCCAGTAATGTGAAATTCTGGTTAAGAAGCAGAAAGAAGCGTGGATACACAGGTAAATATAAATCTATGTGCATGCATGTTGTGCATAGAAAGGAATGGGGTGGAAATATAGATTGAGAGGGAGGGGAGTCCCACATACAGGCTTAAAAGAGTTATTAGAAGGGACTAGAAACCTCTTTCTTTTCTTAGGAACAACATGGCAGGGGGGAGCTGGAACTGAGATTAGGATTGGGGTGGAGTTGACGGGTGGAATGTGAGGTTAAGGAAGAAGGGAGTCAAAGAATGAGACTGGCAACACATCAGCGTACCTGGAGCACTGGAAAGACTGGACTGATTTGGGGTCTTGCCCTGAGACGTGGGTCTAAACTACCGAGCCTCTTGTGCTTGCCGATCAGAAGGTCGGCGGTTCGAATCCCCACGACGGGGTGAGCTCCTGTTGCTCTGTCCCAGCTCCTGCCAACCTAGCAGTTCAAAAGCACACCAGCGCAAGTAGATAAACAGGTACCGCTGCGGCGGGAAAGTAAACGGCGTTTCTGTGTCCTCTGGTTTCCGTCGCGGTGTCCCATTGCGCCAGAAGCGGTTTAGTCCTGCTGGTCACGTAACCCGGAAAGCTGTCTTTGGACAAACGCCGGTTCCCTCGGCCTGAAGGCGAGATGAGCGCCGCAACCCCAGAGCCACCTTTGACTGGACTTAACCGTCCAGGGGTCCTTTGCCTTTACTCGCCCTGCCGTCCTTGAAGGACAGATCCGGAAAGCCTCGCTTCCTCCTTCCCCAACTTAAGCCTAGCATGTTTACAGACGCTTCCCTGCTAAACTGACACTTTGGCATTATCTCCCTTTTAGGATGTTGTGGGGGACAGACGGTGGACTTTTGCCCCAGGAAGGTAGGCTGTGGGGCTGCAGGAATCAAAGGTCAGCTACGGACTAGATGAAAGGGCTTCAAGTCAACCAATTGCAGCTCTGGGATCACCACCACAGGGATAGGAGACCATGCTGGGGTTGCGATGGCAGCTTAAAAAGCCAATGCAATTCTGGGCTGCATCACTAGGAGTATAGCATCTAGATCAAGGGAAGTAATAGTGCCACTGTATTCTGCTCTGGTCAGACCTCACCTGGAGTACTGTGTCCAGTTCTGGGCACCACAGTTCAAGAAGGACACTGACAAACTGGAACGTGTCCAGAGGAGGGCAACCAAAATGGTCAAAGGCCTGGAAACGATGCCTTATGAGGAACAGCTAAGGGAGCTGGGCATGTTTAGCCTGGAGAAGAGGAGGTTAAGGGGTGATATGATAGCCATGTTCAAATATATAAAAGGGTGTCACATAGAGGAGGGAGAAAGGTTGTTTTCTGCTGCTCCAGAGAAGTGGACACGGAGCAATGGATCCAAACTACAAGAAAGAAGATTCCACCTAAACATTAGGAAGAACTTCCTGACAGTAAGAGCTGTTCGACAGTGGAATTTGCTGCCAAGGAGTGTGGTGGAGTCTCCTTCTTTGGAGGTCTTTAAGCAGAGGCTTGACATCCATTATGTCAGGAGTGCTCTGATGGTGTTTCCTGCTTGGCAGGGGGTTGGACTCGATGGCCCTTGGGGTCTCTTCCAACTCTATGATTCTATGCATCTGTCTGTCTCGCGAGACAGGCTGAAGTCAAACTGCTGGATAGTTACAGGACCCGCTGTGAAAAGGCCAATAGAGAGAGGGATGTTTTGAAACCCTAGTGCTCGGACGTTACACCAATTGGGTTGAGCTTGCAACTGCTGCCTCCTGTGTTGTTTTTGCTGCGCCGGCAGCACCAAAATGGCTTGGCTGCAGGAGTCTCCAGAAGGAGGTGTACAGTCATACCTCGGGTTACACCCACTTCACGTTGCGTTTTTTCGGGTTACGGACCGCCGAAAACTGGAAGTACAGTGGTACCTCGGGTTACATACGCTTCAAGTTACCGACGCTTCAGGTTACAGACTCCGCTAACCCAGAAATAGTGCTTCAGGTTAATAACTTTGCTTCAGGATAAGTACAGAAATCGTGCTCCGGTGGCACGGTGGCAGCGGGAGGCCCCATTAGCTAAAGTGGTGCTTCAGGTTAAGAACAGTTTCAGGTTAAGAACAGACGTCCGGAACGAATAAAGTACTTAACCCAAGGTACCACTGTACTGGAACAGGTTACTTCTAGGTTTCAGTGGTCGTGCTTGTGCAGAAACGCCGAATCGCAACCCGTGCGTGTGCAGACGCAGGTTGCGAATGCTGAAGGTTGTGAATGTGCATTCCGCACAGATCATGTACGCAACCCGAGCGTCCACTGTCCAAGCAGTACCAGAAATTCAGATACCGTGGTACCTTGGTTCTCAAACTTAATCCGTTCCGGAAGTCTGTTCCAAAACCAAAGCGTTCCAAAACCAAGACACGCTTTCCAATAGAAAGTAATGCAAAACTGATTAATCCGTTACAGGATTTTAAAAACAAAAATCCTAAAACAGCAATTTGACATGAATTTTACTATCTAACGAGACCACTGATCCAGAAAATGAAAGCAATAAACAATGTACTGCAGTCACGCAATCAATCCATCAGTAGCTGAACTGGGTTCTACACAGTCACACACAAAACCACAAAAATGCAAAATAAATAGCAAAAACATACAGACCTCAGCGTAACACTCAAAAGGGAAGCGTGACACTCAAAACGGAAAGTTTCACACTCAAAACGGAGCACGCTCGGCTTCCAGAAAAAGTTCGCAAACCAGAACACTTACTTCCGGGTTTGCAGTGTTTGGGTTCCAAGTTGTTTGAGAACTAAGGAACCACTGTAATTGGGACGGTACTCATTCCAAATTAAAAGCGGCTAGACCAGTTTGCATTTCTCACTCAACGCTCAATGTTTGCTTCAGACAACCTAGCTTTCTTGAGCTAATGTAGGCACCAGAGCAATGGAAGAAGCCAAGCCTGGGAACAGTGTAATTTATACCATCCTTTGAAAGTATCATAAGTTCAAAAAACCCCCAGAGTTCCCCCCTGGAAGACAGTCACACATTAGACTTCCTTCATCCATTTCCGGTAACAGTGGGCCGGATCTGGCCCAATCGCCAGCATGTTTTTACATGAGTAGAATGTGTCCTTTTATTTAAAATGCATCTCTGGGTTATTTGTGGGGCCTGCCTGGTGTTTTTACATGAGTAGAATGTGTGCTTTTATTTCAAATGCATCTCTGGGTTATTTGTGGGGCATAGGAAATTCGTTCTTTATTATTTTTTTCAAAATATAGTCCGGCCCCCCACAAGGTCTGAGGGACAGTGGACCGGCCCCCTGCTGAAAAAGGCTGCTGACCCCTGGCACAGAGCCAAATCTGAAACTGGAAGCAAAACTCTTCTTGACTGGTTCACAAATCACACGGGCGCCAAAGCAACACGGGGTTTGCACGATTCCAAAACTGTCATTTTCATTAAAAGGTCAAGCTTCTGTTTATCGTTTGTCTTCAGCCCTGCATACCTGAGTGAACGGCAACTAAATTTAGAAGGACTGTGTTTATGAACTGCGTTTCTCGGGAAAAGAAACAGACTTTGGATCCAAAGGTAATTTTGGCCGGCAGTCTGTGCGCCTTATGTCTGAAAAGCCCTGCTGGACCCAAACAAAGGCTGATTATTTATTATTATTATTATTATTATTATTATTATTATTATTATTATTATTATTTGGATACCTCTCTTCATCTGTAGATCTCAGGGCTGTTTGCAACATAAAATTACAATTTTAAAAAAAGAATACATACATATTAAAAGCAAGGAGGGGAAAACGAACCAAAAATCCTACCACCTAAAACACATTTAAAAGGGAATCGGATGTCAATCGGCCAAAGGCCTGGCAAAAGAGGAATGTTTTTACCTGGCGCCTAAAGGTGTATGATGACGTTACCAGCCGACCCTCCCTCCAGTTGTCTGACCCAGAATATTACTTCCTTTGATCTGGACACTATATTTATTTTTGTCTAATCCTCTTTTAAAGCCGTCCCATGTTGCCACCTCTCTAGATTATTCAAAGTGTAAAAAAAGTACTTAACCCGAGGTACCACTGTATTTTAATATTGTTTTTTAAGCAATATTTCAACCAATTGTTTTTATATTTGGTGTTAGCCGCCCTAAGCCCGGTCTTGGCTGGGGAGGGCGAGGTATAAATAAAAATTATCATCATCATCATCATCAACTTAGGCAAGACTGTCCAGGAACCTTTCTGGCAGGTTCTAAAATGCTTTATAGCGAATAAATAAAAATGAACGGGGCTCTAGCACCGTCAATGTTGTTTATCTCTGGCCACATCTGGTCTGTGAGCAACATTTAAACCTCCCCAGGGGAGAAAAGCAAGAGATGCTCTTACTGGGGTTCCCTTACCTGGGCTGACCTTTAAACACGAACTTCCCAGGCCTCATTAAACCATCTGAAAACCACTTTTTCTTTCAATGAATTTGTGGTCACTCCTATCCGAAACAAGAACCTTTTATTGAGGGTGAAAGAGGAGAGCGCAAAATATGGTTTGAAGCTCAACATCAAAAAAACGAAGATCATGGCCACTGGTCCCATCACCTCCTGGCAAATAGACGGGGAAGAAATGGAGGCAGTGAGAGATTTTACTTTCTTGGGCTCCATGATTACTGCAGATGGTGACAGCAGCCACGAAATTAAAAGACGCCTGCTTCTTGGGAGAAAAGCAATGACAAACCTAGACAGCATCTTAAAAAGCAGAGACATCACCTTGCCAACAAGGTCCGTATAGTGAAAGCTATGATTTTCCCAGTAGTGATGTATGGAAGTGAGAGCTGGACCGTAAAGAAGGCTGATTGCCGAAGAATGGATGCTTTTGAATTATGGTGCTGGAGGAGACTCTTGAGAGTCCCATGGACTGCAAGAAGATCAAACCTATCCATTCTTAAGGAAATCAGCCCTGAATGCTCACTGGAAGGACAGATCCTGAAGCTGAGGCTCCAAGACTTTGGCCACCTCATGAGAAGAGAAGACTCCCTGAAAAAGACCCTGATGTTGGGAAAGATGGAGGGCACAAGGAGAAGGGGACGACAGAGGAGGAGATGGTTGGACAGTGTTCTCAAAGCTACCAGCATGAGTTTGACCAAACTGCGGGAGGCAGTGGAGGACAGGAGTGCCTGGCATGCTCTGGTCCAGGGGGTCACGAAGAGTCGGACATGACTAAGCGACTAAACACCAACAACAACCTATCCAAAACAGCAAACTGCAGGCAAAGCCTGGCAACCAGTTTATCCATCCTTGTCTGTAAATTACTTTGAGATTCAGGAATTATTCTCAAGATCATTTATATACAGTCATACTTTGGATTACAGCCGATTTAGGTTGCATTTTTTCGTGTTGCGGACCGCCGAAACCCAGAAGCATTGGAACGGGTTACTTCTGGGTTTCGGCGGTCGCACATGCGCAGAAGCGCAACCCGTGCATGCGCAGACGCGGGTAGCGAACAGGTTGCGCAGGTTGCGAGTCCATTGTACTGCTCTTTCTGTTACATACATCAGTTTCCCTCAACCTGACGCACTCTGGATGTTTTGGAATACAGTGGTGTTTTGGTTCTCAAACGCCTTGGTTCTCAAACTCCGAAAACCCGGAAGTAAGTGTTCCGGTTTTTGAACGTTTTCGGAAGCCGAGCGGCTGTTGGCTGTTGTTTCGAGGGCGACTGCGCCAATCAGAAGCTGTGCCTTGGTTTTTAAACATTTCGGAAGTCAAATGGACTGATTAAGTTTGGAGCTTTTGTTGTTTATTTTCCTTTTTTGTTTTGAGGCTTTTTCAATTAATTTGTTTTTGTGGCTGTGTGGAACCCAGCTCAGCTACTGATCGATTGATTGTGTGACTGCAGAAATGGATAAAAGCCCCCCATTCAAACAATGACCATCATCAGTGCAGCTAACAAAATAATAATAATTTATTTTTATCATCTACAATACTGTCTTATTTATTTTATAGAACCGTACACTGTTCATTACTTTCATTTTATGGATCAATGGTCTCGTTTGATAGTAAAATCCATGTTAAATTGTTGTTTTAGGGTTTTTTTAAAAAGTCTGGAATGGATTAATCCGTTTTGCATTACTTTCTATGGGAAAGTGTGCCTTGGTTTTGGAACACTTTGGTTTTGGAATGGACTTCTGAAACGGATTAAATTTGAGAACCAAAGTACCACCACCCATCAGCCTCCGCCAGTGCATGGACAATCACACTTGGCCTCAAGTTTCTTAGCTGGAAAATGGGAAGATTTAGAATCCTGCCTAACAGAATGGAAGGAGTGTGTTAGCAGTGCACTAGATAACAAACAGTATCTTGCATGACATTCTTAACATGATGGCCTGGGCTTCGGGGTGTTAAGTGATTTTAAAATCTTAATCTAGCAGAAAGAGGACATCATCCTGCATTTAATAATTATTTTTAGCATTTTGATCTTGAGATGCTACAACCGGTTTTGAAAAGAACTCGCAGGAAGAGAGAGCCTTGCATCATAAATGTAATAAGAAGGCATGAGAGATATCTGCCACTCAAATCAGGAACAGCAAATTTAGAGGTTCACTGGGGACGCATCAGTTAAAAGGTGACAAAGGGTTTTCCTGTTATGCATCTTGAGAGAAGGTCAAGGCAAGCTGCTGTGAATCTCAGGGCACCCCACACATTTTGCACTTTCTATCTGAGCCACTAATTATTGCACGATGAGTAAACCCCAGCAAATCCCACACTGGAAAAACTACTCAAAAGGAAGTGGTATTTTTCGCTTCTTCCATCTGCAGAGCGCAGTGCGCTTCTGTAGGGTGACGGTATTTCAAGAACTGAAAATCCAGGAGCAAAAGTTGTGGAGCTTTTTCTGCAAATCTCCACACACACACCCCGCCCCAAAGAGAAGTTTTAAAGTTATGTTTACAGAAATCCGCCAAAAAAAAATCAACAATTCCGATATGGACTGCCATACGCAAACATTTTCACCGGTTTCCGAAAATTCTGCTCGGATGCCATTTTCGATGGACGAATCCTAGCTATGTCCGGAAAATTATGGACGTATGGCAGCCCTAAATTCTGCCTTTTGTGATATACCGTATTTTTTGCACCATAACACTCACTTTTTTCCTCCTAGAAAGTAAGGGGAAATGTCTGTGCGTGTTATGGAGGGAATGCCTGCGGGTGGCGGGGGGGATCTGCTGCAGTCGTGAGCAGAGGATCCATGGTTCCCCTTCCTTCCCTCCTCCGTGGCTCGCTTTGAAACAGCAAAGCGGGAGAAGAGCCGCTGAGTGGGGAGGAGAGAGGGACAGAGAGCCTGCTTCTTTAAAGGAGCAAAGCGGGAGAGGAGAGGAGCCGCTTACACGAGTGTAAGCAGCTCCTGTCCGGTTGGCTCCTTTAAAACAAGCAGGCTCTCTGTCCCTCTCTCCTCCCCACTCAGCTCGCTACATAGCAGCAAAGTTTTTCAGCTCGCTAAGCCAGGGAAGAGCGGGGAGGAGGGAGAAAAGCAGAGCCTGCTTGCTTTAAAGGAGCAAAGTGGGAGAGGAGGGGAGCCTTCTCCCCTTATACCCCTCTCCTGCATTATTAGCAGCATCCTCCTTCTCCACACACCCCACACGTGTTCCTTGTCCCTTGAGTGCTTTTCCTTCCCTCCCCACTTAAAACGTGGTTACAAAGCACGGATCCACATGGATCCTCAGGAGTTTTGCACTGGGTCACCCCAAATTCACCATCAGATCACATAGCATGCCCATGGCTACATCTTGCACCAAAAAAACACGCACCCACTGTTGCCTGGGGCCGCAGTGGTGCAAAAATATGGTTACAAAGCATGGCTCCACATGGATCCTCAGGATTTTTGCATTGGGCTACTCCAAACTCACTGTCAGATCACATGTCTGTGGCCACAGCATGAACCACAAAAATCATACATCCACTGTTTCGTTTAGAATATTTTTTCCCTTGTTTTCCTCCTCTAAAAACTATGTGCGTGTTATGGTCAGGTGCGTGTTATAGAGCGAAAAATACGGTATATCACAAGTGCTTCAAACTAATAATAATAATAAGAAGAAGAAGAATATTTGTACCCGCACATCTGTGTTGCTCCAGCCCAGGCAACCCCAAACTTGGCCATCCAGCTGTTTTGGGACTACAATTCCCATCACCCCTGACCACTGGTCCTGTTAGCTAGGCATGATGGGAGCTGTAGTCCCAAAACATCTGGAGGGCTGAGTTTGGGCATGCCTGCTCCAGCCTCTCTGGGCTGCTTCCAACGAATATAAAAACATAATAAAACAAGCATGAAAAAAATTCCCTATACAGGGCTGCCCTCAGATGTCTTCTAAATAAATAACCCAGAGATGCATTTTAAATAAAAGGACACATTCTACTCATGTCAAAACACACTGATTCCCAGACCGTCCGTGGGCCAGACTGAGAAGGTGTGATTGGGTCGAAGAACTATCGACGAAAGAAGAATGGCAGACAAAATTAATGGCTCTGCAAATCGCAAAGATGCCAGGCTCTATTGTTCCAGCTTAATAGGCCGCTATTCATCTTTTGAGATGGAGATCTTCAATCGTCGTCTACTTGCAGAGTCCTAAAGAACTTCAACTATCTTATCTTTGTGTTAGAGTTGTAAGTATGTGATCCTAGTTAGTCTATGTAGCTTTCTTGTTTTCTTATCTGTAACGTTCCAAAAGATGTGCCTGCTATTTTAGCATGTTTCTTATGTTATTTTAAAATAAACATTTTAAAAATGAAACTGTTTTAGTTGTGTGCCTTTCCAAAGGGAATAGCTAAGTCCTTGCCTTACGCTGGGTTACGCTCTACCGTAGAATTTCTGCCTGCAAGACTGTGGATGCAGCTTGTGGAGTAGGGGGACGGCCAAGCTATCGGGTCACAGCCTTCTCCCTGGGTTGTGATTTTGGGTCCCCTGGAACATAGGGAGTGGTGGCAGCCCTACCGGGTTTTGTTTGTCTTGTTTTGCTAAAAAAGTAATTTCGTCCGCTAACCCAGTCCTGGGCGCCCTGGTCTGGCCGGAGAGCAGAGACCGTAGAAGGGAGGGGCAAGAGGTTGGGGGCGAGCATTACTACATTACTACATGCAGAACTAGATAAGATGACAGGAAGGATTCGAAACCTGTGGGACCAGAGATTCTCAGAGGACTGGAGTAAATATTTGAACTATTTGAAAAGCAATTGCAATAAACAGATTACGCTAGTAAGACTGCAAGAAGTTTTGCAAGGAGGATTATGTGAAATATTGCAGAGAAGACTATGAAGAGAGTTATTTAAGGTAAAGAGACCCCTGACCATTAGGTCCAGCCGTGGCCGACTCTGGAGTTGCGGCGCTCATCTCACTTTACTGGCCGAGGGAGTTGGCGTTTGTCCACAGACAGCTTCCGGGTCGTGTGACCAGCATGACTAAGCTGCTTCTGGCGAACCAGAGCAGCGCACGGAAACGCCGTTTACCTTCCCGCCGGAACGGTACCTATTTATCTACTTGCACTTTGATGGGCTTTTGAACTGCTAGGTTGGCAGGAGCAGGGACCGAGCAACGGGAGCTCACCCCATTGCGGGAATTCAAACCGCTGACCTTCTGATCGGCAAGTCCTAGGCTCTGTGGTTTACCCCACAGCGCCACCCGCATCCCTTGAAGAGAGTTATTAGTTCAGGACAATTAAAAGTACAGTGGTACCTCTGGTTGCGAATGGGATCAGTTGTGGAGACCCGTTCGCAACATGAGGAGAACGCAACCCGCGTCTGCGCATCGCAATTTGCCACTTCTGCGCATGCGCGTGACATCCTTTTGCACATCTGCGCATGCGCGAGCGGCGAAACCCACCCAGAAGTAACCCTTTCCGGTACTTCCGGGTCGCCGCGGGACACATCCTGAAAACTCTCAACCTGAAGCAAACGTAACATGAGGTATGACTGTAATAGCGAAATTAAGAAATGTAGATTAAGTGATAAAGATTGAAAAATCTTCAGATGCGGTTGATGGAAGCCCAAAACATCCCGCCCCCCCCCCCAACCAGGATCACAGGGGATAAATTATTCCTGTGGCCTGACACTCCGCTGGAAAACCTAGCAAAACACGTCTATAATGTCACCAACATCTCATTTGCAGGATTTATAGCGCCGGCCGTAAGCAAGGCTGGCCGTTTTACAACGGGCTGAGTCAACTCTTTGGGGAACTTCCTTGAGAAGCCCACTGGCAATGTCTTGGAGAGTTGCTGACCACAAGTGCCTCTAAAGGGCAGCGACCAGGTATTCCAAGATGGCTTTAAGCAACCTTTCGTGGCTCTAACCGGGACGATTTATGCAGTGCTTTAATTCCGTAATTGTATTCTTTGTAGTCCTTAGGAACTTAAAAGTTTTAATGCGAAGAGCTGGATCAGGCCCATCTAGTCCAGCACTCGGTTGTCATCATAGCCAGTCAGGTGCCCCTATAAAATACCCTCCAACATTTCTCCAGTGTAAATAGGGAGGTCCTATTCTATAACAACAACAACAACAATTTTATTATTTTTACCCCGCCCGTCTGACTGGGTCGCCCCAGCCACTCTGGGTGCCTTCAAACATATATAAAAACATAATACAGTGGTACCTCAGGTTACAGACGCTTCAGGTTACATACGCTTCAGGTTACAGACTCTGCTAACCCAGAAATAGTACCTCGGGTTAAGAACTTTTCTTCAGGATGAGAACTGAAATCGCACAGCGGCGGCAGCGGGAGGCCCCATTAGCTAAAGTGGTGCTTCAGGTTAAGAACAGTTTCAGGTTAAGAACGGACCTCCAGAACGAATTAAGTATGTAACCAGAGGTACCACTGTATAAGATAAGAAAGTGTGTTATATGATTTTTGGAAATTATTTGCAAAAATCAATAAAAATATTTATTTCAAAAAGAGAGAAAGTGATTGGGCTGGATCCGGCCCCTGGGCCTTAGGTTGCCTACCCCTGTTCTAGAACGTCAAACAAACACAGCTGGAAAAGACTGGAAGATCTCCGTGTGGTTTTTCTGAGTCACAGAAGCGGCAAGGAGGTGGTTTGAGCTGAAGGCACTCACGCCATGAATGACTCCCTCGGGAAAGGATTTACTGGCACGCCTTGAATTTTGGCACCCAAAACATGTTTTCAAGATTTATTTAATTTTTTGAGAGGGTGCAAAAAAAATTTACAAATCCCCTATGTGGCATGGGTGTAGCCAGGACTCAGGGGCACAAACTTCGATAAAATAACACCCCCCCCAATAATTGATCCCATAATGCAGTGCTCAAACACCGTTTGAATTGCAATACCCATTCATTTTCTGTGGGGAGGCTCCTCAAATACAGTGGTGCCTTGCAAGACGAAAATAATCCGTTCCGCGAGTCTCTTCGTCTTGCGGTTTTTTCGTCTTGCGAAGCAAGCCCATTAGCGGAATAGCGGATCAGCTGTTAAGCGGCTTAGCGGATCAGCTGTTAAGCTGCTTAGCGGATCAGTTGTTAAGCGGCTTAGCGGCTTAGCGGATCAGCTGATAAGCGGCTTAGCGGCTTGGGAAAAAGGGGGGGAAGGAAAAAACCCCGCAGGAATTTGCAAGACATTTTCGTCTTGCGAAGCAAGCCCATAGGAAATTCGTTTTGCGAAGCACCTCCAAAACGGAAAACCCTTTCGTCTAGCGGGTTTTCCATCTTGCGAGGCATTCGTCTTGCGGGGCACCACTGTATTTTATTAGGGGGGAGGCGAAGGGATCTCGGCCCTTAGGAGTTGGCTCCTATGCCAGGATTTGTGCTCATGGGGCAGGACACCCCACCTGTCATCACCTCTGTTGAGCAGATTCAGAATGAGATGCCTCGACAACGGTGGTTTAAAATTACCACATTTTTTGCTCTATAAGACTCACTTTTTCCCTCCTAAAAAGTAAGGTGAAATGCGTGTGCGTCTTATGGAGCGAATGCAGCTATCCCAGAAGCCAGAACAGCAAGAAGGATTGCTGCTTTCACTGCGTAGTGATCCCTCTTGCTGTTCTGGCTTCTGAGATTCAGAATATTTTTTGTCTTGTTTTCCTCCTCCAAAAACTAGGTGCGTCTTGTGGTCTGGTGCGTCTTATAGAGCGAAAAATACGGTGCTTTATTTTGACTCCACGGGCTCAGGAAAAAAATCTGTCATTTTCAATTTCAAATATCCTACTTTAGTTAAGTATTTTTATATATTTACTTGATGGGGGGCAGCTATCCCCCCCCCCAGCTATGATCATGCTAAGTGGCTTGTTGCAATTTGTCCACCCCCCCTGATAAACTGTGGCTTAAGCCCCCACGTTAAAATATTTCCTGCACTGCAGGTCATGGGACTAGATGACAATTTCGGGTGCCTTCCAGCTCTCCAGTTCTATAAATCTTTTATTTGTCAGCATAGCATCAGAGATTGCACTGCTGACGTGGTGATAAAGTGGAATGGTTTTTGAGCGTCTCGAAAACATTTACTTTGAGGCTTCAGAGCACATAAAGGTAAAGGTAAAGGTACCCCTGCCCATACGGGCCAGTCTTGACAGACTCTGGGGTTGTGCGCCCATCTCACTTAAGAGGCCAGGGGCCAGCGCTGTCCGGAGACACTTCCGGGTCACGTGGCCAGTGTGACATCGCTGCTCTGGCGAGCCAGAGCTGCACACGGAAACGCCGTTTACCTTCCCGCTGGTAAGCGGTCCCTATTTATCTACTTGCACCCGGAGGTGCTTTCGAACTGCTAGGTTGGCAGGCGCTGGGACCGAGCAGCGGGAGCGCACCCCGCAGCAGGGATTCGAACCGCCGACCTTTCGATCAGCAAGTCCTAGGCGCTGAGGCTTTAACCCACAGCGCCACCAGACACAAAAAACGGCACCCAGATTTTTTGAGGTGCTCGCAAATGGAGAATCTTTAGGCGCAAAAAGCCCCTGGCGCCCTGCTAATTTCAAACCCTATCTGAAAGGCGAGCAGGAGGAGGCCTCAGCAGTCCAGAAATCAAATTCCAGCTTATCTGTGTTCATAAACACATCGGGCGACTTTGTACACGTCACTCCCTCTCTCAGCCGTTGACTCCCCCATCTGTTGAAAGAGGAATTATGCTCCAAATCCCAAGACTGTTTGCCAAGATGAGTAACAGATCCTTAAATATTTGAGTGCAGAATCCGGCGTCGTTCTGCTTACTCGATAATCCGTTTAAATGCACAGGTGTTGCTGCTGCACATACATATATACAGTGGTACCTCAGGTTACATACGCTTCAGGTTCCATACTCCGCTAACCCGAAATAGTGCTTCAGGTTAAGGACTTTGCTTCAGGATGAGAACAGAAATCGTGCTCCGGCGGCGTGGCAGCAGCGGGAGGCCCCGTTACCTAGAGTGGTGCTTCAGGTTAAGAACAGTTTCAGGTTAAGTACAGACCTCCGTAACAAATGAAGTACTTAACCCCCCGAGGTACCACTGTGTGTGTGTGTGTGTGTGTGTGTATACACACACACACACACATATATATATACATATATATATATATACACACACATATACATACACACACACACACACATATACATATACATAAACACACACACACACATATATAAAGGTAAAGGTAAAGGTACCCCTGCCCGTACGGGCCAGTCTTGCCAGACTCTGGGGTTGTGCGCCCATCTCACTTAAGAGGCCAGGGGCCAGCGCTGTCCGAAGACACTTCCGGGTCACGTGGCCAGCGTGACATCGCTGCTCTGGTGAGCCAGAGCTGCACACGGAAACGCCGTTTTTTACCTTCCCGCTGGTAAGCGGTCCCTATTTATCTACTTGCACCCGAGGGTGCTTTCGAACTGCTAGGTTGGCAGGCGCTGGGACCGAGCAGCGGGAGCGCACCCCGCCGCAGGGATTCGAACCGCCGACCTTTCGATCGGCAAGTCCTAGGCGCTGAGGCTTTTACCCACAGCGCCACCCGTGTCCCTCCACACATATATATAAGTGCCCAAATACTGACGGCTTTGCATACTCTTGAATAAAGACCCTCTCCACCTGTTAAGGATCCAATTATCTTCTCAGACCTGCAACGGAGAAGATCTGAGGTCTTTTCAGCGGCAGCCTCAACTCTGGCTCTCTTTTATCAAGAAAGATTCCTCTTTGCCCAATGCAAGATGTTCCTCTAAGGCAGGGATGGGGGGGGGACCTCTGCTCCATGGGCCAAACCTGCCCCCCAAAGCCTCTCTCGATTTGGCCCGCCATCTTGTTTGGGGCAAGCCACGCTCACCTGCCCCATGTGATACCACACATGACATCAGGTGTCGGATAGGACGGGCAGAAGGGCTTCAGAGGAACCACTGGGAGCTACAAGTGAGCCAGGTTCCTTGGGCAGAGTGAGACCAACCATCAGGTGATGAGTGGGAGGACATGCTCAAAGAGGGAGCAGCAGCTTCTATTGAATGGAAACCGATTCTCCTTCTCACAGCTGCTCTTTGAACCTCTGGAAACTGGAAGTTCAAAGAGCAGCTGGTGGCTGTTTGCAAAAGCTCTTTCAAGCAGCCCACACTGCACACATTCAGGTCCCAGCGATTGGGACATCAACAGGCCAGTGTCACCTGATATGGTAGTAATACAGTCATACCTCGGGTTACAGACATTTCAGGTTGCGTTTTTTCAGGTTACGGATGCACCAAAACCCAGAAGTACCGGCAGTCACGCATGCGCAGAAGCGCTAAATCATGCTTTGCGCGTGCAGAAGCGCCGAATCGCAACCCGCATGGGAGCAGACGTGGAGCTGTGGGTTGCGAACGTGCATCCTGCACGGATCACATTCGCAACCTGAGCATCCATTGTACTAGTTGATTGATAAAGGTAAAGGACCCCTGGACGGTTAAGTCCAGTCAAAGGCGGCTATGGGGTTGCGGCGCTCGTCTTGCTTTTAGGCCGAGGGAGCCGGCGTTTGTCCCCAGACAGGTTTCTGGGCCATGTGGCCAGCAGGACTAAACCGCTTCTGGTGCAACAGGACACCGTGACGGAAACTAGAGCACATGGAAACGCCGTTTACCTTCCCGCTGCAGTGGTACCTATTTATCTACTTGCACTGGTGTGCTTTCGACCTGCTATGTTGGCAGGAGCTGGAACAGAGCAACGGGAGCTCACCCCGTCACGGGGATTCGAACCACCGACCTTCTGATCAGCAAGCCCAAGAGGCTCAGTGGTTTTGACCACAGCGCCACCTGCTTCCCTACTGGACATGCCCACTTGCCCAATTTGTCCCAGAAGGGGTGGAGGAAATAAGATCCTGCCAGTGTTAGAAACTGGGATATATAAGCTCGGTGCCAAATGTCTCCTTAAGCGAAGGTTAGTCGCCAAAACCGAATGTCTAGTTGACATTTGGGAGCAAGATGGCTCTAAAGCCGTATATTTCAAATGATGGACCGACTGTGATCAATTGTCAGCTCAACAGCTGGCTAGTTCAGAGGGAAACCTTGAGCTAGGTTAAGAGCTTGGGGAACTTAAAGAAGAACACATAACTTAAAGGAGTCCACATATATATTGGCACGTACAGTGGTACCTTGGGATAAGAACTTAATTCGTTCTGGAGGTCCGTTCTTAACCTGAAACTGTTCTTAACCTGAAGCACCACTTTAGCTAATGGGGCCTCCTTCTGCCGCCGGAGCACGATTTCTGTTCTCATCCTGAAGCAACGTTCTTAACCCGAGGTACTATTTCTGGGTTAGCGGAGTCTGTAACCTGAAGCGTATGTAACCTGAGGTACCATTGTATACCTGAAATCTGATTTATACCTGATTTTTTTTTAAAACAGCCTGACGTTTCACGTGGGGAAGGAAAGACTTGCCACGACAGTGCCACCTCGGTCCTTGTGCTGGACACAACCGGGGCAAAACAACACAGCTTCGTGATTCACGGACAGCCTATACACATACACATACAGACACACATAAACACACACACACATATATACAGACACACACATACACAAGCACACACACACACATATATTGTCTCAGCAGGGGTGTACACACACACACACACACACACACACACACATTTACGCATATATACACACACATTTACACACATACACAAGCACACACACACACATATATTGTCTCAGCAGGGGTGCACACACACACACACACACACGCATATATACACACACATTTACACACATACACAAACACACACACACATATATTGTCTCAGCAGGGGTGTACACACACACACACACACACACACACACGTATATATACACACACATTTACACACACACACACACACGTATACACACACACACACACACGTGATACACAAACACACACACACACACACATGCCTAATCTGACCTCATTTTCTTAAGGGTGACACAGACAATACACAACGTAAGAATATTCTTCACAACTGAGAGCAGGGCAGTGGGGTGGGATAAGCAAAGAGAAGCGACAACAATGAACATTATTTACCGGTCTTGTTCACGTCGCACTGAAAAAGCATTTTGGTTCCTGAAATTCATTCCGATTGTGCAGATAATATATAAGAATTCTGCAGGATGTGTTGCTGGTGTGTGAAAACAGTCCAGATCCAAGGATCCCCCTGATAGCGGAGATATCAGGTGCTATCCTGGCACCCGGACATCTTCACTCGGTCGCAAGCGGCCGGGTGCCGGGTGCGAAACGCGCTTGGCAAATTTCGAACCCAGCCTCGGAGGAAAGGTGGGGAGGGGGCAATGTGACAACAAACAAACCTCTCTAGCCCACTTCTGGGACCTGGAAGCAACAATCAAGAGGACCAAGGAAGTCTGGGGAGTTATGCGCCCAAGATAACCTTTTGTAGGAACCGGTCGCCGGGACCAGAGGCTCAAGTTGCGAAACTTTAGCCAAGCACCTTCCAGGAAACCTGACCTAAATGCATGAATAAGGAAAAGGTTTCCTAGTCGGTCCTGGCGCGCCGAGGCTTAAACATCCTGACACCCTGAACTTTGCGAGCAAATACTCCATTTCCAAAGAGCAGGGTAGGATCAAGAGATTTGGCAAACTGCCGGCGGGGCAACTCAGCGCTCACCCAAGAACCGCAGGCTAAGGAAGGCTGCCAGAAGCTTTTGTTCCTCAGGGCCTTGCCCTGAGACAACCAACTACGCCCAAATCCTGATGACGGCCCTGCCCACCGCTCCAAAGTCAAGCTGGATGACAGAACCGGAAACAGACGAGAGGAAAATCCTGTAGGTTTCGCAACGCTCGGTTTCCAAGAAACAAGCCCCCCAATCAGGGGCGTACGAAGCGGGGGGCAGAGGGGGCGGGCCGACCCAGGTGCCACTCAGGGGGGGGGGTGACAGGGTGGCCCCAGACCAAACAGGCGCAGAGCGGCCGAGGGCACACGGCGTACGGACAGGCTGCCATTCTCACACAGCGGCTCTACGGGCTGCAGCGCATGCGCGCTCTGGACAGGATGTGCACTCCGTACCGGATGCCGCACATGCACACTCTGTACGGGATGCGCACTCCGTACGGGATGCCACACATGCGCACTCTGTACAGGACGCACACTCCGTACAGGATGCCGCACATGCGTGCTCTGTACAGGATGCGCACTCCGCATGGGATGCCGCACATGCGCACTCTGTACAGGATGCGCACTCCATACGGGATGCCACACATGCGCACTCTGTACAGGATGAGCACTCCGTACGGGATGCCGCACATGCGCACTCTGTACGGGATGCGCACTCCGTACGGGATGCCGCACATGCACACTCTGTACAGGATGTGCACTCCGTACAGGATGCCGCACATGCGCACTCTGTACGGGATGCGCACTCCGTACGGGATGCCGCACATGTGTGCTCTGTACGGGATGCGCACTCTGTACGGGATGCCGCACATGCGCACTCTGTATGGGATGCGCACTCCGTACGGGATGCCACACATGCGCACTCTGTACAGGACGCACACTCCGTACGGGATGCCGCACATGCGCACTCTGTACAGGACGCACACTCCGTACAGGATGCCGCACATGCGCACTCTGTACAGGACACACTCCGTACGGGATGTCGCACATGTGCACTCTGTACAGGACGCACACTCCGTACGGGATGTCGCACATGCGCACTCTGTACAGGACGCGCACTCCGTACGGCATGCCGCACATGCACACTCTGTACGGGATGTGCACTCCGTACGGGATGCCACACATGCGCACTCTGTACAGGACGCACACTCCGTACAGGATGCCGCACATGCGCACTCTGTACAGGACACACTCCGTACGGGATGTCGCACATGCGCACTCTGTACAGGACGCACACTCCGTACGGGATGTCGCACATGTGCACTCTGTACAGGACGCACACTCCGTACAGGATGTCGCACATGCACACTCTGTACAGGACGCACACTCCGTACGGGATGCTGCACATGCGCGCTCTGTATGGCATGCTGCACATGCACAGTCCATACGGGCTGCCAGTACTGGGGGTCCCAAGCCCTCAAAGTAGGTCAAAAGCATTTTTCCCCTGTAAGACTTCTGAAAAAACGTTCCAAATAAACTGGGCTGGCTCCTTTTCACTTCACGCAGTGACTCAGAAAGAAGAGAGACGGGGGACACCATGATGTAGCCCCCAGTGATTAAAAACAGCGTGCCTCTGACCATGCGCAAAGACACACGCTACAGATTTCTGTCCGTAAGACTATTTATAAGCTGCCAGTTCCTACAAAATATCAAGGCAGTGTATGGGCCAAGGTATTAAAAACATCACAAAAGTTTAAAATCTTAAAATAGTAAAAACCACAAGGGCACAGAACAAATGACCCAGACTGAGTGGAATTAATTGACTGAAAACAGAAGTCATTTTCAGCAGGCAACGTTTGGGAAACTGAGGAGAGGCAGATCAGAGGCAGCAATTTCTCTATAAACATGAGCTTTTCCATCCATCTCTCTCTTTAAAAAAAAACGAAACAGCGAAGAACGACCTTTTTCTGGTATTTAAGACGCCGCACTGTGACATCAGAAGCCTGCGATTCCAAGTCAAAACACATCCACACATTCCCCGCTAAAAAACCTCATCTTTCTCCTTGACTTGCCAACTGAAGATTCATTACCAGCCTTGAAAACACCAAATCTGCAGATTTCTGGGTATTATTTTTATATATAAAAAGCCCACCCTCTCCATTTACATTTTAGAACATCTTTATCCTCACCCAGCCAAGCAGCGCAGCGTGGTGTGAAATGCTTTCTCTTCCCATTTTCTCCTCACGACAAACCTGTGAGGAAGGACAAGCGAAGAGAAGAGCGACTCGCCCAACGTCCCACAGAAAACTTTGTGGCTGAACAGAGATTCGAACCTGGGTTTCCTTGGTCCAAACCCAAAACCCTAACCCGCTCTAACCACTATACAGTGGTGCCCCGCTAGACGAATGCCTCGCAAGACGAAAAACCCGCAAGACGAAAGGGTTTTTCGGTTTTTGCGACGCTTCGCTAGACGATTTTCCCTATGGGCTTGCATCGCAAGACGAAAGCCCATAGGGAAATCTCGGGGACCTTTTTTTAAATGCTGGCGGTGGGGAGCAAAGCCTTTTCCCCCCCTCCGGACTTCAGAAGAGGTCCAGGAAGGCCGGCGGGGGCGAAAGGCTTTGCTCCCCACCGCCAGCATTTTAAAAGCGTCCGGGATAGCAGGGAAGCGCTTCCCGCTATCCCGGACGGCTTTTGAAGGCAGGCAGGCTTTTGAAGGCAGGCCCTGCCTGCCTAACCGGGGGCTTTTAAATCGCCCCGGGACTGTCCGGGGCGATTTAAAAGCCCCCGGACGGCTTTTGAAGCCTCCCCCAGCCGCCCGGCATCGGGGCATCGTCCCGATGCCGGGCGGTGGGGCAGGAAAGCCTCCCCCAGCCGCCCGGCATCGGAACGATGTCCCGAAGCCGGGCGGCCGGGCGGGAAAGCCTCCCCCAGCCGCCCGGCTTCGGGGCATCGTCCCGATGCCCGGCGGTGGGGCAGGAAAGCCTCCCCCAGCCGCCCGGCATCGGAACGATGTCCCGAAGCCGGGCGGCCGGGCGGGAAAGCCTCCCCCAGCCGCCCGGCTTCGGGGCATCGTCCCGATGCCGGGCGGTGGGGCAGGAAAGCCTCCCCCAGCCGCCCGGCTTCGGGGCATCGTCCCGATGCCGGGCGGTGGGGCAGGAACGCCTCCCCCAGCCGCCCGGCTTCGGGGCATCGTCCCGATGCCGGGCGGTGGGGCAGGAACGCCTCCCCCAGCCGCCCGGCATCGGAACGATGTCCCGAAGCCGGGCGGCCGGGCGGGAAAGCCTCCCCCCCCGCCCGGCTTCGGGGCATCATCCCGATGCCGGGCGGTGGGGCAGGAACGCCTCCCCCAGCCGCCCGGCTTCGGGGCATCGTCCCGATGCCGGGCGGTGGGGCAGGAACGCCTCCCCCAGCCGCCCGGCTTCGGGGCATCGTCCCGATGCCGGGCGGTGGGGCAGGAACGCCTCCCCCAGCCGCCCGGCATCGGAATGATGTCCCGAAGCCGGGCGGCCGGGCGGGAAAGCCTTTGTCCCCCCTGCCTGCCTTCCCAGGGGCTTTTAAATCGCCCCGGACAGCGGAGAAGTCCTCCGCTGTCCCGGGCGATTTTAAAATGCCGCCCGCCAGAAGAGGTCGGGGGAAGGCTTTTTCCATAGGAACGCATTAATTGATTTTCAATGCATTCCTATGGAAAACCGTGCATCGCAAGACGAAAAACTCGCAAGACGAAGAGACTTGCGGAACGAATTAATTTCGTCTTGCGAGGCACCACTGTACATGCTGACCTTGCCTCCACACACCTATGCAAGCCAATCCCCTCCTTTCCACTCTTAAAAAAAAAAGGATGCAGTGGTTTGTTTGCTTTTTGAGTTTCTCTGAAGCTCTCAACCAGGAGGACAAGTAATAATAATTTATTTGTAACCCGCCCATCTGGCTGGGTCTCCCCAGCCACTCTGGGCGGCTTCCAACAAAGATGAAAGATACACTAAAATGTCACATATTAAAAACTTCCCTGAACAGGGCTGCCTTCAGATGTCTTCTGAATGTCAGGTAGATGTTTATCGCTTTGACATCTGATGGGAGGGCGTTCCACAGGGCGGGCGCCACTACCGAGAAGGCCCTCTGCCTGGTTCCCTGTAGCTTTGCTTCTGGCAATGAGGGAACCACCAGAAGGCCCTTGGCGCTGGACCTCAGCGTCCGGGCAGAACGATGGGGGTGGAGACGCTCCTTCAGGTATACTGGGCCGAGGCCGTTTAGGGCTTTAAAGGTCAACACCAACACTTTGAATTGTGCTCGGAAGCGTACTGGGAGCCAGTGTAGGTCTTTCAAGACCAGTGTTATATGGTCTCGGCAGCCGCTCCCAGTCACCAGTCTGGCTGCCGCATTCTGGATTAGTTGTAGTTTCCGGGTCACCTTCAAAGGTAGCCCCACGTAGAGCGCATTGCAGTAGTCCAAGTGGGAGATAACCAGAGCATGCACCACTCTGGTGAGACAGTCCGCAGGCAGATAGGGTCTCAGCCTACGTACCAGATGGAGCTGGTAAACAGCTGCCCTGGATACAGATTTGACCTGTGCCTCCATGGACAGCTGCGAGTCCAAAATGACTCCAAAGTGATTGTTATTTCATTTTTATCCTGGAAGGAGCTCAAATTGGTCTTCCACTTTAAACCTCACAAGCCTGTGAGGTAGGCCAGGTGAGCAAGGAGGGGCCGCCTCAAGGTAGCCTAGTGAACTCATAGGAAGATGGCGATGTTTTCCCTTAACTGTCAGAGGTAGTAAACCTCTGAATACAGTGCTACTAGCATGGGTGCAAGTGCAACTACGTGGAGATTTCAGGGCGCCAGGTTGCCAACCGCAGTTTAAAAACCTCCGCCTTAGTCCATAGTTAATTCCATTCCTGCCTCCACTATGTGTATTTCTCCATCTTGCATTCTGGGACGAGCAAATTGTTGTAAGAGCAAGCGTCAGCCAAGCAATGTTGTTGAGACTGTAGAATTGTAGTGTTGAAAGAGATCCCTAGAGTCATATAGACCTTCTTCTTCTTCTTCGGTGATCCCTTGTAGCCATGTATGATTGTCTTCCATAAACACGGTTTTAACAGTGAGTCTGTAAGTGACTGTGGAGGCCAATTCTGGACCCACACATCCTCCCACAGTGGGGACATTGATTTCCAGGCGGGAGTTGATCACGGTGTGGATTTGCCAAGCGTGCCTTCCTCTTAGCACGCTTCTCCCTTGGGTCCTGAGTTCGAGTGTCTTCAAAGCCCAAGACACCTTTGGTAAAGTGCTCCAACTGGAGCACTTGCAGTCAAGAGTTTCCCAGTTGTTGGTGTTTATACTACATTTTTAAAGATTTGCCTAGAGAGTCTTTAAACCTCTTTTGTTGACCACCAGCATTACGCTTTCCATTTTTAAGTTGGGAATAGAGCAGTTGCTTTGGAAGACGATCATCAGGCATCCGCACAACATGACCAGTCCAACAAAGTGGATGTTGACCAACCCCCTGGCAAATAGACTTTCCATTGTGGCAACCGCAACCTAGATTTAAGGTGCCATTTGGTTTTCAACAAGTAGCATTCAGAAGCATCAGTGCTTCTAAACATAAGAGGCAGAGCATAGCCATTGGGACTGGTAGCCATCAATAGCTCTGTCCATCAATTTTTGAGCTCTGCAATTCCCCACACCTCTTACGCACATAACATTAAATTTGGCCTCAGATCATATCACAACACCACGCCAAACACACACACCCCAACACAGAGTCCGCCATATGCCTGCATTCTGCTTTTGCTCGCAGACACCTGTCGATCTGGGCGCCGGTCCAAAGAGGAGCGTTAAAACGATAAAAGGATGAGGAACAAAGCTGTACCGCTTCCAGTTCCCTTTACCAGAACTGGAAAACACAGAGAGCCGCCTTAGGAGAGATCAAAGCGTTTTGCCATCTCAAACATCGCTCTCTGGTCCAGCCTGACCATGCCTAGATTTTGCTCCATCATTTCAGCCAAGCCTTTGGCTCATTAGCATATTGTACTCCTTTTAAGGGATGTGGGTGGCGCTGTGGGTTAAACCGCAGAGCCTAGGGCTTGCCGATGGGAAGGTTGGCCGTTCGAATCCCCGCGACAGGGTGAGCTCCCGTTGCTCAGTCCCTGCTCCTGCCAACCTAGCATTTCAAAGCACATCAAAGTACAAGTAGATAAATAGATACCACTCTGGCGGGAAGGTAAACGGTGTTTCCGTGCGCTGCTCTGGTTCACCAGAAGCGGCTTAGTCATGCTGGTCACATGACCCAGAAGCTGTACGCCGGATCCCTCGGCCAATAAAGCGAGATGAGCGCTGCAACCCCAGAGTCGTCCGCGACTGGACTTAACTGTCAGGGGTCCTTTACCTTTACCGCTTTTAAATGCATTTGTGGAAGGCAGTGTTGGGGTTCTTGGCTTCCTGCTCTTGTTTTTATCATGTATTTTGAGCTTTTATGTTGCGTTTTCTGCTGTTAACCGCCCAGAAATCTGCAGTTGTAGGGCGGCATAAACTTTAACATATAAATAATAATTAATCATCCCTGACTGTTGAGTGTGGCGGAAGTTGCAGTCCAACATCTGGAAAGAACTAGGCTGCGGAGGAAGGAGGGTCTAGGCTCTGGCTGGCAGCAGCTCTCCAAGCTGAGATTCCTGCAGTTGGACTTGATGACCCTCAGGTGTCTCTTCCAACTCTTAGATTCCAAGGTTCTTGGGCTGGATATATGTGAATTCTCACAGAATTATCTCACGACGCTAGAACCTGTGAACATCCACGGAAGCTGGAGGCTGGAAGACTCAGAGCAGTCAAAAGAAAGCACTTCTTTGGGTGGTTAAACTGTGGAACTCACCTGTGCAGGAGGCAGCGATGGCGACCAACCTAAGTTAACCTGTTGTTGTTTAGTCGTGTCCAACTCTTCGTGACCCCCTGGACCAGAGCACGCCAGGCCCTCCTGTCTTCCACTGCCTCCCGCAGTTTGGTCAAACTCATGCTGGTAGCTTCGAGAACAGTGTCCCACCATCTCGTCCTCTGTCGTCCCCTTTTCCTTGTGCCCTCCATCTTTCCCAACATCAGGGTCTTTTCCAGGGAGTCTTCTCTTCTCCTGAGGTGGCCAAAGTCTTGGAGCCTCAGCTTCAGGATCTGTCCTTCCAGTGAGCACTCAGGGCTGATTTCCTTCAGAATGGATCAGTTTGATCTTCTTGCAGTCCATGGGACTCTCAAGAGTCTCCTCCGGCACCAGAATTCAAAAGCATCCCTTCTTCGGCGATCAGCCTTCTTGATGGTCCAGCTCTCACTTCCATACATCACTGCTGGGAAAACCAGAGCTTGAACTATACGGACCTTTGTTGGCAAGGTGATGTCTCTCCTTTTAAAATGCTGGTTAACCTAGGAGTAGACAAACTCACAGAGGACTCTTGCACTTGGCTGCTGCTTGTGGATTTGCCAGGCATCTGGCAAACAGGAAGGGCCACTGGCCTGGATCCAGCAACCTCTTCTCATGTTCTGAATGGAAACAGGAGCAGAAATCTCCAGTGTTCCCTGATTTATCCCATATCCAGAACGGGTATCAGTCCAGCAAATGCATCCCAGTGTTGCTGCTTTCAGCTCACAAACAAAACACAACAATGCTCAAAGGGGATATGGATTATCCAGCAAATTCTGAAGAACCACAAATTTCCCATCCCTGATCTGGCAGGTTTTTTGGTTTTTTTTTACTTTCAACACCTTCTGCATTTTCCTGCTTCTCTGACGGCAAAGGCTATGGTGTACAAGTCGCAGGAGCTTGCAATTTTCTCCTCCTGTTGCCTGTGTTGGGTATATTTGCAATTTTGGTTATACAGAAGGTATAAAGGCGTTTGCAACCTTTGAGGCTGCAGTCCCTGTGTTGACTTATCTGGGGGCAAACTCTGCTAAACAGAGTGGAACGTGCTTTTGCGAAACCAGGCGACGGATTGCTCTGCAAATGGCACATATATTTTAAATAGCACAGCTTTATATGTCAAGTTATAAATGATGCATCTTATACTGGCAAACCAGTAACATAAGCTTAGGTTTGACAAGGAAACAAGTACTGGATACCATTTCAATCCTCTTCCTCCTGTTTCAGTTTTTCCCCCCCGGGGTTTTAGGGGGAAAGTGAGGGGACTTCTACATCTTCGAAATTTCCCGAAGAACGGGGTTGCAGTCAACGTTCTGAAGATCACTGAATAGAGCTGTCCCATCACAGAAGGACTCTAGGAGGGAAGTGGGGTGTAGTGGTTAGAGCGTCAGACTAGGACCTGGGAGATCAGGATTCAAATCCCCACTCAGTCCTGAAGTTCCCTGGGTGAGCCTGGAGTCAGTGACAGCCCCTTAACCTACCTCACAGGGTGGTTGTAGAGATGAATTAAGGAGAGGGGTGAACCATGTGTCCTTGGAGGAATAGGTAAAGATAAAGGGACCCCTGACCATTAGGTCCAGTCATGACCGACTCTGGGGTTGCGGCGCTCATCTCGCTTTATTGGCCGAGGGAGCCAACGTAGAACTTCCAGCTCATGTGGCCACCATGACTAAGCCACTTCTGGCGAACCAGAGCAGCGCACGGAAACGCCATTTACCTTCCCGATGGAGCGGTACCTATTTATCTACTTGCACTTTGAGGTGCTTTTGAACTGCTAGGTTGGCAGGATCAGGGACTGAGCAACGGGAGCTCACCCCGTCGCAGGGATTCGAACCGCCAACCTTCTGATCGGCAAATCCTAGGCTCTGTGGTTTAACCCACAGCGCCACTCGCATCCCTCCTTGGAGGAATATAAACACAATAAACAAGCTCTTTTGCTGACCTGCTTAAGAAAGCTGGAGGGGCCAGTCAGATGGGAGTTGTCATCTCTACATGGTTGCGATTGGCCAGGTACTAGTCCCAAAACACGCTTGGGGGATTCCTAGTGCTGACGTCATGCTATGGATCTTATTTACCACCATCTTAGAAACAGATCTCCAAAGCCTCCGACTAAGAGACCTTTCCAAGCCGTATCTTAGAAACGTTTTAAAACAGGCAAATGGATCTGAAGAACTTTAAGGTGTGGGGAAATTTTATAATGCATTTAAGAGAACACTGCAAACAGCTAAAAACTTTGGCAGGATTTGAGTAACACTTGCAATTATGGTCAAAATGGATTGCTTAAGAAAAACAGATAAAACAAGAGAAGCAGTAGGAAAAAGATTGATAATGGTAACCATGTAAGGGTGGAGCAGAGTCGAAGGATTCAGGGAGTCCCAAATGATGATGTTTAATGTTTGAATGTAAATTTGCAATGCAAAACTTGAAACCTTCTGCCTGCAAATCAGGTCTAACATGACCCCTCTGGTTACTCAGACAAAATGCAGTGCTATAACTCCCGTCATCCCTGAGCTCTGGCCTTGCTAGCTAGGGGTGATGGGAGTTGTAGTTCAACAACATCTGGGGACCCACAGGTGGAGAACGGCTGGTTTACAAGTTTTGGTCATTGTGTTAAAAACAGCAGATGAGTTTGGTCAAGCTGTGTTGGGACTGGACTGTTTTCCGACTGCAGGTGAAGCCCCACCTGGTTGAGCGGTCCTCCCCGTAGATGCTCCCTGCAGGCAGAGATCTAAATAATCCGGTAGAAAGATCCTAGTCTCCTCTCCTACGTGCTAGCTTTCTGGGTGCAAAGATGAGTGGCAGAAACACACAAGTCTTCAGCCTCCCACCTGCAGTAAGAAAGTATTGCAGTCTAAAGTGACTTCTTCTTCATCTTCTCTGAGTGTCGACTAGGCATTTGATCACACAAAATCTCAATTATAAGAGCCAGGGCCGTCTTAAGCATATCCCGCGCTGTGGTGCAAAGATCCCTCCTGCACACCCCCTGGCAAATCCAAAACAACAATAATAATTTATTGTTTATACCCAGCCCACCCTGGGTGGCTTCCAACAAATATTAAAATACAGTGGTCTGTTAAACATTAAAAGCTTCCCTAAACAGGGCTGCCTTCAGATGTCTTCTAAAAGTCTGGTTGTTGTTGTTCTCTTTGACATCTGGTGGGAGGGCGTTCCACAGGGCGGGGGCCACCACCAAGAAGGCCTTCAGGAATCCAACTGTGAAGTGATGTGAGTAAACTTACTTTATGGACTTTGAATAAGATTGTGGCGCCTTTATTCTTTTCAGAGGGATTCAAGGGAGCTTACCAGGAACATACAATGCAATCTGAGACAGACTGAATTGTATAATAGTGAGAGGCTCACACGAGCCTGCAACCAGCTATCCACTGTGCATGTAAAAAGAGGAATGTAACTCTGCTAAGCAAAGGAACCTGCTAGCACAAGTTAGGAAGGATATTAATAAATATCCTGAACATTTTCACATAAGCTAGGTGCCAAATGGCTCCTTAAACCAGTCGCCAAAATGTCTGGTTGCCATTTTGGGGCAAGACAGCTCTAAAGTGTTTTGTTTTTTTTTCAAACGAAGGACTGACGGTGATGGATTGTCAATTAAACATCTGCCTGGTTCAGAGGAAAGCCTTGAGCTAGGTTTGAGAACTTAAAGAAGAAAAGTTACTTGATCCAGGGACAGTTCACATCTATATTGGACTATACTGACCTCTTTTTCTTAATAGCGACACAGACCATTCATAACATAAGGTAAAGGTAAAGGGACCCCTGACCGTTAGGTCTAGTCGTGGCCGACTCTGGGGTTGCGGCGCTCATCTCGCTTTATTGGCCGAGGGAGCCGGCGTACAGCTCCCAGGTCATGTGGCCAGCATGACTAAGCCACTTCTGGCGAACCAGAGCAGTGCACGGAAATGCCGTTTACCTTCCCGCCGGAGCGGTACCTATTTATCTACTTGCACTTTGACGTGCTTTCGAACTGCTAGGTTGGCAGGAGCTGGGACCGAGCAACGGGAGCTCACCCCGTCGCGGGGATTCAAACCGCCGACCTTCTGATCGGCAAGCCCTAGGCTCTGTGGTTTAACCCACAGCGCCACCCGCGTCTCCTATTCATAACATAGGGACATTCAATTTCTGGAAACCACAGAAGGGATTGCTCTCCTGGACTTTTGCCTGGTTTCAATTCAATTTGAAACCAGTCCGTTCCTATGATGCTCCCAATATCATTTTTATGACGGCCGGCGGGGTTTCTCTGCGATTTACAAGTGATCGTTTTATTGACGCCGTTTGTGTATTTTATTGATTTCCGCCAATCTCCAAGAGGACTTTGGTTGATGGATTGTCCAGAAATGGAATAAATTGAACTTCTAGAACCATGTTCCTCCTAAGACAGCCCTCAGGCCAAACAACCTGTCAAATTCCTCCAGATCTCTTGCTCGCATTATCCTTCTTCCCATGGATGTCCAATGACGCCTAGTGTAGGCACACACTCATTTTCCTCACACAAAGAACTAACTTAAGATACTTGACATCATCACAACAACTATAAGTCAGCTCTGGATTGATTCACTAGGCCCAGGAACAGCTAAGTCTTAAAACAGTCATGTTGGTTGACAGCATTTTTCGGAGTCCCAATCAAAGGTGCTCTCACTTGCTGTTAGAAACTCGGATAGATAAGCTGAGGTACCAAATGCCTCCTTAAACCACGGTTACAGTCATCAAAACAGAATGTCTAGTTGTCATTTTGGGACAAGACTAAAGCCTAAGATGCTTAACAGGAAAACCCTTTGTCACCTTTTAACTGATGCGTCCCCAGTCAACCTCTAAATTTGCCGTTCCTGATTTGAGTGGCAGATATCTCTCATGCCCTCTTATTACGTTTATGATGCAAGGCTCTCTCTTCCTGCGAGTTCTTTTCAAAACCGGTTGTAGCATCTCAAGATCAAAATGCTAAAAATAATTATTAAATGCAGGATGATGTCCTCTCTCTGCTAGATTAAGATTTTAAAATCACTTAACACCCCGAAGCCCAGGCCATCATGTTAAGAATGTCATGCAAGATACTGTACCGTTTTGTTATCTAGTGCACTCCTAACACATTCCTTCCATTCTGTTAGGCAGGATTCTAAATCTTCCCATTTTCCAGCTGAGAAACTTGAGGCCAAGTGTGATTGTCCATGCACTGGCGGAGGCTGATGGGTGGCGGTACTTTGGTTCTCAAATTTAATCCGTTTCAGAAGTCCGTTCCAAAACCAAAGCGTTCCAAAACCAAGGTGCGCTTTCCCATAGAAAGCAATGCAAAACTGATTAATCCGTTCCAGACTTTTAAAAACAACCCCTAAAACAGCAACTTAACATGGATTCTACTATCCAACGAGACCATTGATCCATAAAATGAAAGCAATAATCAACGTACTTACTATAAAATAAATAAGACAGCATTGCAGATGATAAAAAATAAAATTAACTTTTTTCTTACCTGCACTGATGATGGTCATTGTTTGGATGGGGGGCTTTTATCCATTTCCGCAGTCACACAATCAATCAATCAATCAATCAATCGTAAAACGAAAAACAAGCCACAGTCAGAAAAATGAAAAAGCCACACAAACAAAAACATAAAAAATAGCAAAAACAAAAGCGCCAAATTTAATCCGTTCTGGAAGTCTGTTTGACTTCTGAAATGTTTGAAAACCAAGGTGCAGCTTCTGATTGGTGTAGGCACCCCGGAAACAATAGCCTACAGCTACTTCAGACGTTCGGCATCTGAAAAACGTTCAGAAACCGGAACACTTCCGGGTTTTCGGCGTTTGAGAACCAAGGCGTTTGCGAACCAAGGTAGCACTATAATGGACTGACTGCGCTTGATTCTAAGTTGATCCTCTGGCTACTTCAGCTGACAACCTTGAGCTAGGTTAAGAGCTTTGAGAAGAAAAGTCACTTGAGGCAGGGACAGTTCACCTATATATTGGCTGATTCCGACCTCTTTATTCTTAACGGTGACTGCTCCTGCTCAGGCTGGGCGGAAAAAGCAATTTGGTTCCTGAAATTCATTCTGATGGCGCAGATAAAATAGAACGGATGGAATTCTACAGGCTGTGTTGCTAGTGTGTGAAAACGGCCACGATCCAAGGATCCCCAGGCACACAGCTCCAGATGGTGGAGACATCAGGCACCATCCAGGTGTCCAGGCATCCTCAATTGATCGCAAGTGTCTGAGAAAAAAAGGTAAAGGGACCCCTGACCATTAGGTCCAGTTGTGACCGACTCTGGCCAAGCGAACTGGCGTACAGCTTCCAGGTCATGTGGCCAGCATGACTAAGCCGCTTCTGGCGAACCAGAGCAGCGCACGGAAACGCCGTTTACCTTCCCGCCAGAGCGGTACCTATTTATCTACTTGCACTTTGACGTGCTTTCGAACTGCTAGGTTGGCAGGAGCAGGGACCGAGCAACGGGAGCTCACCCCGTCGCGGGGATTCGAACCGCCGACCTTCTGATCGGCAAGTCCTAGGCTCTGTGGTTTAACCCACAGCGCCAACCGCGCCCCTTTGTCTGATAGCCAGGTGCAAAATCCGCCTGGTCAATTTTGAACATGAACAGGCAGCCTGCATTTCTCTGCCATGCTTGGACTGGGGCCAATTAAATAAATTGAGGTTAAGAGCCATGGGGAAGCAAGATTTTTAGAAGGTCCCGGCGAGCGTAACGATCATCACTTTCCTGAGACCGCTGCAGGCCTTCTGGAAATGGCTCCCGCCGTCGCTTTGAGTTTCACGCGGAGCAGTTTATAGTCAAGGCAGTTATCAGGAATGAACCTGCGTCCGTCGTGTGGTTCAGAGAAGCAGCTCAACTTTAGCTCAGGCAACCAGGCATTTGACAGCAGCAAGTCAAGGTGAAAAACCCAATGATATGAAGGACTCCCAGACAACTAGGGCGCTGCAAAAATATTTTCCATTTCCTCCGAAGAGTCACTCGCAAAATGCAACGCCCTTTAGCAGTCAAATTTGCACACTTGGGAGCTAACCCGGAAGACAGGAATCAGGCAGAGATTGGGGACTCATGCAACATGTTGGCGACTAATATACACTCAACAATTACCAAAATGATTATACATTCTTTATCCAACTTCTGAGAAAAATGCGAAACCTTATGCAAAGCCACAGAGACTTGCGAACTACCCAACCTAAGCTGAACTTATAATGTCTGATTTCAATGGATTTTGCAAGTGCTTAACTCAGACTTTTGTTTTCTTTATCTTTTTAGGTAAGTTCATGGAGATACCAACCAAAGGTAAGTTTGGTGTCGTTCACAATACTGAGAGATGCTAGTAAAGTTGTAAAGGTAAAGGGACCCCTGACCATTAGGTCCAGTCATGACCGACTCTGGGGTTGCGGCGCTCATCTCGCTTTACTGGCCAAGGGAGCCGGCGTACAGCTTCCGGGTCGTGTGGCCAGCAGGACTAAGCCGCTTCTGGCGAACCAGAGCAGCGCATGGAAACGCCGTTTACCTTCCCGCCAGAGTGGTACCTATTTATCTACTTGCACTTTGACGTGCTTTTGAACTGCTAGGTTGGCAGGAGCAGGGACCGAGCAACGGGAGCTCACCCTGTCGCGGGGATTCGAACCACCGACCTTCCAATCGGCAAATCCTAGGCTCTGTGGTTTAACCCACAGCTCCACCCGCGTCCCACAAAAGAGGTAGAGAAACCAAATAATCTGTCAATAGACATCCAGAGAGAGAGAGAGAGAGAGAGAAAGTTGACTTTGATGAATCTAGCTCAGACTCGCAGATTCATTTCGCTCAATGCTGCCTACACTGATTGGCAGAAACTTTCGCGCAATTTCTGGCAGCGGATCTTCCCATCGTTTCCTGAAAACGCCAGCCAGAGTTTGAGTTCTTCTGTGGGAAAAGCAGATGTTCTACCTCTGAGCTACTACATGCGTCTCCATGGAAGGGCTCCTTCGGCCATAGCTGCCAACTTACAGATTTGAAAATAAGGAACCAGCAGCCTTGAAAATAAGGGATCAGCAGCCTCGAAAATAAGGGATCAGCAGCCAGACCAGGGAGAAGAGTCGGCGGAAGAAGATTGGAAGAAATTTAAAGACTATTTACAGAAATATTGCAAAATTAATGAATGTTAGAATGATGTTGGATAGAAATTAAGTGATTTCCAGCTGTAATGTTTTAAGAGAATATGGAAAAAAAAAGGTCTAGAAGCAGGTTAAAATTTATTGATAAGGATTTGCTGAACTAACAATCTGAATTGGAATACAAAAAAGGGAGGTATATGAGGAGGTCTGGGAAATAAGTTAATGGAAAATAAGTAATGGAAACTGTGTGTGTTTTTAATCATTTTTATTTTGTATTTTTATTATTTTTTATTTTTTATTTTTGATTTTTATTGTATTAATATTGAAAACTTTAATAAATATCTTTTTTTTAAAAAAAAAGAAAATAATGGATCAGCAGCCAAAATAAGGGATTTTCAGGACACAGGTATGTTCAACTTCTGAGCCCCTCCGAGCCAAAGGCAGAAAGCCCAGCCAGCAGCCAAACGAAGCTTCAATCGGTGGTTCCCACAGCGCAGCAACCCAGCAAAGGGGATGCAGCAAGGAAAACCACTGTCACCTCTCCGCTGGGAAGCGCTGAGCAAAGGCGAGTCCCCAGGCAATGCGGCTGATTTGATCGGCACAAGGCATGCAAGCTCCACCTCCCAGTCGTTCTTATTGGGTGAGCAACGCAGCCAAGCAACACAGTTGGAGCCTCCCTCCTCCCTGGCCGGCAGGGAGGGAGGGAGAGGAGCTGCTTCCTTTGAAACCCGGGAAATTTAAGGGACATCATCAATAAGGGACAGCAGCGGGACATGGCGCTGGGATAAGGGAGTTTCCCACCAAATAAGGGACGGTTGACAGCTATGAGCCAGAGTCCGAGTCCTTCTGTGGGAAAAGCGATGCTCTACCTCTACCTCTGAGCTGCTACACATGCCTCCATGGAAGGACTCCTTCATCCAGCGCACCTTGCGGAACTCCTTGCCACAAGATGCGGCGACGGCCGATGACTTGGACGAGCTTAGAAGTAGGGATGAGACAAACCCTCGTGGCTTTAAAAGGACACTAGACAAATTCAACCGAGAGCAGGCACAGCAAAACAGAGCAGTAAACGAACCCCGCACCTTAACCTTCATATAAAAAGTCAATTTGTTAATTTACGACCCGGAGCAGAAAACGAAAGGAAAAGACCAGCACGACCCAATTCTTTATCTCTATTTAAACCTTCTTTTTTTTTTTTACCTCTTCTGCCATTGCTCTTATCTTCTGATCGGCGCAACGGAGGCACGACCACCCTGAGTATTCTTTTTAAATATATATATTTATTATTGCAGATGCTTATTCCAAGCAAATCAGATCTTGTTTATTTTCCTCAATTGGCTTTATTAGTATTCTGCAAGCTACATTGGCTTCCTCTTGAACACAACAACAACAGAGAGAGGAATTCCCCTTCGCCCGGGCAGTTTTCGCTTTTTTCCCCTCTTCTTTTTGCAGAATGAAAACAAAGATCTTGTTGTAGGGGACACAATTTGCCTAACGGAGGGACGGTAGCCAAAAAAAGGGGGGGAGGTAGAGAAGAGGGGAAGAAATATCTGGGAAACTGTTCTGTTGGTTTGGCCCTGAAACGAGAGTTTGCAGAGAAGGCCGGGAAATATTTTGTCTCATGGATTCAGCGATCCGAGCCCCGATCCCTCAAGTAACCTCAGACAAGCAGCTCAGAGCCCAGACAGACAACCTCCTTCCCTGAAGTGGCAACTCTTGAACTCGCAATGGCAGCCGCCCTGACCTCCCTGCTCCCGGTTCTGATCTCCGGAGAGGGAAGTGATTTTGGGGAGGGCAAAACAGCCAGAAATTGCCAATGTGACAGAGAGGAGAGCAGCCCCGTCATAAACATTTTGCCTTAGACAGTGTGCTGTAGTGGCTAGAGCAAGCTTTCTCAAACTCAGCCCTCCCCCAACTGTTTTTTATTTTATTATTATATTGTTGTAATTTCCCTTTTTTCTGTTTTCGTGTGTTATTTTGCTTTGTGGTTTTTGTTATAATTGTGGAAACTTTAATATTTTTTTTTTAAAAAAGAAAACAAAAACCCCCATAATTTTCTTAACAATCAAACATAAATTGGTCTTAACACTAAAGACCCAACCTGCCGTCTATTCCATATTCCATATTACTTATTGCCAATTATTTATTGCCAATACACACTTTTATCATAATTGAAATTTTTCTTAATATATGTAACTGTTAGATATAACGGTTTTTGGAATACAATTCCCATCATCCCTGGTCCTGGTAGCTAGGGACGATGGGAGTCGTAGTCCAATGGCATCCAGGGTCCCATGGCTGTGTTAAGAGTGTCAGACTAGGACCTAGAAGAAACCACTGTTTGAATCCCCTGCTCTCTGTCACGAAACTCACTGGGTGTGTGGCCTGGAGCAAAGTGCTGCCTCTCAAACCATCCTATCTTACAGGGTCGTTGTGTGGCGAAAACAGGGAGGGACAGAAACTGTAGGCGTCGCCTCTGAGTCTTTGAAGGAAAGGTGGGGCCCAAGCTTAATAAATATTATCTGCGATTTCTGCATCGCAAGCCGGGTTGGTCTAGATCAGTGTTTCCCAACCTTGTGCCTCCAGCTGTTTTTGAACTACAATTCCCATCATCCCTGACCACTGGTCTTGCTAGCTAGGGATGATGGGAGTTGTAGGCCAAAAACATCTGGAGGCACAAGGTTGGGAAACACTGGTCTAGATGAGCCTTGGGGTGCCCTAGAATTCTAGGATTCCTATGGCTATCCAGACTCAAGACAGCAGGTGCATTTTTTGAAATGTGCCGTGATCCCAGTTTCAGCATTGCAAGAACCATGCACCGTAAGTGAGATAACATCCTTTAAACCTCACTTTGTGCGCGACAACGGCGGCAAGAGTCTTAATAGCACAAGGATGGAAGAACAAGGAAATCCCCACTAAAGAACTATGGCAAGAAAAACTGATGGACTACGCAGACCTGGCAAAATACACATCATTTTGGACTCACAGCTGTCCATGGAGGCACAGGACAATTCTGTATCCAGGGCAGCTGTTTACCAGCTCCATCTGGTATGCAGGGTGAGACCTTCCCTGCCCGCGGACTGTCTTGCCAGAGTGGTGCATGCTCTAGTTATCTCCCGCTTGGACTACTGCAATGCGCTGTATGTGGGGCTACCTTTGAAGGTGACCCGGAAACTACAACTAATCCAGAATGCGGCAGCTAGACTGGTGACTGGGAGCGGCCGCCGAGACCACATAACACCGGTCTTGAAAGACCTACATTGGCTCCCAGGACGTTTCCGAGCACAATTCAAAGTGTTGGTGCTGACCTTTAAAGCCCTAAACGGCCTCAGCCCAGTATACCTGATGGAGCGTCTCCACCCCCATTGTTCTACCCGGACACTGAGGTCCAGCTCCAAGGGCCTTCTAGTGGTTCCATCATTGCGAGAAGCAAAGCTACAGGGAACCAGGCAGAGGGCCTTCTCGGTGGTGGCGCCCGCCCTGTGGAACTCCCTCCCATCAGATGTCAAAGCGATAAACAACTACCTAACATTCAGAAGACATCTTAAGGCAGCCCTGTTCAGGGAAGTTTTTAATGTGTGACATTTTAGCGTATTTTTGGTCTCTGTGGAAGCCGCCCAGAGTGGCTGGGCAAACCCTGCCAGATGGGCAGGGTACAAATAATTTATTATTATTATTATTATTATTATTATTATTATTATTATTAACTACGGGACAAGGATAACTGTGACTTTAAAGATGAATGGGAACCTTTTACAAAGTACTTAAAGAAGCAACAAAACAAACTGGACTCCTCGGCAGGTTTTGAATAAACACTCGCAAACTTTTTTATTGACAATAGTCAGTTAGGTAAATTAAGGATCCATACAATTTTGTAACATGCAGAGAGTAATATTTGTTGATAAACCAGAGAGAGGAGCTGAGGGAAGTCTGGAGGGGGTTATTTTATGGGGGGATTAAGGATGATATGTTTTTTGATAAAATGTCTTGTTGAAATTCCTAATAAAGAATATTTTAAAAGTAAATAAATAAACCTCAACGCTTTTTTAAGGGTTTGAAAACACCCGGCACACATTGTTTGGTTTGTGTCTCTGCTGCTACCCAAGAAAGCAATCAGCACTATTCTCCACAATGCAGGAGGGGGGTACCCGAATTTGAACCCGCGACCTTCTGAACGCAATACGTGCCCCCTTACAAGGGAGCTGCCCTAGATCTGTGACTTGCGACTGGAAATTCCCCAGCGCATCGCTCCACTAGTCCAACGAGGGGCTTGGCAAATCCAGCCCTAATTCATTCAGGTCATTGTTGCCTGAGGAGGTTGGAAAACAGAAAGGATCTCTTTCGGCAAACAAGGCTAAAAATAAAAGTCGGCGCTGCTTTTCGGTCTCGGTATTTATTTATTCAACACCCACGGTTCTCCCCCCTCCCCATCTAAACTCCACAACAGCCCTGTGAGGTAGGTTCATAGCTGTCAACTTTTCCCTTTTCTTGCGAGGAATCCAATTCGGAATAAGGGAATTTCCCTTAAATAGAGGGAAACGTTGACAGCTATGGGTAGGTTCGGCTGAGGGGCGCCCACGGTCACATCTAGTGAGCTCCATGGGCCGAGTGAGATTCGAACTCGGGTCTTCCAAGTATGACACTCACTACGCTGCCTCCACTGGACATTCCACAAGTATTTAACCCGAAATAACATAAGGGGGGAAATTAAGGCACACTTAAATGTGATTTAAGTGTTCTGTTATGTAGAGGTGTCGCCTGGAATACTGTATTTGCAAACATTTAAAAGACAACAGCAGGTCCTTCCTTTTCTTAGAATCACAAAATTTGAGTTCGAAGGGACACAAAGGGTCATCTAGTCCAACCCCCTGAAATGCAGGAATCTTTTGCCCAAAGCAGGATTCAAACCCACAACCCCGAGATGCAGAGTCTCAGACTCTTATTGACTGTACTGAAAACTGTTGAGGAATAAATTCCAACAACCCAAATCACTGCCTGCAATCTCCCGATTCACACACTCGGAGGGGACAATCACCTGTGAAAACATTAATTACGATTTTGAAACTGTCAAGCGTCTTAATTACTGGGTTGCGTTCACTGCCACCGGAGCACGATTTCTGTTCTCATCCTGAAGCAAAGTTCTTAACCTGAAGCACTATTTCTGGGTTAGCGGAGTCTGTAACCTGAAACGTCTGTAACCTGAAGCATATGTAACCCAAGGTACCACTGTATAAGGAGTAGCTAGGTGGGGGAGAAAGTTAAATGGGTTGATGGTTCAAAACATCTCAGAGCACTAGCTTGGCGAAACCTGCAGTAAATTATCAACCCCTGCAGGGAAAGGTCGCAACGTGGAGTGTTTCACATTCCTGGTCCCCGCCAGCCACTCCCTTTCCTAAGGCACTCCATTCCATTGCCCTCTCTCCAGCTTCCCAGCCGATTCCCCCTCTTCATTCCACGGTCACTGAAAATGTATAAGCTACATATACACCCTATATTAAAAGCACACAGCTTCCTGCAAATAATGCTGAGAAATGTAGCTTTTCAAGGGTGCCGGGAGTTGTAGCACTACGGGAGGTAAACTACAGCTTCTGGAGTTTTCTGAGGGAAGCCACATGCATTAAATGTGCTGTAAACATACAGCGAATGTGACAGCTATGCACACGCTGTACATTTAAAGCACAAGGCTTCCCCCCCCCCCAAGAACTTTGGAAATTATAGTTTGGTAAGGGTGCTAGGTTCAGCAACAGGGAAACCACACAGATTCTAGGATCTTTAGGGTGCTTTAAAGGTGTGTTAAATATGATACCTGCTCATGAGGTTTGCTTGAGGCTAATGGATTGAGGTTGAATCCTGACAAGACAGAAGTATTGTTTTTGGGGAACAGGAGGTGGGCGGGTGTGGGGGACTCCCTGGTCCTGAATGGGGTAACTGTGCCCCTGAAGGACCAGGTGCGCAGCCTGGGAGTCATTCTGGACTCACAGCTGTCCATGGAGGCGCAGGTCAATTCTGTGTCCAGGGCAGCTGTTTATCAGCTCCATCTGGTACGCAGGCTGAAACCCTACCTGCCCGCGGACTGTCTTGCCAGAGTGGTGCATGCTCTAGTTATCTCCCGCTTGGACTACTGCAATGCGCTCTATGTGGGGCTACCTTTGAAGGTGACCCAGAAACTACAACTAATCCAGAATGCGGCAGCTAGACTGGTGACTGGGAGCGGCCGCTGAGACCATATAACACCGGTCTTGAAAGACCTACACTGGCTCCCAGTACGTTTCCGAGCACAATTTAAAATGTTGGTGCTGACCTTTAAAGCCCTAAACGGCCTCGGTCCAGCAGACCTGAAGGAGCGTCTCCACCCCCATCATTCTACCCGGACACTGAGGTCCAGCTCTGAGGGCCTTCTGGCGGTTCCCTCATTGCGAGAAGTGAGGTTACAGAGAACCAGGCAGAGGGCCTTCTCGGTGGTGGCACCCACCCTGTGGAACACCCTCCCACCAGATGTCAAAGAGAAAAATAACTACCAAACTTTTAGAAGACATCTGAAGGCAGCCCTCTTTAGGGAAGCTTTTAATGTTTAATAGGTTATTGTATTTTAGTGTTCTGTTGGAAGCCGCCCAGAGTGGCTGGAGAAACCCAGCCAGATGGGCGGGGTATAAATAAATTTAGTATTAACTATTATTATTAATTATTATTATTATTATTAACAGTGTTGGAAGCCGCCCAGAGTGGCTGGAGAAACCCAGCCAGGTGGGTGGGGTATAAATAATAATTATTATTATTATTGAGCAGAATCGGCAAGAGCAGGATATGCTTTTCCAATTAAATAATAATTTCTTAATTTGCGACCTGCACACATCAACGTGCAAGGGACCCCTCCCTGCCCCTCGGGAGGAGAGATGCTTTGCAGGCTGACACACACAAGAAGCAGGATTTCCGAGGGAGGCCATGCCTTTGCTCCGAGCCGCCTCCCATGCAAACTTCTCCAGGCTATTGTGTCTTTAATTTATTTATTTAAGAGCAGAAACAAACAAAAAAACCCAGCCGAAGGATCCGGACAACACACACACACACACACACACGTGTCTCTGGAGTGAGCACATGCAAACATTCCTGAGGCGGCCCCCCCCCACTCTTTTTTTAAATGGAGAAAAGAAAAAGCAGACCAGGAACAAAAGCCCGTCCAAAAAAAAGCAGCCAAAAACCACACACATACACACAGCAAAGGGACCCAGGAAGTAGACTAGCTATTCGACTCTCCTACGCCACAATTCCCTAAGGGCCTGCTTCAGCTTTGGGTTATTTTTTTTGGGTGGGGGGTTAATTGGGAAGGAAGGAAATGGGGGAAGGAACTCGCAAAACGATCCCTTGCCTCTCCTTGCAGAGGAGTGAATCGCCGAGATTCCGTCCCCAAGGAAAGTGGGGGGGGGGGGTGTGACCTGACGGCCATCCAATCCAAACCACTAACCCCCCCCCCCCCCCGCGCATCGCACACTTGCTCCGCGATTCCCCAAGTCCACCACACACAGGTCACAATAGAAAGCGCACCTTCCTGCTCTCCGTCTGGAACCCGCAGGGGGTTGCAAAAATTTGCAATTCTATTTTGCATCAGACAGCGAAGGGGGAGGGATAGGCAAAGGAGAGCCCGGCGCCTGGTGTTTTCTCCCCCCCCCCCCCGCAAATGCTCCCCTTTAGGGATTTTTTTCTGGCAGCTACAGACAGTGGCGTAGCGTGGGTTGTCAGCACCCAGGGCAAGGCAAGTAATTTGTGCCCCCTAACCCGTGGATTTGCGCCCCCTAACCCTAACCCCCCGGATGTTGCGCCCGGTGCGGCCGCCCCCCCTGCACCCCCCACGCTACGCCACTGGCTACAGATACCCACACCCCACCCCAAAATAGGAACCCACCACCCAAGAAGGGGGAAGCAAAGGAATTAAGATTTCTTTGGTGCTTTAAAGGAATTGCGCCGGGAGAATTGGCGAGGCGGAATAGAAAGCGCAGGAATTTCAGGTAATTGTGGGAGAGTTGGGGGAGTACCCCATGAAACTGCATGGAGATGGATGGGATTATATTATCTGCAAATTAAAGGTAAACCCAGAGTTTCCCATTGGAAAAAACAATCGCCTCTTCCAGGCATGGAGATGTCCCAGGAGAATGAAAGAAACTGGGGGGTTTAACAGGTGCAAAGGGGGATGGGATTGAGTCCAAAGTCACCCACACCAGGAAGTTTTGGGGGGGGGCATCAGCAGGGGGTCAGAAAATGGACACTGTCCCCTCCAATAAACTTAAGGCAGAAAGCCCTAGGTTTGTACCTTCTCAAGAGTAGGCCTACTGAAGTTAAAGGGACACGATGACTAACTTCGTAGGGTTTAAGAGGAGTCATGGATCTTGAACTGCAATACCAACGTGAACTTTCCAAGGAGCATATAATATTTGAGAGGGGGCGGACAGGTGGAACAAAGAAAGGGGTGACAGGTGGAACAAGGTAAGAAACATTATGGACTGCAGGTAACCCAAGTAGGGTGCAGGAGACTTTGAGCGGGACTTGGAAGTGGTACAGGAGGTACCGGGTTCAAATTCTGAGCATCTCCAAGCCAGAGGATTGGTGGTGGTGGTTTTTTTTAAACCGCAGGTAACAGGTGTTGTGGTCTGACTTCAGTGTTTTGAAAGGGGGGGTAGAGAAAGAGAAAGATGTTCGCTCCAAGAAAGGCATGGTGTTGGGAGCTTGCCAAGACAAAAGTAGAAATTGGAGCCGATTTGTGGGGTGCCGCAGGTGCCCCCCCCAAAGGTGCGAAGGAGAAGCAGAGGTCGGTGGGGAGAAAACTGGTGGAGTTGGGAGGATAGGAACGGAAGATTCCCTTCTCTGCAGACCCGCTGGAACCCGCTAACAAAAGGAAAGGGCAGGTAAATCGAGGGTGAAAGAGAGTCCTCGATTTACCTGGACAGGTGCGAGGCAGCAAACAACTTAAGAGCAAGCAGGTAACCTCTCCCTCTCCCTCCCCCCCACCCCCCGGGTATTTTCCGAAAGAAAAAGGCAACCGGTACCCCCAAGAGATGGGAAGGAAATAAACAATAGGGGTGCACAACACACGCACCCCAAATAAACGCAAAACAAGGAACAAAAGGATTAAATTCGGAGGAGAGGCAGGGTTTCTGGAGAGGTGTAACAAGCAACAGACGTGGGGGGGTCTGGTACCTCCAAAACCAGAGGTCCTTTTTATTCCCGGGGAGTCGGCGCAGGTGTTTCCAAAGGCGAAGGAACAGACCCCCCCTAAAAAAAGAGGGGCGCAGCCTCACCCCCCAAAAAATAGGGGCGCAAGCGCGCGCGCAAAGGGGAAGCGCCTACCTTGGCAAAATAGAGCATCCACAGCTCGTAGAGGCGCTCCTTGGAAGCCATGGTGCGGGGCGGCTGCGCCTCCCGTCCCTCCGTTCCCGGCTCACGCGGCGGCCAGATCCATGGCGCGGCGGCGGCGGCGCCTTTTCCCCGGGCGAGCGCAAGGGCAACTTTACGCGCGGCGCTGCCTTTCACTCCAAGCGGCGCGCAAAGCTCCCCCGGGCGCCGCGCTCCGCTCCCTCCGCCATGCTGGTGGCGACGGCCGCTGCCAGCCCTCGGGCTCCGGCTCCGGCTCCTCCTCCTCTCCCAGCACCTGATTCGCGGCCCGGCCCCGGCCCCGAGGGAGGAGAGACGCCGCCGCCTCGCCGACAACGCCGCCTCCGCCGCCGCTGTTCCTCCAGGTGTGCGCCACGGCGCGCAGCCTCGCCTGGGGGCGCACGGACTCCTCGCCTTTGGGGTGGGGTGGGGGCCCCGATTCGGCGATCCGCTTTACTTCAGAGTAGTCCCGTGGCCGCCAGCTGCGGAAGCGAGGAAATGCCTCCCTGTTTTGGACCTGATCCTGAGCTTCACGCAGGGAGAACTGCCTCGCTTGACTCGCGAGGAGTCCCCGCGGCCTGCGGCGTTGCTTGCAGTTAGGGCTCAAATGCCCGTTTCCCCCCGCCCGGTCTTCTTTTACGGCGAGTTCAAAGGAGGGGCTTTACTCCCGAGTAGGTTCAAGGATTGTTGCTATTTATTAAATTAAATTAGCCTCTCGAGCTCCTGGGATCGCAGCCCCAACGGCCGCCAATTTTTTCCTTTTCTTTCTTCCAGCCGCTCAAGTATTTGCCTTCTGCCGGTCAGGTCTTACTCGGGAGTAAGGCCCGCTGAGCTGCATGGAACTTACTCCCGGGTAAGTGCGTCTTGGCTTTATTGGAATGTTGGCTTTTATTTATTGAATTGAATTTCTACACCGCCCTACATCCGAGGGTCACAAGGCGGTTTACAATAGGAAAACACAAGAAACACGTAACTTTCTTGCGGGAGGGGTTTCTCACGTTAGTGGCGATGCGGGTCTAGACTTGGAAACAAAACCTCTACGCGCACAAGTTTAATAAGACTCCTCCGTGCCGCTGAGCAAGTGGGCAAGTTGCGACCCCTCTTTGCGCTCTGACTCGGGGCCGGATCCTTCCTTTATCAGGAGTAAACGCGTTGCAGGACAGCAGTGATAACAAGACTGTCCGGGAATCTTTAGCTGAGATTTCTGCATTTCTCGGGGTTGGACTAGATGACCCCGGGTGTCCCAACTATGACTTGACGCTCTCTAGGGGTGCAGTGCAGTTGGAAAATAGCCCAATTGCAGTTACAGCCAAGACAGACCACAACTCGTAAGTGTGTGTGTAGTCAGGATCCGTCCAGTGTGCCCTTGTAATACTGGGAACATACAAAAATACCAGCTTTTTCCTTCTTTTTTAAAGTAATTTTTATCAGTTTTCCATTTAATAATATACAATCATATCACTGTTATCCACTTTACCTCTCTGGCTCTTTAGAGCCCATCCACCTCCCGCCTCATGGCTTTCAAAACCAACCTTTATATCATTGCATTTTATATCCGTTTCCCAATTCTAGATTCACTCATTACAAAAAGACATTAAAATTTAGGTTAAAACAAAAGGGAAAAGAGCTTTTTGTTACGAGCCTTCAGGCAACCCTGCTAGTGATGTTAATCGCTTGCGGTAATCTTTCAAATATTGTATAAATTTACTCCAGTCCTTTTGGAATACTTTATCACGCTGATTTCGGATTTTTTTCTGCCAGCTTCGCCAGTTCCGCAAAATCCATCACTCCTCTTTCGTTGGTACTTTTTGCTGTTTCCATTTGGGGGCTAAAAGGATTCTTGCCGCTGTTGTAGAATACATGAACAGTCTTATTTTTTTTTTATATCTCTTCACCTACTATTCCCAGTAAAAAGGCTTCTGGTTTTTGAACCTTTTCTTAAACTCATTATATATCATTTCCCAGAAAGCCTTTACCTCTTTACAGGTCCACCGCATATAGTAAAATATACCTTCCTTTTCTTTGCATTTCCAACACTTGTTAGCTCTGGTCTTAAAAATTTTAGCAAGTTTTGGGGGTGTTAAATACCATCTATACATCATTTTCATCACATTTTCATTAAGTGCACTGCATGCAGTAAAGTTATTCCCTTCATCCCACAGTCTTTCCAAAGATTCTATCCAGCTATTAGCTTTCAAGAATTTTTATAGTAGAAGCAAGTGAAAGCAGTTCATTTCTGACTTTAGTATGCTGCAGGCAGCCTACCAAACCTATTGAGTATATGTAGGATTGTGGTGTGTGATGTTTGGGTTAACTTAAGGACAGATGCCTTATACCATGGGTAGGCAAAGTAAGGCCCGGGGGCCGGATCCGGCCCAATCGCCTTCTAAATCCGGGCCGCGGACGGTCCGGGAATCAGTGTGTTTTTACATGAGTAAAATGTGTCCTTTTATTTAAAATGCATCTCTGGGTTATTTGTGGGGCATAAGAATTCATTCATTTCCACCAAAAAATATAGTCCGCCCCCCCCCCAAGGTCTGAGGGACAGTGGACCGGCCCCCTGCTGAAAATGCTTGCTGACCCTTGCTTTATATACTGTATTCTTAACTCTAACTTTCTCCAGCATCACTTAGAAGTTAGCCCAGCTGAGTTCCAGGAAGCTATTTGGCCTGTTAAGACCTATTGAGGTCAACAGGACTTTCAAGTAATTCTGCATAGGATTCCAGCCTTTACTAAGGGTTTGGCATCAACCAGTTTGTTCTTTTAATTGGGGTTTTTTGGTATTCTGTTTTATAAAATTAAAGAACTATAAGAAGAAATCAAACAAAGCCTTAGCCAGTGTTCAGTACTTAAAATGCTAAAATAATGAATAATAGGTTAATTAATTGGTTAAAGGGAAATGTTTTTAATTGTGTAACACCACCGACCACCTTAACTTCTATTGCAATCTGTGCAAGGTTACTCAAAAGTAAGTCTGTGTTTAATGGGGCTTACTCACAGGTAACCCAGCTTTCAAAGTGGCTGGAAACTCAAGTAGTATAAGAATAGGCAAGAAAGCAAGTTTGTATGGAAGCTTCTCGATTTCTGGTTTAACTGATCCAGCCCTTATCAGTTCCACACCCTGTCAGAAATCCTTGGTGAAATCTGCAAAATATGTTTAGCCTTTTGTTGCATTTATAACCAAGCCAGGACTAAACTGGATTAATGGTGAATGTAAAACTAAATCATTTTTATCAGTGCTTTTATACTGCGTTCCCAATCATACTCCCAGGAATGGTTTCCAAGATTTATTTATTTTTTAAATTTGTTTGTGTTTACAAGTGTAGAGTTATAACAATACCAAATAAATATCAACATTTAGAGATTTCTCTGAATCTCTAGACTTCCCGCCATCCCCTCCTTGGGTTTTATTGTCAACATTTTCAGATGCATATTATTTTAAATCTGTCCATATTGTCCAAAGTATTCGTTACATTACAAGTGTTATTAAAATCCTGCTAATGTTTTCATCTACTTACAGTGGTCTCCTAAATAAATAGGAGTTTCCCCCCCATTTTTTCTTAAAGTTCTTGTCTTCTTGGTTCCTGAGCTTTCCGGACAGTTTTGCCATTTCGGCATAGTCCAACAGCTTGGTTTGTCATTTCTAGGAACTTTATCTTCTTCTTTTTTAAGAATATTTATTGAAGTTTTCAAAAAAATATATAACATAAAAACAACCAAAAAAGAGAAAAAACGAAAACAGAAATAACAATAAGATAAACATACATACAAAACAAATAACAGGTATAATTTCAATCCCTTATAGTCGTATAACTTACTTTCCCGACCTCCTCATACCTCCCCTCTCTGTATTCCAATCTCTAATCAAGCCAATTCAGCAAATCCTTTCCCTAATTTCTGATTTAATTTTTAATCTTTCTTTTCTTAATTACCTAATCATTACAGGAACTTTATCTTCTTTCCATCTCTGGACTAGTAGCATCCGGACGGCTGTTGTTGCATACAAAAAAAGTTTTTTTTCTGATCCTTTGAAATATCGGTACCTACAATTCCTAATAAAAAAGCTTCTAGTTTTTTTAATAAAAGATATTTTAAACATTTTTTTCATTTCATTATATATCATTTCCCAGAATACTTTTATAACTTTACATGACCACCACATATGATAAAAGGTACCTTCTTTTTCTTTACATTTCCAGCAGCTATTTGGACTTGACTCATACATTTTTGCTAACTTAAAGGTAAAAGGACCCCTGACCAATAGGTCCAGTCGTGACCGACTCTGGGGTTGCGGCGCTCATCTCGCTTTATTGGCCGAGGGAGCCGGCATACAGCTTCCGGGTCATGTGGCCAGCATGACTAAGCCGCTTCTGGCGAACCAGAGCAGCACACGGAAACGCCGTTTACCTTCCCGCCAGAGCAGTACCTATTTATCTACTTGCACTTTGATGTGCTTTTGAACTGCTAGGTTGGCAGGAGCAGGGACCAAGCAACAGGAGCTCACCCCCTCGCTGGGATTCGAACCGCCAACCTTCTGATCGGTGAGTCCTAGACTCTGGTTTAACCCACAGCACCACCCGCTGTGTATATTGGGAATGCCCATTGAAAAAGCCTGCAGACACCCTCTAAACCAGTGATGGCCAAACTTGGCCCTCCACCTGTTTTGGGACTACAATTCCCATCATCCCTGACCAGTGGTCCTGTTAGCTAGCGATGATGGGGGTTGTATTCCCAAAACAGCTGGTGGGCCAAGTTTGGCCATCACTGCTCTAAACCATGGGTAGGCAAACTAAGGCCCGGGGGCCGGATGCAGCTCAATCACCTTCTAAATCCGGTCCGCGGACGGTCCAGGAATCTGTGTGTTTACATGAGTAGAATGTGTCTTTTAATTTAAAACGCATCTTTGGGTTATTTGTGGGGGCTGCCTGGTGTTTTAACATGAGTAGAATATGTGCTTTTATTTAAAAGGCATCTCTGGGTTATTTGTGGGGCATAGGAATTTGTTCATTATTTTTTTTCAAAATATAGTCCGTCCTCCCACATGGTCTGAGGGACGGTGGACCGGCCCCCTCCTGAAAAAGTTTGCTGACCCCTGCTCTAAACCTCTGAAAATGCTAGAAAAAACCCTCTTAAAAACAAGCAGCGCTTGCCAGGCTGGTGGGAATGGTGGCAAATCCGCCAAACACCACCACAATTTCTCCCTCCAATCTTCCTTGCTCAGACGCACACTCTCCATAGGCCTTGACGGTTGGTGCAAGGGCTCTTGTGAAAACACTTGCAAAGGCTTGTGGGATTGCTAGGCCCTTTTCATGCTGTTTTGCTGCGCTCTCTGTTAGGGCCGTTTTTGCCGCTTCCAGGTTCGCGGCAATGCGTGTGCACGTATTGAATGCATGTGAAATGGCTTGTTGCCTGTGTTTCACACACGGGTCCAGTTGTGTGTGTGTGGTTTGGTGTGGAAATGACAGCTAGGGTCAAGAGAAATGGTGTTACGGTGGCCACTTGCAAAGAGGCAGGGCACCTTTAAGATTTCAGGAGATGGACTGTCCACAGGTGGTCTCCAGGAGGAAGGGCGGGATATAAATGGAAGAAAGTAATAATATGTTAATTAAGGTAAGTGAGTTCCACCTGCAGAGATCCCCTTTTCTGCACAGCTGTTATAAGGCAAGAGCTTTGGCTCCACAATCAATGCTTCTGAATGGCCCTTGCTGGAAATTGCAGAAGAGATCTTTTTTTTTCCAAGTAAATTTTTATTGTTTTCCTTACATATTCTTTTCCAACAAATCATATTAATTCCATATATTCCCTTTGACTCTGCCGAGTTGCGACTCCCCTCCCTCCCTGCAATAGGTATATTTAACCCCTTTCTATCGCGCACATCATTCTCACAATAGTACAATTATACATTGAAGGTATTATGCCAATCCTAGAACATTTCATAGAATCATAGAGTTGGAAGAGACCCCAAGGACCATCAAGTCCAACCCCCTGCCAAGCAGGAAACACCATCAGAGCACTCCTGACATATGGTTTTCAAGCCTCTGCTTAAAGACCTCCAAAGAAGGAGACTCCACCACACTCCTTGGCAGCAAATTCCACTGTCGAACAGCTCTTACTGTCAGGAAGTTCTTCCTAATGTTTAGGTGGAATCTTCTTTCTTGTAGTTTGGATCCATTGCTCCATGTCCGCTTCTCTGGAGCAGCAGAAAACAACCTTTCTCCCTCCCCTATGTGACATCCTTTTATATATTTGAACATGGCTATCATATCACCCCTTAACCTCCTCTTCTCCAGGCTAAACATGCCCAGCTCCCTTAGCCGTTCCTCATAAGGCATCGTTTCCAGGCCTTTGACCATTTTGGTTGCCCTCCTCTGGACACGTTCCAGTTTGTCAGTGTCCTTCTTGAACTGTGGTGCCCAGAACTGGACACAGTACTCCAGGTGAGGTCTGACCAGAGCAGAATACAGTGGCACTATTACTTCCCTTGATCTAGATGCTATACTCCTGCTAGTGTCTTGACCTCTTTACAATTCTCCTTTAAATATTCAATAAATTTACTCCAGTTATTTTGGTATCTGTGATCTTCCTGGTCCCGGATCCTCCCTGACAATTCGGCAAGATCTGCATATTCTGTCAACTTCACCTGCCACTCCTGAATAGTTGGTATACCTTGTACTTTCCATCTTTGGGCCAGGAGGGTTCTTGCCGCAGCCGTAGCATACATAAACAGATTTTGGTCTCCCATTTTGATTTCCATTCCTATTAAACCTAATAGACACGCTTCCGGTCTTTTGGGGAAAGTATACCTAAAAAATTTTTTGAGTTCATTATAAATTGATTCCCAAAATTTTTTAAGCTTATCACAGGTCCACCACATATGAAAATAATCCCCATCTACTTTTTTACATTTCCAACATTTTCTTTCTCTTTTTCTATACATTTTAGCTAATTTTAGCAGAAGAAGAGATCTTGCAGGCTTTTGGCTTTTGGGGCTTTTTGCTTGGTCCTACACTCGGGGTCTTCCTTTGCATCTGAGCACCCCAGTTGTTATTTTATTTATTGAATTTTATACTACCCTATACCCGGGGGGTCTCAATATACAAAATCAAAAAGTACATAATAAAAATGAAAACAACAACCCAATGTTGATGTTGTTGTTAGTCGTTTAGTTGTGTCTGACTCTTCGTGACCCCCTGGACCAGAGCATGCCAGGCACTCCTGTCTTCCACTGCCTCCCGCAGTTTGGTCAAACTCATGCTGGTAGCTTCGAGAACACTGTCCCACCATCTCGTCCTCTGTCGTCCCCTTCTCCTTGTGCCCTCCATCTTTCCCAACATCAGGGTCTTTTCCAGGGAGTCTTCTCTTCTCATGAGGTGGCCAAAGTATTGGAGCCTCAGCTTCAGGATCTGTCCTTCCAGTGAGCACTCAGGGCCGATTTCCTTAATAGCCCCCCCAAACCCCACAACAACACATTTTAAAAGGGCATAGGATGTCAATCAGATCAACCAACAGCCTGGTTGAAAAGGAATGTTTTTGCCCGGCGCCTAAAGGTGTATAATGACGGCGTCAGGCGAACCACTCTGGGCGGCTCACAACAGAATATTAAAAGCACACAAAAAAATCACACATTAAAAACTTCCCTAAACTGGGCTGCCTTCAGATGTCTTCTAAACGTCAGATAGTTGTTTATTTACTTGATATCTGACGGGAGGGCGTTCCACAGGGCGGGCGCCACCACCGAGAAGGCCCTCTGCCTGGTTCCCTGTAACCTCACTTCTCGCAGGGAAGGAACCGTCAGAAGGCCCTCAGAGGTGGACCTCAGTGTCCCCAGAACACCCCTGCAAGGCAGGAGAGGTAGGGACTGGCCCAAGGCCATCCAGTGAGATTTGTCGCCGATTGGGGATTAGAACCCTGGTCTCTCAGATCCTGGTTTGAACCTCTAACCACTGCACCACAATAGCTCCTTCAAACAGCTTCCGGAAAAGGTACATCTTAGTCAGCCAGTCAAAGAGACAGGGACAGATATACTTCAGTACAAAGTTCTACATATATGGAGCCACCACTGCAAAGGCCCTGCCCTGGGACTCCCCACCATTCACTCCCCACATAGGGACCGCTTAGAGGAGGCACCCCCAAACTCAGCTCTCCAGATATTTTGGGACTACAACTCCCATCATCCCTAGCTAACAGGACCTGGGGTTACTGGAAACCACAGGAGAGGAGAGGTGTATAACAGGCTTCCTCAACCTCGGCCCTCCAGATGTTTTGAGACTACAATTCCCATCATCCCTGACCACTGGTCCTGCTAGCTAGGGATCATGGGAGTTGTAGGCCCAAAAACATCGGGAGGGCCAAGGTTGAGGAAGCCTGGTGTATAATGAAGGCTTCAGGCGAGGAGAGAGCTCTTGTGCTCAGATCCTGCTTATGGGATCTGGCATCTGGTTGGCTGCAGTGGGGACAGGATGCTGAACTAAATGGGACATTGGCCTGATCCTGCAGACTCTCATGTTCTTTTAAAATTTTTATTAGTTTTTTAACATATCATTTTCAACAGTAATTAAACATACTTTTACATCTTACTCAATTTTTTTGACTTCCACCAGTCCTGTCTGAAAATTTTCCAATCTAATCTCTCAGTATCCATTTCTTATTTTCCCTATGACATTTCAAACTCATAACCAATATCTCTATCTTTTTCTGCTTTGTACATTTCTCCTTACAAGACTTCTCATAGCCCTGCTAGCGCAAATTGTTGATTACAGTTGCTCTTCAAATAATTCATAGACTTCTTCCGATCTTCTGTAAATCTCTGGTCCCGAAGGTCTCAAATCCTTCCTGTCATTTTGCCCAATTATGCATAGTCCATTGATTTCGTCTGCCATTCTTCTTGGCTCTCATGTTCTTGTGACTTTAAAACAGAAGGAATTCCTGCAGCTATGAGCGTTCAAGAAGAGTCAATGAACCTTCGTGGTTCTTGTTACTCTGCTCTTGCGTAAATCTCCAAACTGCAGGAAGGGACTTAGCAGAGCGCATGATGCCCAGCGCACTGCTTCTCTGCACGCCCTGTGGGTGTTGACATTGCTACATGTCCCCCTTCTGCTTAAGAGCATGCGGTTGCAAAATTCTACCAATGACCGTGCATAACATCACTAGATGTCTATCATACTGTGTGGAGTTTTGGCTGTCCTGATTAGTGAGAATGGCTTTCTGGGGCCTGTGGTTTTCCCTGCCAAACTTGAGGGGCGATCAGAGGTGTAACCAAAGGAGCCTGATAGTCCCTCATGGTCCAGGCTCTCTCTAGCCTTTGGAATGCAATGCCGATCAGTTTGCAAAGGTGACACCCTCCAACTAGCAAGAGAGGCAGAGGTACGATTTGAAACGTGAACCTATCTTCGTAATGGAAACCGGGGAGCTGAATGTGGAGTTTTAGTCGAAGCCAGCTAAAACTAAGGGACGCGGGTGGCGCCGTGGGTTAAACCACAGAGACTAGGGTTTGCCAATCAGAAGGTTGGCGGTTCGAATTCCTGCGACGGGGTGAGCTCCCGTTGCTCGGTCCCTGCTCCTGCCAACCTAGCAGTTCGAAAGCGCGTCAAAGTGCAAGTAGATAAATAGGTACCACTCCGGCGGGAAGGTAAACGGCGTTTCCATGTGCTGCTCTGGTTTTGCAGAAGCGGCTTAGTCCTGCTGGCCACATGACCCGGAAGCTGTACGCCGGCTCCCTCGGCCAATAAAGCGAGATGAGCGCCGCAACCCCAGAGTTGGTCACGACTGGACCTAATGGTCAGAGGTCCTTTACCTTTAGCTAAAACTAAGACCAGCGTGTGTCGCAGTTGCTCCCTGAGAAACTGACACAGTGCTGCTTTAATTAAATTATTTTTTTTACTATTGCTTGTTTCATTTATTTGCTGCACAAAATGTCTCTGAGCGGCTTAACATTATAAAAGCAGATGCAATGCAAAATTTAAAATACAGTGGTACCTCGGGTTACAGACGCTTTAGTTTACAGACTCAGCTAACCCAGAAATAGTACCTTGGGTTAAGAACGTTGCTTCAGGATGAGAACAGAAATCGCACAGTGGTGGCACGGCGGCAGCAGGAGGCCCCATTAGCTAAAGTGATACCTCAGGTTAAGAACAGTTTCAGGTTAAGAACAGACCTCCGGAACGAATTAAGTTCTTAACCCGAGGTACCACTGTACAGCCCAAAGAAAAGAAGAACATTAAGTGACTAAAAGTGCTCATCCTGCAATCAGATATGAAAGACAAATCCTAGCCCACCCTACAATACAGGATAGGGTATTTTCATGTTAAAGGTAAAGGGACCCCTGAGAATCAAGTCCAGTCGCGAATGACTCTGGGGTTGCGGCGCTCATCTCGCTTTACAGGTTGAGGGAGCCGGCGTTTGTCTGCTTCCGCAGACAGTTTTTCCGGGTCATGTGGACAGCATGACTAAGCCACTTTTGGCGAAACCAGAGCAGCGCACGGAAACGCCGTTTACCTTCCCGCTGGAGCGGTACCTATTTATCTACTTGCATTTTGAGGTGCTTTCAAACTGCTAGGTTGGCAGGAGCAGGGACCGAGCAACAGGAGCTCACCACTTCCAGGTGCCATAAGAAAGCTGCAGAGATAGCGTAGGATAGTGCGCACTCTGGAAATGATCTCTTTCAGCTTCTGCCTTCTGGAAGAAGATACGGGGTTATAAAGACTAGGACTAGCCGCCTGAGAGTTTCTATCCAAATGCGATTTTGTTTTTTAAACGCAGTGTAAGGTAGTCTCTATGGGAGTATATTGTATTTAATTATGGGAGTTTTTAGGGGGTTAACCAGGCTGGGATAGCTGGGATAGCAGGCTTGTTGGTTTTTGAATGTCTGATGTAGATTTTTTCAGTTTCGTTGTTCTGTATGGGACAATGACAATAAAGATTATCGTATCAGAGGGGTGTGCCTTTGGGGGTGAAGTCAAACTGTTGGGAGATCGCAGCACCTGCTGTGGCTGTAGAAACCTACAGTGGTACCTTGGTTCTCAAACTTAATCAGTTCCGGAAGTCCGTTCCAAAACCAAAGCCTTCCAAAACCAAGGCAGGCTTTCCCATAGAGTAATGCAAAATGGATTAATCCATTCCAGACTTTCAAAAACAACACCTAAAACAGGAATTTAACATGGATTTTACTATCTAACAAGACCATTGATCCATAAGATGAAAGCAACAATCAATGTACTGTACTCTAAAATAAATAAGACAGTATATGATAAAAATAAAAATTATTTTTTTTTCTTACCTCCATTGATGATAGTCATTGTTTGGATAGGGGGCTTTTATCCATTTCTGCAGTCACACAATCAAACAATTGATCAATCAATCAATCAATCAATCATAAAACGAAAAACAGTCACAAAAATGGAAAAGCCACACAAACAAAAACGCAAAAAAATTGCAAAAACAAAAGCACCAAATATCGCCTCAGAACCCAGCCACTCTGAGCGGCTCCCAATCGAATGTTAAAAACAATACAGCATTAAGTATTAAAAACTTCCCTAAACAGGGCTGCCTTCAGATGTCTTTTAAAGATAAGATAGTTGTTTATCTCCTTGACATCTGGTGGGAGGGATTCCACAGGGCGGGCGCCACTACCGAGAAGGCCCTCTGTCTGTAACCTCACTTCTCCCAATGAGGGAACCGTCAGAAGGCCCTCGGAGCTGGACCTCAGTGTCCAGCCTGAACGATGGGGGTGGAGACGCTCTTTGGGTATACTGGACCAAGGCCGTTTAGGGCTTGAAAGGTCAGTACCAACACTTTGAATTGTGCTCAGAAATGTACCAGGAGCCAATGTAGATCTTTCAAGACTAGTGTTATGTGGTCTCGGCGGCCGCTCCCAGTCACCAGTCTAGCTGCCGCATTCTGGATTAATTGCAGTTTCCTGGTCATCTTCAAAGGTAGCCTCACATAGAGCGCATGGCAGTAGTCCAAGCAGGAGATAACCAGAGCATGCACCACTCTGGCGAGACAGTCTGTGGGCAGGTAGGGTCTCAGCCTGCGTACCAGATGGAGCTGGTGGACAGCTGCCCTGGACACAGAATTAACCTGCGCCTCCATGGACAGCTGTGAGTCCAAAATGACTCCCAGGCTGCACACCTGGTCATCCAGAGGCACATTTGTCACACGGGCCAGATCATGGCATCACATGATTGACAGGTGAGTAGGCCAGTCTCGCATCGTTCATCTTTTAAGTCTCTGAGATCGGAGACTTGCCAAAGGCTTAAAGAGCCTCTGGAGGCTCAGACAGGAGACCAGGAGCTGTCTTTAAAGCCTTTGCAAAAGCCTATTTGATGTGATTCAAAGAGTTCTTTTGCACAGGGCTAAATCCGGCTGTCTCGGCTGTCTGATCTTGTTCCTGCTAGGAACAGGAGGATGGTGCAGCCAAACTAGGGTTAAGCCCTGTCTTCCTGCCTGTCAGCTGATGGGTGGAACAAGTGGCCGTCACTTAGGGAAAACAGTCTTGGCCCACACAGCACAGGTTCCCCATATCCGGAATGGCCTGGATAGTGCTCTCTGCATGTTTGTGGACTACTTCATCCTCACCCAACATGGCCAACTGCCAGGAATGATGGGAACTGTGGCCCAGGAACATCTCATGGGCTGTCCCTGTCTAAAGTTTTAGGATAAATATTTCCGCCAGATTCCTTATTGAAATCCCCGGACCCTCTATCTCCTCCACCCTCTCTTAGATTGTTGTTGTTGTTTAGTCGTTTAGTCATGTCCGACTCTTTGTGACCCCCTGGACCAGAGCACGCCAGGCACTCCTGTCTTCCACTGCCTCCCACAGTTTAGTCAAACTCATGCTGGAAGCTTTAAGAACACTGTCCAGCCATCTTGTCCTCTGTTGTCCCCTTCTCCAACATCAGGGTCTTTTCCAGGGAGTCTTCTCTTCTCCTGAGGTGGCCAAAGTCTATACGGACCTTTGTTGGCAAGGTGATGTCTCTGCTTTTTAAGATGCTGTCTAGCATCACATACTGGTATTTAAATTCCCGGACCCTCCCTCATTCCCCTCCTCTGTTTCACACACAGGCAGGCACCATCTCTGGGTGATCTATGTCTGTAGATCAACGCTCTACATCATAACACAACAAAAGTCAGTCGCAAGGGCAAACATTGCATATTCATGTATCTCATCGTACAAAATCTCTCTGAAATAACCTCTGAAAGGCTGAGTAATTTATTCTAGGGAGAAGCATTAATCTCTATCCTTCATCCTTTTTCTTTCTTTCTTTTTTTGACGGCTAACTCCTCTCGCTTTGCTTTGATGTCTGCTCCGTACACTGGCTTCTGAATTATTTAAAATGCAAACATCTGGATGAAATAAGCCAGAAACATCAGTGCTGCCTTTGCACATTCACGCTAGTAGGGCTGATGTGGAAATGTGGAAGAGAGGCAAAATTGGGTGCATTGGAAATGGTTCGGTTTTGAGCGAGGCCAAATAATAATAATAATAATAATAATAATAATAATAATAATAATAATAATAATATTTTTTTATTTATACCACGCCCATCTGGCTGAGTTTCCCCAGCCACTCTGGGCGGCTCCCAATCAAGTGTTAAAAACAGTACAGCATTAAATATTAAAAACTTCCCTGAACAGGGCTGCCTTAAGATGTCTTCTGAATGTCAGGTAGTTGTTTATCTCTTTGACATCTGATGGGAGGGCGTTCCACAGGGCGGGCGCCACCACTGAGAAGGCCCTCTGCCTGGTTCCCTGTAACCTCACTTCTTGCAATGAGGGAACCACCAGAAGGCCCTTGGTGCTGGATCTCAGTGTCTGGGCTGAATGATGGGGGTGGAGACGCGCCTTCAGGTATACTGGACCGAGGCCATTTAGGGCTTCAAAGGTCAGCACCAACACTTTGAATTGTGCTCGGAAACGTGGGCCAAAGTCCCACGCCAAGCAAATGTCAAGATTTGTGGACTGTAAATAAAAAAAAAAACTGGGCAAAATCTTGTCTCTCCATCGAATGAAGTTCACAAATGAAAATAAGAATCAAAGTTTGCTTTCAATTCAGTAATGGTTAGAGATACCCTGATTTCTATCAAGAGAAAGGGAGCTTTTGTTTTCTATTGATTATTGTTATGTTTATTAAGGAGAGAATCAATACTTTGGTGATTTACTCCCAAGTAAGTGTGCCTATATTTACCTGGGAGTCTGCCCCACTGAACTCTGTGGGACTTACTCCTGAGTAATCATGTTTATGTTCGCTATGATAGTGTGCTACATAAATTACCAATGGCCAGCTGCATTGATTCTCTCCATAATAAACAATAATCAGCAATAATCAATAATCAAAAACATGAAATATACTGATTAGGCTTGCCAATTTCTATTTCCCTTCCAGTAAACTTTCTCTGTTGTAGAAAGTGATATAGAAATGCCTTCAACTCAAGCAGTAGGTCCACCTGCAATCCTATTCACGTTGTCAAATCCAGCACAATCCTAGGCATGTTTTCTTGGAAGTAAATGCTGTTCAGAATGCCCAAGATTGCACCCTGGCATGACAACTGTTGGCAGGTGTTGTTGTTGTTGTTGTTTTAAATGGAAATGAAATCAGTATTTACAGTATAGTATTATTTGCAACATTGAATTTTTATCAATGGCTCGTCTAATATTGACAGCTGCTTTGTCAATATTAGACAAAGACCCTTCCCTTTACTCAGCATCCCAGCCAAGCAAGCATACGCATGCCTACTCAGAAGTAAATCCCGCTGAATTCAATGTGGCATATTGCCGGGTAAATGCAAACTGAATAAATCAAATAATAAACAAATAAGAGCGGATTGGTTCACAAGTTTATCCATGGTTGTTGTTTTTGTTTTGTTTTGCAGATGTTAGCCTCAATTATGGTGTTATTTATATATTTTGTAAAATTTAGACATCCTCCCTCAATGGCAAGTTAGTGACGCAGCAATAAAACTGCTAGCATGTTTGCCAAGTGAAGCAGGGTCCAGTATGATTCCCTGGTGGGCTTTTCCACATTTATCATGCTATTTTTGTGATATACAAATGACATGAGAAAAATTGGAAAAAAACCCGTAACATGGAGGAAATTTAACAAAAGAAAACGAAATTAAGTACTGCGCTAGATGATTGACTGAGTGGTAGATGCATGATGGAATTAGAAATTCAAGAAGAAGGTATTGTGATGTGATGTAACATATATTACTATTTTCTTTTTTTCTTCTGGATTACTCTGTTGTTTGTTACTTATTTTTAATCTTAATAAAGCACATATAAAAAAGAAAAGAAAATTTGGGGGAAACCCCCCAGTGCAGAGAGTCCCTCCTGAATGGAAAAAGCACTCTGTGCATGGTCAGAGGCACTGTGGCTGAACAGGCCCCCCCCTAACCAAAAAGGCCACCTTCTTCTCTCTTACGTCCCAACCTACACTAACCCCTCTCAAAATAAAAATCCCCACTTTTCCGATCGATGATCTCTGCGCTCCGCTCGCCTCGCCTCCCTCCGCTCTCACAACACCGCCCATCGACCACTCGGCTGTCTCCCGCCGCGCGCCGGGCCCTGCGCTCCGCCGCCGCGCGCCTGCGCACTAGGGGCCAAGATGGCGGCGCCCGGTGGGCTGCAACAGGAGGCGCTGAAGAGGAAGGAGCGGCTGAAGGCTCTGAGGGAGAGAACCGGGGCGGCGGCGGCCAGGCAGGTCGGCTGGGGGAGCGGGGCGAGGGGTTAAGGGCGGCGGCTTCGGGTCCGAATGGGGCGGGGGGGGGGAGCAGGCCGGCTTGGCGTGGTGGGAGAGCAGGAAGGCAGCCCTGGTGGATCGGGCCCCGAAGCCTCCCCTCAGCCCTGTGGATCCCGAGGGGGAGGGGGAGGGGCGAATGACCGTCCCTGCCAGGTCACTTTTTGTGTCCCCCCTTCAAATAATTTTTATTTATTATTCTTATTTTATTTTATTACTAATTTTCTACTTAATCATATATCACCACATCAGTGTTTTCCACTTTACCTCCCTGGCTCTTCGTAGCCTATTGTTTTAAACAGGGTTCCTCAAACTAGGCCCTCCAGATGTTTTTTTGGCCTACAACTCCCATGATCCTTAGCTTGCAGGACCAGTGGGCAGGGATGATGGGAATTGTAGTATCAAAACATCTGGAGGGCCGAGGTAGATGAAGCCTGGTTTCAAGTAATAAAACTGCTTCTTTTATGGGGTACCCAAGAGCCCGTAGAGAGTCCTTTTGTAGGTTCTCTATTGGTAGGTGAAAATAACAGGCCAACCAGAGAATATTGAGAAGCAAAGCAGCTAGGAAGCCTGATCTTTATTGATCTGTTGCAACAGGGTGCTCCCCTCACACGCAGGAGAAGGAGGAGCACTTTATATAAGCCCGCCCTGATATAAACATTTTAAATTGCCCACCCTGGAGTCCAAGACCACCCCCAGAAACATCATACATACATCACAGAAAAGGCGGTCTACAACAGAAATCTGAGTGGGTTGTTTTTACCCTGTCTGCCAGGTTACCAAATAAAAATAAAAAAGTCCTTCCAGTAGCACCTTAGAGACCAATTAAGTTTGTTATTGGTATGAGCTTTCATGTGCATGCACATTTCTTCAGATACTATTCTTCAGATACTTCAGACCAACAGTGCTATCTACCTGTTGCCAGTTTTCCTGTTAATGGTCACTTTGACTGGATTACTTGGGGAATCTGGCCATTCTTTTGTAATGATAATACTTAATTCCTGAGCCGGGTCACAGGCTCACCCTATTCACACCTTAAATGTGCCCTTAAGGCAGGATTTGTGAGGACAGAGACAATGAGGAGGTCTTCATTTCCTTTGACCTTGTAGAGAAATGTTACAGATAGTTAGCGGTGTTGGTCTGCCATAGTCAAAACAAAAAAAATTCCTTCCAGTAGCACCTTAAAGACCAACTAAGTTAGTTCTTGTAGAGAAATATTTGAGGTGACTGAAAGAGTCAAAATGGCTTTAGGACTTTTCCTGTGGGTTTCAGACATGTGGTTTTATACATTTTTATATGTGTTTGCTTGGTACATTTCTGAACATTTATTATATATATGACGTAAAAATTCCTATAACACTATCAACTTCCATCCCTCCTGCCTCATGGTTTTCAAAATTAACTCTTATATCATTTTGCATCCCTGACCATTGGTCCTGTTAGCTAGGGATGATGGGAGTTGTAGTCCCAAAACATCTGGAGGGCCGAGTTTGGGGGTGCCTGACATAGGGTATGGGGGACTTGGATCTCCTGTGATCCTCAGAAATGAACTCTAATGTGTTTTTTTGGGGGGGGGGTGGAGAGATTGCAGTAACTTTTGAAGGCCTAGAGGTAGGGTTTTCGAATCCAGGAGCATGTGAGCAGCTTAAGGTACCATGATATGAAGAATTTGAGGAGGCAGAGATTTCTGTATGGCATCTCTTTGATGATATATTACAAGTATGTCCAACTCCCAAGAGACTGTAATCTACTCCCAGTACAAAAAACTGGCAGTGATCTACCCATTTTTTTTCAGGGGGAAGCCAAAGTTATAGAGCTTTTTTTTGGGGGGGGAGCCAATGGATATCCCTAGTGCAGGGAGCAGGAGGAGGCATCATTGATAGACCGCGATCGACTACGAACGTGAGGTGATCTACCAGTTGATCGTGATCAACCTGTTGGACGTGCCTGATATAGTATACATATGGTCAAAAGAAAGAGACGCTCTGGACCAGAAACCCTGGGTTCAAATTTCTGCTTGGTTCTGAGCGTGGTAGGCAGCCTTGAGTGTGTTTGTGTGTGCTCCACCCCTTTTAATTTGTGGGTGATAATACTGATAAATAACTTGCAGACTGATTGTTTATCAGTATTACTGGCACAGTGTACACTTACCAATTTAAACACTTTAAAAGCACTCAACGGAAACTCCCTGTTTACACGCGTTCAAGGCATACGTGCATTGCCACGAACCCAGAAGTGGCACAAAAAGTGGCAAAAACGGCTCTAAAAAAGCACGAAAACAATATCGGGAGCCCTTGCACCGACCTTTGAGGCCTGTGGAGATTTGGAGTTTGAGTGATGAGGTTTGGAGGGAGCGGTTGTGCTGTTTGCAGGCTTTTCCGATCTTGTTCCCAATACAGTATATGCAATTTCACTTAAATGCCTCAGAACATTTACCCTGCATAAATAGGGAGCTTGCCTGTATAATACCGTATTTTTCGCTCTATAACACGCACCTGACTATAACACGCACGTAGTTTTTAGAGGAGGAAAACAAGAAAAAAAATATTCTAAACGAAACAGTGGATGTATGATTTTTGTGGTTCATGCTGTGGCCACAGACATGTGATCTGACGGTGAGTTTGGGGTAGCCCAATGCAAAAATCCTGAGGATCCATGTGGATCCGTGCTTTGTAACCACGTTTTAAGTGGGGAGGGAAGGAAAAGCACTCAAGGGACACGGAGCACACGGGTGTGTGGAGAAGGATGCTGCTAATAATGCTGGAGAGGGGAGAAGGAACACACGTGGGGTGTGTGGAGAAGGATGCTGCTAACAATGCAGAAGAGGGGTATAAGGGAATAAGGCTCCTCTCCTCTCCCGCTTTGCTCCTTTAAAGCAAGCAGGCTCTGCTTCTCTCCCTCCTCCCTGGCTCGGCTCACTGAAAAGCTTTGCTGCTATTTAGCGAGCTGAGTGGAGAGGAGAGAGAGACAGAGAGCACGGTTGATTTAAAGCAGCCAACCAGACAGGAGCCGCTTACACCTGTGTAAGCGGCTCCTCTCCCGCTTTGCTGTTTCAAAGTGAGCCACGGAGGAGAGAAGGAAGGGGAACCATGGATCCTCTGCTCACGACTGCAGCAGATCGCTCGCCATCCGTAGGCATTTGCTCCATAACACACACAGACATTTCCCCTTACTTTCTAGGAGAAAAAAAGTGAGTGTTATGGAGAGAAAAATACGGTAATTTGTTGTTTAGTTGTGTCCAACTCTTCGTGACCCCATGGACCAGAGCACGCCATAATAATTTAGTAATATTTATTGGGCATTTTCCTTATGATGGAAGGCATAAGCAATTGGGACTTCTTTTTTGGGGGCGTAGTGAATCCTGAGGAGTTATGCTTGACACTTATGAATGGTGTAGCAAGGCAAAAAGAATTTGTCTGTTTTGAACCCACCAGTGAAAATGATTGGCAGTAAATTCAGTTGCCGATGAAGAATTATCGCTAGAAGTTCCTTTGAAAAAAGAACTTCCATATTCACAGAGGGATAGATCTGTCAGAGGCTATTTGCTACAATGGAAACCTCCCTTATTCAGAATACTTTTGATAATCTGGTACTAGGAACTAACAGGACTCAGTTAGCTCCATTGTTCCACAGCTGTGAACTGCCAGGAGCATCTAGCTGGCTACTATTGGAATACCAGGCTGGAGTAAAACAGACAGTCCATATGTTTTCATGATTTGAACGCTTTATTCCACATCTTCTCAGCCATACCTTTGTAGATTTAGCATTGGGTGTTGTTGTTGTTGTTTAGTTGTTTAGTCATGTCCGACTCTTTGTGACCCCCTGGACCAGAGCACGTCAGGCACTCCTGTCTTCCACTGCCTCCCGCAGTTTGGTCAAACTCATGCTGGTAGCTTTGAGAACACTGTCCCACCATCTCGTCCTCTGTCGTCCCCTTCTCCTTGTGCCCTCCATCTTTCCCAACATCAGGGTCTTTTCCAGGGAGTCTTCTCTTCTCATGAGGGGGCCAAAGTCTTGGAGCCTCAGCTTCAGGATCTGTCCTTCCAGTGAGCACTCAGGGCTGATTTCCTTCAGAATGGATGGATTTGATCTTCTTGCAGTCTATGGGACTCTCAAGAGTCTCCTCCAGCACCATAATTCGAAAGCATCCATTCTCCGGCGATCAGCCTTCTTTATGGTCCAGCTCTCACTTCCATACATCACAACAATATCTGCAATATATCCTGAAATAACTTGATAACGTGAACTGACTTGGTGATTGAGGAGGGGGGATTCCATTGCCCCAGCTGAGGCCATGTAGTGCTTGTTCTCTCACAAGCTGTTGTCTACTTCACATCTACGCCGTCATTGAAGAGCGCTGCTTTTGTCCCTTGGAAACCTTTTATTTCTTAATTAAAAAGAAATACGATAGCTGAAGGTTTGCTGGCGCTTTCCTTGCCGCCAGTGCCCCCAAGAAGTTGCGGCTTCTATGAATTATCCATGTTAGGAATAAAGTGATCTGTCAAGATAAGCCGCCTACCCCCACAGCTCATCGTTTATTAATAGCCTGACTAATAAAGTTTCTGAAAGCTTGGGGAAATGGATTGCTTCAGGCCAGGCGGTTCAGCTTCTCAGACCAGGTGGGCCGCAGCAGTACTTTGACACAGAACCCACGAGCCACACAATGAATTAAATTTCCATATCGTGAGTTAAAGTGTTCACAGTACAGCTAATATTATTTAATATACATAATATGTTTAATAGAATATATGTAATTAAATGCACAATTAATAGATTTAATTTATTTATTTAGCAAAATTAATAACAGACATTGAGCTCCTGTCAGGATATAAAAAGCTGGGGTATAAATAAATATTCTCATAATGAATTATTTTAGACGGCTTCTAGTCAAAATGATTCAAGGCTTTGGTGAAGCCGGTAAATAAACTCAGCCCGTGAAAAAGAAGAAAAGTTCACAGAGTTGTGGGGCCAGTGCTCAAAATCTGCCAGGCATACAATCCTGTGTTGCCCAGTTGCAACCATATGGAGATCTCTAGATGCTAGGTTGGCAACTGACATCTCCATCTGGCTGGCTGGCACTGCTGCAATCCTGTTGTTGTTGTTGTTTAGTCGTTTAGTTGTGTAAGACTCTTTGTCACCCCCTGGACCAGAGCACGCCAGGCACTCCTGTCTTCCACTGCCTCCCGCAATTTGGTCAAACTCATGCTAGTAGCTTCGAGAACACTGTCCAACCATCTCGCCCTCTGTCGTCCCCTTCTCCTTGTGCCCTCCATCTTTCCCAACATCAGGGTCTTTTCTAGGGAGTCTTCTCTTCTCATGCGGTGGCCAAAGCATTGGAGCCTCAGCTTCACGATCTGTCTTTCCAGCTGCAATTCTAGGCACACTTTTTTGAGGATAAGAAAGCTTCTCTGGATGCAGCTGTTCTTACTTCCAAGCAAATGACAACAACAACAAAGTTCCTTGAAAATAAAAGAAAAATAGCGCCTAGACCATGGGTAGGCAAACTAAGGCCCGGGGGCCGGATCCGGCCCAATCGCCTTCTAAATCCGGCCCGCAGACGGTCCGGGAATCAGCCTGTTTTTACATGAGTAGAATGTGTCCTTTTATTTAAAATGCATCTCTGGCTTATTTGCGGGGCATAGGAATTTGTTCATTTTCTCTCTCCAAAATATAGTCCGGCTCCCCACAAGGTCTGAGGGACAGTGGACTGGCCCCTTGCTGAAAAAGTTTGCAGACCCCTGGCCTAGACAGTCCATTTTGACAATTGTAACCTAGGTTTAAGTCGCCATTTGGTCATTTACGGTGGAGCCTTGGGTTACGTAACACCCTCCTTATGAATGCTTCGGGTAACAAGCTCCACTAACCTGGGAGCAGATGCCCCTAGTTGTGATGCCCCTAGTTGTGAACTTTGCCCTGGGATGCAAGCGGACGTCGCACCCCGGCGGAGCGGCAGCAGTGGGAGGCCCCATTAGCAGAAGCGTGCCTCGTGTTAAGAACGGTTTCAGTTTAAGAACGGACCTCCAGAACGAATTAAGATTGTAACCGGAGGTACCACTGTACAGTGGTACCTCGCAAGACGAAATTAATTCGTTCTGCGAGTTTTTTCGTCTTGCGAATTTTTCATCTTCCGAAGCACGGATTCCCATAGGAATGCATTGAAAAAGAAAAAGGAAACAAACTCGCAAGACGTTTTTGTCTTGCGAAGCAAGCCCATAGGGAAATTCGTCTTGCGAAGCAACTCAAAAAACGAAAAACTCTTTTCGTCTTGCGAGTTTTTCGTCTTACGAGGCATTCGTCTTGCAAGGTACCACTCTAGCTGGGTTTCTAACTCTAGTGCCCACCTGCACCTAGAGGGCCCGGCTCGTCTCGCTTTCCCACTGGACTAAGAGCTCCCAGGTCAGTGTGTCGGGGTGGCCAAGAAGGAAGATGTGGCTCAGCTTCGCTCCGCCAAGTGAGAATGGGCGAGTGGGCAATGAGCTGCTGCTGGAAGCAGCTCTGGAACAGCCATGCCACTGACGCTGCCAGTGGGAGCCCAAAGCAGCGTGGCACAGGATCGCTCCCTCGGCTGCTGTGGGAAAGTGCTATCTTCAGACCCCCTCTTCCTGCCACCTACCAAGGGCCACCTCAAAAGGCTGAATGTTGGATCACCCAGCGTAGACTAAAGCCAGCTTCTGTTTTTGCTTTGGGGGAGTTCCTGTTGCATCTTGGTGACCCTATAAGCCCCAAAAGACACAGAATAAAGCCTAATGCGAGTGACGTTCCTCACGGAGATGGGTTTTTTTTTGTCCAGGCCTTATTAAATGGATGACACTCTGTTCAGCTGTGCATTTCCTGTTTTCTTTCCTGTTTTCACACTGCATGAGGAAGTGGAACAGCGTCTTCAGGCCACGTTAAGCAGAGCCCAAGAGAAAAATAGGAAAGAGAACGCTTGCGTTGGTGTGATAAGGTCTGTGGTTTGCTCCGGCTGAGGCAGGAAGTGAAGCTCTTGTGTTGCTGCCTGATTTCAGAATACAAATGATAGCTTTCCATTTTAACAAGCAAAGCCTGGTTTCGCTGGCTCATGAAACACTTTCTGCTGTCTTAGCAAATGATCGTTATCAAGGCTTAGCCTGGGTAGTTTTTAAGGGAAGGAAATGCATTTAAAAAAAAAAAAAGTATTTCACTTGTTTGGATTTTAAATTGCATTAAAAATAAAAAAAAGCTACAGCAACAGTCCCTGTACAAAGGAAGAACTGCATGTACAGTGGTACCTCGGGTTAAGAACTTGATTTGTTCTGGAGGTCTGTTCTTAACCTGAAACTGTTCTTAACCTGAAGCACCACTTTAGCTAATGGGACTGCCTGCTGCCCCTGCGCCACCGCTGCACGATTTCTGTTCTCATCCTGAAGCAAAGTTCTTAGCCCGAGGTACTATTTCTGGGTTAGCGGAGTCTGTAACCTGAGGCGTATGTAACCTGAGGCGTATGTAACCCAAGGTACCACTGTATTGCTCTGCTCGCATGTGGCTCTCAGAAGGCTGTTCAGAAGTGCTAAAGGGATACATATGGAGATAACGTTAGTCTTTCTTCATGCCAGTGACCTTCCCTGGCCCTGCGGCTTTTCAAATCCTGGCGCATGCTTTCAACTTAAGCGAGTTTTGTAAGGCCTTTGTTTTGGGAGGTTTATGCCTCACTTGTTTCCACATCCCTGATATCTGCGGTTACAGGACTCCCACTTTTGGAACTGCCCTGTGGAGTGTTTTCCCAGTCCCAAATTGCAGCCTTTATATATTTTAGCCAGGTTTGTGGTGCTGTATGCATGCTGGAAATATTCTCTGCTGGTAGCATTGCTGCCTCTCTGTGGCATGGGACAGGAGACCTTTCCAATCCAGCCAGTTGCAACTTATTTTTTGAGCAACCCCGAAGCCACATGGTTCACAATCCCTCCCTCCTCTCTTCTGCAGAATCTGGGTCTTGGCAGCAGAGCGTTGCTCAGAGTTAAAGAGAAACTGTGCTAACAGAGGGCAGAAAAGGTGGTGAAATCTCTCTCCTTCAGCGCAGAGGACGTGACAGCTTTGAAAACTTGCTATCAAGTTTTTTTAGATCGGTTGGCGCCAGTCTGTGTACTGGTATAAATAAAGAAGCAAAGGAGGGCTAGATGTGGATAACAAATGTGGAACAAGACTGCGAGACAACTTTCTAAACACATTTTACAAGTACATGGAAAGTGAGGAATTTTATAGCAAAGTGCCTTCCGTGTCTAAGAACGCATGCTGTGTTATTATTTTTCAACCCACCCACCTAACTTTTCCAGTCTTGGCTATTTCTCTCTTTCTGTAGTCCTTGTTTATAGGGGTCAGAAAAAAAAGAACTGAAATTTAGGCCAGGGGTAGCCCGCGTGGTCCCCTTCAGATGTTGTGGACTCCCATCATCCCAGACTGCTGGGAGTTGTAGTCAGGGTCTTAATGTTCTGCTGATGGAGCACCTAGCGACTTGCTTTTTAACCCCCTTGGCCAGGAAAGCCTTCCAAAAGGTTAAGATGCCGGGTTTGTGCACAAGGCCGAAAAACGTTTCAGCTTCTTACATTCTGGCATCAAAATATAATCGGGTGTCCAGGTAACCCGGGGCCTAGCACAATTGATGCTTTTGAACTATGATGCTGGAGGAGACTCTTGAGAGTCCCATGGACTGCAAGAAGATCAAACCTCTCCATTCTGAAGGAAATCAGCCCTGAGTGCTCACTGGAAGGACAGATCCTGAAGCTGAGGCTCCAAGGCTTTGGCCACCTCATGAGAAGAGAAGACTCCCTAGAAAAGACCCTCATGTTGGGAAAGATGGAGGGCACATGGAGAAAGGGACGACAGAGGACGAGATGGTTGGACAGTGTTGTCGAAGGTCCCAGCATGTGTTTGACCAAACTGTGGGAAGCAGCGGAAGACAGGAGTGCCTGGCGTGCTCTGGTCCATGGGGTCACGAAGAGTTGGACACGACTAAACAACAACAACAAGCACTTTGAAGATCCATGCAGTAGTGGCTGCGATCTTGGGCAGCAAATTCTAAACATGCCTTGACCATTTTGTATGGTGTCTGTTTCTCAAATATTCTGAGCCAGCGCGACCCTTCCATTCAGAGCTAGCTGGTTTTAGTGCTGGAGGATTAACCTTTCAGCCACTGAGGTGGCTCTTGCGGCACCTAACCATCCATGCCATAGAATTGGTTTTCCTGGTCGTAGCCAAGTGGTCTGGTGTATTCTTCTGCACATTTCTGCTGCACCTCGGTGGTTAACTCTGTTGTGTTCAGCTGGGCAGGAGTTGCTCTCAGCCAAGGTCACTTTTAATGAATGTTAGATTTCCCAGCCAAAGTTTCGTCCCTCCCCTCTTGTTTCCAGGCTTACAATCCAAAGATAGCAGCAGCGCCTCCCCTTGTGAAGAACCAAGGCTCCTCAAGGAATTTCAGGTTTTGAAAGGACAAAATCAAATGCCCATGAAGAGCATGTTCTCTTTTCTGCTTTTAAAATGCCAACCCTGCCTTGGCTAACCGGGCCTGTATTATTGAACTGTATCCTTCGTCAAGCAGCTCTGCCTTTCCCCAGCAGGGCTTTTGTGTTTGATTTAAAAAGGGATTGTGAGGGAGGGGGTGGTAAGAGAAGACTAGGGGGAAACTAGGTTAATGATCAACTCCAAAAATGCACAGTTAGATCTGTGTCTTGCACCCAAGTGGGAATGCTTAATTAGTATCTGCGAAGCATGTGATTTACATCTGCAAACGACTCCCTGGTGTTGTTTGAAATTAACCTGTTATGTGTGTTCACATCATATATATAAATAGCAGCTTCGGTCTTGAATATTTGTTAATATCACAGCAGTGCTGTACACGAATGGCTATTTACAGACGGCTAAAATAGAGAATGAGAACACAAGAACAAGCTTTTGCCCTTGAGGACCTTATAAAAAGGATAGGTTTGAATCCTCTCTTCTTCGCAAGCCAGGAAGAATCAGTTGACACATTCATGGCTGGTCAACTGGTACAAGGGGGAAGAATTCACAGTTTTTAATTCTGCAGTGGCTTCCCCATTTTTATCATAGCCAATGTTTAGCTTTTCACAGACATACTGTCTGGGCTTGTGGGGTGGCATGTTGAATGCAAAATCTGAGAGAAGATTTTTGGATGCCCATGCTTGGTGGCAAATGGTTTCTTTTTAAATATTTGCAAATTTCCCTTTACAGTGGTACCTCAGGTTACATACGCTTCAGGTTACAGACTCCGCTAACCCAGAAATAGTGCTTCAGGTTAAGAACTTTGCTTCAGGATAAGAACAGAAATCGTGCTCCGTCGGCACAGCAGCAGCAGGACGCCCCATTAGCTAAAGTGGTGCTTCAGGTTAAGAACAGTTTTAGGTTAAGGACGGACCTCCGGAACGAATTAAGTACTTAACCCGAGGTACCACTGTAATAGCTTTTACCAAAATCGGTTTTGGTACAGTGAAAAAAATCCCAAAAGCCATGTAGAAGAAGATGTATTAACAAAAACAACTAGAAGAAGAAGGTAGCAAGACCAAGTATTTATTATGTGGTACATAAAAATGAGAAGGCCATTGCCTTCCTCATTTCCCTGCAAAGAAACTCACACAGATTAGTAGTCTTAAAAAAAAAAACATTTTAAAATAGCCTGCCCACCCACATATAGCTGTGTCAGTGATGTCAAAAAGTGCAGGTGTTGGGTGGGTGGGTTTGGACATCTCTTTGTTAAGATCCCCTGCTTCTGCACTTGGCTGATTTGGCAGCCAGGTGAAGCTACCTTTTTGCATATATTTCTAACTGTTAACCACCTTCTGGGAAGGGAAAACAGCAGTGTGTCACACCGGAGAAACTCCAGAACTTTGCATGCAGGAAGGTCCCTGATTCAGTCTTTGGTAATTCCAGTTTTAAATGAACAGGTAACAAGTGACTGTCATAATATCTGTCAAGAGACTTCTTGCATGTGGCAGAAAGTCAGTTGTTGCTCAATAAGGAAGCGAATTGGGGCCTCGGTATACATAAAAGGTATAATAATAATAATTATTATTATTATTATTATTATTATTATTATTATTATTATTATTTATTATCATTTATACCCCGCCCATCTGGCTGGGCCTCCCCAGCCACTCTGGGCGGCTTCCATAAAAACCAAAAATACAGTAAAATCACACGTTAAAAACTTCCCTGAACAGGTAAAGGTAAAGGACCTCTGACAGTTAAGCGATTCACCCTCTTGTCAAAATAGTCATGTGATTTAGTGAGTAGATCCATTGAGTTGGCCAGAGATACAGATACTTGGAAGGTAGAGGCAGTGAAGGGGTTTTTTGGAGGGAAACTGCATCAGAAAATGTTCAGTTTGCATTGGAAACTGATGACTTAGAACAGCCTTCACCAACTGGCTGCCCTCCAGATGTTTTGGACTACAAATCCCATCAGCCCCAGCCAGCATGGCCAGGGATGATGGGGGGGAGTTGTAGTCCAGGCTTCCTGAACCTCGGCCCTCCAGGTGTTTTTGGCCTACAACTCCCATGATCCCTAGCTAGCAGGACCAGTGGTCAGGGATGATGGGAATTGTAGTATCAAAACATCTGGAGGGCCGAGGTTGAGGAAGCCTGTTGTATGTAGTCCAGAACTTCTAGACAGGGCACTTGGTTGGCGAAGGCTGCCCTAGAAAGGGATCTGCTTTGGCATGTTTATTTTACTTGCCTTTTATAAACCAAGTTAAAGGCTCTGAAACTGCCAAGCTTTCATAGGATGGTATTTGCTGTTGGCGTCCATTCATTGTTGCTGGTGAACTTAGAAAATGGAAAGTTTTCTGTGCAAGAATAAAGCACTGGGCGGTGGGGGGAAATCCTGCCTCTCATCGCTGAGCGGAGATCAAGAGGCCATAGCTCAGTGCCGGAGCATCTTCCCCAATGCGGAAGGGTCTCAAGATTAATTTTTGGACCTCTCCATTCAAAAGATTTGATAGCTGGCGGTGAGAAAGTGCTTTGCCCAAAGTCCCACCTTATGGTACTTAGGCCTTGAAGGACCAGCGGTTTGAAATGTATGAATCCAAAAATGGTGCAAGTATAACATTAGCATCTGTGTCTTTATTTACTTTGGGGGTGTGTGGTGGCAATAAATCACCACGATTAAAATGATAAATAAAAGCAGCTCTTTTCCCCACCCCACCCTGGGCTCTAGTGCCTATTCTGCACTGGGGGAAAACGCCCCCTTTATTGCACAATATAAATGCCAACCTCTCCCGGTTTGTTTAGCTTTGCTGACGGGTTCTTGGCGTGCATTGCAGCACACACTGCCCCCTCCACTTTTGAGTGCTTGGGAATCCAAGGGAATGTTTCACCCTTTGGAGTGGCAGGGCGGACGTTTGCAGCCTCTGATAAAGGGAGGCGATGGAATGAGCGTGGTCTGCGTGAGTTTGCTGTTTTGAGTTCTGGATTATGGCTGCTTGGGCAGTTTTTTTTCTTTCTTTCTCTTTTAATGGACTCTTGTAAGCAAACCGGTTTCTTGCAAACCAAAGGTCCTTTTTTGGTGCTTTGGTCCTTTTGTAGGGAGATGCTAGCTTTCTCCATATAAAAAAAGCAGGTAGGCAACCACAGAGTTTGGCTGATCTTGGTAAAAGGTAAAGGGACCCCTGACCATTAGGTCCAGTCGTGGCCGACTCTGGGGTTGCGGTGCTCATCTCGCTTTATTGGCCGAGGGAGCCGGCATACAGCTTCCGGGTCATGTGGCCAGCATGACTAAGCCGCTTCTGGCGAACCAGAGCAGCGCACGGAAGCGCCGTTTACCTTCCCGCCAGAGTGGTACCTTTTTATCTAGTTGCACTTTGACGTGCTTTCGAACTGCTAGGTTGGCAGGAGCTGGATCGAGCAACGGGAGCTCACCCCATTGCGGGGATTTGAACCGCCAACCTTCTGATTGGCAAGTCCTAGGCTCTGTGGTTTAATGGTAGGCAGCCATTATTAGTAGCCTCCTGCAAATATTTGGGCAGATGTAGAAGACACTCTATCCTTTTCTCTTTCTTTCTTTCTTTCTTTCTTTCTTTCTTTCTTTCTTTCTCTCTCTCTCTCTCTCTCTCTCTCTCTCTCTCTCTCTCTGTGTGTGTGTGTGTGTGTGTGTGTGTGTTGCTAACTCATTTTCACATTGCATTTCAGAGACACTGGAGCAGTAGGAACCTATTGCAACTTATTAAGTGTTTCCAAACCCCAGCATGAATTGAGATGAACCTCCCCCCAAACGTCTGGTTTAGTTGATGTGCAGAGAGGTGGTCCTGGGGTCCTGAGTCACATAGGATCCCATAGGTCTAAACCTTAGGCTTGATCTCTCTCCCTGTAGCCTGAAGTCTCTCATCAGCTGCACCTCATCAGCCCAATTGCTGTGCATCTTCTTCATGTTTTTGCCTCTGGAATGTGTCCTTGAACACTGATAACGCCTCTTCCTTGCCTGGGCGGTGAATAGAGGGGTGTGTGCAGAAACTAGCCTGCTGTACAAAGGCAGCGTTAGAAACTCAGATACAGTAGTACCTTGGTTGTTGAACTTAATCCATTCCAGGAGTCCGTTCAACTCCCGGAACGGTTCGAAAAGCAAGGTGCAGCTTCCGATTGGCAGCAGGAGCTTCCTGCACTCAATTGGAAGCCGTGTCGGACGTTCAGCTTCCAAAAAAGTTTGCAAACCGGAATACTCAAACCGGTTTGCAGAGTTTGGGAGCCGATTTGTTCGACAAACTAATCCGTTCGACAACCAAGTACCACTGTATATAAGCTAGGTGTCAAATGGCTCCTTAAGCCAAGTTTGCAGTCACCAAAATGGAATGTCTAGTTGCCATTTTGGGGGAAGACAGCTCTAAAGTCTTATTTTTCAAAGGATGGACTCACTGTGATTGGTTCTCAGTGAAACACCTGGCTGGTTCAGAGGACAGCCTTGAGCAAGGTTTAGAGAACTTAAAGATGAAAAGTCACTTGATTCAGGAACAGTGCACATATTGGCCTATTCCTGCCTCTTTTTCTTAATGGTGACACAGACCATACATAACGTAGGGATATTCTTCACAACTGTGAGCAAGGCAGTGGGGTGGGGGTAAGTGAAGACAAGCGACAGCGATTAGCTATAACGTTGTTCACTGCTCCTGCTCAGGCTGCATAGAGAAAAAGCATTTTGGTTCCTGAAATTCATTCTGACTGTGCAGATAAAATATAACTGATAGAATTCTATTAGCGTCTCAAAACAGCCTAGAGCCAGTGGTTGACAGCTAGGTGCAAAATGTGCCTGGGAAATTTCAAACACTATACGAAGGGTAAATGTTACCTTGGTTCCGAGCACAATTCAAAGTGTTGGTGCTGACCTTTAAAGCCCTAAACGGTCTCAGTCCTGTATACCTGAAGGAGCGTCTCCACCCCTTTCATTCAGTCCGGACACTGAGGTCTAGCTCTGAGGGCCTTCTGGCGGTTCCCTCCCTGCAAGAGGTGAGGTTGCAGGGAACCAGGCAGAGGGCCTTCTTGGTGGTGGCGCCCGCCCTGTGGAACGCCCTCCCACAGCATGTCAAAGAGAAAAACAACTACCAGACTTTTAGAAGACATCTGACGGCAGCCCTGTTTAGGGAAGCTTTTAATGTGTAGTAGACTATTGTATTTTAAAATTTTGTTGGAAGTCGCCCAGAGTGGCTGGGAAAACCCAGCCAGATGGGTGGGGTATAAATAATAAATTACTATTATATTGGTTCCTCCACCCACTTTTGGCTCTGGCCCTGCCTGCTGCTGTCATGTGGCCCCTCAGTGGTTGCCCATAAGGGAATGCGTCCCTCGGTTTGAAAAAGCCCCCTCACACACCCCAGACTAAAAGAAGCAAGAGACTGCTTTCCTTTCCAGCTGCCGCCGCCGCCACGACCCCATCACCTGTTTGTTCCGCTGTGCAAAGTCATAATATTCAGGCTGCGGTTGCCATCATTTCCATAGCAACCTGCTGTGACTGAGCAAGGATTATGACTTCAATAAGGAGCAAACACCAGGAACTACGGCAGGCTTTTCGGCAGGCTGGCTCTTTGAAAGCAGCTAAGGAGATAAGCACATTTTCTCCTTGTAGGCGGGAATTTCTGAAGGATCTTCCAGTCCTCCATGCCCTCGCACTTGGGGCTATGGCAGGGGCAAAATGCAAATCCCTGACCGGTTTTCAGACACTCCCGACCAATTGGCAAGCCTCTTTCTTCTATGCAGAGATTGGGTAGGAAAGATCTCAGATCCATAATTGCAGATTTCTGGGTGCCTGAAATCCCCCCGCCCCCCCCCCCCCCGTCGCCTGAGAGTCCCTTGTACATTGCAGGGGATTCCGGTGGAGGCAGATGGGTCAAGGCATGGGGTGGCCCCCAAAAGGAGAGGCTGGTTGCAGCCTAGACTACACCAGCCAGAGCCTCCCTTGACTCTTGCTGTATAACTCCTGTCTTCTGTCTCTTTCTTCATGCCAAGGCTCCAATTTGGAGAGTGTGTGTTAAACCAGCTGTGCAGGTGGAACGCCCATCCTTATTGATTAAGCTGTACATCTTCATGAAGTGACAATCCTCTCCGATAGCCCATTGGCAATGATAGCCATTGCAGGACCTTAGAACTGATGGGATGCATTAATAATAATAATAATAATAATAATAATAATAATAATAATAATGATGATGATGATGTTGTTTTATTTTTACCCCGCCCTTCCCGGTTCAAAAACTGGGCTCAGGGCGACTTACAACAAATTTAAAACACTTAATTGTAGAAGCAGCATAAAATAAAGTATAAAAACATGAATAACAATAAAATCCAAAAATCAATTAGATAATCCCCAGGGCTAGCTGGCTGAATTGGTCCTATTTGGGCCAGCGAAGAGGCCAGGGGAGAATTAGCTGTGGGGTCTCAGAGCGGGTGATTTTCATAAAAGGGGAGGGGGAGGGAAGGGAAGGGAAATAAAAGATCAGGCTGAGTTCAAATGAAAGGTCTGGCGGAATAGCTCTGTCTTACAGGCCCGACGGAAGGAGATTAAATCCTGAAGGGCCCTGGTCTCCTGGGACAGAGCATTCCACCAGGTCGGAGCCATCACCGAAAAGGCCCTGGCCCTGGTGGAGGATAGTCTGACTTCTTTAGGGCCCGGGACCTCTAAACTATGGTTGTTCATGGATCTTAAGGTCCTCTGCGGGGCAGACCAGGAGAGGCGGTCCTGTAGATAAAGCTCTGGAGGATGATTTAGGGGAGGGGTGACTCCTCTAGGAAGAAAGGTGGCAATGTTTGGGATTTTTTTTTCTCATTCTGAGAAGAGGTGAGGAAGAAATAACATGTTAGAAGTTTATAAAACCATGCCTGGCATGGAGAACATGGGCAGAGGAACGTTTTCCTCCCTCTCTCACAACACTAGAACATGCAATGAAGCTAAATGTTGGAACTTTCGGGACTGATAAAAGAAAGCACCACATCTTCACTTAGCATATGGTTAAGCCTATGGAAACCTAGACAGCATCTTAAAAAGCAGAGACATCACCTTGCCGACAAAGGTCCGTATAGTTCAAACTCCGGTTTTCCCAGTAGTGATGTATGGAAGTGAAAGCTGGACCATAAAGAAGGCTGATCGCCAAAGAATGGATGCTTTTGAATTATGGTGCTGGAGGAGATTCTTGAGAGTCCCATGGACTGCAAGAAGATCAACCCTCTCCATTCTGAAGGAAATCAGCCCTGAGTGCTCACTGGAAGGACAGATCCTGAAGCTGAGGCTCCAAGACTTTGGCTACCTCATGAGAAGAGAAGACTCCCTGGAAAAGACCCTGATGCTGGGAAAGATGGAGGGCACAAGGAGAAGGGGACAACAGAGGACAAGATGGTTGGACAGTGTTCTCGAAGCTACCAGCATGAGTTTGACCAAACTGCGGGAAGCAGTGGAAGACAGGAGTGCCTGGCGTGCTCTGGTCCAGGGGGTCATGAAGAGGCGGACACAACTAAACAACTAAACAACAACAACCTATGGAATTCCTCCCAACAGGAGGCAGTGATGGGGGGGGAGAGGGCTCTTGTGTTCGAATCCTGGTTGTGGGTTTCCCACACTTGGCCACTGTGAGATCAGGATGCTGGACTTAGATGGGCCATTGGCCTGATCCGGCACACTATCTTTATGTATTCTTTGGTTTAATTTTGTGAGCGGTTGAGGCAGCGTTCCTCAATTACCCAGGGCTGCAAAGTTTATCTTTTTAGGAGGGGAAAAATGCGTCTTGTAGAGCAGTGTTTCCCAACCTCGGGCCTCCAGCTGTTTTTGAACTACAATTCCCATCATCCCTTGCCACTGGTCTTGCTAGTCAGGGATGATGGGAGTTGTAGTTCAAAAACAGCTGGAGGCCCAAGGTTGGGAAACACTGTTGTAGAGTGAAAAATACGGTACCAAGGGCTGCAAAGTTTATCCCCTGTATTAAGCATGGTGTGCTCCTTTGTCTGCCTTCCCTGTTATCTGTGCATGTGTGTGTTTGTGCGAGTGATCTTTAGAAAACAGGTTGTCCTGTTTGCTATCTCCTGGGTTTTGGAGTCCAATCTGTCGGATGCCTGACTCAATCGCAGAGCGAAGGAGCTGGAGACTTGGAGAGAGCGTGTGTGGCTCCGCCCCCAAGCTCCTGATTGGCTCTTGTGTCGCCATCTGCCACCTGCTTGGTGCAACTGCAGCCAAACGGGACCCTCCCGCCATCTGTCTTTTGCTCACGGAACACAACAATCGGCTTACCGATTCCCCGTCCTGATAAAAAGGTCCCAGATGGTTGGCGAAACCCAACAGCGCCGTTGGAAAGGGCAAGGAAGGATCGGGGGAGGAAAAACACCAGAAGTTGGGCAGAAACATCTCTGAAATGAGAGCCAGATTTGCTGCGCCGATGAATGCCCAAGGTTCCAGGCACGGCTCACAAAACTGACACGTGGGATGATGTGTTTTGCTCTGTGCTCTAGCGAGATGGCAGTTTTCTGCCCGGGGATAACAGGCTGTGCCAGGATAATTCCAAATTCTGTGCCTTCCATCGCCTCGCCAGGTTGGTGCCCTCTGTGGGGTCTTCCGTCTGGCTACCTGAAAGAAAGGACCACCCGCCTCCTGGATTTGAAGGGCATCACAGCAGGCCTTCTTGGGTTTCCGAGCACAATTCAAAGTGTTGGTGTTGGCCTCTAAAGCCCTATACGGCCTCGGTCCGGTATACCTGAAGGAGCGTCTCCACCCCCATCGTTCCGCCCAGACGCCGAGGTCCAGCTCCAAGGGCCTTCTGGCAGTTCCTGCAAGAAGCAAAGCTACAGGGAACCAGGCAGAGGGCCTTCTCGGTGGTGGCGCCCACCCTGTGGAATGCCTTCCCACTCGATGTCAAAGAGAACAACAACTACCAGACTTTTAGAAGACATCTGAAGGTTCAGACAAGTTTTTAATGTGTGACATTTTAATGTATTTTTAATCTTTGTTGGAAACCGCCCAGAATGGCTGAGGAAACCCAGCCAGATGAGCGGGGTACAAATAAATTATTATTATTATTATTATTATTATTATTATTATTAATTGCATAATTGCACTGGCTTCCCTGCTGTGTTTGGAACCATGGTATGTGAGAAAGCAGTCACCCACGTTGAAGAAGAGCTATCATTTCCCACCCTCTTGATCCTATTTTTGTGTTTTTTTCTGACAGAGGTATTAATGTTTTGTGTCAGCCTGGTTACCTCCAGGTATTAACAGTTCCCATAAGCTGTACCTGGCTTTGGCCAAAGAAAAGCATTGAAGCTCTGCTGCTACTTGTAGGATTAACCAGTGCCGGGGTGTCTGTTATCCACAACTCTGGTTTTTTTGTTTCAAAAAACGGTTCACCACTAATAACAAAAACTATTGCCACCTGTACTTTCTAATCATTCTCCTCCCCCCACACCTGTCTGATAGCTGTACCTTGGGATAACACTCCATGCATTGGTTGAAGTGGACTGTAGTCTGTGGCAGTTTTGCCGTAAAAACGTCTTCAAGGTGCTACGATACTCCATTTGGTTCTTTTTATCCCCGCCAAGATCTGACGCATAACCTACTCAGTCAATGACAATTCTTAAACATGGTTGGATTGAGCACCCAGTTGTTCCAGTTTGCTTATTCTTTGTGAGCTCCCACATGCTTTCATATTTTACTGCAGGCATCCCCAAACTCTGCTCTCCAGCTGTTTTGGGACTACAACTCCCATCATCCCTAGCTAACGGGACCAGTGGTCAGAGATGATGGGAATTGTAGTCCCAAAACATCTGGAGGGCCGAGTTTGGGGTGCCTCTTTTACAGCTGTGTGGGAGGCTTGTTGTTGTTAAAAACCCCATCTCATTCTACATTCCCATGCAGCTGTACTGACACTAAGCAAGGCGCAAACCCAGCAAAGCCCTGCATGCAATCTAGCCATGCGTCCCCTTGCCCTTCGCTCTTATGTGTTTGGTGCAGCTGCACCAGAGTACAGACGGAGCCACAGTTTATCCTGGCATTTGTCACGTTCCAGGAAACCCTTTCAGCTTTCATTTGACTCTAGTGTGTGTGTGTGTGTGTGTTCTCTGCCACCCCCCGTCAAACTCTTCCTCCCCCAGCGCCAGCTCTCTACTTGCTTTGCTCATCCAGTGTCAGGGAACTGACATCGGAGCAAGAGGCGGAGGCAAGGCTCCCAAGCAATGCCGGAGAAGGGCCCAGCAGGGAGAGAGGGAGCTCATCGGCTGGGGAAGGAAATCAGCGTAACACCAGGGATAAAGGGGGGCAGATGGGGGAATCAGCGAGGGGGCTCCAGGACTCCTTGCTGGAGACCAGCGGGGAGAGCACGGGTCCTCCGCTACCCACACCCACCCTGCGCAGAAGACTTCCGCACAGGGAGAGTAGGCGGAGACTTGGCGTCAAAGAACTTCTTTGCTGGAAGAAGTTCAAGAAACGCCCACTGACGGATTCTGCTAGCGACTGAACAGCCACGAGGTGAAGGGCTGTCCAGACAGGAAAAGGTTTAACCAGGCAACCTAGCCAGGAGTGGCGACAACTTATGCACGAGCAACCCCATATAGCCATTACATCCAGCTTGGGCCACAGCAGTCCCCAAACGCACAACATCTTCTGCACGTCCCAGCACCCGCCAAACATCTAATTCATTTCCCTCCTCGCTGGCCTTGTGTGTGTTTGCGCACCTTCCATTTCTCTTGTGCGCGCAAGTCACAGTGGGGAATTCAGCCCGGAGCGAAATGAAATTAAGCCCAGACACCGAAGAACCCTGGGCCTGCTGCATCATTTACATGCAGTTCAGGCACCGGGCCTGGGGGTGGGTTTTTTTTTGCACTGAAGTCTCGCACTGGAGAAACGTCAGGCTTGATGGGTGCTCTCCTTCCCCCTAATTTCCCCCCTCTTTCTTTCTCTCCACAGAATAAAGATGATGGCGCACCAGAGCTCAAGCATTTCCGAGGCGACGGCGAAGAGAAAGATAGGGGGAAGCATAAGTAAGTTTCTGCTTATCCTCTCTCTCTCTCTCTGTTTGGGATTTGAGCCGTATCGTGGCTCTGTCGTCTAGCGTAGAGGTCAGTGTTTGCTCCCTGCTTGCAAATCAGGAGCTGAGCTTTGGACTGTGTGTTCTACACACACACACACACACACACACACACACACGGCCCCCTCGGAAAGGAAAAACCTGCTTGTTTATAACAGGGAAACTTGCTTTTCCTGTTAAAGCAGCGTACGAGGTAAGCGAGCCGCGGGGTGGCTTGTTACGCGATCCCAAGGGTGGTGAATAATGAATGACTTTGATATTGCATTTTCCGTTTCTGCTGATTAAGGGTAACGGTTGGAGCGGACTGTAGAGCAAGCATCTCAAAAGAGGCAGGCCGGTGCCTTCTCTGCTCCACAACACAAGACAGGGTTATTGAAATGTTGAGCTGAGAAGGAGTATAGCATCTAGATCAAGGGAAGTAATAGTGCCACTGTATTCTGCTCTGGTCAGACCTCACCTGGAGTACTGTGTCCAGTTCTGGGCACCACAGTTCAAGAAGGACACTGACAAACTGGAACGTGTCCAGAGGAGGGCAACCAAAATGGTCAAAGGCCTGGAAACGATGCCTTATGAGGAACGGCTAAGGGAGCTGGGCATGTTTAGCCTGGAGAAGAGGAGGTTAAGGGGTGATATGATAGCCATGTTCAAATATATAAAAGGATGTCACATAGAGGAGGGAGAAAGGTTGTTTTCTGCTGCTCCAGAGAAGCGGGCACGGAGCAATGGATCCAAACTACAAGAAAGAAGATTCCACCTAAACATTAGGAAGAACTTCCTGACAGTAAGAGCTGTTCGACAGTGGAATTTGCTGCCAAGGAGTGTGGTGGAGTCTCCTTCTTTGGAGGTCTTTAAGCAGAGGCTTGACAACCATATGTCAGGAGTGGTCTGATGGTGTTTCCTGCTTGGCAGGGGGTTGGACTCAATGGCCCTTGTGGCCTCTTCCAACTCTCTGATTCTCTGATTCTAAGAAACACTCGGGTTGTCTGAGCTGACCTGTGGATGAAAACATCCTGACAAGGCGACTGACTCATCTCTTTTCATTTTCCACCCTTCTCTCTCTCTAAAACAACAACAACAACAACATCCAGGCATGGAGATTTCCGTAGCTTCCCAGAGGGGATGTTTGCCTGTATACCTCCTTGTGATACTGTGAATGCAAGTGGGGTTTACAAATGTCCAAATTAAATGGAATAAGATGCCAAGCCCTGGAGAATGGGTATACCAACTCCCATCCCCTGTCTTCAGAGACGGGGGCAAGGGATGGATCCTGAGCGCAGAATCGGGAGTTTGCTTCTCTCCTGAACACCCTTCTCCTCCCTACACTGCGGGCTGCACACCCAAAGGACTCTCCTGGGAGGTCTCTTGCCGGGAAGAGGCAGCGCTGCTAATTGCGTGTGGCAGGTCTGCGAGAGCCTCGCATTTAGTGGTTAATTAAAGGGATTTGGACTTGTCCGTTTGGACAGGCTAGAGAAATGTAATAATAATAATAATAATTTTTTATTTATACCCCGCCCTCCCCAGCCAAGGCCGGGCTCAGAGCGGCTTACAAGCAATAATAAAAACAAGATCAATGATTACAAACTTAAAAACAAAAATAAAATACAACATTAAAATATTAAAACGTAGCCTCATTGCAGGAGGAGAAGGAAAAGAAAGGGGAAAAAAGAGAGGGAGGGAATCAAATTGGCTCCAAGCCAAAGGCCAGGCGGAACAACTCTGTCTTACAGGCCCTGCAGAACGAAATCAGATCCTGCAGGGCCCTGGTCTCATGAGGCAGAGCGTTCCACCAGGCCGGAGCCAGAGTTGAAAAGGCCCTGGCTCTGGTTGAAGCCAATCTAACTTCCTTAGGGCCTGGGACCACTAGGGTGTTGTTATTTATGGACCTTGAGGCTCTCCGTGGGGCATACCAGGAGAGGCAGTCCCGTAGGTACGAGGGTCCTAGGCTGTGAAGGGCTTTAAAGGTCAAAAGCAGCACCTTAAATCTGACCCTGTACTCCACCGGGAGCCAGTGCAGCTTGAAAAGCACTGGGTGAATATGCTCCCATGGCAGAGACCCCGTGAGGAGCCTCGCTGCAGCATTCTGTACCCGCTGGAGTTTCTGGGACAGCTTCAAGGGCAGCCCCGCATAGACCGAATTACAGTAGTCAAGCCTGGAGATGACCGTCGCATGGATCACTGTGGCCAGGTCGGGGCGGGAAAGGTAAGGGACCAACTGCTTGATGCGGTGAAGGTGGAAAAATGTAGCGAGCCTCCAGTGGTTCCCTGGTGGGCATGGGGTGTCGTGCAGCTGGTTTCTGGCTCCTGGCATTGCTCTGATGCGGTGGAACTGAACGGAAGGCCCAGCGGCACAACCCATTTTTAATTCTGCATTTAGACCCAGAGATGATCCTTTGCCGAGATGCCACACGTAGTTTACCCACAAGGAGCATAGGATCCATGGTAGTGTGGTAGCGTGGGTAGAAACCTCACACCTGGAGCATAGCACACACATGACCACGCCCCGGCGGAATAGCCATTTAAAAAAAGAAGAAGAAGAAAAATCTCCATGATTTAAACCTCGCCTCCACTATCTTGGATATGCAAAATAAAACTGGTGGTTTGCTTCAGTTGGAATGTTAACTGACCCAATGTCTTCCTCTCCCCATTAAGAATTTTAAAAGAAACACAGAACCACCAACTGCTTTGGTGGGGGAAATGCGTTGCACAGGCTAGGTGGAACACTTTGCATATTTCAATATGCCTCCGGGATTAGTTATAAACCCCAATTGCATAGGAGGGTTAAAAATCATTGTTGCATATTTCTCTGGGGTGTTCAGGTCTATTAATTCTGCTCTCTGTGTCTCTCCCCATCCTATTTCCTCCCTTTAAATAAACTGTGAGCATCTCCTTCTCTCTCTCTCTCTCTCTCTCTCTCTCTCTCTTTCTCTCTTTCTTTCTTTCTCTCTCTCCCTCCCTCACTCTCTCAACTCTCCTCAGTTACTTCCTGCTAAGAATCTGGTTTTCAGATATAGACTGCCTCTGAAGACAGAGGCTCTGTTTAATTTTCTTAGCTAACCATCACTGGTAGAACTCTCTTCCATCATCAGTGTGCCTTAAATTGCTAAGCATATACCAGTTTCCATTACAGTGGTACCTCGGGTTACATACACTTCAGGTTACATATGCTTCAGAGGTTACAGACTCTGTTAACCCAGAAATAGTGCTTCAGGTTAAGAACTTTGTTTCAGGATGAGAACAGAAATCGGGCTCCAGCGGCACAGTGGCGGCAGCAGGAAGCCCCATTAGCTAAAGTGGTGCTTCAGGTTAAGAACAGTTTCAGGTTAAGTACGAACCCCCGGAACGAATTAAGTACTTAACCCGAGGTACCACTGTACATATTCTCTCTCTCTCTCTCTCTGTGTGTGTGTGTGTGTGTTTGTGTGTGCACAGTATACTGCTTTGACAACGTTTGTTGGAAAGCAGTTTATAAATCCATAAATAAATAAATAAAAAACCGCCAGCCCAAAAAGACCCAGAGGTTTGGCTCACTGCACATACCCTGAAAATTACCCACCGGTTATCGTTCCTGCTTAAAGAGAAGGTTTTGGCCACAGGGGGTAAATCCTGTTGAACTCTGTGGGACTCGCGTCTAAGGAAACAGACATTGAAAGAGGGGGTAGAAAAGAGCGGAACCTGAGCAAATAAGGGCTGATGCTGCCTAGCAACTTTCCATTCCTTGCCTTGCTTGTCCCCTGCAAGATTAAGCAGCTGCACTAAGGAGAGCAACAAAGAGAAAGATGCTCTCCCAAGTCCCCAGCCAATTTTTATTCTTGCTCCACACGCCTGCCAAACGCACAGGCAGCCCACTCCTCCTGCTGCCCGGCCTGTTTCTGAAGGGGTTTGATAGTTGGATGTGGGTCTGTGCCGCAGCAACGCAGTCTGGCTTTCGAGTCCCCCTCTTGCTGGTTTTTGTGTCCATCGGCACAAAATCTCCCAGGTTTCAGGGCTCTCTGCTTCTCTGCTTCTCTAGATATGGGCCAATGGGCCAATGGCCGTAATAAATCTAATTAACTAACTAACTAACTAACTAACTGTGCTTCTCTATGCCACCACCTCCTCCCAACTCAGAGGCGGAAAACTGCCTGTCTGTAAGGCTCTGAGCTCCTGCTGCAGACAGAGCTGAGCTCTGTGGCAAGACCTCTCCCAGCTCTCCAAATCCAGGGTTGTCGCATCCAGCCTCATCCATGTCTCCTGGCCCCATTTGTCTCCAACCTCTGCATCAGGACTGTTCTTTGTGTCAGGAGCTCGTCCTACACTCGAGTAAGACGGTGGTAGACACACATAATGATAATAATAATAAATTTTATTTATATCCCGCCCTCCCCAGCCGAAGCCGGGCTCAGGGCGGCTAACAACAATAAAATAATGCAACATTCTAAAAACATTTCATTATAAAAATTAATTAAAATCAAATTGATGGCAACCATTAAGCAAAAATTCTGTGCAAATTGCCAAAGGAGGGAGTCAGGCTGCGCCCTGACCAAAGGCCTGGTGGAACAGCTCTGTCTTGCAGGCTCTGTGGAAAGATGTCAAGTCCCGCAGGGCCCTAGTCTCTTGGGACAGAGCGTTCCACCAAGTTAGGGCCACAGCCGAAAAAGCCCTGGCTTGTTCTCTCTCTCCTGGTCGTTCATTCAGGAGCTTCAAAGAAGAAGAAGAGTTTGGATTTGATATCCCCCTTTATCACTAGCTGAAGGAGTCTCAAAGCGGCTAACATTCTCCTTTCCCTTCCTGGCCCCACAACAAACACTCTGTGAGGTGAGTGGGGCTGAGAGACTTCAAAGAAGTGTGACTGGCCCAAGGTCACCCAGAAGCTGCATGTGGAGGAGCGGGGAAGCGAACCCGGTTCACCAGATTACGAGTTGCGTAAAAGAACTCAGCAACTCAGCATTTTGGCTAATCTACTTTATTTACATACAAACACACACGGAGCACTGCAACATGGCTCCCTCTCTTTCTAGCATCAGACAGTAAAGAGAGAAAGAACAAAGGACAACAGTCCCACTTCACGGAACACAGTAACACAAACATCCTGTCTCCGTCACTTCCCACTCTGTGGAATGAAAACATACACCATCCCGTGATAGACGACAATCCCATGACTGCAACCAGGGAGCAGGAATTCTAACACTTTGCCCTAGCTTCTTTCTGCCCACTTAATCCTGTTGCCCCTTCAGCTTCTGACACCTCCTCTTCCCAGTCCGCTCCCTCATTAGAAGAAGAAGAGTTTGGATTTGATATTCCCCTTTATCACTACCTGAAGGAGTCTCAAAGCGGCTAACAATCTCCTTTCCCTTCCTCCCCCACAACAAACACTCTGTGGGGTGAGTGGGGCTGAGAGACTTCAGAGAAGTGTGACTAGCCCAAGGTCACCCAGCAGCTGCATGTGGAGGAGCGGAGATGCGAACCCGGTTCCCCAGATTACGAGTCCACTGCTCTTAACCACTACACCACACTGGCTCTGTAATTTATAAGACTGCAAGTGAAGATCTCATACTGTATCATTGTTTTCCCTGTGTGTGACATTTATTCTGCCCACGATGTTTCTTCCTGTCCTTGTCTGTCAGTCTTATTCCCTGTTGTCACTGCATACCATCACGCTCCCTCTTCTCCCTCTGCCCATCTTCACCCCACCACCAACCCTCTGCTTCTGATCTTTCTTCCCTTGGGGATTCCCCAGCTGATTCCTTCTTCCACTCCTCTACAGCCAGCCAGTCCAGGACACCCCGTGCAAATACCGTATTTTTCACTCTATAAGACGGCACTTTCCCCCCTTCAAATATTAAGGGGAAATGCGTGTGCATCTTATGGAGCGAATGCAGGCTCCTTGGCTTCAGCGATAGCAACGCGAAGCCTGTGAAGCACAGAGGGAGCGCTTCCCACGTGCTCCAGAGGCTTCGCGTTGCTTTCACTGAAGCCTCCGGAGCGCAGTGGGAGTTCCCACTGTGCTCTGGGCAATTCAGGCAGCTATCTGCAAGCCTTTGGAGCTCAGCAGGAGTTCCCGCTGCGCTCCGAAGGTTTGCGGATAGCCGCCTGAAGCCTGGAGAGCGAGAGGGGTCGGTGCACACCGATCCCTCTTGCTCTCCAGGCTTCGCTTCGCTGGAGAGGCGCTGCACAGTTTCCCCTCTCTGCACAGCGCCCCTTCAGCGAAGCGGGAGGAGAAATGGAAGGGACTCCGTTTCTCCCACCACTTCGCTGAAGGGGCGCTGCGCAGAGGGGGAGAAATTTTTTTTCCTGTTCTCCCCCTCCTATTGTCCGGTGCGTCCTATAGAGCGAAAAATACGGTACCTGCTTGGGCCCCAAACAATCCATTCTTTCGGCCCGCTGCTCCTTGGGTCAAACACCAGGCACAGCCTCTCCTTCCTAGGAGCCCATTGCCATTCTCTCACCCTTAAAACTACCCCTGCCAGGCAGAACGAGCCATTCTTTGCTGGACACCAAGCGAGTGGCCTTTGTCGGAGGCTGATGGGTAGCTATGTGTGACATCAGACTGAAGCTTCCCTCTTTTCTTCTTTCCTCTTTCCAGGGAGCTCAAGTTGCGGAATTACACTCCGGAAGACGAAGAACTCAAGGGGCGGGTGGTGCCCAAAGCGAAGCCTGCCTCAGGTGAGTGGGCATCCAGAACCTCTTCTGAAATGGACCACAGCATCTTTCTTGCAACAGCAGTCAATTAGGTGCCTTCTTGGGAAGCCCACAAAGAGGGCCATACACACTCGGTTCTCCTGAGAGTCAGTTCAGTGTAGCAGTTGTCGAGTGTTGGGCTGGGACCCAGGAGACCTGAGTTCAAATCCCCACTGACTTTGGGCCATCCCCAGTCTCATAGCCGACCTCGCAGGGTCGTTGTGAGGATAAGATGAGGGGGTAAACCCTGCCCACAGCATTGAGCTCCTTGGAGGAAAAAGGTGGGATATAAACACAATAAGTAAAAATAAAAGAGAACGCACATGGAAGAATTGCTCCTTGCCTCTCAAATAATCAGTTGTTTGCAGGCAGCAAAAGACACTCCTGTTTGGTTCTCATGGCCGATAGCAAAGAAACTCCTACGTACCGTATTTTTCGCTCCATAAGGCACACCGGACCATAAGGCACACCTAGTTTTTAGAGGGGGAAATCAAGGGGGAAAATCTTATTCCCCCCCCCAGCACCAAAGGGTGCATTGCAGCCTGTCCGCTTCTCCTAGAGCTTCTGGGGCTGCCGGGGGAAGCCCGGGTCCCCCCCCCCCCGCCAGTCCCAAATAGCAAAGAAGCCAAGACAGCGAGCAGGATCTATCCTGCTCGCTGTCTTGGCTTCTGCCATAGCTGCGCGCAGCCTCTCCCGGCCGGAGGGGCTGCGCGCGGCTATGGCAATACCCCCACCTCCTGCGAAAGCCCACAGGAGCCGCGCACCCTTTAAGGAGTGTGGGGCTCCTGTGGGCTTTTCTACAAGGAGGGAGAAGGGACTGACTGGCCATGTCAGTCCCTTTTCCCTCCTGGGGAAAAGCCCGCAAGAGCCGCACGGAGCTTGTGTGTGGCTCTTGGGGTTTTTTCCTCCCTACCTCCCCCCTGCATTCGCTCCATAACACACACACACATTTCCCCTTTTTAGGAGGGAAAAAGTGTGTCTTATGGAGCGAAAAATACGGTAGTTCTCCGGACAGATCCAAGGAAGTCCTTCAGACCGAGTTTAACTAAGCTATGAAATTTGCTGTTGCAGGAGGCAATGAAGACCACCAACCTAGATGTCTTTAAAAGAGCATTGGGCAAATTCATGGCGGAGGAGAGGGCTATTGATGACGATTCTCTGCCTCCACTGTCAGAGGCACTGATGTTTCTGAATATCACTTGCCATTGGCATACATCCAGAAGGCTCTGTTTACATTCTTTGCCATTGATTAGACTTCTTATTCAGGAATTTGGCTAACCCTGTCCAAAACAAGGAGTGCGTCTCTGCAGAGTTGCTTCTAACCTGACCTTGGGGAGGAGGGAGACTGTCTGAACCAGAACAGATAAGCTTGCAGGAGTGATCAAAGCACTTCACAAGGGCCCTGACAGACTATATGAGGATTGGTCCTTCCTTTTCTGAACACGGGAATTAAGCGTGTACCTGTGTCTCACCCACAAACTGGCTTTTTGTGTCTTTCCCCCAAGGCGTTTTGGGAATTGTAGTACCGCTGGAGAACTAGCGTTCTCTAGCAGAAATCTTAGTTTCTTAGACACTTAGAGTTGGAAGGGGCCACAAGGGTCATCTAGTCTGACCCACCATTGTGGGGTTCAAACCTGCGACCCTGAGATTTAAGAGGCTTACTCTCTGCCGACTGAGCTACTTGAGTCTTGCCATGGCAGCTTAAGTTTGTACCCTCGGTTCATCTGATAGGGGAGGGATTCCAGGTGAGGTTCTTAATGACTAGGCCAGCATTGGCCAACCTGGTGCCCTCTCCAGGTGTTTCGGACTACAACTCCCATTGGCCCTGCTGATGTCCAAAAGGTCTGGAGAGGCCGACCGGGTTGGCCAAGGCTTGTGGCCTTGTCCTTGTGTTCTCCAGCATGCATGTTGTTCATCGCATGCTTCCACCAGGGACTCCCAGAGAGCTTCTCTCCCTCTGTGACCTTCAGTGGACCTTACCTGTCCCTGCACACACACCCCTGACCCTCCTTCCTACCTGTGCTAAAATCGCCCCAACATCCTTCTGTCTCCTTCTGCCCCCTAGTGGAAGACAAGGTGAAAGAGCAGCTGGAGGCTGCGAAGCCCGAGCCCATCATCGAAGAAGTGGTATGTCTGAAACGTTTGGTGCTTCAAACGAAACTGTTTTAAAAAACCCTGCCTGTTTTGTTACAAAGCTGATTAGTAGTGGCTCTTAACGAGGGATTCTTTTGTGTTCCTCCCCTCTCCACTTTCCCAGGACTTGGCAAATCTTGTGCCCAGGAAACCTGACTGGTGAGTATGAAGCTCTGAATGGGGTTTGCGGGGCGACTGCACAAATTATTTGGGGATAAAATGCCTGCAAGGTTCCTTAGCTTTTATATTATTAGTAGTACAGTGGTCCCTTGGGCTACAGATGCTTCAGGTTACAGACGCTTCAGGTTACAGACTCCGCTAACCCAGAAATAGTACCTTGGGTTAAGAACTTTGCTTCAGGATGAGAACAGAAATCGTGCTCCGGTGGCAGCGGGAGGCCCCATTAGCTAAAGTGGTGCTTCAGGTTAAGAACAGTTTCAGGTTAAGAACAGACCTCCAGAACGAATTAAGTTCTTAACCCGAGGTACCACTGTATTCATATTAGCGTAATGCCCTTCATCTGTAGATCTCAGGGCCGCTCACAACATAAAAATGCAATATAAAAACACAAAACACATAATAAAAATAAGAATAAGAATAAAAACAAACCAATAATATCCTCCTCCACAACGTAATTAAATGGGGATTGGGTTAGAAACCTACCTCAAGTGCCACTGGAAAATTCAGAACAGACAGAGAAAGTTTTGTTGTTTGTTGTTTAGTCGTTTAGTCGTGTCCGACTCTTCATGACCCCCTGGACCAGAGCACGCCAGGCACTCCTGTCTTCCACTGCCTCCCACAGTTTGGTCAAACTCATACTGGTAACCTCGAAAACACTATCCAACCATCTCATCCTCTGTCGTCCCCTTCTCCTTGTGCCCTCCATCTTTCCCAACATCAGGGTCTTCTCCAGGGAGTCTTCTCTTCTCATGATGGGGCCAAAGTACTGGAGCCTCAACTTCACAATCTGTCCTTCCAGTGAGCACTCAGGGTTGATTTCCTTCAGTATGGAGAGGTTTGATCTTCTTGCAGTCCATGGGACTCTCCAGAGTCTCCTCCAGCACCATAATTCAAAAGCATCAATTCTTCGGCGATCAGCCTTCTTTATGGTCCAGCTCTCACTTCCATACATCACTACTGGGAAAACCATAGCTTTAACTATACGAACGTTTGTTGGCAAGGTGATGTCTCTACTTCTCAAGATGCTGTCTAGGCCTGTCATTGCCCTTCTCCCAAGAAGCAGGCGTCTTTTAATTACGTGGCTGCTGTCACCATCTGCAGTGATCATGGAGCCCAAGAAAGTAAAATCTCTCACTACCTCCATTTCTTCCCCTTCTATTTGCCAGGAGGTGATGGGACCAGTGGCCATGATCTTTGTTTTTTTGATGTTGAGCTTCAGACAGAGAAAGTACTTCTTCACAAAGTGCTTTTGGGGGGTTGTGCCATTTTAATAGAAGCATGAGATTGTAGAGCTGGAAGGGGAACCCAAGGGCCATCTAGTCCAGCCCCCAGGAAGCACAATTAAAGAATCTCTGGCAGATAGCTGTCCAACCCCTATCCAATGAAGGATGGCTCAGCACCTTCCAAGGGAGTCCCTTCCACTGTTGAGTGGCTCTTAACTGTCAGAAAGTTCTTCCTGATGTTTAGTTGGAGTCATTTGAATCCATGCATCTGGGTCCGTCTTCCATGACAGCCCCTCAGATATTTGAAGGTGGTTAAGCATATCCACGGGTGGCGCTTTGGGCTAAACCACAGAGCCTAGGACTTGCCGATCAGAAGGTTGGCGGTTTGAATCCCCGCGACAGGGTGAGCTCCTGTTGTTTGGTCCCTGCTCCTGCCAACCTAGCAGTTCAAAAGCACCTCAGAGTGCAAGTAGATCAATAGGTATCGCTCCAGCGGGAAGGTAAACGGCGTTTCCATGCGCTGCTCTGGTTCGCCAAAAGCGGCTTAGTCATACTGGCCACATGACCTGGAAGCTGTACGCTGGCTCCCTCGGCCAGTAAAGCAAGATGAGCGCCGCAACCCCAGCGTCGGTCACGACTGGACCTAACGGTCAGGGGTCCCTTTACCTTTACCTAAACATATCCACCTCCTCATAAGGCTTGGTTTCCAGACCCCTGATCATCTTGGTCGCCTTCCTCTGCACACTTTCCAGCTTGTCAACATCCTTCTTAAATTGTGGTACCCAGAAGTGGACACAATATTCCAAGTGTGGTCTGACCAAGGCAGAACAGAGCGGTACTATTACTTCCCTTGATCTGGACACTAGACTTCCATATGTTTTCATGCATAATAGCTCTGGGTGTTCATTTATTTTGCACCGCAATTTTATAATGTAGTTCTCTGCCCTGGGCACTTTCGTTATTCAAATGTGCCATAAATCAAAATGTTTTCTCGAGGGACTGACAATTCAGCCCAACCGTTTCCTTCTCCTTTCTACTGAAGGGGTTTTTCCGTTCTGCACAGCCTAGCCCAGGAGGAGCCCTAGTCCTCTTCTGATTTACTCGCGGGTACTGCTGCCGCGTTGCCAAAGGAACTTGCAATCCTGAGGCCGGATAGGTGCCCTTCGGGGCCTTGGCCTCCCTGTCTCCTCCTTGGGCCTGGGCTCATTTTGTTTCCATTTCCCTCACTCCTCAGGGACTTGAAGCGAGACGTGGCTAAGAAACTGGAGAAACTGGAGAAGCGAACCCAGAGGGCGATAGCCGAGCTAATAAGTGAGTCAGCGTCTGCGGGGAAATGTGTGAAGCAGTGCTGGAGGCGTCCATTGCAGTGCTGAGCATCCCACAGGTCCCTTTGCCATTTAGTTTTGGCTCTCGCTCAGCCCTCTGTGCCTCCCCTTGGTATCCTGGTGTCCCTGCCCCATTCCATAGGATGTCGCCTTATAACGAGCCTGATGGCTGGTCCATCTAGCCCACTTTGGTCTACACTGGCTGGCAGCTGCTCTCCAGGATTTCAGGCAAGTGTTTCTCCCAGCCCTACCTGGAGATGCCAGCAGGGGTTGAATCTGGGACCTCCTTACAAGACAGATGGTCTCCCTCTTGAGTTGCAGCCCTTCCCCAGGGAAACTTAGCTCAGCTTGAATTCCAAATGTGGATTCTTGACAGGCCAAGAGGCAGAGATGAGTCAGGTTGGCAAAGAAGCCAGAATTACCTCCTCCTGCTGCTGCTGCAACAAGCTTATACACCCCCCCCCCAATGTCTCACAGGACCAGGAGAGGCGTGAAGCGGGAGGAGCAAAGGCAGGCACACTGGCATAGTCTGAGATTGCTGGGGGAAACCCTGGAGAGGTGGAGACTTAGGCAGCTGTGTGAAGGCGGGGACCTTTAGTTTCCGCAACTGCCTCATAGGGGCAAGACGACCTCCTGAGAAAGGCTGCTGTGTTCATTCGGCCTGGCACTCCTGTGCAGATCCTGTATTTCTAAGAAAGAGTTAACGTCACCGGTCCGGAAAGACCTACATTGGCTCCCAGTACGTTTCCGAGCACAATTAAAAGCATTGGTGCTGACCTTGAAAGCCTAAACGGCCTCGGCCCAGTAGACCTGAAGGAGCGTCTCCACCCCCATCGTTCTGCCCAGACACTGAGGTCCAGCTCCGAGGGCCTTCTGGCGGTTCCCTCCCTGCGAGAAGCAAAGCTACAGGGAACCAGGCAGAGGGCCTTCTCGGTAGTGGCACCCGCCCTGTGGAACGCCCTCCCACCAGATGTCAAAGAGATAAACAACTACCTGACATTTAGAAGACATCTGAAGGCAGCCCTGTTCAGGGAAGTTTTTAATGTGTGACATTTTAATGTATTTTTAATCTTTGTTGGAAGCTACCCAGAGTGGCTAGGGAAGCCCAGCCAGATGGGCGGGGTACAAATAATAAATTATTATTAATTATTATTATTATTACTACTACTACTATGTGGTGTGGTTTACTGTGGGCTCGCTTCAGACAGGCAACAGTTGCTGAGTGGTGTTTCTGTTTCCCTCGCAGGAGAGAGGCTAAGAGGCCAGGAGGAAGATCTGGCGTCAGCGGTTGACTCAGCAAAGCAGGAGGGAAGCGATTCGGACTGAGGCGGCCTGTCGGGCAGGCTCTCCTTTGCCCTGGGTGGCTCTTGCATGAAACTTCTCTGACTCTGTGCCGGATGCAGGGCTGTGGAACGAGGGGACCAAACACACTTGACACAAATCCACAAAATGCAAGGGCCTGCCTGGTGTTTACATCTCCTCTAGGCAGGCCTTTGCTTGGGGGCGTTGCTGGCAAGCAAACGAGGGGGGCAGAGGACTTTTCTCATGCAAGGGAGAACCCGGAGGATGGGCAAAAGTATAAGCCTGCAGAAGTGGGTCGCAGTCGCTTACAGAACTGTTTCCCTATGGATACCTGCAGTACAACAAAGGACAGATGTATCTGAAGAGGACCCAGGGAAAACCTCACCCATCCCAAAAAAACATCATAACACGAAATGCTGCATTTTAAATGAAATAGGAAATTCACCCGTGTTGATTTTCATAATACAAAAGCACACAGGTGTTTAGAAAGTCCTCGGTCTCTTGCAAGCCAATTCCAGTATGCAGACTTCATTGAAGTGCCACTAGAATGTCACGTTGGGGAAGAAATTGACTTGAATGTGGTTTATCCACATATCAAAGGGAGTTGGTCTCAGGGCAAGGACCCTGGATTCTGCCAACAGGCTCGCCTCTGGCAACTGCTGAGGGGTCTGCAGTTAGATCTAGCGCAGATTTTCCATGTGTTTCAAAGGATGCTTCAAAATCCCCAGCCCAGCAGCTGTGAAGTGTGGCGCTGCAGGAGACACCCAGAAATGCAGCCGAAAGCTCTTTGCAAAGTTTCCATAGGAAGTCCCCGGCGCATTTGCCAATAATCTTCTCTCAAAGGCAGTTCCCTACCAGTAATGCCACGCCTCGACCTTGCGAAAGAACATAGCTGTCAACTTTTCCCTTTTCTTGCGAGGAATCCTATTTGGAAGAAGGGAAATTCCCTTAAAAAAAGGGAAACGTTGACAGCTATGCGAAAGAAAGACGAGACCCTCGTGCTCTTCCTCCAGTCCTGTGCGTGCCAAGCGAAGACCCTTGCAGTTTGTGGCACGAGATTTCGGGTGGAGAATTTGAGGCTTGGCAAAAGAGCAAAATCGCTTTGAATATCCAACCCAGGAGTCCGCCCTTGCGAGAATTATTGGCTGTGATCGGGAAGTGTGTCGGGTTTTTTTCAGGGGGAACCAGGCCCTAAGGCACTGGGCTGCCTCTCGTGGCCAAGACCCACAGTTCTGTAAGTGGTTGTGGTTGGAAAGGCCCTGCCCTTGTGTACCCCAGATCTCTAACCCCTATAGATAAGTTCTTCTTGCTGCTATCTGCTTGCAAAACATCACCTGAGTGGCAGTCCCACTTTAGCATAAGTCTGCAAAGCCACGGACTAACTAGTTCTGAGCACATCCGACGCGGGGCAAGTAAGCGGGCGTCTCCTGGAACAGTTTTGTGGCCAGGCCACTTCTTTGTGGGTTGCTAAAATAACAACCTCTCTTGCATTGCAGCCTGGGATGTTAATATTTCATTTTGACATGTTTTCAGATCTGCCCAGCAGCTCCCAACTTTGAAAAGTCAGTGCCACTCCTTGTGGCCATCTTCGTGTTCTTTAATCGATTCGCCTTCAGTCGTGCAGAGGTTTTTTAAAAAAATAATAAAATGTTGTAAAGATCATCCACAGTGCCTTGTATTTTCTTTGATGTTCCTGGGTGATTAAATTAAAAACCCATCTGGGAGATGCACCATCTGACACAGTATTTCATGCATGGAATTTTTCTGGAGAGGAGAATAGCTCTGGGAAGCTGGATTAGGCGTCCCAGTCCATTGAGCCACAAGATATCAGGCAGACATTCTGTCTGGCAGGTGAAGGTGTGGTTGAGCCAAGATTCCCATCTGCCTCTCAGGTCAAGTCGTTTTATTAAGTAAGGTCAATGACCAGTATCAAGACGAAAACACCGATTGTAGTTGTTGTTTAGTCGTTTAGTCGTGCCCGACTCTTCGTGACCCCCTGGACCAGAGCATGCCAGAAGTGCACTTCTGCCTTCCACTGCCTCCCGCCGTTTGGTCAAACTCATGCTGGTACCTTCGAGAACACTGTCCAACCATCGTGTCCTCTGTCGTCCCCTTCTCCTTGTGCCCTCCATCTTTCCCAGCATCAGGGTCTTTTCCAGGGAGTCTTCTCTTCTCATGAGGTGGCCAGAGTATTGGAGCCTCAGCTTCAGGATCTGTCCTTCCAGTGAGCACTCAGGGCTGATTTCCTTCAGAATGGAGAGGTTTGATCTTCTTGCAGTCCATGGGACTCCCAAGAGTCTCCTCCAGCACCATGATTCAAAAGCATCCATTCTTCGGCGATCAGCCTTCTTTATGGTCCAGCTCTCACTGATTACAAAATTTAAAAGCCCAGGACAAGATAAAATGATATCACATTGCATATACATAAAACCCCCCACAGTTCTAGGGGGTCATTTAACTGTCCAGAAACCCTTCTGACCTAGAAGTTTCCCATCGGTCGATATATATACTACTAATTCTGGGAGCTAATCGTTGCATGTTGTATTTTGATTGCTGCTGCACAAAATTTGGCCACCTTGTACAGTGGAACCTAGGTTCCCAAACTTAATCCATTCCGGGAGTCTGTTCGATTCCCAAAACAGTCCGGGAGCCAAGGCATGGCTTCTGATTGGCTGCAGCAGCTTCCTGAAGCCAACTGGAAGCCGGGCCGGCCGTTTGGCTTCCAAATCAATTACTTCTGGTTTTCGTTCGTTTGTGAGCCAGAACGTTCGGCTCCCAAGGCGTTCGGGAGCCGAGGTTCCACTGTGTATTGTAACAGGATCTCTACCGAGCAACAAAGTGGCAAGAAACCGATTGCTGCATCCAGTATATTTCTGGAGTAGTGACAATAAGGCCAAGCACCGAAGAAGAACTTGTTGTTTGGCCAGAGTCATAGGGACAGCACCTCTCCAAATATTTTTCTCAGTCTAACCTACTTTGCAGGGGACGTGGGTGGCGCTGTGGGTTAAACCACAGAGCCTAGGACCTGCTGATCAGAAGGTCGGCGGTTCGAATCCCTGCGATGGGGTGAGCTCCCGTTGCTCGGTCCCTGCACCTGTCAACCTAGCAGTTCGAAAGCACGTCAAAGTGCAAGTAGATAAATAGGTACTGCTCCGGCGGGAAGGTAAACGGCGTTTTCGTGCGCTGCTCTGATTTGCCAGAAGTGGCTTAGTCATGCTGGCCACGTGATCTGGAAGCTGTACGCCGGCTCCCTGGGCCAATAAAGCGAGATGAGAGCCACAACCCCAGAGATGTTCACGACTGGACCTAATGGTCCTTTACCTTTACCTTAACCTACTTTGCAGGGAGGAAAAAGTTGGCAGAGGGAAAGCCATGTAGTTTCTTGGGGAAAAGTTTGGGTGTAACCGTAACTAAACTGAACAAAGGCTTGAACAAAACACACAGGTTGCAAAATGGGCTGGGCCAGGAAGTAGCTGCTGTCAGCTGGTGAGGCAACCTGGTTGGGTAAACTCCGGGAAATGTAGATTTCGACAGGTTGCATGCAAAGCCCGTTTCCTGCTCATCTCCCCGAAGAAGGAATTTCCTGCAGGAAGTCCAGAGCAGTGCCTTAAAAAGCGCTCAGGACCTGCCTTGTTCTCAGAAGACAAGACGCTCAGCCACCAAAGCACACATCCCAGGAATGATGCGAGGGCCGTGGTTGCTTTTCCTGATTGTCGGCGTCACCCTGGTGGTGGCTGCCATCTCTGAGGCTGAAGTGCCGGCCACAGAAGGAGGACCAACTTCGGAAGATGCACCAGAGAAGGAAGAAGCCCACCTTGAGCGCCGGCAGGTAAGTCTTGGCAATGTATCTGAAGGAGAGACTTCAGGGTTAAGATCTCGGCTATCGGTGGTTGCTAGCCATGACGGCTCGGCTCTGCCTCCACAATCGGAAGCAAAACGTTTCTGAATCCCAGTTGCTGGAGACCGAAGGAGGGTTGAGGGATCTTGTGTTCAGATCCTGGTTTTTGGCTTCCCACAGGCATCTGGGTGGCCATTCTGCCCGGACGCTGAAGTCCAGCTCCAAGGGCCTTCTGGTGGTTCCCTCCCTGCAAGAAGCCACGTTACAGGGAACCAGGAAGAGGGCCTTCTCGGTGGTGGCACTTGCCCTGTGGAACACCCTCCCACCAGATGTCAAAGAGAAGAACAACTACCTGACATTTAGAAGACATCTGAAGGCAGCCCTGCTAGGGAAGTTTTTAATGTGTGATATTTTGATGTATTTTTAATCTTTGTTGGAAGCCGCCCAGAGTGGCTGGGGAAACCCAGCCAGATGGGTAGGGTACAAATAATAAATTATTACGATCTCTCCAAGGGAGATGGCGGCATCTTGGACCACTCAGAGTTCGGCGTGACATGTAGCAATATTTTTACCGATCGGGCTTTGCTGTTCAACACAGCAAAAGGCTGAAAAAAGAACAATTAATGCAGATGGTGGACATCTTTCAATGATGAAAATCTGTGGGTTGGTTTCCAAAGCGCCATTGTGGTCCGGGAATAGGGTTCTGTTATTTGTGGCATTTTGGTTGTGGGCATGGTACAGCGAGGGGGAAAAGTATTTGATCCCCTGCTAAATTTGCCCGTCTGCCCTCTTGACGAAGAAATGACCAGCCCGTAATTTTAATGGTAGGTTTATTGTGGCTGTGAGAGACATAGAATAACAACACGAAAACCCCCAGAAACCCAGAAGACGAAAGTCAGAGATTGATGTGCAATATAATGAGTGAAATAAGTATTTGATCCCTTTGCAAAAGATGACTTAGTGTGCTGGTCCCGGGGGGAAGGTTACCGTTGGCGTAGTCAAAGTCCGGTCTTGGGTTACTAGTCTGGAAACAGTTCACAAGGAGCGGGGTGAGGTCCGAAGCAGGAAGCCGGGCGGGGACAGGAACACTGGAGGGTCAGGTCTGGGTCCGGGCAGGAACAGGTACTCAACAACGACGTTGCTCCCACAACCTGGGACCGGGCTGACTGGCCTTTATCTTCTCTGAGGCCAGGGGCGGTCCCGGCCCCCAGGAGACCCGCCTCTCTTGGCCTTAAGGCAAGCATTCCTCCTGGGAGAAACCAGTTCCCTCCGCCTCTCTGCCCTAAGCCTCTGCAGTTCAGGAGAGGCTGGGGAGTTACTGGACCCAAGGGGAGACTCTCCATCCTCTGGCAGGGCCAGGAGAGGCGCACCTGTAGGCACTGTGTCCTTAATCACCTCTGGAGCTAGAGTGGAATCACCTGGTGTCTGCTCCTGAGGATCTGGCACAGGTGCAGGCTCTTCAGATCCAAGGCGCTGCCCCAGTTCAGCCAGCCCTGGAGGCGGGGACTCCTGTGCAGGCTGGGATTCCTCCGGTTCAGCTTCTGAATCAGATTCCCGGGCCATCACACTTAGTACTTGGTGGCAAAACCCTTGTTGGCAATTACAGAGGTCAGACGTTTCTGGTAGGTGACCACCAGGTTTGCACACGTCTCAGGAGGTATTTTGTCCCCCTCCATGTTTGACGGTGGGGATGGTGTTCTTGGGATCATAGGCAGCATTCCTCCAAACACGGTGAGTTGAGTTGGTATATAAATGTTCCCTTGGCTTTTTTGCTGGCCCAAGTAGGACCAGCATGGCTCTGGTGAATATCTGATGTTTCCTCCCTTTATGGTCTTGATTTATGGGCTACTACTAAAATGAGGCTGCATTTTAAGCTGTATTTTAGTTAACTGTTTCTTTTTCCTTTTTTCCTATTACGTTTTATTGTACTTTATATTCAGTGTTAGCTGCCCTGAGCCCTGCCCTGGCCAGGGAGGGCGGGGTATAAATAAAAATTTATTACAGTCATACCTCGGGTTGTGAACGTGATCTGTGTGGGAGGCACGTTCACGACCCGTAGTGCCACGTCTGCGCATGTGCGCGGTGCCATTTTGTGTTTCTGCGCATGCGCAAGCGCCGAAGCCCAGAAGTAACCCGTTCTGGTACTTCTGGGTTTGGCGTGGTCTGTAACCCAAAAATGCTCAACCTGCAGCGTTTGCAACCTAAGGTATGGCTGTATTATTATTTATTATTATTATTAAATTCACTGTATGGAATTCTGGTTCCAACTATGGGTTTCCTGGGAGAACCTGGCGGAGGGAACCCATTCTGCCTCTTACCTTCCCTCTTAATTCTTGGCATCTTTTGTCTATCAGGGTGCACGGGTCGCTAAAGCCTGGTGGAAAAAGTGGATACGGGAAAGTAGGAAGGAAGAGCCCCCGACCCCAAGGCCTGGGATGTTTGGCCCACTCGGCAATGTGACAAACACCGTGCATTGCAATACGACCGCAACACCTGGGAACAGAAGTCAGCCAGTCCTCACCCTCTCCACCTCCCCGCACTGACTTTTTCCAGTGGACCCTTAGCTCTGTAGCATCCTAAGCTTTTTCACGCCCACACTGGATCCGCATGCCTGCATTTCTGTAACTTGCTCCTGGTAGTTAAGGCTATGTTGACTAAGGCTACGTTACACACACACACACACACACACACACACACACACACTCACCGTGTCGGAGGCAGATTGCCTCTGAACATCAGTTTCTGAGAATTGCAAACGAGGAGAGTCGCTGTCACGCTCAGATCCTGCTGGAGAACTTCCCAAAATGAGTGCCAGAGTGGCCACAGTGGGGAAAGGATGCTAGACCAGACAGGCCTTTTTAGATGCTTAGATCCCTTTCCTGACTTCAGCCAAGGGCAGCCAAGGAATATTCTCTCTTTCTAGATTATCTCACAGTCAGGGATAACCATCTTCGGGAGATTGCAGACTGCCCTTCCTTGTAGGTTTCTAAGGTTTTTTGGATGCGTCTGTCATGGATGCTTTTGCTGAGATTCCTGCATTGAAGGGGGGTTGGACTAGATGACCCTCGGGGTCCCTTTCCAACTCTACAATTCTGTGTTTCATTGTCTTGTTATATGGAGCTTCTAATTTTATAGCAATAAACACTATTACTGGCAAGGCATTACTTGTGTGTTACCTTGTGTCAATGCACAATGCACTGGATTAGATCCACTAATCTGGATCAGGACCTGGCAGAAAGGTGGGGTGTGTGTGTGTGTGTGTGTGTGTATATATATATATATGCAGGTTTTGGTGTCCTCGGGTGTCTTCCCGTGTAAAAGTTGGGGTGTCTAGGCGACGTTTCGACGAGGTCTCACTCGTCATCTTCAGGCTGGTGCTTTCGGCTTCTTGTTACTGGAACAGAGCAGGATCTCAGTGTTTGAGTTCCTATAAACACTGTTGAGGGGGTGTGGTGTATAGCCTCCAATGTTCTGGGCAGAGAGGAAGTTCCCAGGCTAGTGTGCCTTTTCTTCTTTTGTTCCTTAGTTACTTGAGGGATATCTTGAGTGATTTCTTGAGTGATATCCTGAGTACCACTTAGGTGGGTCATTAGGTGTGGATTAGTTGCTAAAGTCTTTGTGTCTTGACCTCTTGAACTTTGTGAAGAGTTTTTCTGAGAAGATGGCTGTACTGCACTTAGTTGTGCTCTGGCTTGGCTTCGTGTATAGGGGCGAGCTGTGGTTTTGTGGCCTGTGTCAGCCAGATCTGTGTAGGGATTGCAGGGGGGTGCAGCATCCGGAGGTGCCACCATGGTTTGGCTACTGGATGGTGTCTGTAATTTATCTGTGGAGAGGGTCTGGGTTTGGGTCTGGTGTGGTTGATTGGTGATGGCGTTCTGTGTGCCTCTGGATCTGGTGTCAGTTTTTGTGGGGAGGGCTAATTTCCAGATGTCTGGCAAGCGGGATGTGTCGTCACGCTTGTTCATGTTGTGAGGGTGTTTCTCTATCTCGATGGCTTCCATGATTATTCTCTTGTGGTGATGTTCCATGTTAAAGAGCAATTTGGAATCTGCAAAATTAATTTCGTGTCCTGTTTCTTTCATGTGTTGGAAAAGAGAGGAAGTTTTTTCTTCTTTTTTGACGGCATTCTTGTGTTCTGCGATACGTGCATTTATTCGTCTGTTTGTTTGTCCAATGTACGTGGCTGGGCAGACTTTGCAGGGTATTTCATAGACCCCTTGGTTTTCCAACTGGATTTTATCCTTGGGGTTTCTGAGGATATTGGCTATTTTTTGGTTGGTGCAAAAGGCTGTTTTGATATTGTGTTTATGGAGGATTTTGCTAATTTTATCTGTAGTGCCCTTGATATAAGGAAGGAGGGCCATGCCATTGTTTTCTTCTGTGTCTTGGTTTTTGGGGGGTGTTTCTTTTTGGATTAGCTTCGTAACCCTGTTTTGCTGGTATCCATTGGCAATTAACACATTTGAGAGATTCTGTAACTCAGTTGTCAAGTGGTCTTTGTCAGCCAGGCGTTTGGTTCTGGAGATGAGAGTCTTGGCTACGGAGTTTATTTGTGCAGGGTGGTGGTGTGATTGTGCATGTAAGTAGCGGTTGGTGTGTGTTTTTTTCCGGTAGATAGTGTGTCCTAGGGAGCCATCAGGTTTTTTGTAGATTAGGACGTCAAGGAAGGGAAGTTGGTTGTTGGCTTCTATTTCCATAGTGAATTGTATTTTGGGGTGTAGGCTGTTGAGATGTGTGAGGAAGCTATCCAGTTTTTCCTTCCCGTGTGGCCAAATTACAAAGGTGTCGTCAACATATCTGAGCCAAAGTTTGGGTTTGTGTTCTGACTTGTCTAAAGCATTGGTTTCAAAGTGTTCCATGTACAGGTTTGAGATGACCGGTGAGAGGGGTGATCCCATAGGTGCTCCTTCTATCTGTTTGTATCTTTGTCCATTGTGGATGAAGTACGTGTTGGTTAGGCAGTGGTTGGTCAGGTCCAAGATGTATTCGGGGGGATTGTATTTGTTTTGAAAGGCTGTCAAGGCTTCATTAATGGGCACTTGTGTGAAGAGAGATACAACATCGAAGCTCACAAGTAGGTCATTAGGATGTAGGTTTTGCTTCTTTATTGTTTCTATGAACTGGAAGGAGTTTGGAACGTGTGAAGAGATGGATTCTGCATAGAGCTGAAGTTGCTTGGCGAGAAATTTAGCGAGATTTTGTAGAGGTGAGCCTATGGAGCTGACTATTGGTCTGAGTGGTGTTCCTTCTTTGTGTATCTTACAGACACCATCCAGTAGCCAAACCATGGTGGCACCTCCGGATGCTGCACCCCCCTGCAATCCCTACACAGATCTGGCTGACACAGGCCACAAAACCACAGCTCGCCCCTATACACGAAGCCAAGCCAGAGCACAACTAAGTGCAGTACAGCCATCTTCTCAGAAAAACTCTTCACAAAGTTCAAGAGGTCAAGACACAAAGACTTTAGCAACTAATCCACACCTAATGACCCACCTAAGTGGTACTCAGGATATCACTCAAGAAATCACTCAAGATATCCCTCAAGTAACTAAGGAACAAAAGAAGAAAAGGCACACTAGCCTGGGAACTTCCTCTCTGCCCAGAACATTGGAGGCTATACACCACACCCCCTCAACAGTGTTTATAGGAACTCAAACACTGAGATCCTGCTCTGTTCCAGTAACAAGAAGCCGAAAGCACCAGCCTGAAGATGACGAGTGAGACCTCGTCGAAACGTCGCCTAGACACCCCAACTTTTACACGGGAAGACACCCGAGGACACCAAAACCTGCATTCCTGTACCCGTGAAAATCTACGAAAGCATATATATATATATATATATATATAAAATCCCTTTGCCCTTGCAGCACTCTCAACCTGCGTAAATCCTCCCCCTCATTGCCCTAATTAGAAAAGAATTTTTTTGCTAATTGCACGGATGATGGAACAACTCGCTTGGCCCGATTCCCTTTGTGTCATGAAGCAATGACCGGTGAGTGGTGAAAGCCGTCTCTCCTGCATTGCTGAACTGCAGAATTAAATTGTGGCGCACAGGGCGGAGGTGGGGTGTGCCGCCTGTCATGGGATGTTAAAATGCATGCGCCACTGATCAATAGGAAGACGAACTGCCGCACCATGATAAAACAAAATTAACAGAAGGATTGATACAATTCCATAGGCTGGGGTCTCCAAGCCCTGCTTCTAGCGTATCCAGAAGCAGAGAGACAGGCAGACACAGAAGCTGCACAGTTGAGGGAGGAGCTACCCTGCTATGAGATAGTAGCTAAGCAACCAGAAGGGAGGGAGCAGCTGGGCGATACATCAATCGAGAGTAGGGGGGGACCCCCTCCCTCCCCACGAACTTGGAGGTTCGAGCGTGTCAGAGAACAAAGGAGACGTGGGGGGGGGGGGAGAGACTTGTCATTGGCATGCTTCTTGCTGTGGAAGTGGACAGGAGTCAGAGTAGGCAACTGATCTCCAGGGTTGCCTGTTTGTGCTTGTAACATAATGCAATAAAAGGACTATAAATGTACCAGATGCTCGTTAATTCTTATCGGTAAGCCACCAGAAGGGAGAGGGGAACTCCAGTACTTGACGCTATCTCTCATGCAGCCACAGCCCTTGAAAACCCTTAACGGTAAAGGGACCCCTGACCATTAGGTCCATTCGTGGCTGACTCTGGGGTTCCGGCGCTCATCTCACTTTATTGGCTAAGGGAGCCGGCGTACAGCTTCCGGGTCATGTGGCCAGCATGACTAAGCCGCTTCTGGCGAACCAGAGCAGTGCACGGAAATGCCGTTTACCCTCCCACCAGAGCGGTACCTATTTTTCTACTTGCACTCTGACGTGCTTTTGAACTGCTAGGTTGGCAGGAGCAGGGACCAAGCAACAGGAGCTCACCCCGCTGCAGGGATTAGAACCGCCGACCTTCTGATCGGCAAGTCCTAGGCTCTGTGGTTTAACCCACAGCGCCACCTGCATCCCTTGAAAACCCTTACTCAATCCTGTTTTCTTACTGTACGTGAAGAGCCCTCTTCGCGCCTTACCTGGAGTTGTTTCAGCTACTCGGTTCCTGCTAAGCTGTTTCTCACCAGTTTTGTGGCGGTCCACATTCTTGTGGCACTGGCCTCCCAGATAATGACCCCAACAGAAATCCCACTTCAGTAGGAAGGCTGAACCAACCTAGCATCTTTGGGAATGCAGGGATTTGCTGGTTGCCCTGCCCGGGTGTTGATGTTTTTTGCCTTGTTCTTTTAAGGATCCAAAGGCAGTAAGCACTCTTACGGGTGAGGATTTATTAATGAGAGAAGTGAGAAGGTGCACATACGTCTAAACAAAACCTAAGCAGACACAGATCAGAAGTACCTAGGCAAAAATGAACGAAAAATGTGGAATAGCGTCGCTCGTGCTCCTTCTGTTGCTGCTGTGGGAAACGGCTGGTGGGTATTGGCGACGGGCAGGTCCCCTCGTAGCCAAAGCTGGAAGATGCTTAACTCAATCCTGGGTGGGTTTGACGCTGGGCTCCCTCCAGCCCTCCGAGAAACCGCCTGTCTGTGTAGAAAGCATTGAACTTTGTGGACCAATGGTCTGATTCTGTGGGAGGCAGCGTCTGTGCAAAGTGTGCTTTGCAAGTTTTAAAAGGAAGCGTCGTGGCGAACCTCTCCAGGAGATGGAGAGGCAATGTTCTGGCGTTGCTGCGCCATTGCGCCAAGATTGGCCGCTCTCGTTCGCATTTCCCGGACCGGTCTGTGCGCGTCTTAGAAGGCTGGTTTGGGGGAGAGAAGAGAGGCTACAGAGGATGGCTTGCTAGCTGCCATGATGGTTGCAAGCGCCTCTTGGCGGATGAAGCCGATGGGGATGGATCAAACTGGTCCTGCACCCAGACTTCCACCTGACGTCCCAGTGCCCTTTGACGCATCTGGCCACATAGCACATGCCGTGAATCACCTTCGCTTCCTGCAGCAGAAAGATCCGTGGGAGGCAGTGAGAAGGGGAAGAGGCCGCCAACAGCTGCTGGAACAGGCTTAGGCAAACTCGGCCCTCCATCTGTTTTGGGACTACAACTCCCATCATACCTAGCTAACAGGGATGATGGGAGTTGTAGTCCCCCAAAAAGCTGGAGGGCCGAGTTTGCCTATTCCTGAGCTAGAACTTGATAATGCACAGAAGGGGAAGTTCCAACGGTGGAGGAATGGCTTAGGAAACTGATGGGCTATGCTGGAATGGACTGCAAAAACGAAGGGGACGTAATGGCAAAATGTTTAAGGGAGAGTGGAGACCACGGATGGATTATCTGTCAAATTATCACCCATACATGAAGTTGCTGGCAGAGAATATTACTATTATTACTATTATTACTATTATTATTTATACCCCACCAATCTGGCTGGGTTTCCCCAGCCACTCTAGGTGGCTCCCAACAGAATATTAAAAATATAATCAAACATGAAAAACTTCCCTAAACAGGGCTGCCTTCAGATAGATGCCTTCTAAAAGTCAGATAGTGGTTTATTTCCTTGACATCTGATGGGAGGGTGTTCCTCAGGGCGGGAGCTACTACCGAGAAGGCCCTCTGCCCACTTATATTGAAATATAAGCAGTGGATTATCGAAAGAATTAATGACAGCGGGATTTAGAAAATTAAAACGTGTTGTAAAACAGCAAAAAGGAGTAAAAACAAACATTAGGAACGGAGGGGTGGGAAGTCAATGATACACACACACACCAGAGAGAGAGAGAGAGAGAGAGAGAGAGAGAGAGTTTGGAATATTTTTGGAGATTTAATAAAAATGATATGGAAATGAAGTGAATGGAAAGAGGCCAGGTGGTCAGTCAAGGGGTGGGATTTCCAAGTCCCCAATAAGGGTCAGGTTCAAGGAGGGCCATTTGTCTTCTGTTCCATGGCCCCCGGATGTGGTTCTCTGGTTGCAGTGGCAGAACCAAGAAGCTGAGCCTAGCCCTGCTTTCGGTTTCCGGCAATGCGCCACACTGATGCTAAGTCACGGGCATTGTGGGAAATCATTAGAATGGCTTACCTGCCTGCTCAGGATGCCAAGCCAGAGGTGGAGGGGGGAATGAAGGGGTCCCAAGGCAGGTCTTGGTGTCCTGGCAAGTGCCTTAGGATGCTGAGTACTAGTGCAGGATTCCTCCCCTCCCTCGACAGACGGATGCCAACAAGATTACTGCAATACGCTATATTTGGGGCTGCCCCTGTGCTTGGTTCAGAAGCTGCCTCTAGTAGAAGAGTTTGGATTTGATATCCTGCCTTTCACTCCCTTTAAGGAGTCTCAAAGCGGCTAACATTCTCCTTTCCCTTCCTCCCCCACAACAAACACTCTGTGAGGTGAGTGGGGCTGAGAGACTTCAAAGAAGTGTGACTAGCCCAAGGTCACCCAGCAGCTGCAGGTGGAGGAGCGGAGACGCGAACCCGGTTCCCCAGGATTACGAGACTACCGCTCTTAACCACTACACCACACTGGCTCTAGTACAGAGTGCAACAGCTAAATGGGTGCTCAGTGAGACCCTGGCAGGACACAAACATCTCACCTAGGTGAAACAGTGGCCCAGGCTGCCTATGAGCTAGAAAGTCATTTCCAAGTTTCTATTTCAAACAACTTGGTGCCCCAGAGAGCCTGCTCATCTGCTCTGTGCCCTCACCTGTGCCTCCTGCTTGGCTGCATCCTTGGGGCTGCCATCACCTGCCCCTCTTGAACTTGTGTCTTCTGGTGGGGTGGCAGCCCCTCTCAGCACCAAGCCCACCACTAGCACCAGCAGCAGCCAGAAGCACCGCATCGCCCTTGAGGCGCTCCGAGGCGCCACACGACTCTTCACGTCTGGATTTGGGAGGGGAGAAGCTCCTGTTGATGGCGGAGGAATTGCAGGGAGAGAATGAAAATCAGGGGCAGGGGTTTAAGGACCAAGGAAGTTCCCCGAAACTTCACCTTTGCCTAGGGGAGCTGGAAAGGGGAACAAAGGCAGCAGCTAAGTTGGGGAGGAGTACAGAAAGCCCGCAACCTATAAAGCCTTAAATGGCTCAGGACCCCAACACTTCAAGGATCCCCTCTCCCCTTATGAACCTACCCGGACCCTGAGATCATCTTCTGAGGCCCTCCTTCATGTGCTGCCTCCTCAAGAGGTCCGGAAGGTGGCAACACGAGAACAGGGCCTTCTCTGCAGTGGCTCCCCATCTGTGGAATGCTCTCCTCAGGGAAGTTTCCCTGGTGGCTTCATTATACATCTTTAGGCACCAAGCAAAAACGTTCCTTTTTAACCAGGTCTTTGGTTGATCCAACTTAGCATCCTATGCCCTTTTAAAATGTGGTTTTTTTGGGGGGGGCTATTTGGTTGTTCTTTTTATTCTTGTTAGGTCTTTTGTGGTTTTATATCTTGATTTTACTCTGTGAACTGCCCTGAGACCCCCAGGTATAGGGTGGTACCATATTTTTCGCTCTATAGGACGCACTTTTTCCGCTCCAAAAATGAAGGGGAAAAGTGTGTGCGTCCTATGGAGCGAATGCAGGCTTTCACTGAAGCCTGGAGAGCACCCCACCGCCCTGCGGAGGCTACAAAGGATGTCCCCGAAGCCTCAAGCCTTTGGAGTGCAGCTGCGCTCCGAAGGCTTCAAGCATCTTTGAGGCTGGCAGTAGGGGAAAGCAGCTCTTCCCCCCACCGCCAGCCCCACAAGCTTGGGGGGCAGCAGCAAGGCCTGCTCTTGAACGCACCTTGAACGCACCTTGTTTTTGAGGGGGAAAACAAAATCCCCCCCCCTATTCTCCCCCTCCTATGGTCTGGTGCGTCCTATGGTCCAGTGCGCCCAATAGAGCGAAAAATACAGTATATAAATTCAATAACAACAACAACAATTTGCTGGTTTTTTTTTTACTTTTTTAGAAAATGGCTCCGTTTTTGGTCTTTCTGACTTCAAGTTTTATTGGGGGGGAAACAAACCTTTGCATAAATTGTGGGCTTACTGTATGACAAAAGTAATACGGGATGATTTAGTATTGGCAGTTGTATTAATCTGAGCAGTAGGACCAATTATCCGTACATCTTCCAATGGTCAGTTTCCTTCCAAAGACCATTACAGTTTCTATGCTGTGTTGATGCCTGATTATCATCTCCCAAAGCAACTACAGTGGTACCTCAGGTTACATACACTTCAGGTCACATACGCTTCAGGTTACAGACTCCACTAACTCAGAAATAGTACCTCAGGTTAAGAACTTTGCTTCAGGATGAGAACAGAAATCGCGCTGCGGTGGCAGCGGGAGGCCCCATTAGCTAAAGTGGTGCTTCAGGTTAAGAACAGTTTCAGGTTAAGAACGGATCTCTGGAACAAATTAAGTACATAACCAGAGGTACCACTGTACTCTATTCCGAACTTAAAAATGGAAAGCGTAATGCTGGTGGTCAACAAAAGAGGTTTAAAGACTCTCTTAAGGCAAATCTTAAAAGATATCCTATAAACACTGACAACTGAGAAACACTGGCCTGTGAGCGCTCCAGTTGGAGAACAGCCTTTACCAAAGGTGTCATGGGCTTTGAAGACACTCGAACTCAGGACGCAAGGGAGAAAGGTGCTAAGAGGAAGGCACGCTTGGCAAATCCACACCGTGATCAAATCCCGCCCGGAAACCAATGTCCCCACTGTGGAAGGACGTGTGGATCCAGAATTGGCCTCCACAGTCACTTACGGACTCAGTGTTAAAACAGTGTTTATGGAAGACGATCATACTCGGCTACGAGGGATCGCCAAAGAAAGAAGACAAGTCAGGAGGAAAAGATTCTTGAATTGCAGGAAGTTGGAGTAACTAACCCTTGTGGCCCTTTCCAACTCTACAATACTATAGTTCTGGGAGAGGGGAGTCACAGCATCAAGCCGAGCTTGGCCCTGGCACCTTTCTGTATGGGGAACCTCCACCCCATAGACTTAATTAGGTCCATTGGGCTCCTGAGGCCATTTGGCCAAGCCATACTAACTTGCCCTGCCCCTGATGCCATGTGTGGGGCAGGAAAGGTCACAGCTAGGCCCATGGGACTCACCCGGTACTCCGGCAGACGCAAACGTCAGCTGATCTGCAGCACAGGGAGACGCAGGTGACCTGGCGGCATTGTGATGTCAGGTGATTGGCAGGTGTGGGGCCCCGCCCATCTGCACAGCTGGGTGGGGGTGGTGGGTGGGAGATCATAATCCAGCCCACCAAATGGATTCAGTTCCACATCTCTGGTGCAAAACTGAAAGGAATAATAATAATAATAATAATAATAATAATAATAATAATAATAATTTATTTGTTCCCCAGCCACTCTGGGTGGCTTCCACAGAGACAAAAAAAAAAAAAAAACACACTAAAATGTCACACATTAAAAACTTCCCTGAACAGGGCTGCCTTAAGATGTCTTCTGGATGTCAGGTAGTTGTTTATTGCTTTGACATCTGATGGGAAGGCATTCCACAGGGTGGGCGCCACCACCGAGAAGGCCCTCTGACTGGGTCCCTGTAGCTTTGCTTCTCGTAATGAGGGAACTGCCAGGAGGCCCTCAGAGCTGGACCTCAGTGTCCGGGCAGAACGATGGGGGTGGAGATGCTCCTTCAGGTATACTGGACCGAGGCCGTTTAGGGCGTGAAAGGTCAGCACGATCACTTTGAATTAAGAACAGGAAAGATTAGATGGCTGAATAAGCTGAAGGATTTGGGCAAACAGGTCCCTCTTGTGGCGACTGGCCATGTGCGAATGAATCACCGAAGATCAAACTCAGCTGGCAATTCCGTCAGTCGATCTGTCATTTATTTATTTAGTCTGAAAAAATTACACACCACCTGATTGTAATTATTTTTTAAAAATTAAAAATCCAAAGTGGTTTATGAAAAGGATGAAACTACAAATTTCTGATAAGAACAGTGAAAAGCAGCTGCTTAAAATCTTTGGGGAATGATTAAAATAAACAATAAGCTAAACATTCTTAATAATAATAATAATAATAATAATAATAATAATAATAATAATAATTTATTATTTATACCCCGCCCATCTGTCTGAGTCTCCCTAGCCACTCTGGGCGGCTCCCAATCAAATGTTAAAAACAGTACAGCGTCAGACATTAAAAACTTCCCTAAACAGGGCTGTCTTCTAAAGATAAGATAGCTGCTTATTTCCTTCACATCTGAAGGGAGGGTGTTCCACAGGGTGGGTGCCACTACCAAGAAGGCCCTCTGTCTAGGTATCTAGTGTAGGCCTGTCCAGACAAAAAATGTTTTAAAGAGGTGCTGAAAAGAATCTAGTGAAGGTGCCAGACTGATGTCAATCAGCAGGGAGGAGTGCCAATGTCTGGGTGCGGCCACACTAAGGTAAATATTGATCCTTTACGAACGTAGAATGAATATTATGCGGCGCCTGGGACAATGTGAATTCCGCAGTGCCAGGAATCCTGGAGGAAGTTCCCAGGTGAAAAGGAAATCATTGCAGACTCGGAAGGCTCTGCCACACACGGAGAAAGGCCCAGGATCAGGTCCGTGGGCCTGATCCTGCAGGCTCCTCTTATGTCAGCCTGCCTTTTGAGTAACCCAGCACTGACTCCAGACCAGACCTTCCAAGTCAAGCTGGAAGGGACAGGATAACTGTTAGGTGGATTTGTAGCTGATTGGCTGACCAAATTCTCATTTGTGCTTCTTTGTAATCCTGCAAACAAACAAACAAGCCAAGGTCTTTGAATTTTTTAAAAAGGGGCAAATGTTTAATGCATATCTTTTAGGCTTTGTATATAGATTTTTACATTAGTATAACTGCCTCTGTTATAGAGTCAGTGGAGGCAGTGAGAGATTTTACTTTCTTGGGCTCCATGATCACTGCAGATGGTGACAGCGGTCACGAAATTAAAAGACGCCTGCTTCTTGGGAGAAAAGCAATGACAAACCTAGACAGCATCTTAAAAAGCAGAGATATCACCTTGCCGACAAAGGTCCGTATAGTTCAAGCTGTGGTTTTCCCAGCAGTGATGTATGGAAGTGAGAGCTGGACCATAAAGAAGGCTGATTGCCGAAGAATTGATGCTTTTGAATTCTGGTGCTGGAGGAGTCTCTTGAGAGTCCCATGGACTGCAAGAAGATCCAACCTCTCCATTCTGAAGGAAATCAGCCCTGAGTGCTCACTGGAAGGACAGATCCTGAAGCTGAGACTCCAAGACTTTGGCCACCTCATGAGAAGAGAAGACTCCCTGGAAAAGACCCTGATGTTGGGAAAGATGGAGGGCACAAGGAGAAGGGGATGACGGAGGACGAGATGGTGGGACAGTGTTCTCGAAGCTACCAGCACGAGTTTGACCAAACTGCAGGAGGCAGTGGAAGACAGGAGGGCCTGGCGTGCTCTGGTCCAGGGGGTCACGAAGAGTCGCACACGACTCAACGACTAAACAACAACAACAACTGACTCTGTATATTAAGGCAGCTTCCGATTCTCCTGCGATCCTTCCTGGTCTCTGCAACCAGCGAGGCTGTTGTGCAATTCCCCCGCAGAGTTGTATCGCTGGATGATTCACCTGGGAATTTCCTCTAAGATTCCTGGCACAGTTGCAATGTTCATTCCGCATTTCTACGAATCTTTTTGTTTGGCCACACCCACACTTTGGAACTCCCTGCCTGTTGAAATCAGAAAGGTGTCTTCACTGTTCTCTTTCTGTACCTGTGGTTTGGCCTTGCTGGGCAAGCACAATGTGTGTAAACCGGAACAGAAATCACCAACTGTGATTGCCAAGGGTTTGCAATCATATTACAGTATTATTATTGATTGCCACTATTATTGGTTTTTTTTAAAAATAATTTTTATTAAGTTTCCATATTTATTTACATCCCATTTTGCGGATCTATAACTTAAAGCATTGTTCAAACAGAGCATCGACTTCCCTCCCTCTTTCTGACTTCCAAACATCTTTTACTAAATTCTCACATTTCTATAACCACTTTTTTACCTTAAAACCTCTTTTTTTATAATAATTACCTCCTTATACGTAAATCAGTTCCTTATTTTCACATTACAAAGCGTTTCAGTTCAAACCTATTATTGTTTAGCATTGCCTGACATTTCAAGAAGGCAACATTAAGATTCTTTGGTTTTCCGAAAGCAGTTAATATGCTTCTGCATCAAATGTAGAACTGCCTGAAGGAGCGTCTCCACCCCATCATTCTGCCTGGACACTGAGGTCCAGCTTCGAGGTCCTTCTGGCGGTTCCCTCCCTGTGAGAAGTGAGGTTACAGGGAACCAGGCAGAGGGCCTTCTGGGTGGTGGCACCTGCCCTGTAGAACGCCCTCCCACCAGATGTCAAGGAAATAAGCAACTACAGTGGTACCTCGGGTTAAGTACCGTATTTTTTGCTCTATAAGACTCACTTTTTCCCTCCTAAAAAGTAAGGGGAAATGCGTGTGTGTCTTATGGAGCGAATGCAGGCTGTGCAGCTATCCCAGAAGCCAGAACGGCAAGAGGGATTGCTGCTTTCACTGCGCAGCGATCCCTCTTGCTGTTCTGGCTTCTGAGATTCAGAATATTTTTTGTCTTGTTTTCCTCCTCCAAAAACTAGGTGCGTCTTGTGCTCTGGTGCGTCTTATAGAGCGAAAAATACGATACTTAATTTGTTCCGGAGGTCCATTCTTAACCTGAAACTGTTCTTAACCTGAAGCACCACTTTAGCTAATGGGGCCTCCTGCTGCCACCGTGCCACCGGAGCCCGATTTCTCTTCTTATCCTGAAGCAAAGTTCTTAACCTGAAGCACTATTTCTGGTTAGTAGAGTCTGTAACCGGAAGCGTATGTAACCTGAAGCGTATGTAACCCGAGGTACCACTGTATCTGACTTTTAGAAGACATCTGAAGGCAGCCCTGTTTAGGGAAGCTTTTAATATTTGATGAATTGTTGTATTTTAATATTTTGCTAGAGGCCCAGCCAGATGGGCGGGGTATAAATAAATTGATGATGATGCCAAGCTAAATGTTGCCCAGTCACAAAAATAAGAGTAGATTTGAATTCCTCATACCCAAATAAGCCACATTTTGAAGGCCACTCAGTGAAGAAATTTGCAAAGATTCATCCCCTAAAATGATGGCTAAAATAGCCACCCAACCTCTGGTTAAAAACCACCCGTGGAGGAGAGCGTGCCTACTTGAATGGATCCTTCATTGAACTTGTTGCTGGCCCTGCTTAGGGGGCTCAGCCCCCACACCCGTTGCTGGTCACACTGTTTTCACCCCATCATGGGAGTGCGCAACCTGGGAGTCATTCTGGACTCACAGCCGTCCATGGAGGCGCAGGTCAATTCTGTGTCCGGGGCAGCTGTTTACCAGCTCCATCTGGTACGCAGGCTGAGACCCTCCCTGCCCACAGACTGTCTCGCTAGAGTGGTGCATGCTCTGGTTATCTCCTGCTTGGACTACTGTAATGCGCTCTATGTGGGGCTACCTTTGAAGGTGACCCGGAAACTGCAGCTAATCCAGAATGTGGCAGCAAGACTGGTGACTGGGAAGCGACCGCCAAGACCACATAACCCCAGTTCTGAGAGATCTGCATTGGCTCCCACTACGTTTCAGAGCACAATTCAAAGTGTTGGTGCTGACCTTTAAAGCCCTAAACCGCTTTGGTCCAGTATACCTGAAGAAGCATTTCCGCCCCCAACGTTCTGCTCGGACACTGAGGTCCAGCTCCGAGGGCCTTCTGGCTGTTCCCTCATTGCGAGAAGTGAGGTTACAGGGAACCAGACAGAGGGCCTTCTTGGTAGTGGCGCCCGCCCTGTGGAACGCCCTCCCTTCAGATGTGAAGGAAAGAAGCACCTATCTTCTCTTTAAAAGACATCTGAAGGCAGCCCAGTTCAGGGAAGTTTTTAGTATTTAATGCTGTATTGTTTTTAACACTTGATTGGGAGCCGCCCAGAGTGGCTGGGGAAACTCAGCCAGATGGGCGAGGTATATATAATAAATTATTATTATTATTATTATTATTATTATTATTATTATTATTATTATCCTCATTGCCAACCTTGGCTCTTTCTGTTGCAGGCAAGGAGCACCTGTTCTGAGTGCGTATGCGTCAATGGCACATGGTTTCTGACCTGGAGGCCTGGATGCGGCAGTACCATAGCAGGAGGTATCCCTGAACATAGCGCATGGAAAGGAGGCATCCCTGAACATGAGGCATCGAAAGGTCGCTGCAAGAACACTCCCTGTTAGCAACATACCCTCGGCAGCCCCTCTCCTCTCTGCCCCCCTCCAGTCTCCAAAGAAGCACCGACTGTTCCAGGAGATGCAACTGAGCATTTTCCCACCCCGATGCAATGTCTCAAAGAGCGAAGAGTCAGCTCTTGCAGAGGTTCCTTGCGGTTCTTCCAGCTCTTACGTCTCAATAAAGCATTTGCAAAAGTCGGTGGCCTTGTTTTGTCTGAAAATAAATTTAAAAACACCCGTGTAAGCGGGGCAGCTTAAAAATAGCTCGCAAGGATGAAGGCAGAAAGCAGCCATATTCTTATAGTTGGGAAGTGGAAGGGGCAGGCGGAATATAAATTGGAAGAATGGCATAAAGAGGTGTGGGATATAGCTATTAAAAATAAATTAATATGTGCCATAGGGACGTGGGTGGCGCTGTGGGCTAAACCACAGAGCTTAGGGCTTGCTGATCAGAAGGTCGGCGGTTCGAATCCCCGCGACGGGGTGAGCTCCCATGGCTCGGTCCCTGCTCCTGCCAACCTAGCAGTTTGAAAGCACGTCAAAGTGCAAGTAGATAAATAGGTACTGCTCTGGCGGGAAGGTAAACGGCGTTTTGGTGTGCTGCTCTGGTTCGCCAGAAGTGGCTTACTCCTGCTGGCCACATGACCCGGAAGCTGTACGCCGGCTTCCTCGGCCAATAAAGCGAGATGAGCGCCGCAACCCCAGAGTTGGCCACGACTGGACCTAATGGTCAGGGGTCCCTTTACTTAACATGTGCCATTAAGCAGTGGCAGAGCATATTCCCGCACTGCCCAGGACGGGCATGCTCCCGAGGGGAAGGTCCAGGCAAGCAATTTGGAGCAAAACAGCAACAGGTCCCCACAGGAGTAAGATAAGGTTATCAGATTTTTTTCAAAGAATCCAGGGACACTTTTCAACTGGATTTTGTATCGGGACTGATTTGTAAATCGAGGGAAACAGGGACATCTGGTAACCTTAGAGTAAGAACCCAGAGCAGAGGGTGACACCCTCTTTTAAAACTTCCCTCTTTGCCCCAGAATACAATTAGAGCAGCATCATTGATACATCATCACTACATGACTAAAAAAAAGGTAAAGGACCCCTAACCATTAGGTCCAGTCATGGCCGACTCTGGGGTTGCGGCGCTCATCTCACTTTACTGGCCGAGGGAGCCGGCGTACAGCTTCCGGGTCATGTGGCCAGCATGACTAAGCCGCTTCTGGCAAACCAGAGCAGCGCACCGAAACGCCGTTTACCTTCCTGCCGGAGCGGTACCTATTTATCTACTTGCACTTTGTACTTTTGAACTGCTAGGTTGGCAGGAGCAGGGACCGAGCAACGGGAGCTCACCCTGTCGTGGGATTCGAACCGCTGACCTTCTGATTGGCGAGCCCAAGAGGCTCAGTGGTTTAGACCACAGCGCCACCCGCATGGTGGGTCACTAGCATGTCACAAATGGGGAGAGGCATACAAGGGTTAAGGGACGCGGGTGGCACTGTGGGTTAAACCACAGAGCCTAGGACTTGCCAATCAGAAGGTTGGCGGTTCGAATCCCCGCGACGGGGTGAGCTCCCATTCCTCAGTCCCTGCTCCTACCAACCTAGCAGTTCGAAAGCCGTCAAAAGTCCAAGTAGATAAATAGGAACTGCTCCAGTGGGAAGGTAAACGGCGTTTCCATGCACTGCTCTGGTTCACCAGAAGCGGCTTAGTCATGCTGGCCACATGACCCGGAAGCTGTACGCCGGCTCCCTCGGCCAGTAAAGCGAGATGAGCGTCGCAACCCCAGAGTCGGCCACAACTGGACCTAATGGTCAGGATTCCCTTTACCTTTTATAGAAGGGTTACACAAGTTCAACACTAGGTCACTTTATCCTATACCTTTCCCAACACCTCTTAAGGACCCAACACCAAAAGAACAATAAAATTCTTGACATATCCTTGCCCTCAGGACTTGTCTGGAGATGGGCTTTCAGAACACCTGACTTGCTCAACTTCCTCTGCAGATAGGGTTAAAATGGCGTTGGAATGAGGAGATTTGGTTAAAGTTTGGATTTTGTACGAATTTATAAAGCTAGGTATGTTCCCTGAGCTGTCAAGTCAAAAGGATACATTCAGGCACAATATTTAATAATAATAATAATATTTTTTTTATTTATTTATACCCCGCCCTTCCCGATTTAAAAACCGGGCTCAGGGCGGCTAACAGCAAATATAAAACACTGATTAAAATGCGACGTAAAAACAGCATAAAACAGCATCATCAATATCAATAAAATTCAAAAATTCAGGGGTCATTTTTGGGGAGAAACAAAAACCACAGTCAGTAGACATCAAATGGTCACCAGGGCTAACTGGCCAATTAGTCCTACTAGGGCCAGTGAGGAGACCAGGGAAGAATTTAAATGTGGGGTCCCAGAAAGGGTTTCTTCATAGAAGAGGAAAGGGAAAAGGGAATAGAGGATCAGGCTGAATTCAAATTGAAGGCCAGGCGGAATAGCTCTGTCTTACAGGCCCTGCGGAAGGAGATCAAGTCCTGCAGGGCCCTAGTCTCGTGGGACAGAGCATTCCACCAGGTTGCAGCCATCCCTGAAAAGGCCCTGGCCCTGGTGGAGGATAGTCTGGCTTCCTTAGGGCCCGGGACCTTTAAGCTATTACAGTGGTACCTTGGGTTACATATGCTTCAGGTTACATACGCTTCAGATTACAGACTCCACTTTACCTCGGGTTAAGAACTTTGCTTCAGGATGAGAACAGAAATTGCACAGCAGCAGCAGGAGGCCCCATTAGCTAAAGTGGTGCTTCAGGTTAAGAACAGTTTCAGGTTAAGAACGGACCTCTGGAACGAATTAAATACTTAACCCGAGGTACCACTGTATTATTCGTGGACCTTTTGTAGCATTGTAAGAACTTTAAAGATGTTTCCCCCCTTGTCATTTCCGTAACAAACTAGTACCATGTCTCTTCTGCTAGATTCTTACCCAACTTAGTCCTTCAATTCAGTTCCCCTTTCCAGCAAAAGCGGTTGCTTTGGAAACTTCCTTCCCACTTGCAGAATGCATTCCCTTCCAAATCTCTCCCTCTGGGGGCTCATTCTCTCCCCGCACCTCCTCCGCCATCAACAGGAGCTTCTCCCCTCCCCAAATCCGGACGGAAAGAGTCGTGCGTCGCCTCAGAGCGCCTCGAGGGCAATGTGGTGCATCTGGCTGCTGCTGGCGCTAGTGGTGGGCTTGGTGCTGAGAGGGGCTGCCGCCCCACCAGAAGACTCAATTTCAAGAGTGGCAGTTTGGGTGGAAGGCGATGAAGGCCCCAAGGATGCAGCCAAGCAGGAGATACAGGTGAGGATGGAGAGCTGGTGGGGGCACCCAAATGATTTGGTCCTTTATACCCTTGCAATAGAAACTAGGGCACAGTTTGGTGGTTTAATGGCAGCCTGGGCAGCTGTTTTGCCTTATGCTCTAGTTATCTCTCGCTTGGATTACTGTAATGCACTCTATGTGGGGCTACCTTTGAAGCTGACCCAGAAACTACAACTACTGCATTTTTCGCTCTATAAGACGCACCAGACCACAAGACGCACCTAGTTTTTGGAGGAGGAAAACAAGAAAATAATATTCTGAATTTCAGAAGCCAGAACAACAAGAGGGATCGCTGCACAGCGAAAGCAGCGATCCCTCTTGCTGTTCTGGCTTCTGGGACAGCTGCGCAGCCTGCATTGGCTCCATAAGATGCACATACATTTCCCCTAACTTTTTAGGAGGGAAAAGGTGAGACTTACAGAGCAAAAAATACGGTAATCCAGAATGCGGCAGCTAGACTGGTGACTGGGAGTGGCCACCGAGACCACATAACACCGGTCTTGAAAGATCTACATTGGCTCCCAGTACGTTTCCGAGCACAATTCAAAGTGTTGGTGCTGACCTTGAAAGACCTAAACGGCATCGGCCCAGTATACCTGAAGGAGCATCTCCACTCCCATCGTTCTGCCCGGGCACTGAGGTCCAGCTCCGAGGGTCTTTTGGCGGTTCCCTCATTGCGAGAAGCCAAGTTACAGGGAACCAGGCAGAGGGCCTTCTCGGTAGTGGCGCCCGCCCTGTGGAACGCTCTCCCATCAGATGTCAAAGAGAAAAACAACTACCAGACTTTTAGAAGACATCTGAAGGCAGCCCTGTTTAGGGAAGCTTTTAATGTTTAACAGACCACTGTATTTTAATATTTTGTTTGAAGCCGCCCAGGGTGGCTGGGGAGACCCAGCCAGATGGGCGGGGTATAAATAATAAATAATAAATTATTATTATTGTTATTATTAGTCCAAGGGGTCTCTGTCCTGCCAGAGTCTCAATGAGCCCCACCTAGCTGCTGTTTTCTATACTAGAGGCAGCTTCCGAACTCAGTGCAGGACTAGACCCATGTTCAGCGCACAGCAGTAGCCTAACAAGACAGTCTGGTTTAGGATCAGACTTTTCCTTCTCAGAGATGGGCTACCTGCCCAGGTGGATGAGCCCCATCTGCCTCTCACTTCACTCTACTACATTCTTCTTTCCTTCTTTTATTTTCATTTTTTATTTATATTTCCAAATTTATACAATTCGTTAGTTTAACTTTTTATTTTATTTTAAAAAGATTCTTTATTACAAAACAATTTACATAGAACGTAAAAAAGAAAGAAAGACAACATAAACAGACCATAGACCCTGACTAACAACACCTCATTTGACATTACATACCCTTTAACTTCCGATTCACCTCATTGTGCTTTTTATACCTTACTAGTCTATACGCACTTCATATTTATTATTCTTTTCAGTTAATTACCATGAAAATTTTTTACTTCATAATTTCCTCGAACTTCAAGATTCAATCCAAATCTGTCAGGAGATTTGTGTCATTACAGTGCTTTTTAAGATATTCTTTGAACATTCTCCAATCTTGACTAAATTTCTGGTTAGAATCTCCTCTTTTTCACCCAGTCATCCTTGCAAGTTCTGAATATTCTATCATCTTTGCCTGCCAATCAGTTTTTGTGGGGATTACATCACCTTTCCAATGTTTTGCTATTAAAATCCTCGCCGCTTTTTCTGTTGCAGGCAAAGTGGAGCTGTTACGGGTGCAGATGCGTCAATGGCAGATGGGTTCTGAGGTGGAGGCCTGGATGCGGGAGTGTCATAGCAAGTTTCCCTCATCGTCACCGACGGAAACGTCGCTGCAAGAAGTCTCGCTGTTAGCAATGTAGCCTCAGCCAACCTCTTCTCTCTGTCCTTCTCCAGTCTCCAAAGAATCACGGACTGGTCCAGGAGATACAACCGAGGCTATTCCATCCCAATGCAAAGTCCCAACGAGCGAAGAGTCGGCCCTTCGAGAGTTTCTGCACATCTCTTCCAGCTCTTATGTCTCAATAAAGCATTTGCAAAAGTCAGTGGCCTCGTTTTGTCCGAAAAGAAATTTAAAAACACCCTCCTAAGCGGGGCGGCTTAAAAACAGCTCGCAAGGATGAAGGCAGAAAGCGGCAGTACAGTGGTACCTCGGGATGCGAACGGGATCAGTTCCGGAGCCCCGTTCGCAACCAGAAGCAAACGTAACAAGCAACGGCACGTCTGCGCACGTGTGCGTCGCTCTTCACCACTTCTGCGCATGTGCGTGATGTCATTTTGAGCGTCTGCGCATGCGCGAGCGGCGAAACCCGGAAGTAACACGCTCCATTACTTCCGGGTTGCCGCGGAGCGCAACTCGAACGCGCTCAACATGAAGCATATTCAACCCGAGGTATGACTGTATTATTATAACCGGGAAGTGGAAGGGGCAGGCGGAATATAAAATGGAAGAATGGCATAAAGAGGTGTGGGATATAGCTATTAAAGATAGATGAGCATGTGCCATTAAGGTAAGATGGGGAATATGCAGGAGAAATGATTCTGAGGCGATATGCAGCATGTTTGTAGAATGTGTACTGTTAAAACGGAAAAGGGTCAAACCATCGCAAGAGATGTTGAAATTTGGGGAGGTTGGATAGTTGGTCTCGGTGGTGGGGTGCACATTTATTTATTTATAATTATTAAGGTAAAGGGACCCCTGACCATTAGGTCCAGTCGTGGCCAACTCTGGGGTTGCGGTGCTCATCTCGCTTTATTGGCCGAGGGAGCCGGCGTACATCTTCTGGGTCATGTGGCCAGCATGACTAAGCCGCTTCTGGCGAACCAGAGCAGCACACGTAAACGCCATTTACCTTCCCGCCAGAGTGGTACTTATTTATCTACTTGAATTTTGAGGTGCTTTTGAACTGCTAGGTTGGCAGGAGCAGGGACCGAGCAACGGGAGCTCACCCCGTCGCAGGGATTCAAACCGCCGACCTTCTGATGGGCAAGTCCTAGGCTCTGTGGTTTAACCCACAGGGCCACCCATGTCCCATCTATTTATGATTATTACTTTGTAATAATAATATTGAAAAAGAAAGGAAAGAAATCAGCAGTAAAAGATGGAGAACACTGAAGTGTAAGTACAAAATAATATCTTCCATAAAGTAAAATAAATTAAAATGGGAGCTGGGGGGACACACACACAGAGAGAAATAATAGATTCATAGAATGGGAGAGTTGGAAGGGGACCCCAAGGGCATCTAGACCAACCACCTGCATTGCAGGACTCATACCTGGGTGGGCTCAAACCACCAACCTTCTGGTTAACAGCCAAACACACTGACTCACAAGAGAGGGAATCCCTAGTTCTGAAATCTCATGTAGCCACTTCAGATCTAGATATACCCCTTAAATTAATTTTTGTTTGTGAATCCTTCTTTGTTACAAGAGGAAGAGGAGGAACTGAACTGAAGAGCAGGAGGAGGAACCAGCCGATCGGAGGCCTTAACAGTGTGATCATTGCTGTTACCAAGATATGTATAAAAGGTGTGAATTAACTGCCTCCCTGGTCTCTTACCGGCTGAGAAAATTGAAATTGAAATAGAAATACAGTACTTTATTGTCACTTGTACAACTTGTATGCAGTGAGATTAGATGAGCACCCCCCACTCAGCTCTCTTAGTCTTAATTCCCCTCGTTTACTGACGCACACCCACCAAACCCGAAAGTCAGTTGCCCTGTTGTTATCTTTTCATTCAGCAGCCTAACAGCCCATGGATAGAAGCTGTTCTTTACCCTGTTGGTGCGACTAATCCTGCTTCTATATCTTCTGCCCGAGGGCAGGTGATCAAGAAAGTGCCAGCCAGGGTGTGAATCATCCCTGAGAATTTTCCTCACTCTCCTGAGGCAATGTTCTTCCACTGTTTCATCCAGCGGATTCACGGGACAGTCCATAATATCTTGTGCTGTATTCACCCCCCTCTGTAGGCACTTCCTATCAGTTGATGTCAAACCAGCGTCCCACACCGCGATGCAGTAGGAAAGGACACTTTCCATTGTGGACCAGTAGAATGAGATCATCAAATGTTGATTGACATCGTTCTTCCGCAATACTCTGAGGAGATGGAGTCTCTGTTGGGCTTTCTTAACCACCTGGCTTATATTGATTTTCCAAGTAAGGTCTTCACTGAGATAAACTCCCAGGAATTTAAAGAGACTCTCCCCACACAGCCCTCCCCGATGTACAGCAGGGCTAGTTCTCCTCTCTTCCTCTGAAAGTCCAACACCATCACCTTTGTCTCGCTGATATTAAGGCGCAAGTTGTTCCCTAGGCACCATGTAGATATGCCCAGGGAATTTGAGGTCACCATTTTGCCAGAGCTAAGCTGGTCTTGGTCTGGTCAGTCGCTGGACGGATGAAGACTTGGCAACCCCATGCAGACCACCCTGGAAGGAGTTCTATCCTGGAAGTAGAAGAGCCAATGGGAATGTCAGAAAACGCACACACACACTGCAAAGTGCATTCATCATTTCATTCATTTTCACTCATTCGTTTTATTTTCATGCCAAGTTTCCACCCCCCAAAAATGATGCTCAAAGCAGCTTACTGGCAAAGCTGGTAGAGTATGCATTTGAAAGAAACACTGCAAAATAATTTCACAATAACGTAGCAAAACAATAGCAAATATAGGTAAAGGTAAAGGGACCCCTGACCATTAGGTCCAGTCGTGGCCGACTCTGGGGTTGTGGCGCTCATCTCGCTTTACTGGCCGAGGGAGCCGGTGCACAGCTTCCGGGTCATGTGACCAGCATGATGAAGCCGCTTCTGGCGAACCAGAGCAGTGCACGGAAACGCCGTTTACCTTCCCGCCGCAGCGGTACCTATTTATCTACTTGCACTTTGACGTGTTTTCGAACTGCTAGGTTGGCAGGAGCAGGGACCGAGCAACGGGAGCTCAACCTGTTGCGGGGATTCAAACCGCCGACCTTCTGATCGGCAAGTCCTAGGCTCAGTGGTTTAAGCCACAGCGCCATATAGTAACATACAAAACCCTCCCCCCATATTTTGATACTATAAATATAACCTTTAAAGCCCTAAACGGCCTCGGCCCAGTATACCTAAAGGAGCGTCTCCACCCCCATCTTTCTGTCTGGACACTGAGGTCCAGCTCCGAGGGCCTTCTGGTGGTTCCCTCCCTGTGAGGTGCCAAGTTACAGGGAACCAGGCAGAGGGCCTTCTCGGTGTTGGTGCCCGCCCTGTGGAATGCCCCCCAACCAGATGTCAAGGAAATAAACAACTACCTGACTTTTAGAAGACACCTGAAGGCAACCCTGTTCAGGGAAGTTTTCAATGTCTGATGTTTTATCTCTTTTTTAATTATTATTATCATTAATTCTGTTGGGAGCCATTAATTCTGTTGGGAGGAATTAATCAGAACCATTTTCGCACTGGCCAAGCTTGTAGAAGCTATGAGAGGGGCAAGAGCACACTCTCTTAGGGTATAATTTTCTGCACAGCTTCCCTTGAAGACTATTGTGTACAGTAAACCATATTTCTCGAAGACAGTAGCCCCCAGTATAACCTCACATGCAAACAGTTGATTTCAAACGGGAAACTTTGTCTGTTTTTCTGGGAGAAACTACTGGTTTGGACTGAATTCTGCAAACTTCTGAATTAGGTAAATGTTATGGAGAACAACCAGTGGAAGGGAGGACATCTGCTTGGAGTGCAGAAGGTCTCAGGTTCAATTTACAACATGTTCAGACAGGGCTGGGAGAGGCTCCTTGCCTGAAACCCTGGGGAGATGCTGCCAGCCAGTGCCACCTATATTGAACTAGATGCATGAGGCAGATCCCTATGTTGTGGCAGGACTTTGGCTCAGTGGTCGAGGATCTGCATTGTGCAGAAGGTTCCAGATTCGATCTCTGATCTCTTCAGGTCGGATTAGGGGGGATGTCCCTTTTCTTAAATGTTGAAGAGCAGCGTTCACTCAGTGCAGATAATATTTACTTATTTCATAACGTTTATACACTGCTTGAGGGTTGAAAGAACAACAACCCACGACCGTCAAAGTATCGTATTTTTCGCTCCATAGGGCACACCTAGTTTTTAGAGGGGGAAGTCAAGAAAAAAATATCTTATTTCCCCCCCCCCCCAGCCCCAAAGAGCAGCATACAGGCTGCATGCAACCTCTCCCTGCCGGAGGGGTTGCACGCGGCCATGGCACAAGCCAAGACAGCGAGCGCCTCGCTGCGCAGCTGGAGGAGGAACAGAAGGACCTCGTGCTGCGCTCCAAAGGCTTCGGGTTCCTTTGGCTGAAGCCAGGAGAGTCTTGCTGTCCCGGCTTCAGCTAAAGGAACCTGAAGCCTTCGGAGCGCAGTGCGAGTTCCCGCTGTGCTCCGAAGGCTTCAGGCGGCTATCCCTGAAGCCTGGAGAGCGAGACAGGTCGGTGTGCACCCTCCGGAGTGTGGAGGGAGCGCTCCCTTTGCGCTTTGGAGGCTTCGCGTTGCTATCGCTGAAGCCAAGGAGCCTGCATTTGCTCCATAGGACGCACATACATTTCCCCTTCATTTTTGGAGGGGAAAACGTGCGTCCTATAGACTGAAAAATACTGTAGTTTGCAAGATACAAAGCAATAAAATTATCCAAAGGGAAAATGAAGAACAATAAAAATAACAATAGATTAAAACGTCCATCAACTTTCTAAACATCCAGAGAAGCTTGTCTAAAGGATGTTTTCAGCAGGCACCAAGAAGTGCATAATGAAAGCGCCTTCCAGATTTCAAGTGGCAGTGAGTTCCAAAGTTTAGCTGAAATATAGATTTGTTATTTTTTCATATTTATCCATTCTTACTTTGCGTCGACATGCAATTCATTCATATGTAGCTAATCTGCCCGTATCATCAATCCATGTGTTCAGTGGAATCTTTTTGCAGCTCTTCCAATTCATCAAAACAATTTTTTTGCTTCTAATATAGCAATGGTACTAATATAGCAATATAATGGTTCTAATATAGCAATGCTTCTAATATAGCATGGTACATCCTAACCCCTTGTAATCTCCCACGTTTCCGGAATAAAATTTAGAATTAAATTCAATTCCTCTAAATAACATTTTTTTAAAAAATTACTCTTGCTATAAATATCCTCACCTCGCTTCCTTCCAGAAGAAATCTGGAAGGAATATTTAAGCGATCTGGCGGATAGTGGTGGGAAGTAGGGGGAGGAGAGAGAGATGGGAAAATATAGTTTAAAAGGTGTAGTCATAGGTATATATATAATCATAGAGTTGGAAGAGACCACAAGGGCCATCGAGTCCAACCCCCTGCCAAGCAGGAAACACCATCAGAGCACTCCTGACATATGGTTGTCAAGCCTCTGCTTAAAGACCTCCAAAGAAGGAGACTCCACTACACTCCTTGGCAGCAAATTCCACTGTCAAACAGCTCTTACTGTCAAGAAGTTCTTCCTAATGTTTAGGTGGAATCTTCTTTCTTGTAGTTTGGATCCATTGCTCCATGTCCGCTTCTCTGGAGCAGCAGAAAACAACCTTTCTCCCTCCTCTATGTGACATCCTTTTATATATTTGAACATGGCTATCGTATCACCCCTTAACCTCCTCTTCTCCAGGCTAAACATGCCCAACTCCCTTAGCCGTTCCTCATAAGGCATCGTTTCCAGGCCTTTGACCATTTTGGTTGCCCTCCTCTGGACACGTTCCAGTTTGTCAGTGTCCTTCTTGAACTGTGGTGCCCAGAACTGGTGAGGTCTGACCAGAGCAGAATACAGTGGCACTATTACTTCCCTTGATCTAGATGCTATACTCCTATTGATGCAGCCCAGAATTGCATTGGCTTTTTTAGCTGCCGCGTCACACTGTTGGCTCATGTCAAGTTTGTGGTCAACCAAGACTCCTAGATCCTTTTCACATGTACTGCTCTCAAACCAGGTGTCACCCATCTTGTATTTGTGCATCTTTTTTTTTTTTGCCCAAGTGCAATACTTTACATTTCTCCCTGTTAAAATTCATCTTGTTTGTTTTGGCCCAGTTCTCTAATCTGTCAAGGTCGTTTTGAAGTGTGATCCTGTCCTCTGGGGTGTTAGCCACCCGTCCCAGTTTGGTGTCATCTGCAAATTTGATCAGGATGCCCTTGAGTCCATCATCCAAGTCGTTGATAAAGATGTTGAATAAGACCGGGCTCAAGACAGAACCCTGTGGCACCCCACTAGTGACTCTTCTTTCAACTCTACAATTCTATGATTCTATGAAAGGCCTCAGACAGCAGAGGTAGAGCGTAGGCCTTTGCAGCAGGTAGCCTGGTCCTCTTCGTCCAATCCTCTCTAAAAGCTGTGCAAATTGGTGGCCGTTCAGAGAATTGGACAGATTTGTGGAGCGGGAGACGGCTACCGAAGGCAACTAGCCGTGGGGGGGGGGGGACTTCTTCGTGCAGCACATAGTTAACCTATGGAACTCGCTGTTGCTGGAGATGTACAGAATACAGTGGCACTATTACTTCCCTTGATCTAGATGCTATATAAAGTTAGAGTTGTTACACATGCGGAGATAGAAAATACAGATAGACCAGTGGTCTGACTTGATGCAAAGCTGTTCCTTATGTCCCCCTGAAGCCAGAAGTGCCATTTATTCCTTCTTCCCCCATCAAGGCCCCAACCCAACTGTCAGCTCACAACGTTCATGCGATGGGGAAACTCTGAGGTTCCAACGGCTGAAGAGGTGGTTTAATGATGTTCCCCTCCCCCCTGGAGCAGGACTTCCTTCCAACTTGAGGATAGACGACAACCCTGAATCTTCTTCCCTTCTTCTCATTCTCTCCAGGTCGCCATGCCCAAATCCAGACCCAACAAGTCGCGCAGCTTCTGGCTGCTGGTGCTGCTGGTGGGCTTGGTGGTGTGGGGGGCTGTAGCCCTACAGGAAGACTCAGCCCCAAGAGGCTCCGTCTTGGGGGAAGGAGATGGAGGCCCCGAGGATGCAGCCAACCAGGAGATACAGGTGGGTGCTGAGATATTGTACAAAGGACCTCCTGCAGGGAACGTCCATCTCGCCAGAGTGGTGCATGCTCTGGTTATCTCCTTCTTGGACTATTGCAATGTGCTCTACGTGGGGCTACCTTTGAGGGTGACCCGGAAACTACAACTAATCCAGAATGTGGCAGCCAGACTGGGGACTGAGAGCGATCACTGAGACCATATAACACCCATCTTGAAAGACCATCATTGGCTCCCAGTACGTTTCCGAGCACAATTCAAAGTGTTGGTGCTGACCTTTAAAGCCCTAAATGGCCTCGGTCCAGTATACCTGAAGGAGCGTCCAGGGAACCAGGCAGAGGGCTTTCTCGGTGGTGGTGCCCACCCTGTGGAATGCCCTCCCCTCAGATGTCAAGGAGATAAACAACTACCAGTACAGTATAATAATAATAATAATAATAATAATAATAATAATAATAATAATAATAATAATTTTTAATTTATACCCCGCCCATCTGGCTGGGTTTCCCCAGCCACTCTGGGAGGCTTCCAACAAAGATTAAAAATACATTAAAACATCAGTCATTAAAAACTTCTCTAAACAGGGCTGCCTCCAGATGTTTTCTAAAAGTCTGGTAGTTGTTGTTCTCTTTGACATCTGGTGGGAGGGCGTTCCACAGGGAGGGTGCCACCACCGAGAAGGCCCTCTGCCTGGTTCCCTGTAACTTGGCTTCTCGCAGCGAGGGAACCGCCAGAAGGTCCTCGGCGCTGGACCTTGGCGTCCGGGTAGAACAATGGAGGTGGAGACGCTCCTTCAGTATAATAATATGCTCAGAATTTGTGTGTGTGTGTTTGGTTGTGGGTATAGGAGGGGTAGTAAAGGTAAAGGTAAAGGTGCCCCTGACCGTAAGGTCCAGTCGCAGACGACTCTGGGTTGCGTGCTCATCTCGCTCTATAGGCTGAGGGAGCCGGCGTTTGTCCGCAGACAGCTTCCGGGTCATTTGGCCAGCATGACTAAGCCGCTTCTGGCGAACCAGAGCAGTGCACAGAAATGCCGTTTACCTTCCTGCTGGAGTGGTACCTATTTATCTACCTGCACTTTGATGTGCTTTCGAACTGCTAGGTGGGCAGGAGCTGGGACCGAGCAACGGGAGCTCACCCCGTTACGGGGGTTCGAACCGCCAACCTTCCAATCGGCAAGTCCTAGGCTCTGTGGTTTAGACCACAGTGCCACCCGCGTCCCACATAGGGGTAGTAGTAACTCTCAACTCCTACCCTCTGACTCTGCCATGTTCATTCTCCCATGGACTTTCCTTCCGCAGGGAGTGAGGGTCAGGCGGTCCACTAGATTGAGATGGTTTGCCTGTGCTTTCGTCAGATGGGTGAACGGCCGGAGGATTGTCACAATTCGTCCAGGATGCCTCGGTGCCTTGAGAGGCCGCTAAAAGTCTCGAGGTGATCCGAAAAGGAAGCGTTAACAGAATCAAAGCACCCCCGTTGCCTGGTGGTCTTCTGGGAAATTCACAAACAGGTGGAACCAGCTTTGCAAGAACCCGACGACGCTACAACGTCCCTGCGCTGTTGTCTTTTGGGCGCCAGGCAAAAACACCCCTCTTTTCCAAGACCTTTGGCTAATTAAACAATCGATAGCCTTGCAAACTGTGTGTGTGCATGTGAGGTTATTTATTGGGGGGGGGGGCTGCTGTCTTCAAGAAATAGTACACAGTAGTCTTCAAGGGAGGCTGTGCAGAACATGAGACCCTAAGACAGTGTCTCCTTGCCCCTCTCATAGCTTCTACAAGCTTGGTTCCAAAGAAGTCAGTCACTCATGGCCAGGGCCGGATTTAGGTTTGATGTGGCCCTCAGCAACTGAAGGTAATGGGGCCCTTTATATGTCCAGCTGTCCTTTGTCAACAACAAATGGTCGCTGTTTTTGTGTGTTGAATATATGCTCTATGGTAATTTATGGACCTCATAGGTATCTCAAGCTATTTGCACACAACAAAATATGTATTTTATCAAAGTAATTGTTACAACCAGTCCATGCAGAATGTAGGTACCCTATACAGTGGGGCCTCAGGTTACAGACGCTTCGGGTTACGGACTCCGCTAACCCGGAAATAGTACCTCGGGTTAAGAACTTTGCTTCAGGATGAGAACAGAAATCGCGCAGTGGCAGCAGTGGGAGACCCCATTAGCTAAAGTGGTACCTCAGGTTAAGAACAGTTTCAGGTTAAGAACGGACTTCCAGAACAAATTAAGTTCTTAACCTGAGGTACCACTGTATATAGAAATGAGCAAACCAGTGATATTTGAAGGATCAGGCTAGCAGGCGGGGACCATTCCTTACACAACACAAAACACTGTTGCTGTATGTAGGTTTTATTTTATTTGTTTTATATTTTGGAAATGTACATCCAGTTTTTTTTTACCTTTACATTTTTGGGAGCCCCAAGAGAATGGGGCCCTAAGCTATAGCTATAGCGGGGTATCAATAAATAATAATAATAATAATAATAATAATAATAATAATAATAATAATAATTTCGCAGAGCCACTTGCATTCCCATTAAATGCAGCCTAAGTATTCCTAGGCTTCCAGAGTGCTGAGCGCACCTTACAGGCCAAGAAAATATTTTAGCTTTGCCTTTCGCTGATTTAAGTCGTTAGGTCAACTTTCCCACTTTATTTATTTATTTTTTAAAGAAACATGCCATTTACTGATTTTCACAGAAGAACAATAAAAACTAACAAAGCAAAACTTCTTCTTCTTTTCCTTCCGCCGTGGCTGTTTGCCACAGCTCACAGTCCCAAACGAATCCACATCTAAAGTTCTGCCAGGATGGAGGTGATATATTTGCCAAGACGAGATCAAATTCCGCAAAGCCTTTTGCCAGATCTGAGCTTCGGGTATCACTTTCCTGGCGATGGAAGCCGATGCGACCCGAGAGTCTCATTTTTGCAGCTCTCGACAATTGGCTCCTCTTGCGGCCTGAAAATCCTTCCTTGCCCGCCCTGTTTTAAAACAACAACAACCTTGTCTTGTTCGATGCGATGGGAAATATCTCCGGCTGCGATGCCCTGTGGAAGGGGCCTTTCTGCTGCCTGTTTCCCTCGGGGTGGCAGGGTGGGCTTCAAGTCTTGGGAAATAGGACAGCGGCCACAAACCTCCCTTTGTGAGGCCTGCCAGGAAACCCTTGCCATGAGATCACCTGCTCAGGTGAGCTCCGCCTCTCGGGCAAGAGAAACAGCAAACACCCTCAAGAGCTCCTTGCAAAATCCTGGTTCCTCCGAATGTAGGAGATGAAGGGAATTTACCTCCACCTCCTGATTCTCGGGGTCTTGGCTGCAGCCGTCGTGGCGAGGCCAAGCCAGCAAGGAGCGATGGCAAAGGAAGGAGTCGACATTGTACAAAGACAGGATGAAGGGATGGTACAAGGGGATGCAAGGCAGGTGCCAGCTATGGTAAGTCCAGACCTTCCAAGTCTCTCTATTTTCCAGGCTGTCCCAGTTGCTGATTTGATCCCAGAAGGTCCAGCTTTTCCTTAGGATGTCCCTATTTTCATCGAAGAAATGATGGAGGCCATGTGACCTTCGAGCCAAGGAGATAAGTAACCTTTTGTTGTTGTTTAGTCGTTTAGTTGTGTCCGACTCTTCGTGACCCCCTGGACCAGAGCACGCCAGGCCCTCCTGTCCTCCACTGCCTCCCGCAGTTTGGTCAAACTCATGCTGGTAGCTTCCAGAACACTGTCCCACTATCTCATCCTCTGTCTTCCTCTTCTCCTTGTGCCCTCCATCTTTCCCAACATCAGGGTCTTTTCCAGGGAGTCTTCTCTTCTCATGAGGTGACCAAAGTCTTGGAGCCCCAGCTTCAGGATCTGTCCTTTCAGTGAGCACTCAGGGCTGATTTCCTTCAGAATGGAGAGGTTTGATCTTCTTGCAGTCCATGGGACTCTCAAGAGTCTCCTCCAGCACCAGAATTCAAAAGCATCCCTTCTTTGGCGATCAGCCTTCTTTATGGTCCAGCTCTCACTTCCATACATCAAAACAGGGAAAACCATAGCTTGAACTATACGGACCTTTGTCAGCAAGTTAGTCTCTGCTTTTTAAGATGCTGTCTAGGTTTGTCATTGCTTTTCTCCCAAGAAGCAAGACTGCTGTCACCATCTGCAGTGATCATGGAGCCCAAGAAAGTAAAATCTCTCACTGCCTCCATTTCTTCCCCTTCTATTTGCCAGGAGGTGATGGGACCAGTGGGACCATCTTCGTTTTTTTGATGTTGAGCTTCAGACCATATTTTGCGCTATCCTCTTTCACCCTCATTAAAAGGTTCTTTAATTCCTCCTCACTTTCTGCCATCAAGGTTGTGTCATCTGCATATCTGAGGTTGTTGATATTTCTTCCAGCAATCTTAATTCCGGCTAGGGATTCATCCAGCCCAGCCTTTCGCATGATGAATTCTGCATATAAGTTAAATAAGCAGGGAGACAATATACAGCCTTGTCGTACTCCTTTCCCAATTTTGAACCAATCAGTTGTTCCATATCCAGTTCTAACTGTAGCTTCTTGTCCCACATAGAGATTTCTCAGGAGACAGATGAGGTGATCAGGCATTCCCATTTCTTTAAGAACTTGCCATAGTTTGCTGTGGTCGACACAGTCAAAGGCTTTTGCATAGTCAATGAAGCAGAAGTAGATGTCTTTCTGGAGCTCTCTAGCTTTCTCCATAATCCAGCTCATGTTTGCAATTTGATCTCCAGAGACCAGCTTTTCCTTAGGATGTCCCTATTTTCATCGAAGAAATGATGGAGGCCATGTGACCTTCGAGCCAAGGAGATAAGTAACCTTTAGAAGACATCTAAAGGGACATTTCTAAATGCTCAATGTTTTATTATGCCCCCCCCAGTTTTTAAAATTGATTTTGCTAATTTTTCACACAGCAAAAAGAAGAAAAAAAAGACAAAACACACAACAAAGACAATAAACTAAACACATAAGAAAATTATTACTTTAGATACCTAAATCTGTTAACATTGGTAACCGACTTCCTCAAATCCCCTCTATCTGAATTTCATTATATCACCTGTATAACAGTTCTCCAATTTCGTATTTCTAATAATATCAAGTCCTTTAATTAACTAACCTCTTCTCCTTTATTATTATTCTAGTCATTAATATTTACTACCGCATACTCTTATTCTACCCCTAAGCCTATTTTGTTACTTCAAAGAATATTCTATTTATCTTATATTACAAAATGTTTTATTATGTTTTTTTAAATGCTGGAAGCCACCCAGAGTGGCTGGGGCAACTCAGGCAGATAGCCAGGGTATTATTATTATTATTATTATTATTATTATTATTAAATAGGACGTCTCTATTTTGATCGAAGAAATGTTGGAAGGTGTGTAACTCAAAGTGCCTCTTTCTGTCCTTCTTACTCTGACAACGAGGAATCAGAGGCAACAGAATGGAAGTTTATCCAAGATTAACATCCTTATACAACAAAAGAGACTGTTGTTCTAGGTCATGTTCTCAGCATATCATCTGGATTGCTATTGCAGTCTTGTTCAGATGCCAATTCTGGTTATATTGTAAACCTCCCTCTGGTCTTCAGTTGAAGGGCAGTCTAGAAATTAATTTTTCTTTTTATAATAATATTTTATTAAGTTTTAACAATCAAAGAAATTCCAAACCAGCAAACAGAGAAAAGAAAGAAAACACAGGAAAAATATAAAAACATAAAAGCACAAAAATAAAAAATTACAAAATACAAAAATACAAACATTTAACATAAAAAGGGGGGGGGGAAAGACACATAAAAAGAAGAAACAAAAATCCCTCTTTTTTTCTCATCTTTAGTTAACTTATTTTCCTGACTTCCTCACGCCTCCCTTTTTTGTATCCCTTTTAGAAATTGGTTCAGCAAATTCATATCCTATTAATTTATCATCTATTTATCAATCCAATCTTACGTTTTACCTAGTTGCTAGAACCCCTTCAATTCATTTCAATGTCATCAACATTCAGAAATTTTACAATGTTTCTGTAGATAAATTTTAAATTTCCTCCAGTCGTCTTCCACCAACTCTTCTCCCTGGTCTCGGATTCTGCCAGTCATAGTCTAGAAATTTAAGTAATAATAATTCATAGTGGCGAAAGATAGAAGGGTTTATTATTACCTACTATGGATGAACGGTTATTGAAATTATTGGATTTGGCTGAGGTGACAAAGCTGATGTGTTTACTTAGAGAAAAATCCTTGTTGACATTTATTAATGAGTGGAAACTCCTTATGGGCTTTCTGCCCCAAAGTGAACCTGTGATATCTGGCTTTGAGGACTGAAAAAAGTTCAGTTTATGGAAAGTTCGGTTTATGGAAACCAGGAAGTGAGTGTTCCGGTTTGCAAATGTTCTTTGGAATCCGAATGTCCGACGCGGCTTCTGCGGCTTCCGATTGGCTGCAGGAGCTTCCTGCAGCCAATCAGAAGCCGCGCCTTGGTTTCTGAATGTTTTGGAAGTCGAACAGACTTCCGGAACGAATTCCGTTCTACTTCCGAGGTACCGCTGTACTGCAAAGGGAAGTAAAAATGTATTAATGTTGATTAGCCTATAGCACTGACATGTTACAAGGGTGTGAATGGTATACAATACGGCATGTTTCATTTAAATTCTGTTTTTTGGTGTGTGTTTGTAATATATAAATATTAATAAAAACCATTTTAAAAACAGGGTGGCAAAAAATGAAAGAGTCGACTTCCACCATGTGGCCTCTGACAGGTTAGACATGGTAGAAGTTTATAAAATTATACTAGCAAGTTGAAAGTAGAGAGAGAAAATTTTCCTTCCCTCTCTATTAACTCAGATACATCCATTGAATGTTGGAATATTCAGGACCGATCAAAGACATAGCTGTCAACGTTTCCCCCCTTTTTAAAAGGGAAATTCCCTTATTCTGAATAGAATTTGTTATGTACTGAAGTTCTCACCCTGGGCCAGCAGGGGATACTGTAGATAGTTTTCACTCAGGTCCACATATGCAAATAGGGGATTGAAAGTGACGTTCGGTGATTGAATAGTTACAGAAAATGGTTACAGTTGCATTGTAGTGGAGCTCTATATAAGCAGGCTGGCTGAACCCTTCAGTTCAGTTCTGTTCTAGCCTGTGAATAAACAAGAGCTGTTTGAAGTATCGCTGTGTCATCTGATATGTTCACCCACAACTTAACAGAATTCCTTGCAAGAAAAGGGAAAAGTTGACAGCTATGATGAAAGAGACGACTTCTCCAAGCAGATGCATAGCTAAACTACAGAAAACGAGTCCTAGTGTTCCGAGAGAGGGAGAAAGAACTGAGTAAGTAATAACACCCTAAATCCCCTTCTTTTTATTTCCTCTCTCGATCCCAGGACCCGAGAGGGCAGCGGTCCGGGAAGGGGAAGAAGAGGAAGGGCTGGAATACAGGATCCATTGCCATTCTGGGCTCCAATGTGGCCCAGGGGTTCAAAGGCTGAGGAGCCGTTCTCTTGCAGAAGAGAGGAACCGGTTGAGAGGCAGGAATCCATTATTCTGGACGTCTCCACGAGGGCGAGAGGGTGACCTCAAGGAACTCAGCACGCCTGTGGGACAGAGATGGCCCAGCAGAAATGGATGGGGGCCCCAAGGAGGTGACACCCCCTTCTCCTGCCTCTCCAATTTTCCAGATGCCAGTGTAATCTGTCGCAGTTCTCGTGGTGGCAGAGGAGAGATGTTTCTCTATCAATAAATCTCCCGTAGCGAGTGAGCTCGCCTTGCCTCGTGGCTGTTTATTTGCAAGCAGGTTGGAGCTTGAGGATGAAGGGCCAAGTCCTGGACCGGACAACCCCCACCTCTGTGCTTTGTAGTGTTATTTAATTAAAAAGACTTTGCCACCTTGTTGTTGTTTAGTCATTTAGTCGTGTCTGCCTCTTCGTGACCCCATGGAGCAGAGCACGCCAGGCCCTCCTGTCTTCCACTGCCTCCCACAGTTTGGCCAAACTCATGTTTGTAGCTTCAAGAACACTGTCCAATCATCTCGTCCTCTGCTGTCCCCTTCTCCTTGTGGCCTCCATCTTTCCCAACATCAGGGTCTTTTCCAGGGAGTCTTCTCTCCTCATGAGGTGGCCAAAGTATTGGAGCCTCAGCTTCAGGATCTGTCCTTCCAGTGAGCACTCAGGGCTAATTTCCTTCAGAATGGATATGTTTGATCTTCTTGCAGTCCATGGGACTCTCAAGAGTCTCCTCCAGCACCAGAATTCAAAAGCATCCATTCTTCGGCGATCAGCCTTCTTTATGGTCCATCTCTCACTTCCATACATCACTACTGGGAAAACCAGAGCTTGAACTATACGGACCTTTGTCAGCAAGGTGATGTCTCTGCTTTTTAAGATGCTGTCTAGTTTAAGATGCTGTGACTTTGCCACTAGATGTCACTAAGAGACCACATTGTGGCTGATCTTTGAGAGCGACTGAAAGTCATAGAATTGTACATTTAGAAGGGACCCTGAGGATTATGTAGTTAGTACAATGCGGAGCAGATCTTGGCAGCGATTTGGTAAGGTGTCACAAGGGCAATTTGTATCATAGGCAGCCAACCCTTTTCCCAGCTCTGCAGCTCCACCAATTTAACCGATGTCCTCCTGAAGTTTAATCCTGCGTTTAATGACCAGGCTGAGGTACACTTGTGATTAAATCTGTCTGGCCTGACTCTTCCCTAAGCACAGTTTTCCCAAGCCAGTGCTATTTTTTCTAGAAAAAGAACTCTACCATGAATGCCTCCCTGTTCTCTTAGAATAGCTGCCACCTTGAACACAATTCAAAAGCATCAATTCTTCGATGACCAGCCTTCTTTATGGTCCAGCTCTCACTTCCATACATCACTACTGGGAAAACCATGGCTTTAACTATATAGACCTTTGTTGGCAAGCTGCCAGCTAAGAAGAGCCAAAACTGGCTGGGGAAAAACCCCCTGTCCACACACTGATTAAGTGAGATGTGCATGTATTTTGGGGCCAACTACTGTACTTTTCTGTGTATAAGACTAGGTTTTTTTCTTTATAAACTATGCCAAAATGTGGGGGCCGTCTTATACATGGATAGTGCATAGGGTGAACGTTTGATTGGTTGCAGCCGCGACTGTCAGCGGCTAGGGGGCGTGTTATTGGTTGCTGCGTCAATGGCTGGTGTTGATTGGCTGATGCTGTGGCAATTGGGCGGGTGATTGACAGCTTCTGCAGGTGAGGGGACAAACAGGAGGTGGATTTACCGCCGCGTGTGGCTGAGCGATTTCCGGCAACCCCCCCCCCCCGAAAAAGCTCAAAAACCCTGGGTAATCTTCCCCCAGAAAGCTCAACAACTCTGAGCCATCTCCTCCCATTTTCTTAAATCTGAGCTCCCCAAAATAGAGGGCGTCTTATATGTCGGGGCTTCTTATACACGGAAAAGTACGGTATTTTGTGCAAATGCTGCAGAAAAATTCTTGTGCACGAGGTGCAGCTATCCCATAATAAAACACCCATCTGGAAGCTCTCTCTCTCTCTCAGCAAGGAAAAACATTTATGAAAAATCTAGGGCAACATCCAACCAATACCTTCTAGGGGAAAAATTTGGAAATGGGCTGGGTTTGGGGCGTGTGTGAATCAAGCACACCTGGGTTTGTCCTCAACCATGGAAAAAAAGAGGAGCAGATGGGTTATTGGCCACTTAACAGCCACTGACAGATGGGAGTGAAATCCTTGATAAATGTTTAGTTTCCCTTTTACAGCCAGTAAATTCCAATTAGCATTTTCCCATATAGGTGCTCAACACGCTCAGTTTTAATGCACAATCTGGATTTGTCTCTGCCTGCCAATGGACAAGCAAAAACTCGCCGGAACATGAGATGCTGAATCAGGTTGGTAGTCTGAGAGACAGTGTGGTGTAGTGGTTAGAGCGTTACGCTAGGACCGGGGAGACAAGGGTTCGAATTCCCACTGGGCATGACACTCACCAGGTGTAACATTGAACCAATCGCTGTCTTCTCTCTTTATATATATATATTTAAAAATACTTTTTATTGAATGATTTTATGTTACAAAAAACAATACAACCATACTACCACTAAATATAATTAAGAAATAAAAATTACATACATCAACATTTAGTTTATTGATTTTTAACATATCATTCTCAACAATCATTTAACATAATTTCATATCTTATACAATTTTTTTGACTTCCATCAATTGCACCCGAAAATTTTCCAATCTTTTTCACTTAATTTACATTTCTTAATTTCACTATTACTTTTAATTATCCTAACTAATAACTCTCTTCATAACCTTCCTTGCAATATTTTATATGTTCCTCCTTACGAAACTTCTTGCAGTCCTACTAGCGTAATCAGTTTATTGCTATTGCTTTTCAAATAGTTCGCATATTTATTCTAGTCTTCTGAGAATCTCTGGTCCCAAATCCTTTCTGTCAGGTTTCAAATCCTTCCTGTCATCTTATCTTATTCTGCATAGTCCATTAATTTTGACTGCCATTCTTCGTCCGTCACTACAGTGGTACCTCGGGTTAAGAACTTGATTTGTTCTGGAGGTCCGTTCTTAACCTGAAACTGTTCTTAACCTGAAGCACCACTTTAGCTGATGGGGCCTCCCGCTGCCGCCACACGATTTCTGTTCTCATCCTGAAGCAAAGTTCTTAACCCGAGGTATTATTTCTGGGTTAGCAGAGTCTGTAACCTGAAGCGTATGTAACCCGAGGTACCACTGTAATTCCTCTTGCTTCCATTTCTGGGCCAACAATACTCTTGCAATCGCTGTCTTCTCTCAGCCTAACCTAAGCAGGGGATGGATGGCCATTTGTGAGGGAATTATTTAGTTGAGATTCCTGCATTGCAGAAGGTTGGAATAGATGACCCTTAGAGTCCCTTCCATCTCTACAATTCCGTGATCCCTTGCTTTGTGAGCTGCCTTCTTTCCTTTGACCCTCTCATCTGTCACATTCCCTGCACTTACTGTATTTTCCGTTCTATAAGACGCACCAGACCACTAGACGCACCTAGTTTTTGGAGGAGGAAAACAAGAAAAAAAATATTCTGAATCTCAGAAGCCAGAACAGCAAGAGGGATGTCTGCGCAGTGAAAGCAGTAATCCCTCTTGCTGTTCTGGCTTCTGGGATAGCTGCGCAGCCTGCATTTGCTCCATAAGACGTACACACATTTCCCCTTACTTTTTAGGAGGGAAAAAGTGAGTCTTATAGAGCAAAAAATATGGTAATTTTGCTTATTTCTTCTGTTCCTCTTCCCCCACCTCCTTGCCCAGTTTTACAGCTCACAGGCCAGAAAAAAGCGCATTGTAAAAGGTGAAAATCTCTGTTCGCAGCGGAGTTGTCGGCAACCTCCATTAACTTTCTCGTAATAAATATTATTTAACGGTGTCCCCTCGCACGGAACTGGGGGTGGGGTTGGTTCAAAGGAAAGAGAGAGAGAGAGAGAGAGAGAGAGAGAGAGCAAGAGATTGGAGGAGTGAAATCAACACCGCAACATGCGAGGCTGTAAAACAAGGAATCATTACACTCAAATTGCTTTTCTACAGGGAGACTTGATGGAGAAGAAAAGGGAAATTGGACAGCCGGGGGTGGAAGGGAATGTGAGAAAATGAGGTGAACTTTCTCAACATCAACTTCGTTGGACTGGCCATGTTGTGCGGGTGCCCGATTGTCGTATTCCAAAGCAACTATTCTATTCCGAACTTAAAAATGGAAAGCGTAATGCTGGTGGTCAACAAAACAGGTTTAAAGTCTGTCTCAAGGCAAATCTAAAAAAATGTAGTATAAACACCGACAATTGGGAAACACTGGCCTGCGAGCAATCCAATTGGAGAACAGCCTTTCCCAAAGGTGTCATGGGCTTTGAAGACACTCGAACTCAGGACACAAGGGAGAAATGTGCTAAGAGGAAGGCACTTTGGAGGGTAGGACTCGAACCCATGGCTTCAAGTTACAAGGAAGTAGATTCCGACTCAACATCTTTCTGACAACAGGGCTGTTTGGCAGTGGAACGGTCTCGCTCGGAAGGTGGTGGACTCTCCTTCCTTGGAGTATTTAAGCAGAGGTTGGGTGGCTATCTGTCATGGATGCTTTAGCGAAGATTCCTGCATTGCGGGGGTCAGACTAGATGACCCTTGGGTCCCTTCCAGCTCTACAATTCTATGATTCTGCTACAAATATCCTTCCTGGAAATGCTAGGGTTTGAACTTTAGAACTTCTGGACACAAAACCAGTGATCTTCCTCCGTGCTATAATCATTTTACATTGCGATGGAGTCAGATTGGGCTCTTCTGCCAACACAACAACACAACACAACACAACACAACACAACACAACACGAGTGGCATAAAACCACAGACTCTGACTTTTGCTGGCCTTCATTCCTGCTGGCCTTCTGCAGCCTTCATTCCTGACCTGCCTGAATCTCCTGGTATTATGGCTCATGTGGTTTAGGGATTTGAAGTTAATTAATTGAGCAAAAACATGCTGTTTCTCATTAATAAATGGTCTTATTGGATTATTTTTATATGTATTTGATGACAGAGGCTTTGCTGCAGGCAAAATCTAGGCATTTAATTCCCACTGTGGACGGACGTGTGGATCCAGAATTGGCCTCCACAGTCACAGTTTACGGACTCACTGTTAAAACCGTGTTTATGGAAGACAATCTTACTCGGCTACGAGGGATCGCAGAACTTGAAAGTGTTAAGATCAGAAGGCGGAAAATATGAAAACAAATGAGAAGAGGCAGGAATGAAGATTTGGAGATATGTTTCAGAGGTCCAGACTATGGGGAGCCCGGAAAAATTAATAATTACCATTTGGACTATAATTGGTGGTTTATTTTATTTTATTATTTTTAATTGGATTATGATTTGGATATGTTGATTGGCTGTTTTTATTGGAAAATCAATAAAAATGATTTTTTTAAAAGAAGAGGGATCGCCAAAGAAGAAGAAGAAAGGTTCCGATTACATCACTGTGTGGGTGGAATGCCTTCTGCAAAAACAACAGAACTTCCCCCCTCTCCTTTCCTCCCCCCACATCTGCTTTGGGGGTTCCCACAATCCTTTGGGGTAGTTGTAGGATGGTGAAGAAGAGGGTGGGGCAGTTCCGCTGAACTTGCAGAAGTCACTCCGCACATGCAACAATTTGCAAAGGTGAGTTTCCGCTGGAGAGAACAGAATTGTTCTTCCGCCATTCCTCTCCGGTCTTCGTGTTTTTTCTATATTTAATAAATTTGCAAGGAAAGTCGATTCAGAAAAAGACAATGAGAAACACTGATTTAATAACTCTGAAAATTCACATTCGTCCACCTGTTTCTCTAACAACCCCCTTTCCCTTTTCAATCTTCTCGCTTTATGACTCACACCGGAGATGATTCTTTCCACGATTTCCTCTCTTCCCGAATGCGTATGGTGCTGTCTGCATTCAACTTGCTCCTTTGCAAACACCATCTGCCTCTGCTCCTCTCCAAATCTGTGTGACGCCAACCGTGTGACGCGGCAGCTAAAAAAGCCAATGCAATTCTGGGCTGCATCAATAGGAGTATAGCATCTAGATCAAGGGAAATAATAGTGCCACTGTATTCTGCTCTGGTCAGACCTCACCTGGAGTACTGTGTCCAGTTCTGGGCACCACAGTTCAAGAAGGACACTGACAAACTGGAACGTGTCCAGAGGAGGGCAACCAAAATGGTCAAAGGCCTGGAAACGATGCCTTATGAGGAACGGCTAAGGGAGCTGGGCATGTTTAGCCTGGAGAAGAGGAGGTTAAGGGGTGATATGATAGCCATGTTCAAATATATCAAAGGATGTCACATAGAAGAGGGAGAAAGGTTGTTTTCTGCTGCTCCAGAGAAGCGGACACGGAGTAATGGATCCAAACTACAAGAAAGAAGATTCCACCTAAACATTAGGAAGAACTTCCTGACAGTAAGAGCTGTTCGACAGTGGAATTTGCTGCCAAGGAGTGTGGTGGAGTCTCCTTCTTTGGAGGTCTTTAAGCAGAGGCTTGACAACCATATGTCAGGAGTGCTCTGGTGGTGTTTCCTGCTTGGCAGGGGGTTGGACTCGATGGCCTTTGTGGTCTCTTCCAACTCTAGGATTCTCTGATTCTATGAAATCTCACTTTTAATAAAACTGCACCTGCAGCTCTGCTCACTTCTTCGAATTCTTCTGCGTCTCGGCTGCTTTTTAAATTATTATTTACAGCTTCTGCAGGACAATGGATGGGGTTGGAGTACCAATAAGCTCTGAGAGGAGCTGGCACAATAGCAGATGCCTGCTTTCTCCTGTTCGCATCTCCTTCCGTGGTCCAATTACCCAGGTCCAATTCCTGGCCTCCTCAATGAAAAGTCTCTGTGCTGGTCCTGTGGGCTACCCAAGAGGCGAGGTCCAAGTCCGGTCCATGGTCAAAGGTGCAACGTGAAGGCAGTCTGTAGTAGCTGAAGCTGGGTGCATGGCAGGGAGTCGGGTGAAGTCAGGAACAGGCTTGCAAGCAGGGAGCCAGGGCGGGTCAGGAGCTCAGGGAGGAAAGCAGGAGAGGGTTCAGGCAGGAACTAGCAGGGACGTGGGTGGCGCTGTGGGTTAAACCACAGAGCCTAGGACTTGCTGATCAGAAGGTCGCGGTTCGAATCCTGGCGACGGGGTGAGCTCCCGTTTCTCGGTCCCTGCTCCTGCCAACCTAGCAGTTTGAAAGCACGTCAAAGTGCAAGTAGATAAATAGGTACCGCTCCGGCGGGAAGGTAAACAGCGTTTCCGTGCGCTTCTCTGGTTCGCCAGAGGCGGCTTGTTCATGCTGGCCACATGACCTGGAAGCTGTACGCCAGCTCCCTCGGCCAATAAAGCGAGATGAGCGCCGCAACCCCAGAGTCAGCCACGACTGGACCTAATGGTCAGGGGTCCCTTTACCTTTACCTAGCAACCAACAATGTTGCTCCTGCAACTTGGGACTGGGGCTGGCTGGCTTTTATCTGCCCCGAGGCATAGGGCAGCCCTGATCCTCTGGTGATTCACCTCTCCTGGCCTGGAAGCGAGCACTCCTCCTGCGGGAACTTAGTTCCCTCTGCCTCTCTGCCCTGAGCCTCTGCAGCTCAGGAGAGGCTGGAGGGTTACCGGACCCAGAGGCAACCTCAGCTTCCACTGACGGGGCTGAGAGTGGAGCACCTGCAGGCAATGGGTCCTCCATCACCTCAGGAGTCAGAGCAGACTCAGCTGGTGCCTGCACCTGAGGATCCAGCACAGGTGAGGACCCTTCAGGCTCAGGCCCCAGCCCCAGCTCAGCTGGTTCTGGAGGCGGGGAATCCTGTGCAGGCTGGGATCCCTCAGGTTCAGCATCCGAGTCCGAATCCCAGGCCATCATAGTCTCTCTGGATTAGGAGAGCTACATTCGGATCCCAAAACCTCCCGAGACCACGTAACACTGGTCTTGAAAGACCTACAATGGCTCCCAGTACATTTCCGAGCACAATTCAAAGTGTTGGTGCTGACCTTTAAAGCCCTAGAATCATAGAGTTGGAAGAGACCACAAGGGCCATCGACCACAAGGGCCATCGACCACAAGGCCCTAAACAGCCTCGGCCCAGTATACCTGAAGGAGCGTCTCCACCTCCATCGTCCAGCCCGGACACAGAGGTCCACCTCTGAGGGCCTTCTGGCGGCTCCCTCCCTGCGAGAAGCCAAGTTACAGGGAACTAGGCAGAGGGCCTTTTCGGCGGTGGCCCCTGCCCTGTGGAACGCCCACCCACCAGATGTCAAAGAGAAAAACAACTACCAGACTTTTAGAAGACATCTGAAGGCAGCCCTGTTTAGGGAAGCTTTTAATGTTCGATGCATTACTGTATTTTAGTGTTTTGTTGGAAGCTGTCCAGAGTGGCTGGGGAAGCCCAGCCAGATGGGTGGGGTATAAATAATAAATAATAAATTATTATTATTTATTGTTGCAAGCTTCCAGTCTCAAAGGCCAGAGCCAGGCAAGGTGAGATGACTGTCTATGGTGTCAGGACCGACAGGGGCAGGCAGATCTGGCTCCCAAGGAATGCATCACCCGCCACCATGGTAACAATGACAGCTATGGCACAACCCTTGGAGACAGTATTTCCTCCTCCTTGGTGGCATCCTGCCTACAATTCTTAGGAGGAATTATTGAAGGAGCTGGATATTTAGACTGGGAAAGAGGGGACAGAGAGGAGATATGAGAGCCATCTTTAAATATCTCAGGGGCTGCCCCACGGAAGAGGGGAACAAGCTTTTTCCCCTCCTGCTCTGGAGGGCAGGACTCGAACCCATGGCTTCAAGTTACAAGAAAGGAGATTCCGATTACAGTGGTACCTGCAGGGATCTTTTGTCCAACGCAAGGTTCGAACCCAAGACCCTGGGATGTAGCATCTCACTGTCTGAGCTATCCCAGCTGATTTCTTACGAAGAAACTGAGACACAGTGGTAGGTAAGTAGCTGGTCCCTCGTGGAGCCACCAGTCTTCTGATTTGATGCAATCCTCTACTTTGAAAACCCTCCTAATGCCCCGCTCGAAAAACCCATCCAAAATCTGGTCTGCAATAAAAATGCAAGGTTATTGAGTGACTCTTGATCCCTTTCGCTTTGAGTCTCATTTCACTCTGTATTGACATTATGCCAGGGCAGCTGATCGGATTATAAATAGCCTCTCCTTTTCTACTTGAGTGCAGCTCTACCAAGCCTGTGATTCCAATTTCATTTGTTTCTTCCAAAGCCTTTGCAAAGTGCATCTCCCCCTTCGGAATTATGGTTGGCCTTCAACAATTCGGAGAGGTCAGGAGTACTAAAACGCAACCATCAAACTTGAGATCCTCCTCTGCAAACTGAGTGAGGAGCCTGGAATTTAATTTCTGGGCCTCCCCGATGGTGATTTTGAGCCAGGGATGGACAAACGGCCCTCCACCTCTGATATCCCCCTCATTTCTCCATAAATATGAGAAATAATCCCCACTTCCCCCTCTTGCACTTTTATATGCGTTACCGTAATTTTCACTCCATAAGATGCACCTAGTTTTTAGAGGGGGAATGCAAGAAAAAAAATTCTTTAAAGGGAGCGCTGAGCAGAGCCTGTGAGCATCCCAGGCTATGCTCAGCGCTCCCTTTCACGAGCCGTGTGGAGCATGTGTGAGGCTCTTGGGGGCTTTTCCAGGAGGTGGAGGAAGGGACAGAGGGGCTAAGTCAGAAGCTAGAACAGCGAGAGGGAGCGCAGCGATCCCTCTCGCTGTTCTGGCTTCTGCGATAGCTGCACAGCCTGCATTCACTCCATAAGATGCACACATATTTCCCCTTACTTTTTAGGAGGGAAAAAGTGCATCTTACAGAGCGAAAAATACGGTCAAGTCCCACAGGGCCCTTGTCTCTTGTGACAGAGCGTTCCACCAAGTCGGGGCCAGTACTGAAAAGGCCCTGGCCCCAGTTGAGACCAATCTAACCACTTGGGACCTCCAAAATGTTGTCATTTGTGGACCTTAAGGTCCTCCGCGGGGCATACCAGGAGAGGCGGTCCCATAGGTATGTAGGTCCTTGACCGCATAGGGCTTTAAAGGTCAAAACCAGCACCTTAAAGCTGACCCTGTACTCCACTGGGAGCCAGTGCAGCCCCAAAATTTGGAATCCCCTACAAACTCTTGCCAGAGTTTTGCAGTGTTTTGCAGCAAATCCCCCCCACATTTTGCAACAACCCTCAAGCTGAGTAGTTGATGCTCAAACCTAGGGTGATAGCTATCACCCCAAAACCCCACATTGTGCGATTCACTCCAGACAAGTGCCAAAGTTTGGCAATAGTTTTGCTGTGTTTGTCTGAGAAAGCCCTGTATTTTGCAGTGCCCCACAAACTGAGCAATCGATACTCAAACCTAGGGTCGTAGCGATCGCTCCAAAACCCAAAATTGTCCGACTGGGCCTCATTGTTAATGGCGAACAGGGAAAGGGTCTTGCAAACAATTGCAATTACTGGCAAATCACAGACTAACAACTGTGGCAGAGCAGAGAGAAAGAAAGAAAGAGAGAGGAAATAGGAACATTTGTAGCTCGGAGCTATTCCGGAGAAGCGATCCAAGATAATGTTTTTCATTGATCGCAAAGTCTGACAATCGCTTCTTCGTCTTGTGAACTTCTTTGTTTTATTATATTTTTCTTTGGCAACTCAAACAAGAGCAGTTTCGTTGGCTTGCAGGCAATATTCTGCGCTCGCGATGGAAATAGAAATGTTCTCAGCTCCTTCGCAACAGCCTCTCCCCCTTTTCCCTTACTCTTGCCGCAGTTTGACGTTCTTGCTCCGGCGGTTTAAGTTCTCGCTGGTGGATGTGATCAGTTCTTTGCATGGGGAGCCTTTGGGGCTGAATCGTAAACGCAGAATGGAAAGGTTTCAGCATTTAATTCCCCTCAGGAAGAAAAGGTCATATCACCCGTGGGGCTTTTCAATTTAGAGCAGGGGTCAGCAAACATTTTCAGCAGGGGGCCGGACCACTGTCCCTCAGACCTTGTAGGGGGCCAGACTATAGTTTGAAGGGAAAAAATGAATGAATTCCTATGCCCCACAAATAACCCAGAGATGCATTTTAAATAAAAGTACACATTCTACTCATGTGAAAAAACGCTGATTCCTGGACAGTCTGTGGGCCAGATTTAATAATAATAAAAATAAATAAATAAATAAATAAATAAATAAATAATAAAATAAAATAAAAATAATAAATTTTATTTATATCTCGCCCTCCCCAGCTGAAGCCAGGCTCAGAGCGGCTAACAACAATAAAACGATAAAACATTCTAAAATCATTTCATTATAAAATTAATTCCAATCACATTAATGGCAACCATTGGGCTAGATGTTCTGTGAGGATTGCCAAAGGAGGGAGTCAGGCTGTGCCCTGGCCCAAGCCTGGTAGAACAACTCCATCTTGCAGGCCCTGCAGAAAGATGTCAAGTCCCGCAGGGCCCTAGTCTCTTGTGATAGAGCGTTCCACCAGATTGGGGCCACAGCTGAAAAAGCCCTGGCTCTGGTTGAGGCCAGCCTAACCTCCCTGTGGCCCGGGACCTCCAAGACGTTTTTGTTTGAAGACCGTAAGGTCCTCCGTGGAGAGGCTGTCCCGTAGGTACGAGGTTCCTAGGCCGTATAGGGCTTTGAAGGTTAAAACCAGGACCTTAAACCTGATCTGCAATTGGGCTGGATCCGGCCCCCGGGCCTTAGTTTGGCTACCCATGGTTTAGAGAAAAGTTGAGTAAGTTGGGACATGATCGAAGTGTATTGTTATGGGTTAGTGGCAGAACAGGGATCCCCCAGATCCCTGGGGGCAAGATTCTCATACCCTCCAACATTTTCTGTCCCTGCCCCCACCCCCCACCTGCCTAGGCTGCCTTGGCCCACTGCCACCACTGCCATGCACTGCCTCTACTGACCGCTGTGGTCTAAACGACGGAGCCTCTTGGGCTTGCCGATCAGAAGGTCGGCGGTTTGAATCCCCGCCACAGGGTGAGCTCCTGTTGCTCTCTCCCAGCTCCTGCCAACCTAGCAGTTCGAAAGCACACCAGTGCAAGTAGATAAATAGGTACCACTGTGACGGTAAAGTAAATGGCGTTTCCATGTGCTCTGGCACTCGTCACGGTGTCCTGTTGCGCCAGAAGTGGTTTAGTCCTGCTGGCCACATGACCCTATAAAGCTGTCTGTGGACAAAGGCTGGCTCCCTTGGCCTGAAACGAGATGAGCGCCGCAACCCCATAGTCGCCTTTGACTGGACTTAACCGTCCAGGGGTCCTTTACTTTTACCTTTTACCTGCCACCCGCTGACTTACCTTTGCCGGCTCGCCGCTGCCTCCATGAACCCAAACCCTCTGCCTCCTCCTCCGTGAGGTCTATCAAGGCACTTCAGAGCATCCCTTTGAGATTGCCAGCTGAAATATACTCGGAGTCGAGAGTGGATTTCATGCTCTTTATTCAGCTCATAGTGGTGAGGAGGAATGGAAGTTCCCCCAGAATGTCGGCTTTATATACATTATTTGCACAATGGGCCCCACGTGATTGGCTAATTCCGGGATTCACCTGTAGGCCAATCAGGTTGCGGATTCACTTCCACCTGGAGCTGGATTGGGTGGCTCCTGTGGACCTATCAGACCACTGCATTCTGGACCATATTGTTCTAGGACCAATCAGACTGCTGCATTCTGAATCCTATTGTTCTAGGACCAATCAGACTGCTGCATTCTGAATCCTATTGTTCTAGGACCAATCCGACTGCTGCCTTTTGGATCCTATTCAACTCAGTACATAACACCAGTGTACCTTTTTAATTGATAAGAAATACTGTACATTAGAAAACAAAAAGAAAGAACTCCTAAAAGTGCTTGATTCTTAACACAGAACGCAAGTATATACGTACAGTGGTACCTTGGTTCTCAAACGCCTTGGTTTCAAAACGCCCAAAGCCCGGAAGTAAGTGTTCCAGTTTCCGAATGTTTTTCGGAAGCTGAACGTCCGATGCGGCTGTTGGCTTTTGTTTCCAGGGCGTCTGCACCAATCAGAAGCCGCACCTTGGTTTTTGAGCATTTCGGAAGTCAAACGGACTTCCGGAACGGATTAAGTTTGGCGCTTTTGTTTTTGCTATTTATTTTGCGTTTTTGTGGCTTTTTTGGTTAATTTGTTTTTGTGCAAGTAGATCAATAGGTACCACTCTGGCGGGAAGCTAAACGGCGTTTCCGTGTGCTGCTCTGGTTCACCAGAAGCGGCTTAGTCATGCTGGCCACATGACCCAGAAGCTGTACGCCGGCTCCCTCGGCCAATAAAGCAAGATGAGCGCCGAAACCCCAGAGTCGGCCACGACTGGACCTAACGGTCAGGGGTCCCTTTACCTTTATTACAGCATTATGTTACAAGCACAAACAGGCAACCCTGGATATCAGTTGCCTACTCGTGACTGTCAGTACGCCTTTCAACCCATGTCAGCGACTGGGCTCAGTAACTGGTTCTGCCCTGACTGGTCAGGGGTCCCTTTACCTTTAATCTCCACTTGAAAGTGATCCGTTCTTAGGTTGCAAGAGTTGTCATGTCCTCTATCTGTTGATTGAAAGAGGCCATATTCTTGTCCTTCCAATGTATCAATATCCTTGCAGGTGTAATTGCACCGAGAATCCATTTGCGCTGACAACTGCTTTATAATGCGATCGCAAGACACCCAGAAAGTCTAAAACGATGCAGCTACATAAGAAAACGCTTCCTCTCTCTCTTTCACTTTGCTGATCCGATAAGTACTTTATGGTGTGTGGTTGGGATAGGACTGACTATAAAACATTGTGTGGGTTTGCAAAATAAGGAACCCAAAGTTCTTTCCGCTAAAAGCGCACGCCCATTAGCCGGGAGATGTAAAAAGGAGGCAATGATCGGGATGGATGAGATAAATGGAGAAGTATTCTTCAGCTGTTAAGGTATAACGAGCCCTACTTTTCTTATCTTACAGGACCGAACTCTGCAAATGAGCTTGGTAAAGCTTCATTTGCTAGAGTCAAGAGCCATCGCCAACTGACGCATTTTGGCGTTGTTGCAAAGTGGCTATCCATTAATTTAAGACATTTCCTGATGGAAGGAATCTGCGAACTTGCCAAGGAACTGATAAGGTTCATAACTGAGTCATCCACAGTTTGACAGATCACTCTCCTTCCTGGCCCAAGAGGGAAAAATGGTGAAAACAGGTTATTTATTGGGACAGTGTGATTTTTGCAGCTGCTGTTAAAGTTGCAAAACTGTGAAGCAATGGAGAAATTTTTGAAATGAGAATGGGATATTAGCTCCGCCCAAGGCATGATGGAGAACAGCAATAACCGGGGGAAGATAGACATACGGTAATATTTTATGAGGACAGGAAGAAACATCACGGACAGAATAATTGCCACACACAGAAAGAACAAGGATATAGTTTGAGTGCCTCACTTGTAGTTTCATGAATCATTTAATGTGTCAACACGAAGTGAAGTTAGTAATTTTGCAGTTCTTGTATGTGGGATTATTACTTTGACCGGAATGTAATTGAAATTAATAAGATTTTGGAATGCAGAAATAAAGAAAATCATCAAACCATCAATTCTAGCACATGGGGAGGCACCCAAATTACATAGTTTGGCATTTGAATGATTGGTATTAGTAATTGTATTATAATTTGGCATTGTTATAATGAGGCTATTATTGGACTGTACAGTGGTACCTTGGCTCTCGAACTTAATCCATTCTGGAAGTCTGTTCCAAAACCAAAGCGTTCCTAAACCAAGGTGCACTTTCCCATAGAAAGTAATGCAAAACGGATTAATCTGTTCCAGACTTTTAAAAACAACCCCTAAATCAGCAATTTAACATGAATTTTACTATCTAATGAGACCATCGATCCAGTGGCCAGGGATGATGGAAGTTGTAGTCCCAAAACATCTGGAGGGCCGAGTTTGCCTATGCCTGATTTATACCCCACACATCTTAATGGGTTGCCCCAGCCACTTTGGGCAGCTTCTAACATACATTGGAACCTCGGTTTTTAAACGTAATCCGCTCTGGAAGACCGTTCGACTTCTGAAACCTTCAAAAACTGAAAACTCAATACGGAAGCCTCAATACAACAGGGAAACTCAAAACAGAAGCCGTGTAGGATGTTCGGCTTCCGAAAATCATTTAAAAACCGGAGCAGTTACTTCCAGGTTTTCAGCATTCGAAAGTCAGAACGTTTAACTACGGAGGTGTTTGACAACTGAGGTTCTACTGTATATAAAAACATAATAGAACATTAAAAAGCTTCTCTATACAGGATAGCCATCAGACGGCTTAGGGGTCGGATAGCTCCATACCCTCCAACATTTCTCTGGTGAAAATAGGGACATCCTAAGGAAAAGTGGGACATTCCGGGACAGCTTCTGTAAATCAGGGACGTCCCTAGAAAATAGCAAAACATCCCAGGCTGACCCTGCCTGTAGTGGCTATCAAATTGGGAAGCACATGCTGTCAGTGTTGGAAAAGCAAAGGTCCTGACTTCCTTGGTCTCCTCAGCCTGGTCCTCGGACCCTTGTCGGCATAAAGGAGTCCAAGAGAAGAGTACCGTATTTTTCACTCTATAAGAGGCACTAGACCGTAGTTTTGGGAGGAGGAAAACAAGACAAAAAATATTCTGAATCTCAGAAGCCAGAACAGCAAGAGGGATCACTGCGCAGTGAAAGCAGCAATCCCTCTCACTGTTCTGGCTTCTGGGATAGCTGCACAGCCTGCATTCGCTCCATAAGACGCACACACATTTCCCCTTACTTTTTAGGAGGGAAAAAGTGAGTCTTATAGAGCAAAAAAATATTCTAAAAAGTCTTTATCTGCAAAACGACCGACCAACTGTACACACATCAACACTACTAGCTTTCACCAACCAACCCACACCAACACAATCAATGACCACTCTATATATACAGGTACAATTAGCTGAAAGGTTGCGTGAGTCATTGTAGGCCGTTGACTCACGGTGACTTAGTTCTTTTAGCATTAAAGAAACAGCGGCCAATTTTTAGCCGTGACACATGCTTCTGACAGCTAGCACAGGAAGTCAGAGGCTTGCTTCCCCGTACTTCTTCATTCAATGTGAGATTGGTCCTTGTTTCCTGGAACATGTCACTGCCTCTCGGCTCCCGCTGTATAACGATCCAATTAAAATGCGGAGGCGTCTTAATCAGGACAAAACCCCGCAAAGGTTTCAGCAGGTAATCCACCAGGCAGCAAAATCCCCTCTTTTTGCAGCTGTGATTATAGTTGCAGCTGCTCTTGGAACACTTTGCAGCCTCACAGCTCTCCCCTATTGATGCAAATATCACTAAACATCATGCATGTATATCAGATTCAGATTGGCTTATATCCTGTAGGAGGGATGACAGCAAGGAGCCGAGGTTGGGGGTGAGGGAACGAAGGATCAAAGGGGAAAAATAAGAATTGTTCTGTTATGGAAAAAATTCCAGGGTGAGAGACTACTCAACAGCCTAGCTTGTTGTGCAACAGGTCCCCACAAGAGTAAGAACTCCGAGGCCCAAAAATGGAAGCAAGAAGAATTACCAAGGATGGAAGAATGGAGGATGAAATTAATGGACTACGCGCAACTTGACAAACTAACGGGAAGGATCTGAAACCGGCGGGACCAGAAGTTTACAGAGGACTGGAGTAAATTTACGAATTATTTGAAAAGTATTTGCGACGACCAGAAGGCATTTGTAGATTTGCAAGAGGTTCTGTGAGGAATAACATTAGAAATATTGTAAAAATGGAGAAGGAGACGTGATATGTTAAGAATTTAAAGGCAATATTAAGTTAGGAAATGCGTAAGAAGACGGAGGATTATCAGAGGTGCTGATGGAAGTCCAATAAGATTGTATTTGTGATAAATTGTGTGGTATGTTTTATAATTTTGTATATTAAAAACATATATATATATATATATATATATATATGAGTAAGAACCCCCAGCATGGGGTGACATCCTGTTTTAAAACTTCCCTCTTTCCTCCAGAATACAATTTGAGAGGCATCATTCATACATCGTCACTACAAAACTAGCATGTCACAAATGGGGAGGGGTATACAAGGGTTACACAAGTTCAACATTAGGTCACTTTATCAGACACCTTTCCCAACACCTCTGTTATGTACTAAGCTTGGATCCTAGAACAATAGGCAGGTAGGATCCTTGTTGTTGCTTAGTTGTTTAGTCGTGTCCGACTCTTCGTGACCCCCTGGACCAGAGCACGCCAGGCACTCCTGTCTTCCACTGCCTCCCGCAGTTTGGTCAAACTCATGCTGGTAGCTTCGCGAACACTGTCCCACCATCTCGTCCTCTGTCGTCCCCTTCTCCTTGTGCCCCCCATCTTTCCCAACATCAGGGTCTTTTCCAGGGAGTCTTCTCTTCTCATGAGGTGGCCAAAGTCTTGGAGCCTCAGCTTCACGATCTGAGTACTCAGGGCTGATTTCCTTCAGAATGGAGAGGTTTGATCTTCTTGCAGTCCATGGGACTCTCAAAAGTCTCCTCCAGCGCCATAATTCAAAAACATCCATTCTTCGGCAGGAAGCCTTCTTTTTGGTCCAGCTCTCACTTCCATACATCACTACTGGGAAAACCAGAGCTTGAACTATATGGACCTTAGGTAGGATCCTAGAATGCAACAACTGATTGGCTTTCAGGAGAAGACCAATCAGGCTCCAGGAGGGAAGCAGAATCAGCGAATCAGATTGGACTCATTGTGTAAATACAGTGATACCTCTGGTTACGTACTTAATTCGTTCCGGAGGTCCGTTCTTAACCTGAAGCACCACTTGAGCTAATGGGGCCTCCCGCTGCCGCGGCATGATTTCTGTTCTCATCCTGAAGCAAAGTTCTTAACCTGAGGTACTATTTCTGGGTTAGCAGAGTCTGTAACCTGAAGCGTGTGTAACCTGAAGCATCTGTAACCCGAGGTACCACTGTAATGTATATAAAAGCCTGAGGTTTTGGGGGAAATTCAGTCAGTGTTTTACAAGCTGCAATAAAGAGCATGAAATCACTGCAGGACTCTGAGGATATTTCAACCTCTTAAGTACCTGTCACCGAAAGAACAATAAAACTCTTTACATAGCCTTGCCTTCAGGACTTGTCTGGAGATGGGCTTTCAGAACACCTGACTTGCTCAACTTCCTCTGCAGATGTCTGTTGTTGCCCCTCTGGTCACTTCCTGGGTGGGCTGCCGTGGATGTGCTCTCACGCTTGGGGAATTATGGTGGGATGCCCTGTTCCTGCTGCCTACGTGACTTCCTGGTTCATGGAGGGAGGTGGAGCCCAAATTCACCTTTCTTTAAGGGTTAAAATGGCGTTGGAATGAGGAGAGTCGGTTACAGTTTGGATTTTGCACGAATTTATAAAGCTAGGTGGAATCTACTCGGAGTTGAGTGTGGATTTCATGCTCTTTATTCAGCTCAGAGGAGTGAGGAATGGAAGTTCCCCCGAAATGTCTGCTTTATGTACATTATTTACACAATGGGCCCCACGTGATTGGCTAATTCTGGGATTCTCCTGTAGGCCAATCAGCTTGCAGATTCACTTCCACCTGGAGTTGGATTGGGTGGCTCCTGCGGACCAATCAGACTGCTGCATTCTGAATCCTATTGTTCTAGGACCAATCAGACTGCTGCATTCTGAATCCTATTCAACTCAGTACATAACACTAGATATCTTCCCTGAATGGGAATCGGGTGGCGCTGTGGTCTAAAACACAGAGCCTAGGGCTTGCCAATCTGAAGGTTGGTGGTTCGAATCCCCGCGACAGGGTGAGCTCCCATTGCTCATTCCCTGCTCCTGCCAACCTAGCAGTTCAAAAGCACGTCAAAGTGCAAGTAGATAAATAGGTACCACTCCGGCAGGAAGGTAAACGGCGTTTCCGTGCGCTGCTCTGGTTCACCAGAAGCAGCTTAGTCATGCTGACCACATGACCCGGAAGCTGTACGCTGGCTCCCTCGGCCAAGAAAGCGAGATGAGCGCCGCAACCCCAGAGTTGGCCATGACTGGACCTAATGGTCAGGGGTCCCTTTACCTAACAACTTTAAAGATGTGTCCCCCCCGTCATTTCCATTACAGCTCCATGTATCCGAACTCTAGTTTTTAATGTTTGGCCTGGGTACTTTGAAATCTTGAGATGCTAAGTGGACCCTCCAGACGAGCGCAGGCCAAACTCTCAGACTACAAGTGGGCTGCAAAAGTACTTTGACACAGAAACTGCTGGCCACTTGCTGAATTAAATTTCCCCATCGTTAATTAAAGCACCCGCAATATAATTTTATTTAACATACGCACATCCTTGACTCACATTCTAGCAACACGTGCAGATTTTACTTTAGGACAGTAGGGCCATTTCTAGACACACTCCTGCAAAGTGGTGGTTTTGAGCTACAAATTGTGGTGTGTGTGTGTGTGTATTAAGGAGCCGTTTTCAGCTTCGGGGAATTAAAAAAACCATGATACCAAAATCACATATTGAAATTGTTTGCTAAAATTACATGCCTGGGTAGCCTCGCTAAAATAAAAAGGGTTGTTTTTTTTAAGCAGGTGCTGAAAAGAATAGCAATAGTCCCTGTCTAATAATAATTGTGCCTTGTACCTTATTATTCCCGTATGTGATAAATAAAATCCATTTCCCAACTAATTTGTTCTCTAATTGCCCTCTTCCTCTAGCCATAATGATACTGGCTAGCTTAAGCTGAATCCCAAATCCGTATTAAATATTTTTCTGCTTTAAGGGGATTCCCCCCATGCAATTCTCGACATGCAGACTTTTAGGCAGCTGTAAACAAATGAATTGCCCTTTAAATTGTTGTTGTTGTTGTTGTTGTTTAGTCATTTAGTCATGTCCGACTCTTTGTGACCCCATGGACCAGAGCACGCCAGGCACTCCCGTCTTCCACTGCCTCCCGCAGTTTGGTCAAACTCATGCTGGTAGCTTCTAGAACACTGTCCCACCATCTCGTCCTCTGTCGTCCCCTTCTCCTTGTGCCCTCCATCTTTCCCAGCATCAGGGTCTTTTCCAGGGAGTCTTCTCTTCTCATGAGGTGGCCAAAGTATTGGAGCCTCAGCTTCAGGATCTGTCCTTCCAGTGAGCACTCAAGGCTGATTTCCTTCAGAATGGAGAGGTTTGATCTTCTTGCCGTCCATGGGACTCTCAAGAGTCTCCTCAAGCACCATAATTCAAAAGCATCCATTCTTTGGCGATCAGCCTTCTTGATGGTCCAGCTCTCACTTCCATACATCACTACTGGGAAAACCATAGCTTTAACTATAGGGACCTTTGTCGGCAAAGTGATGTCTCTGCTTTTTAAGATGCTGTCTAGGATCACTGCCTTGCTGTGGCGAAGGGGCTTGAATAACTCAGAGAAGCTATGAGCTATGCCGTGCAGGGCCACCCAAGATGGACAGGTCATAGGTGAGAGCTTTGACCAAACATGATCCACCTGGAGCAGGAACCAGCAAGCCACTCCGGTATCCCTGCCAAGAAACCTTCATGGACAAAGACAACAGGCGCTTTAAATAGATGCTGCATTTAGGTAGGTCGGCAAAAATGTTTAGCTTTGGATCTGTTGACATGACTTGGGGATATTTTGATTGTTTCCCCACTTTATACTCAAAGCAGCCCTGTGAGGTGGGCTCATCTGATGGGGAGTGACTAACCCAGCTTTGCCCACTGAGCCTCACAACCATTCGAGGGACTGAAGGGCGGGTCTTGCCATTCTAGTTCGACCTTCCATCACTGCACCACATTGTCGTTTGACCTGACGAAATGGGTGGGGATTCTGGTAAAAAGGGGGCATCTTATTCCTTGAAGGAGAACTACAGGACAGTGGACACTCGGGTTGCGAACGTGATCCATGCGGGAAGCACATTCGCAACCCGCAGCATTCGCCACCCACATCGGCGCATGCACGGGTTGCGATTCGGTGCTTCTGTGCATGAGCAAAGCACAATTTAGCACAGCATGCGCAGCTGCCGAATCCGGAAGTAACCTGTTCTGGTACGTCTGGGTTTTGGTGGTCCGCAACCCAAAAAAACGCAACCTGAAGTGGCTGTAACCCAAGGTATGACTGTACTTGAAAATGATTTACAGATGGTATTTAACTCTGTGTAGACTGTGTAGTAGTGATGTATGGAAGTGAGAGCTGGACCATAAAGAAGGCTGATCGCCGAAGAATTGATGCTTTTGAATTATGGTGCTGGAGGAGACTCTTGAGAGTCCCATGGACTGCAAGAAGATCAAACGTATCCATTCTTAAGGAAATCAGCCCTGAGTGCTCACTGGGAGGACAGATCCTGAAGCTGAGGCTCCAGTACTTTGGCCACCTCATGAGAAGAGAAGACTCCCTGGAAAAGACCCTGATGCTGGGAAAGATGGAGGGCACAAGGAGAAGGGGACGACAGAGGACGAAATGGTTGGATAGTGTTTTTGAGGTTACCAGCATGAGTTTGACCAAACTGCGGGAGGCAGTGGAAGACAGGAGTGCCTGGCGTGCTCTGGTCCAGGGGGTCATGAAGAGTCGGACACGACTAAAAGACTAAACAACAACAACAACAGACTGTGTAGAGCACGATTTCTGTTCTCATCCTGAAGCAAAGTTCTTAACCCAAGGTACTATTTCTGGGTTAGTGGAGTCTGTAACTTGAAGCGTATGTAACCCAAGGTACCACTGTACTATGTTCTAGTAGCTTTTGATTTTTTCACAGGTCCACCAAACATGTATAAGTGTCCCCTCTGTTTTACCACACCTCCAGCACAAATCTGGTTTCATCACGTTGTCCCGTTGCGCCAGAAGCAGTTTAGTCCTGCTGGCCACATGACCTCTGTGGACAAACGCTGGCTCCCTTGGCCTGAAAGCGAGATGAGCGCCGCAACCCCAGAGTTGCCTTTGACTGGACTTAACCGTCCAGGGGTCCTTTACCTTACCATCTGCAGATTGGATGAGTGTCCCCTCGATTACCTCATCCAAGTCAGTTATAAAGTTGTTGAAGAAGAAGAAGAAGAAGAGGAGGAGGAGGAGGAGGAGTTTGGATTTGATATCCCGCTTTATCACTACCCGAAGCAGTCTCAAAGTGGTTAACATTCTCCTTTCCCTTCCTCCCCCACAACAAACACTCTGTGAGGTGAGTGGGGCTGAGAGACTTCAGAGAAGTGTGACTGGCCCAAGGTCACCCAGCAGCTGCGTGTGGAGGAGCGGAGACGCGAACCCGGTTCCCCAGATTACGAGTCTATCGCTCTTATCCACTACACCACACTGGCTCTCTCAAATTGTCATTGTTGAATGACAATGTGCCCAGGACAGACCCTTGCAACACCATGCTTGCCACTAATGCTGTGCTGTTGCATCAATGAAAGCTTTCAAAATACCCTCCACTCAAAAAACAAGATGTCAATCTGGAGGGACCACAAATTGAATCCTTTTATCCAGTGAGCTAGCTTAACTGTCAGTGAAACTGAATTTGTTTGTTTCGGAATTAGTGCATTTCCCCTAGTGATGATGCCAAAAGCTGACATTGCTTCCAGGCCAAACAAGAGACTAGCTCACCCCTCCAAACCGTCCCCCCCCCACCACCCGATCTCTGGACTGAGTCCCGGGAATTCCAGCAGGGGAAAGTAAATAAGGCCTCGGTCTTCAAATCAACAGCTGGGTTGTTGTTTTTTTACGGCTATAATATAATGAGGTATAATTCATTAATTTGCCAGGGAAACAGCCGTGTGGTACAAAAAAGTTGGCTTAGAATGGAGGAGTAAATCTATAATTCTTCACCCTTCTGGATGCTGTGCTAAAATGAAAACGATGCGTTTCAGAATTATTGCACAGAATCAATGCACACAGAAGTGTCAGCCAGCCCTACCCTTTTGCAGGATACTCCATTCCAGGGGTCAGCAAACTAAGATGTTGCTCCCCAGGCTCATAAATCCAGCCCACGGACCCTGCCGCCTGCTCAATCAGTTCCTGTGAGCTGTGGATGCCTTGCCGCGCGGGGACTGACTTCTGTGATGTGGCACGGCTTCGGATTGGCTGCAGGAAGCTCCTGCAGCCAATCCAGAGTGTGGACGCCTCTGGGCGGGGGCGGGGGGGCGGGGGCGAGGCTGGTGTGGCTTCAGATTGGCTGCAGGAAGCTCCAGCAGCCAATCCGAAGCCTCGACACCTGTGGCCATGGACGGAGAGGCATCGTGATGGGCGCATCATGGGGCTTCAGCCGGAGCTGTTGGCTGGTGCCTGGCTTGGTGCTGCTGCTGGTGGCACGCTTGGCAGACTATATTTTTTTTTGGGGGGGGGAATGAACAAATTCCTATGCCCCACAAATAACCCAGAGATGCATTTTAAATAAAAGGACACATTCTACTCATGTAAAAACACGCTGATTCCCGGACCGTCCGCGGGCCGGATTGAGAAGGCTATTGGGCCGGATCTGGGCCTTAGTTTGCCTACACATATCCTGCATGTCAAGGATGCAGGTGGCGCTGTGGGTTAAACCACAGAGCCTAGGACTTGCCGATCAGAAGGTCGGCGGTTCGAATCCCCGCGACGGGGTGAGCTCCCGTTGCTCAGTCCCTGCTCCTGCCAACCTAGCAGTTCGAAAGCACGCCACAAAGTGCAAGTAGATAAATAGGTACCACTCCAGCGGGAAGGTAAATGGCGTTTCCGTACGTTGCTCTGGTTCGCCGGATCTGGCCCCTGGGCCTTAGTTTGCCTACACATATCCTACATGTCAAGGATGCGGGTGGTGCTGTGGGTTAAACCACAGAGCCTAGGACTTGCCAATCAGAAGGTCGGCGGTTCGAATCCCCGCGACGGGATGAGCTCCCGTTGCTTGGTCCCTGCTCCTGCCCACCTGGCAGTTCGAAAGCAAGTCAAAGTGCAAGTAGATAAATTGGTACCACTCCAGCGGGAAGGTAAATGGCGTTTCCGTGCATTGCTCTGGTTCGCCAGAAGCAGCTTAGTCTTGCTGGCCACATGACCTGGAAGATGTCTGCGGACAAACACCGGCTCCCTCGGCCAATAAAGCAAGATGAGCGCTGTAACCCCAGAGTCGGAAACGACTGGACCTAATGGTCAGGGGTCCCTATCCTACGTGTTTTTCAACTGTGGATCCAACAGAGGGCAGCACAGCGCCTCTTCCAGATGCATTTTACACCTCTATCAGAGCGAGAATGGGGAAGAGAGCAACAGGGCGACAGTTTCTGCATGCTTAGCAAGAATCTATCTTGCTGATTTCAGCGGCCAGCTGTGGTGCCTCTGGGAGCAGGAGAAGTAATTGCCTGCTCAGTGCGTGCTCAGGCTCAGAACGACTGACGGCCCCCATTAGGAAGCCAAGCTGTTTTCATGTGACACATCGCAGGCATGTCATGTGCCTCCTTGTTTGGCCAGGACATTTGCTGAAAGGAAGGATCTGGTGGAAAGTTACAGCGAGAGGGAAATCGGACATAAGGGGACTCAGCTCTTTTGCCTGGCTGTCTAACCCAGGGGTAGGCAACGAAGGGGCGCCCTACACCCAACCACAGCAGTCAACCGTCCCTTATTTGGCGGGAAACTCCCTTATCCCAGCCCCATGTCCCACTGCTGTCCCTTATTGATGATGTCCCTTAAATTTCCCGGGTTTCAAAGGAAGCAGCTCCTCTCCCTCCCTCCCTGCTGGCCAGGGAGGAGGGAGGCTCCAACTGGGTTGCTTGGCTGCCCAGCCCGCCCCCCTCCGGCCTCCTCTCACCAGCCTCGGCCCCCGGGAACCCCTCTCCGCCGAGACTGGCGGGAGCCTTGGGCCCTTCTGCTGCCATCCTCCTCATGGCCGCCGAACTGAGCGTCTCTGCCTGGTGCCTCCTCTCTGCCCGTCACCGCCACTCCCGCTCCCGCTAGGCCGTACTGCGGTTGCGCTGCCGAAGGACCTGGATGAGATGGGCAGCCTGGCATGGTCTATGAACTGGTGAGGAGCCTTGAGAGGAGAGTGAGGGCAACCATAGAGAAAGCAGTTCAGAGAGAGGAGGAGGAGGCGGAGGTGTGGGAAGGTGTTCCAAGGGCTAACCATAGCGAGGGAAAGCGGAGGAAGAACCGCAAGCACTTCTCCCACAGATTTGTAGTGGTAGACTAGCATAGATGGTCTGATCTGCGCGTTTACTTCGAGTGCTATTCCCCCCCCTCCTCCCGCCCCACTTGATGGAATTGAGAGCTGCAGATGGAGCACGAGAGAAAAGATACAGAACTGCAGCAGCAGCATCTTCATAGCTTGGACTTCGTTTTGCGCGAAAAGTGGTTGCTGCTTGTAGTTATTTAATTGCAGTGTTCCATCAGCTGGTGTCTTGAGCAGCAAACTCTGGAAACGAAGGGCTAGAAACCGGCGCTGCTCTCCCAAATTATCTGGTCCCTTTTATTTCAGCTGGTTGACTAAAATCCCTTATTTTGGCTGCTGATCCCTTATTTTCGAGGCTGCTGGTCCCTTGTATTCAAATCTGTAAGTTGACAGCTATGCATCCAATGTAGCTAATTGTCGGAAGATTCAAAGCAGATAAAAGGAAGTGCTTTTTCACGGAGTGCATAGTTAACCTGTGGAACTCCCTGCCACAGCAGGCAGGTATAGCAACCAATGGGCTTAAAAGAAGTTTGGTCAAAATTTACGGAGGAAGAGAGGGCTATTGAGGGCTACTTGCCACAATGACTCTACCCTGGCTCCACAGTCAGAGGCAAAAATGCTTCTGAACACCACAGGAGGGGAGAGTAGGCTCTTGTGTTCGACTCCTGCTTGCCAGTTTCCCATAAGACTAGAAAAATGCAACATGGGCTGCCGATAGAAGTATTTTGACTCATGCAACACGTTGGCGACTAACATACACACAATAATTTCCAAAATGATTATACATTCTTTATCAATCTTCTGAGAAAAATGCAAAACCCTATGCAAAGCCACAGGAACTTGCAAACTCTCCAACCTAAGCTGAACTTATAATGTCTGATATCAATGGATTTTTCAAGTGCTTAACTCAGTCTTTTGTTTTCTTCAGTAGTCTAATCTCAAAGCCTTGATACGTATACAGTAGTACCTCGGGTTACAGACGCTTCAGATTACAGACTCCACTAACCCAGAAATAGTACCTCGGGTTAAGAACTTTGCTTCAGGATGAGAACAGAAATCGTGCTCCGGTGGCACGGCGGCAGCGGGAGGCCCCATTAGCTAAAGGGGTTCTTCAGGTTAAGGACAGTTTCAGGTTAAGAACGGACCTCTGGAATGAATTAAGTACCGTATTTTTTGCTCTATAAGACTGACTTTTTCCCTCCTAAAAAGTAAGGGGAAATGTGTGTGCGTCTTATGGAGCGAATGCAGGTTGTGCAGCTATCCCAGAAGCCAGAACAGCAAGAGGGATCACTGCTTTCGCTGCACAGCGATCCCTCTTGTTGTTCTGGCTTCTGGGATTCAGAATATTTTTTTTCTTGTTTTCCTCCTCCAAAAATTAGGTGTGTCTTATGGTCTGGTGTGTCTTATAGAGCGAAAAATACGGTACTTAACCCAAGGTACCAATGTATTGATATTCAATTTCATAGAGAATACTATTTCTTGGCTTAAGTTTGAGAGACTGATTTCGCAAATCAATCTCTTAAACTTAAGCCAAGAAATAACCAAGAAATAGTATCAAGGCTTCGAGATTAGACTACTGAAGAAGCCCGGAAAAATACCTTGGGAGTGTGCTACTTGCAAGCCCCACGCACTGGGGCGCACAGCTGCCTCTTGGTCACTTGGACTGCCAGGGCAAAACAGGTGCCAAACGCTGGCACTCTGTCGTCTACAACTTCATTGTCCACAACTTCATTAACATCTCTCGGTATTGTGAACAACCCCGAACTTACCTTTTGTTGGTATCTTCCTGAACTTACCTAAAAAGATAACGAAAACAAAAGCCTGCGTTAAGCACTTGACAAATCCATTGGTTTCCCATAAGATGCATCTGGTTGGCCAAAGTGAGAACAGGCTGCTGGACTTAGATGGGCCATTGGCCTGATCCTGCAAGCTCTTATTATGCTCTTATTTTTTTTAATGACTTTTCCCCAATTGCAAAAAAGAAAAGAAAAAAGCCTGGACTTTTTTGGGAAGGTGGTTTCTTGTACAAGTACTTCCAATCAACAACAAACGGGCAACCTGAATTTGTTAGTATGGGACTAGGGACTCAGCTATACAACTGCAAATGAAACGTTTCAAATGTGTTGTCAAGTGCAATATACAAATGTGACACTAGATGGCGAAAATGAGCTATGCAAAATTCGATGTATTTTTCAAAACGTTTCATTTTCACTGTGTTTTTTAATATATGTAGATTCCACTTAGATTCCACCTTAGAACAGCAAGAGTGTGATAGCGTCTTTAGGGTTGTACATAGAAATTACCTGCAAACATTCTGGAAAATGCCTGAAACTTACACATGATAGATGCTTCGGGAGGAGAATCACATCTTTGCTTACCTCCAGGGGTGGGGATGGACTTGGATTCAGTTTGCATTTAAAGGTGAACCCACCATATGCACACTTTCAGAAACAAAATGCAAACTGAAACACAGCCGTGTTTTGGAATTCGCCCTTCTCCAGATTTCGCAATGCAGTTCTCCAGTCGGAGCAGCCGCCGAGACCATATAACCCCAGTCCTGAAAGACCTACACTGCCTCCCAGTACGTTTCCAAGCACAATTCAAAGTGTTGGTGCTGACCTTTCAAGCCCTAAACGGCCTCAGTCCTGTATACCTGAAGGAGCGTCTCCACCTCCATCATTCTGCCCGGACACTGAGGTCCAGCTCCGAGGGCCTTCTGGCGGTTCACTCCCTGTGAGAAGTGGGGTTACAGGGAACCAGGCAGAGGGCCTCCTTGGTGGTGGCGCCCGCCCTGTGGAATGCCCTCCCATCAGATGTCAAGGAAACAAACAACTATCTGACTTTTAGAAGCCATCTGAAGGCAGCCCTGTTAGGGAAGCTTTTCATGTTTAATGTTTTATTGTGTTTTTAATATTCTGTTGGAAGCTGTCCAGAGTGGCTGGGGAAACCTAGCCAGATGGGTGGGGTATAAATAATAGATGATGGTGATGATGATGGTGATGATGATGATGATGATGATTAACCTAAGAGGTATATATCAACCTTTTCCTCAATTTTGTCTTTTAGTCTGTTCTCCTTTTAATTTGCTTCTCCCATTATTCCCCTCCTTCTAATCCATGGGTAGGCAAACTAAGGCTCGGGGGGCTGGATCCGGCCCAATTGCCTTCTAAATCTGGCCTGTGGACAGTCCGGGAATCTGTGTGTTTTTTAATGAGTAGAATGTGTGCTTTTATTTAAAATGCATCTCTGGGTTATTTGTGGGGCAAAATATGGTCCAGCTCCCCACAAGGTCTGAGGGACAGTGGACCGGCCCCCTGCTGAAAAACGTTTGTTGATCCCTGTATCCTTTCTTTCCTTTCTGTCAAATAAAGCAATTTTCTTTCTTCCCTGCACTGCCTATTACCCTATTTCCTGAATTTATCCTATTTTTTACAATTGTATCCAAGTATACCTTTGTAATTGTATCTGAGAGTTTGTTTTATAGTTGAATCCAGTTAATTTTAAATTGTATCTAGTTTTTTGTTTCCTTTTCTTCTTCTTCAGCCTAGTAATGTGTCCAAAACTACACATATTTTGGGCACATTACTAGACTGAAGAAGAAAGAACGGAAATGGTAGAGCCATTTCCATCTCTGCTTATCTTCCTTTACATATTGGCTGCTATGTAGAAATTATCTGGCAGATTTCTCTTCCTTGGCCCGCTTAGAAAACACTGCTAATCTGTCATGGCATCTCACAGCCACCGCTTTGCCTCAAAAAGGCTCTTGATTATTGCAGCCAATCGCCTCGTTTTCCCCTTACTGGTGGTTAACGCTTCCCGGACTTCAAGCGGACGGGCTGAAGTCGGATATAGTCGGTTAGGACCAATGCCTAAGCCAAGACAGTGGTACCTCGAGTTAAGTACTTAATTCATTCCGGAGGTCCGTTCTTAACCTGAAACTGTTCTTAACCTGAAGCACCACTTTAGCTAATGGGGCCTCCCGCTGCCGCCACGCCACCAGAGCACAATTTCTGTTCTCACCCTGAAGCAAAGTTCTTAACCTGAAGCACTATTTCTGGGTTAGCGGAGTCTGTAACCTGAAGCGTATGTAACCCGAGGTACCACTGTACCGCTCATCACCTGTAACCAATGAAGTTGTGGCCTCATTTAGCCCATTAACCTTAATAATTGCGCCATGTGTCTTTATTTCCACCTTGGGTGTGGGGTTCAGGAACTCACCACGCAATGTAAAAAGAGCATGCTGGATCCGGCCAGTGGCCCATTCAGTCCAGCATCCTGTTCTCACAGTGGCCAGCCAGATCCCTGTGGGAAACCAGCAAGCAGGATTCGAACACAGGAGCCCCGTCCCCACCTGCGGGTTTCAGCAACAGGTATTACAAAGCATTGTTGACTCCAACTGTGGAGGCAGAGCTGAGCCATCAGGACTAGTAGCTGTTGATTGCTCTCTCCTCCTCCATGAATATGTCCAATCCTCTTTTAAAGCCATCTAGATTGCTGGTCAACCCTACCTCCAGTGGCAGTGAGTTCCATAGGATTTTTAAAAAAAATTATTTAATCATTTTTCCGATACAAACAACAACCGCAAAAGACACAACAACAAAAACCATAGTAACAATAACAACACAATTTGATTTAAATACACTGATATACCTATGATTGCACCTTTTAAACAATATTTTCCCACCTCTCTCTCCTCCCCTCACTATCTGCCTTATCGCTTAAATATTCATTCCAGAATTCGTCATATTTATCCATTCTTAATTTGCCTCGACATGCAATTCGTTCATATGTAGCCAATCTGTCCATATTATCAATCCATGTGACCAATGCAATCTTTTTGCCACTCTTCCAATTCATCAAAAGAAGTTTTTTTGCTTCTACTATAGCACGGTACATCCTTTTTTTAAAACCCCTAGAAATCTCCCACGATTCCGGAATATAATTTAGAATTAAATTCAATCCCCCTTAAATAACTATTTCTTTTTATTACTCTTACTATAAATATCTTCACCTCGCACCAAAATGATCTTATCACCGGGCAGTTAATCATATGTACTAAGTTCGCATTTTTACTACTACCTGGATGGTGGCTAACAAATTGAGGTTGAATCCTGACAAGACAGAAGTACTGTTCTTGGGGGACAGGAGGCGGGCGGGTGTGGAGGACTCCCTGGTCCTGAATGGAGTAATTGTGCCCCTGAAGGACCAGATGTGCAGCCTGGGAGTCATTTTGGACTTCCAGCTGTCCATGGAGGTGCAAGCCAATTCTGTATCCAGGGCAGCTGTCTGCCAGCTCCATCTGGTACGCAGGATGAGACCCTCCCTGCCCACAGACTTGTCTCGCCAGAGTGGTGCATGCTCTGGTTATCTCCCACTTGGACTACTGCAAAGCGCTCTACGTGGGGCTACCTTTGAAGGTGACTCGGAAACTATAACTAATCCAGAATGCGGCAGCTAGACTGGTGACTGGGAGCGGCCGCCAAGATCACATAACACCGGTCTTGAAAGACCTACATTGGCTCCCAGTATGTTTCCGAGCACAATTCAAGGTGTTGGTGCTGACCTTTAAAGCCCTAAACGGCCTCGGTCCAGTATACCTGAAGGAGCATCTCCAGCCCCATCGTTCAGCCCGGACACTGAGGTCCAGCGCTGAGGGCCTTCTGGCGGTTCCCTCACTGCGAGAAGCCAAGTTACAGGGAACCAGGCAGAGGGCCTTCTTGGTGGTGGCACCCGCCCTGTGGAACGCCCTCCCACCAGATGTCAAAGAGAACAACAACTACCAGACTTTTAGAAGACATCCCTCTTTAGGGACGCTTTTAATGTTTGATGCATTACTTTATTTTAATATTGTGTTGGAAGCCACCCAGAGTGGCTGGGGAAGCCCAGCCAGATGGGCGGGGTATAAATAATAAATAATTATTTTATTATTATTACATCTCCAGCAACAGCGAGTTCCATAGGTTAACTGTGTGCTGCACGAAGAAGTCCCCCCCCCCCCACGGCTAGTTGCCTTCGGTAGCCGTCTCTCGCTCCACAAATCTGTCCAATTCTCTGAACGGCCACCAATTTGCAGAGCTTTTAGAGAGGATTGGACAAAGAGGACCAGGCTACCTGCTGCAAAGGCCTACGCTCTACCTCTGCTGTCTGAGGCCTTTCATAGAATCATAGAATTGTAGAGTTGAAAGAAGAGTGACTAGTGGGGTGCCACAGGGTTCTGTCTTGGGCCCGGTCTTATTCAACATCTTTATCAACGACTTGGATGATGGACTCAAGGGCATCCTGATCAAATTTGCAGATGACACCAAACTGGGAGGGGTGGCTAACACCCCAGAGGACAGGATCACACTTCAAAACGACCTTGGCAGATTAGAGAACTGGGCCAAAACAAACAAGATGAATTTTAACAGGGAGAAATGTAAAGTGTTGCACTTGGGCAAAAAAAATGAGAGGCACAAATACAAGATGGGTGACACCTGGCTTGAGAGCAGTACATGTGAAAAGGATCTAGGAGTCTTGGTTGACCACAAACTTGACATGAGCCAACAGTGTGACGCGGCAGCTAAAAAAGCCAATGCAATTCTGGGCTGCATCAATAGGAGTATAGCATCTAGATCAAGGGAAGTAATAGTGCCACTGTATTCTGCTCTGGTCAGACCTCACCTGGAGTACTGTGTCCGGTTCTGGGCACCACAGTTCAAGAAGGACACTGACAAACTGGAACGTGTCCAGAGGAGGACAACCAAAATGGTCAAAGGCCTGGAAACGATGCCTTATGAGGAACGGCTAAGGGAGCTGGGCATGTTTAGCCTGGAGAAGAGGAGGTTAAGGGGTGATATGATAGCCATGTTCAAATATATAAAAGGATGTCACATAGAGGAGGGAGAAAGGTTGTTTTCTGCTGCTCCAGAGAAGCGGACACGGAGCAATGGATCCAAACTACAAGAAAGAAGATTCCACCTAAACATTAGGAAGAACTTCCTGACAGTAAGACCTGTTGGACAGTGGAATTTGCTGCCAAGGAGTGTGGTGGAGTCTCCTTCTTTGGAGGTCTTTAAGCAGAGGCTTGACAACCATATGTCAGGAGTGCTCTGATGGTGTTTCCTGCTTGGCAGGGGGTTGGACTCGATGGCCCTTGTGGTCTCTTCCAACTCTATGATGATTCTATGATTCTATGAAAGGGGCTTTCCTGGTCATCTAGTCCAACCCCTGTAATGCAGGAATCTCAACTTTGCTGGAAACCACAGGAGGGAAGACCGAACTGTTGCAAGGCGCGGATTCCCCTTTCCTCTCCTGCTCTCCGACCCTGACCTGTCAATAACGACCCCTGCTAATTATTATTAATAGGGAAGGTGAATAGGAAAGGCATTTACCGATGGCACAGAGCAAACCCCCCCCCTCCACCGCTGGGCAAAGCTCCGATGCCAGGAGGGGGTGGAAAAAGGCTTTCTTTGTGGCCATGCTGCAATTATGCGTCCCCTGTGGCTTTCTGCCGCGTGTATAATTTTTGACGAACGAGGCCCCGAGGCCTTCGCTCCGATGGCGAGTTGTTTTGATTGCAACAGGCTTTGATTCATGGGAGCCAAATATATATTTATTTTCGTTTTGCTCAGCCACCCTACTGCTCCAGGTCTCCTCCTCGCCGTTCCCCGCTTGGTTGGCCTCCCTCTTCTCCGTCGACTTCATTGTGGGGAGTGACAGAGCTCCTGTTGACCCAACAGGGATGGCCTCTGCGGCTCGAGGTGTCCTTTTTGCTCATCTGTACAGCGGCCACTGTCCTGTCTGTGTTCGGGGGGGGGGGGGAAACAGATGGATGGGCGTTGCACCAAACACCTTCCCTGGCAGGCTCAAGTTGTTCCTCTCGTTCGGCAAATGGACATCGGGTTCCTTGCCCTCCGCTCCCCTCTCCAGGGCCTGTCTCAAGGCACGATGGACCAAAATGGCGACATGACACAAGTAAAATCACGCATGGCTAGGAGGAAGAAGACAGGGAAAATGCTTCTCTCCTGCTCTAAAGAACTTGTAGGCATCCAATAAGTTGGACACTGGAAGATTTGGGAAAGGACTCCTTCACTAGGAGCATTGTTGGACTATGGAACTCCTTGCCACAGGAAAAAGCGATGGGAGACCAGGCTAGATGGCTTAGAAAGAGGATGGGGCAAAATTATGAAGGAGAAGGCTACCCATGGCTGTTTCTCACCAACTGCCTCTTATCCTAGAGGTATCCTATGGCTATTTTGGCTAGTAGACATGGACAGCAGTGCCGGATTTACATATAAGCTAAACAAGCTATAGCTTAGGGCCCCACTCTCTTGGGGGCCCCAAAAAAATCCAAAGGGGGAAAAAACTGGATGTACATTTCCAAAATATAAAACAAATAAAATCAAACTTACATACAGCAACAGTATTTTGTGCTGTGTGGGCTCTTCTTCTTAATAGTATTTCAGTTCAACAATTACAGTGGTACCTCTGGTTACGTACTTATGGTAATTTGTTCCGGGGGTCCATTCTTAACCTTAAGCACCACTTTAGCTAATGGGGCCTCCCACTGCTGCTGCGTCGCTGGAGCACAATTTCTGTTCTCATCCTGAAGCAAAGTTCTTAACCTGAAGCACTATTTCCGGGTTAGTGGAGTCTGTAACCTGAAGCGTATGTAACCTGAAGTGTATGTAACCTGAGGTACAACTGTACTTTGATAAAATACATATTTTGTTACATGCAAATGGCATTAGATACCTCCATAAATTACCAGATAGCATATACAGTGGTACCTCGGGTTAAGTACTTAATTCGTTCCGGAAGTCCGTTCTTAACCTGAAAATGTTCTTAACCTGAAGCACCACTTTAGCTAATGGGGCCTCCCACTGCAGTCGTGCCGCCGGAGCACGATTTCTGTTCTCATCCTGAAACAAAGTTCTTAACCCAAGGTACTATTTCTGGGTTAGTGGAGTCTGTAACCTGAAGCGTCTGTAACCTGAAGCGTATGTAACCCGAGGTACCACTGTTTTCAACACAAAAAAGCGACAATTTGTTGTTGACAAAGGACAGCTGGTCATATAAAGGGCCCCATTACCTTCAGTAGCTTAGGGCCTCATCAAACCTAAATCCAGCCCTGATGGATGGCGCTGCTACCCTCCACCAATTTTGTCTGTTCCTCTTTTCAAATGTCGAAATTGGTGCCCGTCCCATCCTCTTACTGGAGAAAATTCCACAGGTGTCCTTTCACCTGTCCTGAATCTTCCAACATTCACCTTCAGGGGATGAACCCACTGGGATCTAGTATGAAGAGAGAGGGAGCCCAGAGATGTCCATTTGGAACACAAATACCGTATTTTTCGCTCTATAGGACACACTTTTTCCCCTCCAAAAATGAAGGGGAAATGTGTGTGCGTCTTATGGAGCGAATGCAGGCTCCTTGGCTTCAGTGAAAGCAACGCGAAGCCTCCAAAGTGCAGAGGGAGCGCTCCCTCTGTGCCCCGGGGCTACACGTTGCTTTCGCTGAAGCCAGGAGAGCAAGCGAAAGGAACCTGAAGACTTTGGAGTGCAGTGTGAAGCCTTTGGAGCGCAGCGGGACCTCATGCTGTGCTCCAAAGGCTTTGGGGTTAGCTCCGCAAAGCCTCCGCAGGGCAGTGGGGTGAAGGCACCCCGCTGCCCTGCGGAGGCTTGAAAGGCTGTCCCCGAAGCCAGAACAGTGAGACGGAGCGCTGCGTAGCGTCTCGCTGTTCTAGCTTGGGGATGCTGGGGCTTTATGGGGAAACTCCAGGCTTCCCCTTTCAGCCCCGACACTGATTTGATTCAAAATATTTTTTACTTGTTTTCCTCCTCTAAAAACTAGGTGCGTCCTTTGCTTGGGAGCGTCCTATAGAGCGAAAAATTCGGTAGATATTTCTTGGGTATGCATTCCTGGTCCTTCCTCCCCTATCCCTCATCCCAAGCGTTTGATGCATCCTTGCTTATTTATTTCACGGACACCTGACATGTTGATGTAACTATTCGGAATTACACATTGCCCAGTGAAGGGCTGAAGGGCTTGGATGGAGAACGAGCAAGAGAACCCAGTATTTGCCGAAGAAGAAACTGTTTATTACCTTGGCTGTCACTGGCATTATTTTTCCCCTCTGATCCATCAGGCTGCATCGCTGACGGACAAATAAGGTTAATTCGTTTCCCTTTCCACCCAGAAGAAGGGCCGTTTTTCTTTTCGGGTGATTTATTGGCCTGGCCTCATGGAACAGTTTTTTTCCGCAAAGACGTTTGTGGAACCGTTTGACGGTTGCCGGAATGGCGCAATCGCAAATAATTTTTCAAAATACACTGCACCGCAGGTTGTCGCAGGAAGGATGAGCCGTGTGTGATGTTTGGAGAGAGCCTGGGTCTCAGCGGCCGAAAACAGAGAAAGCCCAGGGTTCACTTTGCAGAATCTGAAGGCTAAATTCACTTCCTTGTGTTTTGAAGCACTATGATATCACTTTTGAGAGCCATGGCCTCCCCCCAAAGCATTCTGGGAGACTTGTGTTCCCTTCATTTCCCAGAGTTCCCTGGGAAGAAGGAGTGATTGCTAAGCCTCTCTGGGAATTGTAGCTCTGCAAGGGCTAGAAGAGACTCTTGAGAGTCCCATGGACTGCAAGAAGATCCAACCTCTCCATTCTGAAGGAAATCAGCCCGGAGTGCTCACTGGAAGGACAGATCCTGAAGCTGAGGCTCCAAGACTTTGGCCACCTCATGAGAAGAGAAGACTCCCTGGTAAAGACCCTGATGTTGGGGAAGATGGAGGGCACAAGGAGAAGGGGACGAAAGAGGACGAGATGGTTGGACAGTGTTCTCGAAGCTATGAACATGAGTTTGACCAAACTGCGGGAGGCAGTGGAAGACAGGCGTGCTCGGCATGCTCTGGTCCTGGGGGTCACAAAGAGTCGGACATGACTAAATGACTAAACAACAACAACAAGTGTGTGTGTGTTTGTGTGAAAATGTCCCATCCCTTTTTAGTAGATCACAATCAGGATATACTTCATATTCCTCTTTTGGTTGTAAGGCTGCACGTCAGGCTGGTGTTTTTGTTCAGCGCCTAGCTGTTTCAGGTACTTCAGAAACAAGCAAACAGCTTATCATGTCTGTGATGTTAATAACCATGGTCAAAGCTTCTGTTATAAATAGCATCCAAAGTAATTACTTGTGGCTTGATGATGTTTTTTCATCTTCTGGCTTTGAAACGCAAGAGGCAAATCTGGCAAAAGACAGAGGGTGCTGATTCTAAACAGAAATGGGATGTTGTTGCCTGCATTTCAGAAATATTCCCCCTATTGTTAAGTATAATAGCTTAATTGTACATTGAAATGGAAAACAGCTCTGAACGTGGATTGCTAAGGGTTTTAACGTTGGAAATTTCCATGGAGACGAACTAGGCCAGGGGTCAGCAAATGTTTTCAGCAGGGGGCCAGTCTACTGTCCCTCAAACCTTGTGGGGGGCCAGACTATATTTTTTGAGGGGAAAATGAATGAATTCCTATGCCCCACAAACAACCACCCGCTCAATCACATTGCCCAAGAATGGAAGATTTGAGACTGGGTGATAGTTGGCCATACTGGCTGGGTCTAAAGATGTTTTTTAAAGAAGCGGTTTAATGACCGCTTCTTTCAGCGGGTCTGGGAAGGTTCCCACACAGAGGGAAGCATTCACCACCCCACGAAGCCCATCGCCCAGCCCTTCCCGGCTCGCTTTTATCAGCCAGGATGGGCAAGGATCAAGGAGACAGGTGGTCGGTTTCACTTGTCCAAGCAGCCTGTCCACATCCTCGGAGGTAACAGATTGGAATTGATCCTATGTAATAAGACTAGACAGGACTCTAGCACTCTCCCGCCCTGGCCCTGCTCCTATGGTGGAGTCTACCTGCTTCTGAATCTGAGCGACTTTATCTGCAAAAAACTTTGCAAAAGCATTGCAGGAGATCTTGGGGTCCCTACCAATTCAAAGCGTTGGTGCTGACCTTTCAAGCCCTAAATGGCCTTGGTCCAGTATACCTGAGTGTCTTCACCCCATTGTTCTGCCCGGACACTGAGGCCCAGCTCCAAGAGCCTTCTGGCGGTTCCCTCATTGCGATAAGCCAAGTTACAGGGAACCAGGCAGAGGGCCTTCTCGGTGGTGGTGCCCGCCCTGTGGAACGCCCTCCCACCAGATGTCAAGGAAATAAACAACTATTTGACATTTAGAAGACATCTGAAGGCAGCCCTGTTTAGGGAAGTTTTTAATGTTTGATGTTTTATTGTGTTTTTATTATTCTGTTGGGAGCCGCCCAAAGTGGCTGGGGAAACCCAGCCAGATGGGTGGTGTAGAAACAATAAATGATGATGATGATGATGAATGGGTTCATTTCAATAGGTGCAGGATGCAACCCTTTAACTTTGAACAGGCCTGCTTTGAAAACGGAGGGAGGAATTAGAGAGATGAACCCTGAGCAGAGAAAACAGGAAAAACCAGGAAATTCCGTCACGGAAGAGATGAAGGCCGCAAAGGGAACTATGCTGAGAACAGCCGACAGGAGGAAAAGAAAAATAATAATCCAAAGAGCCAACGGTCCCTGGTTTGGAGAGAGCAAGTGTGAAAAATGGCCCTTCGATGAGGACAGACAAGGCCTTGGTGGATAAAGCGATTTCTTTTTGTGGAATTATTTACACCTGGACACCAGGGAGAGGGGAACAGGCAGCCAAAATAGACTGAGGTAGCAGTGGGGAAAAAAGAGAAGCTTCTCAGTGGGCCCTGTGGGTTTTATCTCAGTTTATTTTGCTTATTTAAACCTTTTTTTGGTCAAAAATGAAGCAACCTGTACTGAGCGTTATGGATATATATATTTTAAAAACTTAGCGGGTAACGCCGTTCATCAATTTAAAGACAGGTTTTGATTCACCGAACGGGAACTCGCGTCCTATTAATTATGGCTTTGAGTGTTTTCAGAAGGGTTTGGGGTTCATTTGAGTCTGGAATTATCCGTATTTTCTTTCCTCTCCTCAGCTCAGGCTTGCTTTGCATCCAGGACTTCGGACCAGTATAATTTATGGAGTTTTTTCCTCCTCCACACTTTTGAAAACCCGTCTCTTTCCAGCATTTTGTGAAAGCGACCCTAGCTTCTGTCGCTAAATGTCTTTTGGTCAGTTCAAATGGCTGAGGAATTCTTTACTGAAATTTAAAAAGGGGGTGAGTGGATTAGAGATGGGCCTTTCTTGGGATCGGTTTTGAAATTTCCTGAGGTTTCATAGAGGGAAAAATGGGGTAAACCTGAAAGCCATTGCTAGCTCTCTTCTCCTTTGTGAATTTTGTCTAATCCTCTTTTAAAACCATCTAGGTTGATGCCCATCACTTGGGGAGCGAGTTCCAGAGTTTAACTCTGTGTGGCATGAATGAATACTTTTCCCCATCTTTCCTGGGGTGGGGTTGGGAGTATGGGAGATAAGGATCCGACCTGCCAGCCTGATTCAGGTGAGGAAGAGCGTCCCCTGCAAGTCCTGTTTTTTGTGGCGAGAGAAAGGCGGCCATTTTGGTTGTTGTGACCTTGCACAATTTCGTGGCATGATTTTTTGGAAATTTTGAAATACCTTATTGTCACTTGAACAACTTGTATATACCCCCCCACTCAGCTTTCTTAGTCTTAATTCCCCTCGTTTACTGACGCACACCTGTTGTTATCTTTTAATCCAGCTGCCTAACAGCCCACGGATAGAAGCTGTTCTTTACCCTGTTGGTGTGACTAATCCTGCTTCTATATCTTCTGCCCGAGGGCAGGAGATCAAAAAAGTGCCGGCGAGGGTGTGAATCATTCCTCACTCTCCTGAGGCAACGTTCTTCCGCTATTTCATCCAGCGGATTCACGGGACAGCCCATAATATCTTGTGCTGTATTCACCACCCTCTGTAGGCACTTCCTATCAGATGATGTCAAACCAGCGTCCCACACCGTGATGCAGTAGGAAAGGACACTTTCTATTGTGGACCGTAGAAGGAGATCTTCAAATGTTGATTGATATCATTCTTTCTCAATACAGTGGTACCTCGGGTTACAGACACTTCAGGTTACAGACTCCGCAAACCCAGAAATAGTACATCAGGTTAAGAACTTTGCTTCAGGATGAGAACAGAAATCACACAGCGGCAGCGGGAGGCCCCATTAGCTAAAGTGGTGCTTCAGATTAAGAACAGTTTCAGGTTAAGAACGGACCTCCAGAACGAATTAAGTTCTTAACCCGAGGTACCACTGTATTCTGAGGAGATGGAGTCTCTGTTCGGCTTTCTTAACCACCTGGGTTGTATTGATTTTCCAAGTAAGGTCTTCACTGAGATAAACTCCTAGGAATTTAAAGGAAGAGACTCGGTGTGATGGCCTGGGATTCCGATTCAGAGGCTGAACCGGAGGAATCCCAGCCGGCACAGGAGTCCCCGCCTCCAGGGCCAGCTGAGCTGGGGCGGGGCCTTGATTCTGAAGCGCCTGCACCTGTGCCGGATCCTCAGGAGCAGGCACCAGGTGAATCCACTCTGGCTCCAGAGGTGGTTGAGGACTCAGCGCCTACAGGTGAGTCTCCCCATGGGCCCAGTAACCCTTCAGCCTCTCCTGAACTGCAGAGGCTCAGGGCAGAGAGGCGAAGGGAACTGGTTTCTCCCAGGAGGAGTGCTCGCCTTAAGGCCAGGTGAGGCGGGTCTCCTGGGGGCCGGGACCGCCCCTGGCCTCAGAGAAGATAAAGGTCAGTCAGCCCGGTCCCAGGTTGCGGGAGCAACGTCGTCATTGAAGAGCTGTATCGGCCAGCATCCAGTCCTGTTCCTCCAGTGTTCCTGTTCCCTGCCCAGCCTCCTGCTTCTGACCTTCCAGCGTTCTTGTTCCCCGCCCGGCTTCCTGCTTCTGATCCTCGTGAGCTCCTGTCCTCGCCTGGCTCCCTGTTTCGGACCTCGCCTCACATTGTGTGAACTCTGACTACGGTCACAGTACCTTCCCCCCGGGACCAGCACACTCTCTCCACACAGCCCTCCCCGATGTACAGCGGGGCTAGTTCTCCTCTCTTCCTCCGAAAGTCCAACACCATCTCCTATGTCTTGCTAATATTAAGGTGCAAGTTGTTCCCTAGGCACCTTGTAGATATTTTTTGGGCCTCCCCTCTATATGCTGACTCATCTCCACCTGTTATTAAACCCATTATGGTGGTTTTAATTTCCCTCCCAAAGAGCACTTTTTTGGGGGGGGGGCTGAATCTTGCGTGGCTCCTCCAAACGTGTGTTTTTGGGCGCTGGGCCTGAAAAACCACTTTATGGCAGGGAAATGACGGAGCAAAATCATGCAATATCACCACAACCCAAATGGGCACCATACACTTGCGATAAAAAATGATGGCACCCCAGATTTGGGCTTCTGAGTGATGGAGGCTACATAAGAGGTGTACACTGGTATTAGTTTGCCTGTCTTCCCAAGTGATGTGTACAGTTTTTCGGAGACATCGTTGATGGAATCTTTCAAGGAGCTGGAGGTGGTGTTTATACTTTGTTGGACTGGTCATGTTGTTTGGATGCCTGATGATCATCTTCCAAAGCAACTACTCTATTCCGAACTTAAAAATGGAAAGTGTAATGCTGGTGGTCAACAAAGGAGGTTTAAAGACTCTCTCAAGGCAAATCTTTAAAAATGTAGTATAAAGACCGACAACTGGGAAACACTGGCCTGCGAGCGCTCCAGTTGGAGAACAGCCTTTCCCAAAGGTGTCATGGGCTTTGAAGACACTTGAACTCAGGCCACAAGGGAGAAACGGGCTAAGAGGAAGGCATACCGTGATCAACTCCTGCCTGGAAACCAATGTTTCCACTGTGGAAGGACATGTGGATCCAGAATTGACCTCCACAGTCTCTCATTGTTAAAACTGTGTTTTTGGAAGACAATCTTACTCTGCTACAAGGGATTGTCAAAGAAGAAAGAATAAGAATAAGAGAGCATCTAGATCAAGGGAAGTAATAGTGCCACTGTATTCTGCTCTGGTCAGACCACACCTGGAGTATTGTGTCCAGTTCTGGGCACCACAGTTCAAGAAGGACACTGACAAACTGGAACGTGTCCAGAGGAGGGCAACCAAAATGGTCAAAGGCCTGGAAACGATGCCTTATGAGGAACGGCTAAGGGAGCTCTGGCATGTTTAGCCTGGAGAAGAGGAGGTTAAGGGGTGATATGATAGCCATGTTCAAATATATAAAAGGATGTCACATAGAGGAGGGAGAAAGGTTGTTTTCTGCTGCTCCGGAGAAGCGGACACGGAGCAATGGATCCAAACTACAAGAAAGAAGATTCCACCTAAACATTAGGAAGAACTTCCTGACAGTAAGAGCTGTTTGACAGTGGAATTTGCTGCCAAGGAGTGTGGTGGAGTCTCCTTCTTTGGAGGTCTTTAAGCAGAGGCTTGACAACCATATGTCAGGAGTGCTCTGATGGTGTTTCCTGCTTGGCAGGGGGTTGGACTCGATGGCCCTTGGGGTCTCTTCCAACTCTATGATTCTATGTATAAAATTTTGCTCAGAGTGGGGAAAGGGGATAGGACTTGCTTTCTCTCTCTCTCTTTTAATACGACAACCCCTGAAGGAGAACGTTTGAAGATTCAGGACAGAGAAAAAGAATAGCTTCTTCACAGGAAACCAAGGAAACTGTGGAATTTGCAAGAGTTTGGGACGGCCAACAATTTGGACAGCACTGAAAGAAGATCAGAGAAATTCATGGAGGCTAGAAAGGTATCAATGGCTGCTAGCCAAAATGGCCATAGGATACCTCTAGGATAAGAGGTAGATAGTGAGAAACAGCCGCAGGGCAGAGTTAGATTGCCCATGTTCATTTTAAAATAACAACGTGAATCCATTTTCTCTTTTCTCATTAAGCAGAAACGCTTACCGTATTTTTTGCTCTATAAGACTCACTTTTTCCCTCCTAAAAAGTAAGGGGAAATGTGTGTGTGTTATGGAGCGAACGCAGGCTGCACAGCTATCCCAGAAGCCAGAACAGCAAGAGGGATTGCTGCTTTCACTGCGCAGCGATCCCTCTTGCTGTTCTGGCTTCTGAGATTCAGAATATTTTTTTTCTTGTTTCCCTCCTCCAAAAACTAGGTGCGTCTTGTGGTCTGGTGCGTCTTATAGAGCAAAAAATACGGTATCTTGTGCATTATCCTTTGGGAGGTAGATTAAGGCTGTCTCGTTCCTTTGGAAAGTGAACTGCTAAATTGTTTCTCAGCTCTCCTATTCCTTAATTTTATTGTTTCTTTTATTTTGAGGTTTCTTTTTTTGTAGGAGGGGGGAATAGAAATGACAGGAGGCACTGTGTTGACCATCAAATTCGATGGCTTCTCTCTTCTTTCCCCCTCAACCCCACAAATCCTAAAACCAAAATGTCTCCAATGGGCTGCGATTTGCCTGTGTGAAAAATTCTACAATTTGAACACAGAGACACCGAATGTACTTTTGCTCCTTATGGGAAATATTTTCATAAAAAAAACATTTTGAAAGGAGGATTGGGCAAAGTCTGTTAAAAAACAAAACAAAAACTGAAATATATTTTTATTTGCATTTTTACCTATAGGGTGGATGCTCGGGTTGCGAATGTGATCTGTGCGGGAGGCACGTTCACAACTCGCAGAGTTCACAACCCACAGCGCCGCGTCTGTGCATGCACGGGTTGCAATTCGGTGCTTCTGCGCATGCGCGACTGCTGAAACCCGGAAGTAACCCATTCCGGTACTTCCGGGTTTCGGTGGGTCCGTAACCTGAAAAAACGCAGCCTGAAGCTTCTGTAACCCGAGGTATGAATGTAGTTCAAAAAGAACAAGTAAAAAATAAAGAAAAATGAAAAATGAATGCCAACAAAGGTCCGTATAGTTAAAGCTCTGGTTTTCCCAGTAGTGATGTATGGAAGTGAGAGCTGGACCATAAAGAAGGCTGATCGCCGAAGAATGGATGCTTTTGAATTATGGTGCTGGAGGAGACTCTTGAGAGTCCCATGGACTGCAAGAAGATCCAACCTCTCCATTCTGAAGGAAATCAGCCCTGAGTGCTCACTGGAAGGACAGATCCTGAAGCTGAGGCTCCAATACTTTGGCCACCTCATGAGAAGAGAAGACTCCCTGGAAAAGACCCTGATGTTGGGAAAGATGGAGGGCGCAAGGAGAAGGGGACGACAGAGGACGAGATGGTGGGACAGTGTTCGCGAAGCTACCAGCATGAGTTTGACCAAACTGCGGGAGGCAGTGGAAGACAGGAGTGCCTGGCGTGCTCTGGTCCATGGGGCCACGAAGAGTTGGACATGACTAAACGACTAAACAACAACAGCAACAATGGAGGAGAGTGTCAGTTTGCATTTCTTAGCACAGAAAGTATTGCCCTGATGTGTAGAGACCTTTCCTATTCTAATTAATTCAAGAGGGCATTGTCGTATTGTTTGATTGGAAAGATGATAAAGAGAGTACTTGTGGAGACCGTATTCGTGCTGGATTCCTTCGAAATAGTAGAGCCATCTTTTCGCCCAAACTTTGGCTTCGTTCCATCCTTCCCTCTCTGGGCTGGGTAATTTCCTCTCATCAGACAATCCCTCTGATTGCCGCACCTCATCGCTGCAATCTTCTCCGCTCAGGTCTCCGAGGGAAAGCTGGCAGGCTTTGCACCCGCCGGGAAACAAAGGCCATTTGAGAGCCAGGCTGCATCTTTAGCAAAATTAGCAAACTGGAGCAAGTCCTGTGGAAGGCAGCTAGGAGAGCAAAAGGGATCTCTGGAGACCAAGAACTGTGAAGAAAGTTTGGGAGGCATGTGCAGGCTAAAGCTGGAGAAATGAAGATGGAGGGAAGGCAGAGAAGCGCGTGTGCTGTAGGTGCATAAGCAGTAGAGATAAATGGCAAACTGCAAGAATATCTAAGAGCCAGGTGGATCATGCCAATGGTCCATTTAGTCCAGCATCCTGTTCTCACAGGAGCCAACCAGATGCCTAATAATAATAATAATAATAATAATAATAATTTTATTGTTTATACCCCGCCTATCTGGCTGGGTTTCCCCAGCCACTCTGGGCAACTTCCAGCAAAATATAACAAAATAATAAAATGTCAGACATTAAAAACTTCCTGATACAGGGCTGCCTTCAGATGTCTTCTAAAAGTTGCACAGTTCTTTATCTCCCTGACATCGGAAGGGAAGGTGCCACTACTGAGAAGGCCCTCCGTCTGGTTCCCTGAAACTTTACTCCTTGCAGTGAGGGAACCAGCAGAAGACCCCCAACAGATATAAAAACATAATCAAACATTCAAAACTTCCCTAAACAGGGTTGCCTTCAGAGGTCTTCTAAAAGTCAGGCAGTTGTTTATTTGCTAGACATCTGGTGGAAGGGTGCCACCACCGAGAAGGCCCTCTGCCTGTTTCCCTGTAACTTCGCTTCCACAAGTGGTAACATGCATGAAATACAAATCTAGATGGACTGACATTACGGTAGCTTGGCTTTGACAGGTTCCCTGTGGGGGACATGGATTCTCCTCCAGGGGGCTGAAGATCTCTTCCGACACTGAAGCCGAAATCTCTCTAGGAGATTCGCTCTTTGTCGATTCCCGATCAAAAGTCCTGGCTATCGCCAACCTCAAGCTGGAAATCTCCAGGCCTCTCCTGCAATTGTGTAAAACCGATTGCGCTGCCTTTGACTGATGAAGATAATGGTTTGGCATTTTGCAAGCAGAAAGCCAGTTCCCCCTTCAAATGGCTTTCAAATGTCATCGTTTAGGAGAGCGACATTTCCCTGTACGAGTTTTACGCACCAGGAGAGACGCAAATTGCAGGCCGCTATTTCAGATTTGTTAAGGCTGCTTGGGGGTTTTAAGTTTAATTCCCAGCCCCCCCAATTTACTCACAAAGTAGCTTTGCAATTCCTCCCTGTTTCCATGTTATTACGAAGAAGTGAGCAAGGTATTTGTTGTGCTTGCAAGTACCACTCATGTTCTGCTAATATGGTGTGATTGGTACAATATGATCTTATATAATCCTTAAATATTCTCCATTCTCCAAATATTTTCTGGTTTTCTGGAACCAATTTGTTTATTACATAACAGAAGATTCTGACTAAACATACGAAAAAAGCTTTCTGACAGTATGAGCTGTTTGAAAGTGGAACAGTCTCCATTGGAAGGTGGCGGACTCTCCTTCCTCAGAGTTTTTTAAAGCAGAGTTATGATGGCCATGTGTCATGGATGCTTTCACTGAGATTCCTGCACTGCTGTGGGTTGGACAAGATGACCCTTGGGGTCCCTTCCAATTCTATGATTCTACAATTTATGTTGTTTAGTCATGTCCGACTCTTCGTGACCCCATGGACCAGAGCACACCAGGCACTCCTGTCTTCCATTGCCTCCCGCAGTTTGATCAGGCTCATGCTCGTAGCTTTGAGAACACTGTCCAACCATCTTGTCCTCTGTCATCCCCTTCTCCTTGTGCCCTCCATCTTTCCCAACATCAGGGTCTTTTCTAGGGAGTCTTCTCTTCTCATGAGGTGGCCAAAGTCTTGGAGCCTCAGCTTCGGGATCTGTTCTTCCAGTGAGCACTCAGGGCTGATTTCCTTCAGAATGGAGAGGTTGGATCTTCTTGCAGTCCATGGGACTCTCAAGAGTCTCCTCCAGCACCAGAATTCAAAAGCATCAATTCTTCGGCGATCAGTCTTCTTTATGGTCCAGCTCTCACTTCCATACATCACCTGTGGGAAAACCACAGCTTTAAATATACGGACCTTTGCTGACAAGGTGATGTCTCTGCTTTCTACAATTTATATGCCGCTTTTTTCTCCAAGGAGCTCAAAGGGTTGCTCATGGTTCCCAAACTCCCTCTTTCATCTTCGCAACAACCCTGCGAGTTAGGTTAGGCTGAGAGACAGTGTCTGGCCTGGTTAGGGATTGTAGGACAAGATGTGCCAAGGAAAATAAAGAACTTATTTATGTATGCTACAACAGCGGTGTTATGTACTGAAGTTCTCACCCTGGGCCAGCAGGGGGATACTGTAGATAGTTATGCAAATAAGGGATCGAAAGTGACTTTCAGTGATTGGATAGTTTTAGAAAATTGTTACAGTTACGTTGTACTGGAGCTCTATATAAGCAGGCTGACTGAACCCTTCAGTTCAGTTCTGGCCTGTGAATAAATAAGAGCTGTTTGAAGAATAGCTGTGTCGTCTGATATGTTCACCCACAACTTAACAAGCAGCAAGAGTCTTGGTAGCACAAGGATGGAAGAATGAGGAAACCCCAACAAAAGAGCAGCGGCAAGAGAAATTGATGAACTATGCGGAACTGGCGAAATTGACATGCAAATTGTGAGACAAGGACAACTGTGACTTTAAAGAAGATTGGGAGCCTTTTACAAATTATCTAAAAAGACCACGAAATGAACTGGACTCCTTGGCAGGTTTTGAATAAGCATACACAAATTTATTTGGGACGCGGGTGGCGCTGTGGGTTAAACCACAGAGCCTAGGACTTGCCGATCGGAAGGTCGGCGGTTGAAATCCTCACGACGGGGTGAGCTCCCGTTGCTCGGTCCCTGCTCCTGCCAACCTAGCAGTTCAAAAGCACGTCAAAGTAGATAAATAGGTACCGCTTCGGCGGGAAGGTAAACGGCGTTTCCGTGCGCTACTCTGGTTCACCAGAAGCAGCTTAGTCATGCTGGCCACATGACCCGGAAGCTGTACGCCGGCTCCCTTGGCCAATAAAGTGAGATGAGTGCCGCAACCCCAGAGTCAGCCACGACTGGACCTAATGGTCAGGGGTCCCTTTAAAAAGGTAAAGGTAAAGGCACCCCTGCCCGTATGGGCCAGTCTTGCCAGACTCTGGGGTTGTGCGCCCATCTCACTTAAGAGGCCAGGGGCCAGCGCTGTCCGGAGACACTTCCGGGTCACGTGGCCAGCGTGACATCGCTGCTCTGGCGAGCCAGAGCCGCACACGGAAACGCCGTTTACCTTCCCGCTGGTAAGCGGTCCCTATTTATCTACTTGCACCCGGAGGTGCTTTCGAACTGCTAGGTTGACAGGCGCTGGGACCGAGCAGCGGGAGCGCACCCCGCCACAGGGATTCGAACCGCCGACCTTTCGATCGGCAAGTCCTAGGCGCTGAGGCTTTAACCCACAGCGCCACCTGCGTCCTCAGGGGTCCCTTTACCTTTACACAAATTTATTGAGGGTTAACATAGTAGATATATAATATAAGGATTTTTTTTACAATATCCAGAGGTTAACATAGGTTGAGAAATCAGAGAGAGGAGCTGAGGGAAGTCTTAGTGGGGAAGGAGGGAGGGTTTGTTGGGGGGAAATAATGAAGATGATGCTTTGATCATTTGTTATGTTGAAATTGTTAATATATATTTTTTAAAAAAATAATTAGAGAGACAGTGACTGGCCTAAAGCTGCCCGTTTAACTTCGGCAGGATTCGAACTCTAGCCTCCCAGCTCAGAGTCAGGCTCGGGAACTGAACACCTCTCGTTTGTGCATGTGCATCTGCCCATCTCTTAATAAAGACTAAACAAGAGTCAAAACAGGACAAGGAGGCTTTTACCTGTTGCTCTGAAGAGCTCGCACCTGTGTAACCAGCGCTGACACAGCTGGAATATCAGCGGGAGAAAATCACTTTGCGGAAATATGTTTACAAGAGGAAAACGGTGTTATCTGACTTTCTTTAGAAGGGGGAAAGAAATTTTTAATGTGCTTTTACACGGGCAGGCAGCTGTTGCTCACCTCTGAAATCATTTTTCCAGCCCATTTATTTCTCTCGCCTCTTCGCAAAGCCGTGACTGTGAGCTTCGGAGTCCAGCTACTGGCAGCTTTCATGGACTGCCTGCCAGCTATTGAGCTCTGTTATTGATTGCAATTAATACCCTTGTTCTCCTGCTTGATGGAGGTATATTTTTTAAAGGGGCTTTGCTTTTGTGTTGCTGGGAGGTTGTTTTGCAGACTTTTCCACACGGAAGCTTTTTATTTTTGCCGATATACAGGGAAAGGGTGCGTTCGCTCTGGTCTTAACACAGGCTTTTGTGAGATGCCCCAGGAGTTCCTGTGCGAAAGTTTTCATTAAAACGCCCATTGTTTGGGTTTATTTGGGGGGCAGCTTGAGTCTGTCTATTCAGTATGCCTGAGAAAGGGGGAGATTTGGGGCTGGTTCAAACACGTTAGCTTATTACAACAAACGTGTAAATCATAGAATCGCAGAGTTGGAAGGGACCCTGAAGATCATCTCGTTCAGGGGTCAGCAAACTTTTTCAGCAGGGGGCCGGTCCACTGTCCCTCAGACCTTGTGGGGGCCAGACCATATGATCCGTGCAGGATGCACGTTCGCAACCTGCAGCGTTCGCAACCCGTGTCTGCGCATCTGCTCACGTGCGGTATGTACCGTATTTTTTGCTCTATTAGACACACCTTTTCTCTCCCAAAAAGTAAGGGGAAATGTGTGTGTGTCTTATGGAGCGAATGCAGGCTGCGCAGCTATCCCAGAAGCCAGAACAGCAAGAGGGATTGCTGCTTTCACTGCGCAGCAATCCCTCTTGCTGTTCTGGCTTCTGAGATTCAGAATATTTTTTTTCTTGTTTTCCTCCTCCCAAAACTAGGTCTGGTGCGTCTTATAGAGCGAAAAATACGGTAATTCGGTGCTTCTGCGCATGCGCAACTGCCGAAACCCGGAAGTAACCCATTCCAGTACTTCCGGGTTTCGGCAGTCCGCAACCCAAAAAAACGCAATCTGAAGCGGACGCAACATGTGGTATGACTGTATATAAAAACATAATAAAACATTAAATATTTATAAAAGCTTCCCTATATGGGATTAGATTCAGATGGCCTGGGGTCGGATAACTCCACACTCTCCAACATTTCTCCAATGAAAGTAGGGACATCCTAAGAAAAGGAAGACATTCTGGGATCAAATCAGAAACCGGGACGGCTTCACTTAATCAGGAATGTCCCTGGAAAAAAGGACACTTGGTAGGTCTGGAAATGTTTGGTTCAATTGGATTGGTTCACACAATCGAAAATACCCCCACCATAGCATACCCATTCCTCCAAAACAAACTAAATAAAACAACAGGTCCACACACTCCATGCTTAAAGAATGGAAGGGGAAAAGTTGACATGTGTTTTAATCTGTTGCTGGTTTTCACATTTGGATGCTTGAAACTGCTGTTTTCACCGATAATTTTACTGTTTTGTTCTCTCTGTAAACTGCTTTGAGGGCTGATGTCGTTTTTACAAGCGGTGTGCTGGGCCCAAGGGTAACCCGTGAAACGCGGTCCAGGACCGGTCCAGAATCCAAAGGTTCTGCTGGGAGTCAGTCCGACAGGGCCAAGGCAGGACATGAGGCCGGAAACCAGGCAAGGACAGGTACAGGATCTCAGGCAGGATCTAGCATACAGCAATGTTGTTCCCGCAACCTGGGGCGGGGTCCGACAGCCTTTTATCTCTGTCAGGTAGTGGCTGGTCCTGATCCCCCAGCGACTCACCTCCCTGTTTTGCCCGGAGGCGAGCCCTCCTCCTGCGAGTACTCAGGTCTCTCCTTCTCTCAGACCTCAGTCTCTGCAGCTCGGGAGATGTTGGTGGGTTACTAGACCCAGGGGCCGCCTCAGCCTCCCCTGACCCAACCGGTAGTGGAGCAGCTGTAAGTGATGGCCCAGCTGGAGGCAACGAGGTCATCCCCGCATCTGGAGCCAGGGCAGGATGAGGCCCCTGACTCGGCCCAGCTGGTGCTTGTTGCAGGGGAACCTGTGCAGACTGGGAATCTTCAGGATCAGGCCCCAGACTTAGTTCAGGGGATGCCTAAGGCAAAGGATCCGGTACAGACTGAGTCTCCTGTGGTTCCGAGTCCGAGCCCCAGTCCCAGGCCATCACAAGCGGTGTGTAAAATCTGTGAAATAATAAAGGCGAACGAAACCTTGGAAAATATGAAGGAGTAAAGGATTCGAGTGGCTTGAGTCTCACGAAAGGGGACATGACTGCACACTGGCGGCAAAGGAAGATTGAGATGTTCGGTGCTGGCCAAAGGGTGGAGAGCGACATCGACAGGAGGCATGAACCCAGATTTGCATCTACAGAAACTCCTCCTTGTCCCAGAACTGCAATAAAACCCCTGTTCCAGTTTGGTCCTGGAAGATGTTCCTTCCCCGCTGCTACCTTTTTGCTAATTTCACGGAAATGTTTACTGGATACCCAAGGGTGAGAGACTATCAAGTGTTTGTAGGGATCGGCGCCAGGAATGTTGCTCGCTCGCTATACAAGGGCCCTGTTTGCCTCTCGCTGACTGGCCTACTTTCTGGCAGCAAACCACCATGCTTCCTGCTGGACCCGAATTTACCTTGGAACGCCTGGGAAGATAGGGGAACAGAATGCAGCCTCGCTGCCAAAACGACGCTGGGCCCACGGCGTCTAGGAGCCGCAGGCAAAGCCCGGGAGCAAAGCATCTGTGTAATTGTCCGCCGCGTTGGAAGAAGACGAAGCGAACTCTGTCCGTGTGGCGAAGCCCAACGCTCAAAGCCTCTGGCTGTGCTAAAAGAACGGTCGCTCGGTGCAAAGAGTGCCAAGCGTACGTTAATACAAGGACTGCGAATATTACGGCCCGAAAACGTTACGTGGAGTGGGAACTGGGGCATAACAGAGGGCCTTCTGGGGGTTCCCTCATTGTGAGAAGTGGGGTTACAGGGAACCAGACAGAGGGCCTTCTCGGTGGTGGCACCCACCCTGTGGAACGCCCTACCTTCAGGTGTGAAGGAAATAAACCGCTATCCTATCTTTAAAAGACATCTGAAGGCAGCCCTGTTTAGGGAAGTTTTTAATATTTAAAGATGTATTGTTTTTAACACTTGATTGGGAGCCGCCCATAGTGGCTGGGGAGACTCAGCCAGATGGGCGAGGTATATTATTATTATTATTATTATTATTATTATTATTATTATTATTACAGTCATACCTCGGGTTGAATATGCTTCATGTTGAGCGCGTTCGAGTTGTGCTCCGCGGCAACCCGGAAGTAACAGAGCACGTTACTTCCGGGTTTCGCCGCTCATGCATGTGCAGACGCTCAAAATGATGTCACGCGCATGCGCAGAAGCGGCGGAAAGCGATGCGCATGTGCGCTGAGGTGCCCTCGCTAGTTACGTTTGCTTCTGGATGCGAATGGGGCTCCTGAACGGATCCCGTTCGCATCCCGAGGTACCACTGTATTAATATTGCTGTGTTCGCTTCCCACTAGTCAATCAGGTTGCAGAGGAGATTGTGAAGTTAAAAGGGGAGGAGAACGTCATGCAGTCCATGTGTTTAAGCATGTGACTGAATTCTTCTCTCTCTCTGTCTCTCTTTGGCGATCCTTCGTAGCCAAGTAAGATTGTCTTCCATAAACACGGTCTTAACAGTGAGTCTATAAGTGACCTCACCTGGAGTATTGTGTCCAGTTCTGGGCACCACAGTTCAAGAAGGACACTGACAAACTGGAACGTGTCCAGAGGAGGGCAACCAAAATGGTCAAAGGCCTGGAAACGATGCCTTATGAGGAACGGCTAAGGGAGCTGGGCATGTTTAGCCTGGAGAAGAGGAGGTTAAGGGGTGATATGATAGCCATGTTCAAAGATATAAAAGGATGTCACATAGAGGAGGGAGAAAGGTTGTTTTCTGCTGCTCCAGAGAAGCGGACACGGAGCAATGGATCCAAACTACAAGAAAGAAGATTCCACCTAAACATTAGGAAGAACTTCCTGACAGTGAGAGCTGTTCGACAGTGGAATTTGCTGCCAAGGAGTGTGGTGGAGTCTCCTTCTTTGGAGGTCTTTAAGCAGAGGCTTGACCACCATATGTCAGGAATGCTGTGATGATGTTTCCTGCTTGGCAGGGGGTTGGACTCGATGGCCCTTGTGGTCTCTTCCAACTCTATGATTCTATGACTGTGGAGGCCAATTCTGGACCCACACGTCTTTCCACAGTGGGGACATTGGTTCTGGGTGGGAGTTGATCCCAGTGAGGGTTTGCCAATCATGCCTTCCTCTTAGAACGTTTCTCCCGTGTGTCCTGAGTTCGAGCTGTGTGTTATGTACTGAAGTTCTCACCCTGGGCCAGCAGTGGGATGCTGTAGATAGTTTTCACTCAGGTCCACATATGCAAATAAGGGATTGAAAGTGACGTTCAGTGATTGGATAGTTACAGAAAATGGTTACTGTTGCGTTGTGGTGGAGCTCTATATAAGGAGGCTGGCTGAACCCTTCAGTTCAGTTCTGTTCTGGCCTGTGAATAAACAAGAGCTGTTTGAAGAATCGCTATGTCGTCTGATATGTTCACCCACAACTTAACACTGTGGGCTCTCCTTTTTTTTAAGCAGAGGTTCGATGGCCATCTGTCATGGATGCTTTAGTTGAGATTGAACTAGATGACGCCCGGGCCCCCTTCTAACTATGATTAAACAATTCTCTAGTGTGTGTGTGTACACATATTCTCATGAAAATCCATCAATAAAAGAATTTTAGTTCTTTGTGGGGGAAGGCGAGGAACAGAACAAGAGGTGGAAAAGTACGAAATGGCAAGATGGAGTTGCCAGATCTGAAAATGAACATGCCCTTTCCCCAGCTGTCATGCCCGCTGCGACGAAAGTCCTTGGCAAGTGTGCATTGCCCACGGGGAGCCAAGTGCTTTTGGCACCCATGCCCTTCCAACGTAATTTTCAGAGGAGCCAGCGGCAAGGGATGCAAACCTTTCCTCCTGTTGTTGGCAATTATGTCTGGTGGAGAAGGCGAAACAGCTGCAGCCCCTGCCAAGTGAAAATTAGGTTTAAAACAAGGATGGGGAGATCTTTTTGGCGCCAACCACCCCTGCTGGTCAACTTTGACAGGTAGGTAGGTTGGTGGGTGGGTGGTGGGTGGGACAACTCACCTGTCAATCACTCGGTGCCATAATGATGTCATGTGACTTGCACTTTTCAAAGTTTTTTTTTTTGGAATAATATTTTATTAGATTTTAACAAGAAGAAAGCTTACAATGACAACAAAAGAAAAGAAAAAAGGACAAAGAACAAAAAATAACACCGAAAAATAAAAGATACAAAAGCCAAAATGTTCGACACAAAAAACAATAAAAAAGGAAAATAAAAATAAAAAATCCCTCCTTTCAATTTCTCACTGTTTTTTTACTTATTTTCCTGACTTCCTCTCACCTCTCTCTTTGTATTCCATTTAAAAATTTATTCAGCAAATTCATACTATTACCCAAATCACTTCATTTTTGCATTAATATCATAAAATTTTATCTTATCCCCAAATCTCTAAAATTTCTAAATTCAAACCATATTTAACCTTTCTGCTTAAGCCAATTACTTCCTTTCCAACATCACTTAATATTTCATTAGTATTACACTAATTCCATAAATAGCACCTTTCAAAGTTTTGCCTCTCCAGCCTCAGCGAGTAGGTGGCGAAGTGGCAAATGCAATTCAGTATAAACAAGTGTAAAGTGTTAATCACATTCAAAATATGTTAAATTGTATAACAAGTTAACAATATTACTGGAGTTATTTGAATGCCGCTACAGATTTTAGGTCAGTATTATTAATTTTCAAATATATTTTAAATACTTCCCATTTTGATATGAATGGTTAAATAAATTATGCGAATACTTGCAATTAGCAAAGTTGACGGATTTGATAAGACAAAAACCAAAAAATATAATCCAGAAACAATGGAAATGCTTAAATGAGTATTTATGTAGACAAGGATTAAATGTAAGGTATTGGTTGTGTTTAGAATAGATTTATGAGAGATTTAGAAAACGTATTGATTAGAATATTTGTGTGAGATTGTATGGGGGAAATATGAAATAACAGATACAATCTTGCTTAAAATGTATATAGGAAGTGCAGTGTAAGCGATGGAAGTCAATCAATGAAATTTTATTATTGAGATATTTGAAGAATAAACTTGGGAGAAATTCCTCCAACTTTTCTTCTTCTTCTTTTCTCTTTATTTTCTTCTTCTTTTTTCTTTTTTTCCTCTTTTGTTCCTTTTTTCATGTAAATGTACTTATTTGAAATATGTATGTATGTATGTATTTGCAATATTTTGCTTATATTTTGTAACAATTATGTTAAATAAACAATAAAAAGATATGAATGCACTGTGCAATTTCAAAGGACGGCAGAATCTAATTTCTGAAGCTGATTTCTTCTACATATTTTTGCACCACTGAGCTGAAGAGCAGAAGCCTCCTTTTTGTGCTGTGTGAACGCTCTGCTGAGATGTCCAGCAAGCTGCATCAAAGAGAAAAGGACACCCCCTAAAGAAATCTCCATCTTTCAAGTCATCTCATGTGTGGACCGGCTCCTTTTCTTCCACACCCCAGTGGGACCAAATAAATTCTCAAGCGGATTTCGCACTACAGTCCGTGCCTCTCTGGGACTGTTACGGAAATTACGGGGGGGGGGGGCACATCTTTAAAATTACATTTTACAAATATTATGCCTGAATGTATCCTTCCAACTTGACAGCTCAGGGAAGTTACCTAGCTTTAAAATAATATAAAATCATCTCCTTTCCCAGTTTCCTCCATTCCAAAGCTATTTTCCGCTTGAAAAAGGACTCCAGGAAGTTCCCAGAGGTGAAAATTGCTGGGCCCCTTGTTAGCCAAAGGAAGCCAGATCTCATCACCTGACTCGCCTCGGGCTCCAGACATGCAAAGGAACTTCTATTGTACTTTTGGGTGGTGGGTACTTAAGACATATTTGTCTATGCTAATCTTATACCTGAGTCTTGCCCCGCCATGTCAGCTTAGGCTAATCTTGTACCAAGGACTTGTCTGGACATGTTTGCCAAGGTTAACCCCTCCCCTTCGAACTGTATTCTGGGATGTGGTGGGAAAGTTTTAAAAGTCTTTGTCGCCCCATCCTCGGGGTTCAAAATTTGCTCTTTGAACCTATTGCAATAAACTTTGGTCTACAGCTATTTGCTCCGGTTGGCTGGACTCCTTCCTGCCCGATGAGCTGAGTGACTGAGCATCCTCACACCTAGCTTTTTCCTTAACATTGACTAAATGTATCTTCTCCTCCTGAGGTCTCGCCTTCTGCCCCGGAAGCACCGAACTGGGCTTTGCTGCAAGAGAAGGCAACTTCGCTGGATCTTATAGGCAAGGCTGTAAAAGGCAGGTAGTGGCTGAAAACCCGAGATGAAAGAGAACACTTCTGGAAAGGCTATACGAATCAGCAAGGCACCAAAGAAAGCTGGATGCAAGGACCTGAAGGGCAAGGCAAAGCTTTCAAGTCCAGGATAAAAGCAGAAGTTCAAGAAAAACAGCATGGAGAAAGGGATTAATACGAACGTGAGAAAATAATAACACAAGAGTCCTGCTGGATGAAACATCCTGTTCTCAAGTGGCTTTTTCGGGAAACTTGAAAGCAGAGCAAGAGCACATCATTCTCTCAAGAACGCACACTCTGTCAGGGTATAAGGCTATCAGAGGTTACTAACCATGATGGCTATGCGCTCTGTTAATGGTCAGAGGCAATACGGCTCAGTGTACCTGAAGGAGAGCCTTCACCCCCATCGTTTTGCCCGGACACTGAGGTCCAGCTCCGAGGGCCTTCAGGCGGTTTCCTCCCTGCAAGAAGTGAGGTTACAAGGAACCAGGCAGAGGGCCTTCTCGGTGGTGGCGCCCGCCCTGTGGAACGCCCTCCCATCAGATGTCAAGGAAATAAACAACTACCTGACTTTTAGAAGACATCTGAAGGCAGCTCTGTTTAGGAAGCTTTTAACGTTTGATGTTTTGTCGCTTTTTAATTTTTATTAATATTCTGTTGGGAGCCGCCCAGAGTGGCTGGGGAAACCCAGCCAGATGGGCAGGGTATAAATAATAAATTATTATCATTACAGTGGACGCTCAGGTTGCGAACGTGATCCGTGCGGGATGCAGCGTTCTCAACCCGCATCTGTGCACATGCAGGTTGCGATTCGGTGCTTCTGCGCATGCGTGACCGCCAAAACCTGGAAGTACCGTATTTTTCGCTCTATAAGACGCACCAGACCACAAGACGCACCTAGTTTTTGGAGGAAATCTCAGAAGCCAGAACAGCAAGAGGGATCGCTGTGCAGTGAAAGCAGCAATCCCTCTTGCTGTTCTGGCTTCTGGGATAGCTGCGCAGCCTGCATGCGCTCCATAAGACGCACACACATTTCCTCTCACTTTTTAGGAGGGAAAAAGTGAGTCTTATAGAGCAAAAAATACGGTAACCTGTTCTGGTACTTCCGGGTTTCGGCGGTCCTCAACCTGAGAAAACGCAATCTGAAGTGGCTATAACCCGACATATGACTATATTATGAATGAGAGTTCCTGCATATTACTTTCTCTCTCTTTCCGAGAATCTATTCTATGGGCAACCAGCTCTGCACCAGGTAGCGCCTGAACTCAGGCCAAAAAATAATTTGCAGTTCCACCTGGGACACCTGTTGAATCGGAGGCCATTTCAGTCTCCCAGGAACAAACCCGCAGGGAGGAAAATGAATGCTTTTCTTTTCTCCCCACCAGGCAACTCTAAAGACTCCAGGCACAAAAATCTATGGATAGACCTATTTGTTTGTCAGGTAGCTTAGAAGCAGCAGGTGTGTTTGTGTGGGGTGTGCATCTCACATGTCAGCAATTTTGAGACCAATTGCCCACAAAGCTCTAGCGGAGGTTGACTGATTCTTCTGTAACGCACCTGGAAAGTGGAAGCTTGCAGGAAAATCGCTGCAGCTGTTGTTCTGAAATTTAGCAGGCTTCAGGAGGAGCAATCACAGCTGCCAATCATGTCCAATTCCCCCAGATTTGTTTAAAAGTATTTTCAATAGCCTTTAAAAAATAATAATTGAAATGTAAAGGTGCCCTATATAAAGCTGTCAGAATCTGCCTGCAATTTGGGGGCTTAACCAACTCAGGAGAGACCCCCCCAGGCCTGCAAATTTAATCCACTTTTGTAGAAAGGAGAACCAGTCGCAGACTTTTATATATATATTCTATGCAATAGTGGGAAACAGAGCCTTGTTTTTGTTGCAGGAATTTATGTATAGGGTGTGTGTGTGGGGGGGGGGTTGCCCCTCCAGCAGATATCATGCACATGCAGCCCACTACCCAAACCAGCACAATCACTTTTGTGACTTTTGTGATTTGTCTCCACAAAACACTTCATCACAGTTTCTTCCTATCTATTCAAAGGGCCTTTGCTGCATGATACCAAATGTAAGAATTCACTGATAAATGTATCTGTGTACTGGTTCACAGGGAAAACTTCAGAAATTCATATAGACATGTGAGCTCAGCTACTCAGCAGCCCCTCTGCCTGAGTGATAATCGCTGGCATCCTGATACCCGAGTGCCGGACAGGTAGCCGTTTCAGAAATAACAAACCCACATGGAACTGGCGGAAATGACTGGCAGAATCCGAGACCAGGGAGAGTTGGTGGAAGAAGATTGGAAGAAATTTAAAGACTATTTACAGAAACATTGCAAAATTAATGAATGTTAGAAGGATGCTGGAATGAAGTTATATGGCTTTAGCAGAAATGTTATAAAGAATTAAGTAAAAATAGATTGTTAATGGGTCAAAGGGAAAAAAAGTAAGGTTAGATTGTGTTAAGATAAATTTAGGACAAAAACTGAGAAAGATGGAAAGGATTTGCTGGAATAGCTAACTGAACTAGAATACAAAAAAGGGAGGTGTGAGGAGGTCGATGAAACAAGTAAATGAAAGATAAGATATGGAAATATTGGATGTGTTTTTAATTTTTTCTGTTTTTGTTTCTGTTTTGTTAAGATAAGTAGTGTTTTTTGTTTTCTTTTTATGTATTGTAATGTATTGTTTTGTTTTGTTTAACTTTGTTTTCTTTCTTCTTTCTGTAATTCTTAAACTCTTAATAAATATTACTTGGAAAAAAACACAGAAATAACAAACCCAGATGAAGACAAAAGGGTGTGATTAACTTGGCTGGGAAACAGGGAAATGTAAATATCTCTTTTGTTACACTTGATGGGTGTATGGTGGAGGGCAAGGAGAACCATGGGGCAGGGTCCAGGATGCTCAGATTACTGCCACCAGACCTCCCCTTTCATGATGTAACCGTGATGTACTTTGGGGGGGTGTAACATGGGGATTAGCAGCTAATAAAAGTTTGGGTTCTCTTTTGTTCGGGGCTTCCATCTTGTCTCACCTGGGGGCAGGTGGGAGTCCAGTCGCGACAGTCTTCAATCAAGACCAAGCCTACTGGCTGCTGTTTTGCTCTGGTATTCCTGGCTGGTGTCCTTGTTTTTTTGTCCAAGGGAGCCCTCAGATTTCTCCATTAACATTTTTAATGGAACTGATTTGGATCTGAGGCAATCGGAATCTCCTTTCTTGCGCAACTTGAAGCCACTGGTTCGAATCCTACCCTCCAGAGCTGAAGGAAACAACCTTGATCTATCATGGCTTCCAGAACCTTGACCACCTGGGTTGTCCTTCTCTGCACACCTTCCAGCTTGTCAACACCCTTTTAAAATTGTGTTGCCCAGAACTGGACACAGTATTCCGGGTGTGGTCTGACCAAGGCAGAATAGAGCCTCACTTCACTCAGCTGATACATAGAAATTAAGTGGTTCCACCCCTAAATTGGGCTTGTTTTTTTGTTTCTGGCAACCCCACACAGATTGTAGTTTTATGACCTCCCTCTGGTATTGTTCTCAATCGCTCTGTTGAGCTGCATGTTTAGAGCGTGATACATTTCGCTGTAGCAATATGTGAGACGGGCTTCTTTCTCCATCAACTCTAACGAGAGTGGAAAGTCTTTTCTGAGTCACAAGGGCTCAGCGCCTCCTTTCCGTCGGCTGACGGGGGCCCAAGACTGAGGATTCCTATGCAATGATGCCACAGAACCTCTCTGCCTCGGGGAGGAGGGCGTTGACATCTTGTTGGGCGAGATCCCATCGAGGAAGCAGAAAGAGAAGGGGAGAATGAGAGAGGAGAGATTGTTTTTAAAAATAAACTAGACCTCCTTCCAATTTGTCTTGAGTTCTACTTTCACTATGTCCCAATGCAGGGCCATCTTTAAAAAAATTATTATTATTATTATTATTATTATTATTATTATTATTATTATTAACATATAAAATACATACCGGTACATATACATTTACACAGTGCACATACATAACACACTACCTTATTTTCATAACATAAAACATATCTACATTACTCTATATAATACCTACCTATACTGTACATATCAACATACAGTGGTACCTCGGGTTAAGTACTTAATTCGTTCTGGAGGTCCGTACTTAACCTGAAACTGTTCTTAACCTGAAGCACCACTTTAGCTAATGGGGCCTCCTGCTGCTGCCGCGCTGCCGGAGCACGATTTCTGTTCTCATCCTGGAGCAAAGTTCTTAACCTGAAGCACTATTTCTGGGTTAGTGGAGTCTGTAACCTGAAGCGTATGTAACCCGAGGTACCACTGTACCTACACACCTACCCCACACGGACACCCACCAAGTGACTTGACTTGCAGCCATTCTTGTTACGCTACTTTATTTTTCCAACTAGCTTAAACGCATTTCATAATTTCTTTAATCTCTTCTTCTATCTTGACTTTACTCTCTTTTCACTCTAACCATTTTCTGGATTCACTAACTAAAAGCCTCAGTCCAGGGGAAATGATTACCAACTAGTGTTAGGCATGAAGAATGTGGTGCTGTCACCTTGAGGTGTGAATAACCATCCTACAAATGGGAATTATGGTATGGTGAAGGGTGCAAGGAGTTCTAGCTCAGCGAGAGGTAAGCTACAGTTCCCAAGATTCATTGGGGAAAGCCAGGTGTTTCAACTGCATGATGTACAATACACAGCCTTTTTTTCTCTGCGGCGTGGGGATCTTGAGAAACCTTGTTTTCCCTTTAAATATTGCACAATCTCCTTGCCATGTTTTCCCCTCTTAGTTCCCATCACGAGGCTCGTTTCAAACCACAACAATTTAATAACCGCCATTTAATGGGTGTCTCAATATCGATGTTTTCCCCCCAGCCACAAACGAAAACCACCCATGTCGATTTTAACTGCCTGACAAACTTCTTGTAAACCCCACCGAGAGCTGATCAGCAGAGCTCATATAAATATTGTTCTCTGTCGCAGGGGAGAATGGTGTTATTTCATTTAGGGCCTTTGCTGAAAGGTAGAGAGTTTTCGCAATGGTGTTTGGCTGTCCTGAAAAGTGGGCGTCTGTGTTAGGGAGGTGTTATAAGAAAAATACTGCTCCCTTTCCCTTATGGGATATCTAAGAGCCCTACAGAGTCCTTAAGTGGGTTCTCTATTGGTAGGAGAAAATAACAGAGGCCAACCAGAGAATATTGAGAAGCAAAGCAGTTTGTAAGCGTGATCTTTATTAAACTGTTGCAACAGGGTCCCCTGCTCACCCCACACAGGGAGGGAGGAGAGGAACCCAGAACACTGGTGTGCAAGCTCTTATATAAGGTAAAGGGACCCCTGACCATTAGGTCCAGTTGTGGCCGACTCTGGGGTTGCAGCGCTCATCTCGCTTTATTGGCCGAGGGAGCCAGCGTACAGCTTCCGGATCATGTGGCCAGCAGGACTAAGCCGCTTCTGGTGAACCAGAGCAGCGCACGGAAACGCCGTTTACCCTCCCGCAGTACCTATTTATCTACTTGCACTTTGACGTGCTTTCAAACTGCTAGGTTGGCAGGAGCAGGGACCGAGCAACGGGAGCTCACCCTGTTGCGGGGATTTGAACTGCCAACCTTCTGATCGGCAAGTCCTAGGCTCTGTGGTTTAACCCACAGCGCCACCCACATCCCTCTAAGCTCTTATATAGACATTTGAAAATTGCCTCCCTGGGAAGGGACTCCCTGGGAAAGACTTCTGGGAAAAGATTTATAGTGAATTGAAAAAAATGTTGAAATATACATTTATTAAGAAACCAGAGGCCTTTCTTCTTGGAATAATAGGTTTGGAATTGTCCAAGAAAGATGTTAGATTGTTTTTGTACGCCACAACTGCAGCTAGAATTTTGTTGGCTAAAAACTGGTAATCACAAGATGTACCAACAGTGGAGGAATGGCAGATGAAGATGATGGACTTTTGGGAGCTAGATAATTTAAATAGAAACACTTGCAAGAACCAGATGGCTTAGGATTTAAATGTGAAGCTATAGAATAATATATCTAAAGTTAAAATGAAAAGAAAGAAAGATGAAAATTTTATGAGAAATTAGTTTTGGGAAACTGGTACAATGATATACATAGAAACTTAGCCAGGAGGATTCGAGAAAGTATAACAAAAGTGGATTTATTATAGTTAGGATTTACTGTATTTTTTGCACCATAACACTCACTTTTTTCCTCCCAGAAAGTAAGGAGAAATGTCTGTGCGTGTTATGGAGCCAATGCCTGCGGGTGGCGGGGGGGGGGATCTGCTGCAGTTGTGAGCAGAGGATCCATGGTTCCCCTTCCTTCCCTTCTCCGTGGTTACAAAGCATGGATCCACAGGGATCCTCAGGATTTTTGCATTGGGCTACTCCAAACTCACTGTCAGATCACATGTCTGTGGCCACAGCATGAACCACAAAAATTATATATCCACTATTTCTTTTAGAATATTTTTTTTCTTGTTTTCCTCCTCTAAAAACTACGTGCGTGTTATGGTCTGGTGCGTGTTATAGAGCGAAAAATACGGTATTTATTGTTTGTTTGTTTTTTGATGTTTGTTACAAATTTGGAAAATCAATAAAAAAAATTGGAAAAAGAAAAGAAAAGAAAATTGCCTCCCCTGTAGCTCAAGACCACCCGCCAAAAAACACTGTACATACATCACTGAAGGGGCGGTCTACAGCGGAAAACCTGCCTGCCAGGATACCTGATAATGGTCACTGATTGCTTTTACCTGGTCATCCTAGCCATTCTTTTGTGATAGTAAATACTCGGTTCCTGAATCCAGGTCACAGGCTCACCCTATTCATACACAGATACGCCCTTAAGACAGGATTTGTGAGCAAAGAGACAATGGGGGAGACTTTCCCATTTCCTTCCTCCTTGCAGAAAACATTTGAGGTCAATTTGGGAGAGTAAAAATGGTTTCAGGATTGCTCACCTGTACTATTTCAGACACGTGGTTTATATACTTACGTATGTGTTTGCCTTGTAAATTTATGAACATATGATTTTTATATAGGAGACCTTAGAATTCCTATAACAGAGGGAAAGGTGTTATGTACTGAAGTTCTCACCCTGGGCCAGCAGGGGGATACTGTAGATAGTTTTCACTCAGGTCCACATATGCAAATAAGGGATTGAAAGTGACGTTCAGTGATTGGATAGTTACAGAAAGTGGTTACTGTTGCGTTGTGGTGGAGCTCTATATAAGCAGGCTGGCTGAACCCTTCAGTTCAGTTCTGTTCTGGCCTGTGAATAAACAAGAGCTGTTTGAAGTATCGCTGTGCCGTCTGATATGTTCACCCACAACATAACAAAAGTATTTGCCAATTCGGAGTAAGGTCAGTGCTCATTGAGGATGCGACGCCCCTCGCGTTCCCTTGGCTTTGCGATGTTGCCATATATATATATATATATATATATATATATATATATATATATGCAGGTTTTGGTGTCCTCGGGTGTCTTCCCGTGTAAAAGTTGGGGTGTCTAGGCGACGTTTCGACGAGGTCTCACTCGTCATCTTCAGGCTGGTGCTTTCGGCTTCTTGTTACTGGAACAGAGCAGGATCTCAGTGTTTGAGTTCCTATAAATACTGTTGAGGGGGTGTGGTGTATAGCCTCCAATGTTCTGGGCAGAGAGGAAGTTCCCAGGCTAGTGTGCCTTTTCTTCTTTTGTTCCTTAATTACTTGAGGGATATCTTGAGTGATTTCTTGAGTGATATCCTGAGTACCACTTAGGTGGGTCATTAGGTGTGGATTAGTTGCTAAAGTCTTTGTGTCTTGACCTCTTGAACTTTGTGAAGAGTTTTTCTGAGAAGATGGCTGTACTGCACTTAGTTGTGCTCTGGCTTGGCTTCGTGTATAGGGGCGAGCTGTGGTTTTGTGGCCTGTGTCAGCCAGATCTGTGTAGGGATTGCAGGGGGGTGCAGCATCCGGAGGTGCCACCATGGTTTGGCTACTGGATGGTGTCTGTAATTTATCTGTGGAGAGGGTCTGGGTTTGGGTCATGGTGGCACCTCCGGATGCTGCACCCCCCTGCAATCCCTACACAGATCTGGCTGACACAGGCCACAAAACCACAGCTCGCCCCTATACACGAAGCCAAGCCAGAGCACAACTAAGTGCAGTACAGCCATCTTCTCAGAAAAACTCTTCACAAAGTTCAAGAGGTCAAGACACAAAGACTTTAGCAACTAATCCACACCTAATGACCCACCTAAGTGGTACTCAGGATATCACTCAAGAAATCACTCAAGATATCCCTCAAGTAATTAAGGAACAAAAGAAGAAAAGGCACACTAGCCTGGGAACTTCCTCTCTGCCCAGAACATTGGAGGCTATACACCACACCCCCTCAACAGTATTTATAGGAACTCAAACACTGAGATCCTGCTCTGTTCCAGTAACAAGAAGCCGAAAGCACCAGCCTGAAGATGACGAGTGAGACCTCGTCGAAACGTCGCCTAGACACCCCAACTTTTACACGGGAAGACACCCGAGGACACCAAAACCTGCATTCCTGTACCCGTGAAAATCTACGAAAGCATATATATATATATATATATATATATGTTTCAAAAGAATTACAAAAAGAAAAAAAAGAAAAACAGAAAAAAACAAAAACAATTAAAAAGAAATCCATCTTTCCATGTCTTGTCTTTCATTTACTTGCTTCCTTAACCTCCTCACACCTCCCTTTTTTGTATTCTATTTCAATTGATTATTTCAGCAAATCCTTTCCATTCTTGTTTTTATCTTACTAATTTATCTTAATATATTGTAACTTTACATTCTAACCTGTTAACAACCCATTCTTCCTTAACCCTATATAGCATTACTGCAAAAGCCACATTACATCATTCCAACATCCTTTTAGCATTCCTTAATTTTACAGTGTTTCTGTAGATAGTCTTTAAATTTCTTCCAATCTTCTTCTAGTGACTTTTCTCCCTGGTCTCGGATTCTGCCAGTCATTTCTGCCAGTTGCATATAGTCCATCACCTTCATCTGCCATTCTTCCCGGGTGGGTAGATCTTGTGTCTTCCAATACTTCGCTATAAGTATTCTTGCTGCTGTTGTTGCATACGTAAAAAAAGTTCTATCCTTCTTTACACCAATTGGCCAACCATGCCCAGGAGAAAGGCCTCTGGTTTCTTCAGAAAGGTATATCTAAATACCTTTTTCATTTCATTATAGATCATCTCCCAGAAAACCTTAATCCTTGGGCACGTCCACCAAAGGTGAAAGAATGTACCTTCATTTTATTTACATTTCCAACACTTATTATCGGGCAAGTGATATATTTTTGCAAGCTTGACTGGTGTCATGTACCACCTGTATATCATTTTCATAATATTTTCTCTTAAGGCATTACATGCCGTAAATTTCATACCTGTGGTCCATAACTGTTCCCAGTCAGCCAGCATAATGTGATGTTGTCATATATTGACAATTCTGATTGGCTGCACAGTGTCGCAATTAAATGCACATGGCCCTCAAAGACCGTTCCCAGGCTGGGGGGAAACCCCACAAAAGTATTAATCACATGGCGATAACACTGGCCCGCACCATCCATCCTTTTTGCAGGCCCACTCATTCTGTTTCGGAAAGCTCAAAGCCCCGGCCAAACGCTGCCAAACAAACTAGAACCATAAATTCCTCTCCACCTTGGTGATGCCAAACCAGTTGGGTTTGATGGGCTAATAAACAGCAGCCTTGAAAGCCTTCATTACTTAACCCACAGGAGAGAAAAAGCAACCTTGTCTTGCTGATTAATTGTTTTCTCAGACACTCTAGACAGGCAGGGATATTTGGCTTGGCAAAGCCACGTATAATTTTCAAGATTCTTCTCGGTGTCAAATATCTGGGATGTCTATGTTTATCTAATTTATCCGATAGAACAGGTTTTGTGGCGTTCGTGCCGAGTTTGGAATTAACATGCCGTCTTATGGTGAGAAAGCGCGTTTTGTGCTATTTTAAGACGTCCTTTAAAAACTGATTAAAATATGAATGTTGACGCTTGGAAGTTAAACACTCGCATTCAGCAGGGAATATTTGATCAGGTTTTGGATCTGCTGGAAATATCAGTTTTGTCTTCATGGAAACGGGAGCCAAAGTTGGGAAGGTCGCGCCTTTCTCTGTGCATGCTTCAAATTGCCAGATATTTAAAAAACACAAAGTACGTGCATGGAAACTGTTATGTACTGAAGTTCTCACCCTGGGCCAGCAGGGGGATACTGTAGATAATTTCCCCTCAGGTCCACATATGCAAATAAGGGATTGAAAGTGATGTTCAGTGATTGGATAGTTACAGAAAGTTGTTACAGTTGCATTGTAGTGGAGCTCTATATATGCAGGCTGGCTGAACCCTCAGTTCAGTTCAGTTCTGGCCTGTGAATAAACAAGAGCTGTTTGAAGAATCGCTGTGTCATCTGACATGTTCACACACAATGTAACAGAAACTGATGCGTTCTTGTTTCTTTCCAAACAAATGCGTTCCTCCGGAGCATACTGAGAATGTTTTTCATGTCCTCCTAGTGGTGCAGTGACAAAACTGCTAGCACGTTTGCAAAGCTAAGCAGGGGCTGGTATGGTTTTGATTTGGATGGGAGACTGTGTGCTGAGATTCCTCCATTGAAGGGGGTTAGACTAGATGACTCTCAGCTCCACAAGGGAACGGAATCTAAGAAGAGCTGTGGGGAGGCGGGATCTGGCCCATTTGAAATGCAATTTCCTATCCGTGAGACAGGCTCTGTTGTATCTTTCTTAAAAACAATAACAGCTTAGCACAGGGGCCAGCAAGCTTTTTCAGCAGGGGGCTGGTCCATTCTCCCTCAAACCTTGTGGGGGGCTGGACTATATCTTTTTTGGGGGGAGGAAATTAACGAATTCCTATGCCCCACAAAAGACGCAGGTGGCGCTGTGGATTAAACCACAGACTTGCTGATCAGAAGGTCGGCGGTTCGAATCCCCGCAACGGGGTGAGCTCCCGTTGCTCGGTCCCTGCTCCTGCCAACCTAGCAGTTCGAAAGCACGTCAAAGTGCAAGTAGATAAATAGGTACCACTCCGGCGGGAAGGTAAATGGCGTTTCCATGCGCTGCTCTGGTTCGCCAGAAGCGGCTTAGTCATGCTGGCCACATGACCCAGAAGTTGTACGCCGGCTCCCTCGGCCAGTAAAGCGAGATGAGGGCCGCAACCCGAGAGTCGGCCACAACTGGACCTAATGGTCAGGGGTCCCTTTACCTTTACCTTTAGCACTGTATAGGATCAAGCTGGTCAGCTGTGATCTCCCAGGAAGAAGTCACGGGAACATAGGAATTTGCCCTGTTCGTCCCTCTAGCTCAATAGCGTCTGCATGGACTCGCAGAGTTTTCAAGATAAGAAGTTTTCCCAGCCCTACCTGAAGATGCTAGGAATTTAACCTCGTATCTTCTGCATGCAACACTTAAACAGCAACAACCTCTGCCTGCAGACACAGTCAATCCTAGCATCTCACACTTCATGGTTCTAATACCGGAGGCTGTAGTTTGTCTGCGGCCGGAAGGTAAACGGCATTTCCATGCGCTGCTCTGGTTCGCCAGAAGCGGCTTAGTCGTGCTGGCCACATGACCTGGAAGCTGTATGCCGGCTCCCTCGGCCAATAAAGCGAGATGAGCGCCACAACCCCAGAGTCGGTCACGACTGGACCTAATGGTCAGGAGTCCCTTCACCTTTACCTTTAGTGGTGCAGTGACAAAACTGCTAGCACATTTGCAAAGCTAAGCAGGGTCTGATATGGTTTTGAGTTGGAGGGGAACCATGTGCTGAGATTCCTGCATTGAAGGGGTTAGACTAGAGATGACCCTCAGGACTTTTCCAGCTCCACAATTCTACGGAATCTAAGAAGAGCTGGATCTGACCCATTTGGAATGCAGTTTCCTATCCGTGAGACAGGGTCTGTTGTATCTTGCTTGAAAATAATAACAGTTTAGCACAGGGGGTATCAAGGGGCCGGTCCATTGTCCCTCAAACCTTGTGGGGGGCCGGACTATATATATATATATATATTGGGGGGGGGGGGAATTAACGAATTCCTATGCTCCACAAAATCACCCAGGGATGCATTTTAAATAAAAGCACACATTCTACTCATGTAAAAACATGCTGATTCCTGGACCGTCCGCGGGCCAGATTTAGAAGGCGATTGGGCCAGATTCAGCCCCCGGGCCTTAGTTTGCCTGCCTGTAGTTTAGCATGTAAGTTTTTCCCATCTGTGTGGAATGTTGCATCACAGAAAGCAGTCCAATACAGTGGTGCCTCGCAAGACGAAATTAATTCGTTCTGCGAGTTGTTTCGCCTTGCAATTTTTTCGTCTTGCGGAGCGCGGATTCCCTGGGTATTAACGGCTTTAAGAAAAAGGAAACAAACTCATCTTGCGAAGCAACTCGAAAAACGAAAAACCCTTTCGTCTTGCGATTTTTTCGTTTGCGGAGCGCAGATTCGCTGGGTATAAATGGCTTTAAGAAAAAGGAAACAAACTCGTCTTGCGAAGCAACTCAAAAAACGAAAAACCCTTTCGTCTTGCGAGGCATTCGTCTTGCGAGGTACCACTGTACAACATTTCCTGACTGCTCAGAGTGGACACACAGGGGAATGTTGCTCCAGACAGAGAGAACTTCCTGTCACACCTGTCTGGAGCATCCCCGCCCCTGTATCTGATCAGGTATTTGTGTGACCCTGGGAGACCCCATAAAAGGGCCAGTCACACAGCCAACTTTCTCTTGACCCTCACTCTTGTCAACTCTTCTTGCTGCTGATGTTCTTGATGGGCTCAATCCCCATATGGGATGAACTCAAACTCTCTTCCATAACTACAAGCTAAAAGCCTGCCATCAGGGAACCTACTGGGATTTGAATGTAAGTAAACTTCTTATCAAAAGGGATGCGGGTGGCACTGTGGGATAAACCACAGAGCCTAGGACTTGCCGATTAGAAGGTTGGTGGTTCGAATCCCTGCGATGGGGTGAGCTCCCATTGCTCGGTCCCTGCTCCTGCCAACCTAGCAGTTCAAAAGCATGTCAAAGTGCAAGTAGATAAATAGGTACCGCTGTGGTGGGAAGGTAAACGGCGTTTCCGTGCGCTGCTCTGGTTCGCCAGAAGCGGCTTAGTCATGCTGGCCACATGACCCGGAATTTGTACGCCAGCTCCCTTGGCCAATAAAGCAAGATGAGCGCTGCAACCCCAGAGTCGGACACGACTGGACATAATGGTGAGGTGTCCCTTTACCTTTACCTAAACTTCTTATCACTTTTAAGAGAAGACTGTTGTGTCTTTATTATTTGTAAGAGGGAACAAAGGGGATTTACCAGGAACAAACCCAGTCTGGACAAGCCAGATTGGATTGCTTAAATACAGTGGTACCTTGGTTTATGAACTTTATCTGTTCCGGAAGTCCGTTCTTAAACCAAAGCGTTCTTAAACCAAGGCCTGCTTTCCCATAGCAGCGGGGGACTCAATTTACAAAATTTCAATCAATGAAATTTTATTATTGTTTTCATATTGAGATATCTGTAGAATAAACTTGGAAAAAATTATTCCAACATTTCTTCTTTTTTTTCTCTTTATTTTTTCTTCTTTCTTCTTTTCTTCTCTTTTGTTCCTTTTTTCATATATATGTCCTTATTTGAAATATATATGTATGCATTTGTAACATTTTGCTTATATTTTGTAACAATCATGTTAAATAAACAATAAAATTATCCTTTTTTTTTTACAAATCGAACATGCTCAACAGGAAGCGAAACATGTTTTTATTCCAAGGCAAAGTTCACAAACCAAAACACCTACTTCCGGATTTTCCAGCATTCTTAATCCAAGTTGCTCATAAACTAAGCTGTTCTTAAACCAAGGTATCGCTATAAAGAGATTCAAATGAATCTACCAACTAGCTGCCTGCAATATAAAGGGGAATGTACTCGGCTACCAGCTCACTGGTGTAGGGAAGGAAGGATAATATTTAATCAATATATCCTCTTGTTAATGGAGAAATCTGAGGGCTCCCTTGGACAAAAAAACAAGGACACCAGTCAGGAATACCAGAGCAAAACAGCAGCCAGTAGGCTTGGTCTTAATTGAAGACTGTCATGACAGGACTCCCACCTGCCACAAGGTGGAACAAGATGGAAGCCCAGAACAAAAGAAGACCCCAACTTTTATTAGTTATTAATTCCCCAAACTATACCCCTAGAGTGAAGCTGAGGTTCCAATACTTTGGCCACCTCATGAGAAGAGAAGACTCCCTGGAAAAGACCCTGATGTTGGGAAAGGTTGAGGGCGCAAGGAGAAGGGGACGACAGAGGACGAGATGGTTGGACAGTGTTCTCGAAGCTACCAGCATGAGTTTGACCAAACTGCGGGAGGCAGTGGAAGACAGGAGGGCCTGGCGTGCTCTGGTCTAGGGGGTCACAAAGAGTCGGACACGACTAAACGACTAAACAACAACAACAAGTGTGTGTGTGGTTGTGTGAAAATGTCCCATCCCTTTTTAGTAGATCACAATCAGGATATACTTCATATTCCTCTTTTGGTTGTAAGGCCACACGTCAGGCTGGTGTTTTTGTTCAGTGCCTAGCCGTTTCAGGTACTTCAGAAACAAGCAAACAGCTTATCATGTCTGTGATGTTAATAACCATGGTCAAAGCTTCTGTTATATGGAGATCAAACCTCTCCATTCTGAAGGAAATCAGCCCTGAGTGCTCACTGGAAGGACAGATCCTGAAGCTGAGGCTCCAATACTTTGGCCACCTCATGTGAAGAGAAGACTCCCTGGAAAAGACCCTGATGTTGGGAAAGATGGAGGGCAGAAGAAGAAGGGGATGACAGAGGACGAGATGATTGGACAGTGTTCTCAAAGCTACAAACATGAGTCTGACCAAACTGCAGGAGGCAATGGAAGACAGGAGTACCTGGCGTGCTCTGGTCCATGGGGTCACCAAGAGTCGGACACGACTAAACGACTAAACAACAACAATACCCCTAGAACTAAATCCCAACTACATCATTGACACATCACAAAAAGGAGGGGTTGAGGGAGGAGTTGTGGAGGTAACCTGAGTATCTGGCTGGTTCCTCCTTTCCCCATGAGTCATTTCCAGAGGACAAAGGGGAGTTGGCATTTTCCTGCCCCCAGAAGGAAGATCTGATCATTGTCCTTTGTTCCAGTCTGTGCTGAATCCACTCCCATATGCAAGTCCTTTGTGATCTTGATAGTCTTCTGTCTAGGACCATCAGGGTTGGCATAGCAACTGGGCAGGGCTCCTGTGTATGTGCTGGTATGCTCAAGGGATTATGGCTGGCCTGTATCAAACCTTCCCCATTTTGTAGTCCTTACTTCATGGAGTAAAATAAAAGTAGAACGGTGCAGATCCGATGTATGGTTGATTTTCTATGAATTTATAACAGAAGCGTAGCGTATGCCGTAGGTGTGTATGTATGTGTGCAGTTTGTACAAACTAAAAGGTGGGGGGTTTCCTGCGACACTGTCCTAGTATCCACTACATTCCCACAATCTGCAGTGGGTTTGACTAGATGATCCTTTGGATTCCTTCCCATTCTACAATTTTATGATTCTATGAAAGCCTCTTTATCTTTCCCAATGCATTCCAAAACACTTAATTCTACTCATGTCCCACGAGACGTGCCTGCCGTCATTGACATCTCCCAACATTGCTTCAGTTTTAAACCATCAATTATTTTTTTTGTACAATACCATCTCCATATAATTTGAGGTTTTCGTTTTGTTTTGTTTAAAGCGCACACCCCTTAATAGCAATATTCAGAGAAATAAAGGAACCGACATTACGCAAATAATTGCCCATGGTTTTCAGCTGCACCCATCTTGCAAATTGCTCTGCCTGTAATTTTCTGCAAAGGGCTCTTCATTTATCACTGTTAATGGAATTTAAAACCAATAGGCTTTTTGAAAAATCACATTATGAACAATTGGACTCAGATAAATTGTACGCATTGATGCTCACTTTGGACACAGGGGGCTTTGTTCCAACTGAGCTATTGACATATTCACTGCCTGCCCCCCCTGGAGTAACCCTTGCCAGGATCCGTACTGGCTTCTGCTATAGGACTGAGGTCCAGGAAGATCTTCCCCATGGACCTTTTAATTAGGAGGAAGGTCTCATTAAAACCACCCCGAATACCTGCATTGGTGCCTCTCGGGCCAGGCCGACCCGGCTCACAGATAGGAGTCTGTCTCATCGTGGCTCCACCTCTGGTCCTTTCACTGAAGTTGTCAGGATGGTGAGCGTGGAACGCCTCTCAGAAAAGCTGGAGGTGAGCAGGAGACTTTTCCGTTGGCGATTGGGGAGCTGAACCAACGCCCCCCAAGGAAGCTCTGTTTCAACGGGCCCAAGGAATCTTGGCAGGCAGAAGGGGGAAGTGCCGCTTGGACTACTGCAATGCGCTCTACGTGGGGCTACCTTTGAAGGTGACCCGGAAACTGCAATTAATCCAGAATGCGTCAGCTAGACTGGTGACTGGGAGCGGCCACCGAGACCATATAACACCGGTCTTGAAAGACCTACACTGGCTCCCAGTACATTTCTGAGCACAATTCAAAGTGTTGGTGCTGACCTTGAAAGCCCTAAACGGCCTCGGCCCAGTATACCTGAAAGAGCGTCTCCACCCCCATCGTTCAGCCCCGACACTGAGGTCCAGCTCCGAGGGCCTTCTGGTGGTTCCCTCTCTGTGAGAAGTGAGGTTACAGGGAACCAGGCAGAGGGCCTTTTCGGTAGTGGTGCCCGCCCTGTGGACATCTGAAGGCAGCCCTGTTTAGGGAAGCTTTTAATGTTTGATGCATTACTGTATTTTAATATTTTGTTGGAAGCCGCCCAGATGGGCGGGGTATAAATAATATATTATTATTATTATTATTATTATTATTATTATTATTATTATTATTATTATTATTATCATGGCCAACCAACCTCTCCTTGAAATCCTTCAAGGAAGGAGAGTCCACCGCCTCCCAAGGGAGTCCATTCCACTGTCGAACAACTCTTACTGCCAGAAAGTTCTTCCTGACGTTGAGTTGCAATCTCCTTTCTTGTAACTTGAAGCCTTGGGTTCGAGTCCTGCCCCTCCAGAACAGGAGAAAACAAGCTTGTTCCCTCTTCCAAGTGACAGACCTTCAGATATTTGAAGCCGAGAGAGTGAACTGCTTCTATCATCATGTGGGGACCAACACTTTAGCACAGTGTTAGGAACAGGTCAGCAAGAAATCACACAGCGTCTGTGAAGCTAACTCCAGGAAACAAGGTCAACTCAGGAGGCCAGGTCTAGTGAGCGCAGCAACTCGTCCCGGTAGATCTTGCCCCTATGAGGCAGTTTGGAGGACTGAAGGTCCCTGCCTTCCCACTGTTCCCTCAGTCTCCTTTGACTGGGTCCTTTCCAAGCAATCTGAGACCCTGATGCCTTGTCTGTCTCTGCCCCGCCCTCTTCATACCTCTTCTGGTTCTGAGAAACCAGAGGGAGGGGACCTGGTAGCTGAAGGAGGGGGAGACACCAGACTTCTCCAGCAGCCTGCCTGATCTCCATAGCTATCAATCGTCCCTTATTTGGTGGGAAAGTCCCTTATCCCAGCGCTGTGCCCCACTGCTGTCCCTTATTGACGATGTCCCTTAAATTTCCCGGGTTTCAAAGGAAGCAGCTCCTCTCCCCCCCTCCTGCCGGCCAGGGAGGAGGGAGGCTCCAACTGTGTTGCTTGGCTGCGTTGCTCATCCAATAAGGAGTCTATGAACAACTGGGGGGGTGGAGCTTGCACGTCTTGTGCTGATCAAATCGGCCGCGTTGCCTGGGGACTCGCCTTTGCTCAGCGCTTCCCAGCAGAGAGGTGACGGTGGTTTTCCTTGCTGCATCCCCTTTGCCGGGTTGCTGCGCTGTGGGAACCACCGCTTGAGGCTTCGTTTGGCTGCTGGCTGGGCCTTCTGCCTTTGGCTCGGAGGGGCTCAGAAGGTGAACATACCTGTGCTCTGAAAATCCCTTATTTGGGCTGCTGATCCCTTATTTTCGAGGCTGCTGGTCCCTTATTTTCAAATCTGTAAGTTGACAGCTATGCTGATCTCTGCCTCTTGGCCTCCCTCCTCTCCTGCTTCTGAACTTCTTTCTGCCACAGAATCTTCCTGCTCACTAAACCCTGTTACTGTCCCATTTTCAGCTTCCAACACCCCCTCTTCCCAGTCCTCTCCCACTGACCACTTATCATCGTCCCACCACCATTCCCCAGGCTCTGAGCCTTCTTCCCTTGGTGTCTCCCACCACTCCTCTGCATCTAGCCAGTCCACAATACTCAGTTTCTTCAACCAGTCATATTGGCGGGGGCCAATAGTTGTAGAACAAAGTAGCTGGGGATCTGTCAGGGATTCTTCAGCTGTAACTACTGGCATTGCTAGATGACCCTGGTGTACCTTCTACCATTGCATGATTCTGGAAGGACAGATCCTGAAGCTGAGACTCCAATACTTTGGTCACATAATAAATAATAATAATAATAATAATAATAATAATAATAATAATAATAATAATAATAATAATTTATTTATACCCCGCCCATCTGGCTAGGCTTCTCCAGCCACTCTGGGCGGCTTCCAACAAAATATTAAAATACAGTAATGCATCAAACATTAAAAGCTTCACTAAACAAGGCTGTCTTCAGATGTCTTCTAAAAGTCTGGTAGCTGTTGTTCTCTTTGACATCTGGTGGGAGGGTGTTCCCCAGGGCGGGCGCCACTACCAAGAAGGCCCTCTGCCTGGTTCCCTGTAATTTGGCTTCTCACAGTGAGGGAACTGCCAGAAGGCCCTCGGCGCTGGACCTCAGTGTCTGGGTAGAACGATGGGGGAGGAGACGCTCCTTCAGGGATTTTAAAAATCAGTATAAACAAGTGGACAGATTCGCAGGACTTGAATAAATTCAGCAGTATAAGGGGAAGTAGGAGATAGTTTGTAAGAAGAGCAGAACTTGGTAACAGAATATGCAAAAGAGAGGGACCTCAGTGTCGGCGCTGGACCTCAGTGTCTGGGTAGAACGATGGGGGAGGAGACGCTCCTTCAGATATACTGGACCAAGACCGTTTAGGGCTTTAAAGGTCAGCACCGACACTTTGAATTGTGCTCAGATATGTACCTCATGAGAAGAGAAGACTCCCTGGAAAAGACCCTGATGTTGGGAAAGATGGAGGGCTCAAGGAGAAGGGGACGACAGAGGACGAGATGGTGGGACAGTGTTCTCGAAGCTACCAGCATGAGTCTGACCAAACTGCGGGAGGCAGTGGAAGACAGGAGTGCCTGGCGTGCTCTGGTCCAAGGGGTCACGAAGAGTCGGACACAACTAAATGACTAAACATCAAAAACAACAACAATTCAGTCTTGCAGATGCAAAGGCTAAGTGTGTGTTGTTTCTCTTTTAGAAGAGATCTTCTTGGTAGGAAATGTGACATACATTTTTGTAAAAATAATATCATTAAGTAATCAAGGGGCAAAGGAACCCAGACACTGACCTTTAGCCAAAGCTCCTGGGTACTCAGTCTCCAGTATTAGAGCATCTCCTCCATTTCCTTCCAGTGGTTATATCTGATAAAGTGATGCCAGCCCTGCTGTCTGAAGCTATATTGATTTTATGCTTTCTGCTGGACGGTATTGACCCTCTTCCTTCTTTAAAACCAGGTGCATGGTGATGACACCAATTAGCTTTCATGAAGCGTGATCAAAACAAAACGAGAGCTGGTTTACATGGCTATTTTTCTGTAGAACTGGTCCTCTTATAGGTGCCACACACTACCTGCTCTACATTTGTAAGAAATCGATCTGTTAGTGTAGAGGCACCAGGCAGGTGTCTTCCCTTGTGCTCTTTTTGGCTCCTGCTTTGAACATTTTTGTTTAGACACATCTACCCAGATATCTGCAAGGGACACAGGTGGTGCTGTGGGTTAAACCACAGAGCCTAGGACTTGCTGATCAAAAGGTCGGCGGTTCGAATCCCCGTGACGGGGTGAGCTCCCGTTGCTCGGTCCCTGCTCCTGCCAACTTAGCAGTTCGAAAGCACGCCAAAGTGCAACTAGATAAATAGGTACCACTCCGGCAGGAAGGTAAACAGCATTTTCGTGCACTGCTCTGGCTTCACTAGAAGCGGCTTAGTCATGCTGGCCACATGACCCAGAAGCTGTACGCAGGCTCCCTTGGCCAATAAAGCAAGATGAGCGCCGCAACCCCAGAGTCGGCCACGACTGGACCTAATGGTCAGGGGTCCCTTTACCTTTACCCAGATATCTAAAATGGTGATGCCTGGTTTTACCCTTTTTTGAATGTTTTGATTGCTTTGACTAAAGATGTTATGGTTTTCTTTGTGGGATGTGACCCATGAGGGGCAGTCAAGTACAACATTCCTTGTTTTCCTAGAGTGGACATGCAAGAGAATGTTTGGTCCAGCTAGTCAAAACTTTCTGTTGCTCCTGGCTGGAGCATCCTTCCTATTGCATGTGATAGAAGGTGGGTGTGACCTAACCTGTCCAGGTAACAAAAGGACGAGTCACGCAGCACTCTCCCTTTATTTTTGACTTCCTTCTTCATTTGACCAGCTTCTATCTAGGACTGCTCTGCTAGCTCTCAGCTAGCAGAAGCACTGGGATTATTCCCCCATACGGGGTAGATCCACATGTACATATTTGTAACTAAGTCTGCCTTCAAGAATCCAACTGTGAACTGATGTGAGTAAACTTCTCACGTACAATGCAATCTGAGACAGACTGAATTATATAATAGTGAGAGGATCACACGAGCCTGCAACCAGCTATCTGCTGTGCATGTAAAAGGGGGAATGTAACTCTGCTAAGTAAAGGAACTTGCTAGGGCAAGTTAGGAAGGATTTTAATAAACAATATATCCTCTCCTGTCACCCTGAACATTCCCTCATTCTTCATTTTGTGAACTGCTTTGAGGGGGGTTGTTGTTGCTTTTGTAATCAAGAGGTACTGTATTTTTCTGTCTATAATAAAAGAGTGGTGCACACTCTAGTTATCTCTTGCTTGGACTACTGCAATGCGGTCTATGTGGGGCTACCTTTGAAGGTGACCCGGAAACTACAACTAATCCAGAATGCGGCAGCTGGACTGGTGACTGGGAGCGGCTGCTGAGACCACATAACACCTGTCTTGAAAGACCGACACTGGCTCCCAGTACGTTTTTGAGCACAATTCAAAGTGTTGGTGCTGACCTTTAAAGCCGTAAACAGCCTCGGTCCAGTATACCTGAAGGAACATCTCCACCTCCATTTTTCTGCCTGGACACTGAGGTCCAGCTCCGAGGGCCTTCTGGCGGTTCCCTTGCTGTGAGAAGCCAAGTTACAGGGAACCAGGCAGAGGGCCTTCTCGGTAGTGGCACCCGCCCTGTGGAACGCCCTCCCCTTAGATGTCAAGGAAATAAACAACTATCTGACTTTTAGAAGACATCTGAAGGCAGCCCTTTTTAGGGAAGCTTTTAATGTTTAATAGGTTATAGTATTTTAGTGTTTTGTTGGAAGCCGCCCAGAGTGGCTGGGGAAACTCAGCCAGATGGGCGGGGTATAAATAAATAAATAAATAAATAAATAAATAAATAAATAAATAAATATAAGATGTCCCCATGTATCAGACGACTCCTATTTTTTGAGTCCAAAATGAAGAAATAAATATTTTAAACATTTGGTGTATAAGGCAACCCCCAATTTTAAACTTTTTTTGGGGGGGAAACATAGTCTTATACATGGAAAATACATGGAAAAATATGGTATATAAGTTTTATGGCATGACTTGTTGCAGCATGAAAGCTGCTAGCACATTTGCAGAGCTAAGCGCTGCTAACCTGACTTCCGGTGGCACCCATAACCTGGGACCCAAGTCGGCGCCCCTGCTCTGAGCACAGGCGCAATATGCGCACAAGACCCTCCTCCTGTCAGCAATTGTGCTGCAGCATTCTGCATGATCTCGCCTTCCTTTCGCTGCCGTGTTCAGCACCCCTGTGTCCTGCCATTATTACATTTTGCTCCTTGCCGTGGGTGGTTTCTCTCTCGGAAAGACCAGCCAATCATCGCTGTAAATAACTCAAGTATTAAGCAAACAGTGGGACTGCGGCAGAAACGAGCTTGCAGCAAGCCAGCCAGAGATCCTCCATCTGTGGCAGGAACTCTGCTAGGGTCCAAAATGAAGCCTCAGGTTTGCTGGCGCTCTGACTTCCAGCAGCCACAGGGGTCAAGCTGTCCTTTACGTCCCACGCCATGCTCCAAAACACCCCCGTTTCTTGCTGGAGCAAAGAGCAGGCTTCCCTTTGATCTTGGCCAGGTTTGGATGAGGATCTGCATTTCAAAACTTTGTTTCCCCAGCGAAAGACATCTCTCTCTCTCTCTCTCTCTCTCTCTCTCTCTCTCTCTCTCTCTCTCTCTCTCTCTCTCTTTCGGACTTGGGGCCTCTATCGTGCTTGGCTGCTTTGCGAAATTCATCAGGTCTGGGTCTCTTCCCCGCCCTCTCCCTCCCTCCTTCGCAAACATTGATTTTTCTCACATCCACACAAACATCAAACGCCTGGGGGGACATGATGGCAGGAAACATCTGCAGTGTCTTCCTCTTCGGCCTGAATCGAGTATTTCTAAGCGTTGGCACGTCCGACGTGGCATGGCTCCCGCTGGCGCTTTGTCAGCGGTGATATATTCTCATCGCGTGGACAGGTGGAGACCCCCCAACCCCAGGCGACCCCCGAGCTGAATAATGACTCAAGACAACGTGCTATGGGATTGAAATTGGCCACAACTTTATTATGTTTCAGGTGTATGTGCTCAGGCATTGGGCGTTTATCCTTCCCAGACCCCAACTGGGGATCTGGGAGAAATTGACTTGCGAGGTGGTGTGTTGTTTGATAAGAGATTGAGTGTTGGGGGTGGGGTGGGGAGGCTCATTTAATTTAGATCTAGATCACGGGAAGTAATAGTGCCACTGTATTCTGCTCTGGTCAGACCTCACCTGAAGTACTGTGTCCAGTTCTGGGCACCACAGTTCAAGAAGGACACTGACAAACTGGAACGTGTCCAGAGGAGGGCAACCAAAATGGTCAAAGGCCTGGAAACGATGCCTTATGAGGAACGGCTAAGGGAGCTGGGAATGTTTAGCCTGGAGAAGAGGAGATTAAGGGGTGATATGATAGCCATGTTCAAATATATAAAAGGATGTCACATAGAGGAGGGAGAAAGGTTGTTTTCTGCTGCTCCAGAGAAGCGGACACGGAGCAATGGATCCAAACTACAAGAAAGAAGATTCCACCTAAACATTATTAGGAAGAACTTCCTGACAGTAAGAGCTGTTGGACAGTGGAATTTGCTGCCAAGGAGTGTGGTGGAGTCTCCTTCTTTGGAGGTCTTTAAGCAGAGGCTTGACAACCATATGTCAGGAGTGCTCTGATGGTGTTTCCTGCTTGGCAGGGGGTTGGACTCGATGGCCCTTGTGGTCTCTTCCAACTCTATGATTCTATGATTCTAATTTCATTGTACACAGGTTGTACAATGACAATAAAGGTATTATTATTTTCAAGCTACAGGGAACCAGACAGAGGGCCTTCTTGGTAGTGGCACCCACCCTGTGGAACGCCCTCCCATCAGATGTCAAGGAGATAAGTAACTTTATAAGCTTTGGAAGACATCTAAAGGCAGCCCTGTATACGGAAGTTTTTAATGTTTTATTATGTTTTTTATATGTTGGAAGCTGACCAAAGTGGCTGGGGAAACCCAGTCAGATCAGCAGGGTACAGATAATAAAATTGTTGTTGTTGTTATTGTTGTTATCTTCCATGTGAAGGTCCTTCAGATATTTGAAGATGGCTCTCATATCACCTCTCAGGCTTCTCTTCTACAGCTAAACATATCCAAAACTCTCAACCATTCCTATTATCATATCTAGAATCTCCTTCTTTGGAAGTTTGTAAGCAGAGGTTACATGCTTTTGAATTCTGGTGCTGGAGGAGACTCTTGAGAGTCCCATGGACTGCAAGAAGATCAAACCTCTCCATTCTGAAGGACTTCAGCCCTGAGTGCTCACTGGAAGGACAGATCCTGAAGCTGAGGCTCCAATACTTTGGCCACCTCATGAGGAGAGAAGACTCCCTGGAAAAGACCCTGATGTTGGGAAAGATGGAGGGCACAAGGAGAAGGGGACGACAGAGGACGAGATGGTTGGATAGTGTTCTCAAAGCTACCAGCATGAGTTTGACCAAACTGCGGGAGGCAGTGGAAGACAGGAGTGCCTGGTGCGCTCTGGTCTAAGGGGCCATGAAGAGGCGGACACGACTAAACGACTAAACAACAATAGCAACATTGCATCTCATTCTTCTTGTCTCTAACTCCCTCACCTGATCCTCTGAAGGCATAATCTTCTCTGCCTCAATGGAGATCTGTTCCATGTTCACAAATATGAGCCCTGTGATGGGAGCCAGGACACCTACAGTTTTCAAGCAAGGGATGTTTCCTGGAGATGCCAGGGATCGATCTTGGGAACCTCTGCATGCAAAACAGACGCTCTTTTTCCTGAGCTCCGTCCCTTCCCCAAAGGATTGGTCAGGCTGGAGAAGACGGGAGAAACGCAGGGGGCAGAAGCTTCAGGGTAAACAAGCTAGACCTCTCCAGCGTGTCCAGCTTGCAGACCATGGCATGGATCCTGTGAATCCAGGCCTCTGATCTTGATTTGATAATGCAAACCATGCAGCCAGCATTTTCCTATAAGGGGATGAATGGACATTGACGCCAACTTGGTCCTCCCATCAAAGAACCTCAGAGCGCTCCATAAACACTGAGTTGTTTTCAGCAGTTTGGAAGGTATGCTGCTGAGATGGCAGAAGGTGCGGTGGGGGGAGAGGAACCCAGAGATTACGACTGACAGAAAATGCGAGGAAAACAGGAACAGAAGTTTAAAGCCTTTGGTGGCCACCTGGAGCAGAGCAAATATTATATAGCTGCCTGCAAACATCTTAAGGGCATCCTGTTCTGATTCCAAAATTGGCCGGGCGAGAGTGTCACTGTCAGCTTGTTTACATGGTGAACAGTTATCCAGGGTTAATACTTTCTGAGTTTCCTTCAAGCCCTGGTTCAATGGCACTCAGGACCAGCAGCTGTGGGCTTTTGGGTCAAATCTGGTCCCTAAGTGGTACCATCTGGCTCCCGTCCTTTGTCAACCTCAGACTCTGGGTATAGATTGCAGCATCTGTGGCAAGGATGCTCAGTGGGTAACACCATGTAAGAACACAAGAAGATGAGAAGAGACCCCTGGATCAGGCCAATGGCCTCTCCAGTTCAGCACCCTCTTCTCACAGGCTGACCAGATGCCCATTATGGGAAACCGCAAAGCAAGATTCAAGCAGAAGAGCAATCACCCCTCCTGTGGTTTCAGTAATAATCATCATAATAATTTATTTATATCCCGCCCATCTGGCTGGGTTTCCCCAGCCACTCTGAGCGGCTCCCAACAGAATATTAAAAATAGAATCAAACATTAAAAACGTCCCTAAACAGGGCTGCCTTCAGATGTCTTCTAAAAGTCAGGTAGTTTTTTGTTTCCTTGACATCTGATGGGAGGGCGTTCCACAGGAGGGCGTTCCACAGGGCGGGTGCCACTACCGAGAAGGCCCTCTGTCGGGTTCCCTGTAACCTCACTTCTCGCAGGGAGGGAACTGCCAGAAGGCCCTCGGAGCTGGACCTCAGTGTCCGGGCTGAACAATGGGGGTTGGAAATGTAAAGACAAAGAGGGTACATTTATTCATATGTGGTGGGAGTGTAAGAAAGTGAAGGGGTTCTGGGAAATGATATATAATGAGTTAAAGAAAATGCTGAAATATAGCTTTGTAAAGAAACCAGAAACCTTCTTACTGGGAATAACTAAAAATGAAATAAATAAGAGGGACTGTAAACTCTTTCAGTACGCAATAACAGCAGCGAGAATATTGATGGCCCAAAAATGGAAACAAGAACTACCGACTTTGGAAGAATGGAGAACAAAACTAACAGACTATGCAGAACTGGACAAATTAACTGGAAAAATCAGACTTCAAAGAGACCATAAGTTTCTAGAGGACTGGGGAAAATTCAGAGAATATCTGAAGACTGTATGTGAGGAACAAACAACACTAGTGTGTTTTAAAGAAGCTTTGTGAAAAAAATAAGGAATATTGCAAGAATGTAAATGAGGACAGAAAATTTTTATTCAAAGGCGATACTATAATTAAGGAATGTGAAGATAGAAATTTAACTACGGATGATTGTCAGAGGAGTTGAGGGAGGTTCAATAAGTCAAAATATGTGATGTGGAAAATGGTATGATTGGAGATATTATGGAAAAATTTTAATAAAAATTGGGGGGAAAAAAGAACAATGGGGGTGGAGATGCTCCCTCGCGTATACTGGGCTGAGGCTATTTCAGGCTTTAAAAGTCAACACCAACACTTGTGCTCGGAAATGTACTGGGAGCCAATGTAGGTCTTTCAGGACCTGTGTTATATGGTCTCGGCGGCCACTATTACGAACCATTGTAGTTAGTAGACATTGAAAGCCTTCTGCTCCATGAATAGGGCTTGCTGATCAGAAGGCCGGCAGTTCAAATCCCCACGACGGAGTGAGTTCCTGTTATTCAGTCCCAGCTCCTGCCAATGTAGCACTTCGAAACCACGTCAAAGTCCAAGTAGATAAATAGGTACCACTCTGGCAGGAAGGTAAACGGTGTTTCTGTGTGCTGCTCTGGTATCGCCAGAAGTGGCTTAGTCATGCTGGCCACATGACCTGGAAAAACTGTCTGCAGACAAACGCCGGCTCCTTTGGCCTGTAAAGCGAGATGAGTGCCGCAACCCCAGAGTTGTTCACGACTGGACTTAACAGTCAGGGGTCCTTTACCTTTACCTTTTAAAGTCCTCTAAGTTGGTGGCCATTGCAGACCCCGTGGGAGTGAATTCCAAAGTTTAATAATAATAATAATAATAATAATAATAATAATAATAATAATAAATTATTTATACCCTGCCCATCTGGCTGGGTACCCAGCCACTCTGGGCAGCTTCCTACAGAATATTAAAATACAATAATTTATTAAACATTAAAAGCTTCCCTAAACAGGGCTGCCTTCAGATGTTTCCTAAAAGTCTGCTACATGAAGAAGGACTTTATTTTACCTTTCCGGAAGCTTCCAACAACCTTCCCTGAGATGAACCAGTCCAGAGCCTGAGATCATCACCCGAGGTTCTTCTGTATGTGACACCACCAAGGAAGGTTTGAAGGGTGGCAACAAGACAGAACCCTCTCTGTGTTGGCCCCCTTCCTCTTTATGGAATCCCCTCTCTTCTCCATGAAGGAGGAAGCGAAGCTGCTTCTATTTCCTCTCTTCTCACTGCGTAATCCACCAGGACAGACATGTCTCAACCTCAATTGACAGGGTATAACTCCCTGGCTAATGTAAAGGAAGTTCATACTGTTGTGCATTTTGCACCCAAGAGCAATGTATCGGTGTTTTCTTTGCTGCTGCAAGGAACAATGCATGAACCAGACCTTTAGATTTAGTAAGTAAAGCTTTTAAACTTACCGTATTTTTTGCTCTATAAGACGCACCAGACCATAAGACACACCTAGTTTTTGGAAGAGGAAAACAAGAAAAAAGTATATTCTGAATCTCAGAAGCCAGAACAACAAGAGGGATCACTGCACAGAGAAAGCAGAGATCCCTCTTGCTGTTCTGGCTTCTGGGATAGCTGCGCAGCCTGCATTCGCTCCATAAGACGCACACACATTTCCCCTTACTTTTTAAGAGGGAAAAAGTGAGTCTTATAGAGCAAAAAATACGGTACTTAAGAATGTGTGGTCTGCTCATTGCAGAGACAGGGTAAAGACAGGGGGCAAGCGTTCTTTGTCAACCTGGATAGCTCAGCGTGTTAGAGTGTGGTGTTCATAACACCAAGGTTGTAGGTTCGATACCTGTATATTCCTGCATTGCAGAGGGTTGGACCTGATGATCCTTCACGTCCTTCCAATTCTATGATTATATAAGAGGATATGCAAAGGGATTTAACAACCTGCATTCTACGCTATGCTGCTGGTTAATTCTTGGAGTGTTTTTAACTCCGCTGAGGGCTCTCTCCCACTGGAGATTGTGCAAAGCCTCACATTTTGAATCTAGACACCCAGCTGATTCTTTTTGTTGGTTACTCACACATGGGTCAGATCTATTTTCCACCTCCACATAGCTTTTGAGAGGAGCAAAACACCTGCTCAACAGCACTTGGAGAAACACAGGGTGACCCTTATAACCTCTTGGATCTTTGCTCCAGTGTTTAAATGGCGAGGTGCGCTCCGGCAAAGGGTCTGCGGATTCTGAATCATTACATTGTCATGGAAATAGAAAACTGGGGGGCGAGCGGGAGGCTTTTAGTGAAATGTCATTCACAAATAAATAACAGCCTCCAGCAGTGAGGTTTCCTTTAAAAGGGTACCTGTTTCCTGTTGAAAGAATATGAAGTACTGTACTTACAGACAATTGTCGTGTCAAAACGCTAAGCATTTTCCTCTGGGTATCTCAGTACGGGTGGAGCTGTCTGAACATCACACTAGAAAAAAAAATGAAATTAGTATTTATCCTCTTCCTGCTCAAGGACCCAGAGCCACTTAGAAGGAAAAATATACAATGCAATGAAAGGAATAAAAGAGGGTTATTATCAAAAGTATAGTTTTTAAAATGAAAATGTTAAAAGCAAGAGCAGCATAATTGTTATGAAACTGTTCAAAGTAGAGTCGTTCTGACTTTCATCTGAAAGGAAGCAAGGAGGGGGTCACAGTGAATCTCCACAGGGACATCCTTCAACATCCAGATCCCACGAGGATCCAAATTCTGTGGCACAAAAGTTCAATTATTACTGTAGTTTATTGTGTTTTTATTTTGTTTTCTTGGTATTAATATGCTGCTTGGGGGACCTTTGGACCAAAAAGTGTTACAGCGTTATGAGTTTTTCTTGTGGCGGGGGCAGGTTCGAATGCGGGAGATTTGCCGCCAAACCTAACAATGCTAGTTAGTATATGAAGGGGTTAAGGACCACAAAGTCCTCCTTGTTAGAGTAGGCTCAATGAGGTCACATCTCCTTTTCTTCTGAGAGGAATAATAGTATAATAGAATTGTGGAGCTGGGAGGGACACAAAGGGCCATTTAGTTCAACCCCCTGCAATGCAGCAAGTAAAGCTTGTTTCCTGTTCATATCTCTCTCTCTCTCTCTCTCTCTCTCTCTCTCTCTCTCTCTCTCTCTCTCTCTCTCTCTCTCTCTCTCTCTCCATGCAACAGAAGCAGACATTCCTTAGCTCTCAACTTGGCAGTCTGCTTTTGCTGTATTTCAACTAAGTATTTTACCTGCATTATCCCTTTGCTGTTGCTTAATGGAAAATGCATGACCGTGACCTCAATTTAGTAAGTAAATTGGTTTTTAAACTTACTTCGCAGTGTGGTCTGTTCCATTGCGTGAGGGTCAAAGGGGGGTGGGGTGGTCCGATGCTTCATGCAGCTGAACAGAAAGAAGGTTTAATGTCAACAATGCAAATAAATGATAGCATAATTGTGCTGGTCCCGGGGGGGAAGGTTACTGTTACCGTAGTCAAAGTTCAGTCCTGAGTCACTAGCCTGGAATTAGTCCACAAGGTGCGAGGCGAGGTCCGAAGAGGGGAGCCGGGCAGGGACAGGAACACTCGAAGATCAGAAGCAGGAAGCCGGGCAGGGAACAGGAACACTGGAGGAACAGGACTGGATGCTGGCCGAAACAGCTCTTCAATGACGACGTTGCTCCCGCAACCTGGGACCGGGCTGACTGGCCTTTATCTCCTCTGAGGCCAGGGGCGGCCCCGGCCCCCAGGAGTACCGCCTCTCCTGGCCTTAAGGCGAGCACTCCTCCTGGGAGAAACCAGCTCCCTTCGCCTCTCTGCCCTTCGCCTCTGCAGTTCAGGAGAGGCTGAAGGGTTACTGGGCCCAGGGGGAGGCTCACCTGTAGGCACTGAGTCCTCAACCACCTCTGGAGCCAGAGTGGATTCACCTGGTGCCTGCTCCTGAGGATCCGGCACAGGTGCAGGCTTCTCAGAATCAAGGCCCTGCCCCAGTTCAGCCGGCCCTGGAGGCGGGGACTCCTGTGCAGGCTGGGATTCCTCCGGTTCACTCTCAGAATCGGAATCCCAGGCCATCACAATAATATTAATACAGCTCTAATTGTCAGGAGGTCGTCCTATACTCTGGTAGAGACATATGCCCGACTGGAATGTTCTCTCCCTCCTGGTCGATCGTTCGGGAGCTTCAAAAGCTTCCTTCAGCCCGAACATCACAGCAACCGATGCCAACAGACATTGGCACACTTAGGGATCCGCAGAGTCTTCACAGCTTGCGTAACAGACCTCAGCAACTCAGCATTTTGGCTAATCTACTGTATTTACATATAAGCACACACAGAACACTGCAACATGGCTCCCTGCCTGGTTCCCTGTAACCTCACTTCTCACAGGGAGGGAACCGCCAGAAGACCCTCGGAGCTGGACCTCAGTGTCCGGGCTGGATGATGGGGGTGGAGACGCTCCTTCAGCTATACTGGGCCGAGGCCTTTTAGGGCTTAAAATGTCAGCACCAACACTTTGAATTGTGTTCGGAAATGTACTCAGAGCCATTTTAGGTCTTTCAAGACCGGTGTTATATGGTCTCGGCGGCTGCCACATGTGGTCTGGCTGCCACATTCTGGATTAATTAATTTGGCCCCTTGGAAGGGAAAGCAGTTCAGTGGAGGAAGAAGGCTCCCCACCCCCAGCCTACAAGATCAGCACACTACAAACCCCACCCATGAAATAATACATCGTCATGATACTTCCCTTCCCTGAGCTCCCATTTATCAAGACGTCCATTCATCGTGTTCACATTCCTCAGAGTTCACAGAGCCCACTAGTGTGCACCTTCTGCGCTGCTCCGTAAGCGTCTTTCAAATGTTAAACCAATATTAGCCAAGCGATTGGCATCTTCTCTTTCTCAACAGGCAGGGGGACACGGCAGCCTCCAGCCACAACCCCCTTATTAGCAGCTTGGCCAATGCCAACAAGAAACCCCCAAATATGAGCTCACGGGTAAACGCCGATTATTATTTTTAAACGGCGGTTATTTGTGAGCCGTTTCCAAAATGGCAACCCCAGGCAATCTTAGGAGATGAGAAAGCTGGCAAGATCTAGCCTCCTACGACATGGGTGAGGCAGCAAATTCAGACCCCTTTGCCTCAAAGGGGGATATTGCAGAGTTGGAAAAGTTCAGAAAAGGGAATCCCAAACAATCAAGGGAATGGAGCAACTCCCCTTTGGGTAAAGTTTGCAGCATTCAGGGTTTTTTGGTAAGAGAAAAGGCAAGTATTATTGTAGACTTGTTTTATTTTTTTCTGGAAAACGCTTTGATGTTTTTTAACGGCACAGCTGTATACACATTTTTTAAATAAATAAATATAGAATTGTAGAGTTGGAAGGCATCCTCTAGTCCAGTCCGCTGCAATGCAAGAATTTCAACATGCGGTCCCCCATCCAATTTGAAACCATACCGGACTCTGCTTAGTCTTGCAAATCTGCCAGCGGTTTTTTTGCTGCACCACCTGATAAGCGAATAATTGCTTTTCAGAGGGCTGCACTGGATTTCTCCTTGGGTCCCATCCCACTCTGCAGTTCTGTCATTCTGTAGGTCTAGGATTGTAGCCTAAAGCGAGGTATTTCCCAGGGCTGTGATAAGCATATGTGGTGCTGGGGTTCAAAGATCTGCCCAGTGCTCCTCTCCAGGTTGCCCACTCCCAGGCACGCAGGACAACGGAGCCGGCTGGCCGCCTCAACATCTCGCTGTCTAGGTCGCCCCCAAACTTGTGGCGCAGAACTGCCCACAGCAGAAGAACCTGTTGCGATGCTACAACCAATGGGCAGGCTCTCTCCCGGACTCAACTCTCAGGCCCCGGACTCTTGACCTGGTGCCCCTGAGAGCCCGGCCGGCGCCCAGGTGCCCTGCACCCCTAGCTCCTATGGGTAAGACGGCCCTGGTCTTTCCTTTTTTTAAAAAAAATAAAATATTTTTATTAGGAATTTCAACAGAACAATTTATCAAAAAACATATCATCCTCATCCCCCCATTCTTTCCCTCCCCCCTCCCCCCAAAAGAAAAACCCACCCCGACTTCCCTCAGCTCCTCTCTCTGGTTTTTCAGCACATGTTGTCCCCTGCATATTATAAAATTGTAAAGATCCTTCATTTATCTATCTATATATTACCAGTAAAAAGTTAGTGTATGTTTATTCGAAACCTGCCAAGGAGTCCAGTTCATTTTGTTGTTTCTTTAAGTATTTTGCAAAAGGTTCCCATTCTTCTTTAAAGTCACAGTTGTCCTTGTCGCGTAGTTTGTGTGTCAGTTTTGCCAATTCCACATAGTCCATCAATTTCTCTTGCCACAGTTCTTTGGTCAGGATTTCTTCATTCTTCCATCCTTGTGCTATTAAGTCTCTTGCCGCCGTTGTCGCGTACGTGAAGGTCTTTTCCTACAATCCCTAACAAGAATGCTTCAGGTTTTTTTTACAAATGTTAATGGGAACATTTTACAACTCATTGTATATCATTCTTCAACTCATTGTATATCATTTCCCAGAATTTTTAAATTTTACTGCAATCCCACCACATATGGTAAAAAGTCCCTTCTTTTTCCATCACATTTCCAACATATATTTGAACCAGTTTTATACATTCTTCCTATCTGCACTGTAAATTTCTTTCATGTAATTTTCTTTCAGCAAAGAGCAGTCTGTAAATTTTAAATCAGTTTTCCACAATCTTTCCCAATCTTCAAACATTATATTATGATCTACCGTATTTTTCGCTCCATAAGACGCACCTTTTCCCCTCCTAAAAAGTAAGGGGAAATTTGTGTGCATCTTATGGAGCGAATGCAGGGGGGAGGCAGGCAGGAAAAGCCCCCAAGAGCCGCACACAAGCTCCACGTGGCTCTTGCGGGCTTTTCCCCAGGAGGGAGAAGGGACTGACGTGGCCAGTCAGTCCCTTCTCCCTCCTTGTAGAAAAGCACGCAGGAGCTGTGCGCTCCTTAAAGGGTGCGCGGCTCCTGTGGGCTTTTGCGGGAGGTGGGGGAATGGCCATAGCCGCGTGCAGCCTCTCCCGGCCGGAGAGGCTGCTCGCAGCTAAAGAGAAAGCCAAGACAGCGAGCGGGATCCCACTGGCTTTGCTCTATGGGGCTGGGGGGGGCGGGCTTCCCCCGGCGGCCCCAAGAAGCTCTTGGAGAACTGTGCTGCTGAAATGGAACACTCAGGATGAAACGGTGAAATCTGCTATGATTAAATGGGCACAAGACGTTGGACATAACATTATGTTTGCTGACTGGGAACAGTTATGGACCACAGGTATGAAGTTTACGGCATGTAATGCCTTAAGAGAGAATATTATGAAAATGATTTACAGGTGGTACATGACACCAGTCAAGCTTGCAAAAATTTATCATTTGCGCGATAATAAATGTTGGAAATGCAAAGAAAATGAAAGTACATTCTTTCACCTTTGGTGGACGTGCCCAAGGATTAAGGCTTTCTGGGAAATGATATATAATGAGATGAAAAAGGTATTTAAATATACCTTCTTGAAGAAATCAGAGGCCTTTCTCCTGGGCATGGTCGGCCAATTGGTGCCAAAGAAGGACAGAACTTTCTTTATGTACGCTACAACAGCAGCAAGAATACTCATTGCAAAGTATTGGAAGACTCAAGATCTACCCACTCTGGAAGAATGGCAGATGAAGGTGATGGACTATATGGGATTGGCAGAAATGACTGGCAGAATCCGAGACCAGGGAGAAGAGTCGGCGGAAGAAGATTGGAAGAAATTCAAAGACTATTTACGGAAATATTGCAAAATCAGTGAATGATAGAACGATGTCGGATAGAAATTAAGTGGTTTCTAGCTGTAATGTTTTAAGAGAATATGGAAAAAAGGTTTAGAAGCAGGTTAAAGTTTATTGATAAGGATTTGCTGAACTAACAATTTGAATTGGAATACAAAAAAGGGAGGTATGAGGAGGTCTGGGAAATAAGTTAAAGGAAAACAAGTTATGGAAACTTTGTGTGTTTTTAATTATTTTTTACTTTTGTATTTTTGTTATTCCCCCCCTTTTTTCTTTTTGATTTTTATTGTATTAATATTGAAAATTCTAATAAATATCTTTAAAAAAAGAAGAAGCTCTGGGAGAACTGGACAGGCTTAATATTTTTTCCTTTGATTCCCCCCTCTGAAAACTAGGTGCGCCTTATGGTCAGGTGTGCCTTATGGAGCAAAAAATACAGTATATCTTGTGCCCATATATCTTGGTCTTTCCTAACACCACCGGAGGCAAAATATGGAGCTCCGTTTTTCAGGAACAGGTGCAAAGGGAAGTCGTCCTTGCCTTTGGCAAATAAGCATATGGGGACGCAGCTCAGTTTGTGATCATTGCTTAATGTGCGGCGAGATCATTGCTGACACGGCAAGGCGATTTGAGACCCAACACGCTGCAACGTCCGACATATTGCACCATTTGACATCCTCTGTCAACAGCCGTTCCGCATGCCGAGGGCATCTTCTGGAAACGACACGCCACTGTCCTTGTGGGAACGCCACCGTGGAGGCGGTAAAAGGCTGAGCCCGAAGGTTAATGGCTCTTTGCTGCTCCAGGGAGCATGATGGGATGTGGGCGGCTTGCAGAGCGGGGCTGGCTTTGCTCAGCTGGAAACGAGAGCTGCGCTGAGCAAAGTAACATGGGGGTGGCGAATCAAAAGCCCAGGTAATTGACTCGGAGTGGTGTGAGTGTGTTAAGCTTGGTCCCAGGAAACTAATAATGTGCCCAGGGCAGAGTTAAGCTGGATAATAATAATAATAATAATAATAATAATAATAATAATAATAATAATTTATTTATACCCCGTCCATCTGGCTGAGTTTCCCCAGCCACTCTGGGCGGCTCCCAATCAAGTATTAAAAACAATACAGCATTAAATGTTAAAAACTTCCCTAAACAGGGCCGCCTACAGATGTCTTTTAAAGATAGGACAGCTACTTATTTCCTTCACATCTGAAGGGAGGGCGTTCCACATGGCAGGTGCCACTACCGAGAAGGCCCTCTGTCTGGTTCCCAGTAACCTTACTTATCGCAGAAAGGGAACCGCCAGAAGGCCCTCAGAGCTGGACCTCAGTGTCCAGGCTGAACGATGGGGGTGGAGCCACTCCTTCAGGTATACTGGACCGAGGCCGTTTAGGGTTTTAAAGGTCAGCACCAACACTTTGAATTGTGCTCAAAAACGTACTGGGAGCCAATGCAGCTCTCTCAGAACCGGTGTTATGTGGTCCCGGCAGTCACTCCCAGTCACCAGTCTAGCTGCCACATTCTGGATTAATTGCAGTTTCCAGGTCACCTTCAAAGGTAGCCCCATGTAGAGCGCGTTGCAGTAGTCCAAGCGGGAGAACATGCACCACTCTGGCGAGACAGTCTGCGGGCAAGTAGGGTCTTAGCCTGTGTACCAAGTGGAGCTGGTAAACAGCTGCTCTGAACACAGAATTAACCTGCGCCTCCATGGACAGCTGTGTGTCCAAAATGACTCCCAGGCTGCATACCTGGTCCTTCAGGGAAACAGTTACCCCATTCAGGACCAGGGAATCCCCCACACCTGCCCGTCCCCTGTCCCCCAAGAACAGTACTTCTGTCAGGATTCAACCTCAATCTGTTAGCCGCCATCGCTGTTCGCTGAGAAAAGGAGAGTGGGTGAACTGGGGTGGAGCTGCCAAGTTTGGAAACCCGATGTTTGGAACAGGAGCGTAGGAAAGGGGGGGGGGCGATTTGCCCCAGGTTCCATCATGGAGGGGGATGACAAATTATCAAGGAACAATTACTGCCCTACTTTGTTGTTTAGTCACTTGTGAAAGAGAAACAACACACACTTAGCCTTTGCATTTGCAAAACTGAATCGCTGTTGTTGTTGTTTAGTCGTGTCCGACGCTTCGTGACCCCCTGGACCAGAGCACGCCAGGCACTCCTGTCTTCCACTGCCTCCCGCAGTTTGGTCAAACTCATGTTAGCAGCTTCCAGAACACTGTCCAACCATCTCGCCCTCTGTCGTCCCCTTCTCTTTGTGCCCTCCATTTTTCCCAACATCAGGGTCTTTTCTAGGGAGTCTTCTCTTCTCATGAGCTGGCCAAAGTATTGGCGCCTCAGCTTCAGGATCTGTCCTTCCAGTGAGCACTCAAGGCTAACTTCCTTCAGAATGGAGAGGTTGGATCTTCTTGGGACTCTCAAGAGTCTCCTTCAGCACCAGAATTCAAAAGCATCCATTCTTCGGCGATCAGCCTTCTTTATGGTCCAGCTCTCACTTCCATACATCACTACTGGGAAAACCAGAGTTTTACCTTAGGCATACTAAAATGTATAAGATTGAATCAGGTAAGTGCTGCAGGTGCAAAGAGGTAGAGGGAGTGTTCTTTCATATGTGGTGGACTTGTAAAATGGTAAAAGAGTATTGGGAAACGATCCATAATGAGTTGAAAAAAATGTTTAAAAGTACTCCCCTCACAAAAAACCCAATGTGCTTTCTGTTGGGGATAATTCAGACTGAAATTCCCAGGTGTCAAAAAAGGTTATTTATGTATTCTACTACAGCGGCCCGTAAAGGGACGCGGGTGGTGCTGTGGGTTAAACCACAGAGTCTAGGACTTGCCGATCAGAAGGTCGGCGGTTCGAATCCCCGCAACGGGGTGAGCTCCCGTTGCTCGGTCCCTGCTCCTGCCAACCTAGCAGTTCGAAAGCATGTCAAAGTGCAAGTAGATAAATAGGTACCGCTCCGGCGGGAAGGTAAACGGCGCTTCCGTGCGCTGCTCTGGTTCGCCAGAAGTGGCTGAGTCCTGCTGGCCACATGACCCGGAAGCTGTACGCTGGCTCCCTCTTCCAATAAAACGAGATGAGCGCCGCAACCCCAGAGTCATCCGTGACTGGAGTTAATGGTCAGGGGTCCCTTTACCTTTATAACGGCCCGTATTTTGTTAACCCCTAAATGGAAAATGAGTGAGGTCCCGACCAAAGAAGAATGGCAACTTAAGTTGACAGAATATGCTCAGCTTGCAGACTTAACATATAGAATAAGAGAGCAAGAAGAGCACACGTTTAGATTGGGAAATGTTTTTTTAATATATGGGGAATGATTGTATACAATGTGATGCTGACGGGCTGACGATGCTTCTCCTTCCCTGAAGTAAACAATAAAGAAGTTAGTTTTGCCCTCCAAAAGTGGAGAATTCAGAAGCGGCAAACTGAAGGTTTGGCAAACTCTTTCCCCTCACGAAATGCCCATGGAACTCAACTCGAGAGCTTCCACTCTCTTCCACTTAATCAGATTTCAACCCATCAGAAGTGTGCAATTTGCAAATCAGGATAATGACACTTCACTTTTCGCCCAGGCTTAGCGCAAAGAAGATCTTGAAGTAGCTCCTGATGAAGACATTAAACAATGTTTGCATCGCTCAGACAGTTAACCATGTTCACGCTTTTCAGCAAGGCTTTGAAAGTGCTAGTCTTTCCCGCAATTACATCAGGTCTCTGGTAGGGGTTGCCAGATAATCCGAGATAATTTGCATCTCATCAGGACTGCATTTAAGGAGAGCACTCGACACCCACTTATTCTTAGGCAAATACACATCAGGAGGAAATTAGGGGAATAACCCCTCCTCTGTGGAAAAATCCTGGTTTTTCAAAGTAACACGTTCTATAAACTTCAGTCGTTTAAGCAGAATTTGATGGCATTGCAGAATTTAATAAGAACTGAATTGAAAATACTAACATTATGAGTGGGCTTTTGTGAGGTTGCCCTTTTAAAAAGAAAAAGAAAACATTTTTACTTGTGGCCTTTTTGTAATTATTTTCAATGATGTGGCTAACGACTAGTCCTTTCCATCAGACTGCACAACAAATTTGTAATGTGTTTGTAAGGTACTTTTGTGGATTGGAGTTCAAGAATGAAAATATCAAATAAATTTGTGTTTTTTTAAAAAAAGAAGCAGTTTTCAGCCGTTATCACAGGGTGGGTGATAATTTTCTTGCCCCTTGTCATTGAAAGCCTCTTTCTGAATGATCGACTTCCTTTTACCAACAAACACAGTGCTTTTTTTCCTGGGGGTACGCATACCCCTAAACGTTTTGTGAATCTTTGTACTTTTGTCCATTTACTGTATTTATTTCCCCCGATTTGAACTATAAAATGGTGGTTTTCTTGAGTCAGAATGAGAGTACCCCTAAACATTTTCTTTAAAAGAAAAAAAGTGCACAAACAAAGGAATTTGCCCCAGCTTACGCTCCATATTGGAAGGGGGGGCGCATCACGTGATGTGTCACATGACTCATCCCACCCCCACAGCCATGATGTGGGTGGGTGAAATAAAAAAATTAAGGTCATAACGGCTAAGGGAGCTGGGCATGTTTAGCCTGGAGAAGAGGAGGTTAAGGGGTGATATGATAGCCATGTTCAAATATATCAAAGGATGTCACATAGAGGAGGGAGAAAGGTTGTTTTCTGCTGCTCCAGAGAAGCGGACACGGAGCAATGGATCCAAACTACAAGAAAGAAGATTCCACCTAAACATTAGGAAGAACTTCCTGACAGTAAGAGCTGTTGGACAGTGGAATTTGCTGCCAAGGAGTGTGGTGGAGTCTCCTTCTTTGGAGGTCTTTAAGCAGAGGCTTGACAACCATATGTCAGGAGTGCTCTGATGGTGTTTCCTGCTTGGCAGGGGGTTGGACTCGATGGCCCTTGTGGTCTCTTCCAACTCTATGATTCTATGATTCTATAAAATGTTCATAACTGCATATATAAACCACATGTTTGAAACCCCACAGAAAACGTCCTGAAACCATTTTGTCCCTTCCAAAATATTTCTCTGCAAGGTCGAAGGAAAAGCCTCCCCATTGTCTATTCCTTCACAAATCCTGTCTTAAGGGTATCACAGTCTGTGTATGAACAGGGTGAGCCTGTGATCTGCCTCAGGAACATTGGGAGTGGGAGTGGCCAGGCTTTCAGAAATGTGTATAAGTAGTTGCTTTGCCTCTGTTTCCCAGTTATGTAGTTCAGTAAAAGTTCCTGCTGTCTTGCCTACACTTCAATTAGTATACACAAATTAGTATACACAAATTCCCACTTGACCGCATCAATCGGCGGACGAGGCACTACTGCAGGTACCCCATAATACCTGTAATACCTGTAGTTTGTAAGAATTTGATCTTTTAATAATAATATTAATTTTATTATTTACACCTTGTCCATGTGGCTGGGTTTCCACAGCCGCTCTGGGCGGCTTCCAGCAATCAATCAAAATCAATCAATCAATCAATCAAGACCAGACAAGGCTTTCAGTTAAATATAAAAAGTGCGGTGGCAGCTAGACTTCGGAACTCCCTGCCTACTGATATACGGCAGGTGCCCCTGTGTTGGATAGATCTCTGCCTGCACATTGCTGTGAGAATGAGGCAAGCAAACCATGAGGGGGTTTAGGTTCATATAGTAAAAGCCATGGTTTTCCCAGTAGTGATGTATGGAAGTGAGAGCTAGACCATAAAGAAGTCTGATCGCCGAAGAATTGATGCTTTGGAATTATGGTGCTGGAGGAGACTCTTGAGAGTCCCATGGACTGCAAGAAGATCAAACCTCTCCATTCTGAAGGAAATCAGCCCTGAGTGCTCACTGGAAGGACAGGTCCTGAAGCTGAGGCTCCAAGACTTTGGCCACCTCATGAGAAGAGAAGACTCCCTGGAAAAGACCCTGATGTTGGGAATGATGGAGGGCACAAGGAGAAGGGGACGACGGAGGACGAGATGGTTGGACAGTGTTCTGGAAGCTGCTAACATGAGTTTGACCAAACTGCGGGAGGCAGTGGAAGACAGGAGGGCCTGGCATGCTCTGGTCCAGGGGGTCGCGAAGAGTCGGACATGACTAAATGACTAAACAACAACAAGAAATCAGAAGGGGGGGGGGAATGCTCTTGTTTTTACGTGCCCTGAGCTAATGATATCGAGATAAGCAGAGAAAGGACAGTAATGTGGATGTATTTTTGTTGCAGGAGGGTTAGCAGGAAGGCAGCCTTTTGATGAGGAAATGGCTAATTCCAGAGGATGCGACTTAATCAGATTTGTCTGTGAAAGAAAGATGAGCGTGCAGTAATTGCCTTTGATCCGAAGGTTAATCCAATCAAAACCCAGCGGAGGGCAGTCTGGAACTGGCTGCCAGCTCCAAATAAGTCCCCCCGTGCAGATCAAAAGCCTATTTTTGTTTACCTGATCGGTAAATAGAGCATTCCGCCGGCTCGGTTTCACTTGCTGCAAAGGGCCGTGTTTGTGTCTGAGGAGGAATGAGGAAAATGACCCAAACTGGAAAATCTCGGCATCGTCTGCTCGGCTTTCTCTCCTAATGAGGAAAGATGGAGGGATTCTGAGGCCCAGATGCCACGCTCCTTGATCTCTGCCTGGCTGAGTGAGAAAACACATGGTCTGGATGTTTAAAGGAAGTTCTCCGAATCGGCTCTCACCATCCCTCATTCACAATGACATCTGGTAGCAGGGATGAGGATATGTCTGCTAGAGATTTGTCCCCAGCCAGAGCAGAGAAACCAACACAAAGTGGGACAGAGAACCATCCCTGGGACTGCACAGGCACTCCGACTCCTAAATTCACAATCTTATGGACCAGAAACTTGTTTTTGTAAAATGAAAGCTGAGGGTCGAAGGCTCCTGATATAACAACAACAGCAGCAGCAGCAGCAACAACAAATTATTATTATTATTTATACCCCACCCATCATCACCATCATCAACGACTTATTATTATTTATACCCTGCCCATCTGGCTGGGCTTCCCCAGCCACTCTGGGTAGCTCCCAACAGAATAATAATAATAATAATAATAATAATAATAATAATAATAATAAGTGATAAAACATCAAACATTAAAAACTTCCCCAGACAGGGCTGCCTTCAGATGTCTACTAAAAATCAGATAGTTGTTTGTTTCCTTGACATCTGGTGGGAGGGCGTTCCACAGGGTGGGTGCCACTACCAAGAAGGCCCTCTGCCTGGTTCCCTGTAACTTTGCTTCTCACAGGGAGGGAATCACTAGAAGGCCCTCAGAGCTCGACTTCAGTGTCTGTGCTGAATGGTGGGGCTGGAGATGCTCCTTCAGGTATACTGGGCCTTTGAGGCCGTTTAGGGCTTTCAAGGTCAGCACCAACACTTTGAATTGTGCTCAGAAACGTACTGGGAGCCAATGTAGGTCTTTCAGGACCGGGGTTATGTGGTCTCGGTGGCCGCTCCCAATCACCAGTCTAGCTGCTGCATTCTGGATTAGCTGTAGTTTCCGGATCACCTTCAAAGGTAGCCCCACATAGAGCGCATTGCTGTAGTCCAAGCGGGAGATAACCAGAGCATGCACCACTCTGGTGAGACAGTCTGTGGGCAGGTAGGGTCTCAGGCTGCGTACCAGAAGGGGCTGGTAAACAGCTGCCCTGGACACAGAATGGACCTGTGCCTCCATGGACAGCTGTGAGTCCAAAATGACTCCCAGGCTGCGCACCTGATCCTTCTGGGGCACAGTTGCCCCATTCAGGACCAGGGAGTCCTCCACATCTGCCCGCCTCCTGTCCCCCCAAAACAGTACTTCTATCTTTAGGAACATTGGAAGCTGCCTTCATAGAAGGGGCACAAGGGTCATCTAGTCCACCCCCTTGCAATGCAGGAATTCTGAGCTGAAGAATCCCTCCCATTCACCTCTGTCAAGAAGCCTCCAATGAAGGAGAGCCCACCACCTTCCATTGTTGTCTGTTCCTCCGTGGAGCAGCTCTCACTGTCGGAAAGTTATTCCTAGTGCTTCAGTCAGAATCTCCTTTCTAATCTTGAATCCACCGATTTGGGTCCTACCTTCTGGAGCAGCATGAAACAAGCTTTCTCCATCCTCCGTGTGACAACTCTTTAGATATTTGAAGGTGGCTCTCATATCAGTCTTCTCCTCCTCTAGCTAAACATCCCCAGTTCCTTCAACCTTTCCTTGTAAGGTTTGTTGTTCTTGCTGTTGTTCTTGCTGTTGTTTAGTCATTATACTAACTTTAGAAGCCCAAGCATTGTTGTTGTTGTTTAGTTGTTTATTCGTGTCCAATTCTTTGTGACTCCATGGACCAGAGCATGCCAGGCACTCCTGTCTTCCACTGCCTCCCGCAGTTTGGTCAAACTCATGCTGGTAGCTTCGAGAACACTGTCCCACCATCTCATCCTCTCTTGTCCTCTTCTCCTTGTGCCCTCCATCTTTCCTAACATCAGGGTCTTTTCCAGGGAGTCTTCTCTTCTCATGCGGTGGCCAAAGTATTGGAGCCTCAGCTTCAGGATCTGTCCTTGGTCAGACCACACCTGGAATACTGTGTCCAGTTCTGGGCGCCACAATCTAAGAAGGATATTGACAAACTGAAACATGTACAAAGGAGGATTACCAAGATGATCAGGGGTCTAGAAGCCGAGCCTTATGAGGAATGGTTGAAGGATTTGGGTGTGCTTACCCTGGAAAAGAGGAGTCTGAGAGGAAATATGACAGCCATCTTCAAATATCTTAAGGGCTGTCACATGGAAGATGGAACAAGCTTGTTTTCTCTTGCACCATTGGGTCAGGACTTCTCTCCTCATGAGGTGGCCAAAGTCTTGGAGCCTCAGCTTCAGGATCTGTCCTTCCAGTGAGCACTCAGGGCTGATTTCCTTAAGATTGGATAGGTTTGATCTTCTTGCAGTCCATGGAACTCTGGGTTGCCATATATTGAAGGGCAAAAAAGGATGACAACCCGAGCTGCTGCCAGTCCGAGCTGGGGGAAGAGGCATGCAGTCGTATAGGGCCGCTGCTGCACCTCTTTCCCCAGCTTGGGCTGGCAGTGGCCATAGCGTGCAGAGTAGCCCGAGTCGCCCGAGCCCCCAAAATCCCTCCAAATCCAGACATTTCCTTTAAAATGTAAAAATCCACCCAGATGGGCATGTTGCCCCCACAAAAGAGGACATGTCCTGGTTTTCCTGGACATATGGCAACCCTGAAGCCTGGTTGCCAGGCAGTTTATCATCTTGCCCACCCTCCTCTGAGCATGTCTCAGCTTGTCAATATCCTTCTTAAAAGTGATGCCCAGAACTGAACACAGTACTCCAGGTGTGCTCTGACCATCCTTACGCCTCTAGTCATAGAGGAAAATTCAGATCGATACATCCTTCCAACAGCAGTCAAAAAGTAAATAAGTTTTGAAGACATGGCGTCGCATAATTTGCCTCCTTCTCCCATTCCCGCCTCAGGGCTGGATTCAACTACCTCATTCCGTGGGCAGAAGTCCACCCGCTAACTTGGCTAGGTAGATCAATGATCAGATTCACTCGATTCATCAAGGCCTAATATCGGCCTCCGCTCCGTCTAACTTGCATTACGGTGCACAAACCATGATTGACGGCTCTCCAGGTGGTGCCACTTGCAGAGTCAGAAATGAAAAGCATTTGAGCGCAGAAGAACAATCAATCCCCTTTGTTTACTCAGCCAGGTTACTTAAAAGTGCATGCGAAAGAGAGAAGGGGGAACTCAGCTGCAATGCGCGAGCATGAAATTTCCCCGAAGCAGTGGATTTAACCAGGCTTGACAGCTCCATGTGTCTCTGGGCATCCTACTGAATGAAAACAGACCTGGTCCTCTCCTTTTCCCCCTCCCCTTTGAAACTTGCAGTTATTTATAGAGGCCAAAGAAACCCCCGAGAATCCTAAGAACAAATTGCAAAAGGAAATTTTTGCTTCAGGCGAGGAGGACTAATGAGGAAGATGAGGAAAGGTGTTGGTGTATCATGTTTCTGGCGGACAGGCCTGACCAAGTGGTGGGAAGTGTTTGCTGATGGATCCCCTCAAGGGGGTCTAAAGAAACTGGCCGTGTGGGAGCGATTAGCAACTGAGGGTCAAGTTGCAAAGTGGTCTTGGTACCAATGGACAATTTCACCACCACCTGTCTCGATGAGAGTGCACCTCAGCCTTGGATATGACTGAAAACACTTGCCACTCCCTCTGTAGGTAGAAATCATATTCTAACAAATTGCTTCCGCCACAAAAAGCCCAGGTTGTAGGAAAGAAGGTGCAGGGTTCAGCTGAGATAGATAATAATGAACGTTCAGATTTGGGTACCGTTTCCCAGTTGTGTTTCTCTACAATACATACAGTCGTAAGGATGTTGTCATGCAGTAGTTCACTTGGCCACAGACAGGTGGCGCTGTGAATTATAGAGTGAAGAGTTGCTGGGCTCTCCAGGAAAGGAGAGAAAGAGGGGACTGGGAGACAGGGATGCAGGCCCAGGCGATACGAGAGGAGGGAACTGGAGGATGGAAATGCGGGCTGGGGAGCAGGCAGATGTCACATGTAAGTGGTCCATGCAAGATGTGGAGGTGTGGGTGAGGCCTGAGGGACCAGTGCCCAATGGGATAAGCTTCCAGGAAGATGTGTGATGGCCTGGGAATCAGATTCAGAGGCTGAACCTGAGGGATCCCAGCCTGCACAGGAGTCCCCTCCTCCAGGGCTGGCTGAGCTGGGGCAGGGGCTTGAACCTGAAGGGCCCCCACCTGTGCCGGATCCTCAGGAGCAGACACCAGCTGAATCCACTCTGGCTCCGGAGGTGATGGAGGACCCATTGCCTACAGGTGCTCCTCTCCCAGCCCTGTCGGGGAAGGTGAGGTTGCCTCTGGGTCCAGTAACCCTCCAGCCTCTCCTGAGCTGCAGAGGCTCAGGGCACAGAGGCGGAGGGAACTAAGTTCTCGCAGGAGGAGTGCTTGCCTGCAGGCCAGGAGAGGCGAGTCACCTGTGGACCGGGGTCGCCCTATGCCTCAGAGGAGATAGAGGCCAGTCAGCCCAGTCCCAGGTTGCGGGAGCAACATCGTTGGTACAGTGGTGCCCCGCAAGACGGATGCCTCGCAAGACGGAAAACCCGCTAGACGAAAGGGTTTTCCGTTTTGGAGGTGCTTCGCAAAACGAATTTCCCATGGGCTTGCTTCGCAAGACGAAAATGTCTTGCGAGTTCCTGCGGGGTTTTTCCCCTCCCCCCCTTTTCCCCAAGCCGTTAAGCCGCTTAACACCTGATCCGCTAAGCCGCTAAGCCGCTTAACAGCTGATCCGCTAAGCCGCTTATCAGCTGATCCGCTAAGCCCGCTAAGCCGCTAATGGGCTTGCTTCGCAAGACGAAAAAACCGCAAGACGAAGAGACTCGCGGAACGGATTCTTTTCGTCTTGCGAGGCACCACTGTATCCTGTTCCTGCTGGCACCCTGACCAGCTCTCCTGAGTTCCTGACCACGCCCGACTCCTTGACTTGGACCCCGCTTTGCCCCTGACGGACAGCCTCCTTACCCTCGACCTCGGACCAGACTTAGACCACGCTGCACGGTAACCCTCCCCTGGGACCAGCACAAGATGTGAGCGTGGGCACAACTTTATTTGCAGCGGTGTTAAGTCCTGACTTTGTGGCATTCCAGGCGAGAAAAATGCCACCAATTTCTGATATTGTGACAGAGGAGGTGCAAAGACGTACGCAGTGATGGAGAACCTCTGAACGTCGAAAGCTGTGCAGATTGCTTTGAGGGAAGCTTTCTGCCTGTGGGGCTGAGAAGATGGGCTGTCACTCGGCCCAGCAGAAGCAACTTAATTAGCTGGCGTGGGCTCAAGCGAGAGACTCTGGCTTCCTGGATCTTCACCCCAGCAGGGCTTTCTGTAGACTGCGGGACTCTCTGGTAGGAATTTGCGCTTTCTTGAGCAGGCGCGGGCGAGACTTTCTGTATGCTTGCAAGGAAAAGCCTGCCCCGCAGGGGAGAAGGCTTTAATGAGGCAGGCGTGGAGATGGTACAGTCAGGTGTGCAAGGTGACATCTTTGCGCTCCACACATGTTTGCGATCTCTGGCATCGTGCAAGCCGAGAGATGTCTTCTTCATCTCCCACAGCCTCTGAAAAGTAACAGAACATGCTTGGCACCAGCAACGAGCCGCCGAGCACCAATTATACCAGCCTCTACAAGAAAAATCCCAGCGCCTACGTAGGGCTTTGAGGACAGGCGAGTGACCTGCAGCTGCTACCAGATCTCAGGAGTTCAGGGAGCAGATTTGCCTTTCCGGTATGAGCCCGGCTAATTGTACAAAAGGACATATATAGATAGCTCCCAATGCTAGCCAATAATAATAATAATAATAATAATAATAATAATAATAATAATAATAATAATTTTATTTATATCCCACACTCCCCAGCCAAAGCCGGGCTCAGAGCAGCTAACAGCAATAAAAGTAACACAGTTTACAATCAATTAATTAAAATGCATTCTAAAATCAATTCAGAATCAAATCAATTCAGAATCAAATTAATGGCAACCATTGGGCTAGAGTTCTTTTTTTTAAAGAATATTTTTTTATTAACCGACCAATCACATCAAATCAAACCAAATTACATAAATTCCAAATTACACAGCCGGATTTTAAATTTTTGTTGGGGGTACCCATATTTCAAATTCCGAAGGGGATCCAATCAACTTCTTGCTTCTTGCTGCTGTTTTAATGTCCACAAATCTAACCTTATGATGTTCACAGTACTATCCAGTCCTTTCTTATTGTCTTTCCACATCTCTTGTTGTTATTTTCATATATTTTTCCTTTCTCTTTGTGACCTCTGATAGTCTCCGCAAGCTGGTTAGAACAGTTTGTAATCCTGTGTGGATATTTTTTTTTTCCAGTAGCCATATCCAGACGTTTTCCATATAACATCACTTCCATACATCAAAACAGTCTTAGCGTCATTAATCTTCACCGATCTGCCTTCTTTCTCAAAACCTCTGAGGAGATTCACTAGGAATGCAGTCTAAAAACAAGTCCGTTCCTCCTCCCGGCTATAAATCCTTTGGCAAGATGGCGACTCCAAATTAATTGCTGCGCCATTCCCAAAAGCTCTTATTGCTTCTCGAACTCCATAAAGCATACTTTTGGTTAAAGTTTATCTCCACACAGACCTTAATCATCCTGCTTGGGTCAGTTCAACCGACGATTCTAATGAGGAGGGGTTCTTGTAAATCACATAGAAGGAAAGTAAAAAAGGTCCCCCCCCCCCATTCAGTCCCAACACACCCAGCCTTTGGTGTATCTTCATCGTAAAATATTCCTGTTTCTCCAACCAGTCGTCTTCTTTCGCAGAGGTCATTTAAATTAGCAGGCTTCACTCCCCTTCTTCACTTGAAATCTGTGCATTTGCTTCTATTGTAATTAATTATTCCGAATTGCTGCAGCTAGTGCGCGATCAGAGACAGCGTCCAGGAGAGCCGAGGACCACACGGGGGCATTCTGCCTAGGGCCCTCACCCCTTCTTTCGAATTAGGGGGTGATTTATGGGCACGGCAGGCAAGGGCAGTGTTCCCCATTTCCTTGGGGCAACAAGGGAGGCTGCCTACTCCCATAACAGCCTCTTAATTACCCCGTGTGGGTCGGAGAGATGGTATTGTCGGCCATCTTCCAATGCGCCCCCTAGTGGCCCCCCATTGGGCTACAGTTCTATGAGGATTATAGAAGGAGGTCAGCTCTGTCTTGCAGGCCCTGCAGAAAGATGTCAAGTCCCACAGGGCCCTAGTCTCTTGGGACAGAGAGTTCCACCAGATCGGGGCCACGGCCGAAAAAGCCCTGGCTCTGGTTGAGGCCAGCCTAACCTCCCTGTGGCCCGGGATCTCCAAGATGTTTTTGTTTGAAGACTGCAAGGTCCTCCGTGGGACATACCAGGAGAGGCGGTCCCATAGGTACGAAGGTCCTAGGCCGTATAGGGCTTTGAAGGTCAAAACCAGCACCTTAAACCTGATCCTGTACTCCACCGGGAGCCAGTGCAGCTGGTATAGCACCGGATGAATGTGATCTCTAAGCGAAGACCCCGGAAGGAGTCTCGCCGCGGCATTCTGCACCCGCTGGAGTTTCTGGGTCAGTCTCAAGGGCAGCCCCACGTAGAGTGAGTTACAATAATCCAGTCTGGAGGTGACCCTCACATGGATCACAGTGGCTAGGTCAGAGTGAGAGAGGTAAGGAGCCAACTGCTTAGCTTGGCAGAGATGATGATGATGATGATGAAGATGATGATGATGATTGATTCAACTTATACACCGCCCTATACCTAGAGGTTTCAGGGCAGTTCATAACAAGACCACAACATGTAAAATCTAACCCAAAGCAGTAACCCAATAACACCCCCCCCCAAAAAAATCAACATTCTAAAAGGGTGCTGGATGTCAATAAGATCAACCAAAGGCCTGGTTGAAAAGGAACATTTTTGCCTGGCGCCTAAAGGTGTATAATGAAGGCGTCAGGCCAGGCAAACGTCCCTGGGGAGAGCATTCCACAGATGGGGAGCCACTGCAGAGAAGGCCCTGTTCTCGTGTTGCCACCCTCCGAACCTCTCAAGGATGCAGCACACGAAGGAGGGCCTCAGAAGATGATCTCAGGGTCCGGGTAAGTTCATATGGGAAAAGGCGATCCTTGAGGTATTGCGGTTCTCAGCCGTTTAAGACTTTATAGGTCAAAACCAGCACTTGGAATTGGGCCGGAAACTAATTGGTAGTTGAACCAGGATCGGTGCAATATGCTCAAACCATCTTGGCCACTGGATTCTGCACCAGCTGAAGTTTCTGAACTGTCTTCAGAATCAGCCCTACATATAATGAGGCAAGGAAGAAGGGCTACCCCTGTGCTATCCATATAATCAGTTATCAGTAATCAATATATTCATATATGCTCACACATAATCAGGGCTTACAGTATTTTATAATCCATTTTGAATCAAACGGAAGCTGTGCCTTAGCTAAAGGCATACTGCTTGAAACAGCAAAATTAGGAGCCGACCTTTCCCCTACAAACATCCGTGTACCCTGGACAAGGGGAAGACGTGAATCAGAGATTCTGGTACAAAATCCCCTCAGATACAGGCTAAATTAATCCACAGAACAGGAAGAGCAAAACCACAAAATCTCCAAACTCCCTGTCCTGTCATAACTAGGGGAGAGGTTAGACAGAGCGTCACTGCAAGCAACAGAAAGCAGAACTAGAACTCCGTGCTTGACCAGGAGCTGGTAGCATGGCAAGAAGCTTACTAATTGGCTAATTTTCACTGACAATATCGTGACTGCCTCATGGTTGTTTCATGATCTATGATTTGCTGTGATCTTCTCAGGTATAAAGACCCCTGGATTTCTGCCAATCGAGGTCCCAGTTCCTTTTGGAAGAGATTCCAAACTGGGTCCTTATTGCCTGGCAATAAACTTCACCTTCTTATTCTCCATTGCTGAGTCTGCCTGATCCTTATTTAACACCAAGCGAGTACCTGCTTACGTTCACGTGCTTCAATAACGCATTGCAGTAATCTAACCTAGAGGTTACCAGAGTATGGACAACAGTAGTTAGGCTATTCCTGTCCAGATAGGGGCGTAGCTGGGTCACTAGCCGAAGCTGATGGAAGGCACTCAGGGCCACAGATCATACTTTTACTCTTTGCCCCTTGAAAGATAAGAGCAGAAAGCACAATTCTATACATGTCATCCTGTACAGAGATAAGTCTCGTATAATTCAATGGGGCTTCCTCCAGCCTTGGATTTAAGCACTAGCCTGGTCGCCTGGGGAGACCACAATCTGCATGCGGGCGAGCAAGTAGGCTGGAAAAATGGGGAGGAACTGCTGCCCCCTCCCAGCTCTGCAACCCAGCATAGAGACAGAGTGGGCTGCAAGGGGAGGCATGCCCCCCCCAAACCCACAGCAGAAAATAAGTTCTCTGCCAGTCCTCATCAGGATAGTAAAAATATCTGCAGGCTCATAACTTGTGTATATTTATTTACAAGGCGGGCTTGCTTCCAAGTGAGCGGTTATGGGACTGCAGACTTTTACACAGTTGGATTGACAAGATGCAGAGCATCGCCGACCTTCCAACCAGCTTGCTAGCATCAGTCTTTTTTTCGAGGCCGGCACTGCCATTGGGCAAAAGGAGCATTTGTCCAGGGTGAATCCCACCTGGGGGGGGGGGGGTGTCCGTAGGCGTGACAGTGATTGACAGTCATCAGTGATCCTCCCAGTTCATCGTTGTCTATACTGACTGTCAAGGGCTCTCCAGGGTTTAAGAAACACGGGACTTTCTCAACCTTGCCTGTAGATGTCAGGGGTCCAATTGTGATTTTTCTGCTACACCACAACGCTTAAGACCCATCTGGTCTTGTCACACGAGCCACTGGCTCTCATCCACTGCTGGATCTTTCCCCTTGGATAGCTGGGAAATATACCTGCCAGATGTTGGAGATCCTAAATCAGTGGTTTCCAGAGGGGGCAGGATTTTTGGGAGGGGCTCTAAGAAGCAAGGGGCTGGCAGGGAGTGCAGGAAGTTGCAGACTTGCCTTCTTGGAGGGTTTGAAGCAGAGGTTGGGTGGTCATTTGTACGTTTCCAAACACAATTCAAAGGGTTGGTGCTGACCTTTCAAGCCCTAAATGGCCTCTATCTAGTAGACCTGAAGGAGCGTCTCCATCCCCATCGTTCTGCCCGGACACTGAGGTCCAGCGCCGAGGGCCTTCTGGCAGTTCCCTCGCTGCGAGAAGTGAAGTTTCAGGGAACCAGGCAGAGGGCCTTCTTGGTGGTGGCACCCTCCCTGTGGAACGCCCTCCTGCCAGATGTCTAAGAGAAAAACAACTACCTGACATTTAGAAGACATCTGAAGGCAGCCCTGTTCAGGGAAGTTTTTAAGGTGTGACATTTTAATGTATTTTTTATCTTTGTTGGAATCCACCCAGAGTGGCTGGTGAAACTCAGCCAGATGGGCGGGGTACAAATAATAAATTATTATTAATATTATTGTTATGAATGCTTGAATTAAGGGTCCTAAATTATGGGGAGTTGGACTAGATGACTGGTGAGGTCCCTTCCAACCCCACAATTCTATGATTCCATCAGACTTTGAAAAACTGGTGTCTCCAAATCACGGTCATCCATTCTGCTGAATTAATTAAACCAAATACCATAGTTTTGATTGGACTTTGAATCAATGTGCAATGAATTGTGGTGGTCTTGAATTTTATTGTGTTAGAAATTTCCTTACAATACGATTGTCCCATACAGAACAACGAAATTGAAAAAAATCTACAATAGACATTCAAAAACCAACAAGCCTGCTATCCCAGCTATCCCAACCTGGTTAGGCCCAAAAATATTTTTAAATACAATATACTCCCACAGAGACTCCTTACACTGCATTTAAAACCAAAATCGCATTTGGATAAAACCTGTTTCTCAGGCGGCTAGTCCTAGTTTTTATAACCCTGGACCTTCTTCCAGAAGGCAGAAGCTGAAAGAGATCATTTCCGGGGTGCGCACTATCCTGCGCTATCTCTGCTGCTTTCTTATGGCACCTGAAAGCATAGATTTGAGCCAAGGTGGGAAGAGTGCACCCAATTATTCTCTCCGCAGTCTTTACAACCCTGGACAGCATTGTTTTTCCCCTGAACGTGCAGCTCCCAAACCACACACACTGACCATAAATTAACACACTCTCAACTGTACAATGGTAAAATGCCATCAACGCGTCCTTTGTGATATTGTTCTTTTCCGGAGGATTTTCAGAAAATATAACCTCTGCTGTGCTCTTTTCATCAGGTCTTTGCTGTTTTCTCCCCAGGTTAGGTCATCTCTCAACTCCATTCCCAGAAACCTTAGTGGGTTGTGCAAACCATGATTCTGAATAATGCTTTTTATAGGGGTGGGTAAGGGGCACTGGAGGGACGTAGATGGCGCTGTGGGTTAAACCACAGAGCCTAGGATTTGCCGATCAGAAGGTCAGTGGTTCAAATCCCCGCAACGGGGTGAGCTCCCGTTGTTCGGTCCCTGCTCCTGCCAACCTAGCAGTTCGAAAGCACGTCAAAGTGCAAGTAGATAAATAGGTACCGCTCCGGCAGGAAGGGAAACGGCATTTCAGTGTGCTGCTCTGGTTCGCCAGAAGCGGCTTAGTCATGCTAGCCACATGATCTGGAAGCTGTACGCCGGCTCCCTCGGCCAATAAAGCGAGATGAGTGCCGCAACCCCAGAGTCGGCCGCAACTGCACCTAATGGTCAGGGGTCCCTTTACTGTTAAGGGGCACTGGGGGCAAATTGATGGAACCAAGGGGGCTTTGGCCCAACAGGTTTGGGGGACGCAGCTCTGGATGGAGAGAAGCTCTTGCATTTGACTGGAAGAAGGAGAACGTATTCCAACCCAGGATAAAGATGCTGAGAAATCGCCTCTCCCCAGAACATGTTGCCTTCAGAAGCCTGCTTCTATTTAAAATAAAAATAAAAACCCTGTGGTATCTGGCTGGCATCTTGCTGGCCACTGGCAGATGGCAGGCCATCTCTGGGCGAGTTGCGCCATGGGCACGATCCAAAATGGCAAGTCCTCTCTTCCCACAATAGATTTTGAGCCAACCTGTGGCCACAAGCACATAGGACCCCCTTTGCGCCAAGCCAGTTTTTGGTGGGCATGGCGAGGTGGGGGGGGGGGAGGCTGAGTTTATACTACGCCCCCCCCCACGGTTAAACAAACTCAGCTCGGTGACAGGGCCTGTTCCTTAAATGCTCCCTTTCTCCTCCATCTCCGTCATTTGGTCAAAGGTAACATTTAAGGATACATTTGAGGCTTTGTGGAGGAAAGATGGATTCAGGTCATGCATCCTAAATAGGAGGAGGAGGTTTAGGTGGATGAAGAGGATGCACAGATCCTTCTGCACAGATATTGACTCTGGAACAGTTTTACTGAAGCCACGAAAGAAAGGGAAAGCTCCAAGCATTCACACCTGGCATTCAATTTGGCGTATTTGAACAGAGTACAGTCCATGGAGGAGACTGTCAGAACTTTGGTCAATGGCTATCAATCTTAGTCTCCTCTCAGCCAGCCTACACCTGCCTGCCTCCTTACTCTCAGCTTCCTCATCCTTAAGACTGGTCCTGAAGGACCAGGTGTGCAGCCTGGGAGTCATTTTGGACTCACAGCTGTCCCTGGAGGCGCAGGTCCATTCTGTGTCCAGGGCAGCTGTTTACCAGCTCCATCTGGTACGTAGGCTGAGGCCCTACCTGCCCGCAGACTGTCTCGCCAGAGTGGTGCATGTTCTGGTTAACTCTTGCTTGGACTACTGCAATGCACTCTACCTGAGGATACCTTTGAAGGTGACCTGGAAAGTACAACTAATTCAGAATGCAGCAGCTAGACTGGTGACTGGGAGCGGCCACCAAGACCACATAACACCGGTCTTCAAAGGTCTACATTGGCTCCCAGTACGTTTCCGAGCACAATTCAAGGGGTTGGTGCTGACTTTTCAAGCCCTCAAGGGCCTCGGCCCAGTGTACCTGAAGGAGCGTCTCCACCCCCAGTTGCCCTTAATTTGATTTTGGATTTTAGAATGTACAGTGGTACCTCGGGTTAAGTACTTAATTCGTTCCGGAGGTCCGTTCTTAACCTGAAACTGTTCTTAACCTGAAGCACCACTTTAGCTAATTGGGCCTCCCGCTGCCGCCGTGCTGCCGGAGCACGATTTCTGTTCTCATCCTGAAGCAAAGTTCTTTACCCAAGGTACTATTTCTGGGTTAGCGGAGTCTATAACCTGAAGCATCTGTAACCTGAAGCGTATGTAACCCGAGGTACCACTGTATTTCAATTAATTGATTGTGATTTTACGTAAACTGTGTTACTTTTATTGTTGTTAGCCACTCTGAGCCCGGCTTCAGCTGCGGAGGGCGGGATATAAATAAAATTTTATCATCATCATCATCATCATCATCTGTGGAGCTTCTTCGGAGTTGAACCATTCCCTCAGGTTTCTAGAGAGGGGGGTGGGATTGCCATAGCTGTCAACGTTCCCTTTTTTTGTGGGAAATTCCCTTATTCCAGTGCCGTTTTCCGCTGCTATCCCGGATTGTTAGCTATCCCTTAGACTGTCCGCGGAACAGGTGAGGCTGCTGATCCCTTATTTTCAAATCTGGGGATTGGGTTTCTCTGAAAACTCTTCCATACACCTGGAGTCTGTTTGGCAATGGAGGGATGCTGTATTAAGGCAGCTCCCTCTGTTCTTATGTTTTCTGAAACAGACCACGACTCAGCGCTTCTTGCAGAATGTGGCATCTGAAGAAACCCTGTGCAGATTCCAGTACTGCTGGAAACTCACCGAAAACCTCGCCCCTTACCCCCTCCCCTCCGTCAGCGCACATTCCCTCCCGCCCGCATTTCAATCTCAAGTGACAGCGATTTCCCATTACGGAACCAACAGACCACACGCCAGAATCTTTCTCTCATTTATTTGCGGATGAATGTCTTTCGTTTGTAAACAATTCTTGTGCATTTTGCTCAATCATCTCCAGACACATGTTATTCATCATAAATCATCTGTCGTGAAACAAACAAACAAACATTGAAATCATTTTTCCTTTCCTTTTTTTTTTGGAGGACCGGGGTGGCGAGGAGAGGGCTGTGCGTTTGCAACGGGACGTGGGAGGGGAATAATTCCTTTATGTCGAGGGAGACTTCTGATTAAGTGCTGCTTGTTACCCGTCAACTTGTTCCTGTGACAAACGTGGAAAACCTAGAAAGACGAAGACTCGCTCTCATCGAGGAAAATCTGAGCAAACGGATCTCCGAATGTTAGAAGAGCGAGGGCAGATAAAATAAAGTCCTTCTTCACACAGTGCATGTGGAACTCCCTGCCACAGGAGACCAACCTAGAGAACTTTAAAAGAGGGTTATATAAATCCATGGAAGAGTAGTCAATGGCTAGCAGCCAGGGTAGCTATGCTCTGCTCCACAGTCAGAGTCAGCAATGCTTCTTAATACTAGTTTCCAGAGGGGAGAGTTGCTCATGTGTTCGAATCCTGCTTGCTGGTTTCACAAAAGAGGCATCTGGTTGGCCTCTGTGAAAACAGGATGCTGGACTAGGTAGGCCATTGGCCTGATCCAGAACCCTCCTCTTCTGCTTTCTTTCACAAGTGGCCTGGCCCCATCATTAATTTGGTGCTACTAGAACCACAGACTTGGGAGAAAAGCAATGACAAACCTAGACAGCATCATAAAAAGCAGAGACATCACCTTGCCAACAAAGGTCCATATAGTGAAAGCTATGGTTTTCCCAGTAGTGATGTATGGAAGTGAGAGCTGGACCATCAAGAAGGCTGATCGCCGAAGAATGGATGCTTTTGAATTCTGGTGCTGGAGGAGACTCTTGAGAGTCTCATGGACTGCAAGAAGATCAAACCTCTCCATTCTGAAGGAAATCAGCCCTGAGTGCTCACTGGAAGGACAGATCCTGAAGCTGAGGTTCCAAGACTTTGGCCACCTCATGAGAAGAGAAGACTCCCTGGAAAAGACCCTGATGTTGGGAAAGATGGAGGGCAGAAGGAGAAGGGGACGACAGAGGACCAGATGGATGGACAGTGTTCTCGAAGCTACGAACATGTGTTTAACCAAACTGCGGGAGGCAGTGGAAGACAGGAGTGCCTGGCGTGCTCTGGTCCATGGGGTCACGAAGAGTTGGACACGACTAAACAACAACAACAATGCTTGGGCTTCTAAAGTTAGTATAATGAATTGCACAACAGGAACTGACTTTAGTGCAATGCCCCTTAATTTGATGCTAGCAATGGCTGTGTGGACAGTTGTTTCAATGTTGTTCGTCCCCTCCTTCTGAATTTTGAGAACTCCTGACCTCTTCTTGAAAACTAAATTGTGTGTTACACCTCTGCCCTCCATGACTAGCCCTCAGTACGCTGCGTGAAGTCAAACACATTGCAAGCGCTTCCCCTGGGCCGGATCTTCCTTTCCAGCTTTTGTTTCTCATTATATAACTGCACCCCCCTTGCTACTTTGCAGTTACGTCCAACACTCTCTCCCTCATCGCTAGGGCTGGGTGGAATCTGTCCATTGTGGTTTCTCTGTTTCGTTTCTTCTGCAGACCTCAGCTCAGTTAATTGCCTTTCCACAGTTAATTGCACATTTGTTTTAAGAAGGAAAGTTCTCGCAAAAGCATTTCGGTGTCGGCTTCCCCTAACAGATTCAGGTTTTTGAAGGCAATTTCCCCTAACATCATGCTTTTCGGATGCTGTTTTTTCACTAAAACAGGCTTTTTCGAGCACACTCCCCCCAAATCATACACATTTGCTGTAGCAACGATTGTAGAACTCGATTGCAAAATTCAGAGACGTGCAAATTTCAAAGGTCGGTTGCCTTGCGGTCTGCACAATCGTTTTAGGAAGAGAAGATAAGGTTGATTCTATTTCAAATGAGTTTGGACCTGATCTGAACTTGCCTTGTTGACATTAGAAACTTTGTAGGGAGATTGAGGAGCAACTTAAAAACTAAGTCTAATCGCAGCCTGGAAGTACCGTATTTTTCGCTCTATAGCACGCACCAGACCATAAGATGCACCTAGCTTTTGGAGGAGGAAAACAAGAAAAAAAATATTCTGAATTTCAGAAGCCAGAACAAGAAGAGGGATCGCTGTGCAGCGATAGCAGCAATCCCTCTTGCTGTTCTGGCTTCTGGGATAGCTGCGCAGCCTGCATTCACTCCATAAGACGCACACACATTTCCCCTTACTTTTTAGGAGGGAAAAAGTGAGTCTTATAGAGCAAAAAATATGGTAGTAATCTTTCTGAACTCTAGGTGCTGGAAACCACAGAAGGGGAGAGGACTCTTGTGTTCAGATCTTGCTTTGGAGAACAGGATGGTAGACTAGGGTTGCCACTGGTCTGATCCACCAGAGCTTTTCTGATGTTCTTAAGCACATGGCAGAGGGTTTCCTACAACCAGGAGCAATGGAAAAACCACCCTGTGCTCGCATCTGCAGACATGAACACCGCCATTTTCTGGCAACCAGCAAAGCACACCCAATTCCATGCCTCTCCAGCATTCTACATTTTGCCACAGGAATAAGTTGTGGGTACATCTCCATTTAACGTGGAAAACAACAAACCTAATAGCAATATTGGGGGACATCAGAGGTAGCACATGTTTGTGGTCGGGCTAGCATCTAAGCTACCCCTGCCACATGTTGAAACCAAAGACAGATGGAAAAGTCATAGAATTGCAGAGTTGGAAGGGACCCAGCTCCCACTGTCAGAATTCCTGACAGTTGACCATCAATGGAAGGCAAGCTTTAGGGTGTCATTGAAAGCTTCCAGATGTCTTGCCCCCAGCTCCTATTGGGAAAAGGGGCTTCCTGGCAGGACTCTCAAGAAAAGAGATCTTCCATTTGGGTTGCTGTGGCCCTGCATTTTGTTGGAGAACAGCCAAGGACCCCCTGATCTGTTTGCAAGTGAGAGGGAAAGACAGAAGAAGACCCAGGTTTCAATGACATAGAATCCTATCCAACTCCATCACCAGCTGCTTTTGTATAAACTCACAGCTGCTTAGAATCATAGGGACGTGGGTGGCGCTGTGGGTTAAAACACAGAGCCTAGGACTTGCCGATCAGAAGGTCGGCGGTTCGAATCCCTGCGATGGGGTGAGCTCCCGTTGCTTGGTCCCTGCTCCTGTCAACCTAGCAGTTCGAGAGCACATCAAAGTGCAAGTAGATAAATAGGTACCACTCCAGCAGGAAGGTAAACGGCATTTCCGTGCACTGCTCTGGTTCGCAGAAGCGGCTTAGTCATGCTGTCCACATGACCCGGAAGCTGTACACTGGCTCCCTTGGCCAATAAAGCGAGATGAGCGCTGCAACCCCAGAGTCGGCCACGACTGAACCTAATGGTCAGGGGTCCCTTTACTTTTACCTTACTTAGAATCATAGACTTTAAAAGTTGGAAGGGGCTCTAAGAGTCATCTAGTCCAACCCCTCACAATGAAGGAATCACAGCTGAAGAATACCTGACAGGTGGCCACTGAACCTCTGCTTAAAAAATCCCCAATGGACCTCCAGTTGCGTGTTGTGCTTTTGTGGAAGTGTGGTGTGTGTGTGGATTTAATCACAGGACGTGATACCACCTGTTGATTTCAGTTTCCTTTCCTTTCCTTTCCTTAAAAAGAGAGCAAGTTTCTAGCCCTGAACGTCTGAGAATGCCCAGGCAAATCAGAGCAAAATCTCAGAAGGCAGATTAAAGAACGAATAAGCTTTCTAGTGATGTGTGTGGGCGGGGCTTCAGACCCATTTTAGCTCCTCCCCTTCCTCACGACTAGCCGTGCCACCATAAATTATGCAAAATAGGAAACACAGGGAATAAATTATGCAAAATAAGCTCAACTGTGCAAATCTGGGTAACTGAAACCGGTTGCAACATTCAGCCTCTTTTGGGGACAGGATCAATATATCTATATTTTAAAATTGCAAAATAGGCACGTTGACCCTCTTGGGTCTTCTAGCTGAAGAGAGGAGAAATCAGACAACTTGATGGGAGGGAAAAAAACCAAGGTACTTTTCAAGCTCTCTTACAGACCCTGACATGGTTTCCTTTTACAATGGACAGCTCCGTCACGCCTTATTCCCCAAATCTGCTCTTGGGTTCATTAAGGTACCGTATTTTTCGCTCTATAGGACGCACCGGACCATAGGAGGGGGAGAACAGGGGGAAAAAATTCTCCCCCTCTCTGCTCAGCGCCCCTTCAGCAAAGCGGCAGGAGAACCGAAGTCCCTTCCATTTCTCCTCCCACTTCGCTGAAGGGGCGCTGTGCAGAGAGGGAAAACTGTGCAGCGCCTCTCCAGCAAAGCAAAGCCTGGAGAGCAAGAGGGATCGGTGTGCACTAACCCCTCACGCTCTCCAGGCTTCAGGCGGCTATCTGCAAGCCTTTGGAGCGCAGCGGGAACTCCTGCTGCACTCCGAAGGCTTGTGGATAGCTGCCTGAAGCCTCCGGAGTGCAGCGGGAGTTCCCTGCGCTCCGTGGGCTTCAGCAAAAGCAACGTGAAGCCTCCGGAGCGCAGGGGGAGCTCTCCCTCTGTGCCTCGGAGGCTTCGCGTTGCTATCGCTGAAGCCAAGGAACCTGCATTCGCTCCATAAGATGCATACACATTTCCCCTTAATTTTTGAAGGGGAAAAAGTGCGTCTTACAGAGCGAAAAATACAGTAAATTCACTTGTGGTGTGTAAGCCAGTTTTAAATGTCTTTTTAACTCTCTCCCACAATAACTAAGACTCTTAGGCTCTTAGGTGCTGGAGAATTTGCTCCCATGGGGAGTGAAGGAAGGATATCAACGGAACTCATTTTAATAAGGCTTTTTTTTTTAAGATATGGGATTTCCTAATTGTTTTATGCAAGATTATTTGGATTATTATTAAGCATGTTTGGAAATTTATGGAAGTTATGCATCAGTCGCAGTTTAGCAAAGGGATCTTTTACTTCCGGAGTTTGGCTTGGTTGCAAAAGGAGAAGACAGAAGAGGCTGACTGTGGCCCACAGAGAATATCTGTGCTACATACTGAATCTGGTTTAGGATTTATTCCCTCTGAGCAGGGAACTGTAGTTCTCAGAAAGGGCCCCAGCATCCCAAACAGAGCATTCTCAGCCTCTATGCTGAACTACAGCTCCCAGAATTCCTTAGGGGAGCCCATGACCATCAAAGTGGTATAAAATCAAGAGGTGTCTGCAGGGCTGACATTCCCACCCAAATCGGGGCCATGATCCTAAGACGACGTCCCCATTGAAATCAGTGGGATTAATGGCTGCATAAATGTGGACAGGGTTGAGTTGCTCCCTAATCTCCAGAATTTGAAGATTTTGAGAAACAATTCGCACAACCAGTTTTCAAGTGGTGGTTACCTGGGTGAGCCAGATCAGGTTGGAATTTTGCCAGTGGCCAAGGCCATAGACAAATTTCTGACCTGTGCCAGGATACTGGGGGCAAGGAAGCAGCTGCCACCATTCCCCTAAGTCCCCCAGGGTAGCCTGCTCAGGACCCCTTAAGATGGCCTACTGAAGCCCCAAATATGGTAGAGATACGCTGTCGCATTGTTGGTGCCCCATTGGATTCTACAAGTGGAATTGCAGGGCGCCATCTTGTCCTTGGTGCCATCTTGTCTTGGGCCGGCCCTGCTGTTGGACGACCGTGAACCACTATGTCCAAAAAGGTCTTGTGATTTGTCCCCATTAGGTGCTATGACAGCAGAGGTAGGATATTCAGCATGGCTTTTTGGGTAGGTGGAGGTGACCAGCAGCACCTTTGGCCAACCTGGGTGGGGACTTTGGGTCCACCCCCCCTGCTTCGCACCATCACCTCTGCCCTTCCTATGACTTTTAGCCAACTTCCCTTCATCCTTGGAGAATATGGACCACCTGGGCAGTACAGATATTTGCTCCAGCAGCTCTTGAAAACGCAACGGTCCAAAATGCAGCTCCCCACAATCTAGTACTGGGATGAGCCTCCAGAACCTGTCGGACTACATCTCCCATCAGCCCCTGCATGGCCAGTGGTGTGTACAGATGATGGGAATTGTAGTCTAGTCATATCCAGAAGGCCAAAGGCATCCCTCTCATCCTGGATCTGCAAAATGGGCCAGTCGAGATAACTCAACCCCTCACTGCTATCAAACCCTCCTCACTTCCACCAGACCCCGCTGTTTCTCAGGGTGCCTTTACATTTCCGATTTAAATTGGTTATCAAGGACATTCCCTTTCCAGGGATCCTGGAAATTATCATTCTGGGAGAGGACAAGAATGATTGAGGTGCCCACCAGACGACCAGGATTCTTTTCTGCTGGGTGGGCGGCAACGAAATTGACAGCCAAACTGACAAAAAAACACATACAATTCGGCAGCACAGATCCCCCCCCCCCCTGCTACCCACAAAACAGAATGGATGAGATTGCCGTGAAAGCTGGGCTGCCAGCTCTCGGCTTCTTTCGTCCAATTGCACCGGCTCCTTTCACTCAAAATTTCAGCTCCGCTCAGACAAAGGACCCTCCACGACTCTCATTTGGCTGTTATTTAAGTGAATTACCGGGAGTAAAAACCCCACGTTATTCAGATGAAAGGTTTCATGCTCCCCGTAGGAACATGCAACCAGGTCTTTCGAGGACTGGAGCTTAATCAAAGGAGGAACAACTATTTAAAGCCCTTCCAGGGAGCAGACCCCAGTTAGCGACAGCCAGAAATGAGGGTTCATTGGGCTGAACCCCTCTTGGATGGATCGACGCACGACATCTTCTTCTGTTTCTCTTTCAGTGGCAGATAAAGCTCACGAGTCCTGTCTTTGTAAACGCGGAGGATCTCCTTCATTTTAACCGGGAATGACGAGCTCTCCTGGGTCTGGAGAGCCCTTGCCTTCATGAACACCGTGAGAAAGCGAGAGAGCAAGCCAGGGAACAAAAGTGTGTGTGTGTGTGTGTGTGTGATCAGACCGCGGACCTGCATTTCCCCGCAGAACTCGACACCTCGTTCCGAAGAACCGGGGGGGAAATGTCTGAAGAACCTCGGCATTCAGTGATTGGCCGGGGATTCCTGTGAACACCCAGTGCTTCCTGGGTCACTTCTCCTTTGGACGTCTGACCATTCCTCCCACCCACCCCTTTACATCACCGTCTCCTTTTCCTCTTCCACAAGGACCGTTGGCCGGTCTCCGTTGTAGAGTCCCGACCCGTTGAGATACTCCTCGTCTTTGTTGTACTGTTCCGGTCCAGTGGAAGGCATAGAGTTCTCCGAAATGGAGCCATTTTTGACGTATCCCGGCAAGTTCCGGTGTCCGTTGAGGGCTCCTGGAAGGAGTTTTGAGTTGAGCTGCAGGGCGATCCCACCTCTCGCGGTGACGTTGGTCACGCTGGTGTGGGACACCATGGGCCCGTAGCTATAGGTGGTGCTCCCACTGCGAGCTTTCCGTTTAAAGTCAAGCGCTAACGTCCATCTGCTCCACGACTTCTTTATCTCTGCTTGAACCTGGCGAGGAGGAGAAAGAGAAGGTGCCTTGTTACTTAAAAATAAAAATTCAACACAAGGACACAGTAATAATAGTAGTAGTAGTAGTAGTAATAATAATAATAATAATAATAATATTTATACCCCTGGCTGGGTTTATCCAGCCACTTTCCCCAGTTTTTAACACCAAACTTAAAAACTTCCCTAAACAGGACTGCCTTCAAATGTCTTCAGAAAGTCAGGTAGTTGTTTGTTTCCTTGACATCTGATGGGAGGGCATTCTACAGGGTGGGTGCCACCACCGAGAAGGCCCTCTGTCTGGTTCCCTGTAACCTCACTTCTCGCAGGGAAGGGAACCGCCAGAAGGCCGTCGGAGCTGGACCTCCATGTCCGGGCTGGAGACGCTCCTTCAGGTATACTGGGCTGAGGCCTTTGAGGGCTTGAAAGGTCAGCACCAACACTTTGAATTGTGCTCAGAAACGTACTGGAAGCCAATGTAGGTCTTTAAGGACTGGTGTTATATGGTCTCAGTGGCCGCTCCCAGTCACCAGTCTAGCTGCCACATTCTGGATTAGTTGTAGTTTCCGGGTCACCTTCAAAGGTAGCCCCACGTAGAGTGCGTTGCAGTAGTCCAAGCGGGAGATAACCAGAGAATGCACCACTCTGGCGAGACAGTCTGCGGGCAGGTAGGGACTCAGCCTGTGTACCAGATGGAGCTGGTAGACAGCCGCCCTGGACACAGAATTGACCTGCGCCTCCATGGACAGCGGTGAGTCCAGAATGACTGTGCACCTGCTCCTTCAGGGGCACAGTTATCCCATTCAGGACCAGGGACTATTCAGCACATGGACCAAGGCTATTTCACCTAAGCAGACCATCACCATAGAATTGCAGAGCTGGAAGGGACCGTCATGATCTAGTCCACTCCTTGATAAGCAGAAATATGCAGCTGTCCCATACGGGGATCAAACCTGCAACCTTGGCGTTACCAAAGCCCCACACTAACCAACTGAGCTATCCAGGCATCAGAGACAGTAAGTGCAGTTCTGCACAGGTATGTTAAACGAACACATCATTTAGGAGAGCTATATTTCTTTCTTAGGTGCAGGTAAGGAATTGCAGATGACACAACCTTGATGGCAGAAAGTGAGGAGGAATTAAAGAACCTTTTAATGAGGGTGAAAGAAGAGAGCGCAAAATATGGTCTGAAACTCAACATAAAAAAACCTAAGATGGTGGCCACTGGTCCCATCACCTGCTGGCAAATAGAAGGGGAAGAAATGGAGGCAGTGAGAGATTTTACTTTATTGGGTTATGATCACTGCAGATGGTGACAGCAGTCACGAAATTAAAAGACGCCTGCATCTTGGGAGAAAAGCAATGACAAACCTAGACAGCATCTTAAAAAGCAGAGACATCACCTTGCCATCAAAGGTCCGTATAGTTAAAGCTATGGTTTTCCCAGTAGTGATGTATGGAAGTGAGAGCTGGACCATCAAGAAGGCTGATCACTGAAGAATAGATGCTTTTGAATTCTGGTGCAGGTGGAGACTCTTGAGAGTCCCATGGACTGCAAGAAGATCAGATCTCTCCATTCTGAAGGAAATCAGCCCTGAGTGCTCACTGGAAGGACAGATCCTGAAGCTGAGGCTCCAATACTTTGGCCACCTCATGAGAAGAGAAGACTCCCTGGAAAAGACCCTGATGTTGGGAAAGATGGAGGGCACAAGGAGAAAGCGATGACAGAGGACGAGGTGGTTGGACAGTGTTCTCGAAGCTACTAACATAAGTTTGACCAAACTGTGGGAGGCAGTGGAAGACAGGAGTGCCTGGCTTGCTCTGGTCCAGGGGGTCACGAAGAGGCGGAGATGACTAAACAACTAAACAACAACAACAACAAGGAGTTCCATAGGTCACCGTTTTTATCTTGTGTTTAAAGTCCTGCAAAATAGTTCTGCTGGCTCTTCCTTTCATCCTGGCAATCTCGAGGGTTATTCTTTCAGCAGTGGCAAGATTGCTTAACTTCTTATACCACAACTCAACGAGACAGATTCTTAAAGGTTTGTCCCCCCCTCCCCATTTTTGCCTCCTGAGATCTACCTCTCTGAATATCAGGAGATAGTATTTTTAAAAAACAAATATTAGGGAGCATTTCAAACTTTCAACCCACTCAGCACTTCTCCCTGGAAGATTGGAGGAAAATGATCCACACCCACATTGTGCTCTGGAAGATGTAACTTAGGCTGTGAGAAACTTACCTCCCCGTTGCAAAAGCAATAGATAATGGCGACAAAAAACCCCTAGGAAAGAGGAGGAGAAAAACGACAAATTAATGTTGACTCAGGACATGGCTATTTCACCAAAGCACAGATATCCTCTGAGTTTGGAATTGAACCCGCACAGAGAACCCCATACCTGGAAAGAGTTGAAGAGCATTTCATAGTGCATTTGAATTTGCCAGATGATTCCTGACACTTCGGTGTACGGCATAGCCATAAAAACAATATAATGAACTCCAAAAAGAGGCATGAGGACCAGGGTGGATTTCAGTAGCTTCCTGCAGAAGAGAGCAGAGAGGAAGGGGAAAACGTTAAGAGAAGCTGAATTCGTGTCCAAACCACGAACCATAATGAAATACCGACATCCAGGTGTGGGGAGAAAACAGCAAAGACCTGATGAAGAGAGCACAGCAGAGGTTATATTTTCTGAGAATCCTCCGGAAAAATAACCTCTCAAAGGACCTGTTGATGGCGTTTTACCATTGTACTGTGTATTAACTTATGGTCTGTGTGTGTGGTTTGGGAGCTGCACGGTCAGGGAAAAAACAATGCTGTCCAGGGTTGTAAAGACTGCGGAGAGAGTAATTGGGTGCACTCTCCCCACCTTGGATCAAATCTATGCTTCAGATGTCTTGTAAAAGTCAGATAGTTGTTCATTTCCTTGACATCTGACGGGAGGCGTTCCACAGGGCGGGCACCATCACCGAGAAGGCCCTCTGCCTGGTTCCCTGTAACCTCACTTCTTGCAGGGAGGGAACTGCCAGAAGGCCCTCGGAGCTGAACCTCAGTGTCCGGGCAGAACGATGGGGGTGGAGACGCTCCTTCAGGTATACTGGGCCGAGGCCGTTTAGGGCTTGAAAGGTCAGCACCAACACTTTGAATTGTGCTCAGAAACGTACTGGGAGCAAAGGTAACAGAAAGCGCCTCAGAACGTCTGAGCGGATGAGGACATCTGGTACCATTCAGGAGCGGTGCTCCCCGAAGGAACACTTACTGGAAATGATGCTGACAGAGGGAGGAGGGAGAGGGAGGGGCAGGAAATTCTCTGCCAACGGTTGCCGCAGCATGGAGGCAATTACGAAGGGGCACCAGCCGCACAGAGGCCCAGCCTCTTCTGCAGCGAATAGCGGCAGCAGACGGGGCTGGAGGTTGAGGAAAACATCATGAAAAGCAAAACAAAACAGCCAAGAGCCTCCAAAACCATAATGAGTAACAAGCCTCAAATAGCGTGTAATAAATCAATAGGTAGATGATAGGCCTCGGTGAGGCTGGAAAACGAGGCTTGGCCTTTTTTATTATTGCCAATGGCAGCTGGGGCAAACTCCCTCCTCCTGCTTTAAATTAAACATTTTCCTTCCAAGTTCTCAAGGTTCTCTCTTCCCTCCCCACCCTTCTTTTTCTTCTAAAAAACTCGGCCAATCTGACAAATGTGGACCTCTAGCTTTGCCAGGATTACTCAGATGTAGCTGTGATCGGTTAAGGGTGAGCAGAGATCTGCTAGCAGGAGGACCCTTTTAAGAATACACATGGCGGCTTAGCGGGTAGGTGGCCGAGAGCTAGGAAGTTCATAGAATTGTAGAGTTGGAAGGGACCCCCCCAAGGCTCATCTAGTCTAACCCCTTGCCATGCAGGAATCACAGCTGAAGAATCCCAAGCAGATGGCCAACCGACTGGTGTTGACAAACATCCAGTGAAGTCCACCACCTTCCGAAGAAGAAGAAGAAGAAGAAGAGTTTGGATTTGATATCCCGCTTTATCACTACCCGAAGGAGTCTCAAAGTTCCCTTCCTCCCCCACAACAAACACTCTGTGAGGTGAGTGGGGCTGAGAGACTTCACAGAAGTGTGACTGGCCCAAGGTCACCCAGCAGCTGCACGTGGAGGAGCGGGGAAGCGAATCCGGTCCCCCAGATTACGAGTCTTTCACTCTTAACCACTACACCACACTGGCTTGCCGATCAGAAGGTCGGCGGTTCGAATCCCCAAAATGGGGGGAGCTCTCGTTGTTCGGTCCCAGCTCCTGCCCACCTAGCAGTTTGAAAGCATGTCAAAGTGCAAGTAGATAAATAGGTACTGCTCCGACGGGAAGGTAAACGTGTGCTGCTCTGGTTTGCCAGAAGCGGCTTAGTCATGCTGGCCACATGACCCGGAAGCTGTACCCGGAAGCTCCCTCGGCCAATAAATTGAGATGAGCGCCGCAACCCCAGAGTCGTCCGCAACTGGACCTAATGGTCAGGGGTACCTTTACCTCTGCCTCTCAAAGCGGCTAACATTCACCTTTCCCTTCCTCCCCCACAACAAACACTCTGTGAGGTGAGTGGGGCTAAGAGACTTCAGAGAAGTGTGACTAGCCCAAGGTCACCCAGCAGCTGCATGTGGAGGAGCGGGGAAGCGAACCCGGTTCACCAGATTGCAAGACTACCACTCTTAACCACTACACCACACTGGCTCCCACACTGACTTCCAAAGGAGTCCATTCCACTGGTACACCTCACCATCAGAAATGTTCTCCCTAATGTTTTGTTGGAATCTCTTTTCTTGCAACTTGAATCCATTGGTTCCATGTCCTACGCTCCAGAGCAGGGGGAGAAAACAAGCTTGCTCCATCTTCCATGTGACAACCCTTGGGGTATTTGAAGATGGCTCTCGTGTCTCCTCTCGGCCTCCTCTTTTCCAGGCTAAACATACCCAGCTACTTCAACCGTTCCTCATCAGGCTTAGTTTCCAGACCCCTGACCATCTCAGTCGCCCTCCTCTGCACAAGTTCCAGCTTGTCAACAACTTTTAAAAATTGCGGCGCCCAGAATTGGATGCAGTATTCCAGGTGTGGTCGGACCAAGGCAGAGTAGAGCAGTACTAGGGACGTGGGTGGCGCTGTGGGTTAAACTACAGAGCCTAGGACTTGCCGATCAGAAGGTCGCGGTTCGAATCCCTGCGACGGGGTGAGCTCCCGTTGCTTGGTCCCTGCTCCTGCCAATCTAGCAGTTCGAAAGCACGTCCAAGTGCAAGTAGATACATAGGTACCACTCCAGCGGGAAGGTAAACGGCGTTTCCGTGCGCTGCTCTGGTTCGCCAGAAGCGGCTTAGTCATGCTGGCCACATGACCCGGAAGCTGTACGCCGGCTCCCTCGGCCAAGAAAGCGAGATGAGCACCGCAACCCCAGAGTCAGTCACCCGTGGACCTAATGTTCAGGGGTACCTTTACCCTTTACCTTTTAAAGTTCCCCATCCTTGTCTTAATGGTTCCCATTAATATGTTGTTGGTACGCTCCTTCTCCGAAACCTCCCTGCAGAGTAGGACAGCCCCAAGTACTTACCTGTACTGTTGCCTCGTGTCACACCTCCCCGCATTTGTTTCTCGGAGTTTGGTTGCGAGGACTCTGAGAATTTTGATGAAAAGGATAAAATTTGCCTGTGGGAGAAAGAGAGACAAAGCGTTTTGAAATATTGCCGTGGAGAGAGGCCTCTGGAAACTCCTCTCCAGCTTCTACTACGAAAAGGGTCAGTTGTTGTGGGAGAAATTCCCCTAGGGGGTGGGTTCAAGGAGGGTCACCCCCATCCCCCAACTGGTCAGACTTTATTCAGCAATGCATCGCTGGAGAAGAGTCCAAAGAGTTAGCAAAAAAAAAAAAGCAAGAAAAAAAAAGCTTTGCATTATTACACATTATTTATAGGAAAAAATAAGTCATCTTGGTTAGGCAGAGACCATAAGATGACCCTGACTGTAGCCAGATTCTGCGCACAGATCTGTAGGCGCAGACCATCCCCTGATTCAATCTTGTTTGTTAAGAAAATTCCCAAACTAGGATCCACAGGCGACTCTGGGTCATTTCTCTAAGGTTGTCTATCTTAAAGTTTTTGTGTGTTTATATGCTGGAGGAGATTCTTGAGAGTCCCATGGACTGCAAGAAGATCCAACCGATCCATTCTGAAGGAAATCAGCCCTGAGTGCTCACTGGAAGGACAGATCCTGAAGCTGAGGCTCCAAGACTTTGGCCACCTCATGAGAAGAGAAGACTCCATGGAAAAGACCCTGATGTTAGGAAAGATGGAGGGCACAAGGAGAAGGGAATGACAGAGGACGAGATGGTGGGACAGTATTCTCAAAGCTACCAGCATGAGTTTGACCAAACTGCAGGAGGCAGTGGAAGACAGAAGTGCCTGGTGTGCTCTGGTCCAGGGGGTCACGAAAAGTTGGACATGACTAAACGACTAACAACAAAAACAATGCCTATCGCACTTTTAAACTTAAAATCCATTGTGGTAAATTGTTTCAAATGTTTGTTTTGCTATTGGGATTGTAGTTCCATTTGTGTTTCTCAAGCTGGTCTCGGACCGTAATAAATTTCATGTTTCAAGTCATCTTGGCTGTTCCAGCCTCTGGGCCAACCAACATCTGCCATCCCATTGTCCCATCTCTTCATCCAGCCAGAGTCCTTGAAATGTACCGTATTTTTTGCTCTATAGGATGCACTTTTCCCCCTCCAAAAATTAAGGGGAAATGTGTGTGCGTCCTATGGAGCGAATGCAGGCTCCTTGGCTTCAGCGATAGCAACGTGAAGCCTCCAAAGTGTAGAGGGAGCACTCCTTCCGCGCTCTGGAGGCTTCGCGTTGCTTTCGCTGAAGCCTCTCACTCTCTAGGCTTCAGCGAAAGCAACGCAAAGCTTTTGGAGCACAGTGGGAACTTGCGCTGCGCTCCGAAGGCTTCGGGTTCCTTTTGCTGAAGCCATGAGAGCAGGACTCTCCTGGCTTCAGCAGAGAGGGAGAGCTGTGCAGCACCCCTTCAGCGAAGCAGGAGGAGAAATGGAAGGGGCTCCATTTCTCCTGCTGCTTCACTGAAGGAGCGCTGAGCAGAGAGGGGGAGAATTCCCCCCCCCCCGTTCTCCCCTTCCTATGGTCCGGTGCATCCTATAGAACGAAAAATACGGTAACTTTACTCAGCCCATTTTCATTGAACCTGCCAGAACCCTCCTTGTACCTTATCTAGAGTCATTCCACCCCCTCTTTAACAGCCAGCGTTAAGGTCTTCCTAAACTAGTCCTTGTCAGGCTGCACTTTCCAGGTGTGACATTAGCGTCCCTGAGTTTTACAGAAATTCCACGTGTTCATCATACAACTTGAAAATCTGGGAGACTGGTTTGGAAAGGTGGATAGCACAAGCTTTGTCTCCCTCTTTCATAACTCTAGAACTCAGGAAGCTGAATGCTGGTCGATTCATGACAGATAAAGTCCTCCTTCACTCGGCGCATAGTTAAACTATGGAACTCATCTCCACAGGACACTGTCACGGCCACCAACTTAGATGGAATAGAGAGCTATCGATGGTTACTAAGCCAGGATGACTATACCTCCACAGTTGGAAGCAGCAAAGCCACTTCCGCCATTCGGAGTTGCGGGCTTTCCAGCCCCCGCGCGATTGGGGGGGATTCCCGACTCGGTCACCTCCTGGTCAGCCAATCGGCTGGCTCTGGGGGTGTGGCCTGCCTTATTTAAACCAGGACACGGATGGGGATCTCCCTCTTTGCCGCCCGCCAGCTGTTCCTGCTTTCCCCACCATCCCGCCCTATAAGGTTTTCGTTCCTTGACCTTGCTATGGACCTTGGTTGGCCGCCATTAAGGGGCCTGGTAGGAATTTCTCCATTTGGCAAATTGGCAGCAGCCACTTGGTTTTCGCCTACCTTGTAGCAAAGCATCACAACTTTCTTGGTATTGGCGGTTAGGCACTGGTATTGTTCTGTAGATGGAAAGAGGGGAGGTAGCGCCATCACCTGCCCCACATATTGAAGGGTAGTCCGATAAAGGATTCCGGGGGGCGTGGTCCTGACCGAAGCCTAGGGAGGTGAGGGCCTAAGGCATGCCCCCTATTGGTGACCCCGGGGGAGTTCCTAGTTGAGGTGCACCAGCAGGACTCCCCCTACTGGTGGTTAACCCTTCCCGGACTTCAAGCAGACAGGCTGAAGTCGGATATACAGTGGTACCTCAGGTTAAGTACTTAATTCGTTCTGGAGGTCCGTTCTTAACTTGAAACTGTTCTTAACCTGAAGCACCACTTTAGCTAATGGGGCCTCCTGCTGCCGCCGCACTGCCGAAGCACAATTTCAGTTCTTATCCTGAAGCAAAGTTCTTAACCTGAAGCACTATTCCTGGGTTAGCGAAGTCTGTAACCTGAAGCGTATGTAACCCGAGGTACCACTGTAGTCGGTTAGGACCAATGCCTAAGCCAATCCCGCTCATCACCTGTAACCAATAAAGTTGTGGCCTTATTTAACCCATTGACCTTAATAATTGTGTCATTATTTCCACTGGGAGGGGTTGGGAACTCGCCATGCAATGCTTCTTAATACTAGCTTCCAGAAACCACAGGAGGGGAGAGGGCTCTTGTGTTCGAATCCTGCTTGTGTGTTCCCCCCAGGCACCTGGTGGTTGGCCACCGTGAGAATAGGGTGCTGGACAAGATGGGCCACAGGTCTGATCCTGCGCGCTCTTCTTATGTTCTGACTTTCTTCATCGGTCCGTTTCCTTGCTGGAAATCACTGGGCTGGATTTTCCTTGGCGCGAGGAGGTGCCAACAGCCACACAAGGATGCTTCGAAATCCAGGCAGGGTGGAAGAGACGGGACGACAACGGAGGAATCTGGCAGGATTAGTGTGGCGAAGTGCCAGGGCCCACAAGCCTTTCCAATTTATGGTCCAATGAAGAGGAGACAATGATTGATGCAATCACGGCAGCCAGAATAATAGTGGCAAGAAACTGAAAGAATGAAATCTTACCAACGATTACAGAGTGGCAAACTCTCGTAATAGAATACTTGCAACTAGCAAAACTCACTGGAAAAATTAGAGGAGTGTCAAACCAGAAGATATATAGGGAATGGAAAATATTTAAGGAATACTTAAAAATGTATTGTACATTTTTAAGATACTTGCAGAAAGAGAGCGATACTGTTAACCCAGAATGATATAAAATATATTAGTGGGTCATATATACACGTGTAAGACAAAATAATAGGAATCTGTACAAAGAATACAGATAACACAAGTAGTATAATGAGAACTATTGGAAGTTACATATTTTAATTTGTCATGTAAGTGTACCTTTTAATGTTTGTTCCTTTATCTTTTCTTAATTTATTGTTTCTATTCATTTGTATCGTTTTCTGTTTTATATGTTATGTAACTCGTATATTTGTCTATGTGAAAAATAATAAAGATTTTTTTTGAAAAAAAGAAGAAGATAAAAGAATAGAAGACAATGATTTAGATGGGATGAAGGGTTGATGTTCTTTGGAGAAAATCCCAGAGCACTGGACCATTTTTGCAAATGTTCCTATTCAGTGTTTGAGCTGTGTCCACCTAGCGTTTAGTCACTTTGGTAGCCTTGACTTAGGGCTCCATAGGTCTGGAATTTCCAGGATTTATCTAGGATTCATCTGTTAGAAACAGCGTCCGGGTGGATTTTCAGAAAATCGGTAAAAATGTCCGGGAAAACCCATGCCAGAAGTGTTGATTTTTTGGCAAATTTCCTTAAAAAAACAATAGCTCAAAAACATTTTAGGGGGAGATTTTGCAAACCCGACCTGACCTCTCTTTCCTGTCAAGTTCTGTTTCGTTTCCTTTTGTTTTCGGGGTGCCCCGGGGTGAGGAAGGGAGGGAAAGAGGGAGAATTCTTTTGCAGTAGAGCAGAGAAAACCGCGGCTGAGGTTTCTCTGTGCCGAAGCTGAAAAGGCTTCCTCGGAGTGAGAAAGAAAGAAAGAAGGAAAGAGAGAGAGAGAGAGAGAGATCGGCTGTTCTGCACTCGGAATACATTACGGAAATGAGTGCAAGATGTTCAGATTGCAGTTAGCGCAGATGTTCTTAGATGCACTTTTGCTGTCGGGGCTTCTGTCCGATCTGGAGCGGGTGAGAGACAGACAGAACAGGCTCACGAGAGGAGAGAGGGCTGGAGGTCATTGGAGAGGGCGAATATTGCTCTGGTCCCAGGTGCAAAGCCTTTCGGCTAACAGGCAGCTGGGAATGGCATGCATTTGCTGCTGACTGATGGTCCTTCTGAAAATAAAGCATCTCTAGGTAAAGCAGTGACAAACCTAGACAGCATCTTAAAAAGTTGAGACCTTGCTGACAAAGGTCCGTATAGTTAAAGCTATGGTTTTCCCAGTAGTGATGTATGGAAGTGAGAGCTGGACCATAAAGAAGGCTGATCGCCGAAGAATGGATGCTTTTGAATTATGGTGCTGGAGGAGACTCCTGAGAGTCCCATGGACTGCAAGAAGATCAAACCTCTCCATTCTGAAGGAAATCAGCCCTGAGTGCTCACTGGAAGGACAGATCCTGAAGCTGAGGCTCCAATACTTTGGCCACCTCATGAGAAGAGAAGACTCCCTGGAAAAGACCCTGATGCTGGAAAAGATGGAGGGCACAAGGAGAAGGAGACGACGGAGGACGAGATGGTTGGACAGTGTTCTCGAAGCTACCAGCACGAGTTTGACCAAACTGCGGGAGGCAGTGGAAGACAGAAGTGCCTGGCGTGCTCTGGTCCATGGGGTCACGAAGAGTTGGGCATGACTAAACGACTAAACAACAACAACAGTAAATTGATTCTTGCTTTCATTTTATGGATCGATGGTCTCGTTAGATACTAAAATTCATGTCAAATTGCTGTTTTGGGGGTTGTTTTTAAAAGTCTGGAACGGATTAATCCGTTTTGCATTGCTTTCTATGGGACAGCGCGCCTTGGTTTTGGAACGCTTTGGTTTCGGAACGGACTTCAGGAACGGATTAAATTTGAGAAAAAAGATACCACTGTACCTGGCTTGAAAGTGCATCATTTTAATAAGCAGAAACCACGGTGAACGCTTAGAAGAACGTTGCAAACTCAATAAGTAATGATAACAACAACAACAACAACAACAACAACAACAACAACAACAACTTCACACTGCTCCTGGCTGCATCCTGCTCCCACCCTGTTTCCTCTTGAGCCCCCCCCCCCGACTAAGAGTCTCCCCTTCTCCTTCTCTCTCGACCCCAGTCTTCTCGACTTACCATGACAGCTATGAGGATAGGCACCTGAATAACCCATTTGAAGTAGCCAGCACTTAAATCCCAGCACCTGGGGAGGAAAGAGGGACGCCGTCAAGGCCAAAGTGAGAGTCAGGGCATTTTGGCCCCTGAGGCGAACCACAAAACGGTGCCCTCCACCCCGCCAGGGAAGAACGAGTGAGTGAAGATCGACCTCAGAAACAAGAGAGGAATCAAAATCTACAATGAGTTCTGCTGCCCCATGGATTCGGCCGCCCGAGGCAGTTGCCTCTTGGGTGAGCCGGCCCCAGGGCCGGATTTAGGTTTGATGAGGCCCTGAGCTACTGAAGGTAATGGGGCCCTATATGTATCCAGCTGCCCTTCGTCAACAACAAATTGTCACTGTTTTTTTTTAGTGTTGGATATATGATGAAAAATACATTAAAATGTCACACATTAAAAGCTTCCCTGAACAGGGCTGCCTTCAGATGCCTTCTAAAAGTCGGGTAGTAGTTGTTCTCTTTGACATCTGCTGGGAGGGTGTTCCACAGGGCAGGGGCCACCACCGAGAAGGCCCTGTGCCTGGTTCCCTGTAGCTTAGCTTCTCGCAGGGAGGGAACCGCCAGAAGGCCCTCGGAGCTGGACCTCAGTGTCCAGGCAGAAGGGCTGGGATAGAACCCCGGACTCTTTAAGAAAGGGAAAGAGTAGCTTATAGACTTACTCTGTGTCTGCAAACGTCGCCCTTAGCGTCGCCCAGAATGTAACAAACACAACAGGAAGCCCTGGAAGAGAAAGGGATTGAGGCAGGTGAAAATGGGGAATTATAGTGTCCCTTTGCAGGAACATAGGAAGCTGCCTTATATTGAGTAAGACCATAGGGTCCATCTAGTTCAGTAGTTTGACGTGTTTTCATTTTGTGTGGAACTAAACAGCTCAGGGCAGCAATAGCAAAAGGATGGCCCCTCCCCGTATGAACCTACCCGGACCCTGAGACCCTCATCTGAGGCCCTCCTTCGTGTGCCTCCTCCACGAGAGGCCCAGAGGGCGGCAACACGAGAACAGGGCCTTTTCTGTGCTGGCTCACTGTTGGGGGGAATGCTCTTCCCAGGGATGTTCACCTGTCACCTTCATTTCATATTTTCCGGCGCCAGGTGAAAACGTTCCTCCAGTGCTGTAGCATGGGTTGCAGGCACCCGGGGTAGGCAAACCACTGGTACCACTGGGAGCGACCCACCCTCAGAGCCCAAACTGAAGCACAAAACCGCATAGTCCTCCCTCGTTGCCCTTGCTCTTCCTGTCCCTCTGCCTACATGACACCTCCCCCTTAGTTGTGTAAGCTCCTTGGGGCAGAGACCTGGAGGATTTCCGTTTGCTGCTGCTTACACTGTAAAGAGCGGTGATCATGGGCACAAATGTATTTTTACATTCTCCATTAAAATGTTAAAAGTTAAATAAGCCTTGTGGTACCTCGGGTTAAGTACTTAATTCATTCCAGAGGTCCGTTCTTAACCTGAAACTGTTCTTAACCTGAAACACCACTTTAGCTAATGGGGCCTCCCGCTGCCGCCACACGATTTCTGTTCTCATCCTGAAGCAAAGTTCTTAACCCAAGGTAATATTTCTGGGTTAGCGGAGTCTGTGACCTGAAGCGTATGTAACCTGAAGTGTATGTTACCTGAAGCGTATGTAACCTGAGGTGTATGGAACCCGAGGTATCATGGTCAATTTGAATATGTTATTCTTGATTATGTATACCCAATGTATCAGCTGCCTGGGGGGTTTCACTGTTGGGTTTTGGTTGTTGGTAAAAAATAAAGAAATAACAACAACAACAACAACAACAACAACAACAACAACAATAATATCAGCCCCCCCCCATGCACTGCCCTTTCCACAAAGCCTCAACGGGTGGCACCGCCGAAATTGACTTCTATAGCATCCACATTGCATGCGCTGTGCATCTCCAGTCTATAAACACAGTGTGTACAATGCAGGTCCTATAAGGTCAGGTCATCTCAGCTGAAGCTGGCCAGGGGGGCACTGCTAGGCGCTGAGCTGCCTCCCCCCTCTCCATAACTGGAATGAACCATGGAAAGGGCCAAATGACCAGATTGGCGCACTCAGAGGGGCATGGCCTGAGGTTGCAAGGGTCAAAGAACCATGACTATTTCTGCAGGAGGGTCTCTGCCTCCAGCATCCTAGAGATGCCCAATCAGAATGAAAAGGCCACTGAGAAGACACTTCCCCTCTCTTAAGAACCTAGGAAGTGCACGCAGGATCAGGCCAATGGCCCATCTAGTCCAGCAAACACTTCTCGCCATAATTGACCAGATGCCTCTGGGAAACTAGGGAGGAGAACATGAGCTTGCGCTCTCCTTGTGTGGCTTCCAGCAACTGGTTTTCAGAAGCATGGATGCCTCCAACTGCATATACCCAGCAACATTTCTTCAATGAAAACAGGGACGTCCTATCCTTGCCCTCCAACATTTCTCCAATGGAAATAGAGAGGTCCTACTCCATTCCCTCCAATATTTCTTCAGTGAAAACAGGGATGTCCTATTCCATGCCCTCCTATATTTCCCCAATGAAAACAGAGACGTCTTATCCAATGCCTCCAATATTTCTCCAATGGAAATAGGGATGTCCTACTCCATACCCTCTAATATTTCATCAATGAAAACAGGGACGTCCTATCCATACCCTCTAATATTTCATCAATGAAAACAGGGACGTCCTATTCATTCCTTCCAATATTTCTTCAATGGAAACAGGGACGTCCTATCCACGCCCTCTAATATTTCGTCAATGAAAATAGGGACGTCATATTCCACACCCTCCAATATTTCTCCAATGAAAAGAGGGACGTCCTAAGGAAAAGCGGGACATTCCACGATCAAATCAGAAACCAGGACGGCTTCTGTAAATCCAGGACTCTCCCTGGAAAACAGGGACACCTGGAGGGTCTGCAACTGTGGAGGCAGACATAGTCATCCTGGCTAGCAGCCACTGACAGCCTTCTCCCCCACGAATTTGTCTAATCCTCTTTCAAGCCATCTGAGTCGGCCTCTATCGCAGCCACGCACCCTCCTTGCACTTGATGAGCTTATGCTATTTCGAGAACCTTCCCTTCCCTGAAGGGCCGCTCCAAGGAAACAGAATGGCTCCAGCTAATGAACTGCGCAGACTTCATCACCACATCCTGTTTTCAACAGCAGCTCCACCTCCTCTGAAAATTGTAGGTTGCCGCTCTTCCAGGCGTCAATGTACCTGAGGCAGCCCCTGCTTACTTCAAGTAGACCTTGGCCCCCCCTTGATGTGAGCAGAAGGAAGAGGGGAAAGGGAATGGGTGGGAGAAAGCAGAGTGAGGGGCTCCCTCAGGACCCCAAAATCCGGCTGAGGTGAGCCTGCCTTGTGACGTTGACAAACCCAGGAGAACAAGGGACACTGGCCTTTGTGGTTTCAAAATGGCAGCTGTCTCTCTTCTCACCTTGTCTTATGCTCTCTGGACAGATGCAGGCCCCGTTCTTAAATTTTGTACCTGCCCAATGCCCTGAGCTGAGGGACACAGCCCAGTTCAGCTTGCTTGGGACAAGAGACTGGTGTGTTCTTACTGTTTTTACTTTTTGCCACATGGCTTTATTTGAAAATATACAAGCGGAAAAGGAAAACATGCAGATGGAGCTTGCTTTTTTTGAAAGCTTCACCAGTTTTTCCCCAAAGCAAGCAACGTACCCTTGGAGACCCCATTCCAGGACCCAGCAAACATCCGTCTCATTTACTGACTATATTCTAAACCCAAACTCTTGTTTTCTAGCCTCTGTCCAAGCAGATAGGTATGTTGTGGTAGCCACAAGAAGAGTTTGGATTTATATCCCGCTTTATCACTACCCGAAGGAGTCTCAAAGCGGCTAACATTCTCCTTTCCCTTCCTCCCCCGCAACAAACACTCTGTGAGGTGAGTGGGGCTGAGAGACTTCAGAGAAGTGTGACTGGCCCAAGGTCACCCAGCAGCTGCATGTGGAGGAGCGGAGACGCGAACCCGGTTCCCCAGATTACGAGTCTATTGCTCTTAACCACTACACCACACTGGCATCAAAAGTTATTGATGAAGCATCTACCCATTGCTATCCAGTTTTACCCATTAAGGCCAAACAAAGTTTCCCCTCCACACAATTGTTTCCATTACGATATGTTCCTGAGGGTTTGTTGCCACTGTTGAAAAATGGCTTCCCTGTTGTTCAGCTCCACATCACCTCAGAAACTTATAAACATTCTGATAACATGGAGTGATCACAGTTAGCGATAGGTTGACTCCTTTAGCTCAGCTTCTAATGCATTCAGAAACACGTATGGGGGTTGTATCCCATGTTAGCCCTACTAAGAGTAGATCCATTTTTATTTCATTCTCATAAAGGTCATGGAAATGTGAGGGGGATCTGCAGCAAATCACAAATGCATAGTTGATAGATAGTCACAAACAGGGGACTCCATGATGTCATATTTCCTAAACTTGTGTGGCAGGAAGGGTAAAAATAAAAACTTAATCTTTCTGTCACTACACACTCTGTCTCTTACCTGCAATGGAGCTCTCCTCCCAACAGAACACTCCATTTTGAACTGGACTATGAACTTTTCTAGCTTTTAAGAATTATTGCCTGCCTGATTTTCATCCCTGCAATTGTTGAAGCCTGACAAGACTTTTAATGTGAGTTATCCTTATACAGTGGTACCTCTGGGTACGTACACCTCTGGTTGCGTATCCTTTGGGTTACGCTTGTGGCAAACCCGAAAGTATTTTTCTGGGTTTCGCCCCATGTGTATGCGCAGAAGTGTTCTACTGCGCCATGCGCATGTGCGGAACAGGCACCTCCAGTTGCGAATTCCTCAGGATCCGACCAGAGCTCTGGAGGTACCACTGTATTTTCTTGTTTACTTAAAAGTCTGAGAGTGATTTCTTTGTTCAGAGGGAAAGATAAAAAGGGAGAAAGCAACCCAAGTTTGCCTAGGTATCCTTGGATATCATAATTCTTCTGGAAGATTACGCAACCTTGTCCCAAACAGCTTCTAGAGAAAACCTGTGCACAGATGGCGCTTTTTCTCTGCTGAAATAGGTATCTGCATTCTCACACAAGTGAAAAGAGGAAGGATAATTACCAAACAAAATATCATCTCTTACTCTTTTAAGTTAATCCAAGAGGAAAATCCAAAACCCAGGACTCATCTGCTGTCCTCTCCTAGGGAAAAGAACTACCAATTCCTTTTTCTCAAATCATCTCCCAACATTACTAAAAGTCCATTTTCTCATATCCACATCGCTACACAAACATGCCCCATCTATCTCTCAAACCACCCAGGAAACTCTGAGCAGTTGAGTAAGGCCGACGGGAGGCAAGACTCACCCCAGCCAAATAACGTGAATCCCCAAAGGTACTTCTTCTCCGAGAAGAAGGCCATGAAGATGAGGCTGTGAAGGTAGAGCCCTTCCACCAGGATCCAGTAGTAGTTGGTGGCCAGGAAGTAAAGGAACAAGGTCACTGCTACCTTGCAACCCACCTGAGAGAGATCAGAGAAAGGAAAGGAGGAGGGAAAGGGGGTTAATATAGCAGAGCACTTAGAACGGCCACAATCTTCTTGGCAAGACCCAACCTCATCGCCAACATTATACTAGGAGCTGAGTGCCCATGCAAGTCAGGAGCTGGTCCAATTCTGAGCACGAACTTGACGTTTATCAATATATCTGGACCAACCTGAAAAAGGCATATGAAACGAAGCCCTTAAATGGACGTCTCATTGCTGGCTGGAATCCTTTGTGTACATAGTCCTTACCTACAAGGTTGAACTCTCAATCTTGGTTATATTGACTAGCAAATTGCAAGACCATGTACATGTTTTTTCAAGTTTCTTGCGACTGTACACCTATGCTTTGTGCCGATATTATTTTGAGTCATAATACGAATTGCCGTGGGACGTATACTTTTATTCTATACAGAGTTGGGTTCTTTAAGACCTCACCACTGGCATCATCATCAGGGCCATTGAGGAATCTGCTGTTCATCCCTGCTACCATCCCCCTGACTGCTAAGGTAGAGTTACCAGACGTCCCTGGTCCCTGGAAAAATTCCATCCCCGGAATGTCCCCAGATTTGTAAATCTGTCACCGGGAAACGTGGCAGCGGCAGCCTCAGCAGCCCGGAGTCAGCTTGGTAGCGCATTTGGCTCTGGCTGCCTTCAGGAGCTGCTCGCTGCCATGGCGCCCGCCATTTTTCCTCACCGAAAGTCCCCATATGATGTGTCTTGTGCGCAACACATCATATGGGGAGTTCTGGCAAGGAAAAATGGTGGGCACCACAGCAGCAAGCAGCTCCTGAAGCCAGCCAGAGCCAACAGCGCTACCAGGCTGACCCCGGGCTGCTGAGGCTGCTGCTGCCACCACTGCTGAAGGGGAACCGGAGGCGTCCGGTGGTACAGATCTCCTGCCCCCTTCCTCCTTTGTTTTGACTGATCGGGGGAGGCTCAGGAGTTGCCCAGTTTTTTTAAAAAACTCTGCACATTTATGATTCACAGGTTGTGAAAGAAGGGCTTTGCACCTTTATACAATCTGCATGTGTGCTTGGGCCCAGGGTCTTTTGTCTCACCATCCCCACTACTGACTCCCTGTTGCTACTCAGCTTTAAAAAAAAGAAAAAAGTGTCGCCGGTAACCATATGCTAAGATCAGTGGCGTAGCGTGGGGGGTGCAGGGGGGTCCGGCCGCACCGGGCGCAACATCTGGGGGTTAGGGTTAGGGGGCACAAATCCATGGGTTAGGGGGCGCAAATACACGGGTTAGGGGGTGCAAATTACTTGCCTTGCCCCGGGTGCTGACAACCCACGCTACGCCACTGGCTAAGATGCATCCAGTAGAGGGATCTCTCATCTTCCTGTTGGAAGATCCAGGACAGATAACAGGAAGTACTTCATTGAGAAGCATAGAACTATTTTTTTTTTACCACTATTTTTCTCACCATGAACACCTCCCTTGTTCTCTTAAGAATGGCTATGGTGTCCAACTGGGAGGTGCAGGAACTGAGATTTGGTGAGTTTCAGCCGGTGCTTTTTTTTTTCCAGCCAGAACTCTGTTCTGGCACCTCCCAGGTAGATTCTGGTACTTCTCCATTGCCATGATAGGAGGAGGTGTTCAGGGTGAGTTCTGGCACCTCTTTTTCTAGAAAAATAGAACTGCTTTGGGCTGAAAAATAGCCCTGGAAAAGGGGTAAGGGACCCCTGACCATTAGGTCTAGTCGTGACCGACTCTGGGGTTGTGGTGTTCATCTTGCTTTATTGGCCAAGGGAGCGGGCGTACAGCTTCCGGGTCATGTGGCCAGCATGACTAAGCACACAGAAACGCCGTTTACCTTCCTGCTGGAGCGGTACCTATTTATCTACTTGCACTGGTGTGCTTTCGAACTGCTAGGTTGGCAGGAGCTGGGACCAAGCAACAGGAGCCCACTCCGTCGTGGGAATTCGAACTGCTGACCTTCTGATCAGCAAGCTCAAGAGGCTCAGTGGTTTAGACTACAGCACCACCCTGACAAAGCACATAGCTAAACTACATGCCTCCCACAGGAGGCACTGATGGTCACCAACTTGGATGGCTTCAAGAGAGACAAATTCATGAAAGAGAGGGCTATTGACGGCTACTAGCCACGATGGCTATGCTGTTGTCTGAAGGCAATTCTAAAAATAAAATAAAATTGTAGTATAAACAGTGACAACTGGGAAATACTGGCTTGTGAGTGCTCCAGTTGGAGAACAGCCTTTACCAAAGGTGTCATGGGCTTTGAAGACACTTGAACTCAGGACACAAGGGAGAAACGTGCTAAGAGGAAGGCACGCTTGGCAAATCCACACCGTGATCAACTCCTGCCCGGAAACCAATGTCTCCACTGTGGAAGGACGTGTGGATCCAGAATTGGCCTCCACAGTCACTTACGGACTCACTGTTAAAACCGTGTTTATGGAAGACAATCTTACTTGGCTACGAGTGATCGCCAAGGAAGAAGAAGAAGAAGAAGAAGAAGAAGAAGAAGAAGAAGAAGCTGTCCACAGAAGAAGTGTCCACAGTTGGAGAAAGCAACGGCTCTGAAGACCAGCTGTCTTCCCAGAAGAGTCGTGTGGGAACAGGCTGCTGGCCTAGACACCTTTGGCCTGACCCAGTTGCAGGGCCCTTGTTACGTCCTCAGTCAAGGCCAGCTGGAATTGCTGCAGACCGTTTGGGTTTTATTTTTAACGTTGTCAGTGATTTGAATGCAGATCCATATCAGTGGCATGTTTGATTGCAAAGACACTCACCCCTTGGGGAGTGAACGAGCAGCAGTTAGATTTCATAACATGTCACCAGACATGGATTCTTGGAGTAAATGAGAGAAGAATGAGGGAAGCAGAGAAAGGATTTTGGGGCTTGATTTAAGACAGGCAGAGAGAGAGAGAGAGAGAGAGAGAGAGAGAGAGAGAGAGAGAGAGAGAGAGAGAGAGAGAAAGAGGCTCTCAGTGTGTTTGTGTGTTTGTTTGTTTGTGTGTGTGTGTGTGTGTGTGTTCTAGAATGGGGAGCGGTGCCATCTAGTGGCTAAGGGATATTAACCACTGGGAATACAGGTGAAACTCAGAAAATTAGAATATCGTGGGAAAGTTCATTTATTTCAGTAATTCAACACAGACTGTGGAAACTTCACACTGGACTTCAAGCATCTGGCATTGTGTGCCTGCCCATTCTTCCTCCAGACTCTGGATCCTTGGTTTCCAAATGAGATGCAAAAGCTGCTCTCATCAGAAAAGAGACTTGGGGAGCCACGTCATCAGCTGGTGTTGGGCCACTGTGCTTCATTAAGTCCAGGGTCAACGCAGCCGTCTACCAGGAGATTTTGGAGCACTTCATGCTTCCTTCCGCAGACAAGCTTTATGGGGATGCTGAGTTCATTTTCCAGCAGGACTTTGGCACTTGCCCACACCACCCAAAGTACCAAAACCTGGTTCAATGCCCATGGGATTACTGTGCTTGATTGGCCAGCAAACCCGCCTGACCTGATCCCCATAGAGAATCTATGGGGCATTGCCAAGAGAAAGATGAGAGACATGAGGCCAAGCAATGCAGAAGAGCTGAAGGCTGCTATTGAAGCTTCCTGGTCTTCCATAACACCTCAGCAGTGCCACAGGCTGATAGCATCCATGCCACGCCGCACTGAGGCAGTAATTGATGCAAAAGGGGCCCAAACCAAGCACTGAGTACATATGCATGCTTCTACTTCTCAGACGTCCAATATTGCTCTATTTGCAGTCCTTGTTTTGCTGATTTCATTTAATATTCTAATTTTCTGAGATTGTTAAATTGGGGTGTTCATCAGCTGTACGCCATGATCATCACAATTATCACAAATAAAGGCTTGACATATCTCGCTTTGCATGTCATGAGTCTATCTCATATATTAGCTTCATCTTTTAAGCTGAATTACTGAAATAAATGAACTTGATATTCTAATTTTCCAAGTTTCACCTATATAAGCATGGAAGATGCTGCAGGATCAGACCAATGGCCCATTTATTTCAACATCCTGTTCTCACTGTGATCAACAAGATCCCTATGGGAAATTCGAGCCCAAGAGCTCTATCCCCTCCTATTTTTTTAAAAAAAGTTTTAATTAACAAATTTCATATAACAAACTATCAAAACATATCATATTCATTATTTTCCCCCCTTCTCCCCGCCCCCTTCAATTCCCCCCAGAGACTTCCCTCAGCTCCTCTCTCTGATTTCTCAGCACATATTGTTCTCTGCATGTTATACAATTATACATATCCTTACATGATCTATCTACCATATCATCAACTAATAAATTTGTGTATGTTTATTCAAAACCTGCCAAGGAGTCCAATTCATTTTGTTGTCTTTTTAGATCAGTTGTAAAAAGCTCACATTCTCCTTTAAAGTCACAATTGTCCTTGTCCCGCAATTTTTATGTCAATTTAGCCCAACTCTGTGTAGCTCATCCACCAGCCTTCTTTATGGTCCAGCTCTCACTTCCATACATCCCTACTGGGAAAACCAGAGCTTGAACTATACAGACCTTTGTCGGCAAGGTAATGTCTCTGCTTTTTAAGATGCAGTCTAGGTTTGTCATTGCTTTTCTCCCAAGGAGCAGGCATCTTTGACAATAGGCATATGTTTTCTATTTGAATGTAAATGTTAATTATAAAATTGAGTAATAATAAAAAAGAGGACAGGATTCTGGACTATGTGGGTCACTGGACTGACGCACCCGCCTCTTCTGATGCTCTTATGGTCATAATCATCATTTTTTTTTATTTTTATACCGTCTTTCTATCTTACAATACTGAAGGCGGTTTACAAGGTGAAGAAACAAAAAATGTACATCTCATAACACACTAATGCAATACAAATAATAAAACAACACTTTAAAATAAGCAACCTACATCAAAAAAGTAACATTCAACCATTATTAGAGTAGTATACAATAATAATATCAACATATAAAAGTTAAACAGAAATCCACTCAACAGTTCCAGTAAATAATTTCTAAACTAGAGTCATACCTTAGGTTGAAATAGCTTCGGGATGAATATTTTCAGGTTGCGCTCCATGGTGACCCGGAAGTAACGGAGCGTGTTACTTCCGGGTTTTGCCACTTGCGCATGCACAGATGCTCAAAATGACGTCATGCGCATGCATGGAAGCGGCAAAACGCGACCCGCGCAAGTGCAGCTGCATCTTACGTTTGCTTCAGGATGCGAATGGGGCTCCGGAACGGATCCCGTTCGCATCCAGAAGTACCACTATACGTTCGATAAAACAATGGCAAGCCACAGTACGTAAAATAATACTGTACAATACAAATTCAGAAGTAAAGTAGAGACTAGATGGTGGAGCAAGGCAGGCGGACGGAGGCCTTGCCTGATGGAGTCTCTCCCCTCCTCTTCTGGGATTTTGTGATGCCCACCAGTTTTCTAACCCACCCCTGTTTTAATTGTCGAATCCAGTAGAGGTGTTGTATCGGGGCTTGCTGCTGCCCCGGGGCACATACTCACCAACTGGGACTTGTCTGCTGGAGGTGCCTCCGTGATGGACTTGAAGTCCTCTTCCGAGATCCGCTCCATCTCCTCCAGCGCCGAGCCGGAGTACAGGACGGCGTCCTTCACGAAGATGCTGATGGCTCGCAGCATGTAGGAGACAAAGAGGTGCATGTGGATGTAATTCCTTGTGCAGTGCAAGCGCCTGGCGTGGGAAACAGGAGGGAGAAGAGGGATGGGTTGTGGGGAGATGGACCGTCTCTTAGGTTAGCAACAATGTACAGAACTGCTACAAATATATGCTGGAAATGTAAAGAAAAGGAAGGCACTTTCTACCATATGTGGTGGAAGTGCAAGATAACAAAAGCAATCTAGGAAACGATATATAACGAGTTGGAAAAAATGTTTAAGGTAACTTTTGTGACAAAACCAGAAGCCTTTTTAATAGGAATTACAGGTGAAGAGATACCAAAAGAGCAGAAAAGACTATTTATGTATGCGACGACAGCTGTGAGGATGCTCACATTAAAAACCTGACAGTACCAAATTATCGAAGGTTATTCACCAAAGCCAGACTAAACGTCTTTCCTTCGTCAGCAGGCTCATCACAGCTATCTGCTCGTCAACAGGCTCATCACAGCTATCTGCTCGTCAACAGGCTCGTCAACAGGCTCATCACAGCTATCTGCCAATCACCCATTCCCACCACCCTTCTGAGTAATACCCCTCCCCACCTTCTCACTATATAGAAGGGTCTGGAAACTTCTGTTTCAGTGTATCTGAAGAAGTGTGCATGCACACGAAAGCTCATACCAAGAACTAACTTAGTTGGTCTTTAAGGTGCTACTAGAAGGAATTTTTTTTGTTTCGTCTTTCCTTCTGCAGTGTTGGATGGCAGGTTGAGAGGAGTTCCCTACCAGGACAGACTTTGCTCGTGTGCTCAAGACATCAATTCCATAAAACATATTTTGTTGTGCTGTGCGAAGTACGAGCAAGCCAGGGCTGAACTGATACTACCCTTGCTGGTACCTTTCCCGGGAAAATCAGAGGCTCACTATGTCAGGTTCCTATTGGAAGACCAGACAAATGCTAGAACATTAGCAGTGGCCAAGTTTTTATCTTGATCCCTATATTCTGAACAAAATGCTTGTTTAACCTGGAGGTAGGCTGTATGAATTGTGTATTGCTTTGTAACGATTTGTTGGGTCTCTGGACCGTAATAAAGATTGTGGTTGCTGTTGTTGATATACAATTCCATTCACCATATAGATGGGTTGTTGAAGCATTTCTGTACCGTTCTGCTGTGCTGAAGAAGAATTCTACGAAACAGTGGGTATATCTGGAATCGCTGTTCACTACGTCTGTTTAAGAACCGCTTTGGTAGCGTTGGACGTCATAAAACAAAGCTTTACGGCTTGTTTTCATCAGAATCCGACCCATCGCTTCTTTCAGAGACTTGCATAGTCTACAAAGACTTTCAGAGACTTATAAGACTTATTTTCAGAGATTTAAGAGATTCTGTTTATTGCGTTTTTCATATTGTTCAATGTTCCGTATAGATTATATAAAGAGTTTAGACTGATATTGCATTGCTGTACGTGGTCATCGTGTTGCCTTGGATATTACTGATAATTGTTTGCAGCACAGGGGTTTGTTTGGTTACACACACTGCATATGGCAGTGCAGACAAGAAGTTGCAACTACTTACCTGAAGTATCCTAGGATAAGGACAGCGATGGTTAGGGATCCCAGAGAGATGGAATATCCGACAGTATAGATCAAATAAAGGCGATCGAAGACTTCCTGAAGCAAACACAAAGTAAGGGGAGAAAGAGAATGTTAAGGGAATTGCATTGAGAAACTGCCATTAATTTTGTTTTTCTGTGAAGGAACACAGGGAACAGTTTTATACAGAGTCAGACCATTGGTGCAAGAAGATCAAACCGATCCATTCTGAAGGAAATCAGCCCTGAGTGCTCACTGAAAGAACAGATCCTGAAGCTGAGGCTCCAATACTTTGGCCACCTCATGAGAAGAGAAGACTCACTGCAAAAGACCCTGATGTTGGGAAAGATGGAGGGCACAAGGAGAAGGGGACGACAGAGGACGAGATGGTGGGACAGTGTTCTCGAAGCTACCAGCATGAGTTTGACCAAACTGCGGGAGGCAGTGGAAGACAGGAGTGGAAGTGAAAGCTGGACCATAAAGAAGGCTGATTGCCGAAGAATTGATGCTTTTGAATTATGGTGCTGGAGGAGACTCTTGAGAGTCCCATAGACTGCAAGAAGATCAAAGCTCTCCATTCTGAAGGAAATCAGCCCCGAGTGCTCACTGGAAGGACAGATCCTGAAGCTGAGGCTCCAATACTTTGGCCACCTCATGAGAAGAGAAGACTCCCTGGAAAAGAACCTGATGTTGGGAAAGATGGAGGGCACAAGGAGAAGGGGACGACAGAGGACGAGATCACTGGACAGTGTCCTTGAAGGTACCAGCATGAGTTTGACCAAACCGCCGGAGGCAGTAGAAGACAGAAGTGCCTGGCGTGCTCTGGTCCAGGGGGTCACGAAGAGTTGGACACGACTAAAAGACTAAACAACAACAACAATTTGATCAAACAGGTTTTTAGAAAGAAGCAGACTGTTGGACACAAGAGACAAGGCCTATCCAGTGGTGGCCCGTATCTCTGGAACTCTCCGCCAAAGGAATTATGCAAGGTTCCGCTTACACCATGGTTGAAACCAACATTGAAAACATGTTTCTTCCCACCAGCATTTTACTAAAAATGGGCTTTGACCTGCTGCCATTTTCGGTTTTGTAACTGGATTGCTTTACTTCCGACCTTTTTATTCTACTTTGCAGTTATTGTCTCCCGAAGCAGCTGAGATCAATTATGTGGAGAGAGAAAGATGTATTTAAAAGTGGGTTTCTATTGTTTTAATGCCGCTTGAGAGACTGCCTCCGGGCTGCTGAGTATTTTGCAGAAAGGGTTTCAAGGCTCTTTAGGCTGGTGCAATTAAAGTGAATTAAAGCTGTCTGCCGCTTCAGCCCGGCCTACCCAATTGAAGAACAACAGTGGGCTTTTTGCGGTTAGGAATGTGACAGGGAGATGCATTGAAAAATGTGGGATGAATAAATGATGAAGAGGGGGAAAGTGTAAACACCACGGAAGCCAATCGGGGAGAATGCAAGATGAATCCTCATTGTTGCACAACTTCTCTGCAAGCAAATCGGAGCAAATGCTACATAAATATAATCTTCGCTCGGCTGATAAGCTTCAGGAAAAGACAGCGGTACCTTGGTTCTCAAACGCCTTGGTACTCCAACGCCTCGGTTTTCAAATGCCAAAAACCCGGAAGAAGCGTTTTGGTTTTCAAACGTTTTTCGGAAGCCAAACGTCCAATGCGGCTGTTGGCTATGGTTTCTGTGTTGCCAGCACCAATCAGAAGCTGTGCCTTGGTTTTCAAACATTTTGGAAATCAAACGGACTTCTGGAACGGATTAAGTTTGGTGCTTTTGTTTTTGCTATTCATTTTTGTGGCTTTTTCAGTTAATTTGTTTTTGTGACTGTGTGGAACCCAGTTCAGCCACTGGTTGATTGATTGTGTGACTGTGGAAATGTATAAAAGCCCCCCATCGAAACAATGACTATCATCAGTGCAGGTAAGGAAAAATATTAATTTTAATTTTTATAATCTACAATCCTGTCTTATTTATTTTATAGTACAGTGCAATGATTATTGCTTTCATTTTATGGATCAATGCTATCTCGTTAGATAGCAAAATTCATGTTAAATTGCTGTTTTAGGGGTTGTTTTTAAAAGTCTGGAACAGTTTAATCCGTTTTGCATTGCTTTCTATGGGAAAGTGCGCCTTGGTTTTGGAATGCTTTGGTTTTGGAACGGACTTCCGGAACGGAATAATTTTGAGAACCAAGGTACCACTGTAATGAAAGATCTATGCTCAATGAATAGATTGTCTGGAGGAGACTTAAGTCAGCTTGGGCAGGCTTTGCCCTGAACTGTGTCATATAATAGGGACAGGGATAGCCTGAGCATAGCAATCCATGCATTGGTAACCCCAAGGCTGGATTACTGCAATAAACTCTTTGTGGGGCTCAACATATTAACAACTTAGGTCCAGGTTATATCAGGGTTTGCCTGAACCCTTCTATCCCAGCTTGATCACTGAGATTATCTGAAGGTGCATTGCTGGTCATTCTCTGAGTTGGCGAGGCTCGTATGACAACAATGAGAAACCGAGCCTTTCGTGTAATCAGCCAAGTCCTGTGGAACTCTCTGCCACTAGAGATTCAGTGGGCCAGCTTCCCACAATAGTTAAGCGAGATCTGGTTTTATTTATCATTTATAATATTATTATTATTAATTTGTTTTTTGTATATCCCACACATCTGACTGGCTTGCCCTAGCCACTCTGGGCGGCTTCCAACAGACTACGAATTGATTTAGTTCATAAAGTCTACGCACCACTTGGTCATAAGAAAAGAACTTTCAGAAAAAGATAGTTGTCATTAATTAAAAAAATTAGAAACAATAATTTAATTGAAAATGTACTGTACGAACAATAAGGTACTTGCAGAAATACTGATAACCAATAATTATTCAAAATGTAATAGTGGATTATATATCTATATACAAAATAAAATAATATGAATCTGTGCATACAGATAACGTAAGTAGTATAATGAGAATTATTGGAAGTTACATATTTTAATTTGTTATGTAAGTGTAATATATTGTGTTTGTTTTTCTACCTTTTCTTACTTTATTGTTTTTATTCATTTGTATCATCTTTTGTATTATATGTTGTGTATATTTGTCTATGTGTGAAAATTAATAAAAGTTTTCTAAAATTAATTAAAAAAATAATTTAACATTTTGATAGGCCGAAAACAGGTTTAAACTCTCATCTCATTGCTTTTTCCAGTTTTTGTTGCATGCTTTTATGTTGGGGAATGCTTTGAGATTTTATGAACTGGGGGCCCACAAATATATTTTTTATTTCCCCCCATAAATGTTTTTTATTGTTTTTACATATTTATTCATAAAAATGCATATAAATGCCTTAAAGAAATGAGCAAACGATTGCACCCCTTTCTCCAATAGGACGTTCAGAAAACCCGTGGCTGATCTTAAGCCTAGATCTTTCTACCCTTCGTGAGACCTTTTCCATAGCTGTCACCTTACAGATTTGAAAATAAGGGACCAGCAGCCTCGAAAATAAGGGATCAGCAGCCAAAATAAGGGATTTTCAGAGCACAGGTATGTTCAACTTCTGAGCCCCTCCGAGCCAAAGGCAGAAAGCCCAGCCAGCAGCCAAACGAAGCCTCAAGCGGTGGTTCTCACAGCACAGCAACCCGGCAAAGGGGATGCAGCAAGGAAAACCACCGTCACCTCTCCACTGGGAAGCGCTGAGCAAAGGCGAGTCCCCAGGCAACGCGGCTGATTTGATCAGCACAAGGCATGCAAGCTCCACCCCCCAGTCGTTCTTAGACTTCTTATTGGGTGAGCAACACAGCCAAGCAACACACTTGGAGCCTCCATCCTCCCTGGCCGGCAGGGAGGGAGGGAGAGGAGCTGCTTCCTTTGAAACCCGGGAAATTTAAGGGACATCATCAATAAGAGACAGCAGCGGGACACAGCGCTGGGATAAGGGACTTTCCCGCCAGATAAGGGACAGTTGACAGCTATGCCTTTTCCCTCTCCTCGCTGCAAAAAACCCTCATCACTTTCCCCTTGCAAGTTTCAGTAAGGCAGGTGAAACCAGAGAGCTTTTGAAATGACATCTCCGGTTTTCGATCTGCCTTTGGAGAGAGCAGCTCTGGAATGCAAACCTCAGCCCTATTACATCAGAATCCCTAGGACCTGGGAATGTTTTCCTGGCCGTATTCACCGCTGGAAATGTGCGCTTGCCAAACTCAATCTATTCAGAAGCTAAATAAACACGAGAGGCAATAGCCGCGGTTGAATTCAGCCGGTGGGCATGGATGCAGCGAAACGGCGCCTTTTTTCCCCATGCGCAGGGTTCCCACCGGGAAGTCAGATATCTCGGCTGCACCAGCCTGCTGGTCTTTGCTCCCTGAAAGGCCACATTCAGGGACCACATATTTAAAGCTTCACGGCGCAGTTTGAAACAGAATTCTGGGAGCTGTAGTTTGTGGAACTGGTCCCATCACCTCCTGGCAAATAGAAGGGGAAGAAATGGAGGCAGTGAGAGATTTTACTTTCTTGGGCTCCATGATCACTGCAGATGGTGACAGCAGCCACAAAATTAAAAGACGCCTGCTTCTTGGGAGAAAAGCAATGACAAACCTAGACAGCATCTTAAAAAGCAGAGACATCACCTTGCCAACAAAGGTCCATATAGTTAAAGCTGTGGTTATCCCAGTAGTGATGTATGGAAGTGAGAGCTGGACCATAAAGAAGGCTGATCGCTGAAGAATGGATGCTTTTGAATTATGGTGCTGGAGGAGACTCTTGAGAGTCCCATGGACTGCAAGAAGATCAAACCTCTCCATTCTGAAGGAAATCAGCCCTGAGTGCTCACTGGAAGGACAGATCCTGAAGCTGAGGCTCCAAGACTTTGGCCACCTCATGAGAAGAGAAGACTCCCTGGAAAAGACCCTGATGTTGGGAAAGATGGAGGGCACAAGGAGAAGGGGACAACAGAGGACAAGATGGTTGGACAGTGTTCTCGAAGCTACAAACATGAGTTTGGCCAAACTGTGGGAGGCAGTGGAAGAGAGGAGTGCCTGGTGTGCTCTGATCCATGGGGTCACCAAGAGTCGGACACAACCAAACGACTAAACAACAACAATAAGCAATGCAGGCAACCCCGCCTGATGGAAATGTTTGTTTGTGGGGTTAATGAAACCAGCTCACCCTTTCCGTGGTGTTGATGGTGAGGAACTTGGCGCACTCACTGTAGTTGGCCCAAGTGCGGTTGTTGCTGGGCACCAGAGCCCAGCTCCCGTTCAAGTCACACCGTCGATAGGCATGGCCTAGCAAGGAAGAGAAGAAGTGAGAGTTCAGGCGAGGCGAGGCAGTAGTTCGGGATGGGCGAATCTCTATTTCCGTTTCTCCCCATTTCTCGGCTTTCCCATCTTTAGTTCTGTTCTCCGTCTGTGATTCTCTCCACCCTCCTCAGCATCTTAGCAGCGCAAATTTCTCTTATTCCACATATTTTTGCAGGCAGGTTTCTGCAAAAAGCCATTTCCCCTGAATGTATTTCTCCATGTTGTTTTTCACTCATAAATGCATTTTTGTGCACAGATACCATATTTTTCGCTCTATAAGACGTACCTTTTCCCTCCTAGAAAGTAAGGGGAAATGTGTGTGCGTCTTATGGAACAAATGCAGGCTGCGCGGCTAAGCCAGAAGCCAGAACAGTGAGAGGGAGCACTGCGCACGGGGACCCTTCACCTCCCGCAAAAGCCCCCAAGAACTACACACACGCTCCACACACTCTTTAAAGGGAGTGCGGCTCTTGGGGGCTTTTCCCCGAGGAGGGAGAAGGGCAACCCCTCAGTGACAGGCTGCCCTTCTCCCTCTTCGGGGGAAAGCCTGCAAACGCCACACACACGCTCCACGCGGCTCATGAAAGGGAGTGCTGTGCAGAGCCTGGGATGAACACAGGCTCTGCTCAGCGCTCCCTTAAAAAAATATTTTTTCCTTGCATTCCCCCTCTAAAAACTAGGTGCGTCTTATGGTCAGATGCGTCTTATGGAGCGAAAAGTATGGTACATTTTTAGCACACCCTCCTCAGCATTTTAGCACACATTTCTCTTATTCCGCATATTTTTGCAGGCAGGTTTCTGCAAAAAGCCGTTTCCCCTGAATGTTATTTTTCGCTAATAAATGCATTTTTGTGCACAGGTACATTTTTAGCACACATCGCTTGGCTGGAGAAGAGCCCTGCAAATTGGGAGCACCGCAGACTGTCAAAAAGGGCTGGGCATTAGGTTTCAGAAAGTGCAAGTTAGCTAGATTCCCCTGTGCAGGTGAACTGAACTGAGCTTTTGGGTTAATGCAGGCCTGAGGAAGATGTTACACCAGCATGGTGCAACCCACGCTTCATAGCAATGTTTCGCTACACTGGAGAGCAAAGATTGTGCCCTCTTTCCAACAGGAGTGCCAGCCCTTCGAGGTGTTCTAGGGTGAAGCTCAGGAGAAGAAACCCAGAAGACACAAGATCTACCCACCCGGGAAGAATGGCAGATGAAGGTGATGGACTACATGGAACTGGCGGAAATGACTGGCAGAATCCAAGACCAGGGAGAAGAGACGGTGGAGGAAGATTGGAAGAAATTTAAAGACTATCTACAGAAACATTGTAAAATTAATGAATGTTAGAAGGATGTTGGAATGAAGTAATGTGGTTTTAGCAGAAATGGTATAAAGGTTTAGGAAAAAAACAGACTGTTAATTGGTGAAAGGAGGGAAAGTAAAGTCACATTATATTAAGATAAATTACAGGACAAAAATTGGAAAAGATGGAAAGGATTTGCTGAAATAGTTAACCGAACTAGAATACAAAAAAGGGAGGTGTGAGGAGGTCAAGGAAACAAGCAAATGAAAGATAAGTTATGGGAAGATTCGCTGTGTTTTTTAATGGATTTTATTTTTCTGTTTTTTCTTCATTCTTTTTCTTTCCCCTCCTTTTTTTCTTATTGTGATGTGTTGTTTTGTTTTTGTTTAATATGGTGTTTTTACTTTTTCTTTTTGTAACCTTTAAAACTTTAATAAATATTATTTTTTTAAAAAGAAGCTCAGGAGAAGAAACCCAGAGGCTTGCTGAGACCCAAAATCGAGCCGTGCTACATACTCGCTGCCCGCCCTCCTTGCCGAAAGAGCTCAGCTGATCAAACTGGGCCAAACAATGGTCTTACCTTCGTGGTTGAAGTCGTAGATGTAATCTGGGCATGGCATGGCCACTGTCTTGCCCGGGGCACCTTCGGGCCAGCAGATGAGGTTGTCCCACTCGGGGACGCAGAACCCATCTGGGAAAGCAAAACAAAGAAACCATAATAATATATAATAATATTTTATTATTTATACCCTGCCCATCTGGCTGGGTTTCCCCAGCCACTCTTGGCAGCTTCCAACAAAACACTAAAATACAATTGTTATGTACTGAAGTTCTCACCCTGGGCCAGCAGGGGGATACTGTAGATAGTTTTCACTCAGGTCCACATATGCAAATAAGGGATTGAAAGTGACATTCAGTGATTGGATAGTTACAGAAAATGGTTACTGTTGCATTCTAGTGGAGCTCTATATAAGCAGGCTGGCTGAACCCTTCAGTTCAGTTCTGTTCTGGGTCTGTGAATAAACAAGAGCTGTTTGAAGAATCGCTGTGTCGTCTGATATGTTCACCCACAACTTAACAACAATAACCTATAAATCTATAGTTGAAGGGCTGAAATGGAAACAGAGCCACGAATCATCCGTGAAAAGCGGCCAAGCTTAGGAGGAGAAATTTCACAATTCTGGTGAAAGATATAGAATCATAGAGTTGGAAGAGACCACAAGGGCCATCGAGTCCAACCCCCTGCCAAGCAGGAAACACCATCAGAGCACTCCTGACATATGGTTGTCAAGCCTCTGCTTAAAGACCTCCAAAGAAGGAGACTCCACCACACTCCTTGGCAGCAAATTCCACTGTTGAACAGCTCTTACTGTCAGGAAGTTCTTCCTAATGTTTAGGTGGAATCTTCTTTCTTGTAGTTTGGATCCATTGCTCCATGTCCGCTTCTCTGGAGCAGCAGAAAACAACCTCTCTCCCTCCTCTATATGACATCCTTTTATATATTGTATGTAGGGACAGGATTCCCATCTGCACAAGGACTTTGGCCCATACAGTGGGGTTCTCTCCTTTTGTGTGCCCTCAAAATGTCTAGAACATTGCTGGTACAACATACGCCATATAATAGAATTAGTAAATCACCTGTAAAACAGCTGCAATCTATAAAACATTATTCGCAAACCAACAAGTAAGAAACATTGCTGTTACAGAGATCCAGTGTGGTGTAGTGGTTAAGAGTGGTGGACTCGTAATCTGGTGAACTGAGTTCGCGTCTCCGCTCCTCCACATGCAGCTGCTGGGGGACCTTGGGCCAGTCACACTTCTCTGAAGTCTCTCAGCCCCACTCACCTCACAGAGTGTTTGTTGTGGGGGAGGAAGGGAAAGGAGAATGTTAGCCGCTTTGAGACTCCTTCGGGTAGTAATAAAGTGGGATATCAAATCCAAACTCTTCTTCATTAAGTCATATTATATGATGGAGGTGGTCGAAGGAGAAGAGGAACGAAAAGTTGCTGATCTCTCAACTTTGTCGGTGGAATGGCTTGGTTTGCGTATCAAGACCCCGCAACCACCCCTTGTTGAAGAATAAGAGACACGGGACACAAATATTAGGTTAATGTTACTGGGCGAATTTTGGCCACAACTTTATTGATTACAGAAGGTGAGCGGTATTGGCTTAGGCATTGAATGGAACCAACTATATCTGACTCCTGCCCGTTGCGCAAGGAGTGTGATAAGGGTAAATCACCAGAAAGGGGAGCCCCATCAATGCAGACGAACTCGAGCTCCCCCAGGTGTTCCCGGCAGGGTCGTGTCATAGCCCTAGCCCCTGACGCGGACTTTGGACAAGATCCACACCCCCAGATTCCTTTAACGGAATACCCTTAAGCTTGGCAGGGCAGGTGATGGCCACACCTCCCCCATCATAAGGTCAAACAATGCCTAACCGCCAAACCTTACCAAGTTGTGACGATTGCTACGAGGTAGGCGGAAACCAAATGACCCATGGGCTATTTCCCAAGTGGAAAGATTCCTACCAGGCCCCTCAACGGTGACCAACCGAGGTCAACAGCAAGGTCAAAGAACAAAAACCTGCAAATTAGGGAGGGAGATTGAAGACATGAACCAGGAGGAAGCCTTCTGGCTCGCGCTCGAATTTAAATGGTCCCGGCCATGCTCCACCAGCCAGTGGATTGGCTGGCTGGTCACTGACACGGCCGGGATCCCCTGGGCAACGCAGGACTTCGTCCCCTGTCCCTGGAGGAGAGTGGGTGGCCACAAGGTCCACCACAACTCCTTCCCACAAGAAAGTGGAGTGGACTGCGTCTCATATTCCTTCCTATTATTGAGGGGAAGTGTGTGGAACAGGCCTCGGTGTTTCAGTTTCTGGGAATGGAAATGAGAGACGACCTAACCTGGGGAGAAAACAGCAAAGACCTGATGAAGAGAGCACAGCAGAGGTTATATTTTCTGAGAATCCTCTGGAAAAACAATCTCTAAAAGGACCTGTTGATGGCATTTTACCATTGTACTGTTCAGTATGTGTTAATTTATGGTCTCTGTGTGTGGTTTGAGAGCTGCACGGTCAGGGGAAAAACAATGTTGCCCAGGGTTGTAAAGACTGCGGAGAGAGTAACTGGGTGCACTCTTCCCACCTTGGATCAAATCTACGCTTCCAGGTGCCATAAGAAAGCTGCAGAGATAGCGCAGGATAGTGCGCACCCCGGAAATGATCTCTTTCAGCTTCTGCCTTCTGGAAGAAGGTACAGGGTTAGAAAGACCAGGACTAGCCGCCTGAGAAACAGTTTCTATCCAAATGCGATTTTGGTTTTAAATGCAGTGTAAGGAGTCTCTGTGGGAGTATATTGTATTTAAAAATGGGGTATCAGAGTTTTTAGGGGGCTAACCAGGCTGGGATAGCAGGCTTGTTGGTTTTTGAATGTCTGATGTAGATCTTTTTCAATTCTGTTGCTCTGTACAGGACAATAACAATAAAGATTATCGTACCGTAAGGAAATTTCAAGAAACTGAGAAACAGTTTCTATCCAAATATGATTTTGGCTTTAAATGCAGTGTAAGGCATCTCTATGGGAGTAAGGTAAAGGTAAAGGGACCCCTGACCATTAGGCTGACTCTGGGGTTGCGGCGCTCATCTCACTTTATTGGCCGAGGGAGCCGCGTACAGCTTCCGGGTCATGTGGCCAGCATGACTAAGCCGCTTCTGGCGAACCAGAGCAGTGCACAGAAACGCCGTTTACCTTCCCGCCAGAGCGGTACCTATTTATCTACTTGCACTTGCAAGTCCTAGGCCCTGTGGTTTAACCCACAGCACCACCCACGTCCCCTCTATGGGAGTACATTGTATTTAAAAATGGGGTATCAGAGTTTTTAGGGGGTTAACCAGGTTGGGATAGCTGGGATAGCAGGCTTGTTGGGTTTTGAATGTTTTATGTAGATTTTTCAATTTCGTTGTTCTGTATGGGGCAATGACAATAAAGAGTATCATATGGTATGGTATGGTATGGAACAGCTGCTGATCTTCTACATCAAAGTTGTCCATTTCTTCTGCCGTGAGATGTGTCAGCCTGGCTGCAATTCACACATCTTGCTTAGAAGGTGAGTAGCTCCTCTCTGGATGTTACAGCAGCAGCACAAAATGGCCCTTCCATTCATCCTGTTATATCGTCCATTGCCAATGGGTGCACATGGACCTTCTCTGAACCATCAGAAGAGAGCGGCATGGAATCTCTCCCCTTCTTTGCCTCCCTTGAAACGCCATGGAGAGTTTGCCCAAATAGGAATCTTTAAATTCTCCTTGAAATTTCAGTCAAGGCAGCAGCAATTCAGGGCTTATCTTTTCCTCTGTGTTTTCCATGCACGGTCCGTGCGTTAAAGCTCCATGTCCAAGCAACCCCACTTTTGGGGGGCTCCAGAGCTTTCCCCATGAAAACCTGCTCTCTACTGCTGAATTGGAGCAAAAAGAAATCTGCAGAAAAGCCAGATGGCTGTTTGTTCTGTTTCAGCTTTAAAGAGCAGGTTTTCGCGGAGACCTGGGCCTGCAAAGAGTGTGACGAAAGGTCAGTGTTGATATTGGCAAAACCCATAGAGGTGCATGGAACACTTCCAGGAGGAACTGTTTTGCTCCTAGAGTAAGTGACCCTGGAGAAATTCCACAAACCCGATCAAATATCTTTGTGCACTTTGACATTCCTCCGATATTTCATCCATTTATGTACTTCTGAAGTCACCCTGAAATTTCACTCTCAGCCAAGCATGGCAGGAACATTTAGCGATGAACAGGACCTACCCATCTGAAAAACAGACAGAGCCTCAGCCCCACATTCAGGTCTTTGTTTTACACGAGGGATTTGGGGGTATTTGGTTCCAGATACAGTCTGCTCACGGGATGCCCTGTTCAAAGGAAACACGCTGCACTTGGGCATGGTGGCAAGAGGACTGTTTGGTTTCATTTCTCAGCTGTAACTCCCAGCTGCCTGGAAATGAGGCAGGAGAATTGCCCCGAGAGACCCTGATGGGAAGCAGAATCGCTGCAAACAGCCTTGGGCAAACACCGAGGGACCGGTTCCTGCTACCCACAGGGTACAGCGGTCTTGGCAGCCTTTGCGCCTTCCCACTTTGAGATGCTGAAAGGGAAAGGGATGTTTGGATGAACGAGATTCCTGAGGCAAACGTTACTGGTCCTTGCCACCGTGCTGAGGTGGGGTTTGCTTTCTCAGATGCTTGCTTCTCCCAAGTTGCTGATGAGTGCAAAACAAAACCATTTTTCCTGTCATCCATGTCACATTGAAGAGCATGCATAAAGCACCCATGTGGATCAGTCTAAAGCAAACCAAGGCCTGGGGCCGGATCTGGCCCAATCACCTTCTAAATCTGGCCCGGGAATCAGCGTGTTTTTACATGAGCTTTTATTTAAAATGCACCTCTGGGTTATTTGTGGGGCCTGCCTAGTGTTTTTAGATGAGTAGAATGCGTGCTTTTGTTTAAAATGCATCTCTGGGGGTATTTGTGGGGTATAGGAATTCGTTCATTTCCCCCCAAAATATAGCCTGCCCCCCCACAAGGTCTGAGGGACAGTGGACCGGCCCCCTGCTGAAAAAGTTTGCTGACCCCTGCCCTAAATGGCCTTGGTCCTGTATACCAGAAGAAGCATTTCCACCCCAATAGTTCATCCCGGACACTGAGGTCCAGCTCCAAGGGCCTTCTGGCAGGTCCCTCCCTGCGAGAAGTGACGTTACAGGAACCAGGCAGAGGGCCTTCTCGGTGGTGGCACCCGCCCTGTGGAACGCCCTCCCATCAGATGTCAAAGAAATAAACAACTATATAACATTTAGAAGACATCTGAAGTCAGCCCTGTTTAGGGAAGTTTTTAATGACTGATGTTTTAATGTTTAAAGACAAAAGGAAGCAGATTATTATGGTCAATATTAGACCCGTGTAGAGGATGAGGAAGTCAACAAAGAAAATGGATTTGAAATTTGGTTAAAATATATTGTTCATTAGAGTATTTCTGGGGATTTTTAAAATTTTTTTGCTACGGTCCCTTTTGTTAACACTGTTATTTCTTTTCTGTTCCTTTTTTTTTCTTTGCTATATAATGTACGTCTGCGTGTCATGTCTGTTTGTCCTACATTTAAAAAATAAAATAGAAAAGCAAACAAACAAAAAACAAAGGGACATTGTTAACAGGCAAAAACACCCTAGGAAATTATGAAGCACGGCAAGGAAAAGGGTGTAGCAAGAAAGGGTGTGTAAAAGGTAAGGGTAAAAACCCCCTGACAGTTAAGTCCAGTCACGGACGACTCTGGAGTTGCGGCGCTCATCTCGCTTTACAGGCTGAGGCAGCCGACTTTTGTCTGCAGACAGTTTTTTCGGGTCATGTGGCCTGCATGATTAAGCCACTTCTGGCGAAATCAGTGCACGGAAACGCCATTTACCTTCCCGCCAGAGCGGTACCTATTTATCTACTTGCACTTTGATGTGCTTTCAAACTGCTAGGTTGGCAGGAGCAGGGACCGAGCAACGGGAGCTCACCCGTCGTGGGGATTCGAACTGCCGACCTTCCGATCAGCAAGCCCAAGGCTCAGTGGTTTAGACCACAGCTTGGGGAGATTCTCAAGGGCCAGGTAAACAGGTTTGGAGGTCCACATTCTGACTCCAGCCTTGAGGTTCCCCATACCTGAGATAGACACTCTGATCCACCTTTCAGGGCTCTGATCATTTTTAAAAATCACTCTTAACATCTCAACTAGGCTTGATAATAAGTGGGATTCTCCTGGCTCAACTGCTTTGTGTTTCCTCTCTGCCCCAGGTTTGCATTTGCCACAAGCTCTGCCTCGATGCGAAAAGAGCACATTGAAACCATCTGCGCAAACTCTCTGGCCGGGAAGCAAAAAAGCAAACAAGGTCCCGAGGTGTTTATCCAGGAGGGCGGAATAATAAATCATCCCTGGGTTTCTCTGGCATGGCGGACGAGGCAGCAGTGACCGCAAGCCGGGATACGCTGTGCCCTTGTGGTCAGCCCATTACGGGAAGGACAGCCCGTGGGTTGGAGAGAAAATGGGCAAAGCAGCCCAAATTATTTCGGCAGGGCGTGGGGAGGATAGGATGAGCATGAATCGGGTCTGTGTCAAATGGCCACCAAGGTAAGGACCTGCTTAAAAAGCAGAGACATTACCTTGCCGACAAAGGTCCTTATAGTTAAAGCTGTGGTTTCCCCAGTAGTGATGTATGGAAGTGAGAGCTGGACCATAAAGAAGGCTGATCACCAAATAATGGATGCTTTTGAATTCTGGTGCTGGAGGAGACTCTTGAGAGTCCCATGGACTGCAAGAAGATCAAACCTCTCCATTCTGAAGGAAATCAGCCCTGAGTGCTCACTGGAAGGACAGATCCTGAAGCTGAGGCTCCAAGACTTTGGCTACCTCAGGAGAAGAGAAGACTCCCTGGAAAAGACCCTGATGTTGGGAAAGATTGAGGGCACAAGGAGAAGGGGACGACAGAGGATGAGATGGTTGGACAGTGTTCTGGAAGCTACCAGCATGAGTTTGACCAAACTGCGGGAGGCAGTGGAAGACAGGAGTGCCTGGCCTGCTCTGGTCCAGGGGGTCGCGAAGAGTCGCACATGACTAAACAACAACAACAAGGACCTGCTAGATTAAGCCAGCGACCCATTGAGTCCAGCGTCCTTGCTCTCACAGTGGAGAGCCAGATTCCCCCAAGGGAGATAAGAGCAGAGTTGTGCTGGCAAGTAGCCATTGGTAGCTTTCACCTCCATGACCTCCAGATTGCAGCTATAACAAAGGCGGCATTTTTTAAATCTCCGCCAAGCTAAGCAGTTGGCTCCTTACCTCTCTTGCTCTGACCTAGCCACTGCGATCCACGCAACGGTCACCTTCAGACTTGATTATTGTAACTCGCTCTATGTGGGGCTGCCCTTGAAGCTGATCCAGAAACTCCAGCGGGTGCAGAATGCTGCGGCGAGACTCCTTACGGGGTCTTCGCTGCAAGATCACATTCACCCAGTGCTATACCAGGTGCACTGGCTCCCAATGGAGTACAGGATCAGGTTTATGGTGCTGGTTTTGACCTTTAAAGCCCTATACGGCCTAGGACCCTCGTACCTACGGGACCGCCTCTCCTGGTATGTCCCACGGAGGACCTTACGGTCTTCAAATAAAAACATCCTGAAGGTCCCAGGCCACAGGGAGGTTAGGCTGGCCTCAACCAGAGCCAGGGCTTTTTCGGCCGTGGCCCCGATCTGGTGGAATGCTCTGTCCCAAGAGACTAGGGCCCTGCGGGACTTGACATCTTTCCGCAGGGCCTGCAAGACAGAGCTGTTCCACCAGGCCTTTGGCCTAGGCACAATCTGACCCCCTCCTTCGGCAATCCTCACAGAACTCTAGCCCAGTGGTTGCCATCAATTTGATTCTGAATTAATTTTAGAATGCCGTGTTACTTTTACTGTTGTTAGCCGCTCTGAGCCCGGCTTCGGCTGGGGAGGGCGGGATATAAATAAAATTTTATTATTATTATTATTTGCCCAATCCTGTTTTAAAGCTACTCAGGTTGATGCCCATCGCTGCCTCTCATGTGGCAGGGAGTTCCATAGTTTAACAAGCCCAGCTCTGGAGAGGTATGTTTTTAAATACGTCCTTTTAAACCTCTCTTTTACTCTGATCGTAATTATGTTATATATATAATCAAGAACCTACACTTAGATATGCATATGTTTTATGCAACTTTCTGAATGTATCGTTGATTGTTTTGTACCTATTTTGAATATGTTCTGGCTAGTAAAGGTGGAATCCTAATTATGGGTTTGGCAATTTTTATTCCAAAAGGAGCCAGCTTTTATGCACCCAATTGCTTCATGCTGTGAAATTTTAATATCTGCAATATACCGTATTTTTCGCTCCATAAGATGCACCTTTTTCCTCCTAAAAAGTAAGGGGAAATGTCTGTGCGTCTTATGGAGTGAATGCGTGGTCCCTGGAGCCGAATTGCCCAGGGGAGAAAAGCAGGTCATTTTTTTTTTTTTTTAGAAAGAGGGAAGGGGGTGTTGAAACAAAGCCGCTGATCGGCAAGCAATCGGGAGGGAGATAAGGGACACTAGAGATAAAGGAGGCTGCCTGGGAGTGGGAGGTAAAGACAGCAAACTTGCAAGGAGAGGAGACAGGAAGACTAAAGCAATGAGGAGAGAAATTAGAAGAAAAGCAGGAGCAAAAAACTGCTCCAGCTAAGGAAAAGACACTAAGGTAAACAAGAGGTAAGGGGGTGTTGAAAGGAAACAGCTGATTGGCAAGCGATTGGGAGGGAGATAAGGGAGGCTAGCGATAAAGGAGGCTGCCTGGGAGCAGGGAGGTAAAAGCCCATGGATCCTCAGGATTTTTGAATTGGGTCACCCCAAATTCACCATCAGATCACATAGCATGTCCATGCCTACAGCCTGCTCCAAAAAATCACGCATCCACTGTTTCGTGGGGCCGCAATGGCGCAAAAACGTGGTTACAAAGCATGGATCCACATGGATCCTCAGGATTTTTGCATTGGGCTACCCCAAACTCACCATCAGATCACATATCATGTCTGTGGCCACAGCATGAACCACAAAAATCATACATCCACTGTTTCGTTCAGAATATTTTCCCCCTTGTTTTCCTCCTCTAAAGACTAGGTGCATCTTATTGTCAGGTGCGTCTTATGGAGCGAAAAATATGGCACCCTTAAAACCACCTCACAATCCTTTCATTTTGAATCAGCGAATGGCAGGCAGGCAGCTGCAGAAACCCGGGAGGCAGAAAATAACTTTCGAGACTGTGAAATAATGTGTGCGCACACTCGGAGGGCCTGCAGACAATGAGCCTAAGTCCTTGAACGTATTCCTATTTTCATCCATCCGAGGTGATGCTTCGCCCTAGCACATAAGAGATTTATTTATTTATGTATTTGGGGAAGGAGGTGGGACGGACGGGACGGACCCGAGCTAAGATGGAAACAGCCGAGCTGCACCCAGAATAGCCACGCTGCAAGCCTGGAAGTTTGCTGTTAATAACAGGCTTTTGTGAAACGCCTCCTTCTCTCTCTGCCTTTTCCGCAAAATGTCCCTTCTTCCTTTCCAAACCGTGGTCAACACACAGGCTCCTAATTCATAAAAAGCAGCGGGAGAAGGGGGTTGGGTGGGGGCCTGGACGGTCCAGGGCTACTTGTTTTTCTTCATCCCCTTCCAGGGCCACATTTTGGGGTGGGCACCTCATGCCCACCGCCGAGGTCGCGACGTCATGTTTACCTACGTCTCGAGAAACACACGGCGTTTGGGGGTTTCCTGTTCCTCCGGGATGCCTTTCATCTGGGAGCTAAATTTAAAAAGCAAGCAAGCAAACCGCAGCCTTGTGGGGACAAATTTTTCTGCTCTGTTTTTTTTTTAAAAAAGGAAAAAACCACAAGTCTTTCTCGGGTTTTCCCTCCCTGGAAACCTGAGCCAAGTTCTGCATATGGGAAACGTACAGAGGGCTGGAAAATGAGTTGATACCACAAAAGCTGGAGGCTCTGGGACATGAGGAGGTGTGGCCCTCCTCTCCTCTCTATGTGGCCCTTGGTGACAGTTCCTCCTTGGCCACACACCCCTCTCCCACCACGGGCCAAGCACCCCTCACTACCCATTTTGCACCCTTCTTGAAGCTGGACGGCCATCCGCAAGGGTTTCTTTAGCTGAGATTCCCTTCCAACGCTACAATTCTACGATTCAATGAGTGTTTCTGCCTTTCCTAGAGCTCCAGTCGTGCCTCTTCCTTGCCTGGACAGACATCCATGTGAGAGTCGGTGCAATAATTTGCAGAGATGGAGCTTTTGTGGGAGAAGGAAGCAGGGGGCCAGCTCCCCCCCCCCCGAGTAAAAGGTAAAGGGACCCCTGACCAGAGTGGCCGACTCTGGGGTTGAGGCACTCATCTCGCTTTACTGGCTGAGGGAGCCGGCGTACAGCTTCCGCGTCATGTGGCCAGCATGACTAAGCCGCTTCTGGAGAAACAGAGCAGTGCACAGAAACACCATTTAACTTCCCGCCAGAGCGGTACCTATTTATATACTTGCGCTTTGAGGTGCTTTTGAACTGCTAGGTTGGCAGGAGCTGGAACCGAGCAATGGGACCTCACCCTGTCACAGGGAATCAAACCGCCAACCTTCTGTTTGGCAAGTCCTAGGCTCTGTGGTTTAACCCACAGCGCCACCCTCCCTGAGAGTCTGCAATAAATTGTGGTCTACACCCCCAAAAAGTAACAGAATGCATTACCTCCGGGTTTCGCCGCTCGCACATGCGCGGATGCTCAAAATGACGTCACGCGCATGCATGGAAGCAGCAAAACGTGACCCGCACAGACGCGTGCTACATTCGCTTCAGGATGCAAACAGGGCTCCGGAACGGATCCCGTTCGCATCCAAAGGTACCATTGTATTGATTACAGGTGATGAGCGGTATTGGCTTAGGCATTGGTCCTAACCAACTATACAGTGGTACCTCAGGTTACATACGCTTCAGGTTACAGACTCCGCTAACCCAGAAATAGTACCTCCGGTTAAGAACTTTGCTTCAGGATGAGAACAGAAATTGCGCGCCAGCGGTGCAGTGGCAGCAGGAGGTCCCATTAGCTAAAGTGGTGCCTCAGATTAAGAACAGTTTCAGGTTAAGAACGGACCTCCAGAACGAATTAACTACTTAACCCGAGGTACCACTGTATCCGACTTCAGCCCATCCGCTTGAAGTCCGGGAAGGGTTAACCACCAGTAGGGGGAGTCCTGCTGATGCACATCAACTAGGAACTCCCCTGGAGTCTCCGCTCTGGGGCGTGCCTTAGACCCTCTCCTCCCCAGGCTTCAGTCAGGGCCACGCCCCCCCCCCCGGAATCCTTCAATATGTGGGGCAGGTGATGGCGCGACCTCCCCTCTTCCATCTACAGAACCATAACAATGCCTAACCGCCAATACCCAGGAAGTTGTGACGATTTGCTACGAGGTAGGCAAAAGCCAAGTGGCTGCTGCCAATTTGCCAAGTGGAAAAATTCCTATCAGGCCCCTCAACGGCGACCAACCGAGGTCCACAGCAAGGTCAAAGAACGAAAACCTTCTAGGGCGGGAAAAACAGGAACAGCTGGTGGGCGGCAAAGAGGGAGATCCCCGGTCACGTCCTGTCTTAAATAGGGCAGACCACGCCCCCAGAGCCAGCCGATTGGCTGGCCAGGGGGTGACACAGCCGAGAATCCCCCCAATCGCGTGGGGGCTCCAGCCGCCTCGCGTGTAGTGGGGCCGTGAAACTGCAACCCCACCTCCGCTGAAGGGTGAAAGTGGCTTAAACGAAAGGAAGAACTTTCTGGCAGTTCGGCAGCGGAACGGTCTCCCTTGGGAGGTTGTGGAGTCTCCTTCTATGGAGGTTTTTAAGCAGAAGGTTGGCTGTCCATCTTTTTCATGGATGCTTTCGCTGAGATTCCTTCATGGCAAGGGGTTGGTCTAGATGGCCTTTGGGGTCCCTTCCAAGTCTACAATTCAGATTCTTGCACTTATTTAAGTCCTCTCTTGCTCCTGAGTCACTCTTCCTTCCCCCTCGAGGAGGAGCCACGAGGATTGAGCCTCAAGAACGGCTCTCATTTCGCTAATTAAGTGCTTTCGTTCATGATTAAGACCTGGATAGAATTACGGAAAGGCCACCAAAGTTTTACGGGAGATCTGTGTTCCCCAGGAACATCACAAGCAGGGCGGGTGGAGTCAGTAAAATTTTACGAGCCCCTCGGTTGAAGCAGCTCCACAATGGAATCGATTCCATGTGGCTCCCCTCTTAAATGGGGTTTGGTTTCCTCCTTATTATTAGGAGGAATAAGGTTTTCATTGGAGTAAATGTTGGAGGGTATGTGAGAATTTTAGGGCAAAAGTCAGAGGTGCATGAAATCCGGTGTGTGTGTGTTCCAACCCATGTATTACTCCAGGAGGTATGAATTAGGTCAGCCTGTTTGCGAAATGTGGACTGAGGAATATTCCTCCTCTCCGATAGTTCCATTCCTGGCTATTTGGGCTTTGTTCAAGAATGACAGAGACTGTTTTGCTTCCCTTCATGCTTTGAAGGTCAGAGGCGATCCGGACTCTAGCATCTGGAGATTGTACCCCCACCCCAAGAAAGAAGAAGAAGAAGAGTTTGGATTTGATATCCCGCTTTATCACTACCCAAAGGAGTCTCAAAGCGGCTAACATTCTCCTTTCCCTTCCTCCCCAACAACAAACACTCTGTGAGGTGAGTGGGGCTGAGAGACTTCAGAGAAGTGTGACTAGCCCAAGGTCACCCAGCAGCTGCATGTGGAGGAGCAGAGACATGAACCCGGTTCCCCAGATTACGAGTCTATCGCACTTAACCACTACACCACACTGGCTCTCAGTCCCAGCTCTTGCCAACCTAGCAGTTCAAAAGCACGTCAAAGTGCAAGTAGATAAATAGGTACCGCTCTGGCAGGAAGGTAAACGGCGTTTCCGTGCACTGCTCTGGTTCTCCAGAAGCGCCGCAACCCCAGAGTCAGCCATGACTGGACCTAATGGTCAGGGGTCCCTTTACCTTTACCTTTAAGAATGCTTTAACCTTGCCGCTCCTTTACGTCCCCGTCTGTAAAAGTTATTTTGCAAGTGACTTCCACTGCAAACTATGGAGACATTTCCCTGTCTTCTGGGGATCATTCACGTCCTTTGCCAGACTGTTTATTTCCAAGCTGAGGCTTTGTCTAACTTACCATATTTTTTGCTCTATAAGACTCACTTTTTCCCTCCTAAAAAGTAAGGGGGAATGTGTGTGCGTCTTATGGAGCGAATGCAGGCTGCGCAGCTATCCCAGAAGCCAGAACAGCAAGAGGGATTGCTGCTTTCACTGCACAGCGATCCCTCTTGCTGTTCTGGCTTCTGAGATTCAGAATATTTTTTTTCTTGTTTTCCTCCTCCAAAAACTAGGTGCGTCTTCTGGTCTGGTGTGTCTTATAGAGTGAAAAATACGGTACATAAGAAAGAACACTTTCTGGTTTGCGGGGAGACGCTGACAACCTGATCGTTTGTCCCTTTCTCTTTAGATGGGTAAAAGTTGGGACAGCGAGTGCCGTTCTGCTGGAATTATTTTGTCAGCTTTTGCTGCCGCCTGTCGAATACGAGCTTATATAGTCCCATTAACATGAATAGGATTTTAAAAGGCATTGGCTGGAATCTCTTTGTTGAATCTGTGGAATATACTCAGAGTCCAGAGTGGATTTCATGCTCTTTATTCAGCTCATAGTGGTGAAGAGGAATGGAAGTTCCCCCAGAATGTCTGCTTTATATACATCATTTACACAATGGGCCCCACGTGATTGGCTAATTCCAGGATTCTCCTGTAGGCCAATCAGGTTGCGGATTCACTTCCACCTGGAGCTGGATTGGGTGGCTCCTGTGGACCAATCAGACTGCTGCACTCTGGGTCCTATTGTTCTAGGACCAATCAGACTACTGCATTTTGGATCCTATTCAACTCAGTACATAACACCCTGGCTGGGTTAAAAGTTATCAGAACATAGTGTATGCAACAACAGCTGAGCGGGTGCTATTTGCCCAAAGATGGGAGGATAAATTACCTACAAAAGAAGAATGATTGATAAAGATGATGGACTACGCCGAAATGGCGAAAATGAGACCCGGGAAATCAGAGATCAAGAGGACAATAGATTTAATAAAGAATGGGGAAATTTTATAAGTTACTTAAAAGAACACTCTAAACAATTAAAAACATAGGCGGGATTGTAAAAACAAACAAACTCTTGCAATGAAGCGAGAATTATGGTTACAACTGAGTTTTAAGAAAATATGGAGAAGGGCCTTCTCTGTAGTGGCACCCGCCCTGTGGAACGCCCTCCCACCAGATGTCAAAGAGAAAAACAACTACCTGAAATTTAGAAGACATCTGAAGGCAGCCCTGTTTAGGGAAGCTTTTAATGTTTAATAGGTTATTGTATTTTAATATTCTGTTGGAAGCCACCCAGAGTGGCTGGGGAAACCCAGCCAGATGGGCGGGGTATGTATGTACAAACAAACAAACAAACAAACAATAAATAAAATAATAATATGATACGATGCAGTTTGAAAAGAATATTTAGGGAAACCATGGAGGAGTGGAGGGAAGTCTTGGGATTCTGAGAATCCAATTTGTAAAATGATTATGATTTAAGTAGGTCAGTACTTATTCATTTGCGACATTTCTCTCCTGCCTTTTCCTCTAAGGAGTTCAAGGTCCATGGTTCTCCTCTGAACATTTTATCAGGTTCATGGGGCCGGGTGGGGATTCAAACCCTGGTCTCCCAGGTCCTAGACAAACACTTTAACCATTACACCACCATTGGCTCTCAGGCAAGCAGGGAGACTGGTTTTCCACCAGTATCTAAAAGTCAAGGTGGTGGGGAGCTGGTTTCAGGAGGCAAAACCCATCTGGGTGGCCCTTTTCCCTCAAACCTCCTTGAGGGACATCTTAGAACGATAGAATCATGGAATTGTAGAGTTGAAGGGGACCCCAAGAGTCATCTAGTTGAACCCCTTGCAATGGAGGAATCTCAGCTAAATCATCCAACATCTGCTTCCTCTCCAAGGATGGAGAGTCGAGAACCTCCTCAGGGAGACCTTTCCCCTCTCAAACAAATCTCACTGTCAGAAAGCTTTTCCTCTTGGCTGAAAAGTCTTGCTACCCATTTCCAGAGCCACCTTGTCTGTGTTAACAAATCGGATTGCATCTTAAAGCGAAAAAAGGAAAAAACGGTCTATGGAACAGTCCAAAGCCACTTCTGAACGTTTTGGCCAAGTGTCTGTACATTCTCTTCATTATGTATGACTTCATCTCGCTCATTAAAACTAACAGGACACAGACCCCGGGCCTAAGCGGACCTGACAGCTCTTACAAGCTTGGGAGTGCGGTAGGAAAGAACATCCGATTTCGACAAACACTCTACCACTCTTGCTTTGTTCAAAGCCCCTCTCCTAGCTTGTCTTTCCTTCCAGGCAATTTTCACCTTCATTGTGGCCCTTAAGTGGGATATCCCTTCTCTCTCTCTCTCTCCTTCCTCCAATCCCTGTTCCAAGTGTGCAGCAAATTCATTGGAACCCTTTTACAAAATCAGATCTGTTGGGCAGCTCAGATCTTTATTATTATTATTATTATTATTATTATTATTATTATTATTATTATTATTATTAACGTTCTTATGTCACATATGTATACATTATCATATTACATTACAGGGCATATTAGAATATAATTTCCAACATGTATTCAAAGTTTATATACCAAATTTATGTACCTAAAGAAAGAAAAAAGAAAAAAAACAAAGAAAAAACAAAGACATAAAGCCATTTCAAAATAGTAATTGTACCAACACTACGGACTTCCTGTCAATCTCATTGTATATTCTTTTTTCTAAACAAATGAATGTACTCTTATTATTGTATATTTCTTTACATTTTATATACTACATTCCAATATCAATCGAATGCTAGCATAGGTAATGAGCCTTTACTATATTTTTGAACGTATATGTCAGGGGCTCAGGAGCAGAAGCACAGGAAAGGGAGGAAATGGAGAGCGAGGGGGAGGAATCCGAAGGAAACGTAAGCGATGACAGTGGTCCGAGGTCTCTGAGTCTTTCCAGCGAATCGGAAGACTCACAGAAAGGGGCTCCCATGGTCAGAGCAAGGGGGGTGCCTAGGGGGACACCCCAGGAAGAAGGGGCCAGAGGGGACTCAGAGAGCAGCAGTTGGAAATCAGGACCAGCTTCCCCACCAGAGCGCAGTAGGGGGAAGGAGTCCCAGGTATCGGGATCAGGCTGCTCACCGCCAGCGGGAGGAGATGAGTCAGGATTGGCCACGCCTCCATCGGAGAGCGAGGAAACGGTCAAGAGGAAGGTTGGAAGCTGGGCGTGCGCGCCAAGTTCAAATGTACAGGCGAGCGGCACAGTTGGTAGCCCGGATAGGGAGCCAGGTCCTAAAGCCTGCCGAAAGGAGGGACAGGAGTCAGGGGGGTCAGCGTCAGAGGAGTCCAGGAAGGAGGAGACCCCGGGGGGCAGAAGGACCCAGAGGAGAAAGGAGAGACGGAAGAGGTGGAGTAAGGCTAGAGTCTTAAATTGGTGTACAGGGGGTGGAGACTCAGACGGAGCTTCGCCGATCTAGCTTCTAGACGTAGAGCTGCACGCTGCAGCTTGTAAATGGAAACTGAACTTCAATAAAGACTTTTGTACATTACTACCGGCTAGCATTGGTCCTCTGTGAGCTGGGACCTGGAGGCAGCTCTGACAGTATATCTTATATCTGTCCTATTTTTCCATAATTTTTTGTTTTGAATTGCCTCTCAGGCTATTTGTCAACTGCGCCATTTCAGCAAATTCTTGTAGTTTATTATGCCAGTCTGTTATTGTCAGGGCTTCTTTTTCCTTCCACCCCTTTTCCACCAAAGTCCAGGCTGCAGCCGTTGCATATAAAAATACCTCTCTAGAGAGAGTGGACACCTCAGATCTAAGGTCCTGCAAGCAGATTTGGCAAGCTCTGCTGCTCTGAACGACAGAGCTGTACAGGAATCAAGGTGTTCACATTTGTCCCCTCGTCCCCTTTGCCTCTGTCTCTCTGCTGATCTAGGATTCTTAACTCTCAGAGGCTGCTTCAGGGAAACAGAATTTAAAAATTCCTTCCAGTAGCACCTTAAAGGTAAAGGGATCCCTGACCGTTAGATCCAGTCGTGGCCGACTCTGGGGTTGAGGCGCTCATCTCACTTTATTGGCCGAGGGAGCCGGCGTACAGCTTCCAGGTCATGTGGCCAGCATGACAAAGCCGCTTCTGGCGAACCAGAGCAGCACATGGAAACACCGTTTACCTTCCTGTCGGAGTGGTACCTATTTATCTACTTGCACTTTGACGTGCTTTCGAACTGCTAGGTTGGCAGGAGCAGGGACCGAGCAACGGGAGCTCACCCAGTCACGGGGATTCGAACCGCCGACCTTCTGATCGGCAAGCCCTAGGCTCAGTGGTTTAACCCACAGCGCCACCCACGTCCCTTAGTAGCACCTTAGAGACCAGCTAAGTTTGTTATTGGTATGAGCTTTTGTGTGCAAGAAGTGTGCATGCACACAAAAGCTCATACCAATAGAGGGTGAAAGAGGAGAGCGCAAGATATGGTCTGAAGCTCAACATCAAAGAAACAAAGATCATGGCCACTGGTCCCATCACCTCCTGGCAAATAGAAGGGGAAGAAATGGAGGCTGTGAGAGATTTTACTTTCTTGGGCTCCATGATCACTGCAGGCGGTGACAGCAGTCATGAAATTAGAAGACGCCTGCTTCTTGGGAGAAAAGCAATGACAAACCTAGACAGCATCTTAAAAAGCAGAGATATCAGCTTGCCAACAAAGGCCTGTATAGTGAAAACTATGGTTTTCCCAGTACAGTACCTCGGGTTAAGTACTTAATTCATTCCAGAGGTCTGTTCTTAACCTGAAACTGTTCTTAACCTGAAGCACCACTTTAGCTAATGGGGCCTCCCGCTGCTGCCTTGCCGCTGGAGCATGATTTCTGTTCTCACCCTGAAGCAAAGTTCTTAACCCGAGGTACTATTTCTGGGTTAGCGGAGTCTGTAACCTGAAGTGTATGTAACCTGAGGTACCACTGTAGTGATGTATGGAAGTGAGAACTAGACTATAAAGAAGGCTGGTCGCCGAAGAATTGATGCTTTTGAATTATGATGCTGGAGGAGATTCTTGAGAGTCCCGTGGACTGCAAGAAGATCAAACCTCTCCATTCTGAAGGAAATCAGCCCTGAGTGCTCACTGGAAGGACAGATCCTGAAGCTGAGACTCCAAGACTTTGGCCACCTCATGAGAAGAGAAGACTCCCTGGAAATGACCCTGATGTTGGGAAAGATGGAGGGCACAAGGAGAAGGGGACGACAGAGCACGAGATGGTTGGACAGTGTTCTCGAAGCTACTAACATGAGTTTGACCAAACTGTGGGAGGCAGTGGAAGACAGGAGTGCCTGGCCTGCTCTGGTCCAGGGGGTCACAAAGAGTTGGACACGACTAAACAACAACAAGAAGGTGTGACTGGAAGGAATTTTTAAATTTTGTTTCAACTATGGCAGACCAACACGGCTACCTACCTGCTTCAGGGAAGACTCTTACTTTTAGGCTCATGGTTTTGAGTCCCCCATGTTGGGCAAAAAGATTTCTGCATTGCAGTGGGGTTAGACCAGAAGTCCTTTGTGGTCCCTTCTGGCAATATGATTCTGCAAATGTGGGTTTTAGAGCCCCCAAACGGGGGCACTGCTGTGTCTTATTGCAGGTCTACTCTGAGGTCAAAAGTACAAGAAAAAGCACCAGAGGTGGGAGGGAGTCTCAATGAGGTGCTAATTGGCTGATGTAATGAAGATCCACCAGGATGCGGTTAAAGTGGGTGGGATTCTGCCCATATGGAGCAGGAATCCTGAAATAAGCAGAAAAGGCTGTGCAGTGCATTTTCAGGACACACACACACACACACACACACGAGAACTTTTGTTTTTGGAAAGGGATGTTTTCATAACCATGAGACCCAGCCTCGTCCCAGAGCGACTCACAGCTAGGACTGTAAAGGGAAAACTGCTTTCTGGGTGGCAAACAAGGCTCTCCGTGGTTTCAATGAAGAACAGCTGCAGTATTGACAAGGGACTGAGAGTCTGTCACAAACACAGACACATGCACACCCACCCTCTGCAAACTAACACACACACTCTCTCTCTCTGGTTCCCTGCATCTGGCACCCATTAAACGAAACTCGAAATAGAAAATATATGTGCGAGACTGAACCAGCCCTGTGGTGGGAGTGGGGGCCTGGTAATGTTAACAGATGGGTCCAGACACATGGAATTTGGACCCCTAAATACATCAGATTGATGACTCTTGGGGAAGCGGGAAGCAGCATTTGGTTGCCAACTGACTGGGGGAAACGGCCGGGTCTGCTCTTGTGTCATTAACAACAACTTCATCTGCAGTGACTGAGAGGCAGCAAGGTTTAGTGGTTATGGCATTGGACTAGGGATCTGGATTCAAATCCCTACTTGGCTACACAAGGTGTGCTGGGTGACCTTGGGCCAAGGAGTGCCTCTCGGCCTAGATTGGGATTTAAATGAGGAGACAGGGGCAGAACCATGTAGATAATTTCCAGGTCCTTGGAGGAAAAGGGTGGGAGATGAATGCTATATATATATATATATATATGCTTTCGTAGATTTTCACGGGTACAGGAATGCAGGTTTTGGTGTCCTCGGGTGTCTTCCCGTGTAAAAGTTGGGGTGTCTAGGCGACGTTTCGACGAGGTCTCACTCGTCATCTTCAGGCTGGTGCTTTCGGCTTCTTGTTACTGGAACAGAGCAGGATCTCAGTGTTTGAGTTCCTATAAATACTGTTGAGGGGGTGTGGTGTATAGCCTCCAAGAACATTGGAGGCTATACACCACACCCCCTCAACAGTATTTATAGGAACTCAAACACTGAGATCCTGCTCTGTTCCAGTAACAAGAAGCCGAAAGCACCAGCCTGAAGATGACGAGTGAGACCTCGTCGAAACGTCGCCTAGACACCCCAACTTTTACACGGGAAGACACCCGAGGACACCAAAACCTGCATATATATATATATATATATATATATATATATATATATATATATATATGCTTTCGTAGATTTTCACGGGTACAGGAATGCAGGTTTTGGTGTCCTCGGGTGTCTTCCCGTGTAAAAGTTGGGGTGTCTAGGCGACGTTTCGACGAGGTCTCACTCGTCATCTTCAGGCTGGTGCTTTCGGCTTCTTGTTACTGGAACAGAGCAGGATCTCAGTGTTTGAGTTCCTATAAATACTGTTGAGGGGGTGTGGTGTATATAAACACAATATCAAAACAGCCTTTTGCACCAACCAAAAAATAGCCAATATCCTCAGAAACCCCAAGGATAAAATCCAGTTGGAAAACCAAGGGGTCTATGAAATACCCTGCAAAGTCTGCCCAGCCACGTACATTGGACAAACAAACAGACGAATAAATGCACGTATCGCAGAACACAAGAATGCCGTCAAAAAAGAAGAAAAAACTTCCTCTCTTTTCCAACACATGAAAGAAACAGGACACGAAATTAATTTTGCAGATTCCAAATTGCTCTTTAACATGGAACATCACCACAAGAGAATAATCATGGAAGCCATCGAGATAGAGAAACACCCTCACAACATGAACAAGCGTGACGACACATCCCGCTTGCCAGACATCTGGAAATTAGCCCTCCCCACAAAAACTGACACCAGATCCAGAGGCACACAGAACGCCATCACCAATCAACCACACCAGACCCAAACCCAGACCCTCTCCACAGATAAATTACAGACACCATCCAGTAGCCAAACCATGGTGGCACCTCCGGATGCTGCACCCCCCTGCAATCCCTACACAGATCTGGCTGACACAGGCCACAAAACCACAGCTCGCCCCTATACACGAAGCCAAGCCAGAGCACAACTAAGTGCAGTACAGCCATCTTCTCAGAAAAACTCTTCACAAAGTTCAAGAGGTCAAGACACAAAGACTTTAGCAACTAATCCACACCTAATGACCCACCTAAGTGGTACTCAGGATATCACTCAAGAAATCACTCAAGATATCCCTCAAGTAATTAAGGAACAAAAGAAGAAAAGGCACACTAGCCTGGGAACTTCCTCTCTGCCCAGAACATTGGAGGCTATACACCACACCCCCTCAACAGTATTTATAGGAACTCAAACACTGAGATCCTGCTCTGTTCCAGTAACAAGAAGCCGAAAGCACCAGCCTGAAGATGACGAGTGAGACCTCGTCGAAACGTCGCCTAGACACCCCAACTTTTACACGGGAAGACACCCGAGGACACCAAAACCTGCATATATATATATATATATATATATATATATGCTGGTCAAGCTTTATCCTGGATAACTTCTGCAGATGAGGCTGCTATTAGACGTGCAAGCCGATTTCTTTTTAAAAGGCAAAAAGTTGGCAATCTGAACCACTCATGAATGATTCTGGACATTATCTGTGTATAAAGGTAAAGGTAAAGGGACCCCTGACCATTAGGTCCAGTCGTGGCCGACTCTGGGGTTGCGGCGTTCATCTTGCTTTATTTACCAATTTATCTACTTGCACTTTGAGGTGCTTTCGAACTGCTAGGTTGGCAGGAGCAGGGACTGAGCAATGGGAGCCTAGGGCTTGCCAATCAGAAGGTCGGCGGTTCGAATCCCCGCGACGGGGTGAGCTCCCGTTGCTCAGTCCCTGCTTCTGCCAACCTAGCAGTTTGAAAGCAGGTCAGAGTGCAAGTAGATAAATAGGTACCACTCCGGCGGGGAGGTAAACGGTGTTTCCGTGCGCTGCTCTGGTTTGCCAGAAGCGGCTTAGTCATGCTGGCCACATGACCCGGAAGCTGTACGCTGGCTCCCTTGGCCAACAAAGCGAAATGAGCGCCGCAACCCCCAAGTCGTTCGCAACTGGACCTAATGGTTAGGGGTCCCTTTACCTTTACCTTTAACCTGCGCTAGCAAGTTCCTTTACTTAGCAGAGTTTTACATTCCCATTTTAAACATACAGCAGATGGCTGGTTGCAGGCTTGTTTAAACCTCTTGCTATTAGATTCCTGGTAAGTCCCCTTATATCCCTCTTAAAAGAATAATCACACCACAATCTTGTGTAAAGTATATAAAATAACTTTCCTCACATCAGTTCACAGTTGGATCCCCGAAGGCAGACTTAGTTGAAAAGTATATACATGTGGGTCTATCCTATATGGCAGGGGTGAGCAACCTTTTTCAGCAGGGGGCCGGTCCACTGTGCCTCAGACCATGTGGGGGGCCAGACTATATTTTGGGGGGAAATTGAACGAATTCCTATGCCCCACAAATAACCCAGAGATGCATTTTAAATAAAAGGACACATTCTACTCATGTAAAAACATGCTGATTCCCGGACCATCTGCGGGCCGGATTTAGAAGGCGATTGGGCCGGATCCGGCCCCCAGGCCTTAGTTTGCCTACCCCTGCTAGGGATAGTCCCTTTGTTGGCTGAAAGCTAAAAAGCTGCTGGTCCAACAATGGAGGAAGTCAAAGAGAGTTGAAAAGAAGGAAGTGTGCTGCATGCCTTGCCCTTTTGTTACCTGGGCAGGTAAGGCCACTCCCACCTCTAGTCACATGCTAAAGGAAGGATACTCCAGGCCAGGAGGAAACAGGAAGTTTTTGACTGGCTGGAACAAACATTCCCCTGCATGTCCACTCTAGGAAAACAAGGAATGTTGTACTTGACTGCTACTTATGTATCACATCCCACAGTCCGGAGGAGAGAGACTCACTCACCTTGCAGTTTGGGTCCTTTGGCCTTTAGATGGCGCTCACACTTGGCCTTGGCTTTGAGCAGCAGGAAGATCTGCTCCTCCTTTGTCAGGACGTCGTCCACATCCTCCTGCAAGGAGACAAGAGCAAAGTGAGGTCAATATCGCAATACTGTGTCCAGATCATTTAGGTTGGGAAAACGGCTACAAAACCACCAGAGAGGTGCAATTTTCAAAAGAGCACTGTATTGTACAGGATTAAATGTAAGGTTCTGCACTTGGGCAGAGATAACCAGGAACAGGAATACAGGATGGGGGATACCTGGATTGGCAGAATTGATTGATTTTAGAATGTATTTCAGTTAATTGATTGTGATTTTATGTAAACTGTGTTACTTTTACTGTTGTTAGCCGCTCTGAGCCCAGCTTCGGCTGGGGAGAGCGGGATATAAATAATTTATTATTATTATTATTATTATTATTATTATTATTATTATTATTATTATGCTGGAAAAGAGGAGGCTGAGAAGAGATGTAACTGCCTTCTAATATCTGAAGGGCTGTCACATTGAAGATGGAGCAAGCTTGCTTTCTCCTAGTCTGGAGGGGAGGACCTAAACCAATGGATTCAAATTCCAAGCAAGGAGATTCCGACTAAACCCCAGGAAGAACTTTTATTCAGCTGTGGAATGAACTCCCTCAGAAGCTGGTGGAGTCTCTTTCATTGAAGGGTTTTTTTTTCCAAGCTGAGGTTGGATGGCTTCTTTAGCTGTGATTAAGCTGCCTGCTTCTTGGGAGAAAAGCAATGACAAACCTAGACAGCATCTTAAAAAGCAGCGACATCACCTTGCCAACAAAGGTCCACATAGTTCAAGCTATGGTTTTCCCAGTAGTGATGTATGGAAGTGAGAGCTGGACCATAAAGAAGGCTGATTGCCGAAGAATTGATGCTTTTGAATTCTGGTGCTGGAGGAGACTCTTGAGAGTCCCGTGGACTGCAAGAAGATCAAACCTATCCATTCTGAAGGAAATCAGCCCTGAGTGCTCACAGGAAGGACAGATCCTGAAGCTGAGGCTCCAATACTTTGGCCACCTCGTGAGAAGAGAAGGCTCCCTGGAAAAGACCCTGATGTTGGGAAAGATGGAGGGCACAAGGAGAAGGGGACGACAGAGGACGAGATGGTGGGACAGTGTTCTCGAAGGTACCAGCATAAGTTTGACCAAACTGCGGGAGGCAGTGGAAGACAGGAGTGCCTGGCGTGCTCTGGTCCAGGGGGTCACGAAGAGTCGGACACGACTAAACGACTAAACAACAACACAATGCCATGTGGTCACTGGATAGCTCAGTTGGTTAGAGCGTGGTGCTGATAAGGCCAAGGTTGCAGGTTTGATCCCTGTATGGGGCAGCTGCCTCTTCCTGCATTGCAGTGGGTTGCACTAGATGTTCCTTAGGGTCCCTTCTAACTCTATGATTCTATACTATTGTTTGGGACAGAGTTCCTCTATGATATGCTAATATCTATTTTCTATAATATATTCCTTTGTAAGGATCATAGCTACAAATCACAGGACAGTAGAACAATGGAACAACAAGCAAATGAGCAGAACAAAAGCTGCAGGTGTGACTGAATTTTAGACAGCGGTGGAATCACAAAGAATAGCGGCTCTGTGGAATTGCAAGTTAATTATAGCCCCTTTGACATTTCAAAAAGGCCCTGCTCTTTTGGGTTGGTTCATATGCAGATAGATGCCGATGCAATTGATCTAATTAATCAGCTAAAGGGCAGGCGTGCAATCAACTCACAATTCCTGAATCAGAGGACAACTTCTAACGGCCAATTTTAAATAATGAGAACACAAAGGGGTCCCTGCCTCATTCCACACCTGGTCACTCGACACCCCAGGCTGATCCGCTGGCAGGGTGGCAGCTCGTGATGAAAAACGGCTGCGGAGGGAAAAGGAACAAGGGCCTTGTCTGGATGTGACTGGTGCAGAGACAAAACCAGGGCGTTGCTGTTTCGTGAAACCTTTGCCCCCCCCCCCCAATCCCTCTGCCTCCATATTGGAGCTCTTTGTCAGTTTGTATTTCTTGGTGCAGAAAGTATTGATCTGATGGGTAGAGATTTCTACTTAATTCAAGAGGGTTCTGGAAGCCTCTCTGCATAAAAGAAGCAAGCAGGAAGTTCACGAAAAATCAAAATTGGAAACAGAACTGTTAGAACCCAAAACTAAGAATTTGTCAAAAATGTATAATCTGCTGTTGGAATGGAATACACAGGACGAAACAGTTAAATCAGCTATGATCAAGTGGGCACAAGATATTGGTCATAACATTATGTTTGAAGACTGGGAACGGTTGTGGACCACCGGTATTAAATTTACGGCATGTAATGCCTTAAAAGAAAATATTATGAAAATGATTTACAGGTGGTACATGACCCCAGTCAAACCTGCAAAAATTGACCACTTGCCTGATAATAAGTGTTGGAAATGTAAAGAGAACGAAGGTACATTCTTTCACCTTTGGTGGACCTGCCCAAGGATTAAGGTCTTCTGGGAAATGATTTATAATGAAATAAAAATGGTACTCAAATATACCTTTTTGAAGAAACCAGAGGCCTTTCTCCTGGGTATGTTAGGCCAATCGGTGTTAAAGAAGGATAAAATATTCTTTATGTACGCTACAACAGCAGCAAGAATACTTATTGCAAAGTATTGGAAGACACAAGAATTACCCACCGTGGAAGAATGGCAGATGAAGGTGATAGACTATATGGGACTGGCAGAAATGACCGGCAGAATCCGTGACCAGGGAAAAGAGACGGCGGAAGAAGACTGGAAGAAATTTAAGGACTACCTTAAGAAATATTGTAAGATTATTGAATGCTAGAACGATGTTGATTTAGAAATTAAGGGGTTTTTAGCTGTAATGATTATGTAATTAAGAAAAGAAAGATTAAAAGTCAAACAGAAATTAGGGGAAGGATTTGCTGAATTGGCTTGATTAGAGATTGGAATACCGAAAGGGTAGGTATCAGGAGGTAGGGAAAGTAAGTTATACGACTATAAGGGATTGAAATTATACTTGTTATATGTTTTGTACGTATGTTTATTTTACTGTTATCTTTGTTTTCTTTTTCTTTTTCTTTTCTTTTTCTTTTTATGTTATATAATTCCTTGAAAACTTTAATAAATATTCTTTTTTTAAAAAAAAGAGTACAGCTGCCTTAAACTGGTTCTGTTATCTCTTTTGTCAAGGTCATGCTGACCATAATTATGAGGCCAGAAGGAGCCTGGGTTTTACTTTCTCTGTCAATCTCTCTTCCTTCTGGTGTGGTGTTCTGCACATCGTAAGGTTTTAGTCTTATTATAAGTTGTGTGTCGAGGTCCCCAAGCAACCCCAATAAAACACCATTCACACAGAATTTTTGTTTAAGGTTTTTGGCATAATTTTGGCCACACGTTTATTAAAATACAAAAATGTGAGTGGTTGCTTAGGCATTGGTTGTGATTATCTGACGCCGCACAGGGACAGACTGGCATTCGCACGCCTGCACGCCTGCGAAAGTCAGAAAGGGAAAACATTTTGGGGAGAAAGATGGAGCTGGGTACCATGCCCTCACCTCTCCCCAAATGCTCCCAGGGGCTCTTGCGTGGCCCTAGCCCCTTGACGGCGGTTCAGACAAGAACATGGTGAGCCCATGGATTCTTTTAATGGAATATCCTTGCAGCAGCAGCATTGGAGGGGCAGGCACAGCCAATCCATGCCCCTCCACCAACCAATTCATAAAACCAATGCCTAACCGCAATCTTACAAGTTGTGACGATTTGCTACGCAGTACGCGGGCGGCGCTGTGGGTTAAACCACAGAGCCTAGGACTTGCCGATCAGAAGGTCAGCGGTTCGAATACCCGTGATGGGCTGAGCTCCCGTTGCTCGGTCCCAGCTCCTGCCAACCTCGCAGTTTGAAAGCACGTCCAAGTGCAAGTAGATAAATAGGTACCGCTCCGGCAGGATGGTAAATGGTGTTTCCGTGCACTGCTCTGGTTTGCCAGAAGCGGCTTAGTCATGCTGGCCACATGACCTGGAAGCTGTATGCCGGCTCCCTCGGCCAATAAAGTGAGATGAGCGTTAGTGTTAAGGTTTTAGCCTTATTATAAGTTATTGTAAGTTTAAGTTAAGTCTGCTGCAACTGGAGTTCTTATGGACAGCGCCAATTCTGAATGTATTGGATTTGTGACCATTATTCTCATCTGCCTTCAGTAGCAGTAAAGCTTTGCTGGATGAAATCAATTGCCTCTAGTCTGGTTTTTTTGGGAATCCTGCACCGTGTTTTTACTCTGCTAACTACATGTCGGAGTTCTGCTCTGGATCAATATTGAGTAGAATTTCAATGACAATTTTGGAGTGCATTGGAGGGTAGAGATGTATTTGGCTCCTTTAAATGAAGGAACATCAGACGCTTACTCATCCTACGAAGAGATCGTTCACAAATTTAACAACTCTGTATGCGGTTTACAAAATTCATTAATAATGTGCAACGCTTCGACACCTTCTAGTACACAAAATCTTAAATAATATACACCAGGCACGTCCAACTTCCAAGAGACTGCGATCAACTCCAAATATAAAAGAAAATCTGGTAGTGATCTACCCTTTGGATTGACCAGGGTTGTCGAGCTTTTTTTGGGGAAACTTCATCAAAATTGTTGAGCTCTTTTTTTGGGGGGGGGAACGAAAGGGTCCTGTGATCAACCAGGGACCCCCCGCGATCGAACTGTAGATCGCAATCAACCGGTTGGACATCCCTGATATATACAATGCCAAAACAATACAGTGGTACCTCGGGTTACATACGCTTCAGGTTACAGACTCCGCTAACCCAGAAATTGTACCTCGGGTTAAGAACTTTGCTTCAGGATGAGAACAGAAATCGTGCTCCAGCGGCACAGCAGCAGCGGGAGGCCCCATTAGCTAAAGTGCTGCTTCAGGTTAAGAACAGTTTCAGGTTAAGTACAGACCTCCAGATCAAATTAAGTACTTAACCCGAGGTACCACTGTATTGACACGCGCAACTCAGTAACTCAAACGGTCCAAACATTCCTGAAATAAGTCCATGAGAACAACTCTCTGGGTGTATTCCCAATTCAACTCCAACGACGAGATACCCGGATTTGAAGCTCCACCCACTAGACCGCACTTCCTCCTGATTTCCTTTTTTTCCAGGAGAAAGGGAAGTGGATCTAAGCACCCAGGCATGCGCCTGCTGCATACTCTTTACGGATTAGGAAACACTGCTCATGTCTGCAGCCTTTAAAGGTGTTTGGGGCACCCTGCTAAGCAATTGCCCCCCTCTTTCAAGGCTGGCAGCGGGGGAACCTTTTCATTGCCGTCCTGATAAATATAGCGCAAGACAACAGCTGACGACAGGCTCCCAAAGGAACATCTCTTCCCCGCTGCCTTGGAAATACCGGCGGGGTTAAAAATATATTTTTTTCTTTCTGGGGGTGGGCATCTCCCTTGTAAATCACCCTGTCTGCCACCAGGAATTCTACCTCCCAGATGTCCTTTCCTTTCCATCAACAACATCCCAGCTAAATCCTCCAAACAAACAATGACACGCGGGCGATGTTGGAAGTTGCCGCCTCTACCAGTTCCTTTTGGTTCCAAAGGAGATGCTGTTCGTTGGGTATAAGGGCAGATCTACGCACAGGAAAAATCCCATTATAAATAAGTCAGAAATTAGATTATAAGGACAAAAAAAAATCCCTATGGAAAAAAGCGCATAAAAATTTCCTGCTCTCTGGCGCCATCTAGTGTTGCATGTTTATAGCACATTCAAATTGTTGTTTGTTTACTAACGTAGCTGAACCCTAGGTTAGAGAGAGTGTTTATATTGTGATTTTACGTTGTGAACCACCCTGAGATGTTAGAATTGTGGGGTTGGATGGAATCCTGAGGCTCATCTAGTACAACACCCTGAAATGCAAGAATATGCAGCAGTACCGTATGGAGATCGAACCTGCAAGCTTGGCGTCATCAGCACCATGTTGAAACCAACTGAGCAATGGTATACAATTTAATAAATAAATAAGTGAATAAATAAATAAATTTCTGCAAAAAGAAAAGAAAAGAAAAGAAAAATCCCGCAGTAATCTTGAGTCAAAACACCAGTCTAGCTAGTTCAGTACAGTGGTACCTTGGTTCTCAAACTTAATCCGCTCCGGAAGTCCATTCCAAAACCAAAGCGTTCCAAAACCAAGGCACGCTTTCCCATAGAAAGAAATGCAAAATGGATTAACCCGTTCCAGACTTTTAAAAGCAACCCCTAAAACAGCAATTTAACAGGAATTTTGCTACCTAACGAGACCATTGATCCGTAAAATGAAAGTAATAAACAATCAGTAGCTGAACTGGGTTTCCACACAGTCACAAAAACAAAAACACAAAATAAGTAGCAAAAACAGACCGACCTCAGCACATCACTCAAATCGGAGCACGTTCGACTTCCGAAGAAAGTTCGCAAACTGGAACACTTACTTCCGGCTTTGCCGCGTTCGGGCTGCAAGTTGTTTGAGTACCAAGGCGTTTGAGAACCAAGGTGTCACTGTATTGTCTATAAAGGTAAAGGTAAAGGGACCTCTGACCATTAGGTCCAGTCGTGACCAACTTAGGGGTTGCGGCGCTCATCTCGCTTTACTGGCCAAGGGAGCCGGCATACAGCTTCCGGGTCATGTGGCCAGCAGGACTAAGCTGTTTCTGGCGAACCAGAGCAGCGCACGGAAATGCCGTTTATCTTCCCGCCGGAGCGGTACCTATTTATCTACTTGCACTTTGATGTGCTTTTGAACTGCTAGGTTGGCAGGAGCAGGGACCAAGCAACGGGAGCTCACCCCCTCACGGGGATTCGAACCGCCGACCTTCTGATCGGCAAGCCCTAGACTCTGTGGTTTAAGCCACAGCATACCCGTGGGTCAATCTTGGCCCCCCAAGGCCGTTTTCCCGAACCACACCCAACTGTCAATCACCCAGCGGGCAAGATTCCATCCTGTGCCAGTTCCTCCACTGGGAATGGGTGCTTGTGCACGGTGCAGCTGGAGCAGCCGGGGTTGAACCCTGCTCATGCCTGTCATCAAGAGATGTGCAACTGTGAGACATCTTGATTGGCATTGTTGTAAACAAAAATTGCCCTTTTCCCTTATGGGGTATCCAAGAGCCCATATAGAGTCCTTACATAGGTTCCCTATTGGTAGGAGAAAATAACAGAGGCCAACCAGAGAATATTGAGAAGCAAAGCAGCTAGTAAGCCTGATCTTTATTGATCTGTTGCAACAGGGTGCTCCCCTCACACGCAGGAAAGGAGGAGGACCTAGAAAAATGGTGTGCAAGGCCTTATAAAGACTTTTGAAATTCCCGTCCTGTAGATCAAGACCACCCCCAGAAACATCATACATACATCACAGAAGGGGTGTAACCTAAGACCACCCCTCAGATACATCACACCTACATCACAGAAAAGGCAGTCCAAAATAGAAATTTGAATATTGTTTTTCTCCTGTTTATCTCCTGTCTGGCAGGTTACTTGATTGGATTTCTTGGGTAGCCTGGCCAGTCTTTTGTAATGATAAATACTTAGTTCCTGGACCAGGTCACAGGCTCACACTTTATTCAAACACAGACATACCCTTAAGACAGGATTTGTGAAGGAAAAGACAATGGGGAGGTTTCCCATTTTGCAGAGAAAACATTTGCTCAGTTTAGGAATCAAAATGGTTCCAGGTTGGCCTTCCTGTGCTGATCTATGTACGTGCTTGGTTGGTACACTTATAAACATTACCATATATCTAAGACCTCAAAATTCCTATCACAGCATCTCGCCCCGTGGTCCGTAAGAACATAGGAGGCTGACCTAGACAGAATCAGACCGTGGGGCTAATATTGAACCAGGGCAATTAAGCCTCTGGGCAACCTAAACCGCCATCGCTGGTGGTCTGGGTGCCAAAGCAGGCTCTGTCTGGGTGGGCAGCCTTTGCCCAGGCAACAAGTTGCTCAATCACGCTGAGGAGCCAAGCCTCGTAACGCTGCCAGATGGAGACCAGCGTGCCAGGTTTTAAAGAGTTGCAGAAGGCAGAGCCCATAAACAAAAGAGCAGGTGGAGACCGAGGGAAATAAACATATTTGATTACTCAACGCTGCCCATCTTTGCCCTCGCTGGCGAATTCCACCCCCCCCTCTCAAATTAGACATCGCTGCACGGAGACATCTGCCCCATCTGCTGGGGGTCTTCGTTTGCTGAGAAAGTAATTAACTGGGCAACCAGGCCATTGTTGACACAATCTAACTAGCGGCCCTCGGCCCAGGGCCAGCGTTTCCACTGGGACCATTTTCCTCCACGCTCTTTGCAATCAAGATCACTCTAACGAGCAGAGCCAATCAAATTACGCTCAGGAATTTGGAGACCTCGCTCCATTTTGGGCTGCGTCCAAGCATCAATCAGAGACATCCTTCTCAAACATCTGCAAAAACCAGGGCCCCACACACGTTATAGGATTCCCGAGCCCCAGAAGATGGGGCTGCCGGTTTATAGAATCGCAGAATAGAGTTCTGTGGGACACCCAAGGGTTCTCTAGTCTAACCCCCCCTGCTATGCAGAAATCTCAGCTAAAGCATCTAGGGCAGATGGTCCGCCAACCTCTGCTTAGAAACCTCCAAGGTGTGCTGGGCACGGGGTAACCCGAAAACCGCGGTCCAGGTCCGGTCCAGAATCCATAGGTTCCACTAGGAGTCAGTCCGACAGGGCCAAGGCAGGACACGAGGCAGGAAACCAGGCAAGGACAGGTACAGGATCTGGCACATAGCAATGTTGCTCCTGCAACCTGGGGCAGGGTCCGACAGCCTTTTATCTTTGTTGGGGTAGCGGCTGGTCCTGATCCCCTGGCAACTCACCTCCTTGTCTCGCCCGAAGGCAAGCACTCCTCCTGCGAGTACTCGGGTCTCTCCTTCTCTCAGACCTTAGTCTCTGCAGCTCGGGAGACGTTGGTGGGTTACTAGACCCAGGGGCCGCCTCAGCCTCCCCTGACCCAACCGGTAGTGGAGCAGCTGTAAGTGATGGCCCAGCTGGAGGCAACGAGGTAATCCCCGCATTTGGAGCCAGGGCAGGCTCAGGCCCCTGACTCGGCCCAGCTGGTGCTTGTTGCAGGGGAACCTGTGCAGACTGGGACTCTTCAGGATCAGGCCCCAGACTTGGTTCAGATGATGCCTGAGGCAAAGGATCCGGTGCAGACTGAGTCTCCTCTGGTTCCGAGTCCGAGCCCAAGCCCCAGGCCATCACACAAGGAAGGAGCACCCACCACCTCCTGAGGGAGTCGGGTCCACTGTTGAACAGCTCATACTGTCAGAAAGCTCTTCCTGATGTTTAGTCGGAATCCCCTTCCTTGTAACTCGAAGCCATGAGTTCGAGTTCTACCCTGCACTACCTGTTGGAGTGTTTTGTATCTTCACCACTCCTGGCTGTCAGTCAGTTCAGTCACCGTTCTGTGGGGCCTTAGTGATTATTTGAGGCTCCTCGTAAATGCCCTGCATACTTCCCTTGGAGTTGCGCTGCAACATGGAACCCGGAGTCGAAAAACGATGCAAGGTTGGGATGGTTTACTGATGCAGAATAGAATCGTTTAGCGGAACTGGAGTGTGTGTGTGTGCACCGCTACACACTTAATAATAATAATAATAATAATAATAATAATAATAATAATAATTTTTTATTTATACCCCGCCCTCCCCAGCCAAGGCCGGGCTCAGAGCGGCTTACAAGCAATAATAAAAACAAGATGAATGGTTACAACTTAAAAACAAGAATAAAATACAACATTAAAATAATGGAACATTAAAATATTAAAATGTAGCCTCATCGCAGGAGGAGAAGGAAAAGAAAGGGGGGGGAGAGAGGGAGGGAGGGAATCAAATTGGCTCCAAGCCAAAGGCCAGGCAGAACAACTCTGTCTTACAGGCCCTGCGGAAAGAAATCAGATCCCGCAGGGCCCTCATGAGGCAGAGCGTTCCACCAGGCCGGAGCCAGAGTTGAAAAGGCCCTGGCTCTGGTTGAAGCTAATCTAACTTCCTTAGGGCCCGGGACCACTAGGGTGTTGCTTTTTATGGACCTTGAAGCTCTCCGTGGGGCATACCGGGAGCGGCGGTCCCGTAGGTACGAGGGTCCTAGGCCGTGAAGGGCTTTAAAGGTCGAAAGCAGCACCTTGAACCTGACCCTGTACTCCACCGGGAGCCAGTGCAGCTTGAAAAGCACTGGGTGAATCTGCTCCCATGGCAGAGACCCCGTGAGGAGCCTCGCTGCAGCATTCTGTACCCGCTGGAGTTTCTGGGACAGCTTCAAGGGCAGCCCCGCGTAGAGCGAATTACAGTAGTCAAGCCTGGAGGTGGCCATCGCATGGATCCCTGTGGCCAGGTCGGGGCGGGAAAGGGAAGGGAAGGGACCAACTGCTGGATGCGGCGAAGGTGGAAAAATGTCGCCTTGGCTGTTGCTGTAACTTGCGCCTTTTTAACCCCCCCCCCACCTGATCTCCCCACCTAAACTCCCATCTCCTTCCCTCGCAGCTGGTTAAATGCTTAATGGAGGAATTTGCACTTTGGAGAGAGGTTTGCCAAATTGTTCTCTGAAGCACCTCCCTCCCTCCTCTAGAGGTTGCTCCAGCGACTTTTTATTGCCAGGGGACCTCGGAGAGCGCCTTCTGCCTTCTTCAAACACAACTGCTTCCTCAGCAGCTCATCTGAGCCACCTGCTCCACTTGCCTGCCCAGCGACTGATGTCATTGCGCAGCCATTGGCTTGGCCCCCTGCTGGCAGCCCTGCAAACTACAGCTTGACGACAATTTTTCTTACTATTGTATAGAGAGAAAAGAATCCACAGCCACTCTCTTCCATGATGGGGATAAATTTTACCAGCCAATTATAACCCGTTCCCCCCCCAAACCCCCCACCCCTGACCAATTTACCTCCTGCTTGGGAGCCTGAATTCCTTCTGCCAACATCACAACATTTTTTTTTAAAAAACCCAGTGTATACATTTTATGAAATAAAGAAAGAAAACAAACAAACAAACAAACAAACAAACAAAAGGAGGACACTTTTGCCGGAGATTACTGAACTTTATTGTCTTTTCCACCAGAAATGGGGAGACCAGTTATTAGGGTTTATATTAATATATGGATTTTATTAGAACTGTTTCCCTCCTCTGCCCTCCCATATTTATAGGCATGTCTGCCATTATGGTTTGGGAATTGGACGCCAGTTAAGTTGGCAAAGATCTACAAATTGAAATCTAACCTCTGTTGGAGATGTGGTGGAAAAATAGGAACAACAATACATATGTGGTGGAGGTGCGAGGAAATTAAGAAATTTTGGGTAGTAGTACACGAAGAACTAAAAAAGATGTTGAAAATATCAATAACAAAGAAACCAGAGACCTATCTCCTTGGATTGATAGATGATGAGATACCATGGGGGGGGGGAATAATTTTTCTATATGCAAGTACAGCTGCTAGAATAGTAATTGCTGCTAGGTGGAAGTCACAAACTATACCCACAAAGGAGGGATGGATTTGTAAACTAAATGACTATTTAATTTTGGCAAAATTAACTGCTACAATAAGAAATCAGTCGAATCGAAAATTAAAAAAGGAGTGGAAATGTTTTGATGAATATAAGGCAAAATATTGCTCAAAAAAAGATACGCTAATATGCCTGGATTAAAATGTGAAGTACTAGATGGAAGAAAAAATAGTTAGGAAAGATAATAAGAATATATAGATGATCTGAGAAGGTTGCAGAATGCAAAGATTATTGTAAATTGTATAATGTGGAGGAAATCGAGTGGGGGCGGAGGGAAGAAGGAGAAAAGAATAATATGATGGATTGAGAAAATATAAATGTAAATGTATGGGGGGTGGGGAGGAAATGGTGTTGGCTTTGGTACATCTGTATTGCAAAGTAATATGTGAAAACCAATTTAAAAAAACACAAAAAAGAAAAACACACACACATTATGGTTTGGGAATTGTTTTTATCGCAAGGGTGAAGATCATTTCTGCATTGTGGGGCCAGGGGTTGGAATAGATGAGCCTTGGGGTCCCTAAAATTTGATGTTTATTTAGGGAGTTGCAGCCATAGCTGTCAGATATAAGATATAAGATAAGATAAGATATAAGATAAGATAAATTTATTGTCATTGTCCGTATATACACAGTATACACAACAACGAAAATCAAACACCCAAAGACCGGGTCACCTTACAGATTTGAAAATAAGGGACCAGCAGCCAAAATAAGGGATTTTAGACAACCAGTTAAAAGGAACCAGATAATTTTGGAGAGCAGGGCCGGTTTTTAGCCCTTCGTTTCCAGAGGTTGCTGCTCAAGACACCAACCGATGAAACACCGCAATTAAATAACTACAAGCAGCAACCACTTTTCGCGCAAAGCGAAGTCTAAGCTACGAAGATGCTGCTGCAGTTCTGTATCTTTTCTCTCGTGCTCCATCTGCAGCTCTCAGTTCCATCAGGTGGGGCGGGAGGAAGGGGGGGGGAAATAGCACCCAAAGTAAACCCGCAGATCAGACCATCTATGCTAGTCTACCACTACAAATCTGTGGGAGAAGTGCTTGCAGTCCTTCCCTTGTAGCCCTTGGCTCCTCATCAATTCATAGGCCATGCCAGGCTGCCCATCTCATTTGGCTCCTTTGGCGGCACAGCCACAGTATGGCCTAGCGGGAGCGGCAGTGACAGGCAGAGGGGAGGCCCCAGGCAGAGACGCCCAGTTCGGCGGCCGCGAGGAGGATGGTGGCGGAAGGGCCCAAGGCTCCCACCAATCCCGGCGGGGAGGGGCTCCCAGGGGCCGAGGCTGGTGAGAGGAGGCCGGAGGGGGGCGGGCCAGGCAGCCAAGCAACAAAGTTGGAGCCTCCCTCCTCCCTGGCCGGCAGGGAGGGAGGGAGAGGAGCTGCTTCCTTTGAAACCCGGGAAAGTTAAGGGACATCCACCAATAAGGGACAGCAGCGGGACGTGGCGCTGGGATAAGGGACTGTTCCTCCAAATAAGGGACGCTTGACAGCTATGGTTGCAGCTCACATAACACGGCTGTAGAACAGCAGTGAAGATGAATTGAAAACAAGGAAGAATCTGGAATGTTCTGGTTTTTACGGGTTGGTCTTTGGGAGACCGGGTGATACCCAGGCTGAGCCACACCTGCTGCTCCTGTTTAGGATCTGCAAATCCGCAGGTGGGAGAAGCTACTGCTGCCTTTGGCTTGGCCTCTGCAGCCGGTTTTCGACTTGCTCATTTCTGAACCCGGCGCTTCGCAGAAGCCGATGTTCTTGAGGTTTAGTCGCTCCAGCACGTAGCTTTCCGTCAAAATGACATTTCGAATGCTAAGAGGTTTTCTCTCTCCTCGGTGGTTTGAAACCCTCTCCGCTGTTCCTGCCAAGGCGCTTTTGCAAAAAACAAAAGCCAACCTCAAAAAAATTGATTCTCTGTTATTTAACTCGGGGAAATTGAGACTGGGTTGGGGATTTTGAGAACGGGGCTTCTGTCCGGCGTCCGTGAAATCCGTTGCGCTGAAGTCCTCGTCTCCAGAAACCCCAAAACCCCTCGAGAAAAGACAACTTGGGATAATTATGATAATAGTTTTCAGTATTTCCATTCGGCTGGCTGATCTCCTGGCTGCAAAAAGTCAAGTCTCCGAGGAGAGCTCAGATTCAAGGTTGTTTACGGGACTAGTTTTCAGGAATAACGCAGCGCTGTTTGGGGCTTTGCGTCTCAGGACCCCTTCCTTTGGCAAAGCATCAAGTATCGTAAAGAGCAAACACAGCCGGTTTCGCAACAGCTGAGAGCATCAGGACGGGCAGGGATTTGGCCGGAGAGAGGCTGTGAGATGGTTCGCAATTCGGAGAACTCCGTGGAACACTTGGAAATTGGATAGAGGGAAGTTTTTCTCTCCCTCTCAATGATGCTAAAACTCACGGGCAGTCAAGGAAGCTGAAGGAAGAGCAAAATAAAGTCCTTGGTCCCTGGTCCTGAATGGGGTAACTGTGCCCCTGAAGGACCAGGTGCGCAGCCTGGGAGTCATTTTGGACTCACAGCTGTCCAAGGAGGCGCAGGTCAATTCTGTGTCCAGGGCAGCTGTTTACCAGCTCCATCTGGTATGCAGGATGAGACCCTCCCTGTCAGCGTACTGTCTCGCCAGAGTGGTGCATGCTCTGGTTATCTCTCGCTTGGACTACTGCAATGCGCTCTACGTGGGGCTACCTTTGAAGGTGACCCGGACGCTACAACTAATCCAGAAAAGGCAGCCAGACTGGTGACTGGGGGCGGCCGCCGAGATCACATGAAAGACCTACATTGGCTCCCAGTACGTTTCCGAGCACAATTCAAAGTGTTGGTGCTGACCTTTAAAGCCCTAAATGGTCTCGGTCCAGTAGACCTGAAGGACCGTCTCCACCCCCATCGTTCTGCCCGGACGTGAGGTCCAGCGCCGAGGGCCTTCTGGTGGTTCCCTCATTGCGAGAAGCAAAGCTACAGGGAACCAGGCAGAGGACCTCAACTACCTGACATTCAGAAGACATCTTAAGGCAGTCATGTTCAGGGAAGTTTTTAATGTGTGACATTTTAGTGTATTTTGGGTCTCTGTGGAAGCCGCCCAGAGTGGCTGGGGAAACCCAGCCAGATGGGTGGGGTACAAATAATAAATTATTATTATTATTATTATTATTACTTCTTCCTGCAGTGAAAGGTTAACCTACGGAACTCCCTCCCACATGAGACAGGGATGGCCTCCAAATTGATGGCTTTAGAAGAGGATTAGATGAATTCACAGGAGAGTAGCCATGATGGCTGTTCTCTGCCTCCACAGTCAGAGGCAGAGATCCTTCTGAATGCCAGTTTCTGGAAACCAAAGGAGTGGAGTGGGATCTCGCATTTGAATCCTGCTCATGGGTTTCCCACAGTCACTGCGAGAAAAGGATGTGGGGAAATTCCGAAAAAAGAAGAATGGCAGACAAAATTAATGTTCTACGAAGAATTGGATAAAATGACAGGAAGGATTTGAAACCTGCAGAACCAGAGATTCACAGAAGATGGGAGGAAATATACAAACTATTTGAAGAGCAACTATAATCAGCAAATTACGCTAGGAGGACTACAAGAAGTTTCTCCAATTTACGAAACATTGCAAAGTAGAGAAAGTATAGAGATATTACTGTATTTTTCGCCCCATCGGATGCACTTTTCCCCCTCCAAAAATGAAGGGGAAAAGTGTGTGCGTCCCATGGGGTGAATGCAGGCTTTCGCTGAAGCCTGGAGAGCGAGAGGGGTCAGTGCACACTGACCCCTCTCACTCTCCAGGCTTCGCGCAGCTCTCCGCAAGGTGCTGGAGCCCGGCGCTGGGTTCCCACGGCTTGCGGAGAGTTGCCTGTTCTGGGGGCTGGGGTCGGGGGAAGCTTGGGCTTCCCCTGCCCCAGCCCCACGCCTGGGGGCGAAATAAATTCCCCCCTTTATTTCCCCCCCAAAAAACTAGGTGCGTCTTATGGGACGGTGCATCCTATAGGGCGACAAATACGGTAGTTATGAAATTTAAATGCAATAGTGAATGTAAGAAATGTAAATTAAGTGAACAGATTGGAAAATTTCCAGACCTGTTTAATGTTTGATCGTGTTTTTAATATTCTGTTGGGAGCTGCCCAGAGTGGCTGGGGAAACCCAGCCATATGAGCGGGGTATAAATAAACAAACATAACAACAACAACAACAACCTGGGACCTTCTGCATGCAAGACTGTTGCTCTGCCATTGAGCCACGGCCCTTCCACACTCCCCTCTCTGCATGCCAGCCCCTTCCCTGCCATCTCCAGTGGTTCCTGGGCTGGCACTTGTGCCAAGATACCTTCTTATTCCTGGCAGTCGGGTATGTCTGTGTGTGCAGCTACTGCTGCTTGCTTTGCTACTGTAGGCCCAGCCTGCTCCAGCTGGCTCACCGAGATTTATTTATTTTAAAACCTTTCCAGCCTTAACATTACAGGAAATCAGCTGCAAACCAGTTTATTTTTTTTCCACGGTGAAAATAATGTCTATTCTTGTTCGCCCCCGCTTCCTTCTTAAAAACAGCCAATCCGAAAAGCACGCAAATATAGATCGTTCCCGACAAAAACAATCGGTGCGAGGATAAAAAGGGAAACATGCTACTGCAACGAATTTCACCTCTCAGTCTTGTCTTTAGACTCAGGAGAAGATGGAGAGGTGATCTCCATCTCCCAATATCTGAAGGGCTGTCAGATGGAATTGATGCTTTTGAATTCTGGTGCTGGAGGAGACTCTTGAGAGTCCCATGGACTGCAAGAAGATCAAACCTCTCCATTCTGAAGGAAATTAGCCCTGAGTGCTCACTGGAAGGACAGATCCTGAAGCTGAGGCTCCAAGACTTTGGCCACCTCACGAGAAGAGAAGACTCCCTGGAAAAGACCCTGATGTTGGGAAAGATGGAGGGCGCAAGGAGAAGGGGACGACAGAGGACGAGATGGTTGGATAGTATTCTCAAAGCTACCAGCATGAGTTTGACCAAACTGCGGGAGGCAGTGGAAGACAGGAGTGCCTGGCCTGCTCTGGTCCAGGGGGTCACAAAGAGGCAGACACAACTAAACAACTAAACAAAAACAACAGATGGAGTAAGCCTGTTTTCTGCTGCTCCGGAGGGGCTTCAAGTTACAAGAAAGAAGATTCCGACTCAACCTCAGGAAGAAATTTCTGGTGGTAAGAGATGTTCAGCAGTAGAACGGTCTCCCTCGGAAGATGGTGGACTCCAGAACATCGGAGTTTTTTTAAAAAGAGGTTGGCTGGCCATCGCTCATGGATGCTTTAGCTGTGATTCCCTTCCAAGTTTACAATTCAATGGGTGCCCACCCAAAGTTTAGTGCCACAATGGCAAAGATCAGCTCCGAAGACATAAAACAAAAGAACAGATATACCGTATTTTTCGCTCCATAAGACACACCTGACCATAAGATGTACCTAGTTTTTAGAAGGGGAATGCAAGATTTTTTTTTTAAGGGAGCGCTGAGCAGAGCCTGTGAGCATCCCAGGCTATGCTCAGTGCTCCCTTTCATGAGCCGTGTGGAGCGTGTGTGCGGCTCTCGGGGGCTTTTCCCCAGGAGGGAGAAGGGCCCAATGCTCCACGTGGCTTGTGAAAGGGAGTGCGGCTCTAGAGGGCTTTTCCAGGAGGTGGGGGGAGGGACTGAGGGGCTGCCCTCTGTCCCTTCCCCCATCTCCCGCAAAAGCCCGCAAGAGCTGTGCGTTCTTTAAAGGGTGCACGGCTCCTGCGGGCTTTTCTACAAGGTGAGGGCAGAGTGTGTGTGCGGCTCTTGGGGGCTTTTCCCCCCTGCCTCCCACCTACATTCGCTCCATAAGACGCACACACATTTCCCCTTACTTTTTAGGAGGGGAAAAGTGCGTCTTATGGAGCGAAAAATACGGTAAGTGCTTGAACACAACAATCTATATCCAAATGAAGTCCTGATGCACAAACTAGGGTGATGGATGTGGTTTGAGGCCAAACACCTTTTGACTCTGAGGCTCTAAACTCCCACATACAGTGGCACCCTGGTTCTCAAACTTAATCCGTTCCGGAAGTCCGTTCCAAAACAAAAGCGTTCCAAAACCAAGGCGCGCTTTTCCATAGAAAGTAATGCAAAACGGATTAATCCGTTCCAGACTTTTAAAAACAACCCTCAAAACAGCAATTTGACTTTTAATATTTAATGAGACCATTGATCTATAAAATGAAAGCAATAAACAATTAACTGCAGTCACAGACACAATCAATCAATCAATCAATCAGTCAGTAGCTGAACTGGGTTTCACACAGTCACAAAACCAAAAAAGCCTCCAAAATGCAAAAATAAATAAATAGTGAAAACAGACAGACCTCAGCATAACACTCAAAACGGAGCACGTTCGGCTTCCGAAAAAAGTTTGCAAACCGGAACACTTCCTTCCGGGTTTGCAGTGTTTGGGTCCCAAGCTGTTGGAGTACCAAGGCGTTTGAGAACCAAGGTACCACTGTACAACAGAAAAACTACTTGCTTAGCTGATCTGCCTGGATGGCGTGGTGAGCTCATCACTCATAAGGAAATGACTCTGCACAGATAATATTGAGTGGACCGGTATTAAAAATAGCCTCTGCCAGCCGGGCAGATTTTATTTTATGAGTTAAAGGATTCATAGCCTCCCTTTCGACAAATGCTTCAAGGTGGCCAGTGATAAATACTAAATAATTGCAGTGCTACCTGGACACGCCTGAGATTGAACCAAAGAAACAGATTTCCTGTTTGACCCAGTGCCTGCTGGATAATCTAACTGAGGATGGACGGACCTGTCAATTTTGGTTTCTCTCAGTTTTTCATATTTTCGCTCCTCCATCCTACGCTCAGGTTGTAGACACAGTATGTGTAAATAAAAGCATGTATCCTAAAAAGGTAAAAGGTAAAGGGCCCCTGGAGGGTTAAATCCTGTCAAAGGCAACTATGGGGTTGCAGCACTCATCTCGCTTTCAGACCGAGGGAGCTGGTGTTTGTCCACAGACAGCTTTGCGGGTCATGTGGCCAGCATGACAAAACCACTTCTGGCACAATAGGTGACTGTGACGGAAACCAGAGCGCACGGAAATGCCGTTTACCTTCCCGCTGCAGTGGTACCTATTTATCCACTTGCACTGGTGTGCTTTTGAACTGCTAGGTTGGCAGGAGCTGGGACAGAGCAACAGGAGCTCACTTCATCGCAGGGATTCGAACAGCCAACCTTCTGATCAGCAAGCCCAAGAGGCTCAGTGGTTTAGACCACAGCACCACCCGCGTCCTAAAGATACCACAGTCTCTGCTGACCTTCATTCCAAGGAATCTGAAGCTTTGTAAGTGCCTGGGACCCTTGCAATGTCTTATCCCTGGAGTCTCTCACCCCTTGGAGATTGGGGTCCCATATTACGACCACTGCCTGGAACAGAATGACACGCGCTTTGTTTATCGACTCCCATTTCTTATTCTCGACTTCCTTCCAGCTAGTGATCAAAGCGCAGGATTCAAATAGAGGATTACGCATACACGACTTGGCAGCCGCGGAGCGTGGATGTAATTTGGAACCCCCCATCCACATCTTTGGTCATCTTGTGAGGCTCAACACTTTAATGATAGCAACCTTGATTTTTATGGCGCCCTAATACTGTATATCAACGGCACATTAGCATTTACGGCCTCGATGCATCCTTAGCATCTGCCCAATTTATCTCCGGACAGCCTCCGTTTCTGGGAATCGGAGGCGGCAGTGTGACGGTATCGCTGCAAGAGAACTATGTGGGAAACCAAGAGTAGAATCCTAGAATTGTATTGCTGGAAGGGACCCCGAGAGTCAGTTAGTCCAAACCCCTGCAATGCAGGAAATAAAGGAATACTTCAACACAGTATTATGGCCTTTTGTCGCAGCTTTCTATATGCTGGTTCTAAAACTGTAAAAGGTGTGTGTGTGTGTGTGTGTGTGTGTGTGTGTGTGTGTGTGAAGATCCACAAATGCTGGCCAAGATTAAAATCAAAGCACTGTGTCGATCCATTATTGCTACGGCAGAACCAGAGGCACTGCCTCACGTCAGGTTTTTTCCCCTGCAGACTCAGAAAGCACCTTCTAAGAATATGATACGATGCGATAATTTTTATTGTCATTGTCCCATACAAAACAACGAAACTGAAAAAATCTACATCAGACATTCAAAAACCAACAAGCCTGCTATCCCAGCCTGGTCAACCCCCTAAAAACTCTGATACCCCATAATTAAATACAATATACTCCCATAGAGACTACCTTACACTGCGTTTAAAACCAAAACTGCATTTGGGCAGAAACTGTTTCTCAGGCGGCTAGTCCTAGTCTTTATAACCCTGTACCTTCTTCCAGAAGGCAGAAGCTGAAAGAGATCATTTCCGGGGTGTGCACTATCCTGCGCTATCTCTGCAGCTTTCTTATGACACCTGGAAGCGTAGATTTGATCCAAGGTGGGAAGAGTGCACCCAATTATTCTCTCCGCAGTCTATACAACCCTGGACAGCATTGTTTTTCCCCATCCGTGCAGCTCCCAAACCACACACCCCGACCATAAGTTAATACACAGTACAATGGTAAAATGCCATCAACAGGTCCTTTGAGAGATTGTTTTTCCGGAAGATTCTCAGAAAATATAACCTCTGCTGTGCTCTCTTCATCTTTGCTGTTTTCTCTCCAGGTACAAGGAGAGTCCAGCTGGATCAGGTCAGTGGCCCATTCAGTCCGGCATCCTGTTCTCACAGTGGCCAGTCAGATGCCAGTGGGAAACCTGTAAGCAGGATCTGAGCATGAGAGCTCTCTTCTCTCCTGCAGCTTCCAGAAATTGTTACTCATGGCTAGTAGTCCTTGGTAGCCCTCTTCTCAGTGAATGAAACCTTCTCTATAGAAAGGGATGCGGGTGGCGCTGTGGTCTAAACCACTGAGCCTCTTGGGCTTGCCAATCATAAGGTTGGCGGTTCGAATCCCCGCGACGGAACGAGCTCCCATTGCTCTGTCCCAGCTCCTGCCAACCTAGCAGTTTGGAAGCACACCAGCGCAAGTAGATAAATAGGTACCACTGCAGCAGGAAGGTAAACAGCCTTTCTGTGCACTCTGCTTTCCGTCATGGTGTTCCGTTGCACCAGAAGTGGTTTAGTCACACTGGACACATGACCTGGAAATCTCTCTGTGGACAAACGCCGGCTCCCTTGGCCTGAAAGCGAGATGAGCGCCGCAACCCCATAGTTGCCTTTGACTCGACTTAACTGCCCAGGGGTCCTTTACTTTTACCTTTCTTCTCTATGAACATGGAGGTCAAGAGCCCATCTTGTTCAGCATCCTATTCTCACAGGGAAATCAACAAACAGGACCTGAGACCCCTCTGTCATCCTTCGGCTTTCATCCACTGGTATTCAGAAATATTGCTGTGGAATTATCAGCCTTCACTCTGGAAACTGGTCCAGTCCTCTACTATGGCCATCCAACATGGCGGCCATCACTGCCACATACGGAAGGGAGTGTGCTGGGCCCAGGGGTAACCCGAGTAACACGGTCCAGGTCCGGTCCTGAATCCAAGGGTTCATGAGGACATGAGGCAGGGAACCAGACAAGGTCAGGCACAAGGTCTCAGGCAGGATTTGCATACAGCAATGTTGCTCCTGCAATCTGGGGCAGGGTCCGACAGCCTTTTATCTTTGTTGGGGTAGTGGCTGGTCCTGATCCCCCGGCGACCCACCTCCCTGTTTCGCCCGAAGGTGAGCACTCCTCCTGCGAGTACTCAGGTCTCTCCTTCTCTCAGACCTCAATCTCAGGGAGACATCGGTGGGTTACTAGACCCAGGGGCTGCCTCAGCCTCCCCTGACCCAACCGGTAGTGGAGCAGCTGTAAGTGATGGCCCAGCTGAGGGCAACATGGTAATCCCCACATCTGGAGCCAGGGCAGGCTCAGGCACCTGACTCGGCCCAGCTGGTGCTTGTTGCAGGGGAACCTGTGCTGACTAAGGCTCTTCAGAATCAGGCCCCAGACTAGGTTCAGATGCCGCCTGAGGCAAAGGATCCGGTGCGGACTGAGACTCCTCTGACTCCGAGTCCGAGCCAGAGTCCCAGGCCATCACAGGGAGTTCCATAGCTCAGAAATGCACTGCGTGGAAAAAGATCCTTATTCCACAGCAGGGCAAAGGACCCCTCTCCCAGTTTGTGAAGCTCTGCTTGGGCGGCGAGAGCAGTCAGTCTGGTTCTCCTGCAAATGTCGCTGGACTCAAACTCCCACCTGCACCAGCCAGCATGACCAATGGTCAGGGATGACTAAAGTGACAGTCCAGGAACATCTAGAAGGTGCCCCCAGTTACCCCCCGGATTAGAAAAGAGCCTCAGGATGCTGTCAGCATTCCTGACCCCCTGCAAGACCTGCCTCAACGTTTCCATGCGATGCTTCCATATTTATCCTCGCCGTGGGCCCTGGGCCCTTGCAAAGATCTCGCCTCCTCTTTTGTTCACTCCAAAGCCCCACCAAGCCACAAAAGGACATAAAAACAATCTGCTCCTCTCGTATCGCCGATGGCCGAGAGACTCCTGAGACGGGATTTAACGAGCCTCATAAACCCGCCAAACATCTGTGTTAAGAAAGGGTAGGAGAGAGAAAGCACGCGACGATGGCTGGCGAGATTTTATATATATATACAGAGTTCTTCTTGGAACTCCAGCGTCTCCCAGCTCGTCTTTGAGGCGGACGGACTTGCAGTCAGGAGCTGCAGAACGAAGCAGCGGAGGGTTAAAGCAAAGAGGCAGAGACGGGAACACAGCCTTTGGGAGAATGAATGGCGGCTCTCGTTGGGTACTGCCTTTTGACAGCTTAAGTAGCAAAGTCGCTACGACGCTCCAGCTGCTCTGAAGCAGTTATAGCTGGCATAAGGTTGCCAGAACAGCCTGTGGGATCTGTCCAATGGCCCAGTATCCTGCTTTCACTATATATATGGGATGCGGGTGGTGCTGTGGGTTAAACCACAGAACCTAGGACTTGCCGATCAGAAGGTCGGCGGTTCGAATCCCCGCGACGGGGTGAGCTCCCGTTGCTCGGTCCCTGCTCCTGCCAACCTAGCAGTTCAAAAGCACGTCAAAGTGCATGTAGATAAATAGGTACCGCTCAGGCGGGAAGGTAAACGGCGTTTCTGTGTGCTGCTCCGGTTCGCCAGAAGCGGCTTAGTCATGCTGGCCACATGACCCGGAAGCTGTACGCCGGCTCCCTCGGCCAATAAAGCGAGATAAGCGCCGCAACCCCAGAGTCAGCCACAACTGGACCTAATGGTCAGGGGTCATTTTACCTTTACACACACACACACACACACACAATTTTTATTAATTTTTTTGTTTTGCAATTTAAAATACTCATTTAAACATCCTTAAAATATCAACGGCTTCCCTTCTTCTCTTTCCATGGTTCATTTTGCATATCATAAACCCCTGCATATTCTGCAGAAACTATACCATTCAGTACTCCATTACTACAACCACCACTGCTTATTTACACTGTTGAATTAAATTTCATGCTGCCAGCATTTTCAGTTTTACACAATTCCCCCCTGCATATATTCAGTAAACATTGTCAAATCTTCTCTAAACATATGTTCTTCGTGTTCTCTTATTCTATATGTTAACTGGGCAAGCTGAACATAATCCGTCAGCTTAAGCTGCCATTCTTCTTTAGATGGGACTTCGCTCGTGTTCAGTTTGGGGCTAACAAAACACGGGCCGCAGAAGTGTCACCTGGGAATTTCAGTCTGAATTATCCCCTACAGAAAGGACTCTGACTTTCAATGGCTCCTAGTCACAATGAAGCAAGCAAGCAAACAAAACATGCAGGAAAAGGCTGGTGTGGAAATTCAGTTTACGTGAATAGTAGCGTATTCAGCATCAAATGACAATGAGGTGGAAAAACAGGACAGAGCAGCTAGCCTAAAGCACCCATTTCCAAATATACTCTTTATCAGTATATACAGTGGCACCTTGGTTCTCAAATGCCTTGGTGCTCAAACAACTTGGAACCCAAACACTGCAAACCCGGAAGTAAGTGTTCCGGTTTGAGAACTTTTTTCGGAAACCAAACGTGCTCCATTTTGAGTGTTATGCTTCTGTTTTGAGTGTGACGCTGAGGTCTGTCTGTTTTTGCTATTTATTTTGCGTTTTTGTTTTTGCGGCTCTTTTTGTTTTGTTTTTGTGACTGTGTGGTGGAACCCAGTTCAGCTACTGATCAATTGATTGTGTGACTGCAGCACATTGTTTATTTCTTTCATTTTATGGATCCATGGTCTCATAAAATAGTAAAATTCATGTTAAATTGATGTTTTAGGATTTTTGTTTTTAAAAGTCTGGAACGGATTAATCCGTTTTGCATTACTTTCCATGGAAAAGCGTGCCTTGGTTTTGGAACGCTTTGGTTTTGGAACACTTTGGTTTTGGAACGCTTTGGTTTTGGAACGGATTGCGTTTGAGAACCAAGGTACCACTGTACACATTTTGCCATCTTAGGCTCATACGAGCCTCACTGGAAAAAATATTTCCCAGTGCCATGATCTTACGGGTTTCCCATAATGGCCATTTAGTTGGCCACTGTGAGGACAGGATCCTGGGTGAGATAGCCCATTGGCCTGATCCAGTAAGCTCTCTCCTTATGTCTTATGTCCTCTGGGAGGGAGATGGTGGCATCCACCATGATTTTCATAGCAAGTAACCTGGCTGAAGCAGCTTCTCCCTGAATGGTCAGCCTCTTGCCAGGTCATTTCACTTCAGATTGCAGAGGGGAGCTCATGTGGTAGAATTCTCCTACACATCTTTCAGCTTGAATGCATCCCCGCCCCATAGAAAGCTAGCATGTCAGCACTGTTGTACCACAATAACAAAGAGAAGGTTTACGAGGCTAATAAAAGTCCCGTATATTGGACAGTGTTTGTTTGTTTGTGTGTGTGTGTGTGTGTGTGTGTGTGTGTACAGTTGGTCCCTTGGTCCTGAGGCTCCCCACAGCTGTTTTACAACCTCTTTCTCCGCCCCCAATCTATAAGACCAGGAGAAGCCATAAATGAGAAATTATACACCATTCTGAGCATTTAGAATTCATATCTGCAAATTTCAGACAGCAAATTTCAAGCAACCAGTGAGATCAAGTTGGGGGGGGGTCATTTAAGGCTCCTCCACAGCTACTCCCCCCCCCAAAAAATAGTCAAAGATAACTCAAGGGCACTCAAGGGCACTGGGAGACAGTGGCTTATTCCTTTGTAACCTTCAAATTTGCTAAAGGGGTAGAAGAACAGTATATTGCTACACTGGAGAAGAAAAAGATTCTAAAGGTATTGCAAGGAATTATTTTCTTTGTATATGCCCTCCTTTCTCTCTCTAATGCAGGAGATTTCTACAAAAGGTTTATTGATGTTTAGAAGTGATTATGGTGTTCTGTCTGTGTCTTCCTTGTTTCTGTGACAGCAGCTTTCAAGGTAATTTGATAAAGAAATAAGCAGCCACAATTGTTTGGGGGCCTCTGAATCAATGAACTATAGGAACACCTATATATTGGTACCTCAGGTTACAGAGGCTTCAGGTTACAGACGCTTCAGGTGACAGACTCCACTAACCCAGAAATAGTACCTCGGGTTAAGAACTTTGCTTCAGGATGAGGATAGAAATTGTGTGGCGGCAGCAGGAGGCCCCATTAGCTAAAGTGGTGCTTCAAGTTAAGAACAGTTTCAGGTTAAGAATGGACCTCTAGAACAAATTAAGTTGTTAACCTGAGGTATCACTGTAGTTAAACCAGGCCTGGATGAAGGAAACCCAGAAAAAAACAAACCGTGGGAATGTTTTAAGGAGGCTCACATCCACTTATGCAAATAATGCAAGCATCTGGACCTCGTCAGCTTTAGACGACCCAGGTGCGATTGAATTTCACCCGGTGAACCTCTCCGAAAATGAGACGTCTCCTCGTCTGTCTTCGACCAGGATCGCTGGTCTTTATGGACCAGTTTCCTCCAGGGAGAATTTGAAGAGCCTCTTCTCGGCTCTCTAACTCCATCTTTGCATCCAAACATCTGGAGATGCTCTCCTCGAAGGCAGATTATTGTCTTGCTGTTGGCAAGGGGATGTAAACACCAGTGCCGTTCGGGAGAAAACAAACCCTGCTTTCGCAGTCCCCTGTCCTCCTTCTTCCCCAGAAATCTCCCCCGGCGCATTCCGAGAACCCGATCAGAAGATCGGGGAAAAGAGCGAGGATGAGGCAAGTCATTTGATCTCTGCAAGGGAAGTTTGGGCGAATATTGCTCCCGAATGTTCCGTAGGGAGCAAAAGCGGAGTTGAAGGATGCAACGCTTTGGGGTTGGAAAGACGGGTCTAGGAAGTGTTAGTCAACAACAGGGAAGCCTGCCAGATCCCTCCAATGTCTCTGAAATCCATTTTGTTACTGAGGGTAACCGATGGGCCTTCCTTGTAAGCAAATGAGGTACAGTGGTACCTCTGGTTAAGTGCTTAATTCATTCCGGAGGTCTGTTCTTAACCTGAAACTGTTCTTAACCTGAAGCACCACTTTAGCTAATGGGGCCTCCTGCGGCTGCCGTGCCGCCGGAGCACAATTTCTATTCTCATCCTGAAGCAAAGTTCTTAACCTGAAGCACAATTTCTGGGTTAATGGAGTCTAACCTGAAGTGTATGTAACCTGAGGTACCACTGTAATAGCGAGGCTGTCAAGTTTGTGAGGGATTCGCATACAGCACTGATGGCGAACCTTTGAGAGACCGAGTGCCCAAACTGCAACCCAAAGCCCACTTATTTATCGCAAAATGCCAACACAGCAATTTAACCTGCATATCTCATTTTTTCCTGTGTGTTTCCGGTTTCTTCTTTATGATTGCTATTGTAATACATAATCCTTCATAAAAGTTACTGCATTCCTTTCTTCATTAAATTATCTTTCCATTGATATATCATTTTATGGTGTAACTCAGTGCTCCCCCCCCTTAAAAAATGTTTAGGGGTACTCTCATTTTGGAGGGACGTGGGTGGCGCTGTGGTCTAAACCACAGAGCCTAGGGCTTGCCGATCAGAAGGTCAGCGGTTCGAACCCCCGCGACGGGGTGAGCTCCCATTGCTTGGTCCCTGCTCCTGCCAACCTAGCAGTTCGAAAGCACGTCAAAGTGCAAGTAGATAAATAGGTACCGCTCCAGCAGGAAGGTAAACGGCATTTCCGTGCGCTGCTCTGGTTTGCCAGAAGCGGCTTAGTCATGCTGGCCACATGACCCGGAAGCTGTACACCGGCTCCCTCGGCCAATAAAGCGAGATGAGCGCTGCAACCCCAGAGTCGGCCATGACTAGACCTAATGGTCAGGGGTCCCTTTACCTTTTAAATTAGCAAAGATGTATGAAACAAGCACAAATACCTGCTGGAAATGTAAAGAAACATGTTAAGAGGAAGGCACGCTTGACAAATCCATACCATGATCAACTCCCACCCGGAAACCAATGTCCCAACTGTGGAAGGACGTGTGGATCCAGAATTGGCCTCCACAGTCACTTACAGACTCACTGTTAAAACCATGTGTCACGGAACTGCCATTGGAGCCAGAGGCGGAGGGAAGGCTCTGGAGGGATGCCGGAGAGGGTCCCAGTAGGAAGAGAGACAGCTCATCGGCTGGGGAAGGAAATCAGCGTAGCACCAGTGGAGAAGGGGGGCAGATGGGGGAATCGGAGAGGAGGCTCCAGGACTCCTCGCCGGAGACCAGTGGGGAGAGCGCGGCTCCTCCGCTGCCCACACCATCCCTGCGCAGAAGACTTCCGCGCAGGGAGAGTAGGAGGAGACTTGGCGTCAAAGAACTTCTTTGCTGGAAGAAGTTCAAGAAATGCCACTGACGGATTCTGCCAGCGATTGAGACAGCCACGAAGTGAAGGGCTGTCCAGACAGAAAGGGTTCAACCAGGCAACCTCGCCAGGAGTGGCAGCAACTTACGCACGAGCAACCCCTAGAACCATTACACCATGTTTCTGGAAGACAATCTTACTCGGCTATGAGGGATCGCCAAATAAGAAGAAGAAGAAGGAGATAGCCTTGAAGAGTTACAAGCATAAAGCTTGCCCGCTGACCCTCTGGTATCCTTTCACGGTGTCAGGTGTTCCATTTTAGGGCTCGGGCCCCTCGGGAGCCAGAAATGGAGCCCTGAACTCTGCCTGAGCAGCTGTTAGATAACAATGGCTTTCGGTCATCGGCCAAAGCTGGAAGCGAACCAGAGACCTAGAGGTGAACATTCCCCGAGCGCTCCTGTCTGGCCCCCGTCTGTGCTAATCTCCTTTCCATCCTGCAGCCGATAAACAGCCGTGCACAGATACACGCCCCCCCCCCCCCGGTAAATCGTCTGCAGCCAGCTGGTATTTCCTTTTTGGTATGTGAGACGGGGGTCACCTGCCTATTATAGCAACGGGGTCAGGGAACTGCAGCCGACAGAGCTGAGAAACCAGGGTGGATAAAAATAAATGATTTTTAAAAAATAAAAAAATTGGATCTTATTTAAATTGTATTTTTTTTATTTAAATGGGTTTTTTTAATTTAAATTGGATTTTTTTATTTATTTAAATCATATTTTTTATTTAAATCATATTTTTTTATTTATTTAAATCAGATTTTTTTTTTTTAAATTTAAATTGGATTTTTAAAATAAAATGCTTCACCCACATTGGCAAGTAGCAGGATTCAATTACTGGGGAGCAGTGTGGATAAAAAACAATGATTTTTTAAAAAAACAAATAAATTTAAAAAATCGATTTTTTTTAATTTAAATTGGATTTTTAAAAATTTAAATCGGATTTTTAAAATAAAATGCTTTTGGGGGAAAAAAATCTTTCTATTTAAGTTACATTATAGTCCAAAGGCCATCAGGAAATAGGGATTTGTTTTAAGTTTTTCATGTGTGCTGAAACTCAGTCTAAGTTTTTTTCTTCCCAAAAAAACGTTTAACCACATCAGTAAACAAATATGGATACATATGCTATAATGTTGTTGTTTTAGTTAATTGTTTACATTGTTATTAAGGAAATGATTGTTTTTCTCCTTCCAATAAAGTACAACAGAAAGGTTGTCCAAATATAAAAAGTTAACATATTAAACCTCACAATAATTTCATAATTATCTCTCGATGTATTTCTAATAGTATAATCAGTAATTTTTGATGTAACTGTAAAAACTACTCTGAAAATTTATTATTCCAAAAATGAAACCTTCATCTCGTTGTAAATATTAAAATTATACCAGTAAGGAATGCCTTTCTGTAGAAAATGACGATGACTTAAATCAAATCTTAGGGACTAGTCATTTAAATCGTGATTTAACTCAAATCCACCCTGTGAGAAACACAAGGGCCTTTAGGAATTTGCTCCCCAAACAAACGTCTCCCCAAGAAGACGCCAAAATCACAACTGTTGCACCTTCTGACCTCCTCAATTCAGGTGGATGTTAACCTAAGAGTCACTAGTCTGGCCTGGGGAGATAAAGGCAGGCGTGGAAAAAAGGACGCCGATTGCATTGAAAATCTGCCTGGGCTGCTCAGAGCAACAGCCAAGCTGCATTTCTCATTCATTCAGATCAAGATAGGAAACTGAGCCGGCTCAAACAGTGACAAGAGAAATGCGTCCATATTGCTATTTCTCAGTTTCTCAGTTTTTTTCTCAGGTAGGCAGGGAGTTTCAAATGGCAGAGGGTCTTCTTGGTGGTGGCGCCCGCCCTGTGGAAGGCCCGCCAATCTGCAGTGGGCGGATTCCCTGGGGCCATGGCTGGCAGCACAAGAGAAAAGCTTCCCCGGTGTCCGGAACGGGGCCTGCGATCGGCTCCGCAGAGGAGCGCGGAATGGGCGCCGGATGGGTGGAGGCAACCAAGGCTCCAGCACCCAGTGCGCCGCGAACGTGATGGTGGACCATGTTTTTCACGCAGTTAAAAGTAGGTGAGTTTTTGTTTTGAAATCTCGTCTGCCAAAAATTAAAACTACATGTACCTTAAAGATGTGGGACGTGGGTGGCGCTGTGGGTTAAACCACAGAGCCTAGGACTTGCCGATCACGAGGTCGGCGGTTCGAACCCCCGCAATGACGGGGTGAGCTCCCGTTGCTCGGTCCCTGGTCCTGCCAACCTAGCAGTTCGAAAGCACATCAAAGTGCAAGTAGATAAATAGGTACCGCTCGGGCGGGAAGGTAAACGGCATTTCCGTGCGCTGCTCTGGTTCACCAGAAGCGGCTTAGTCATGCTGGCCACATGACCCAGAAGCTGTACGCCGGCTCTCTCGGCCAGTAAAGCGAGATGAGCACCGCAACACCAGAGTCAGCAACGACAGGACCTAATGGTCAGGGGTCCCTTTACCTTTACCTTACCTTAAAGGTAAGTGTGTTGGCTTTCATATCGCTATTTTTTTAAAAAAATGATGAAAAATTGATGAAGATGTGGCCATTTGTTTAAAATTTTGTTGAATAGGCCAGGAATATTACTTACGCCCGAGGAGTACATATAGCTCAATGAGGATAAAATTTGGTGGAAACCATGTTGTTGTTTTTAAGAAATAGTGGCTTATGAACAATAGTGGCTTTCTCACAAGCGTACATCTTTTATAAGAGTAGAATAAGAAGGCGGAGAAGTTTTAAATATAATTATAATTTAATTATAAATAATAGTCAAAGTTGTCTACTTAAAAATAGATTTTTAAATACATTATTGAACTATTAAAAAATGTATAATGCATTTTAGAAATGAATAATGTATTTGTTGTAAAATGTGTTTAAAATTATAATGAGTTATTAAAAAATTACATTATGTACTTACTTGTTTATAAGACTTCAGTTATCCCCAGGGTAAAAAAAAAAGGGGGGGCACATTATCTACCAGGCCCAGGCCTCTGTCTGGCTCTGCAAGTCTCACCCCTGGCCATTAGCCATGACAGCAGAATAGAACTTCCATGGCGAGTGGCAGTCTACCTTCTGACTGCCAGCGCTGGAAACAAATAGGGGGAGGCTCTTGACTTCACGCCTTTCCCGAACGTGTCTGGCTCTCAGAAAGAAGAGACAAGCTTAGATGGACCCCTGCTTTGATCTAGATAGGTTCTTTTTGCATTTTTGGGCTGGGTTTATTTGTTTACTTAATGTTTTGCCCATAAAAAAATGGGTCTGGGGGTATTCTTGGGACAGGAGAGAAGAGAAGATCGGCTATGAAAAACTCCATGAAATTCATATCTCGATCTCCCCGTAAATCCTGCAGCTTTGCTCTCCGAGACTTCTCGCTTGCAGTTTTTGCAGGATTTTTATTTTCCCTTGCAAAAAATCGCCACCGGGAACTCTTGAGGCAGTTATTAATGGAGGCATAAGAAACGCCGGCTGTCACCAACAATCCTAATGGATTTTCTCTCATCCATAAATAAATACCGCCATTCATTGGCTTCGACACAGCCTTCAGTCTAGGAACGCCTGGGAAATTTAGCCAACGTAGTCGCCAGGTACCAGGGAGGAAGAGGATTCCAGAGGCAGGGAAATAAAAGATAACCAACCTTTGGCGTCTCCAGGTAGGACCGGCAATGTCCTCTTCCTGAAAGCCTGGAGAGCTGCTGCCAGTCAGTGTAGACAGTATTGAACTAGATCAGTGCTTCCCAATGTGGTATGTCAGGAGGCAGCGGAGTTTGAACAAATGTGCCATTACAATGGTACCTCAGGTTACATACATTTCAGAATGAATTAAGTACTTAACCCAAGGTACCACTGTAATTGCTACTGTTTCGTAGCAATTAATCTTCCTTATGCGATGTGCAAACCGCTGTTCTGAACATTGGGACGCGGGTGGCGCTGTGGTCTAAACCACTGAGCCTCTTGGGCTTGCCGATCGGAAGGTCGGCAGTTCGAATCCCCACGACGGAGTGAGCTCCCATTGCTCGGTCCCTGCTCCTGCCAACCTAGCAGTTCGAAAGCAAGCAGTGCAAGTAGATAAATAGGTACTACTCCAGCGGGAAGGTAAACGGCATTTCTGTACACCCTGGTTTCCGTCACAATGTCCCATTGTGCCAGAAGCAGTTTAGTCCTGCTGGCAACATGACCCGGAAAGCTGTCTGTGGACAAACGCCGGCTCCCTCGGCCTGAAAGCGAGATGAGCAGCAAAACCCCACAGTCACCTTTAACTGGACTTAACCATCCAGGGACCCTTTACCTCTGTACTTTTTACCTTTATGCTGAATAATATTTTTTTGTAGAGTAGGCTAAGGGGGCACGGGAGATGAATTTATGGAACCGAGGGGGGGTGAGCCCCAAAATGAGGATCAAAGATCCGACTATGGGGAATGGGGACATAGCTTTCATGAGGTCCTCAAAGGGGTCCATGACCCAAAAAGTTAAGAACCACTGATCCAAACATCTAAGGTGATTTCTGCCCTGGTGGGCATGTAAAGGTAAAGGTAAAGGGACCCCTGACCATTAGGTCCAGTCATGGCTGATTCTGGGGTTGCGGCGCTCATCTCACTTTATTGGCCAAGGGAGCCGGTGTACAGCTTATGAGTCATGTGGCCAGCATGACTAAGCCGCTTCTGGCGAACCAGAGCAGCGCACGGAAACACCGTTTACCTTCCCACCAGAGTGGTACCTATTTATCTACTTGCACTTTGATGTGCTTTCAAACTGCTAGGTTGGCAGGAGCAGGAACTGAGCAATGGGAGCTCACCCCGTGGCGGGGATTCGAACCGCCAACCTTCTGATCGGCAAGTCCTAGGCTCTGTGGTTTAACCCACAGCGCCACCCGCGTCCCTTGTTGGGCATGTAGCACATATTATTATTATTATTATTATTATTATTAGATAGGAGACTGGTTCTTTTCAGTCTTCATCTCTTTCTACATTAGAAAACAACAACTGCTTTGGATGTTGACAACAAGTGCTTATCTACACTTCCCTCTCCTCCAAGACTCTTAATCTCGGGGTTCACAGGTTCGAGCCCCACCATGGGCAAAAAGAGAGTCCTGCATTTTAGGGGGTTGGACTAGATTACCCATGTGCTCCCTTCCAATTCTATGATTCTCCATTCTTTCCAGACACGGACCATGATTTAAAACTCCATGTCTGAGCATATTATTTTATTGTTGCCCCAGAGCTTTCCCTATGAAAACCGGCTCTTTAAAGCCGAGTCTGAACAAATGTCAATCTGCAGAAAATGTCAATCTGCAGAAAACAGATTGAGCTAACTGGAACACAGAGGAAAGCCTAGCAAGCGGTCTTGTTCTAGATCAGAAAGTTGTGCTTCTCCTCTCTGACTGGCAGAAGCTCTTCCAGGGTCTCCAGGAATGTCCCCCCCCAAAAAAAAATTGATAAGAAGTCATCTTTCAAACCTTTTCAAATGCTAAACGCCATTGCATGTCAGCTATCAAATACTTTCTGACACCAATTGCTCAATGTCCAAAGACAGCCAGTCCAACAATTCAATAAAGCTCATGACTGAAAGCACTTTCGCGAGCCAAGCAATCAAACGCTGTCAACAGTCACCGCACTCCAGTTAATCAACTCTAATTGCATGCCGGATGAAGACATGAAATATTAAGGCAATTAGCGAATATTTGACAAGGACAGATAACAGAGAGGAACTTTTCTGGAAGCAACCGAGATTCGGCTCTAAACCCCACGGCGTTCCGCAACGGAGCCAAAATGGATCTCGCAGTTGTCATGTTCTGCTTCCTTTGGACTGCCAGGGAAAGCGCTGTCGCCGTTCCAGGAGGAATTAAGGGAGCAAACTGATAACGTAGCCACATCTGGCTTTGCTCAGCTTGGGCACGGCTCCCGGGGCATTGCAGCCTTCCTGGACCAAATGTTTTGGCATGGAGCTCCGCGTTTGCAAAACGTGGGATTTGTCTCTCTCTGCAAAAGCAGTTGTTCTGGATTAAGCCCGCAGCGCATCTCAGCGGCATGAGGCACGTCGGGAAGAATGCTGGCTGCACGCAGACATCAAACCTTCAACATGGGAACCCAGCTTCTGCTAAGTCAGACCACTGGTGTGCATAGCACAATCTTTTCTATGCGGACTGCAACAGCATACAGCGGTACCTTGGTTCTCAAACATAATCCGTTCTGGAGGTCTGTTCCAAAACCAAAGCGTTCCAAAACCAAGGTGCGCTTTCCCATGGAAAGTAATGCAAAATGGATTAATCCATTCCAGACTTTTAAAAACAACCCCTAAAAGAGCAATTTGACATGAATTTTACTATCTAACAAGACCACTGATCCCTAAAATAAAAGCAATAAACAATGTACAGTCATAATTCTTGTTACGTTTGCTTCAGGCTATGCATTTTCAGGTTGCGTCCCAGGCAGTGGCGTAGCGTGGGGGTGCAGGGGGGGCCGGCCGCACCGGGCGCAACATCTGGGGGAGGCGCGCTCGCACTCGCAGCTCTCTGCCCCTACCTGGCTCACTCACTCTCTCTCACTGCAGTGCTGGCTGTGCGAATCCGATCCGAGCCGCCAGGTCGCCGACCACTGTGGAGGGGGTGGGTGCCAGGCGTGTGGTGCGGAGAGAGAGAGAGGGACTATCTGGGGGAGGGACAGTGCAGCGGCTGCCCAGCGCAGCGCTGAGCGCGGGAGAGAACCACACCAGACCAGACCAGGCAGCAGCAAGAAGAAGCTGGCAGTGGCGGCAGGTTAGGGGTTAGGGGGCGCAAATTACTTGCCTTGCCCCGGGTGCTGACAACCCATGCTACGCCACTGGTCCCAGGGCGACCCGGAAGTACTGGAAAGGGTTACTTCCGGGTTTTGCTGCTCGTGCCTGCACAGACATGGAAAATGATGTCATGCGCATGCGCAGAAGCAGCGAATCGCAACCCGTGCACACACAGATGCAGGTTGCGTTCGTTTCATGTTGCGAACGGGGCTCCGGAATGGATCCCGTTCGCAACCAGAGGTACCATTGTTCCTGCAGTCACACAATCAATCCGTCAGTAGCTGAACTGGGTTCCACACAGTCACAAAAACAAAAAAGAGCCGCAAAAACAAAACCGCAAAATAAATAGCAAAAACAGACAGACCTCAGCGTAACACTCAAATTGGAAGCATAACACTCAAATCAGAAGCGTAACACTCAAAACGAGGCACGTTTGGGTTCCGAAAAAAGTTCGCAAACACTTACTTCCGGGTTTGCAATGTTTGGGTTCCAAGTTGTTTGAGCACCAAGGAACCACTGTATTCAGAAATGCAGAGTCTGTTTGCTATGGCCTCAGCCACACCCCCTTCCGAGATCATGCAATTATTTTAGAATTACGCAACAATAATAATTTGGGGTGCATTGAAACCACCAGAGCAGATCTCCAAAGATTCTTCTGTCTACCATGCAACAAACATCACTTAGGGTTTTTCATCTCTACTTGAAAACTCTTTCGATCCAAGAAACTCAAGGCAGAATAAATGGCTCTCCCCACTCCTCATTTTGACCCCCACAACAACCCTGGGAGGTAGGGCTAGGCTCGGTGCGAGTCACTGGCCCCCGAGGTCTCAGCAAACATGTTTCGTGCCCGAGTGGGGATTCGAACGCCAGTCTCTCTCAGTTCTAAGTCCAGCGCTCTAACCACTGCACCACACTGCCTCCCTAGACCAGACAATGCCATTAATGGGAAGGGCCTGTGCTTCAGTGGCAGAAGATGCACCTTGACTGCAAAAGGTCCCGAGTTCAAATCTTGCACCTGCACGAAACATCTCTTGCCTGAAATCCTGGGGAGCTCGATGGACCAATGGTTTATGGGTGAAACGGCTTTCCATTTGGTTTAAATTCCAGAGAATTTGGGTTTCTTTCTTTGATGAATAAAACGTACAGGAATGAAACGAGAGAACGATCAACGAGGGCAACGTGGGCCCAAGAAGACGGGGGTGGGGGTGGGGGGCAGGTGGAGCGGAGTCTGTGGCACGGCTTTCGCCCTGCGCTTTTCCCAAATTGGAAGCACATGGTTTCCTCTCTGCCTTTCCCCTTGTCCTGGTTTTACAGAGTCTTGCAATTAGCCACGCGGCCTCCTGCTCTCCCTGCCCTGACTCTCTCGGCCTAATTATAGAGGGAGCTGCAGATACGGAGCCACAAACATTCTTCGCGCTGCGATGAAGGAGAAGCGGCGGAGGGAAGAATACAGTGGCGTAGCGTGGGGGGCGCAGGGGGGGCCAGCCGCACCGGGCGCAACATCTGGGGGGGCCGCTGAGACTCGAGTGCTAAAATCCACGGGTTAGGGGGCGCAAATTACTTGCCTTGCCCCGGGTGCTGACAACCCACGCTACGCCACTGGAAGAATAATAATAATAATTTTAAAAAACGGGTAACTGCAGAGAAGGATCCCATTTCGCTCCCGACCGCCCACCCTCTGCAAGCAACCTCGCCCTTCTCGGGTCACGATTTCGATGGAAGGATAATTAGAGGTCTGGGTCAGGCAGAGAGATGAGCCGGGAAAACAGAAAAGCTAGAGATCAATGTTGAGAGAGAGAGAACGAGAACAAAATGAATGAGTTGGGCAGGGTGAGGATTACCAGGTCAGGAGGAATTCTGAGTTTTCGGGATTCAAACTCAAGATCTAGGAGTGGCCCGTGGAGAGGTCATGGGACAGGCCCTGGTGATGTCACAGGGGTGAGTCCTGGTGGTTTTTACACTACTCTCCAAAACTCAACCCTTGGTAATCTCGTCCAACCCCCTGCAAGGCAGAAATCTCAGCCACAGCATCCAAAACAGATGGTCATCCGAACTCTACTTAAAAACCTCCAAGGAAGGAAAGTCTACAACAGGGGCCTGCAAACTTTTTCAGCAGGGGGCCGGTCCACTGTCCCTCAGACCTTGTGGGGGGCCGGACTATATTTTGGGGGGGAAATGAATTTTTTTTGTGGGGGGGGGGGACTGAACAAATTCCTATGCCCCACAAATAACCCAGAGATGCATTTTAAATAAAATCACATATTTTAGTCATGTAAAAACACCAGGCAGGCCCCACAAATAACCCAGAAATGCATTTCAAATAAAAGGACACATTCTACTTCTGTAAAAACATGCTGATTCCTGGACCGTCCGCGGGCCGGATTTAGAAGGCGATTGGGCTGGATCTGGCCCCCGGGCCTTAGTTTGCCTACCCATGGTCTAGAACAAGGGTCAGCAAACTTACCGCGCCTTGGGCCGGTGTCTCCAGCGCCGATTGCACAGCGGGCCGGAGGGTGGGGGAGCGCGTGCCCATACGCGTGCGTACACGCTATTTCCGGCGCACTTCCGGGTCGGAGGAGCAGCGGAAATAGCTTGTGCGCATGTGCAAAGGCCTCTTCCAAACCAGATGTGCACTGGAAATAACGTTTGCGCATGCGCAAATAACGCTATTTCCAGTGCTCCCCTGACCCGGAAGTGGGCAGCCGTTCAGCGCAGCACCAGTAAGAGTGGGACCTAATGGTCAGGGGTCCTTTACCTTTACCTTATCTTGGTTCTCAAACGCTGAAAACCCGGAAGTAAGTGTTCCAGTTTTTGAAAATTTTTTGGAAGCCGAAAGTCTGGTGTGGCTGTTGGCTATTGTTTCCGGGGCACCTGCACCAATCAGAAGCTGCGCCTTGGTTTTTGAACATTTTGGAAGTCAAAGGGACTTCCAGAATGGATTAAGTTTGGTGCTTTTGTTTTTGCTATTTATTTTGCCTTTCTGTTTTTGAGGCCTTTTAGGTTAATTTGTTTTTGTGACTGTGTGGAACCCAGTTCAGCTGCTGATGGACTGATTTGGAAATGGATAAAAGCCCCGCATCCAAACAATGACTATCATCAGTACATTGATTATTGGTTTCATTTTATGGATCAATGGTCTCATTAGACAGTAAAATCCATGTTAAATTGCTGTTTTAGGGGTGGTTTTTAAAAGTCTGGAACGGATTAATCTGTTTTGCATTACATTCTATGGGAAAGCGCGCCTTGGTTTTGGAACGCTTTGGTTTTGGAACAGACCTCCGGAGCAGATTAAGTTTAAGAACTAAAGTACCGCTATACAGTGGTACCTTGGGTTAAGAATTTTATTCGTTCTGGAGCCCGTTCTTAACCCGAAACTGTTCTTAACCTGAGGTACCACTTTAGCTAATGAGGCCTCCTGCGGCTGCTGCGCCACCGGAACACGATTTCTGTTCTCATCCTGAAGCAAAGTTCTTAACCTGAGGTACTATTTCTGGGTTAGCGGAGTCTGTAACCTGAAGCGTCTGTAACCCGAGGTACCACTGTATTTCTTTTGCAATTCACAACAGGCAAAAAAACACACACAACAGATTTACTGATGCCTGCAGGATCCACCAGCTCCTTAAACATAACATGAACTAAGTAAGCGGAGACCTCTGACAAATCAGTTGGACTTACTTTGTTGTAATGAGCTGCCTCTCATTGTTGCAGGGGGAGCAAAAAAGAAGTTCCGCTTGCCCTCCAGGCCCGTTTAAATGGTAGTGGCCCTGCAAAATGAGACTAAAGCTGTTCCCATTAATGAAAATAAATGGCTAGGAGATCTGCGCTTGAGTCTCGGCAGCCACTGGGCACAGCTCAGCTGCCTGGGCAAAGGCCAGAGACGAACGGTTCGGCAGCTGGCATGCTAGGAAGACGCAAAGCTGCCTTATACTGAATCATCGGCGCACCTGCCTCAATATTGTCTGCATAGACTGGCAGCACCCCTCCACCGTTTCGGCCCTAGCTGGGACCTTCTTCAGGAATTAAACATATGACCTTCTGCAAGCACAGTAACCACTTTGCCACCCTTCTGCTAAAAGGCACATCACTACATCAGAGAATCGGTCCACCTGGGCCAATATTGCTTGCACAGGTTGGCAGCATCCCTCCACGGTTTTAGCCCTAGCTGGGACCTTCTTCAGGAATTAAACCTTCTGCATGCACAGCAACTACTTTGCCACCTTTTCTCTAAACGGCACATCACTACATCAGAGAATCGGTCCACCTGGGCCAATATTGCTTGCACAGGCTGGCAGCAGCAGGCTTTCAGACTAGAGGAGTTCCCACCCCAACCTGGGGACTGAACCTGGGACCTTATGGCATTTGAGTTCACCGGTCAAAAGAGACGGAAAGAACATCAGGAAGGATACTGTGTCCAGTTCTGGGCGCCACAAACCAAGGAGGATGTTGACTAGCTGGAAGGGGTGCAGAGAAGTGGAACCAAGATGATCAAGGCTCTGGAAACCAAGCCTGATGAGGAACGGTTGAAAGATCTGGGGACGTTTAGCCTGGAAAAGAGGAGGCTGAGAGGAGATACGAGAGCCATCTTCAGATATCTCAAGGGATGTCACAAGCTTCTTTTCTCCTGCTCCAGATAAAGGTAAAGGGACCCCTGACCATTAGGTCCAGTCATGACCGACTCTGGGGTTGTGGCGCTCATCTCGCTTTACTGGCCGAGGGAGCCGGCGTACAGCTTCCGGGTCAGGTGGCCAGCATGACTAAGCCGCTTCTGGCGAACCAGAGCAGCGCACGGAAACGCCATTTACCTTCCCGCCAGAGTGGTACCTATTTATCTACTTGCACTTTGACGTGCTTTCGAACTGCTAGGTTGGCAGGAGCAGGGACCTAGCAACGGGAGCTCACCCCGTCGCGGGGATTCGAACCGCTGACCTTCTGATCGGCAAGTCCTAGGCTCTGTCCCCCTGCTCCAGATGGTGGGACCCAAAACAATGGTTTCAAGTTACAAGAAAGGAGATTATGACGAAACATCAGAAGACCTTTATGACAGTAAGGGCTGTTCGTCAAGGACTTGGTCTTTCTTGGAAGCTGGTGGACTCTCCCTCCTTGGAGGTTTCTAAGCAGAGGTTGGCTGGCCATCTGTCATGGATGCTCGAGTTGAGATCCCTTCGCTGCAGGGTAGCGCTGTGGTCTAAACCACTGAGCCTTGGGCTTGCCGATTGGAAGGTCGGCGGTTCGAATCCCTGCAACGGGGTGAGCTCCCGTTGCTCGGTCCCTGCTGCCGCCAACCTAGCAGTTCGAAACCACGTCAAAGTGCAAATAGATAAAGCCACTTCTGCCTTCAAAAGGAGGTGGAATTGTGGGCTTCACACCTCAACCGGATCCCCGGCCGCATCATCCCCTGACCAGCCAATCGGCTGGCTCAGGGGGAGTGGCCTGCTCTATTTAAGTGGGGGCAGCCGGGGATCTCCCCCTTTTGCCGGTTCCAGCTGCTCCGGTTTCCCACCCTCCCGCCCTATAAGGTTCTCGTTCCTTGACCTTGCTATGGACCTCGGTCGGTCGCCGTTGAGGGGCCTGGTAGGAATTTTTCCACTTGGCAAATTGGCACCAGCCACTTGGTTTTCGCCTACCTTGTAGCAAAGCATCACAACTTTCTTGGTATTGGCAGTTAGGCATTGGTATTGTTCTGTAGATAGAAGAAGGGAGGAACCACCATCACCTGTCCCACATATTGAAGGGTAGTCCGATAAGGATTCCGGGGGGCGTGGCCCTTTCTGAAGCCTATGGAGGTGAGGGCCTAAGGCACGCCCCCTATTGGTGACCCCAGGGGAGTTCCTAGTTGATGTGCATCAGCAGGACTCCCCCTACTGGTGGTTAACCCTTCCCGGACTTCAAGCAGACGGGCTGAAGCCAAATATAGTCAGTTAGAACCAATGCCTAAGCCAATACCGCTCATCACGTGAAACCAATAAAGTTGTGGCCTTATTTAGCCCATTTAGGTAAAGGGACCCCTGACCATTAGGTCCAGTCGTGGCCGACTCTGGGGTTGCGGTGCTCATCTCGCCTTACTGGCCGAGGGAGCCGGCGTACAGCTTCCGGGTCATGTGGCCAGCAGGACTAAGCCGCTTCTGGCGAACCAGAGCAGCGCACGGGAACGCCGTTTACCTTCCCGCCGGAGCGGTACTTACTGATCTACTTGCACTTTTGACGTGCTTTCGAACTGCTAGGCTAGCAGGAGCAGGGACCGCGCAACGGGAGCTCACCCTGTCATGGGGATTCGAACCACCGACCTTCTGATCAGCAAGCCCTAGGCTCTGTGGTTTAACCCACAGCGCCACCCGCATCCTGCTATTTAGCCCATTAACCTTAAATAATTGTGTCATGTATCTTTATTTCCACTGGGGGGAGGCAGGAATTCGCCACGCAAATAGGTACCACTCTGGCGGGAGGGTAAATGGCATTTCCGTGCGCTGCTCTGGTTTTGGCAGAAGTGGCTTACTCCTGCTGGCCACATGACCCGGAAAAACTGTCTGTGGACAAACGCTGGCTCCCTCGGCCAGTAAAGCGAGATGAGTGCTGCAACCTCAGAGTCGTCTGTGACTGGACTTAACTGTCAGGGGGTCCTTTACCTTTTTAAGCAGAGGTTGGCGGGCCATCTGTCATGGATGCTTGAGTTGAGATCCCTTTGCTGTAGCGGGTTGGACTAGATGACCGTCGGGTCCCTTCCCAGCCTACAATTCTATGATTCTATGCCTGATGGGCTCCCAAACCCTAATCTGGAGTTCTCCATCTGCTCTGGAAGCGCTGCTGAGCTTCGGCTGAAGAGGTTCTGGATGACCTCCACATGCCAGTTTCGCTAGCCAGCTGGCCGCCGTCCGCAACTCGCTTTTATTTTGGAACCAGGTCTTCACGACGTCGCCACGGCATACCAAATTGCAACATTTTCTAAAGTATTTTGGGACTCCGGTGCCGGGTGATGTCACGCGCAGATGTTTTGTGGTGCAGAGGAGATAAAAATAAAAACAAACAATGCCGAGCCCTCGGCGTTGCAGCGGAGAGCGCATACTTTGACGCTAACGTTTCGGAATCCCTCCGGGATGTGGCCTTTTGCCAAGCACACACAGACTCACACATGCCGGGTCCAGGCCCAACGCTCAAATCCCCTCATTCTTCCCAGATGAGCCACCAGTTCGACGAGCACAAAAGCTAATTCTTTTCATGTGTCCGACGACGGGAGCTGTGCCGTATTCCTGGTGGAAACACGGGCACACTGATAAACACAAGACGCAAAGTGACTTCATCCTGGTTGTGCAAGAAAACAACGTCCAAGCCAAGGATCGAAGGCAGGATTAGCATGGTTCCCTGCTTTTTACACACGGAAAGAGTAAAAAAAAGACGTTGCGTGAATTACATTTCCTGGATCTTTTCCCAATCTGGAGGGGCTGAAAAATGAAAGCTGGATGTTGGAAGATTCAGCAGACACATAAACGGAATTCCTTGTTTAAGAAGCACACTGTTAATCTGTGGAACTCATGGCCACAGGAGACAGAGATGGCCACCAACTTGGATGAATTTTAAAAAGACAATTTCAGGGACAGAGGGCTATTGACAAAAGACAAATTTCGGGGAGGAGAGGGCGATTGATGCCTCTGCTCTGCCTCCACAGCTGGAAGCAGGAACTGCAGGAGGGGAGAGGGCTCTTGTGTTCGAATCCTGCTTTTCCCATAATGGGCGTCAGTGTGAAAACAAAAAAAATTCCTTCCAGTAGCACCTTAAAGACCAACTAAGTTAGTTCTTGGTATGAGCTTTTGCAACTGGATGGAGCAATAGCCAAAAACCAGGGCTTTCCCACGGGATGCGGGTGGCGCTGTGGGTTAAACCACAGAGCCTAGGACTTGCCGATCAGAAGGTCGGCGGTTTGAATCCCCGTGATGGGGTGAGCTCCCGTTGCTCGGTCCCTGCTCCTGCCAACCTAGCAGTTCAAAAGCACGTCAAAAGTGCAAGTAAATAGGTACTGCTCCAGCGGGAAGGTCAAATAGATAAATAGGTACAACTCCGACGGGAAGGTAAATGGTGTTTCCATGTGCTGCTCTGGTTCGCCAGAAGCGGCTTAGTCATGCTGGCCACATGACCTGGAAGCTGTACGCCGGCTCCCTCGGTCAGTAAAGCAAGATGAGCGCCGCAACCCCAGAGTCGGTTACGACTGGACCTAATGGGGTCCCTTTACCTTTAGCGCTTTCCCGTGCTTTGTGATCATTACAGGCGACTCCCCGTTGCAATCAGGATTCGAACCCAAGATTAGCTCTCCCCTCCTGCCGTTTCGAGTAACCGGTATTAGAAGCGTCTCTGCCTTCAAGTACAGAGGCAGCACTAGAAGACACCGATAAGCTCTCTGCTCTGTGAATTCGTCCAATCTTCTTTTAGAGCCATCGAGGCTGGTGGCAGGGAGTTCCGCAGTTTAACGGTGCGCTTTGGGACAGAACAGCATGGCACGAAGGCATCAGTTTCTGGAATTACATGACCGTTACACAACCATTGTGTACCTATGGCCTTCCTTTCAGAGCAAATGAAAAGTATTTGGTCCTCCCAAATTTTACGTGGCAAGATCCCAAGGTTGAACAAAGACACTTGACACCAGTATTTGGTTAATGGGCTGAAAAAAGAGGCCACAACTTTATGGGTTACAGATTGTGAGCGGTATTCAACCTGTGGGTCCCCAGATGTTGTTGGACTACAACTCCCATCATCCCTCAGCTCTGGCCTTGCTAGCTAGGGGTGATGGGAGTTGTAGTCTAACAACATCTGGGGACCACAGGTTGAGAAAGGCTGGTTTACGCATTGGACCTAACTACAGTGGTTTTAAGTTTTTCATGTATACTCAGTCTAAGGTTTTGTTTTGTTTTGTTTAAAAAAAACAGTTTAACCATATCATTTAAGAAACATGATTACATATACTATAATGTTATTGTTTTAGTTAAATAAATTGTTTAAATTGTCATGGAGGAAATGATTATATTTCTCCTTCCAATAAAGTACAGCAGAAAATCTGCCAACTGTTTATATTTGGACAACTTTTAAACCTCACCATAATTTCACAATTATCTGTCAATGTATTTCTAACAGTATAAACAAATCAGTAATTTTTGAAATACCTGTAAAAACCACTCTGAAAATGTATCATTACAAAAACGAAACCTTCGTCTGGTTGTCGATATTAAGACGATACCAGCAAGGACGAGTCTTTCGGCAAGAAAGATGATTTAAATCAAGTCTGACGGGCTAGTGATTTAAATCAAGTCTTACGGACTAGTGATTTAAATCGTGATTTGATTTAAATCAAATCCACCCTGCTGGGGAGGCGGATTCTGTTTTCCCTGCCCTTTCCCATCACTCTCACACAACAAGGGGAGATTGTAGCAGGCTATTCCTGGTTGCTAAGCAACCCTCATCGGCCACCACCGCTACCCTAACCAGGAAGTGGTCCCTGATGCTCCCAGGTTATCCTATTAATGTATCAGACGTGCAAGGCCTCTGCATTTGCTGTCCTCCAGCTCCCAGTCGGAGAGCATTCCCCTCTCTTTGCGGCTGACGCAAACGGCTCCAAAAATGGTGACAGGGGAGGCTGTTTGTTCTGGCAGGGGGACAGCCCAGGTTGTGAAGCCCATGGAGGCTCGAACTTTCTATAGGGGTCAGGTTTCAGAGGTATGTGGCTGGGGGATGTCCTGGCTCCCCGCCCCCGCCTCTGCTCTTTCAAGGGAGTTTTTGAATGGAAGGAGAAATGAGGACGATGGAGCAAAAAGCTCTTGCGCACTCCTCCGACGGAAAGCAGGGGGTTTGTGTGTGAGGTCTGCGAGTGCGGCTTTCTCCCGACTGAAGTGCAGAGTGTTTGAGGACCGGGACATTCGCAGGGAAACCCAAATGCTCGTTGACAAAGCTATTGTACTACCAACCTTACTGTGTGCTTGTGAAATGTGGACCACTTATAAACGCCATCTCCAACTCCTCGAAAGATTCCATCAACGGTGTCTCCGAAAAATCTTACACATCACTTGGAAAGACAGGCGAACATAGCTATCAACTTTTCCCTTTTCTTGAGAGGAATCCTATTTGGAATAAGGGAATTTCCCTTTAAAAAAGGGAAATGTTGACAGCTATGCAGGCGAACTAATACCAGTGTACTGGAAGAAGCAAAGATCACCAGTGTTGAAGCAATGATTCTTCAACATCGACTTCGTTGGACTGGTCATGTTGTGCGGATGCCTGATGATCGTCTTCCAAAGCAACTACTCTATTCCGAACTTAAAAACGGTGTATCTGAAGAAGTGTGCATGCACACGAAAGCTCATACCAAGACCTAACTTAGTTGGTCTTTAAGGTGCTACTGGAAGGAATTTTTTGTTTTGTTTTAAAAATGGAAAGTGTAATGCTGGTGGTCAAGACCTCAATAAAAGAGGTTCAAAGATTCTCTAGGCAAATCTTAAAAAAAATGTAGTAGAAACACTGACAACTGGGAAACACTGGCCTGTGAGCAGTCTAATTGGAGAACAGCTTTTACCAAAGGTGTCATGGGCTTTGAAGACACTCGAATTCAGGACGCAAGGGAGAAACGTGCTAAGAGGAAGGTACGCTTGGCAAATCCGCACCGTGATCAACTCCTGCCCGGAAACCAATGTCCCCACTGTGGAAGGACGTGTGGATCCAGAAATGGCCTCCACAGTCTCTTACGGACTCACTGTTAAAACCGTGTTTATGGAAGACAATCTTTTTTGGCTACAAGGGATCACCAGAGAGATGAGGATGGAGGACTAGATGGGCCTCTGGCCTGATCCTGCTGGAGCCTTCATATGTTCCTAACCAGGCAAGGTGATAACCCAACATTCCTGCAGTGCTTACTTAATTCCTGAGTCCAGGTCACAGGCTCACCCTGTTCATACCCAAATGTGTCCTTAAGGCAGGATTTGTGAGCACAGAGACAATGGATAGGCTTTTCCCATTTCCATCCAAACTACAGAGGAATATCTGAGATCACTGAAAGAGTCAAAATGGCTTTAGGACTGTTTTCCTGTACTGTGATACCTCGGGTTACGAACTTAATTTGTTCCAGAGGTCCGTCCTTAACCTGAAACTGTTCTTAACCTGAAGCGCCACTTTAGATAATGGGGCCTCCCACTGCCGCCATGCGATTTCTGTTCTCATCCTGAGGTAAAGTTCTTAACCCAAGGTACCATTTCTGGGTTAGCAGAGTCTGTAACCTGAAGTGTTTATAACCCGAGGTACCACTGTACTGTTTTAGACATGCGGTTTATATATCTATGCATGTGTTTGCCTGGTACATTTAAGAATATTTATTTTCTATCTTAGACCTTATCATTCTCATAACAGTGACGTGCATAACTGCATCAGCCTCTACCACATGACATCTAATATGCCTTTTCCTCAAACTGAAAAGTCCCAAAGCTCCTCGACGGTTTTGGTGGCCCTTTTCTGAACCTTCTCCAACCACGCAGGGTCCTTCTTGGTATGCTACGTTGGCAGATATTTTGCAAGGCAGGTAAGCAACAGAATCTTACCTTACCTCTCTCGCCCTGACCTAGCTACTGTGATCCACGCGACGGTCACCTCCAGACTGGATTATTGTAACTCGCTCTACGTGGGGCTGCCCTTGAGACTGACCCAAAAACTCCAGCGGGTGCAGAATGCCGCAGCGAGACTCCTTACGGGGTCTTCGCTGCGAGATCACATTCATCCAGTGCTATACCAGCTGCACTGGCTCCCGGTGGAGTACAGGATCAGGTTTAAGGTGCTGGTTTTAACCTTCAAAGCCCTATACGGCCTAGGGCCCTCGTACCTACGGGACCGCCTCTCCTGGTATGCCCCACAGAGGAACCTACGGTCTTCAAACAAAAACACCTTGAAGGTCCCAGGCCACAGAGAGGTTAGGCTGGCCTCAACTAGAGCCAGGGCCTTTTCGGCTGCGGCTCCAACCTGGTGGAATGCTCTGTCACAAGAGACTAGGGCCCTGCAGGACTTGACATCTTTCCGTAGGGCCTGCAAGACAGAGCTGTTCCGCCTGGCCTTTGGTTAGGGCGCAGCCTGATTCCCTCCTTTGGCAACCTTTACAAAACTTTATGGCTGCCATCAATCTTGATTTTAATTAATTTTTATAATGTTTTTATAATGTCGCACTATTTTGGTGTTGTTAGCCGCCCTGAGCCCGGCTTCGGCTGGGGAGGGCGGGATATAAATAAAATTTATTATTATTATTATTATTATTATTATTATTAATCGGCACAAGGAGGAAAGCGGAGGCTCTCCCATCACCTCCCTCCATCCGCCCACCTCCATCTTCTCCCACTAGCCCAGCAGCTGCCACCAAAAAGGACCCATCTCGCCTCTGTCCTCTGGAGCCGATGCGTAACCCCTTCCCCCGGCCCCCTGGAAACGGCGCCAAGCGGAACTTGAATCAGCAGCGCTGGGTTTTTATGACCCGCGTGATATTTTACTCTGTTGGCATGCCCTGAAACCACAGGTATCTGACCCCAGTCTCGAGGCCCATAACTTTGATTAATGTCTTCATTCACGGGCCGTGCGTTCTGTAAACATGCACGTCGCAGCCAGAGGCCTTCGGGCGCAAGCATCTGATGTGGCAAATTCCCCGTGTTCCCCCGACTTTCTCCACGTTCTCTGCCCTGCCAGAGGTCCTCCGTTTTTAACACAGTCACCGCTGCCCCCCTTCTGCCCTCCGAAGCTGCGTCAAGGAGAAAGGTGGAGGGGGGGCTGGGGGTTGTAACAGCAGAGTGGGAGAAGGAGGAAGGTGGTGCTGTCTACTTTTGGGAGGGGGAAAGCTCCAAACTGGGGACAACAAGGGAACCAGTGTGCAAAGGGCACATGAAACCTGCAGTGTAATTCAGAGGCTCGCGATGACGTCTCCACTCACAGCTCATCAGCCACATTGCCGATGCGTCTTCAGAGCAGGAAGCAGTGAGAGCATAGACATGCACATTAAGAACATAGGAAGAGCCTGCCTAGCAGAACCTACACATTCTGGACCGGACCTGGACTTTGGTTCTCGGGTTATCCCTGGGCCCAGCACACTTTGGAGGTTTCTAAGCAGAGGTCGGCGAGCCATCTGCCATGAATGCTGTAACTGAGATTTCTGCGTAGAAGGCGGGTTAGACTAGAGAACCCTTGGGTGTCCCACAGAACTCTACTATTCTGCGATTCTATAAACCGGCAGCCCCATCTTCTGGGGGCTCGGGAATCGGGAATCCTATAACGTGTGTGGAACCCCGGTTTTTCCAGATGCTTGAGCCTGCCCTGGCTCCAGATGCGGGGATGACCTCGTTGCCTTCAGCTGGGCCATCACTTACAGCTGCTCCACTACTGGTTGGGTCAGGGGAGGCTGAGGCGGCCTCTGGGTCTAGTAACCTACCGACGTTTCCTGAGCTGCAGAAACTAAGGTCTGAGAGAAGGAGACACCTGAGTACTCGCAGGAGGAGTGCTCGCCTTCGGGCGAGACAGGGAGGTGAGTCGCCGGGGGATCAGGACTGGCCGTTACCTCAGCAGAGATAAAAGGCTGTTGGACCCCGCCCCAGGTTGTGGGAACAACGTTGCTGTATGCTAGATCCTGCCTGAGACCCTGTGCCTGACCTTGCCTGGCTTCTTGCGTTGGGCCTGTCGGACAGACGCCTCGTGAAATCCCTGGATTTGGGACCAGACCTGGACCGCATTGCTCAGGAAATCCCTGGATTTGGGACCAGACCTGGACCGCATTGCTCCAGCCTCCTGCACGCCTGGGACTGGGCAACTGGGGTGGGTGGCCGGATCTTTGCACCCCGGTGCCGCGTTTGCTTAAGACAGCCCTGATGGTATCTGTCCTGAACCTTCCGGCATTCAGTTTTGTTGGGTAACATTGCTTGAGCCGATGGGAGATGAAATAGGATTGTTGGTTATTCCAGGAACCCACCACAAAGAGACGTTGGCACAAATCCTGGGTTGGTCAAAGCTCCTGGGAGCCTCTTCTCTTGGTCACTGCCATGCTAAGCTCTGGGATATGAGTCACCATATCATGGACACATCCTTTCGGCGTCCTCCTTGGGTGGGCTGGACTCAAACCAACATTCCCCGCGACCAGTTCTCCTCTTTCTCCCATGTGGGGAGGCCACAAGCATGCCATACATTTGAACCCAATGATACCACTTCAAATGGCTATGATTTTCCCCAAAGGATTCTGGGAGCTGTTGTTAACAGTGTTGAGAGTTGTCAGGAGGAACCCTATTCCCCAACTCCTTAAAAGATTCCATCAACGGTGTCTCTGAAAATTTTTACACATCACTTGGGAAGACAGGCGAACTAATGTCAGTGTACTGGAAGAAGCAAAGATCACCAGTGTTGAAGCAATGATTCTTCAACATCAACTAGCAGCTAGACTGGTGACTGGGAGCGGCCGCCGAGACCACATAACACCGGTCCTGAAAGACCTATATTGGCTCCCAGTATGTTTCCGAGCACAATTCAAAGTGTTGGTGCTGACCTTTAAGGTCGTAAACAGCCTCGGTCCAGTATATCCGAAGGAGCGTCTCCTCCCCCATTGTTCTGCCCAGACACTGAGGTCCAGCTCTGAGGGCCTTCTGGTGGTTCCCTCACTGCGAAAGGCCAAGTTACAGGGAACCAGGCAGAGGGCCTTCTCGGTAGTGGCGCCCGCCCTGTGGAACGCCCTCCCACCAGATGTCAAAGAGATAAAGAATTACCTGACATTCAGAAGACATCTGAAGGCAGCCCTGTTCAGGGAAGTTTTTAATATGTGACATTTTAGTGTATCTTTCATCTTTGTTGGAAGCTGCCCAGAGTGGCTGGGGAAACCCAGCCAGATGGGCGGGGTACAAATAATAAATTATTATTATTATTATTATTATAACTTCATTGGACTGGTCATGTTGTGTGGCTGCCTGATGATTGTCTACAAAAGCAACAACTCTACTCCAAACTTAAAAATGGAAAGCGTAATGCTGGTGGTCAACAAAAGACTCTCTCAAAGCAAATCTTTAAAAAAATGTAGTATAAACACCAACAATTGGGAAACACTGGCCTGTGAGCGCTCCAATTGGAGAACAGCCTTTTCCAAAGCTGTCATGGGCTTTGAAGACACTCGAACTCAGGACGCAAGGGAGAAACGTGCTAAGAGGAAGGCACGCTTGGCAAATCCACACCGTGATCAACTCACGCCCGGAAACCTATGTCCCCACTGTGGAAGGAGGTGTGGATCCAGAATTGGCCTCCACAGTCACTTACGGACTCATTGTTAAAACCGTGTTTATGGAAGACAATCTTTTTTGGCTATGAGGGATCGGCAGAGAGATGAGGATGGAGGACTAGATGGGCCTCTGGCCTGATCCTGCTGGAGCCTTCATATGTTCCTAACCAGGCAAGGTGACAACCCAACATTCCTGCATTGCAGGGGGTTGGACTCGATGACCTCTGGGGTCCCACCCAACTCTATGATTCCATGGCCGCACACTTCTGAAGAGCTCCCCCTGCTGGTTCAACCCTGCATAACTACCACCCAGGCCCTGCGACCAAAATATCCACAGAGTCAGAAACTAGATTCTCCGCGGACGTTCCTCGTTCGCTGGCTGGCAGGGAAACACACTTGGTCCAAGGTCCTGGCCTGGTGCCACGAAAGTGATGTCAGTGTTGGTGAAAGATTTAAAAGCTGCGACCTCACAGGCTGATCTTGCTCGGAATGCGTGGAATATCGCTGCACATATTGTACGGGGCCAGCCTGAGAATTTGCGATAGGGAGGGTGTCCCTATCATCAAAGCATTCAATATCGTGGCTCTGTTCTACAGTTGTACCTCGGGTTAAGTACTTAATTCGTTCCGGAGGTCCGTTCTTAACCTGAAACTGTTCTTAACCTGAAGCACCACTTTAGCGAATGGGGCCTCCTGCTGCCGCCACGCCGCCGGAGCCCAATTTCTGTTCTTATCCTGAAGCAAAGTTCTTAACCTGAAGCACTATTTCTGGGTTAGCGGAGTGTGTAACCTGAAGCATATGTAACCTGAAGCGTATGTAACCCGAGGTACCACTGTATTACCTTCCTCACCATTGCTGTTCACTTATCAGTCACCAGAGGGCAGGCTTTTCAACAGCTGCCCAAGGTAGAAGCATTGCCCAAGGATATCCCTATCCATGGAGGCAGCAATGCTTCTGAACCACTGTTGGATTTACGTATAAGCTAAACAAGCTATAGCTTAGAGCTCCACTCTCTTGCCCCCCCCCCAAAAATGGAGGACTGAGTTTGGGGGTGCCTGCTCAAAGCATTAAAAAAAATCAAGACTCCTTGCGCTCCACTCCCTGTTTCTCTCCCTCCGCTCCTCTTCCTGCCCCTCAGAGCTGGTGTGTTGTGTGGGGCTGAGCCTTGCCAGCCACAGCATCTGGTACGTAGGATGAGGCCCTTCCTGCCCACAGACTATCTCGCCAGAGTGGTGCATGCTCTGGTTATCTCCCACTTGGACTACCGCAATGTGCTCTACGTGGGGCTACCTTTGAAGGTGACCCGGAAACCACAATTAATTCAGAATGCGGCAGCTAGACTGGGGACTGAGAGCGGCCGCCGAGACCACATAACACCGGTCTTGAAAGACCTGCATTGGCTCCCAGTACGTTTCCGAGCACAATTCAACGTGTTGGTGCTAACCTTTAAAGCCCTAAATGGCCTCGGCCCAGTAGACCTGAAGGAGCGTCTCCACCCCCATCGTTCTGCCCAGACACTTAGGTCCAGCTCCAAGAGCCTTCTGGTGGTTCCCTCCCTGCAAGAAGTGAGGTTACAGGGAATCAGGCAGAGGGCCTTCTCGGTGGTGGTGCCTGCCCTGTAGAACGCCCTCCCATCAGATATCAAGCAAATAAACTATCTGACTTTTAGAAGACACCTGAAGGCAGCCCTGTTTGAAGAAGTTTTGAATGTTTAATGTTGTATTGTTTTTTAATATTCTGTTGGCAGCTGCCCAGAGTGGCTGGGGAAACCCAGCCAGATGGGTGGGGTGTAAATAATAAATTATTATTATTATTACTATTATTATTATTATTTCTTCTCCCCAAGCTCACAGGCAGCAGCAATGGCAGGGGAACTAGAAGAAGAAGAAGAGTTTGGATTTGATATCCCGCTTTATCACTACCCGAAGGAGTCTCAAAGCGGCTACCATTCTCCTTTCCCTTCCTCCCCAACAACAAACACTCTGTGAGGTGAGTGGGGCTGAGAGACTTCAAGCAGTGTGACTGTCCCAAGGTCACCCAGCAGCTGCATGTGGAGGAGTGGAGACGCGAACCCGGTTCCCCAGATTACGAGTCCACCGCTCTTAACCACTACACCACACTGGCTTAACCACTACACCACTAGGGACATTCTGGGATCGAATCCAAGATGGCTTTGGTAATTCCAGGACTGTCCCGGGGAAATCGGGACACTTGGACGGTATGCCACCTCAACACACACAAACGACCACCACCTTCCATCTCCTTCGCCAAGGAGCCTGCATTGAATTGACTCAAGCTTGGCCAGCCGCCAGAGAGAGGCAGGCTGTTTGGAACGGCTTGTGCTGAGTCGGGCCTCCTCGACATTTTTTATCTCACAGGCCTTTGCAAGGTGCTGACTCAGCCCACAGGTGCCCTCACTGACCCCTTCGCCCTCCTTGAACCTCCGTCTTGGTACCATGCAAAGATAAGACATCAGCGGACCCAGAGGCCAGCAGTCAAAATTCTGGCGGGTTGGTTCCCAATCGATAGGAGAAACTGAGCGCCCTGCAAGAGGTGGGGAGGCAGGAATGTCCCAGGGCAAACTCTTTACTTCCCTGAGCAGAGGAGTCTGGCAAAGACTTTTACCAGGCAGGTGACTAACGGGTGAGTCTCTGAAATTTACTCGGAGTCGAGAGTGGATTTCATGCTCTTTATTCAGCTCAGAGGAGTGAGGAATGGAAGTTCCCCCGAAATGTCTGCTTTATATACATTATTTACACAATGGGCCCCACGTGATTGGCTAATTCCGGGATTCTCCTGTAGGCCAACCAGGTTGCGGATTCACTTCCACCCGGAGTTGGATTGGGTGGCTCTTGCGGACCAATCAGACTGCTGCATTTTGGATCCTACTGTTCTAGGGCCAATCAGACTGCTGCATTTTGGCTCCTATTGTTCTAGGACCAATCAGACTGCTGCATTTTGGCTCCTATTGTTCTAGGACCAATCAGACTGCTGCATTTTGGCTCCTATTGTTCTAGGACCAATCAGACTGCTGCATTCTGGATCCTATTGTTCTAGGACCAATCAGACTGCTGCATTCTGGATCCTATTGTTCTAGGACCAAGCAGACTGCTGCATTTTGGATCCTATTGTTCTAGGACCAATCAGACTGCTGCATTCTGGATCCTACTGTTCTAGGACCAAGCAGACTGCTGCATTTTGGATCCTATTGTTCTAGGACCAATCAGACTGCTGAATTCTGGATCCTATTGTTCTAGGACCAATCAGACTGCTGCATTCTGGATCCTATTGTTCTAGGACCAATCAGACTGCTGCATTCTGGATCCTATTCAACTCAGTACATAACAGTCTCCAAATAGCAGTCTCCATTCATCCCATAGCTTTGGCCATGCTGGCAGGGGACGATGGGAACTGTAGTTCAACAACACCCCCAGCCTGACAGCAGCGGAACTTTGGAACTCCCTGCCACTTCATGCCAGGAAGGCGTCTCCACTGTATTCTTTTTGGAGCCTGCTGAAGGCGTTCTTTTTTTGATGAGCCTATTCGGACGTTTAGGAGTTTTTGTTTTGCTTTAATCTATTCTGTTGCGGCTCCAGCCTTCCGCATGTTTTAACTTACGGCTGCAAACTTTTTAGCTACAGCTTCCTTGTTTGACCGTTTCTGCAGGCAGCTTTGAGGTTTCTTCCTACAATCGAGTGGTATACAGTCATACCTCGAGTTGCGTTTTGCTTCACGTTGCGTTTTTTCAGGTTACGAACACGGCAAACCCAGAAGTGTTGAGTTCCACTTTGAGCATGCGCAGGAATGATCTGTGCACTTCGCGCATGCACAGGAGCCCTTTATTGTGGCACACAAACATGCAGAAGCGGCACTCTACTTATGAACTTTTTGGGGTGCAAATGGCACCCCGGAACGGATCGCATCTGTAAGTAGAGGTACCACTGTAATAATAAAATAATATATATGTATATAGGTTTCCGAGCACAGTTCAAAGTGTTGGTGCTAACCTTTAAAGCACTAAAGGGCCACGGCCCAGTATACCTGAAGGAGCGTCTCCACCCCCATTGTTCGGCCCGGACCCTGAGGTCCAGCTCCGAGGGCCTTCTGGCGGTTCCCTCCCTGCGAGAAGTGAGGTTACAGGGAACCAGGCAGAGGGCCTTCTCGGTGGTGGCGCCCGCCCTGCGGAACGCCCTCCCACCAGATGTCAAAGAGAACAGCTACTACCTGACTTTTAGAAGACATCTGAAGGCAGCCCTGTTTAGGGAAGCTTTTAATGTTTGATGCATTAGAGTGGTACCTCAGGTTAAGTACTTAATTTGTTCCGGAGGTCCGTTCTTAACCTGAAACTGTTCTTAACCTGAAGCACCACTTTAGCTAATGGGGCCTCCTCCTGCTGTTGCGCCGCTGGAGCACGATTTCTGTTCTCATCCTGAAGCAAAGTTCTTAACCCGAGGTACAATTTCTGGGTTAGCGGAGTCTGTAACCTGAAGAGTATGTAACCTGAAACATATGTAACCCGAGGTACCACTGTATTATATTTTAGTGTTTTGTTGGAAGCCGCCCAGAGTGGCTGGTGAAGCCCAGCCAGATGGGCTGGGTATAAATAATAAATTATTATATATTTTCCAGAATAAACGAACACAAAAATCTGCTTAGCTCTTAGAACCGGGGTCAAGGACCCCCGGCCTAGCTGCCATATGTAGCCCTCCCAGGCTTTTGATCTGGCCCCTGGGACCTTCTACAGGCCACAATGCCCTCCCAGCCCAGCTGTGCCCTCTCTCTCTCCCTGTCGCTGGGCTGACATGTGTTCTCGAACTCTGGTCTGACTCAGCCGATGGATCTACGGGGAAACGTCTCGGCTTTCGCCACCCTCCTGGCTCATCCTGTGGTTTCTGCAGGGAGGCGAAAGTCAAGCGCCCCAGAGCAGAAAGCGATCTGAGGAATGGAAAGACAGAAGAGACGCAAACAGAGTTAATTGCGGCGAGCGGCGGAAGGCCGAGGCGAGCGAGAGGCAAGGAGCGATGACTGGAAATGAGGCAGAGAGCGAGCCGAAGAGTCATATGATGGGATAATTAAGGCTTATTCATGCGCTGTGTCGTGTGACACGCAACAGCGGCAGACTGGGTTGTACGAAGCAACGGCTTCGTGAGATGCTTTTGCAAGGGCAGTTCTGACATTTCCCTCTGCTCCTGAACGAAGCTCTTAAGGCCTGCAGCAGATCAGATCTAGCCTTGCACTTGCATCATGGAATAGTCAACATGGGGCGTTCGAGAGGTCACAGGTGACGACTCACGTGGCAATTGGCCACGCTCCCTGGGAATGATGAGAGTTGGAGTCTATGAAGGTTGTCTGTTATGTATTTGCAGGGTATCCCAGTACAGTGGAACCTTGGTTCTCAAACTTATTCCCTTCCAGAAGCCTGTTCTGTTAAGCTGTGGGTGAACATAGCAGACGACACAGCGATTCTTCAAACAGCTGTTGTTTATTCACAGGCCAGGCCAGAACTGAACTGAAGGGTTCAGCCAGCCTGCTTATATAGAGCTCCACTACAACGCAACAGTAACAACTTTCTGTAACTATCCAATCACTGAACATCACTTTCAATCCCTTATTTGCATATGTGGACCTGAGTGAAAACTATCTACAGTATCGCCCCTGCTGGCCCAGGGTGAGAACTTCAGTACATAACACGTTCCAAAACCAAAGCTTTCCAAAACCAAGGCGCGCTTTCCCATAGAAAGCAAAACGGATTAATCTGTTCCAGGCTTTTAAAAACAGCCCCTAAAACAGCAATTTAGCACGGATTTTACTCTCTAACGAGCCGCTGGTTCATAAAATGAAAGCAATAAACAAGGTACTGCAGTCACACAATCCATCAATCAATAGCTGAACTAGGTTCCACACAGTCACAAAAACAAATGAACCGAAAAACCTCAAAAACGCAAAAATAAATAGCAAAACCAAAAGCGCCAAATACCCTGGTACCTTGGTTCTCGAACTTAATCCGTTCCGGAAGTCGGTTTGACTTCTGAAATGTTCGAAAACCAAGGCACGGCTTCTGATTGGTGCAGGCGCCCCGGAACCAACGCATCAGACATTCGGCTTCCGGAAAACACTTGAAAACCGGAACACTTACTTCCGGGTTTTCGGTGTTTGGGAACCAAGGCGTTTGAGTACCAAGGTACCACTGTATATGGCTCACAAAGCCCAGGAGGCAATTGGGGCAGACCTTTCGGCCTCATAGGCGAAGGAGGAGGAACCCCATAATATGCAGCATAGAATATTGAGAGACTGCGAAGGAAGCAAAATCAGCCACTAGCCATAGCAATAAAATAAATTAAAAAGGTACTGAAGATAGAGGTAAAAACATAAGTATAGAAAATACATTTTGGGGGTTTACATCAATACAAATAATAGATCTTATTCTCATTGCTAAAAACCTTGCAGTTTTTGCTGTCACCCGATCATCTTGATCTGCTGAAATAAAGGACATTGTAGGCAATGGTTGAGTGACCCGTCATGGGCAATAATAGAAGGGTAATAGCCTCGCTCCTCAAATCTTTATAAAAAATCCTCTCCTGCACATTTCAAAGTAACAAGGCGTTTATTGTTTCTTGACACAAGAAAAGCTAAATGCTGCTATCTACTATCGACTTCAAGTCTCTGCAGTAAAGATACACAGGTACTGAAAAAACAAAAAAAAATCCTTCCAGTAGCACCTTAAAGACCAACTAAGTTAGTTCTTGGTATGAGCTTTCGTGTGCATGCACACGTATCTGAAGAAGTGTGCATGCACATGAAAGCTCATACCAAGAACTAACTTAGTTGGTCTTTAAGGTGCTACTGGAAGGAATTTTTTTTGTTTTGACTATGGCAGACCAACACGGCTACCTATCTGTAACAGGTACAGGAAAAACCTCTATCTCCATGTTAGCTGTGTAAAAACCCACAGTCTCTTCTCCTGACTCTCACCAGTTCAGAGTCAGGCCCGGACACACAAACAGGACTTGCCCCAGGCCAGGACACAGCAGACCAGGCACAACATCAAGGCATAGATGTAATGATAGCAAAATGCCCTAGGGACTATTACAGGTGTCTCCCCACTTATCTGCAAGGTGAGAGCTGAGTGCAGGGTGTAGACCAAAGGTGGACAAACTGCCCCAGAAGAAACAGGATGTGTCCCCCACGAGAGGTACTAGTAAAGGTAAAGGGACCCCTGACCATTAGGTCCAGTCGTGACTGACTCTGGGGTTGCGGCGCTCATCTCGCTTTCTTGGCTGAGGGAGCCGGCATACAGCTTCCAGGTCATGTGGCCAGCAGGACTAAGCCTCTTTTGGCAAAACCAGAGCAGCGCACGGAAACGCCGTTTACCTTCCCGCCGGAGTGGTACCTATTTATCTACTTGCACTTTGACGTGCTTTCGAACTGCTAGGTTGGCAGGAGCAGGGACCGAGCAACGGAAGCTCACCCCGTCACGGGGATTCAAACCGCGAACTTCTGATCAGCAAGTCCTAACCCACAGCACCACCTGCGTCCCACCAGAGGTACTACCTCTCACCTAACACCGCATAAATTATTTTTGTTGTTTAGTCATGTCCGACTCTTGGTGACCCCCTGGACCAGAGCACACCAGGCACTCCTGTCTTCCACTGCCTCCCGCAGTTTGGTCAAACTCATGCTGGTAGCTTCGAGAACACCGTCTATACATTATGCCTAATTATACATTACACAGACACCTATACATGGCACAGATACAATACACTAACAGAAGGGGATGGATTTATTTCCTTTATTGTGTAGGCCACCTGCAATCAGCACTGGTGACCTGAATTATTCACACCTCTGGTTAAATATTCAAAGCGGATTTTGAAAATGGGGCCTACGCACTGAGTGGGGTGTGTGTGTGAGACAATTGCTATTTTCCGAGATTATCTTCTCTTTCTCTCCCTGCCCCCGCCCGTGTTTAATATTCTCCCAGGATTTCAGATTCAATTTTTCTTACAGCAGGTTTGACAATGCACTGACTCTAATTCAATTACTAACAGCGCACCGGTAAAGGTTTGGACTTTAGGCAGGTACTGATTCCTCCACGCATTTATTGCTTTCTGCCAGCCAGCTCTACATGTTTTTATTTATTTTAGTAAATATCCTTTTTGTCAGCTTTAAGCAACAATAGCCCACCAGAAGCTCCCCCCCCCCTCAAGCACTGGGGATTTAACAAATGAACAGAAAACCCTAAAGGGAGATACATTCCAAAGAAAACATTAGGGAAAGTTTGCTACAGTATCTGCAAAGGCAAAAAAACAACAACAATCAAACCAGCTGCAAGCTGCAAGCTCTTCATGGATTTTGTATTTGATAGAGTTGGAAGGTGTCAGGGAACTGCCATCGGAGCCAGAGGCGGAGGGAAGGCTCCGGAGGGATGCCGGAGAGGGTCCCAGTAGGGAGAGAGGCAGCCCATCTGCTGGGGAAGGAAATCAGCGTAGCACCAGTGGAGAAGGGGGGCAGAAGGGGGAATCGGCGAGGGGGCTCCAGGACTAGCGGGAGAGCACGGCTCCTCCGCTGCCCACACCCTTCCTGCGCAGAAGACTTCCGCGCAGGGAGAGTAGGAGGAGACTTGGCGTCAAAGAACTTCTTTGCTGGAAGAAGTTCAAGAAACGCCCACTGACGGATTCTGCCAGCGACTGAGACAGCCACGAAGTGAAGGGCTGTACAGACAGAAAGGGTTCAACCAGGCAACCTAGCCAGGAGTGGCGACAACTTACGCACGAGTAACCCCTAGAACCATTACAGCAGGGAACCCAAAGCTCATCTAGAAAAACCCTGCAATGCATTCTCTGTATTTGAGAGTAAGGGATGGGCAGAAATCACACAGCTGTCGGTGTAAGTGCTCAGAAGGATCCAACAGCCTTCAAAACAAGTATTGCAAGTCCACAAAATAATAAAATGACACTATCCAGCAGTGTTTTTGAGTACAGTCGTACCTTGGAAGTCCATTCAGATTCCAAAACGTTTGGAAACCAAAGCGCAGCTTCTGATTGGCTGCAGGAAGCTCCTGCAGCCAATCGGAAGCCCCGTCAGACATTTGGCTTCCAAAAAGAGTTCGCAAACCGGAACAGTCCTTTTCAGATTTGTGGCGTACGGGAGCCAAAACGTCCGAGAACTCAGCTGTTTGAAAACCAAGGTACGACTGCACTGCTAATATACTCGTGACAACCGTTCACCTCCATAGCCTACAAGTGTTCTAAATGTGCAAGAAATCTCCGCGGAAAGAGGGAAGATTCACACCTCCCTCCTGCCGAATCTGCTGCAAACAATGTCGGACATTCATCTCTCAGGCATGCGTATCAAAAACATATCATAAGACAGTAGGAAACGTCTTGCTCGATCAGTTCATTCAGTTCCCAGCAGAAGCCAGCCAGATCTTTCTGGAAGAAAAATGAGCTGGGCGTGAAGCTGTGAGCTGTTTCACTCCCTCTCCAGCACCAGGCAATATTCTAGATACAGTGGTACCTTGGTTCTCAAATGCCTTGGTACTCAAACAGCTTGGAACCCAAACACTGCAAACCTGGAAGTAAGTGTTCCAGTTTGCGAACTTTTTTCAGAAGCAGAATGTGCTCCGTTTCGAGTGTTACGCTTCCGATTTGAGCGCCACACTTCCGTTTGACTGTAACGCTGAGGTCTGTCTGTTTTTGTTATTTCGTTAGCGTTTTTGCGGCTCTTTTTGTTTTGTTTTTTGACGGTGTGGAACCCAGTTCAGCTACTGATGGATTGATTGATTGTGTGACTGCAGGACATTGTTTATTGCTTTCATTTTATGGATCCATGGTCTCGTTAGATAGTAAGATTCACGTTAAATAGCTGTTTTAGGGTTTTTGTTTTGCGACTGACGTGGATCCAGTTGTGACCACGTGGAGATCCAAATTAGTCAGACTTTATTCAGTAATGCTTAACAGCACAGATGCTAAAGAGTCTGTAGGAATATTTCCATTAGCGTACCCCTTATACAGTGGTACCTCGGGTTACAGACGCTTCAGGTTACAGATGCTTCAGGTTACAGACTCTGCTAACCCAGAAATAGTACCTCGGGTAAAGGACTTTGCTTCAGGATGAGAACAGAAATTATGTGGTGGCGGCAGCAGGAGCTAAAGTGGTACCTCAGGTTAAGAACAGTCTCAGGTTAAGAATGGTCCTCCAGAACGAATTAAGTTCTTAATCCAAGGTACCACTGTATAAGAAATATATGTCATCTTAGCTGTTTATTCGCAGGCCAACCACCTTCTGCAGCCCCAGCACCTCACCATATCTCATCCAACAACAGTCCTTAAAAACATTTTGCTGATTTCCGGAATATTAGCCTTGTTTCGCCATCCTAGGCAGTTTTAAATTAATTTTGCTGCAAAAAGGTGTGAGATTACGATATTGTATTTATTTGCATTACCTAGCAGTGTTTCCCAAACTTGGGTCTCCGCTGTTTTTGGACTACAACTCCCATCATCCTTGCTAGCAAGACCAATGGTCAGGGATGATGGCAATTGTTGTTTTTTTAAAAATATATTTATTGAAATTTTCCAAAAAAAAGAAAGGAAAGGAAAAAAAAGGTACAAAAAAGAAAAAAGACAAAAAAGTAAAAAAGATTGAAAAAACAGTCAATTACAAACCTTATTTTCAATAACTTATTTCCATGACTTCCCCATGCCTCCCCTTCTTGCATTCCAATTCCAATTTTTTGTTCAACAAGTTCTTATCCCTAATTTTTTAACCTTATTATATTTAGTTCATTATTGTACAGTATTTCATTCATTTTATATAACCAATTTTGACTTATAAGCATCAATCTTGAAATCTTTTTCTAAGGTCGACCTCAATTCCCTTCCACGAATTCCCCAATTTTTATACTGATAATAAACCCCCACAAAAAAACCCCTAAAAACATGATATAATTGTATACCCTTTGGATTCCCAATCCTCACCCCCCCTTTCCCGGTTTTGATCCCCAACAAATGTTCATCCAGGGATGATGGGAATTGTAGTCCAACAGCAGCTGGAGACCCAAGGTTGGGAAACACTGACCTACAGCCTGTTCTACTGATGGCGAAACAAGGCTAATATTCCGGAAATCCTTGTCTTAGACTCTGTGAAAGGATTCTGTGGAACTGTAACAACCCCTCATGTGGATTATTGGACTCTATGAACAGACAGGTGGAATAGACACTTATACACTTATGTATGGACCTTATGCATGAACTGACTAGAGAATGAACTGATCCACTGGGTCTTCTGCTTTTTTCGTTGAACTTTATGAGACATCCGCTGAAATCTACGATTTGATACAATGAATAGTATACCTTATTTATTCAAAAGTACAGCCGGTTACGTCTTGTGTGTTTATTGAGTATGTTTCACGTAACCATAGGTTTGTTGTTGTTTTGTTCCCATTGTGGACTAGGAATGTAGTCACAACTGGAACCACGTCGGTCACAAAACATGCCTGGCAAATTTCTAACACTGTTCAGTGCTAAAGCCTGGGTTTCCCAGGGGTAAGTCAGGAAGGGAAATGGAGGTGTGGAGACCCTAGCTGCCCACGGACTGTCTTACCAGAGTGGTGCATGCTCTAGTTATATCCCACTTGGTCTACTGCAATGTACTCTATGTGGGGCTACCTTTGAAGGTGACCCGGAAAGCGCAATTAATCCAGAATGCGGCAGCTAGACTGGTGACTGGGAGCGGCCGCCAGGACCACATAACACCGGTCCTGAGAGATCTGCATTGGCTCCCAGTACGTTTCCGAGCACAATTCAAAGTGTTGGAGCTGACCTTGAAAGCCCTAAACGGCCTCGGCCCAGTATACCTGAAGGAGCATCTCCACGCCCATCATTCAGCCCGGACACTGAGGTCCAGCTCCGAGGGTCTTCTGGCGGTTCCCTCCCTGCGAGAAGTGAGGTTACAGGGAACCAGGCAGAGGGCCTTCTCGGTGGTGGCACCTGCCCTGTGGAACGCCCTCCCTTCAGATGTGAAGGAAATAGGCAGCTATCTTCTTTTTAAAAGAGATCTGAAGGCAGCCCTGTTTAGAGAAATTTTTAATATTTAATGCTGTCTTGTTTTTAACACTTGATTGGGAGCTGCCCAGAGTGGCTGGGGAAACTCAGCCAGATGGGCGGGGTATAAATAATAAATAAATTATTATTATTATTATTATTAATAATAATAATAATAATACCCCTAAAGAGAGGAGGAACCAGAAAAGGAGGTGTTGGTCAAGAGAGATGCAAATGAAGTCACCTTCCCTTTTTCCTAGCTCACGGAAATGGTCTCAACCAGGCATAGGGAAACTCCAGCCCTCCAGATGTTTGGGACTACAATTCCCATCATCCCTGACCACTGGTCCTGTTAGCTAGGGATGATGGGAATCGTAGTCCCAAACATCTGGAGGGCTGGAGTTTGCCTATGCCTGGACTCTCAACTGATGATTGAATGTGTGGGTCCCCACACCAAGGGGAGATTCTCTGTTTAATTTAAGCTCGAGGCAAACTCAAGTTTCACGACGATCTTATTCAGGCGCAGTTAAACCCATAATAACTTCAGCTATAATTAGAAAGTAGGATGGGAGTAAGAGCAGCAGCAACGAAGAATAATTGCATCAGCATGTAGATTAAAAGGGGATGCCAACTAGTTTCCACGAGAGAGAGAGGGGGGGGGGAATCCAGTGGAATTAATTCCAGGAAAATAAAGCGTAGCGCAAGCTGCCTTAAAGAAACACACACCGGCACACGTTTTTGGCGCTGCAAACCTTCCTGCAAGGTGGGGGAAACTGGAGAAAACGTCAAGTATTCTTGATTGAAAGCAGTGCAGCTTGAGTGTTCATTTGGCATTCGGACTAATTAGCAAAATCAGCATTAGTATTATTTTTGTAGGAAGGGGAGAAAGAGGTGCAACTGAATTCAAACGACAAGGACATTCTGACACTCAGAGCTGTTCGACAGCGCAACGTTCTCGCTCAGGATGTGGTAGACTCGCCTTCCATAGAGATTCCAAAAACAGAGTTTGTATAGCTTGTATAGATTTACAGCGGTACCTCGGGTTACATGCGCTTCAGGTTACAGACTCCGCTAACCCAGAAATAGTACCTCGGGTGAAGAACTTTGCTTCAGGATGAGAACAGAAATCGTGCAGCGGCGGCAGCAGGAGGCCCCGTTAGCTAAAGTGGTGCTTCAGGTTAAGAACAGTTTCAGGTTAAGAACGGACCTCCGGAACGAATTAAGTACTTAACCCGAGGTACCACTGTACGTCCCAGTGAATTGAACTGGGCTTGTTTTCAAGGAAATCAGTATAAGGGTGCCGGCTAAGGTTACCAAATTCCCCCCCCCCAATGAATCCAGGGACACTAACTAACTAACTAACTAACTAAATACTACACATTTGGGACGTTGATGCTGCAGTGATGGTAGTGGCAGAGGGGCGGCCGCCGCCTTGACCTCAACTGCCATGTTTCCCCTTCCTCCAAGGCGTCTATCTCCATTCTCTATGAGCCTGGGCCGCCCCTGAGTTGTTGGTTCTTCGGTGGTGGTGGTGAAGCGGCGGCGAGGCTCGGGCGGCGTGATGCTTCCTTTCCCATTGGAGTGGCCCCAATCCCATTCCTGCACCTGAGAGCCCCTGCACCACCATCATATGGGGACTTCAGAGCAGCTCCTGAAGCCAGCCAGAGCCAACCGCTCCGGGCTGCTGAGACTGCCGCCGCTGCGTTTCCCAGGGACATTAGATGAAATCCGGGGACATTCCGGGGATGGAATTTGTCCTGGGACTTATTCACAAATCCAGGGACTGTTACTGGGAAACGGGGACGTCTGGTAACCCTGTGCTAGACTAAGACTATAGTTCCCATCATTCCGGGCCATTGGCCATGCTGACTGGGGCTGACTGCAGATGGAGTCTAAAAATCACTGAAGGTGCTCTGTTTCCCAGTCCAAAGCCTCTGGCGGTGATTGGCTGAGCTACCCTGATGTCACAGAAGACAGAGGTTCCATTGGCTGAACTGCTGAATTCTTGAACCTTTCCCTCTGAGTTGATCCCCATTCATTTGCCTTTTATTATTATTATTATTATTATTATTATTATTATTATTATTATTATTATTGCTATTATTAGAGCATCTTCAGCCGAAAGACAGGCAGAACGAAACCAGGGCACCCTTCATAATTTTTTTTTGAAAAATATGGAAAACCTTATTTGCAATCTCGCGTTTGGGGCAGAGATTAGTGCTGAAAAACTGATCGCGGCAACACTAGCAAAAACCCCAGCAGCCTCTGCATATGAAATCCAGGATGGTGTCAGGGAAAAACTGCATTTCCTTTTAGGTCTCTTCCCCACACCTACCCGCCAATAAACTATTTATATTAGGCAAAAAGATGTGGAAAATATGACTTGATTTCTAAACAAACTAAACGCTCCTTCAGATGACCTGTTTATTGAACGTTCTTCCTGATTTACTTGAACAAGGCTTACGCAGTGGTTAGATTATTTCCTTTCTTCATTGAACATTCATTCTGATTTGTTTGCAGGAAGATTAAACAAGAGGCCTTTGCCCTGGTTTTCCTTCAACTGGGGTCATTCATCTTTCCGGCCATCCATTGTTCACCTCACACTTTTCAATATATTTTCCTTAAAATAAGAAGATTTTTCCCATTGCTTTCCAAGCTGCAAAAAGTCCTCCTTCTCTTTTAAAGCTGATTTGTTGCACTAGCAGAACAGAGCGCTTTAATTGTGCAACCTTACAGCATCTTAAAAAGTAGAGATATCACCTTGCCAACAAAGGTTCATATAGTAAAAGCTATGGTTTCCCAGTAGTGATGTATGGAAGTGAGAGCTGGACCATAAAGAAAGCTGGTTTCCGAAGAATTGATGCTTCTGAATTATGGTGCTGGAGGAGACTCTTGAGAGTCCCGTGGACTGCAAAAAGATCAAACCTCTCCATTCTGAAGGAAATCAGCCCTGAGTGCTCACTGGAAGGACAGATCCTGAAGCTGAGGCTCTAAGACTTTGGCCACCTCATGAGAAGAGAAGACTCCCTGGAAAAGACCCTGATGCTGGGAAACATGGGGGGGGGGGCACAAGGAGAAGGGGATGACAGAGGGCGAGATGGTTGGACAGTGTTCTCGAAGCTACCAGCATGAGTTTGACAAACTGCGGGAGGCAGTGGAAGACAGGAGTGCCTGGCGTGCTCTGGTCCAGGGGGTCACGAAGAGTCGGACACGACTAAATGACTAAACAACAACAAATTTATGGCACTTGCTCGCATGCTGCTTGCAAAATAATGACAGTCTGGATTAGGCGTTCTGTTTTCAGTTTATTTTATTTAAAGCGGGGCAGTTTAAATAGTTCTGCAGGCGATACCTAGCTTGTGGGCTGCATCTCATTGAGGAGAATCGAGCCGAGATGCCAGTTTCAATGCATCTGATGTGCAGAGGACACAACAGTCAAGCTCTTGAATGCATCCTGATTCACCGGCAGCCCAAGAGGACCAGCAGATCTGCATGGTTTGCAAGGCTGGTTTGTCTCTAGTGAACACGCAGGGATTCTGGATGGGAAATGAAGGCTGCAACTAGGGCTGGAGGGATAAATTCAATCCACTTTCCATTTCAAGGTGAACCTCCCCAATTTGCACTTTCAAAACACTACCTGAACCTTCCAATTTCGCACCTCCCCGAATTTTGCAATGCAGTTTTCCAGCCAATTAACGTGTACAGAAATGTAAAGACTAGAGTAAAGCATCCATTCAAAGGTGTATTGTTGGCAAAAAAAAAATCATATGCAGTGTATTAGGGACTACAGTGTTACCTTGGTTCTCAAACACCTTGGTACTCGAACAACTTGGAACCCAAACGCTGCAAACCTGGAAGTGTTCCAGTTTACGAACTTGTTTCAGAAGCCGAACGTGCTCCATTTTGAGTCTTATGTTCCGTTTTGAGTGCCACACTTTCGTTTTGAGTGTTACACTGAGGTCTGTCTGTTTTTGCTATTTATTCTGCGTTTTTGTTTTTGCGACTCTTTTGTTTTTGTAGCTGTGTGGAACCCAGCTCAGCTACTGATCGATTGATTGTGTGACTGCAGTACATCGTTCATTGCTTTCATTTTATGGATCAATGGTCTCGTTAGGTAGTAAAACTCATGTTAAATTGCTGTTTTAGGGGTTGTTTTTAAAAGTCTGGAACGGATTAATCCATTTTGCATCACTTTCTATGGAAAAGAGTGCCTTGGTTTTGGAACGCTTTGGTTTTGGAACAGACTTCTGGAATGGATTAAGTTTGAGAACCAAGGTACCACTGTATGCTAACAAAGGCTGAATGAATGAATGAAAATTAGGGGGAAATTGCTTTGCAATAATGTATCTAGTAGGCCAAATTGAATACAAATATGTGCATATTTAAATAATATTAATATTAACAACAACATCATCGCCACACCATAAAGTAGGGTTGCCACACACCCAGAATTTCCCAGACATAGCCAGAATACTGCAGTTGGAAGAAGAGTCTGGGAAAATCCAGAATCTGACACCGGAAGTGTAGCTCAACAACTTTGGGCAAAACTACCGTGGATTTTCACTTTTTGAAATATGGCAACCCTAACAGAAACATAGGGAACACAGGTGGCGCTGTGGGTTAAACCACAGAGCCTAGGACTTGCCGATCAGAAGGTCAGCGGTTCGATTCCCTGCGACAGGGTGAGCTCCTGTTGTTCGGTCCCAGCCCCTGCCAACATAGCAGTTTGAAAGCACGTCAAAGTGCAAGTAGATAAATAGGTACCGCTCCGGCGGGAAGGTAAACGGCGTTTCTGTGCGCTGCTCTGGTTCGCCAGAAGTGGCTTAGTCATGCTGGCCACATGACCCGGAAGCTGTACGCCGGCTCCCTCGGCCAATAAAGTGAGATGAGCGCCGTAACCCCAGAGTTGGCCACGACTGGACCTAATGGTCAGGGGTCCCTTTACCTTTAACATAAACATGCGCTAAAATGCTAGGCCTATATTTTTTGTGTTTTTTATATTTTGTCGGGAGCCACCCAGAGTGGGTGAGGCGACCCAGTCAAATGGGTTGCATAGTAATCATCACAAACTAATATGGAGTGCTGAACTCAACAATGGAAAAACGAGAAACAGAAAAACTGAAATAGATATTTTTGCACCTTCCTGTGCTGTAACCCTGCCCCCTCTCTTGCTACATGTTCTTAGCTGGGGGCAACACCCCTAGAAATTTAATCAAATGCTACTGCCTTCTGGCCATCCTCTTAGCTACAAAGTCTGAAAAATTCTCAGAGCCTGCTTGCTAGAAACGCAGCCCCATTCATCTCATCGGGATCCCCTTCTGAGTCGACTGGTTTAGGATTGCATTGAAAGCTTCCCATCAATGCACGAGCTGGCAGCGCCACCTCCGAGTTCTGTTTTATAAACCACTCTGGAAGTTTCCCCTCCCTGACATTGAGGAAAACAGGTGGAGAGTTTCCAGAGACAATGCTCGTAAAATATCACAGCCAGAGCAGAAAGCCTGGCTGGCAGAATGCCGCAGACGAACTACAGCCTCCGGTATTAGAACCTTGAAGTGTGAGATGCTAGGATTGACTCTGTCTGCAGGCAGAGGTTGTTGCTGTTTAAGTGTTGCATGCAGAAGATACTAGGTTAAATTTGTAGCATCTTCAGGTAGGGCTGGGAAAACCTCTTACCCTGAAAACCTGGCGAGCCTCTGCCAGTCAGTGCAGACACTATTGAGAGACTAACAGGGCAAATTCCTATGTAATAATAATAATAATAATAATAATAATAATAATAATAATAATAATAATAATTTATTATTTATACCCCGCCCATCTGGCTGGGCCTCCCCAGCCACTCTGGGCGGCTTCCATAGAAACCAAAAATACAGTAAAATATCACACGTTAAAAACTTCCCTGAACAGGGCTGCCTTAAGATGTCTTCTGAATATCAGGTAGTTGTTTATCGCTTTGACATCTGCTGGAAGGGCGTTCCACAGGGCGGGCGCCACTACCGAGAAGGCCCTCTGCCTGGTTCCCTGTAGCCTTGCTTCTCGCAATGAGGGAATCGCCAGAAGGCCCTCGGCGCTGGACCTCAACGTCCGGGCAGAATGATGGGGGTGGAGACGCTCCTTCAGGTATACTGGACCGAGGCCATTTAGGGCTTTAAAGGTCAGCACCAACACTGAATTCTATGTTCCCGTGACTTCCTCCTGGGAGATCACAGCTGACCAGCTTGATCCTATACAGTGCTAAAGGTAAAGGTAAAGGTAAAGGGACCCCTGACCATGAGGTCCAGTCGTGGCCGACTCTCGGGTTGCGGCGCTCATCTCGCTTTATTGGCTGAGGGAGCCGGCGTACAGCTTCCGGGTCATGTGGCCAACATGACTAAGCCGCTTCTGGCGAACCAGAGCAGCGCACGGAAACACCATTTACCTTCCCGCCGGAGCGGTACCTATTTATCTACTTGCACTTTGACGTGCTTTCAAACTGCTAGGTTGGCAGGAGCAGGGACCAGGCAATGGGAGCTCACCCCGTCGCCGGGATTCGAACCGCCAACCTTCTGATCGGCAAGTCCTAGGCTCTGTGGTTTAACCCACAGCACCACCCGCGTCTCTATACAGTGGTACCTTGGGTTAAGACCTTAATTTGTTTGGAGGTCCATTCTTAACCTGAAACTGTTCTTAACCTGAGGTACCACTTTAGCTAATGGGGTCTCCCGTTGCCGCCGCCGTGCAATTTCTGTTCTCATCCTGAAGCAAAGTTCTTAACCCGAGGTACTATTTCTGGGTTAGCGGAGTCTGTAACCTGAAGCATCTGTAACCTGAGGTACCACTGGATATAGTCACTCAGACCTTGTGTTCAGCCCCCCCCAATTGTACATCCTGGGCTACACCCCCCCTCCAATCTTCTTCTCTGGCGATCCCTCATAGCCAAGTTTTAACAGTGAGTCCGTAAGTGACTGTGGAGGCCAATTCTGGATCCACATGTCCTTCCACAGTGGGGAGGTTGGTTTCTAGGCAGGAGTTGATCACGGTGTGGATTTGCCAAGCGTGTCTTCCTCTTAGCACGTTTCTCCCTTGCGTCCTGAGTTCAAGTGTCTTCAAAACCCATGACACCTTCAGTAAAGGCTGTTCTCCAACTGGAGCGCTCGCAGGCCAGTGTTTCCCAGTTTTCGGTGTTTATAAACACCGACAAGTATTATAAACCCCTCCAATACTCTGCCCCTGGCCCAACTTGACTGGAATCTTTCAGCAGGTCCTTGGAAAATTAAAGAAGACCAACCCAGACCATTTCTAGGATATTTGGGAGGAAAATAACCCCCCCTTGTAATGACCGCCACTTTCCACAACAAAGGAACAGCAGTAAACCATAATTGAAACGCGCCAAGCATGCAGTTGCAGAACATCAAAAATGTGTGATTGTAAGTGTGGGAGGAGGGAAACAATGCACATAAATTAAACGGGGCAGCACAATGTCTCTTCACCACTACAATAGTTGAGTTCGTAGATCATCACCCTTCTCTTGCTTTTGTGACCAGTTTCGCTGCAAACCAGGCTGCTCCTTGTGGCTCCAGAAAGTTTTAGGAATCCAAGGATTGTATCCCTGTCTCTCTAATCAATTGTGAAAGAACCCCTCTGGACTACATAGCACAACTGCCTGGGAAATACAGTGGTACCTCGGGTTACATACGCTTCAGGTTACATACTCCGCTAACCCAGAAATAGTGCTTCAGGTTAAGAACAGAAATTGTGCGCTGGCGGTGTGGCGGCAGCAGGAGGCCCCATTAGCTAAAGTGGTGCTTCAGGTTAAGAACAGTTTCAGGTTAAGTAGGGACCTCGGGAACGAATTAAGTACTTAACCCGAGGTACCACTGTAATAATAATCATGAGCCCGGCTGCTAGATCAAGCGAATGACCTATTAGGACTGGGCGTTATTTGGTTTTCAACGCTGTGATATACAGTGGTACCTCAGGTTACATACGCTTCAGGTTACAGACTCTGCTAACCCAGAAATAGTGCTTCAGGTTAAGAACTTTGCTTCAGGATGAGAACAGAAATCGTGCTCTGGTGGCGTGGCGGCAGCAGGAGGCGCCATTAGCTAAAGTGGTGCTTCAGGTTAAGAACAGTTTCAGGTTAAGAACGGACCTCCGGAACGAATTAAGTACTTAACCCGAGGTACCACCGTATCACCAGCTAAACATCACAATATACCGATAAATCACAATGTCTGAAATAAGGATGGAGCTATATATAGACACTGGCTGGCCTCACCGTTCTCCCCACACTGATTTTTGCACAACACACGCACACACACCATTTTTCAATATATATTGCCGGGTCAAAAATGATGGAACGGATATCATGATATGGACTATACGGGTATAGTCCATACACGGGTATAGATATGGTCCATATACGGGTATAGATATGGACTATACGGGTATCATGACTATACTATACGGGTATCATGATATGAACTTCAATCAGGTTTTGGACGACGTACGGATACATCGCCCTGTCCTACAGCCCCTCCAACCCGACATTTTGTCCCCAGTGGTCAGCTATATATCTAGGAAAAGCCCACAAGCCGAACCTCAGCAGGACAGTTAGATAGGTAGCCGTGTTGGTCTGCCATAGTCAAAACAAAAAAAATTCCTTCCAGTAGCACCCAGTATCTGAAAAAGTGTGCATGCACACGAAAGCTCATACCTCAGCAGGACAGCAACTATCCCCACTTGCGAGCCCCAGAAACTGGTGTCCGCAGTGGGGAAGAACATAGGCACTGTGGCGAGAAGCCACAGAGAGTCTTCTCCACGTCCTTCTTAAAGCCATCTCACCTTCCTACTAGGATTGGTAGGTAATGAAATAAATAAGAAAGACTGTAAACTTTTCCAATACACAGTAACAGCAGCGAGAATACTTCTGGCCCAAAGATGGAAACAGGAAGAAATACCAATGGTACAAGAATGGAGAATGAAATTGACTGAATATGCAGAATTCGATAAACTAACAGGGAAGATTCGATATCAGCCAGACCAAAAGTTCATCGAGGACTGGGGGAGATTTACAGATTATCTGAAAAGCATATGTGATGAACAGATAATGCTTGTTGGTTTTCAAGAGACTCTGTGAAAAACTAAGAAATATTGTAAAAAAGAGAATAAGAGGGGAGAAGTGATTCTTAAAGGCAATACTAAGTTTAGAAATGCGTTAATAATATAAATTTAAACAAAAGATTGGCAGAGAAACTGAGGGAAGTCAAAAAATAGATGAATGTGTGACAAAATGTGAATTGATTGTATAAAATTGTTTTTGAAAATGAAAAAAATATTATAAAAAAATAAATAAAGCCATCTCACTTGGTTTCCATAACTACATCTTGCTGTGGCAGAATGTCATAATTCTACTCTGCAATGTGGCGGGAAAGTGCTTCCTTTTCTCTGCCCAGAATCTCACAACCATCACAGCTTCGCTGGCTGCCTTCCTTCCCAGAGAGCTGGAGAAAAACTCCACTTTTCTCTGCATCGGGCAAAATTGTGTACAAATAGCTCTCATCGCCAGACACAGTTGCATACACTTCTATCATAACCATCTCTTTTCTTCGCTGCAAAAGCCTTGAGAGTTTCAGCCATTGCTCAGAGGGAGAAGATGCTTGTCCTTTTTCTGCACCTTTCCCAGGTCTACAAGGGCGAAACGATTTTGTGTGCAACTTGTAGTTTCCTTGCTCTCTCTGTTTCCTGCGTTTTCTTCGCTCCCAGCCCTGCGCTCCTTCCTCTGTGGCTCACACCGCTCACCCCAAATTGGTCTCCCCTTTCTCTCCACAAACTGCTACCATTTCCCAAGCTTAGTTCCCACTGTTCCACAGGAGTAGCCAAATCTTTCGCACATCTGTGCACCTCTCCAAACAGTAAGTATCGCAAGGTCCTATTCTGGCGAAAGGACGCCGGCCTGAATTGAAAGGAAGTTTTAAAAGGATTCTAATATGAATCACACATGCTCTCAGGGATACCGTATATGCCTTGCATTCCTAGCCTCTAGATATGGAGAGTACTGCAGGTTTTTGCGTGTGTGGGGGGGAGGATTAAATAAGATTTCCCTTCAAACAGCGAAGTATGCAGCAGGTTTCCCCCTCCCCCACATTTACACAATTAAATATATATATTTATGGGTACTTAATCCAGATCTCCTTTCTGATGATGGCTGGATAAATTTTGATGGCACTCGGTGCAATTTTTTTATCATTCAAAACATCATACGCTCTTTTACATCTTCTGCACTAATTTATAAGTCACACACCAGGAAGAATTTTGCTAAGTTAACAATGCCGTCCTGTATGTGCCTGCTTAAAAATAAACCCTGTTGTGCACAATGAGACCTAGTACCGTGTTAAATGTGCATAGGACCTAGACAGGTTTCCGATGAAAGAGGCTGGAGATTAAAGGTCCACACCATCAATAGTTGGTGCAGTGGCGTAGCGTGGGGGGTGCAGGGGGGGCTGGGCGCACCGGGCACAAAATCTGGGGGTTAGGGTAAGGGGGCACAAATCCACGGGTTAGGGGGCGCAAATTACTTGCCTTGCCCCGGGTGCTGACAACCCACGCTACGCCACTGAGTTGGTGGGTGCTGGGCATCCTAAATTCCTGGGTCTAGAAGGTGTTAGAATTTTATTAAGCCTTCGGGTGTTAAAACTGTATTAAGCTGTGTACTAGACACTTCTAAATCCTCTGGAATCAGCTTATGTTTAAAGGTAATTAAGCCAGTGTAAGGTGATAGCCTGCGGTAATGTGCCATTAGCACAACAGAGGATCAAAGGAATTATGGCAAATGAGCAGGGCCAACAGCTTACAGTAGAGAGCATGAGAAGCAATGTCAGCTAGAAGCTTAGAGAGTTTAGGAGCGATGTAACACAGAGGTAAGGGACGTGGGTGGCACTGTGGGTTAAACCACAGAGCCTAGGACTTGCTGGTCAGTGGTTCGAATCCCTGTGACAGGGTGAGCTCCTGTTGCTCAGTCCCTGCTCCTGCCAACCTAGCAGTTCAAAAGCACATCAAAGTGCAAGTAGATAAATAGGTACCGCTCCGTCGGGAAGGTAAGCGGTGTTTCCGTGCGCTGCTCTGGTTCGCCAGAAGCGGCTTAGTCATGCTGGCCACATGAACCGGAAGCTGTACGCCAGCTCCCCCGGCCAATAAAGCGAGATGAGCGCCGCAACCCCAGAGTCGGTCACAACTGGACCTAATGGTCAGGGGTCCCTTTACCTTTACTAACACAGAGGTAAAGTAGCAAGCTGCAGAAAAGTCAGAAAGCACAAGGGCTGGTGCTTGTCTGAATCCAGGGCTGTGTCTATGGGAGAACCAAGACTCCTGTGCAGCCTTCCATCATAGGCTCAGGGCGCACATGTGTGTAAATAAACCACGTATCAAAAAGACACCACAAACTCCACTCTGCCCCATTTCCAAAAGGAAACACAGGTCCTGAGTAAGTTCACCTGGAACTCCTGACATCCCAAACTGCTTGGAGATTGGAGCAGCAGGCAATAATATGTTCTAGCTGCATGTGTGAATGTATATATTAAGACACATGCTAGTCAAAGTCTGAGATTTTGCGAATGCTGACAAAGGTTATCAGCGCCTATGAAAAATGCATTTCCTATTCTTTGCAAAGAGGTGGGCATACTGTGAAGCGAGGATTTCAAACACCAGACAGATAAAGCCCCAGAGGCTATGCGATATCTTTTCTCAGAAAAAGGTGGGCACAGCTTTCTCTTGGGAAAGTTTCAGGTGAGAGGTAAGGCCATCATTTTTTTCAGAGAGCCGAAAGTGATTGTCTTTTTAAAATTATTATTCATTGGGTTTCTAGTTTGCTTCCTGGCCATTCACCCAAAGGTGCTTGCAAAACATCTCCTGCGATATAAAACAAGCCATCATTAAATCCAGCGATTTGCAGAGCATTTTCCTGCCGGTATAAAGGTTTTCTCAAAACAAAAGCCTTCTTCAAAATGGATTGTTTGGGGCTAACCTTCTGGAGGTGCCCAAATGTGTTAACTTTTGCTGGGCGAGAAAGTTCTAAATGTTGGGGTGCAACCAAACATCATTGCCCCAGACTATATGCAGAGACATCATTGCCCCAAACATACAGAGCTCCTGCTGCCCAAAAATATAAACACATTTAATTTGCCTGTAAATTCTGGAGCAAACTGGTATTTAAAATACAGTCCCCTACAATAACTGCCTGTCAGAGGTAACATCAGGATGAGCATGCAAAACTATAGACAACAATTCTTCTCCCCTAAGATCTTCAAATATGCCCTTTATATATATATAAAATCCCATTGCCTCTTTTCAGACACAGGTCTAGGATGTCCTGCTTAGGGAGACGAGATCGAATGAAGCAAACCCAGAAGCAATGATTTCTATCCCTGCGACCATACAGGTCAGAAGGATTCTGGAGCAGAGCTTGAGTTTAACACCAGGGAGAAGATGCTTCTTTGCAAAACAGTACCCAGGTGTGTTTTTCCCCCCTTCCACCTTTAACAGTACAGGGGTACATTGCATTAAGTATCTATACTTGATGAGTGGTAACGACATTCTCACTGCTTAGCAGGTTGATACCAGGGGATAAGCTACTGGTGGCTTTGCGATACGGGCTAGATTCCTATCGTGTGCTGTTAAGCACTTGGTGAATTTTTCAGCTGTAGCAGAATTCTTACAACCCTCCTGCTTCCTTCTCCAGCTTTCAGATCTGGTGCAGATGCGTGGCAGAAATCTCACCAACCTGGGAAGGCAGATGAGCAACATATCCACTGCCTGAGGTCTTTTTTGAACAAGAGACAGCACGGATCAAACCCGTTTGCAGTGTGTTCTCTACGGCAGAACTACGGCCTGTCTGCAACCCTTCAAGGTTGACTTGCTGTTGCAACCTGATCCTATTTAGCATGTTCTGTTGGATCCAGAGGGACTTATTTTCTGTACAATTCCTACCCTATACGTGGTTACTCAGGACTAAGTCCCATGGTGTTCAGGGAGATTTACTCCCCAGGAAATGACTTTCAGGCTGCAGGTTGAGTACCAGGTCTCTCCCATCTGCAAAATGAATCAGCCTTGCAGGGTGGTTGTGAAGACCGGCCATAATGTGCTTTTTAAAAAATGTAAAATTATTGAGAAGATCAAAACCCTTTGGCTGTCAGACACGGGAACAGCAAAATACACATTTAACACATATTCGCGATGGACAGCAAACAGACCCTTAAAGTCTTTTGAAATGTACCATGAATGGCAAGGCCAGGCAAATCCCGCAAGCATTTCTCCATCTTTCCCAAAGTTTAGTGAACTTTAAAGGGGCAGCTGGTGGTTTTCAGCAGAAGGCAAGGATGGAGCCCTGAAAGTCAAGTTTCTACCCCCAGATTCAGCTACCGCTACCATTGCAACTTTTAAAACTGAAAAGCGAAATAAGCCTTCTTTTCCGTCTCTATGAAAGTTGCTGCTGTCAATTGCTTCTAGGGTAGGAAACACAAAATTTACAGCTGGTGTCTCCTGTCGGAACAGCTCCAGCTATACACAGACTTTCAGGTGACACCGGACAGAAGGAAAGAGTTGCAAAAATGCAGGTATGGAGGGCCAAAGGTGTCCTGTTTGATAGCAGCTTACTCACAAAGGTTGTTTTATTATTATTACTCTTAAAAGGGATGGTGCTGGGCATCTGTATATGGAAGCTGTTGGGGAGGAAAGAACGGTTCTGTTATTTCACAGTGGAAACCACCAACGCCAAGCAATTCAGACATGCTTGTAAATAGCAACCAACAAAAATATGCATTTAGCAGAGTTTGGGGTTTTTTCCTCGTTGTTTAAAGGCAGCGCAAAGTTGTTGTTTTTTTTTACACAGCTCACTTCGTTAGTCAGGAAATTGCTCCTGTCGTTGGAAACAATTGCTCAAAAAGGGAGCTTGCCAAAAGAGGAAGAAAACATAGAAAGAAACCTTAAACCTGTGTGACTTACCAGCCCGAAGACGGAACTAAGCACCGAGCAGCATATGACCAGACCCAAGCTGTGATACATCAGATAGGATCCCATAGCCAAAGAGAGACTCTTTGCAACATCCAAGAAGTCTCCAAAAGGGCTGGACTGTCCGGTAATCCTGTCGCCGTGTTCCTTGAGTTACTGGCAGACCCCAGTTTGTTGGTGGGGGTTTCGGGGTTTAGGGGGGAGGGAGATGGGGCGAGGTGGCAGAGTTAGCCCCAAAGGCAGGAGGCGAGGAAGAACAGCTCTTTGCCTCGCTTTCTCATGACTGAAGAGTTTCAAAGGGGTCGGAAGAGGCAAAGCGAGGAGCAGTGCATGGAAGGGGGGTGCTGATCGCCCCAAGAAGACACAGCCTCAGTCCCTGGTGGCAGGGCTTTCTGCCTGAACACATCTGTCCCCTGGCTGACAAATCACATCCATATGTCAAAACTGCTATTCCGTTTCCCTTTTCTTTTTTTTCTCTCTCAAGAGGCAGTGGGAAGTTCAAACCATTTCTTTGTCAAACACAAACACACTCTCTCAGAAGGGGCGGGGGGAAAGGGGGGAGGGGAGGGGTTGGGGGAGTTGTAAAGTGGGGTGGGGGGGAAGGAGGAGGAGGGAAAGAGCTTGAAACCACTAGGTTTATTTTTAGCAGCAGTGATTTTCTCGAGCAGGTCTCTAAAGTCTGTTAAATGAGGGGGGGGGGGGAATCTCTTCTGGAGTTTTTGCAGAAAACAAGCACAAAAAGTAAACTCGGTTTCCGTAAGGGAGCCTGAAATCTTTTGCTTTTCCCGCTCCCAGTTCAGAATTACGTGCTGTTTCCAAAAGCAAACAGGCCCGGGTAGCTTTGTGGAGGAACAGCTCCGATGCGCCTCGCCTGGCTCCCGAGTCTCTCAATCATAAATACCTTCGTGCCTTCTCCTTCTCCATCTCCTCTCTTTACTTTGCAGAGCTTCCAAAATTAAAAAAAAAGGGGGGGACCCCGCCGCCGATTGAATGAAGCGTGGAAACGTGGAGCAGGCTGAAGGGTTTCCTTTTAAAAGGCGCCTGGCGGTCTTGCAGCTTTTTTCCCCTTTCCTTTTTCTGGCGGGGGGTGGGCAGTAGAAAAGAAGGGGGGCAGAAATCCCTCCAGACCTTCTCTCTGCCCCGCGACCCACAAACCTGCAAGAACTCCGAACCGGTTCCTCCGGCGTCGCTCAGCAGCGCAATCGGCGACGAGGGAAGAAGCGGAAAAAGGCTGTTAACGTGGAGAGAGAGATAGAAAAAGTGGTGGCTCTCGCGTTCCTGCTCGCTCCTCGCCTCGCCTGCCGCTGCTGCTGGCTGCTGGATCGACTTGCAGCCTCCTTTTTCGAAATGAACACGCTGACAGTCTGTTTACTTCCACATCCACAGAGAAGGGGAGGTGTGCATTTCTCTCTTTTTTTTGCGGAAAGCCGAGAGCCCGTTTCCATTAGGCGGCGGCGAGCAAAAGCGCACGGCGTCCGCGCCAGCCAGGGCGCATCTCTGCCCAAGGAAAAGCTCCGGAGGTCGCGAGAAACTCTTCAGAGGCCGCCGTGCGCTCCTTGTTTTCCTGCGGAGAAAGATCCCAGGCATTCAATTCAAGTCTCTCCCCCCCCCTCTCCCTCTCTCTCCCCACGCCCCTTCTGCTCCCCTCTGTTGGAACTGACCAGCTTCGTCCGCTCCCTCGAGCAACAGCGCTTGTCAAATTCTATCCAGCGGGATGCGTAAAATCCGCCAGACCCAAATCGATTTCTCCAACGCAGGCCGAGGGGAGCCCCTGTGTTGCGGAGGGGAAGGGGCGGCAGGGGAGGGGAGGGGGAGGTCCCGATCCCGCGCAGGTTTACGCGGGAGTAAGCCCCGCGCTCATGTAAGCGTGCTTAGGGATTGCAGAATCGTGCCAAGGAGTGCGTTACAGTCTTTTTTCCGGAAGCCCAACATTACAAGAAAAATTGTTAGTGTGGCTTCAGAAACTGAACCCGAGGGAAAGTTATTCTCCGCCGCGCACGGTGGATGGACTTTTTGCGGGACGCAGTGCGCTTAAAATGGCCCGAGGCTGTGCGCTTTCACTCGGGAGTAAGTCTCGCCGGATCCGACGGGGTTTACTACGAGGTAAGCGTGCACAGGGTGTGTGCAGTTGGGCATCTGTATTCCTACCTATGCATGCTTACTCGGGACTGCATGGGGAGGGAGGCTTCCTCGCAAGTAATTGCATCAGTGGAACCGGTGCATTATAGCCCGGGTCTCATAGTGCGTTTACTCAGACGTCAGCACCACTAAGTTCAGCAGGGACTGGTTTCCAGCTTAACTGCAGTGCATACGAGCTGGCAACTTTAAGCGCGTCTACTCGGAAGGAAGCCCCGGCGTTTGCAGCGGGACTTACTCCCAGAAAGTGAATGCATGGGATTTTGGCAATGATGCGTTGAAAACTCTCCGTTATCTTTTTTTTTCGGGGGAGGGGGGACTTAGCATTTTTGAGAATGGGCGAGACAGGATTGAGCACCACATGAGCTCTGCAAGAATCTCCAAGGCTGGTATCTTCCTCAGAGTAGACCCATTGACATCAACGGCCACGGCTCACTGAATAGGCCCCTTCATTTTCAATGGGTCTACTCTAGGTTGGTTTTGTTTTTTTTAAAAGCAGAGTTGGACGCCACCCTAAGTCCATCTTGAGAAAGCAAAATTATTATTGAGAGTTTAAATAGCTCCAGATCGGCTTGAATGGGGCGCCTTCAGCAGACTTTATGAAAAGGGTCTCTCTCCATCCCGGGCTCTCAGAGGGAAGACTTCCTGTAAAAGAGGGAGAGAGGACGGCTGCTAACACAACCTCCTTCTCTGAGGCTCTCAAGGAAGAGATGTGTGTGCGTAACCAGGAGCCAGCTATAAAAGCCCCCAGCCGGTGGAGATGGCCCCCATTGGCGGCCTGCGCCCACCACGTGACCCGCAGGCAGGCAACCGCAAGGCTGGAATGGCCACACCCCTCACCCACCCCCTCCCCTCCCCTCCTCCTCCTCCTCCTCCTCTAGGTTGGATGCGAAGCGGTTGCTGCTGCTGGAAGTTGCAGCTTTTTCCCGTGGCTCCAGAATCTCAGCAAACTCAAATCCTTGGATTGGCGTGGGGAGAAATATATTAAATTCCTGCACTGCAGGCGGTTGGACCGGACCAGGGTCGGATTTACGTATAAGCTAAACAAGGTACAGTGGTACCTTGGGTTACAGACGCTTCAGGTTACAGACTCAGCTAACCCAGAAATAGTACCTCGGGTTAAGAACTTTGCTTCAGGATGAGAACAGAAATCGTGCTCCAGCAGCGCGGCAGCAGCGGGAGGCCCCATTAGCTAAAGTGGTGCGTCAGGTTAAGAACAGTTTCAGGTTAAGAACGGACCTCCGGAATGAATTAAATACCATTGTATAGCTTAGGACCCCACTCTCTTGGGCCCCCCCCAAAAAAATTAAAGGAAAACAACAACCTGGCTGTACATTTCCAAAATATGAAATAAAAAAAATAAAACCTACATACAGTGGTACCTCGGGATACGAACGGGATCCGTTCCGGAGCCCCGTTTGTATCTAGAAGCAAACGTAACTAGCAACGGTACGTCTGCGCGCGCACGCGTCACATTTTGCCACTTCTGTGCATGCGTGTGACGTCATTTTGACCATTGCGCATGCGCAAGCGGCAAAACCCGGAAGTAACGCGCTCCGTTACTTCCGGGTTGCCGTGGAGTGCAACTCAAACGCGCTCAACCCGAAGCACATTCAACCCGAGGTATGACTGTATTTTGTTATGTGCAAATGGCTTTAGATACCTATGAGGTCCATAAATTTCCATAGAGCATATATTCAACACTAAAAACAGTGACAGTTTGTTGTTGACAAAGGACAGCTGGACATAGAAAGGGCCCCATTACCTTCAGGAACTTAAATCTGGCCCTCCCAACGATGCAATTCCACAATTGTTTCATTCCTATTGAAGTTTAATTGCTGTCTGACGTTACTTGACCTCTTCTATGCTTTCAGCTTTTCGAACTCGCGAGTTGAGTCGGTGTACTATTTGTATCCCCCCTGCTTTTTCCGACAACAAATGGGGAGCTTGAAGCAGCTTTCGGTCATCGCCGTGGCATTAAAAAGAAGCAGCAAATATTGCAATGCTATAATATGAAGCACGATAGCAGATAAAGCAAACAGCAGCAACAAGTTCATCAAAACAAGTGATGCGATGCCATAAAGTCATAGAAACTCAAAGTACTGCCAATAATTATTCCTTTTTAAAAATATATTTTTATTAAATTTTACATAACAAGTTTAAATTCAAACATATCATTCACCTCCTCATTTAGGCTTCTCTGAATCCCTTGAATTCCCCCTGACCTTCCATGGTTACCATCATCAATCTTCTTTTCATCTACTTATATTCTCAGATTTGTAAAAAATAGTGATCCATTTGTCCATAGTTTTTCAAGCATTACTCAAATCCTGCCAAAGTTTTTAGTTGTTTACAGTGTTCTCTTAAATACATTATGAATTTCGCCCATTCCTTCTTAAAATCCTTCTCTTCCTGGTTTCTGGTTTTCCCAGTCGGTTTCGCCATTTCGGCATAATCCATCATCTTCATCATCCATTCCTCTCTGGCTGAAATTTTGTCTTCTTTCCATTTCTGGGCCAGTAGTAATTTCGTTGTCCCCGAGAGGGGGCAATGACAATAAAGATATTATTATTATTATTATTATTATTATTATTATTATTATTATTATTATTATTGTCCTCGCTGCTGTTGTCACATATATGAAAAGTCGTTTCTGCTCCCTTGGAATCTCTGTAACCAAAAAGCCTCTGGTTTTCCCACAAATGTTATTTTAAACATTTTTTTACACTCATTGTATATCATTTCCCAGAATGCTTTAGTTATCTTGCACGTCCGACACATATGGTAAAGGTAAAGGGACCCCTGACCATTAGGTCCAGTCGTGGCCGACTCTGGGGTTGCGGCGCTCATCTCGCTTTCTTGGCCGAGGAAGCCAGCATACAGCTTCCGGGTCATGTGGTCAGCATGACTAAGCTGCTTCTGGCGAACCAGAGCAGCGCACGGAAACACCGTTTACCTTCCTACCAGAGCGGTACCTATTTATCTACTTGCACTTTGAGGTGCTTTCGAACTGCTAGGTTGGCAGGAGCAGGGAGCTCACCCCGTCGCGAGGGTTCGAACTGCCTACCTTCTGATCGGCAAGTCCTAGGCTCTGTGGTTTAACCCACAGCGCCACCCGCGTCCCTTGACACATATGGTAGAAGCCAATAATTATTCCTAATCACATGGAATCTTGCTCCAGAACAAAATAAAAATGGATTAGAATGAGACTCCTAATCTCAGGGTGTTGGACTAGATGACCCTTGTCCAAATTTTATGATTCGGTTATTGTGTTTAAGCTCTGCAATGGCCGGAAGCTTGTACATGAATTATAGGCACACAGAACTCTACATTTAATAAACATCAGGGTGGGTGTGCAAGGTCATTGAGTCCGTAGCAGCTGGTGAGCTCAGACATCTTGTTTTAATTTGTTCAAGCTGCTTTGTGGGAAGAAAGGCAGGGTATAAAATTAATAAATATAAAATAACCTGAGATTTGTTTGTGTTGCAAAACAGGGTGGAAGTTTTGGGGGGCTGGATGGAAACCGCCAAAGAAGCTGGTCCCTCTAGCCTAGCCATCCTTTGGAACATTTGATGAGTTCTGGAAGACATCGCACTTTGGATGAGAATGGGGATATATATGTATATTTGAGGCAGAAAAGGCACTCTGGTCAGTGACCAAAATAAATCGATTCATTCATTCAAGGCATAAAAACTCCCAACCAGAATGCAAAGGAAAGTGGGATCTATATCTATATGTGTGGGGACTTTCCTCCCCTTTTACTTTAAAGCTAGCTTGCTTTGAAATCGATAGCAGGGTATTTATAAACCAACATATTTTTTTTGCAGAGTCCTGAATTCATCGGACGGAGGGGGTGTTGGCTTGGCCCGAATGACCACAAACATGTCTATTTCAGGATGGGTCAACCTAAATAAATATGTACTTAAGAACCCGGTGCTTCTTCAGATAAGAGACCTGGGATATAGATCTGTGTCCCAGCCTTCCAAACCACTTGCTCTCGAGTAGGCCCATTGATGTCAAGGCATCAGGCACAGAACTAGCCGTCATCCAATAAGTGGGACAGCAGATTAGGTTTTGCTATCAGTGTGTGTGTTTGTGTGTGTGTAACGGACGAGGGGTGGTGCACAACAACAGGCCGGACAGCATCATGGACATATGAACATCAAGAAGAGCGTTGTAGGATCAGGCCGAAGAATCCCGTGTCCTGTTTCCCACAGACGCCAACCGGATGGTTAAATGGTTCAGAACGGAGCTCCCCAGGTCCTTTTAGGGGTAAGGCCCTTTTCTGTGGTGGCTCCTCATTTGTACAATGCTCTCTGCAGAGAGACTCGCCTGGTACCATCATTACATTTCTTTAGGCACTAGGCAAAATCCTTTACTCAGGCCTTGTGCCATTAAACAATCTGTGGCCTGTTAAATGTGGGGGGAGGGGCTCGTTATTTATTATTATTTTATTATTATGCTGTGTTACTATGATGCGTAAATTACCCGTATTTTTCGCTCTATAACACGCACCAGACCATAACACGCACGTAGTTTTTAGAGGAGGAAAACAAGAAAAAAAATTCTAAACGAAATAGTGGATATATGATTTTTGTGGTTCATGCTGTGGCCACAGACATATGATCTGACAGTGAGTTTGGAGTAGCCCAATGCAAAAATCCTGAGGATCCATGTGGATCCATGCTTTGTAACCACGGAGGAGGGAAGGAAGGGGAACCATGGATCCTCTGCTCACGACTGCAGCAGATCCCCCCCGCCACCCGCAGGCATTCACTCCATAACACGCACAGACATTCCCCTTACTTTCTAGGAGGAAAAAAGTGAGTGTTATGGTGCAAAAAATACGGTACGTTCTTCATGTTGTACACCACCCTGGGATCCTTGGATAAAGGGTGGTATATAAACCAAATAAAATAGGAATGAATATTTGCGAATGTTGCCAAATAAACTCACATTTAGTGGGAATGGGCCAACCGTGAGATAATTCGGGCATATAAATCACACACGGCCTCCAAACTGAAGCAAAGTCAAAGGGGTCCGCATCCCCCCTGTTTGCATAGTTGGGAGGGACCAATCGGGTCATCCAAACCAATCCCTGCTTCGTTCATCTCGGCGCCAAAGCCCAGTAACCCCATATATACACATTGATTTCTAGACCCTCCAACTATGCACCTTGCAGAGTTGGGGGGCACAGCAGGCACGAGAGAGCGGGGAAAGAAGTAAAAAAAATTAAAAAATAGAACTGTATCCCAGTATCCTGCTGAAAGCAATAAGTCCTTTATGGCCAATAGCGTTTTGAAAATTTTTATTTTTCCAGTAGCAAACGAGCCGCGCACACTCTCACTGGGGCCTTCGCTGCATCTGGGACGTGTTTACTCGTATATTTTTAGACAGTTAATGGCAAGGAACCTGAAGCGGCAGAAGGCCCCAAGGAGGGAGGTGTCGGGTGGAGGCCGAGGGAAGGGCGGGAAACAGGCAGAGATGCTCTGCGGTGGACCGGTGGCTCTGGGAATAGTTTACTGCTGCACTGTCTCGCTTCTCGGAGACAAGAGACCTCCAGGATGATGGGGCCTCACATATGTTGAGCTGCTGCCTCCATCTCCCACTTCCAAGCTGGAGGAAAAGGCTCTAAAATGCAAACCATGAGTAGGAAAGCTTCCGGAGGCAGCCGGCAGATTTGATTTTGAAGACATGTTTCGGGCGTTGTCTGGGACGTTGGACTTTGGCAACCGGGGCTGCTGCAACCTGTTAGAGATCAGGAATGCGAATGTGCCCTTTGGCATCTCCCCAAATCAATCAGCTGATGAAGCCCTGGAGCAGAGGCTGCTGACGTGTGTTAGAGATTTTGGGAGACTTGTTCTTCTTTGACGATCACTCCTAGCCGAGTAAGGGGACGTGGGTGGTGCTGTGGGTTAAACCACAGAGCCTAGGACTTGCTGATCAGAAGGTCGGCGGTTTGAATCCCCGTGATGGGGTGAGCTCCCGTTGCTTGGTCCCAGCTCCTGCCCACCTATCAGTTCAAAAGCACGACAAAGTGCAAGTAGATAAATAGGTACCACTCCAGCGGGAAGGTAAATGGCGTTTCCGTGCGCTGCTCTGGTTCACCAGAAGTGGCTTAGTCATGCTGGCTGCTTTGCCAGTGTTGGTAGCTGGTTATGGCAGTACATCAGAGAGGCGCACCTGTGTGTCAGGGACTGGTTGGACGCGGAGGAATGGTGGGAGAAACCTGCTGGGGAAGCATCAAGGGAAGAAGGCACCAAGGAATGGTGGTGGGACAACGATGAGTGGTCACAGGGAGATAAGGGAGAGGGCTGGGAAGAGAAGGATCCTATTTGCTAAAAACTGGAAAAAAGAAATTGTGCCACAAAAATGGAATGGCAAAACAAACTGTTAGAGTATATTGAACTGGCTAGATTAACAGAGGCAAAAAATGTATTTTTCAACAAAGCACAGCATTTTGGAAATCCCTCCCTGGATGTCAATTCTGCCTTTGAGACCCCGGTAAAGTCTGGGACAATCTGGGCATGTCAGGAGTGCATGCAGGAGCCAGGCCCTGTGACCAGTAGGGCTTTGCAGGACTGGGGCCTTCCTAAGTTTGTCCTGGAGAGGCAAGGCGCATCCACACAGGTGAGGCCGATTGGTAACTCACAGCACCTGGTGGCAAGAGCCGAGAGGGATATAAGGTCAGCATTTCCCCTGGGAAGAATGGCAGATGAAGTTGATAGACTACATGGAACTGGCGGAAATGACTGGCAGAATCCGAGACCAGGGAGAAGAGTTGGTGGAAGAAGATTGGAAGAAATTTAAAGATTATTTACATAAACATTGTAAAATTAATGAATGTTAGAAGGATGTTGGGATGAAGTTATGTGGCTTTAGCAGAAATGTTATAAAGGATTAAGTAAAAATAGATTGTTAATTGGTGAAAGGAGGAAAAGTAAAGTTAGATTATATCAAGATAAATTATAGGACAAAAACTGGGCAAGATGGAAAGGATTTGCTGAAATAGCTAACCGAACTAGAATACAAAAAAGGGAGGTATGAGGAGGTCAAGGAAACAAGCAAATGAAAGATAAGTTATGGGAATATTCGTTGTGTTTTTAATTGTTTCTATTTTTGTTTTTGTTTTGTTAAGATAAGTAGTGTTTTTTGTTTTTGTTTTTGTTTTCTTTATTTTGATGTGTTGTTTAACTTTGTGTTCTCTCTTTTTTCTTTCTGTAACCCTTAAAACTTTAATAAATATTACTTTTAAAAAAATATATAAGGTCAGCATTTCCCTTTGGCTCTTTGCCACAGCAACATGCTTCCAGCCTTGGGTTTCTTGACTCCTTGCTTCCTGATCCTCGGACCCTCGGCCTCCTGATTCCTGGCTTCCGGACTCCCGTTCCTGCTCCCACCTTGCCACCTTGCCCCCGGTCCCGACGTCCTCAGCCGGGACTTCGACCGCCTGTAAACCGGACCATGAGAGGGCGTATGGCAGCTCTAGTGTAAGGCAGTTTCCTATGTTCCTAACCAACCAACCTGTGTTGAGCCAAATTACTCACCTCTCGCCATGCTTCTCTGCCTAAGAGATACAGAGCAGACACCAAAGTGCAGCAGAAATGGCAAGCTGTTTATTCCAAATGAGGATGTCTCTCTCCCCTTGGACGGATGCCATTTCCAGGCCACTGTCCTCACTGGACTCATGAGTAAACAGGGGACTTGGCTACATCAGCATCATCAACAGGCCAGGGACCAAAGGAAGATCCTGGGCTGATCTGAGGTCTTAGTCCAAGCAAAGAGAGTCTACGGCAAAGGGTCAGGCGAGAGGCAAGATCCAGACATGGCTTGAAAAAGGCAGGCACCCCAACAGCAGGAAGAGCACAGAGTTGAGCCAATGTCCTGAACATCTGGCCTACCTGGCAGCATGTTAGTATGCCCTGTCCAAAGTCTGAGGTCCAAAGTTCAGGAGACACAGGCCAGGCTCAAGCCAAAGAGCCATGTCTGAAGTCCAGCAGTCAGGATACAGTCCAGAGTCAGCCCTAAAGCACAGCCCTGTGGAGATCTAGAAGCATCTCAGCCAAGGTCCCTCAACATGGGTAGTTGAGCACCTCAACTCTGTTTCCCTTTTGTGTTTTGCATGTTGCTTGCAGCATCTGGCCTGGATGGGGCCTGGGACCCTCACCTGTCCTGAGCCCCCTTCTCCCAGAGCTAGTGAGCTCCACCTGGCCTACTAGAGAGCAGGGCGGTTGGCCATTGCCTGTCTCAGCCTCCTAGAGGGTTCCTCTTGTGGGGTGTATCATCAATGAAGCAGTCAAAGACAACATTTCCTGGTTACAGGTAGGTAGAAGAATGGATGCTTTTGAATTCTGGTGCTGGAGGAGACTCTTGAGAGTCCCGTGGACTGCAAGAAGATCAAACCTCTCCATTCTGAAGGAAATCAGCCCTGAGTGCTCACTGGAAGGACAGATCCTGAAGCTGAGGCTCCAAGACTTTGGCCACCTCATGAGAAGAGAAGACTCCCTGGAAAAGACCCTGGTGTTGGGAAAGATGGAGGGCCCAAGGAGAAGGGGACGACAGAGGACGAGATGGTGGGACAGTGTTCTCAAAGCTACCAGCATGAGTTTGACCAAACTGCGGGAGGCAGTGGAAGACAGGAGTGGCTGGCGTGCTCTGGTCCAGGGGGTCACAAAGAGTCGGACATGACTAAATGACAACAAAAGCCGTGTTGGTCTGCCGTAATAATTCCCCCCCCCTCCAGTAGCACCTTAGAGACCAACTAAGTTTGTTCTTGGAATGAAGATAACCTGAAGTTATCTGAAGAAGTGTGCATGCACACGAAAGCTCATTCCAAGAACAAACTTAGTTGGTCTCTAAGGTGCTACTGGAAACAACATTTCCTGTTTTCGTACTTTTAAATATTTTTTTCTTTAAAGTTATCTGAAGAAGTGTGCAAAGTGAAGCAAAGTTCTTAACCTGAAGCACTATTTCTGGGTTAGCGGAGTCTGCAACCTGAAGTGTATGTAACCTGAAGCGTATGTAACCCGAGGTACCACTAAAGAGTGGTACCTTGGGTTAAGAACTTAATTCATTCTGGAGGTCTGTTCTTAACCTGAAACTGTTCTTAACCTGAAGCACCATTTAGCTAATGGGGTCTCCTGCTGCCGCCGCGCCGCCGTGGCATGATTTCTGTTCTCATCCTGAAGCAAAGTTCTTAACCCAAGGTAATATTTCTGGGTTAGCGGAGTCTGTAACCTGAAGCGTATGTAACCTGAAGCGTATGTAACCCGAGGTACCTCTGTACTCTTTTAGCCTTTTCCAAGTCCACCACATATAAAACATACCCTCAGCCTCATTTACTCCAGAGGAATCCTCACCTGCAGGCAGGGACTTCTCAAGATGGATCAGGTTTTCATCTGGCGTTTAAGCTGCCCCCTTTGCCGTGGGGCCTGTTTTGCAAGGTGTTAAACGCGGGGCTGCCTCTGCAGATGGTTCAGGAACTTCAGCTGATGCAGAATTTGGCAACCAGATTTCTCACCGGAGCAAGATAGTTTGAACATATTACGCCAATCCTGGCCTGAATGTGCTGGCAGTTAATTCTGGGCCCGATTCAAAGTGCTGGTTTTGACCTATGAAGCCTTAAACGGCCCAGGACCACAATACCTCAAGGATTGCCTCTCCATGTATGCACCGACCCAGACCTGCGATAATCTCCTAGGCCCTTCTTCATGTATCTCCTCCACGAGAGGTCTGGAGAGTGGCAACTCGAGAGCGGGGCCTTCTCTGCAGTGGCTCCCCATCTGTGGAATACTCTCCCCAGGGAGGCTGGTGAAAAAGTGCAGAGGGAGGTGAAAAATGGCAAAGGGCATGGAAACGAAGCCTTAGGAGGGAGTTGCTTATGTTTAGCCATCTTCACATATCTGAAGGGCTGTCCTGCGGAAGATGGAGCAAGCTTGTTTTCTGCTGCTCTGGAGGGTAGGACTCGAACCCATGGCTTCAAGTGACAAGAAATGAGATTCCAACTAAACATTTAGAAGAACTTTCTGATGATAAGAGCTGTTCAGATGTGGAACAAACTAGCTCAAAAGATGGCGGACTCTCCTTCAGTGGAGGTTTTAAAGCAGAGGCTGGTTGGCCATCTGTTAGGGATTCTTTAGCTCTGCTTCTGGCATTGCAGGGGGGTCAGACTAGATGGTCCCCGGGGTGCCCTCCAGCTCTCAGTTCTACGGTTCTTTGACTCCACTGGCTGAGACATGACATTTGGGGACCTATCTCATGTACACTTGAGAACCCCCACAGCATCACGGAATTAGAATGTGAATGTAGGGCCTTTGCGGGCAGGGACCCTCTTTTCCCATAGGCCACTCTGCAAAATGCCAGGTATATAATGTCAGTGCACTGTAATAAACAAAATCTGCCCTTATTCCCTTATGGGGGACACAAGAGCCCTTATAGAGTCCTTTGTAGGTTCTCCATCAGTCGGAGAAAATAACAGAGGCCAACCAGAGAATATTGAGAAGCAAAGCAGCTCGTAAGCTTGATCTTTATTGAGCTGTTGCAACAGGATCCTCCCCTCACACGCAGGAAAGGAGGAGGACCCCGAACAAAGGTGTGCCCACCCTTATATATTTTAAATTCCCTGCCCTGGAGCTCAAGACCACCCCTCCATACATCATCCATCCATTGCAGAAGGGGTGTAACCCAAGACCACCCCCACAAACATCATACCTACACCACAGAAAAGGTGGTCTACAACAGAAATTTGAATGTTGTTGTTTTTCCTGTCTGCCGGGTTATCTGATAATGCCTTATCTGATTGCCCTTCCTGGTAGTCTGCCCATTCCTCTGAGATGGCGATTACTCAATTCCTGCCCTCCCTCCTTGTAGAGAAAACATTTGGTGAGTTTGGGAGTCAAAATGGTTTCAGGGCGGTCTTCCTGTTCTGCTCCAGAGATGTGTTCCACATATCTATGTACGTGCTTGGTTGTACATTTATGAACATTTATTATAGATATATATAAGACTCTGGCTGACAGCAGTCCTGAACACCCTTCAGAAACTGGGTTTTGCCCCTCAAGCCCTTCTAAGTCTGGGGTTGGGCCAGGCAAAAGCTACAGTCAGGCAAAGAATCATAGACACCGAGAGACAATAGATCTGCTCAAGGTGTCCCAAATATAAAATTGGAGAAATCGAGTTTGAGTTGGGGGAATGGTCTGTGCCTACCGATCTGTACACAGAATCTGGCGACCATCCGGGTCGTCTTATGATCTTTGCCTAACAGGAAAAGGTCAAATTTTTGCTTTTCCAGGAGGTCTGTGAGCCTCGTCAGGAGGGGATCTATGGCAGCATATCTCTTCTTTCTCATATCCAAAAATGCTAGAAGGGACTTTACACTCGCCAGAAGCTCAGCTCTGCCCTTGCCGGTCCTGGAAGGAGCCTTTTAAAAAGTCCCATATGCTCAGAGACTTTGCGCCTGTTCATTGAGGGAGATAGGAAGCCCTTGTTCTTTAGATCAGTGTTTTTCAACCACTGTTCCGCGGCACACTAGTGTGCCGCGAGATGTTGCCTGCTGTGCCGTGGGAAAAATTGAAAAATTCGAAAGATTTAAAAATAAAATATTTTATAATTTTTCATATTTCTGTTTACTTACTATTTCATAATAAAGTAATTATAAAATACTTTCATTGTGTTTATTTGATTCCTATTCAAGAGAATTACTTTATATATAGTCAACATAGGCACAGAGTTAGTTTTTCTAACATTTTCTAATGGTGGTGTGCCTCGTGATTTTTTTCATGAAACAAGTGTGCCTTTGCCCAAAAAAGGTTGAAAAACACTGCTTTAGATGTCTCTTTTACGAAGAGGCACGTAGTAAGACCATTGACCCCCTGCTGGTGAGGCTCGCTGACCTCCCAGAAAAGCGAAAATTCAACCTTTTCCTGTTAGGCAAAGATCATAAGACGACCCGGATGGCCGCCAGATTCTGTGCACAGATCGGTAGGCAACCCCCCCCCCCAACTCAAACTATTTCATGAAGAAAATCCCCAAACTTAGTTCCATGGGTGACTCTGGATCATATCTATGTGGTAGCTTCTCTTAAAGTTTTAAGTGTCTATACGCTTATTGCATTTATAAATTTTAAATTAATTGTTGTACATTGTTTTAACTGTTTGTTTTCCTTCTGGGATTGTACCCCCAAGTGTGTTTTATAAGTTGGTCTCTGACCGTAATAAATTATCTATCATCTATCTATCTATCTATCTATCTATCTATCTATCTATCTATCTATCTATCATCTATCTATCTATCATCTATCATCTATCATCTATCATCTATCATCTATCATCTATCATCTATCATCTATCTATCTATCTTTCTTTCTATCTATCTATCTATCTATCTATCTATCTATCTATCTATCTATCATCTATGTATCTATCTATCATCTATCTATCATCTCTATCTATCTATATCTATCTATCTATCTATCTATCTATCTATCTATCTATCTATCTATCATCTATCTATCTATCTATCTATCATCTAAAGACTTTATAATTTTTTATTTCAGCACCCTCCTTACTGGGCCAAAGAGCTCTGAGTTCTACTTCAGTGACCCTTCCATCGTTTCAGCTTCTCCGAACCTTACGCCTCTTATACATTGCACCCCTTGTAAAGTAAAAGAAATCAATGATTAGAGCACCAGCAACCGTTGGCAGGGGTAAATATTAATTGTGCGTTGTCCACTTCAAAGAAGCGCTTAGTCAGTTTCCGGGGTACCGTATCGTGGATGGGCTTTCATGCTACCTGAGTTGGAACTAACAGACTCGATTGCCTCCGCTGAGCCAATTTCCACTTCTCCAGCAGTGCTTTTCTTTTCTTAAGAATTGGGTGGGGTGTGTGTGTCATTTTGTCTTATCTCCCTCTGCAGGAAAGCCTCCTGCTGCGTCTGAAGCAAAACGGCAAGCGAAATCATTATACCTTTCGATTGCAGGTGCAGGTATCGTCGCCAGCCGGCTTCGCAAAGCCTTATCTCTGTCTCCTCTGCCTTTTTTCCATTGGGTTGGCAGAGGCCAGGAGAGGCAGGCACAACTATGCCAGCTTCAGGTGTTATCTGTTGGCCACAAATAAGATTCCAGGGAGCGGGGTTCACAGTTCAGTTGCGATAAGACCTTTCGAAAGCGCATCTCAAGTAACGCTTGGCTGGAAAGGAAGCTGCCGCAATAGCTTATCCAGCCCTGTTTTAGTGGCTGCATTGGACAGGAGCCAAATCACACTGCCAGGTGAGTCACACGTTATGCCAAGAGCTGGTTTTATCATGTGCTGACCTTTCAAGGAGCATCTCCACCCCCATCGGTCAGCCCAGACACTGAGGTCCAGTGAGGAGGGACTTCTGGCGGTTCCCTCCCTGCAAGAAGTGAGGTTACAGGGAACCAGGCAGAGGGCCTTCTCGGTGGTGGTGCCTGCCCTGTGGAACGCCCTCCCATCAAATGTCAAAGAAATAAACAACTATCTGACTTTTAGAAGGCATCTGAAGGCAGCTCTGTTTAGGGAAGTTTTAATGTTTAATAGGTTATTGTATTTTAGTGTCTTGTTGGAAGTCGCCCAGAGTGGCTGGGGAAACCCAGCCAGATGGGTGGGGTATAAATAATAAATTCTTCTTCTTCTTCTTCTTCTTCTTCTTCTTCTTCTTCTTCTTCTTCTCCTCCTCCTCCTCACTAACTAATCCCACTAACTCCTACCTTTATGCCTTACCCAGCCCCCGTTATCCTCACAGATCCTTCAGGATGGTGATTTGCAGCATTAGAAATAGTCCCCCAGAAGCTGCGTGACGACAGCCTTCCGTTTTTCTACCAGTGCAGTTAGGGGAAATGTACAAAACTAGTTCAAATATATGTTGGAAGTGTAAGTAAAAGGAGGGAACATTTTATCATATGTGGTGGGATTGTAAAGTAATTCAAAAAATTTGGGAAATGATATACAATGAATTGAAGAAAATGTTCCATTTAACATTTGTTTAAAAACCCGAGGCATTTTTCTTGGGGATTGTAGGGAAAGACCTGCCAAAAAAGTTGAAAAACATCTTTATGTATGCGACAACGGCCGCGAGAGTTCTGGTAGCACAAGGATGGAAGACTGAAGAAATCCCAACTAAAGAATCCTGGCAAGAAAAATTGACGGACTATGCAGAACTGGCAAAACTGACATACAAGCTACGGGACAAGGATAACTGTGACTTTAGGGATGAATGGGAACCCTTTACAAAGTATCTGAAGACGCAACAAGGCGAACTGGACTCCTTGGCAGGTTTTGAATAAACATTCACAATTTTTTTTTACTGATAATAACTAGCTAAAAAGTTTGAGGATCTATACAACTTTGTAACATGCAGAAAATAGCATTACTGGAGAAACTAAAGACTGGAACTGAGGGAAGTCGAGGTGGGGGTGGGGGGATGGGTTTTGTGGGGGGGGGAGGGAGGAAAAATGGGGGGGGGAATAAGGATATGTTTTTGGATAATATGTTTTGTTATAACTTTGAATAAAAAAAGAGGCAGCCTTCCGTATATAGGAAGATATCTTTTTCTCATGATGTGGCTATGGACTCATGAGACTTAACCACCTAGCGTAGCTCAATGCAAACAGGAACTTAAAAGATAAGCAGAAGTAAAGCAAGGCACAAGTTGGGCAAGAGTTTTAAATGAAACACGAGGGTTTTGGAGAAGGACAGTGTGCCAAATGTCTAAATGAGGAATCTAGGGTCAGGACGCGGTGACCAGATCTGCTGAATGGGCTGGAACACCAAGGCAAGGTAGTGGGTGAAAACTTATCACAAACAAAGAATTGGGCAGCCGATCAGAAAGTGATATCTCTAGATAATAATAATAATAATTTATTATTTGTACCTCACCAACCACTCTGGGCGGCTTCCACAAATACCAAAAATACACTAATATGTCATACATTAAAAACTTCCCTGAACAGGGCTGCCTTAAGATGTCTTCTGAATGTCAGGTAGTTGTTTATCTCTTTGACATCTGATGGGAGGGCGTTCCACAGGGCGGGCACCACCACCGAGAAGGCCTCTGCCTGGTTCCCTGTAGCTTTGCTTCTCGCAATGAGGGAACCGCCAGAAGGCCCTCGGAGCTGGACCTCAGTATCTGGGCAGAACAATGGAGGTGGAGATGCTCCTTCAGGTATACTGGGCCAAGGCCGTTTAGGGCTTTAAAGGTCAACACCAATACTTTGAATTGTGCTCGGAAACGTACTGGGAGCCAATGTACATCTTTCAAGACTGGTGTTATGTGGTCTCGGCGGCCGCCCCCAGTCCCCAGTCTAGCTGTCGCATTCTGGATTTGTTGTAGTTTCCAGGTCACCTTCAAAGGTAGCCCCACATAGAGCGCATTGCAGTAGTCCAAGCGGGAGATAACCAGAGTATGCACCACTCTGGTGAGACAGTCTGTGGGCAGGTTGGGTCTCAGCCTGCGTACTAGATGGAGCTGATAAACAGCTGCCCTGGATACAGAATTGACCTGCACCTCCATGGACAGCTGCGAGTCCAGAATGACTCCCAGGCTGCGCACCTGGTCCTTCAGGGGCACAGTTACCCCATTCGGGACCAGGGAGTCCTCCACACCGGCCCACCTCCTGTCCCCCAAAAACAGTCCTTCTGTCTTGTCAGGATTCAACCTCAATCCATTAGCCGCCATCCATCCTCCAACCGCCTCCAGGCACTCACACAGGACCTTCACCGCCTTCACTGGTTCTGATTTGAAAGAGATGTAGAGGTAGATGGAAGGAGATAGGGAAAGGCTCTGGTAGATGGAGACAGGTAATTTTTTGAAGTAGGGAGAAGGGTTAGATCTGGACCATTAGGAGCTAACTAAGTGCAGAAGTGGAAGAAGAAACCCTGCCCAGGGTGGACTAGTAAGCATACAGAAATATAGCACAATGCCTTATAGCAAATCATACAGTTGTTTCATATAGCTCCATGTTGTCTACACTGATGGGAAACAGCTCTCCAGATTTTTTTTTAATTAAATGCTTAATGTTTTATTATGTTTTCTTTTCTTTCTTTTATTTTTTAAATTCAAAATTATAACAAGACGTATTATCCAAAAACATATCATCCTTGTCCCCCCCATTTTTCCTCCCTCCCCCCAAACCCTCCCACCCCCACCCCACCCCCCGACTTCCCTCAGTTTCCAGTCTTTGGTTTCTCTAAGAATGCTGTTTTCTGCATGTTACACAGTTGTATAGATCCTCAAACTATTTAGCTGATTATTATCAATAAAAGGTTTGTGAATGTTTATTCAAAAACTGCCAAGGAGTCCAGTTCGCTTTGTTGCGTCTTCAGATACTTTGTAAAGGGTTCCCATTCATCCTTAAAGTCACAGTTATCCTTGTCCTGTAGTTTATATGTCAGTTTTGCCAGTTCTGCATAGTCCATCAATTTTTCTTGCCATGATTCTTTAGTTGGGGTTTCTTCAGTCTTCCATCCTTGTGCTACCAGACCTCTCGCGGCCGTTGTCACATACATGAAGATGTTTTTCAGCTTTTTTGGCAGGTCTTTCCCTACAATCCCCAAGAAAAATGCCTCGGGTTTTTAAACAAATGTTAAATGGAACATTTTCTTCAATTCGTTGTATATCATTTCCCAAATTTTTTGAATTACCTTACAATCCCACCACATATGGTAAAATGTCCCCTCCTTTTCCTTACACGTCCAACATATATTTGAACTAGTTTTCTATATTTCCCCTAACTGCACTGGTGTTGTAGCTCTCCAGATTCCAAGCAGTTGGAAGAGACCCTATCTAATCCAAACCGCCCCCCCCCACAAGGCAAGAATCTCAGCTAAAGCATCCATGACAGATGGCCATCCAACCTCTGCTTAAAATCCTCCAATGAGGAAGAATCTACAACAGGCATAGACCGACCCTCCAGATGTTTGGGAGTACAATTCCCATCACCCCTGACCACTGGTCCTGTTAGCTAGGGATGATGGGAATTGTAGTCCCAAACATCTGGAGGGCTGGAGTTTGCCTAGGCCTGGTCTACAATCTCCTGAAGGAGACCGTTCCCCTGTTGAACAGCTCCGCCAGAAAGTTCTTCCTAATGCTTAGGCAGAATCTTGTAACCAGAAGCCATGCGTTCAAGTCCTACCCTCCAGAGCAGGAGAAAACAAGCTTGCTCCATCTTCCATGGCATAGCCCTTGAGATATGTGAAGATAGCTATTATATCTCAGTTCAATCTCCTCTTTTTCAGGTTCAACATACCCAGCTCCTTCAACTGTTCCTCATAAGGCCTGGCTTCTACACTTTTAAAGCCATTTAGCTTGGTGGCCTTCGCTGCCTCTTGTAGGAGGGTGTTCTGTAGTTTAACTATACACTGCATGAAGAAGCATTTTCTTATATTTGTCCCAAATCTTCCAAAGTTCAGGATGCGGGTGGCGCTGTGGGTTAAACCACAGAGCCTAGGACTTGCCAATCAGAAGGTCGGCGGTTCAAATCCCTGCGACGGAGTGAGCTCCCGTTGCTCGGTCCCTGCTCCTGCCATCCTAGCAGTTCGAAAGCACGCCAGTGCAAGTAGATAAATAGGTACCGCTCTGGCGGGAAGGTAAACGGCGTTTCCGTGCGCTGCTCTGGTTCACCAGAAGCGGCTTAGTCATGCTGGCCACATGACCCGGAAGCTGTACGCCGGCTCCCTCAGCCAATAAAGCAAGATGAGCGTCGCAACCCTAGAGTCGGCCACGACTGGACCTAATGGTCAGGGATCCCTTTACCTTTACCTTCCAAAGTTCAGCTCCATTGGATGTCTGTGAAATCTGAGATCCAATGACGTCTGAGTACTTTGTCCAGCGTAACCGGGAAAGGCTACTGCCTTCATGTCCTCATTGTAGAGGGAGAGGCCAAGCAGTGTATAAACGGAAACAAGGTTTTGCTGAGCACACTGGGAAGTTCGTGTTTTCACCTGTGAAATGCCGGGGGATATGAGGCAGAACCCACGCTAGAAATTCAACGCAAGTTGCTGCGGCGGCGTGCAAGGAAAACTACATCTTCTGATGTTTCTCGCTGCTGTTGTAGGAGTGTGGTGATTATTCATCGTTTACATCACTCCAAAATAGAAGATTAAAATGGAACATCCGTGATCATAAACCCAACATTCTGCGAGTCTCAAGTGGCTTCTATTGTTGTCTTCGCAAGTCTCTGTTGCATGGACACCAGCAGAATGCAAAACCTCCCTCTGGCAGTGATCATGTTATTGTTATTATCTCTGAAGGAATGTGCAATGAAAGGGGGAGAAAGATACCCATCTCCTTTAAAGAGGGAAGAAGAACAATAGATTATGATATTCGGTTGCGTTAACCCATGGTTAGGCAAACAGGGACGCGGGTGGCGCTGTGGGTTAAACCACAGAGCCTAGGACTTGCCGATCAGAAGGTCGGCGGTTCGAATCCCCGCAATGGGGTGAGCTCCCGTTGCTCAGTCGCTGCTTCTGCCAACCTAGCAGTTCGAAAGCACGTCAAAGTGCAAGTAGATAAATAGGTACCAATAAAGCAAGATGAGTGCCGCAACCCCAGAGTCGGTCACGACTGGACCTAATGGTCAGGGGTCCCTTTACCTTTACACAAACTCAGGCCCAGGGGCTGGATCCAGCCCAACTGCCTTCTAAATCCGGCCCACAGACAGTCCAGGAATCAGCGTGTTTTTACATGAGCAGAATGTGTGCTTTTATTTAAAATGCATCTCTGGGTTATTTGTGGGGCATAGGAATTTGTGCATTATTTTTTTTCAAAATATAGTACGGCCCCTCCACAAGGTCTGAGGGACAGTGGACCGAAAAAGTTTGCTGACTCCTGCAGTTAACCAAAGGCCCAACTTGTAACACACAGGAAATTAAAATCTTGCTGTCCTCAGCACTGGTTAGGCGACAGCTGAGTGAACAAGTTTGCATTTGGGATTTGGTGATTCGAAGAATGACATGGACGGACTCAGCGATGCTCACTGTGCAGCAGCAAAAGCAGTTAGAAATCTGGAAGAGAAGATAGCCAAATTCAAAGAATAGCATGTGCTCTAGCCTTTGGGAAGGGAAATGCCGTATTTTTCGCTCTATAAGACGCACCAGACCATAAGACACACCTAGTTTTTGGAGAAGGAAAACAAGAAAAAAAAAATTCTGAATCCCAGAAGCCAGAACAGCAAGAGGGATCATTGCGCAGTGAAAGCAGCAATTCCTCTTGCTGTTCTGGCTTCTGGAATAGCTGCACAGCCTGCATTCGCTCCATAAGACGCACACACATTTCCCCTTACTTTTTAGGAGGGAAAAAGTGAGTCTTATAGAGCAACAAGTATGGTAGTTAAGAGGTTTCTCTGAAAGCACTTTGAAAGACAGCGCCACAGAAAAGCAACAGCTGAACGAACCTTCTGACAGTAAGAGCTATTCAATAGTGGCCTGGGCTTTCTTTGACTTGTCTCTATTGCACATAATCTAGCTACACAAGCAAGGTTGCAATCCTCAACACACCTGGGGCTGAGGACACACTTGACTTTTAAAGCACACTCACCCCCCTAAAAGATAATAGGAACTATAGTTTACCCTCTACAGAGCTCCAGAGTGGCTGGGGAAGCCCAGCCAGATGGGCGGGGTATAAATAATAAATTATTATTACAATTTCCAGCATTTTAAACAAGTATAGGATTCTTGGAGGTGGTGAGGATTTGCTTAAAGGTGTGGGGGGTGTGAAGCCAGGAAGCAAGTCCCATCGACTGAGCGGGGCTTATTTTTGAGTTAACATGTACAGAATTGCACTGTCTGTCTCCATTACAGTGTTTGTTAAAAGCTTCCTGTTTGCTGGTTCTGGCCATTGTATTGCTTCACTGCTGGGGAACAGTAATGAATTGCCCCTGAATTAGGCATAATAATACAGTCATACCTGGGGTTACAGACACTTCAGGTTGCATTTTTTTGGGTTGCAGATGTGCCGAAACCCAGAAGTACCGGAACGAGAATCGTCAAGAAAGAAGATTCCACCTAAACATTAGGAAGACCTTCCTGACAGTAAGAGCTGTTTGACAGTGGAATTTGCTGCCAAGGAGTGTGGTGGAGTCTCCTTCTTTGGAGGTCTTTAAGCAGAGGCTTGGCAACCATATGTCAGGAGTGCTCTGATGGTGTTTCCTGCTTGGCAGGGGGTTGGACTCGATGGCCCTTGTGGTCTCTTCTAACTCTAGGATTCTATAATTCTATGATTGTATGAGTTACTTCTGGGTTTCAGCAGTCGCGCATGCGCAGAAGTGCTAAATCGCACTTTGCGCATGCCGTGTGTGCACAGACGTGGCGCTGCGGGTTGAGAATGTGTCTCCCACACGGATCACATTCACAACCTGAGCATCCACTGTAGTAGTAGTAGTAGTAGTAGTAATAATAATAATAATAATAATAATAATAATAATAATAATAATAATAATTTATAATTTATACCCTGCTCATCTAGCTGGGTTTCAACCCAATACTGAAAACATGATACAGCATTAAACATTAAAAACTTCCCTAAACAGGACTGCCTTCAGGGGTCTTCTAAAAGCATCCCTTCCACCGATGGCTTCAAATTATAAGAAAGGAGATCCTGACTCAACATCAGGAAGAACTTTTCTGACAGTAAGAACTGTTTGACGATGGAAAGGTCTCCCTCGGGAGGTTATGGAATCTCCTTCCGGGGAGGTTGGACGACTGCATATTAGGGATTCTTCAGCTGTGATTTCTGCATTTCAGGGGGTTGGACTAGATGACCCTTGGTGTCCTTTCCAAGATACGTTGACGCTCTTAATATTAATTGCGTGGCGAGTTCCCGCCCCCCCCAGTGGAAATAAAGACACATGACACCATTATTAAGGTTAATGGGCTAAAAATGGCCACAACTTTATCGGTTACAGGTGATCCAGCGGTATTGGCTTAGGCATGGGTCCTAACCGTCTATCCAGCTTCAGCCCGTCCACTTGCAGTCCGGGAAGGGTTAACCACCAGTAGGGGGAGTCCTGCTGATGCACATCAACTAGGAGCTCCCCCGGGGTCACCGATAGGGGGCGTGCCTTAGGCCCTCACCTCCATAGGCTTTGGACAGGGCCACGACCCTTTATCGGACTACCCTTCAATATGCGGGGCAGGTGATGGCGCTACCTTCCCTCTTCCATCTACAGAACAATACCAATGCCTAACTGCCAATACCGAGGAAGTTGTGAGGATTTGCTACGAGGTAGGCGAAAACCAAGTGGCTGGTGCCAATTTGCCAAGTGGAAAAATTCCTACCAAGCCCCTCAACGGAGACCAGCCAAGGTCCATAGCAAGGTCAAAGACGAAAACCTTATAGGGCGGGAAACCGGAGCAGCTGGAAGCTAAATAGCGCTAGCCACACCCACCCACCCAGCCGATTGGCTGGCCGGGCGATGATGCGGCCGGGAGTTCCCTCAGTCGTGCGGAGGCTGCAAACCAGCCCCCACGCATGTGGGGTGGGTGTGAAACCCACAACCCCACCTCCTCTCTAGTTCGGAAGTGGCTATGCTGAACTCTGCCATCAGAGCTCATTAACTCAGCAAGTAATTGCTCGTTAATGCAGCAATTTCCCTAGGAGCAGTGGCAGATTTGCATATAGGATGAGTTGTCTGCAACCTCTTAAACTAAGGGGGGGGGGAGGATCTCAGCCTCTTCCCAAAAAGAGAGAGGCAGATTTCACTATCTGGGTCCTGTTGCTTAGTAACATGGAATACATGGTGCACGAATCTATGGCTATATAACAGTTGCAGAAGTGCATAGTTACTGTTTAGTATTCAGTTATCTGTCTGCCATTACAGTTACAGGTAGGTAGCCGCGTTGGTCTGCCATAGTTGAAACAAAATTAAAAAATTCCTTCCAGTAGCACCTTAGAGACCAACTACGTTTGTTCTTGGTATGAGCTTTCGTGTACATGCACACGAAGAAGGTATCTGAAGAAGTGTGCATGCACACGAAAGCTCATACCAATAACAAACTTAGTTGGTCTCTAAGGTGCCACTAGAAGGAATTTTTTTTATCATTATAGTATGTGTTTTGAGAACAAGTGAAGATTCTTTGATATCATTGTGATTCACAATAATATTAGGGCTGCCTAACATTATCCTGGGGGAATTTCCGAAAGGTGGCACATTGTCCTGGATCTTCAGCAAGCAAACCCCAAAATCGGGGCAGCGCATGGAAATGCCATTCACCTTCCTGCCAGAGCGGTACCTATTTATTTACTTGCACTGGTGTGCTTTCGAACTGCTGGGTTGGCAAGAGCTGGGACAGAGCAACGGGAGCTCACCCTGTCGCAGGGATTCGAAGTGCCGACCTTTCAATCACCAAGCCTTAGGCTCAGTGGTTTAACCCACAGCACTACCCACGTCCCCACAGTGCCACCCGCGTTGAATATTATGCCCCAAATCTCTCGCCCAGTGTATCATTACAGATTTAACTTGTTCATCTTTTGTATGCCATTCCAAGAACAATTTGTACATTTTCGACAGTAATTTTGTATTATTTCCCTTGACCTGTGTTATGTACTGAGTTGAATAGGATCCAAAAGGCAGCAGTCTGATTGGTCCTAGAACAATAGGGTCCAGAATGCAGCAGTCTGATTGGTCCACAGGAGCCACCCAATCCAGCTCCAGGTGGAAGTGAATCCGCAATCTGATTGGCCTACAGGTGAATCCCGGAATTAGCCAATCACGTGAGGCCCATTGTGTAAACAATGTATATAAAGCAGACATTCTGGGGGAACTTCCACTCCTCCTCACCACTATGAGCAGAATAAAGAGCATGAAATCCACTCTCGACTCCGAGTATATTTCAACCTGGGTCTCCACTTATTTTTGGTCCTATCTCTCTTTAACATGGGGAAACATTCAGCCACACATTTGATCCCCAGGAAGTCCATTCAATGGCAAGGTTCTCAACCTGTAGTCACCTGGCCATCTGGGAGAAAGGAAAGATAAAGACTCTGCACATTGACTAGATGTCTGAAGTCCAGTGTAATAAATGAGCCCCGGAAAGATGATAGCAGGGAGACCTTTGGCCTGTGTTTTCCAAGCAAGATGGCAGGCTGTGATTTATGACTGAGTGGAGAAACTTGCTCTTGGGTTCAAAGTAAGTCTTGAGGATTAATGGACCAAGGCAAATGACCGTGTAACAGGGATGAGGGAGAGGAAGGCAGTTCGTGGTTTAGAAAACAGCAAGAACCTTCCCTCTAAAAACATTAGAAACAAGATTGGCTCCATATTGTGGAGAGGTCAAACATTGACTTGGGTCCCCAAGGGGAATTCCCATTGGGGAATTGGGTAGGGTCGCTGTGAGATCAGGATTCTAGATCAGATGGCCTTTGGCCTGATCCAGCCAGCTTGCTCCTCTTAGCTGAGTTAATCTATTGGATTCACTTCCCTCAAGGGGTAGCGATGGCCACCGGTTTGTATGGCTTTAAAAGAGAGCTAAACCATGGGTAGGCAAACTAAGGCCCGGGGGCCAGATCTGGTCCAATCACATTCTAAATCTGACCCATGGATGGGCTGGGAATCAGTGTGTTTTTACATGAGTAGAATGTGTCCTTTTATCTAAAATGCATCTCTGGGTTATTTTTGGGGCATAGGAATTCGTTCATTTTTATTTTTTAAAAAAATATAGTCCAGCCCCCCACAAGGTCTGAGGGTCAGTTTGCTGAAAAGTTTGCTGACCCCTGATCTAAACAAATCTATACAGTGGTACCTCGGGTTAAGAACTTAATTCATTCTGGAGGTCCATTCTTAACCTGAAATTGTTCTTAACCTGAAGCACCACTTTAGCTAATGGGGCTTCCTGCTGCTGCCGCACCACCGGAGCATGATTTCTGTTCTCACCTTGCCAACAAAGGTCCGTATAGTTCAAGCAATGGTTTTCCCAGTAGTGATGTATGGAAGTGAGAGCTGGACCATCAAGAAGGCTGATCGCCAAAGAAATGATGCTTTTGAATTATGGTGCTGGAGGAGACTCTTGAGAGTCCCATGGACTGCAAGAAGATCCAACCTCTCCATTCTGAAGGAAATCAGCCCTGAGTGCTCACTGGAAGGACAGATCCTGAAGCTGAGGCTCCAAGACTTTGGCCACCTCATGAGAAGAGAAGACTCCCTGGAAAAGACCCTGATGTTGGGAAAGATGGAGGGCACAAGGAGAAGGGGACGGCAGAGGACGAGATGGTTGGACAGTGTTCTTGAAGCTACCAGCATGAGTTTGACCAAACTGCGGGAGGCAGTGGAAGACAGGAGTGCCTGGTGTGCTCTGGTTCATGGGGTCACGAAGAGGCGGACACGACTAAACGACTAAACAACAACGTCCTCCTATGGGCTTTAATTGAACCATGGACACGCAGGAGGGCTGAGGAACGCAGGCCACTAGTGAAATAATTCGTAGAATGAAAGCGCAGTCACAAGCACCGCTCAGCCAGTTCAAAAGTGCCGCAGAAAACCTGCAACCTGCACCCATGAAAATTGAACTGATTTCTTCTCTCCCCTTGGATAATTTCCAGATGCATTTTCTTTTCTCGTTAACTGCTGATCCATCACTTTGAAAATGCGCGATAAGTCTTCAGCATTAAAATAAGCTGCACCACACTGACTGCTCCCCCCCCCCCATTCTTCTTTCCCTGCTGGTAAGCAGGCTGCCTTTCAACTGGTGAGAGGTGAGTGCCTCTGTCCCACCGTGGCATCCACAAGTGACATCAGACCCTCAGTCCCGTCCCATGCTGCCTCCAGCAGTTTATTTCTTCCCATTAAGAAATTGGCGAAAAGTTAAGAAAGGACTCTGTGTCATGTGATCTTTGGAACAAGTTGTAACAGAGAGCTGAAACCATAGGGAGAGCCCATTGTATCAGAGCAATGACCCATCTGATCCAATATCCCGTTCTCACAGTGGACAACCACAGGACTTTGCTCTCACCGAAGGCAGTGATGGTCCCCAATCTAGATGGCTTTCAAAGAGAATCGGACAAATTTACCGACGAGAAGGCTTTTGACGGCTACAAGCCATAATAATAAATTTTATTTATACCCCACCCTTCCTGGCCAGAGCCACGCTCAGGGCGGCTAGCACCAATAAAATCACAGTAAAAACATAATGGGGGGGGGACCAATTTAAAATACAGTTTAAAATATAATTCAAAATGCAGCCTCATTTTAAAAGCAGCCGATAGATCAAGACCATAAGGGGAGGGAAACATAAGGGTCAGGGCGAGTCCAAAGCAAAGGCCAGGCGGAACAGCTCCATCTTGCAGGCCCTGCAGAAAGATGTCAAGTCCCGCAGGGCCCTGGTCTCTTGTGACAGAGCGTTCCACCAAGTCGGGGCCAGTACTGAAAAGGCCCTGGCCCTAGTTGAGACCAACGTAACCATCTTGCGACTTGGGACCTCCAAAATGTTGTCATTTGTGGACCTTAAGGTCCTCCGCGGGGCATACCAGGAGAGGCGGCCCAGTAGGGCGGTCCTATGAGGGTTTTGTTCTGCTTCCCAGGTCGGACACAGCAATATTCTGAACTTAAAAATGGAAAGTGTAATGCTGGTGGTCAAGAAAAGAGGTTTAAAGACTGTCTCAAAGCAAATCTGAAAAAAATGCAGTATAAAAACAGACAACTGGGAAACACTGGCCTGTGAGTGCTCCAGTTGGAGAACAGCCTTTATCAAAGGTGTCATGGGCTTTGAAGACATTCGAACTCAGGACACAAGGGAGAAACATGCTAAGAGGAAGGCATGCTTGGCCAATCCACACCATGATCAACTCTCGCCCAGAAACCAATGTCCCCACGTGTGGATCCAGAATTGGCCTCCACATTCACTTACGGACTCATTGTTAAAACCATGTTTATGGAAGACAATCTTACTCGGCTACGAGGGATCGGCAAAGAAGAAGTTGTTTCTGAATGCTAGTTTCTATAAAGCACAGGAGGGGAGAGGGTATGGATCCTGTACTTGCAGAATTCCCACAGGCCCCCGTGAGATCAGGATGCTGGTCTGAACGGCCACTGGCCTGATCCTGCAAACTCTCCTTATGTTCTTATGTAAAAAAACCTGGGGCAAAGAAAGACACGGCAGAGGAATTTGACTGTTCAAATCAGATGTTCTAATTTTATCCTATCCTTCCCTGCTTTTTTCCCCTTCTTCCTTTTTTTCCTTTTTATACCCTGGTCCGAAAGAGGACCTTTGTGTTTGTGAACCCTGTCACACCATGATTATAGCTTTTCTGTCCTGGGAAAACAAACTTTTATTTTATTTAAGCCGTGCATGAGATCCAAGGAACACAATCTGCCTTTCAGAACAGCAGGAGTCGGGATAAACAGAGCCCTAATTGCGCAAAAGAGGGGATATATATTCGCCCGCTTCTAATTTGGGCGCATGCGGGTGACGGCAAACAGTGGCTGCGCTAAGAAGAGGTTTTTAATTTGTGCCGGTTGTATATGTGTTAGTGGGGTGATGTCAAGCTGGAGAGCTTAAGCCGCGGTAGGTAACTGGAACCTCTGTGTTTAGAACTCCCGAATACCTGGAGGTCTGGACAAAATAAGATACAGCTGTTGCCTTCATGTTCTGCATGCAAACTTCCTGCAAGCACTGTTAGAATGGTAGACCAGGACAAACATATCTAGCTATCAGCTGTCCTTCACCCTAAGGTCCCAGCGGGGCAGGTTACAGCATTAAAACGCCATAGAAAAACTATTTTAAACAACTCACAGTTACAAAAATAAGGCACAGCTGTCCTTTTTCAAGCAGAACACCCTGGATTGAAAGAAGCTATCCCGACTTCTGATCCCAATCCCAGATGTCCCAATTTGGCTCCCACACTCTGGACACGCCAGAATGTGGGATCAAAAGATGGGCAATTTTCATTCCGTGCTGTGGCATGAGTCAATTGGCTCACACCAGAGTGTGGGACCGAGAATAGAAGTGAAAGCCTACCTTGTCTCTGCCTGTTGCTGCTCTTGGTGCTGACCTTGAAAGCCCTAAACCGACTCGGCCCAGTATACCTGAAGGAGCATCTCCACCCCCATTGTTCTGCCTGGACACTGAGGTCCAGTGCCGAGGGCCTTCTGGCAGTTACCTCCCTGTGAGAAGTGAGGTTACAGGGAACTGGGCAGAGGGCCTTCTTGGTGGTGGCGCCTGCCCTGTGGAACACCCTCCCATTAGATGTCAAGGAAATTGACATCAGATGTCAAGGAAATTGACATCAGATGTCAAGGAAATTGACATCAGATGTCAAGGAAATTAACAACTATCTGATATTTAGAAGACATCTGAAGGCAGCCCTGTTTAAAGGTAAAGGGACCCCTGACCATTAGGTCCAGTCATGACTGACTCTGGTTGTGGCGCTCATCTTGCTTTACTGCCTGAGGGAGCCGGCGTACAGCTTCCGCGTCATGTGGCCAGCAGGACTAAGCCGCTTCTGGCGAACCAGAGCAGCGCATAGAAACACCATTTACCTTCCCGCTGGAGTGGTACCTATTTATCTACATGCACTTTGACGTGCTTTCAAACTGCTAGGTTGGAGGAGCAGAGACCGAGCAACGGGAGCTCACCCCATTTAGGGAAGTCTTTAATGACTGATGTTTTAATGTATTTTTAATCTTTTGTTGGAAGCCGCCCAGAGCGGCTGGGGAAAACCAGCCAAATGGGCGGAGTATAAATTATAAATTATAATAATAATAATTATTAGTATAGCAATTCTTGGAAGATCTCCTGCTGGCTCTTGACCAGAAGGATCATGGGATAGAAGGTTGGAATGCATGGTTGACTGGTGGCTTCTTCCAACTCAATAATTCTATGCTTTTTTTGAAGGTTCCTTATGTATTCTGCCTTATTACTGTCACATAAGAAGCTGTCTTCATACAGTGTCAGCTCATTGGTCCAGCTGGTTCAGTATCGTCCACACTGATTGGCCGTGGCTCTCCGGGGTTTCAAACCTCTTTCCAGCCCAACCTGAAGCCGCCAAGGCTGAAGCTGAGACCTTTTGCTTGCAAAACATGGTCTCTCTCACCGAACAAGGTCTAGCTGTTTTCCTGCAACCGGCAAGGTGTTACAGTTGAGCAAATCTGATCATTAGTTACAAAAGTGACTTATGCCCAGAGGACAATTCCCTCCCCTATTTTTAAACAATAATTAATCGGGCAGAACTGGGGGCGACGGGCGACACTGCTTCCCTTCAATCTCACCCTGACCGCTTTATTGCTTTGCACCTGCACTTCAAAGGCAGATTCCAAAGTCTTGTGTGAAATGGAGATTGCTTCTTGAGGTCTGAAACTATTATTGCTTTGACCTCCCTACCCCATTCTGCTGACAGACAGACTCCTGCTTCGGCTTTTTGCACTGCCGAGTGGGAGAGTACAAGAAATCTGTAGCTTAAGAAATAGGGCCTGAGTTTGTTTTTCACCTCTTCCATTCCAATCCCTTTTTCCTTTTGTGTCGTGTCTTTTCATATTGTAAGCCTGTAAAGGTAAAGGGACGCCTGACCATTAGGTCCAGTCGTGACCGACTCTGGTTGTGGTGCTCATCTTGTTTTACTGGCCGAGGGAGCCGGTGTACAGCTTCCGGGTCATGTGGCCAGCATGACTAAGCTGCTTCCGCCGAACCACAGCAGTGCACGGAAATGCCGTTTACCTTCCCGCCAGAGTGGTACCTATTTATCTACTTGCACTTTGATGTGCATTCGAACTTCTAGGTTGGCAGGAGCAGGGACCGAGCAACAGGAGCTCACCCCGTCGCGGGGATTCAAACCGCCGACCTTCTGATTGGCAAGTCCTAGTAAATCCTATTGAACTCAGTAGGACTTAGTTCTGAGTAAAAATGCTTTGGGCCCCATCTCGACCCATTTACCTGGGAGTAAGCTCCATTGAGGGACGCGGATGGCGCTGTGGGTTAAACCACAGAGCCTAAGGCTTGCCGACCAGAAGGTCGCCGGTTCGAATCCCCGAGACGGGGTGAGCTGCCGTTGTGAAGTTTGAGATCTGCATAACACAGCTGGAGATGTATAGGGCAAAAAGTGCAAGACATTGCTTCACCTCCTGCAGAAAATAAATCTTGCTTGTCAACTGGTGGGAGCCACTTTCTGATATATCTATATGCTACAGTAGCATTATATGATTCCAGAAGGTCAGGCTGAGATGCTACCAGGGTTATAAAAATATCCTTATCTGAGAAATGTATGCTATGGAACAATTGATTAGCTGCCTTGGTAATAGCTGGACTCAGACGAGAAGGCAGACGGTGTCAAAGAGGCCATCCACTTACGTCCAAGGAGGCTCTGGCTGCTTTTGCAAACACCATCCACCAACTCTCGACATTTTCTTCCAGATTAAGCATCTTCTTGAGTAGAACCCCCCTGCCTGAGAACCTGTGCTTTCATTTTTAAATGTTTCCTGAGCTCTGAGAGTGTAGCTTTCTCCCAATCGAAGTGCAGAGTGTTTGAGGACCAAGACATTCGCAGGGAAACCAAAAGGCTTGTTTACAAAGCTATTGTACCACCAAACTTACTGTACGCTTGTGAAACATGGACCAATCCAGCCACTTACGGACTCATTGTTAAAACCGTGTTTATGGAAGACGATCTTACTTGACTACGAGTGATTGCCAAAGAAGAGGAAGAAAGAAGAGTTCGGTCCAAGCCATGATCTCTTTGTCCAGTCCTTGTTGGCAACATAGTGGCAGTTTTCTGGACAAGCTGCAGTTTCCGAACTATCTTCACAAAGGCAGCCCCACTAAAAGGACATTTTAGTAATCCAGCCTCAAAGTTAACAGGGCATGGATATAAAGTCTTATTGATCCGGGGCAGAATTATTGGCAAATGCGAGGGAACTTGCTTGGTTAAGACTTTGGATGAGTTGCCAGGAAATGTTCACTAAGAGCCTGAAAACTGATAGGAAATGTAGTTCAAAACATCTCCATCTTCTGAGTCCTGGAAGATCTTTTCCCTGCACTGCAGGCCTTTCCCCATCTGGCTGATCCAGCTGGCTATTCTTATATATAAAAAAGATAAAAGATAAAGGACACCTGGACGGTTAAGTCCAGTGAAAGGTTGTGGCGCTCATCTCACTTTCAGGCCGAGGGAGCCGGCGTTTGTCCACAGACAGCTTTCCGGGTCATGTGGCCAGCAGGACTAAACGGTTTCTGGCGCAATGGAACACCGTGACGGAAACCAGAGTGCATGGAAATGCCGTTTACCTTCCCGGCACATTAGTACCTATTTATCTTCTTGCACTGGTGTGCTTTCGAACTGCTAGGTTGGCAGGAGCTGGGACAGAGCAATGGAGCTCACCCCGTTGCGGGGATTCGAACCGCCGACCTTCCGATCAGCAAGCCCAAGAGGCTCAGTTGTTTAGACCACAGTGCCACCTGCATCCTATGTTCTTTTATATATTGTGTCCTCCCTTAAAGAAGGCACGTACTGCAGTGAGACCTGGAAACCGATCCCCTGTGTTGTGGGTGGGTAAGATTGGTCAGCCACAACACCCGATTGGTGGTTCCTTTGAAGCTGGGTGCAATCTGGCCAATGGGACGCAGTCCAAATGGTTCGAGGGACCTATATACGCACATGCACGTGACCCAGAGCTTCCTCTTTCAGTGCATGCATTCGGAACACCTGCCCACCTCTCCCTACTTTTAGGGATTGTGTGCTTGACCTTGCTATGCCTTCGTGTGTTGTCTGCCGTTGGGACAGGGGAACGGCAGGAATTTCCCCCACTTGGCTGTTGCCATTTGGGTTTCGCCAGCTGTGTAGCAAATCGTCATAACTTGTAAGGTTGCGGATAGGCTCTGGTTCAGGTGATGGGGTGGGAGAACGCTCTTGCCATCCATATGCGAAGGGTATTCCGTTAAAGGAATCCAGAGACTCAAATGGTTTGGTCAACCCCTGAGAGGGGGTTGTGCCCGTGCCTGAGTCCAGAGGGACATCTGGGTGGCGGACATAGTCTGTTCCCGGCTTTTTGCTTATCCAGGTGTTTACCCTTGGCTGACCTAGGCTGGTGCCCTGGGTCAGCGCTACCTGCACTGCATGGCAGGGAGCTAGTCGAATCAGAGCCTATGCTACCAGACACCTTCTGTAATCAATGAAGTTGTGCCCCAAATTCTGCCAAAAACCAAAACTAAAATTTGAGTGTGAATTTATTTAGGGGGAGGTTTCTTGGTCTGAACATGCAGATAAAACCATTGTCACGGCCACCCAGGTCTGGTCCCAGCTCACAAGAGACCTCACTCCGTTGCAGCTTATTTACAGGAAAAGTTTATTGAAGATTTCTGCTTCTCATACAGTTCAGCATTGTGGCCGTACGTCTGCCACGTTAGACCGCTGAAGTCCCCTCTGACTCCTCCCCTCTTCCGCACCAACTTAATAGCCTGGCTCTAGACCACCTCTTCCTCTCCTTTCTTTTCCGCAGGGTCTTCCTGCCCCCCTGGGTTCCCTCTCTCCGTGACTCGCCTGAGGCTGAATCCTCTGCCGCCTCTTCCCCCCTCTTTCTGGCTTTAGGGCCGGGCTCCTCCCCTGAGCTCTCTCCACTTCCGCGCGCCTCTACGTTTGAACTTGGCGCGCGTACGTTGCTGCTGACCTTTCTTTCGACCGCTACACCACCCCCTGCTCTGCTCTCCACCCTTTCCGGCTGAACACCCTGCTCCAACCCCCTCTCTCTGTTCTCTCCTAATCCTGCTCCCTCCGAGAGGCTGACGACTCCACCCCCTTTTCTCCGTTCCGGCTGAGACGTCTCTTGCTTCCTCTGTCTTCCACTGGGCTCCTCTCCGCTTCTCCCTTCTCCTCCCCTTTGCTTGATTAAGGTAACCCCCTTTTGAGAATCCTCTGACTCGCTGCTCAGACTCGTGGATTCCCTCAGAATTCCGTCATCTTCTTCCTCATCCTTCTGCCCCTCCTCCCACTCGCTCTCCGTCTCCTCTGTCATCTCCTCCTCTCTCCCAGAAACCCTGACATCCATCCCCCCCTCGAAGCCCCCCCTTCCCCCCTCCCGCTCGCCGGGGACCGGTTGTGGAAACTGCGGCTCTTCGGGGGTAGGCTCAGGATACAGGTCGTCTACGTCAATGTTCTCTGCTGGCAGTTCTGTGTAAGTGTATTCGAAGTCGGGTTCTTCCCCCAAATGCTTCTCAGTCTCTGCTTCCATCGCTACTTCCTCCGGTGCTGCCCGCCAAGGACCTATCAGCCACCTCTTACGCCATTCCTCCTCTGGCTGCTCCTCCCACCAATAAGGGGTTTCCGTGTCCACCCCCGAGCACGATCCCCTGGGCGGGCTTGATTCTGGTGTTCTTTCCTCGGGGGAAGAGAAACCCCTGAACGTGCTATCTGACAATGTGGGTGTGAAAAGCCAGTCATCAAAGTACTCAGCTGGCATGGGTCTATGTGGGAAAAGTGCATGGAACTCTTCTTTCAAAAGGGGTTCGTCTAACTCGTAGCCTGGCACCCAACTATTAGCAGCGGCTGGTGTGCCCTCCCTGGCGAGAAAATATTCAACTCCCTCCTCCCCCCATCTCGAGTCCAGTATCTCTGTGACCTCGTTAAGAGGTTCTGGTCTTGGCGATTCCCCCCTCTCAGGCGCCCTCCTACGTGGCTCTGGGGGTGCTCCTGACTCTTGAAACCTGTGTGGGGTTTTGTAGGGAGTGAGCACCGACCTATGAAAGACCGGGTGCACCCTGGAACCTTCCGGAAGGGCTAGACGAAAAGCCACCGGATTGATCTTAGCCTCAACTTGATATGGCCCTAGCTGCCTGTGTCCTAACTTCTTCTTGGCCAATGACCTGGCCGGCATCGCGTGGGCTGCTAACCACACCCAGTCCCCAACCTGGATGTCCTCTCCCGCCCTCCTGTGCTTATCGGCCTGCACCTTATACGCCTGTTTTGCCAGCTCCAAATGTCTCCGCAGCTCCTCGTGCACCTCTTGCAACTCCGCTGCAAACTGGTCGGCATCTTGAGGCCCCCCCCCTCCTGGTGCCGCAAATCTCGGGAAGGTTCTGGGATGACGGCCATTGTTCGCGAAGAAAGGCGTCACCCCGGTGGATGCGTGTTTCGTGTTGTTGTAGGCGAATTCAGCCATCGGCAGATAGTCCACCCACGCCGCAGGTCGCTGGTTGGCGTAGCACCGCAGGTACTGCTGCATGATCGCGTTGACCCTCTCCGCTTGACCGTTGGTTTGTGGATGCCTCGCCGATGTCAGGTTGATTTTGACGTGCAAGATGCCCAGAAGCTTTCGCCAGAAAGTGGAAACAAACTGGCGCCCCCTGTCGGACAAGACGGACTGCGGAAGTCCATGCACTCTGAAGACGTGATCGATGAAGAGCTTTGCGGTCTGTTCTGCCGTCGCCACCTTGGCACAAGGGATGAAGTGCGCCATCTTGGTGAACAAGTCCACCACCACTAACACCGCCGTCTTACCTCTGGAGCTGGGCAGGTCTGTAACAAAGTCCAACGCTACCCTCTCCCATGGTTGCTGCGGTGTCTCCAGCGGTTCTAGCAATCCCGCCTGCTTCTGGTGCACTGGTTTGGACCTCTGGCAGATATCACACCTGGCGACGTAGTCCGCCACCTCTCCTCTCATCTGGGGCCACCAAAAGTCTCTAGCCACCAACTCCATCGTCTTCTCTTTGCCGAAATGGCCTGCACTAGGGGCGTCATGCAACTGTTGCAGAACCTTGGCTCGAAGATCGTCGGTGGGCACGTAAAGGGCACCCTTACGAGTCAAAAGTCCATCTTGTAATTGAAACTCATCGTTGTGTCGCGACCCTCCGCGTAGCTCCTCCATCTTAGACTGTGCAAACTGATCCCTTTGCAACGCGCGTCGCACCGCGTCCAGGTCGACTGCGATGGTAGCGCACGTCCACGCCTGCGGTGCGAAAATGTGCTTTGCTGCGATTGGAGCTGCTTCCTCCAAGTATTGCGGCTTTCGGGACAGCGCGTCCGCAATAACATTGGAGTCTCCTGGGATGTATTCTATTTTGAAGTCGAAGTCCGCAAAGAACTCCGCCCAGCGCATGTGTCGCTGGGTCTGCAACTTAGCCGTCCGCCAATACTCTAAGTTCTTGTGATCCGTGCGGACCTGCACCGTGTGCTTGGCTCCTATTAAGAAGTGTCGCCACGCTTTGAAAGCTGCATGAATGGCCAACAACTCCCTGTCCCATATGGTATAATTGCGCTCCGTCTTGCTGAGCTTCCGGGAGTAGAACGCACCCGGTCTCCAGTTGCCTTGTGAATCCTCTTGCAAAAGAACGGCCCCAACCGCTCTGTCTGACGCATCGGTCTCTACCCGCATGGGTCTGCCGGGATTCACGTGGAGCAGCTGCTCTTCGGAGGCGAAAAGACCCTTAAGCGTCCGGAAAGACCGCTCCGCTTGTTCGGTCCAGACGAACTTCTTCTTCTTGGAACTGAGGGTGTCAGTGATCGCCGCCGTCGCGTTCGCAAAACCTTTAATAAACTTGCGGTAAAAATTGGCAAAGCCGATGAACCTCTGGACCTCTTTCCGATTTCGAGGGCTTTTCCAGTCCAACAGCGCTTGAACCTTAGCCCTGTCCATGGCCAGTCCCTCGTCGGACAACTTGTAGCCAAGGAAATCAACCTCTCTGACATCAAACTGGCACTTTTCCAACTTGGCGTACAGCCTGTGTTCCTTCAGCCTCTGCAGGACCTCCCTCACGTCCTTATCGTGATCCTCCGGCGATTCCGAGAAAATCAGGATATCGTCGAGAAAGCAGACACACTTCTTGTAGAGGAGACCTGCTAGCACGTGGTGCATAAATGCTTGAAAAACGTGGCTGCCATTTTGGAGGCCGAAAGGCATGACTCTGTATTCGTATGTGCCCAGAGGGGTGAACATGGCGGTCTTCCACTCATCTCCTTTCCGGATGCGGATGAGATTGTAAGCTCCACGTAGGTCCAGCTTGGTGAAAATCTTGCCCCTCCTGACGGTCGCTAAAAGGTCGTCAATCTTGGGCATGGGGAAAGCTTTGGGCTTAGTCAAGCTGTTGATGAACCTGTAATCCACTATAAGCCTTTTTTGGGGCGTGTCCTTCTTCTTCACAAAGAAAACAGGGCTGCCTCCCGCTGCTTTAGATTCCTGGATGAAACCGCGCTTGAGGTTATGGTCTATGAACTCCCGAAGCTCTTGCATTTCGTCCTCCGACATGGAGTACAGCTTGGCAGCAGGCAATTGCGCCCCTGGCACTAAATCAATCGCGCAGTCGTAAGGTCTATGAGGCGGCAACTTGTCAGCTTCCTTCTCACAGAAAACCTCCAAGAATTCCTGGTACTTGTGAGGCACTGTTTGCACCATACCCAGATGCAATGGCTGCTCAGCTTCTCCTCCCTGATCGGTCTGAAAGCAATGCTGAGCACAATACGATGAACAAAAGTTGATCTGCCTCTGGTACCACGCAACCGCGGGACTGTGCCTCTCCAGCCAACTCATGCCTAACACGATGGGTGTGTCCGATAAGTGGGTGACATTGAAACTAATAAGCTCTCGATGGTTGCCAATCTGCATCATCATGGGAGGGGTTTGCTGCACGACTTGCCCCCCCAGCAACTTCCTGCCGTCCACCGTGACCACGTTCAGAGGCGTCGTTGCAGGCAGGAGCGCCATGTTGTGCTGCTTAACGAACTGCAGTCCCATGAAGTCGGCGTTGCTTCCCGAATCGATCGTTATTGGAACCTCGAGGAGTCTCCCATCAGGCAACTGGAGGGTTGCTGTGAGCAGAACTGCCGGTTTGGGAGGCAAAGGGTCCACGCTCTGCAGTGATGCTGGGGGCTTGTCTACAGATCCGCCTGGCTGAGCCCCAGTAGCTCTGCTTCCAGCCAGGCACTGTCGTTTCCCTGAAGCTGCTCCCCTGGTTGCACCTCTGCTGTTACAGTTGCCAGCGCTGCAGTGTGCTTCTGGAGCCTCTGGGGGCACTCTTTCGCCATATGGTGCGCACTGTCACAGATGTAACACTTCCTGGTTCCTCTAGGAGGCTTCGCTTTGGCTGCACCAGGGACAGGGCTCTGGGATGGCTTCTGAGCCCTAGCACCACCAATCTCCATTGGCTCCTCTCTGTCCTTCCCCATTGGCGAGGGGTGCGTACGGCTGAAGTCCCTGTGCACAAAAGGGAGAGTCCTTGCTTGCGCACGCGCTTGGGGCCCGTCCTCCTCATGCCACGGACGCCCCTCATGTCGAATTCCAAGAGCTAAAGCCCGTTGCACCACGTCTTCTAGGGTCTGGGGTCTGTCCCCCCTAGCGATCTCATCCTTGATGGGGGGGCTCAATCCCTCCCAAAAAAGATCTCTGACCGGTTTACTGTCCTTTGGCCAATCTAAGGCGGTGAGCAATGCAAAAAATTTAGAGTGGTATTGGCGCACAGTCGCTTTCCCCTGCCTCAGCCCGTGCATTTGACGGCGCGCAATGTCCACATCCACAGAGGATTGAAAACAAGAATCCATCGCTTTGATGAACGCAGTTGAATCGCGACGGGCCGGTCCATCTTCGCGCCACAAATTGCGTAGCCAAGCCCTGGCCTCCCCATGCAGGTGCGAAACAATGAACCCCACTCTCTCCTCCTCATCTTTAAAATCGTGACGGAGTAAGTGCAGTGCATATACAACGTCCGCTCTGAAATTGGGATAGTCTTGCAAGTTGCCATTAAAATGCGGAACTAGGGCACCCCCCCTCCGTCCAAGCGCAATGCCCTCCGCTCTGGATCCTGGGGCCCCCGCCTTGTCCGCGCGCTCCCACCTTGCCTGCAAATCCTGGCACGTCTTCTCCAAGTCGTCATTCTTCTTCTGCGAAGCAATGACTGCCGATGTGAGAGCGGTAACCTGATTCCGCAATGCAACCAGCTGCTCCTCAGCGCTCATGGCTGCTCCCGTTCGTGAGCTTCGCAAAAAAAAATTTTTGCTTTCAGAGAGGGGACTTACTGTCACGGCCACCCAGGTCTGGTCCCAGCTCACAAGAGACCTCACTCCGTTGCAGCTTATTTACAGGAAAAGTTTATTGAAGATTTCTGCTTCTCATACAGTTCAGCATTGTGGCCGTACGTCTGCCACGTTAGACCGCTGAAGTCCCCTCTGACTCCTCCCCTCTTCCGCACCAACTTAATAGCCTGGCTCTAGACCACCTCTTCCTCTCCTTTCTTTTCCGCAGGGTCTTCCTGCCCCCCTGGGTTCCCTCTCTCCGTGACTCGCCTGAGGCTGAATCCTCTGCCGCCTCTTCCCCCCTCTTTCTGGCTTTAGGGCCGGGCTCCTCCCCTGAGCTCTCTCCACTTCCGCGCGCCTCTACGTTTGAACTTGGCGCGCGTACGTTGCTGCTGACCTTTCTTTCGACCGCTACACCACCCCCTGCTCTGCTCTCCACCCTTTCCGGCTGAACACCCTGCTCCAACCCCCTCTCTCTGTTCTCTCCTAATCCTGCTCCCTCCGAGAGGCTGACGACTCCACCCCCTTTTCTCCGTTCCGGCTGAGACGTCTCTTGCTTCCTCTGTCTTCCACTGGGCTCCTCTCCGCTTCTCCCTTCTCCTCCCCTTTGCTTGATTAAGGTAACCCCCTTTTGAGAATCCTCTGACTCGCTGCTCAGACTCGTGGATTCCCTCAGAATTCCGTCATCTTCTTCCTCATCCTTCTGCCCCTCCTCCCACTCGCTCTCCGTCTCCTCTGTCATCTCCTCCTCTCTCCCAGAAACCCTGACAACCATATATCCTAAAGACCTTCATATATCCTTTAGGATATATTAGTCTTTAGGATATATCCATATATCCTAAAGACCTTCATTCTATGGAAACCAAACTCTGGGCAAATGCTGGAACCCCTAGAATCTCTTACAGCTCAGGGATTGGGCTGGCATGTAACAATACAATATGTCCCCAACCGAATAGCTGATATTTTGCTACAAATTGCCTTTCTTGTTAGTTAACACTTGGCTGCAACTCAAAAACAACCCATTTTCTGTTTGCAGAGTGCACAGATGGCACTTGAATCAACTGGTTGCAAGCTTTATCTTGCTCTTCGGGCTTTCTGAGCAAAATCTATGTTTTTACAGAGCTGGCAGGCTTTGTGCAATGTCAGTTTCAGGTCAGGCTCTATGGTGCTTGAGCCGTAAACACATCTAAGGCAAAGTTTATGAGAAAGAAGCTGGATGTCGGAGGGAAGCCACATTCTGATAGCTGGTGTCTTTTGGCCGGCAAGAGACATTTATCCCCAGCACATTCATGGAGAATTGATTGGCCTTTTCATTCATCACCCACCTCATTAACTCGAAAAGATCTGCAGCAAATGTTTGCCTGTTCGTTTGTCATCATTCGGCCACTTCCACCCTGGGGTGGCTGTCGCGGCCGGAAGACAGCCTTCGTCAACCTTGTTCCCTTCCGATATTTCGGATGTCAGCTTGGGAGCGGAGGGGAAACTGGACTCAGTTCGCGTTTGCAATTTCCAAAAGAAGCAAAACGCAGTCATCTTTCCAAATTCTCAGTTCTCCAAAGTTTGCAATCAGTGCCGGATTTACGTATAAGCTAAACAAGCTATAGCTTAGGGCTCCACTCTCTTGGGGGCCCCAAAAAAATTAAAGAAAAAAACAACTGGATGTAGATTTCCAAAATATAAGATAAAAAACAAATAAAATAAAACCTGCAACAGTGTTGTGTAGGCTCCTAGGATGTAAATCATGGGCCCTGCCCGCTAGCCTGCTCCCTAAAATACCACTGGTTTGCTCATTTCTATATACAGTGGTACCTCGGGTTAAGAACTTAATTCGTTTTGGAGGTCCGTTCTTAACCTGAAACTGTTCTTAACCTGAGGTACCACTTTAGCTAATGGGGTCTCCCACTGCCGCCGCAGCGTGATTTCTGTTCTCATCCTGAAGCAAAGTTCTTAACCCGAGGTACTATTTCTGGGTTAGCGGAGTCTGTAACCTGAAGCGTTTGTAACCTGAGGTACCACTGTATAGGGTGCCTACATTCTGCATGGACTGGTTGCACGGCAACATGTGCAAATGGCTTCAGATACCTGTTAGGTCCATAGATTACCATATAGCATATATTCAATACAAAAAACAGTGACAATTTGTTGTTGACAAAGGACAGCTGGACATATAAAGGGCCCCATTACCTTCAGGAGCTTAGGGCCTCATCAAACCTAAATCAAGCCCTGTTAGCAATGCAATTCTTCAAACAAACAAACAATGCAAGAACCTAAGAACCTAAGAAGAACCGGCTAGTTCACGTCAATGGGCTATCAAGTCCTGCAACTTTGTTGTACTGTCAGAAACTTTTCATTCATTCATTCATTCATTCATTCATTCATTCATTCATTCATTCATTGAATTTATATACTACTTTATATAAATTTATATACCACAATTTATATAACAGAAGTGTGGCACTCAAATTGGAAGCGTAGCACTCAAAATGGAGCGCGTTCAGCTTCCGAAAAAAGTTCACAAACCGGAACATTTATTTCCGAGTTTCAGCGTTTGGGTTCCAAGTTGTTTGAGTATCAAGGCGTTTGAGAACCAAGGTACCGCTGTATTAGGGAGAAAAAAATCACACTAAAATTCTGATGAATTTTCAGGAAGCTTTTTCGGTAATGCAAATGGCTGCAGAAACGGGGAGAAGTGAATTTTAAGATGGGCGACATGGAAGAGAACAAAAATGGACAGATCCTCCTTTCTCTTGTTGGAGTGTGGTGGAGAAAGTAGAGTTATGATAAATAAAATAAAGCAGGAGATGAAATCAATTTTGCGACATCATTAATTTTGACTTCAACTGACCTTCTCCCATGCACACTTCCACAAATTAGTCTTTGGCAACATTCATCTTTCCCCTTCTGCTGAGCAGCTTCCATATATCCAGCGACTTTTTTAATGGCTTCCCCTTTGCGTGATGCTTCAATTAAGAGCGAAGGGTTTCATTGGGAGCAAAAGAGAACATAATGAAGTATTTTATTGCATTTGGACTAAAATGAATCACTGATGTTAATGCAGTGCTTTTCAGGCGCTCAGAATAACACACTGGGGGGAATGGGGAGGCCAGAAATTGCAGGAGGTGATCAGAACATTTGAAGAGCCTCACAAGATCAGGCCAAAGGCCCATCAAATCTGGGTTCCTGTTCTCCGATGAAAATAGGGACGTCCCATTCCGTAATGATAATTTTACTATTTATACCCCACACATCTTATTGCATTGCCCCAGCCACTCTGGGCAGCTTCCAACACATAGAAAAGCATAACAAAACATTAAACTTTTTTTAAATTTCCCTATATAGTCATACCTTATTTAATGTACTGAGTTGAATAGGATCCAAAATGCAGCAGTCTGATTGGTCCTAGAACAATACAACTCAGAATGCAGCAGTCTGATTGATCCAGAGGAGCCACCCAATCCAGCTCCAGGTGGAAGGGAATCCGCAACCTGATTGGCCTACAGGAAAATCCCGGAATTAACCAATCACGTGGGGCCCATTGTGTAAATAATGTATATAAGGCAAACATTCTGGGGGAACTTCCATTCCTCCTTACTACTATGAGCTAAATAAAGAGAATGAAATCCACTCTCGACTCCGAATATATTTCACCTTAGTTCTTGAATTTAATCCATTCCGGGAGTAGAATCCTTGAAAGATTCCATCAATGGTGTCTCTGGAAAATTTTACACATCACTTGGGAAGACAGGCGAACTAATACCAGTGTACTGGAAGAAGCAAAGATCACCAGCAATGATTCTTCAACATCAACTTCATTGGACTGGTCATGTTGTGCGAATGCCTGATGATCGTTTTCCAAAGCAACTACTCTATTCCCAGCTTAAAAATGGAAATCGTATGGTCAACAAAAGAGGTTTAACGACTGTCTCAAGGCAAATCTAAAAAAAGTATTATATACATTGACAACTGAGAAACACTGGCCTGTGAGCACTCCAGTTGGAGAACAGCCTTTACCAAAGGTGTCATGGGCTTTGAAGACACTCGAACTCAGGACGCAAGGGAGAAACGTGCTAAGAGGAAGGCACGCTTGGCAAATCCACACCGTGATCAACTCCCGCCCGGGAACCAATGTCCTCACTGTGGAAGGACGTGTGGACATGTTAGCTAGGGATGATGGGAGTTGTAGTCCGGAAACAGCTGGAGGGCCAGGTTGGGCCATCGCTGGTGTCAATCATCTTCTCCACAGCCCCCTAGAGGAGGCAGCTGTTAAGGCAGGCTCAGCCCCTGATGGGCGAGACCTGCAGAAATCATACATGCTTTGAGTACGTAAATCCCTTTTGGCTCGGCCTCTCGCCATCTCTACAGCTGCACAGTAGGTTTGGCAACCCCCAATCTCTCCTTTCCGCCCTCCTTCGCAAGCCATCCTCAAAAACAAGTAACGTAATTAGGTTCCTGAGCTTTCTTCCTTGTCCTTCTCTCGAGGCAGATTTCCTCGCGCCATAAATAAGAGCCAATCGCCGTGGAATTACCCCCCCTACCCACCCCCCGAACTGCCGCAACTCGGCCAGCCCTCCTTCAGGTTCCCATCGATATTGTTTTAAACAGATTGTTGAGTTTTTGATTTATTATTCCAGAGGTTTGGCCAAGGCAAACGTTTCCTTTCCTTAAAGCTAGCTGAGATTTGTAATATGCCTTGGAATAATATTCCGCTTGGACCACATCAAGGAGGCGGCTGTAAATTATGCAAAGCTCTGTGAAAAAGGGGGAAAAAAGAGGCTGCCCGTACATTGTGATGTGAGTCACCGACCGGCGGTTATGGAGTAGCAAATGTCAAGGCGCTGTGTGGTCAGCCTGCCAGCGCTGTGCAAAACAGCTGCTTTCTTGTCCTTAATGATGAATGAGGAGGAAGCAGGCTTCTTTTATATCCTGGGCCTCTGTGCGTTCCAGGCTGGGCTTTTCAGTTCTACTTCACCAAAGGAGTATTTCATCCAGTTGAAAAAATGGGATTAATCTCCTTCTCTCCGGGCTCATCTATGCTTGTCCTGTGACTTCCACCACAGGTGGAAACCCAATTTTCACCTCTGAATCAAAACAAACAGGTTTTCTCCAGATAGACATTTGCTCCAATGTAGCGCTAAAGACATACCCTCCAATATTCCTCCGATGAAAATAGGAACGTCCTATTCCATAACAAGGGATGCGGGTGAAAAAACTTCCCTAAATGGGGTGAGCTCCCGTTGCTTGGTCCCAGCTCCTGCCAACCTAGCAGTTCGAAAGCACATCAAAGTGCAAGTAGTTAAATAGGTACCGCTCCGGCGGGAAGGTAAACGGTGTTTCCATGCGCTGCTCTGGTTTACCAGAAGCGGCTTGATCCTGCTGTCCACATGACCTGGGAAAACTGTCTGTGGACAAACGTTGGCTCCCTCGGCCAGTAAAGCGAGATGAGCGCCGCAACCCCAGAATCGTTCGCCACTGGACTTAACTGTCAGGGGTCCTTTACTTTACCTTTTTATTCCACAACAACAACAATTTTATTACAGTGGTACCTCGGGTTACATACACTTCAGGTTACATACCCTTCAGGTTACAGACTCCGCTAACCCAGAAATAGTACCTCGGGTTAAGAACTTTGCTTCAGGATGAGAACAGAAATCGTGCAGCGGCGGCGGCAGCAGGAGACCCCATTAGCTAAAGTGGTGCTTCAGGTTAAGAACAGTTTCAGGTTAAGAACGGACCTCCGGAACAAATTAAGTACTTTACCCGAGGTACCACTGTATGTGTTTCTCACACCTCTGACTGGGTTGCCCCAGCCACTCTGGGTGGCTTCCAAAGTATATAAAAACATAAAACATTAAACATTTTTAAAAACTTCCCTATAAAGGGCTGCCTTCAGATGTCTTCTAAAGGTTGTCTAGTTACTTATCTCTATGGCTCGGGGGTTGCATAACTCCATATCCTCCAAGTTTTCACCAGTGGAAACAGGGACGTCCTCAGGAAAAGTGGGACATTCAAATCATAACCTGAGACGGCTTATGTAAATCCAGACTGTCCCTGGAAAATAGGGACCCTTAGAGGGTCTGTAAAGAGCAGGTTTTCCCTGCGAGTGAGCCTTCCCTCTCAATGGTTTTTTTAAAAATTAAAAATCATCATATTTTTTGGGTTACATATAACCATACAAATGTTTGAAAGGTACAGAAACAAACAACCAACAGTTTGCCCGTTTGACATTGTGTGGTCCGCCACTTAAGAAAGAAAATAGTGCAGAGTTGAGGATTGGTGATTGCAGAGAGATGTGAACAATGGTAAGAATAATAAGATCATGATTCCACAGAAGCAAGCAAACAAATTATGAGAGGTTTACACTTAAGAAAAGCATTGTTCTCAGCAAAGATGGGCAGCGTGCAGAGACTCAGAGTGGAGGGTCAAATTAGTCTAGTGTAGTGAGAGCTGGACCACAAAGAAGGCTGATCGCCAAAGAATGGATGCTTTTGAATTATGGTGCTGGAGGAGACTCTTGGGAGTCCCATGGACTGCAAGAAGATCAAACCTCTCCATTCTGAAGGAAATCAGCCCTGAGTGCTCACTGGAAGGACAGATCCTGAAGCTGAGGCTCCAAGACTTTGGCCACCTCATGAGAAGAGAAGACTCCCTGGGAAAGACCCTGATGTTGGGAAAGATGGAGGGCACAAGGAGAAGGGGACGACAGAGGATGAGATGGTTGGACATTGTTCTGGAAGCTACCAGCCAGAGTTTGACCAAACTGCGGGAGGCAGTGGAAGACAGGAGTGCCTGACGTACTCTGGTCCATGGGGTCACGCAAGTCCATCACGTGTGGGAAAAGAATTGTTTTTGAAACCCATTTCTGATTTCCCAGGGGCTGACACTCAGAGGGATCTTGAAATCCTGGGTGTTGGTTTTCACTTAAGATTTAAAGTAGACCGTTTTGAAATTAATGAACTTCGCCATTTTTATTTATTTCAGTGGGTCTACTCTGAGGAAAACGGAGTCGAGCCCCTTCCCTGGAGAACTGCTGTCCATCAGTATAGACCAATGCACTGACTCAGTCTAGGACATCTTTCTTGCCTGCCTAAGTTCAATAGATAGTAGGAAGGAACATTGACCAAACCCAAAGGGTGCTCATCAATGGTTCCTCTTCATCCTGGAGAAGACTGACTAGTGGGGTGCCACAGGGTTCTGTCTTGGGCCCGGTCTTATTCAACATCTTTATCAACGACTTGGATGATGTTCGACAGTGGAATTTTCTGTCAAGGAGTGTGGTGGAGTCTCCTTCTTTGGAGGTCTTTAAGCAGAGGCTTGACAACCATATGTCAGGAGTGCTCTGATGGTGTTTCCTGCTTGGCAGGGGGTTGGACTCGATGGCCCTTTTGGTCTCTTCCAGCTCTATGATTCTATGATTCTATGATTATGGCCACTGCTCCATAGATATTGTTGGTATACAATTCCATTCACCATATAGATGGGTTTATGAAGCATTTCTGTATCCTCCTGCTGTGCTGAAGAAGCATTATATGAAACAGTGGGTATATCTGGAATCACTGTTCACTAGGTCTGTTTGCGGACCACTTCGGCAGTGCTGGACGTCATAAAACAAAGCTTTACGGCTTGTTTTCATCAGATAAGAATCTGCCCCATTGCTTCTTTCAGAGACTTGCATAGTCTACAAAGACTTTCAGAGACTTATAAAACTTATGTTTATTATGTTTTCAAGAGAATCCATCAAGAGTGCACATTTAGTGACTTTCAGAGATTTGTAAGATTTCTATTTATTTGGTTTCCCATACAGTATTGTTCTATGTTCCATATAGACTATACAAAGAGTTTATATTGATATTGCATCGTTGTACTTGGTCACCGTGTTGCCTTGGATATCACTGATAATTGTTTGCAACACAGGGGTTTAATTGTTAAGTTCAATAGATAAGGAGTTATGGAAGCTCCTTCCCAATGCAGAAGGGAGACTGGCTCCTCCCAGCATTTCTCAGTGTCCGGCCTGCCCATGACACCAGAAGAACCACCAGTTGTGTCCAGTTGTGGGCACCACAACTTAAGAAGGATGTTGACCATTTGGAACGGGCGCAGAGTAGGGCAACCAAGATGTTCATGGGTTTGGAAACCAAGCCTTATGAGGAACGGTTGAAGCACTTGAGTATGTCTTGCTCCAAGTTGCAAGAAAGGAGATTTTGACTAATCATACTGAAAAAGTTGAACAGTAAGAGCTGTTCAGCAGTGGAACGATCTCCCTCAGGAGGTTGTGGACCCTTCTTTAAAGCCCTAAATGGCCTCGGTCCAGTAAACCTGAAGGAGCATCTCCACCCCCATTGTTCTGCCCGCACACTGAGGTCCAGCACTGAGGGCCTTCTGGCAGTTCCCTCCCTGCGAGAAGCCAAGTTACAGGGAACCAGGCAGAGGGCCTTCTCGGTGGTGGCACCCGCCCTGTGGAACGCCCTCCCACCAGATGTCAGAGAACAACAACTACCAGACTTTGAGAATACATCTGAAGGCAGTCCTGTTCAGGGAATTTTTTAATGTCTTTGTTGAAAGCCGCCCAGAGTGGCTGGGGTGACCCAGCCAGATGGGCAGGGTACAAATAATAAGTTATTATTATTATTATTACTTGGGGGTTTTTAAGCAGAGGGTGAATGGTCATCTGTCATGGATGCTTTAGCTGAGATTCCTGCATTGCAGGGGCTTGGATTAGATGATGTCTGGGTTTCTTCCAACTCTATGATTCTATGAAACAGGATTCGAGCACAAAGGCTCTCTGCCCTCTGGAGCAGTTTCCAGCAACTGAGATTCAGAGGCACTGCTGCCCGTGACCTTGGAAGCCAAACTTGGCCATCAATGCTCGTAGTCCTTTCTCCATTCCTCTGTGTCCAACCAGTCTACCTTGGCAGTCCGAGAAACCAGCTTGTGATTTTTTGATGCAGGAAGATGGGGCCCATTGGACGGAGAGCTGTTGCTTTTGCTTTTATTTATTGTATTTGTATCTCACCTTTCTCCCAAGCTGATAATCAAGATGGCTTCCAACATTTTAAGGCATCAATTGTGCAATGCAAAGTACAAACACAATGCAGTGGTGCCTTGGTTCTCAAACGCCTTGGTACTCAAACAACTTGGAATCCAGACACTGCAAACCTGGAAGGAAGTGTTTTGGTTTGTGAACTTTTTTCAGAAGCCTGGACATGCTCTGTTTTGAGTGTTACGCTGACGATTTGAGTGTTATGCTTCTGATCTGAGTGCCACATTTTCGTTTTGAGTGGGATGCTGAGGTCTGTCTGTTTCTGCTATTTATTTTGTGTTTTCGTTTTTGCGGCTTTTTTGTTTGTTTCTGCGACTGTGTGGAACCCAGTTCAGCTCCTGTTCGATTGATTGTGTGACTGCAGTACATTGTTTATTGCTTTCATTTTATGGATCAATGGTCTCGTTAGGTAGTAAAATTCATTTTAAATTTCTGTTTTAAGGGTTGTTTTTAAAAGTTTGGAATGGAGGAATCCATTTTGCATTACCGTATTTTTTGCTCTATAAGACACACTTTTTCCCTCCTAAAAAGTAAGGGGAAATGTGTGTGCATCTTATGGAGCGAATGCAGGCTGCGCAGCTATCCCAGAAGCCAGAACACGAAGAGGGATCACTACTTTCACTGTGCAGCGATCCCTCTTGCTGTTCTGGCTTCTGAGATTCAGAATTTTGTTTCCTTCTTGTTTTCCTCTTCCAAAAGCTAGGTGTGTCTTATGGTCTGGTGCATCCTATAGAGCGAAAAATACGGTACTTTCCATGGGATAGTGTGCCTTGGTTTTGGAAAGCTTTGGTTTTGGAATGGACTTACGGAACGGATTGTGCTGGTCCCGGGGGGAGGTTACCGTGAGGCGTGGTCAGAGTCCGGTCCTGGGTCGAGGGTCTGGAGACTGTCCACCAAGGGGAAGCAAGAAGCCGGGCAAGGTCGGGAACTCCAGAAGAACAGGTCTGGGTGCTGGCAGAAGCAGGTTTCCAACGTCGTTGCTCCCGCAACCTGGGACTGGGCTGACTGGCCTTTATCTCCTAGAATCCTAGAGTTGGAAGAGACCACAAGGGCCATCGAGTCCAACCCCCTGCCAAGCAGGAAACACCATCAGAGCACTCCTGACATATGGTTGTCAAGCCTCTGCTTAAAGACCTCCAAAGAAGGAGACTCCAACACACTCCTTGGCAGCAAATTCCACTGTCGAACAGCTCTCACTGTCAGGAAGTTCTTCCTAATGTTTAGGTGGAATCTTCTTTCTTGTAGTTTGGATCCATTGCTCCGTGTCCGCTTCTCTGGAGCAGCAGAAAACAACCTTTCTCCCTCCTCTATGTGACATCCTTTTATATATTTGAACATGGCTATCATATCACCCCTTAACCTCCTCTTCTTCAGGCTAAACATGCCCAGCTCCCTTAGCCTGAGGCCAGGGGCGATCCTGGTCCACAGGTGACCAGCCTCTCCTGGCCTTAAGGCAAGCACTCCTCCTGAGAGAACCCAGTTCCCTCTGCTTCTCTGCGCTGAGTCTCTGCAGCTCAGGAGAGGCTGGAGGGTTACTGGACCCAGAGGCAACCTCATCTTCCCCGACAGGGCTGGGAGAGGAGCACCTGCAGGCAATGGATCCTCAATCACCTCCGGAGCCAGAGTGGATTCACCTGGTGCCTGCTCCTGAGGATCCGGCACAGGTGCAGGCCCATCAGACTCAAGCCCCTGCCCCGGCTCAGCCGGCCCTGGAGGCGGGGACTCCTGTGCAGGCTGGGACTCCTCAGCTTCTGAATCAGATTCCCAGGCCATCACACGGATTAAGTTTGAGAACCAAGGTACTGCTGTAGCTAAAACCCATTCAGAGCCAGCAATTGAAATAGAGTTTGCCCTGTGATCTGTGCTGTCTGTACCTTTGCTTTCAAAGTCCTTCCTGAACAGAAAGGTCTTAGCTTTCTAGCGGAAAGAAAACATGGAAGGAGCCAGAATAGTTTCTCTTGGGAGCGGAATTCCATAATCTGGGTGCAGCCATGGGAAATGAGGTCTATCTCAAGCCATCATCAGCTGTGGCTCTGATGGTGACGGGACACAGAGGTGCTCACCTAAGGATCTTAGCACCCGGGCAGGTTCTTAAAGATTGACAGTGGAGGAAGCCAGAAAATGGAAAATGCCCCACCAGACCAGCTTTTGAGACCTCCCTTCCTGGTTCCACCCTCCACTCCCAGCCAATCTCTCTCTCACTCTCTCAACCACTCGTGTGTCCTGCCAAACTGTGTGGCCAAATAGTAGCCCTATGCACATTTTCCACAGTTTCGAAGCCTGCTATTCTGAATGGAGACTGCAACTGGTGATGCTACATCCAGACAAATTATGCTGGAGGATGTCAACTTCATTTTGCAAGCCCAGTGGTTGGAGCACTGGGCTGCAGTCTGTGAAAAGGGAGTTTAAATCCCTTGTTGTTGTTGTTGTTGTTGTTTAGTCGTTTAGTCGTGTCCGACTTTTCGTGACCCCATGGACCAGAGCACGCCAGGCACTTCTGTCTTCCACTGCCTCCCGCAGTTTGGTCAAACTCATGTTGGTCTCTTCGAGAACACTATCCAACCATCTCGCCCTCTGTCGTCCCCTTCTCCTTGTGCCCTCCATCTTTCCCAACATCAGGGTCTTTTCCAGGGAGTCTTCTCTTCTCATGAGGTGGCCAAAGGATTGGAGCCTCAGCTTCAGGATCTGTCCTTCCAGTGAGCACTCAGGGCTGATTTCCTTCAGAATGGATCGGTTTGATCTTCTTGCAGTCCATGGGACTCTCAAGAGTCTCCTCCAGCACCAGAATTCAAAAGCATCCATTCTTCGGCGATCAGCCTTCTTTATGGTCCAGCTCTCACTTCCATACATCACTTCTGGGAAAACCATAGCTTTAACTATACGGACCTTTGTTAGCAAGGTGATGTCTCTGCTTTTTAAGATGCTGTCTAGGTTTGTCATTGCTTTTCTCCCAAGGAGCAGGCGTCTTTTAATTTCGTGACTGCTGTCACCATCTGCAGTGATCATGGAGCCCAAGAAAGTAAAATTTCTCACTGCCTCTATTTCTTCCCATTCTATTTGCCAGGAGGTGATGGGACCAGCTTTGCCACAATGTTTGCTGGGCGTCCTGGGGCTAGTCAATACCCTCCTCCATAGCCCACTGTCTAATGCAGTTAAAAATGGATTGGCTTGCAAATATTCCTGCTTGGCTCGTAACACCAGTCCTGAAAGACCTTCATTGGCTCCCAGTACGTTTCTGCACATCCATCTGGTGTGCAGACTGAAACCCTATCTGCCCGCAGACTGTCTCGCCAAAGTGGTGCATGCTCTGGTTATCTCCCGCATGGACTACTGCAGTGCGCTCTATGTGGGTCTACCTTTGAAGGTGACCCGGAAACTGCAACTAATCCAGAATGCAGCAGCTAGACTGGGGACTGGGAGCGGCCGCCGACACCACATAACACCGGTCCTGAAAGACCTACATTGGCTCCCAGTATGTTTCTGAGCACAGTTCAAAGTGTTGGTGCTGATCTTTAAAGCCCTAAACGGTCTCGGTCCAGTATATCTGAAGGAGCATCCCCACCCCCATCGTTCTACCCGGACACAGAAGGCCAAGGGCTTTCTGGTGGTTCCCTTGCTGCGAGAAGATCATAGAATCATAGAATCATAGAGTTGGAAGAGACCACAAGGGCCATCGAGTCCAACCCCCTGCCAAGCAGGAAACACCATCAGAGCACTCCTGACATATGGTTGTCAAGCCTCTGCTTAATGACCTCCAAAGAAGGAGACTCCACCACACTCCTTGGCAGCAAATTCCACTGTCAAACAGCTCTTACTGTCAGGAAGTTCTTCCTAATGTTTAGGTGGAATCTTCTTTCTTGTAGTTTGGATCCATTTCTCCGTGTCCGCTTCTCTGGAGCAGCAGAAAACAACCTTTTTCCCTCCTCTATGTGACATCCTTTTATATATTTGAACATGGCTATCATATCACCCCTTAACCTCCTCTTCTCCAGGCTAAACATGCCCAGCTCCCTTAGCCGTTCCTCATAAGGCATCGTTTCCAGGCCTTTGACCATTTTGGTTGCCCTCCTCTGGACACGTTCCAGTTTGTCAGTGTATTTCTTGAACTGTGGTGCCCAGAACTGGACACAGTACTCCAGGTGAGGTCTGACCAGAGCAGAATAAGATAAGTTACAGGGAACCAGGCAGAGGGCCTTCTCGGTGGTGGCACTCTCCTATCAGATGTCAAGGAATAAACAACTATCTGACTTTTAGAAGACATCTGAAGGCAGCCTTGGCAAAGTCCCACAAGCGACAAGTGAGCTTAGCACTCGCTGCTAGTTTGTCCAGAAGGTTGTTTCTAGCGGGCCTCATTGGCAGATGGAGTAAAACATCGTCTTGGATCATGGCTGCAGAGTTTACTGTAAAATAATACGTCGTGATGGAATGGGGTTTTGTGGCAGGCCGAGAACGTTGCGGTCTGGCTGGAGCGATCAAAGGAGGTTGTGAGGATCCTGGGCCAGCGATGTGGGATTAGCTGGTAACACAGAATGCCACGAACCATTTTCTTCTCCGCTAAAAAGGCCCTTATTATTTACATTTCCACTAAAGCCAGGCAGCTGCTTTTAAGACCCCAAGGATTCCATACAGAGACGGCTCATTACGGCCTATGAAAGGAACCCAGACTCGAGGGGAAAGACTGATGAATTAGCAGAAGACGAAATGGAACGGTTGCGGGGGGGTACGAAGGAGAGATGGAACATGAAAAACATCAGCTTTCATAATCGCAGCTCCTTGCATTTTGCATTCTCTTCACCCGTCCATCGTTTCATTGTTCAAATGCTCCACATTTCAGAAACGGTTTCCGGAAGGATGGGAGTTCTGTTTGTGACAAAGTAGGCAATATCGATCTTTTGATGGGAAAGGAAGGATGAATGAGAGAGACAAGTCTGAGGGTTGACTCGTTTTACCTTTCTATTGGGAGAAAATGTTCCCGTTAGTTTCATGCATCTTCACACAGTTAGGTACCGTATTTTTCGCTTTATAAGACGCACCAGACCACAAGACGCACCTAGTTTTTGGAGGAGGAAAATAAGAAAAAAAATTCTGAATCTCAGAAGCCAGAACAGCAAGAGAGATCGCTGCGCAGTGAAAGCAGCAATCCCTCTTGCTGTTCTGGCTTCTGGGATAGCTGCGCAGCCTGCATTCGCTCCATAAGACGCACACACATTTCCCCTTACTTTTTAGGAGGGAAAAAGTGAGTCTTATAGAGCAAAAAATACGGTATCTGAGAGGAGGGGAGGGAAGAAGGGAAGGGAAACATGGTTTGGGGATCAGGCATAGGATTTTTGCATTTCAGACTTGCAAGTAATGTCTGCATTCAGAGGCTTCATTCCATGAAAACAGTCTCTCTCTCACACACACCCCTTACTTCTTAAGGGATTTGAAATATACTCTGAGTCGATAGTGGATTTCATGCTCTTTATTCAGCTCATAGTGGTGAGGAGGAATGGAAGTTCCCCCAGAATGTCTGCCTTATATACATTATTTACACGATGGTCCTCACGTGATTGGCTAATTCCGGGATTCCCCTGTAGGCCAACCAGGTTGCGGATTCACTTCCACCTGGAGCTGGATTGGGTGGCTCCTGTGGACCAATCAGACTGCTGCATTCTGGATCCTATTGTTCTAGGACCAATCAGACTGCTGCATTCTGGATACCATTCAACTCAGTGCATAACACTAAGCTAACAGCCATGGCTGCCCTCCTGGACCAGTTGTAAGTAAGAAGACTGTCATGGGTCTGGCTGAGGTTGGTGGGGCAGTGCCCCACATGCCCGAGTCTGATGGACCAGTCTCCATCAGACTCAGATTTTGCCAGCAATTTGGATATTTGTGGGACACAGCTGTGCTTTGCAAGCCTGAAACCAAGTCCCCGATGGACTCAAACCACAAGGCTAAAGTTACTCGCGAGGGAAAGTTTCCAAAATAGAGCGTAGCCCAGAAAACAAAATTACAATTAAGGGGGGGGGGGGAGGAGATATAAAAAAATGCAGTCAGAAGCACAAACTGTGGCCACACGATGTTCTGCCTGCACCCACTCTATAATTATGCTGAAAAGCGCTGGAAGATTCAGGGATATTTTCAAAGTACACAAATATTCTCAGTTATCCTCAAACGTCCCAGCGATTATAGACTAGGGGTGGAGTTTGGGGAAGGGTGGTTTTGAAGGGCACAGAGTCTGCACCAAACACTTCTTGCTTCTTGGAGGCTTGAAACTTTGCCAAAATTGTTTCATGAACTGCGGGGGTAGGACTTAGGGCCTTGAGCGAGAAACTCCGAAATTTAAGCGAGGAGACTGAAAAAAAAGAAGTAAGAATAAGGAAGAAAGTCATAGAATCATAGAATCATAGAACCATAGAGTTGGAAGAGACCACAAGGGCCATCGAGTCCAACCCCCTGCCAAGCAGGAAACACCATCAGAGCACTCCTGACATATGGTTGTCAAGCCTCTGCTTAAAGACCTCCAAAGAAGGAGACTCCACCACACTCCTTGGCAGCAAATTCCACTGTCAAACAGCTCTTACTGTCAGGAAGTTCTTCCTAATGTTTGGGTGGAATCTTCTTTCTTGTAGTTTGGAACCATTGCTCCGTGTCCGTTTCTCTGGAGCAGCAGAAAACAACCTTTCTCCCTCCTCTATGTGACATCCTTTTATATATTTGAATATTTATATATCATGTTCTTAGGGATAAAACCGCAGCAGAAAGGAAATTCCTGGTGGAACATTTCATTCTGGAGAACAGGGAGAAGCCTGGTGCAGAGTGGATTTCGAGGTCCTAGAATTATAGAATTGCAGAGTTGGAAGGGACCTCAAAGGTCATCCAGACCTAACCCTCTGCAATGCAGGAATTTCAACTCAAGCATCCATGACAGATGGCCATCCAATACCATTCATTTTGACTCTGTTTTGACACTGTTTTTTTTTAAATTCATCTTTATTGATTTAAAATATCATCTTACATACCGTATTTTTCGCTCTATAAGACTCACTTTTTCCCTCCCAAAAAGTAAGGGGAAATGTGTGTGCGTCTTATGGAGCAAATGCAGGCTGCGCAGCTATCCCAGAAGCCAGAACAGGAAGAGGGATCGCTGCTTTCACTGCGCAGCGATCCGTCTTGCTGTTCTGGCTTCTGAGAGTCAGAATATTTTTTTTCTTGTTTTCCTCCTCCATAAACTAGGTGCATCTTATGGTCTGGTGTGTCTTATAGAGCGAAAAATATGGTATATATTACAGATAGTTACATCAAAATTAAACACAAAAATATAATAGAAAGAAGTTAAAGAAAATAAAAATAAAAAGCAAAAAAGAGTTAATAAGAAATGAATATTGATTATAACATCCTGTCTTTTCTAATAAAGTCTTCTGAAAGAAACTTCCAATCGTTCTCATTGTACTTTTTCTATTGTCTTAATTATATCGCACAGTTTGTTTTATAACTTTTCCTGTATATTCATCTAGTATATTTATTCCATTTGTTTATTATATACAAGTATCATTCAGTTCTGCTAGGATAACGTCATTATTACACTATAATCTTATGTATATTCTTTGAATAGTCTCCATTCTCTGAATATTTTTTGATTTGGGGCTCCTCCGACTTTTCCGGTCAGCTTTGCTAATTGAAAGTACTCTAGCATGAGTCATTGCCAATCTATTATTGTAGGTGTTGTTTCCCATTTCCAACTTCTGGCTATCAGTATTCTTGCAGCCGTAATTGAATACATAAGCAGTGGTCTTGTATTTTGCTTTATTTCTATTGGCAGTATTCCTAGAAGGAAAATCTCCGGCCTTTTTTAAAAAGTAAGTTTAAATAATTTCTGAAATTCATCATATATTTTATTCCAAAACTCACTTATAACTATACAAGTCCACCACACATGATAAGGTAAAGGGTAAAGGGACCCCTGACCATTAGGTCCAGTCGTGACCGACTCTGGGGTTGCGGTGCTCATCTCGCTTTATTGGCCGAGGGAGCCGGCGTACAGCTTCCGGGTCATGTGGCCAGCATGACTAAGCCGCTTCTGGCGAACCAGAGCAGCACACGGAAACGCCATTTACCTTCCCGCCGGAGCGGTACCTATTTATCTACTTGCACTTTGACGTGCTTTCAAACTGCTAGGTTGGCAGGAGCAGGGACCGAGCACCAGTCGCGGGGATTCGAACCGCCGACCTTCTGATCGGCAAGCCCTAGGATCTGTGGTTTAACCCACAGCGCCACCTGTGTCCACCACATATGATAGTAAGATCCTATTTCCATTCATTTTGACTCTGACGTCAGTTGCTGCTAGCACCCTACTTTACAGAGAGCAATCTTTTAGGGATTGGGGAATCTGTGGCTCTTTAGCTATTGCTGGGCTGCATCGCCCACCATCGCCAACCACTGAGCATGCTGGCTGGTGCTGATGGGAGTTATAGTTCGGCAGCGCCAGAGGTTTCCCCATCCCTGTTCTGTTTGCGTGGAGAGCACCGATAGCGAGCGCCGAGTGAGTGGACTCTGCAGGCACACTGCTCACTGCATCACAGCCTTTCCCGCCGCGGAAAGATAGATGCATTTCTAATTAAACTATAGCCATTTTTTCCAAAAGTGCATGTCTGCATCTACATTACTGCAATGTGTTATATGTAGGGCCGCCTCTGAAGACGGTTTGGAAACTTCAACTGGTGCAGAATTCAGTGGTCAGGTTATGGTGGGGTTATGGGCCCAGCAGGTTGTTCACTGGAACAACAACAACAACTTATTATTTATACCCCTCCCATCTGGCTGAGTTTCCCCAGCCACTCTGGGTGGCTCCCAACAGAATATTAAAAACACGATAAAACATCAAACATGAAAAGCCTCCCTAAACAGGGCCGCCTTCAGTTGTCTTTTAAAAGTAAAATAGTTGTTTATTGCCTTGACATCTGACGGGAGGGCGTTCAACTGGGCAGGCGCCACCACCGAAAAGGCCCTCTGTCTGGTTCCCTGTAACCTCACTTCTCGCAATGAGGGAACCGCCAGAAGGCTCTCGGCGCTGGACCTCAGTGTCTGGGCAGAATGATGGTGGTGGAGACACTCCTTCAGGTATACTGGACTGAGGCCATTTAGGGCTTTAAAGGTCAGCACTAACACTTTGAATTGTGCTCAGAAACATACTGGGAGCCAATGCAGATATCTCAGGACCGGTGTTATGTGATCTCGGTGGCCGCTCCCAGTCACCAGTCTAGCTGTTGCATTCTGGATTAGTTGCAGTTTCCGGGTCATCTTCAAAGGCAGCCCCACGTAGAGCGCATTGCAGTAGTCCAGGTGGGAGATAACCAGAGCATGCACCACTCTGGCGAGACAGAGGGTCTCAGCCTGCGTACCACATGGAGCCGGTAAACAGCTGCCCTGGACACAGAACTGACCTGCGCCTCCATGGACAGCTGTGAGTCCAAAATGACTCCCAGGCTGCGCACCTGGTCCTTCAGGGGCACAGTTGCCCTATTCAGGACCAGGGAGTCCTCCACACCCACCTGCCCCCTGTCCCCCCAAAACAGTACTTCTCTCTTGTCCTTCTTGGCTGGCTTGCCCACATCCTTCTTCTTATTGTCCTTTGGCGACATGGCGCAGTCAGAGCGGCTTCCCCCCTCGAGGCACCTTGGCTTTTGATCCATTTACTGACTTCTACATTTAAAAAAACAACAACCACGAAAACACACAGCGAGAGGCAGCTGGTTCCGATCTCCAGGCCTGGCACAGCTTAGCTGTTATCTCTTCGATCACCATCCCAGGCCCCTCACTGCTGACAGCGGAGAAATGTTTACACAGAGAGCCCGTGGGAATGTTGGAGTCCGTTTGCTGGTAGGTCGCTCTCGGGTGAGAGAGTGAAGCGAGAGAACAGGGAAGCCGGCTTATCTGATGCACAACAGCTACAACGAGGAAACGGCCAGGGACACAGGAACATGAGAAGAGGCTGGTGGATTGGACCAATGGCTCATCTAGTCTGGCATCGTCTTCTCACAACCCCAACCAGCCAGCAGGATTCAAACACAAGACCAGCTCTTCCCTCCTCTGGTTTCCAGCAACTGGTGTTCAGAAGCATTGCTGTCTCAAACTGTGGAGGCCCAGCCCAGGCATCATTGCCCTTTTCCCTTATGGGGTATCCAAGAGCCCATATAGAGTCCTTACATAGGTTCCCTATTGGTAGGAGAGAATAACAGAGGCCAACCAGAGAATATTGAGAAGCAAAGCAGCTAGTAAGCTTGATCTTTATTGATCTGTTGCAACAGGGTCCTCACTCACCACATGCAGGAGGGAGAACCCAGAACAATGGCGCGCAAGGCCTTATAAAGACTTTTGAAATTGCCACCCTGTAGATCACGACCACCCCCAGAAACATCATACATCAATCAATCAATCAATCAATCAATCAATCACAGAAGGGGTGTAACCTAAGACGACCCCTCAGATACATCATACCTATATCACAAAAAAGACGGTCCAAAATAGAAATTTGAATATTGTTTTTCTCCTGTTTATCTCCTGTCTGGCAGGTTACTTGATTGGATTTCTTGGGGAGCCTGGCCAGTCTTTTGAAATGATAAATACTTAGTTCCTGGGCCAGGTCGCAGGCTCACACCCTATTCATATCTTAAATGTGCCATTAAGACAGGATTTGTGAGGAATGAGACAATGGGGAGGTTTCCCACGCTGACCTTGCAGAGAAAACATTTGCTCAGTTTAGGAATCAAAATGGTTCCAGGTCAGTCTTCCTGTGCTGATCTATGTACGTGCTTGGTTGGTATGCTTATGAACATTACCATATATCTAAGACCTCAAAATTCCTATCACAGCAGCCACTGAGATCGCCCTCTCCTTCATGAATTTGTCTAACTGAAATATACTCGGAGTCGAGAGTGGATTTCATGCTCTTTATTCAGCTCATAGTGGTGAGGAGGAATGGAAGATCCCCCAGAATGTCTGCTTTATATACATTATTTACACAATGGGCCCCACGTGATTGGCTAATTCCAGGATTCAGCTGTAGGCCAAACAGGTTGCGGATTCACTTCCACCTGGAGCTGGATTGGGTGGCTCCTGTGGACCAATCAGACTGCTGCATTCTGAATCCTATTGTTCTAGGACCAATCAGACTGCTGCATTCTGAATTCTATTGTTTTAGGACCAATCAGACTGCTGCATTCTGAATCCTATTCAACTCAGTACATAACACTGACCCTCTTTGAAAGCCATCCAAGTTGCTTCTGTGATAAGAATTTTAAGGTCTTAGATATATATTAAATGTTCATAAGTGTACCAACCAAGCACGTACATAGATCAGCACAGGAAGACTGACCTGAAACCATTTTTGGCTCCCAAACTGACCAAATGTTTTCTCTGCAAGGTTAAAGGAAAATGGAAAAACCTCCCCATTGTCTTTTCCTTCACAAATCCTGTCTTAAGGGTATCACAGTCTGTGTATGAACAGGGTGAGCCTGTGACCTGGCTCAGGAACTAAGTATTTATCATTACAAAAGACTGGCCAGGCTCCCCAGAGTATCCAGTCAAGTAAGCATTAACAGGTGACCTGCCAGACAGGAGATAAACAACGACAGGAGATAAACAATGCACTCAGATTTCTGCTGTAGAACACCCTTTCTGTCATGTAGTTATGATATTGATGTCTGGGGGTGGTGGTCTTGGGTTACACCCCTTCTGTAATGTATGTATGGTCTTGAGCTTCAGGGTAGGCAATTTAAAATGTCTATATAAGGGCAGGCAAACCTTTGTTCTGGGTCCTCCTCCTTTCCTGCGTGTGAGGGGAGCACCCTGTTGCAACAGATCAATAAAGATCAGGCTTACTAGCTGCTTTGCTTCTCAATATTCTCTGTTATTTTCTCCTGCCAATAGGAAACCTATGTAAGGACTCTATATGGGCTCTTGTGTACCCCATAAGGGGAAAAGGGCAGATTTTGTTTAGAACGCTTCCCATCACTGCCTCCTGTGGCAAGGAGTTCCAAAGGTTAATGATGCACTGCATGAAGAAACGTTCATGGGCTGTGAATCTGCCTTTGAGCACTGGCTGGCTTGGCACAGTGCAGAGAAGGGAAAATGTGGAGCAGGAACTGTAAGGGGGACGATTTGGGTTCACAGTAGGTTTTCCAGGCCCTCTGGACACCAGCCGTCGCTTTGATGCATGCTTGAAAGTCAACTCTGATCCCTTTTGCAGCACACCGCCTTCCAACGTTCCATCTGATTCCCAGGGGAATCTGTTCACGGGCTTGAAAAGTCTGCGTCTTTCCCCTCCATCCCAAACAACTCAGTTTGTGCTCGACTGCTGTCCAAATCTTGGGACCTGAAGCCAAATCAGTCTTTTTTTCTTTTTTGAATTTTTTTTTTTAATTTTTTTATTCAAAATTAAAACAAAACATATTATCCAGAAACATATCATCCTTCTTCCCCCCCCATCCCTCCCCAACCCTCCCCCACAGATCCCACCCACACCCCACACCCCGACTTCCCTCAGTTCCAGTCTTTGATTTCTCTAAGAATGCTGTTTTCTGCATGTTACACAGTTGTATAGATCCTCAAACTATTTAGCTGATTATTATCAATAAAAAGTTTGTGAATGCTTATTCAAAGCCAGCCGAGGAGTCCAGTTCGCTTTGTTGTGTCTTCAGATACTTTGTAAAGGGTTCCCATTCATCTTTAAAGTCACAGTTATCCTTGTCCCGTAGCTTGTATGTCAGTTTTGCCAGTTCTGCATAGTCCGTCAATTTTTCTTGCCATGATTCTTTAGTTGGGGTTTCTTCAGTCTTCCATCCTTGTGCTACCAGAACTCTCGCGGCCGTTGTCGCATACATGAAGGTGTTTTTCAGCTTTTTTGGCAGATCTTTCCCTACAATCCCTAACAAAAATGCTTCAGGTTTTTAAACAAATGTTAAATGGAGCATTTTCTTCATATATTAAGCCAAATCAGTCTTGTTATGACTGAACATGCTTCTGTCAAAGAGGCTGCGAGGCAGAGGAGCCCGAACGATTTGTAGAAATGGGAAGTTTGGTAGAAAAAAGTTGGCAGCTAGGATCCCTCGCTGTTTGTTCTTTGTGGAACAGCTCTTTAGGAAGGAGTGCAAGTTGCTGATTGGCTATGCCAGGGGTCAGCAACCAGCGGCCCATGAGCCTGGAAGACTCCCTGGAAAAGACCCTGATGTTGGGAAAGATGGAGAGCACAAGGAGAAGGGGACGACAGAGGACGAGATGGTTGGACGGTGTTCTCGAAGCTACCAGCATGAGTTTGACCAAACTGCGGGAGGCAGTGGAAGACAGGAGTGCCTGGCGTGCTCCTGTCCAGGGGGTCACGAAGAGTCGGACACGACTAAATGACTAAATAACAACAACAACAAGGGATTTAAACTCCCTTTTCACAGACTGCAGCCCAGCGCTCCAACCACTGGGCTTGCAAAATGAAGTTGACATCCTCCAGCATAATTTGTCTGGATGTAGCATCACCAGTTGCAGTCTCCATTCAGAATAGCAGGCTTCGAAACTGTGGAAAATGTGCATAGGCCTACTATTTGGCCACACAGTTTGGCAGGACACACGAGTGGTTGAGAGAGTGAGAGAGAGATTGGCTGGGAGTGGAGGGTGGAACCAGGAAGGGAGGTCTCAGGTGTCAATGGCTGCAGTCTAAAAGCTGGCCTGGTGGGGCATTTTCCATTTTCTGGCTTACTCCACTGTCAATCTTTAAGAACCTGCTCGGGTGCTAAGATCCAGGCTGGGATAGCTGGGTAGCAGGCTTGTGGGTTTTGAATGTCTGATGTAGATTTTTTTCAATTTCGTTGTTCTTTATGGGACAATGACAATAAAGATTATCGTATCGTATATTGACGCCCATCTTGGATAATCATCAACCGTGTGGCTCAGATAGCATCAAACACAAACCTGTTATGAGAATTTTAAGGCGTAAGGTATAAAATAAATGTTCATAAATGTACCAGGCAAACACATACATACATATATAATCCACATGTCTGAAAACAGTACTGGAAAACAGTCCTAAAGCCATTTTGACTCTTTCAGTGACCTCTTTCAGTGACTATCGCCGTTCCACCTCTTGCAAAGCATCAACACCGCAAAGGACAAAAGAAACAAACATGTTCCGAGTGGACAATGGAGGAAAAACACAGAACAGGAAAGCCAAGATAAATTGGAAACCCATCAAGTGTTCCCTTGGCAGGAAGCACTGCCAGTTTGTCACCTGGGGAGGAATTTAGAGTCTGCAAAACACGCCATCGGAACAATGAAGGTGTCTGTCTTTTTCTCCCTGCTCTGCTATCTCAACAGATATCAAGGTTGGACTCACCGGAAAACAATTGTGTTGAGATTCTGTGTAATAAGAGATTGTGGCATGAATGCAGCTGGGAAAGGCTGGCTCTCCTTGATTAATGTCGCTCACCTTGCAAGGAATTTAATACCTGCCGGTGTGCTGGGCTTGTATACGCATAAATAAGAGCTGGAAAGGGTTCGGGAAAGGGCAACCGAAATACTTGGTGGACGATGGAGCACCTCCCTTGTGAAGAAAGGTTGTGGCGTCTGGGACATTTTAGTTTGAATAAAAGGTGAGTAAGAGGTATCACTGCAGATGGTGACAGCAGTCACGAAATTAAAAGACGCCTGCTTCTTGGGAGAAAAGCAATGACAAACCTAGACAGCATCTTAAAAAGTAGAGACATCACCTTGCCAACAAAGGTCCGTGTAGTTCAAGCTCTGGTTTTCCCAGTATGGAAGTGAGAGCTGGACCATAAAGAAGGCTGATCGCTGAAGAATGGGTGTTTTTGAATTATGGTGCTGGAGGAGACTTGAGAGTCCCATGGACTGCAAGAAGATCAAACCTCTCCATTCTTAGGGAAATCAGCCCTGAGTGCTCACTGGAAGGACAGATCCTGAAGCTGAGGCTCCAATACTTTGGCCACCTCATGAGAAGAGAAGACTCCCTGGAAAATACCCTGGTGTTGGGAAAGATGGAGGGCACAAGGAGAAGGCGATGACAGAGGATGAGATGGTTGGACAGTGTTCTTGAAGCTACCAACATGAGTTTGACCAAACTGCGGTAGGCAGTGGAAGACAGGAGTGCCTGGCATGCTCTGGTCCAGGGGGTCACGAAGAGTCGGACATGACTAAACGACTAAACAACAATGGTCCCATGGACTGTAAGAAGATCAAACCTATCCAATCTCAAGGAAATCAGCCCTGAGTGCTCACTGGAAGGACAGATCCTGAAGCTGAGGCTCCAATACTTTGGCCACCTCATGAGAAGAAAAGACTCCCTGGAAAAGACCCTGATGCTGGGAAAGATGGAGGGCACAAGGGCACAAGGAGGTGGTGTCATGAAGAGTTGAACACGTCTAAACAACTAAACAACAACAACAGCCTGACTGTAGGATGGAGAGTCTCAGTGCATTACCCACCCCAGCAGATCTCGCTTCTCCATTAGTCGAAGCAAGCAGGTCTCTGTGTCTCCAACTTCCACCTGCTACCAGCTTGGCTTACACACAACTTTCTGGCAATTGTTCTCCTTCCTACATAGCAGCTAGGTGGGGGGTGGAGTGGAGGAAAGGCCCACACATTACCCTGGATGACACCATAACTTAGCTGTAGCTCTTGCAACCGAGTTCATTCTTTTGGGACACTTGGATGGCCAGCTAAGGTCATTGCCTTACAAAGAAACTCATCTGACCAGCTCAGTAACAGAATTCTGTGTTAGATTCTGACGGTCCCTGGGCGCAGGACCCCCCAAATTGGAAGGAATTCAGGGCATCATCTAGATGGAACACCCCCAGCCCACACGAATACTTCTAAGAAATAATAACAATCAATTTCTATCCCTCGCCCCTCTTCCGTTGGCTTCCTGACTTCCTCTTTGGTTGCGTGAGAAGCGTTGGGTCTCTGCAGGATCTTGCCCAAGAATTCAGCTTCCTTCTTGAGAATACGACATCGGGGGAAGCAAGTCCTGGGACTCGTGGTGCTAAACATCCTGCTGACCTCATGAGATGTGGGTTTTGTGGGCCTTGGGGTTTTTTTGCTCATTATTCTGTTCTACGGCTGCTGGACTTTGCCCAGAAAGAAAATGCACCCAAGGCTTTTCAAAATGGTTAACTCTGCGACGCCCCCCCCCCAAAGTAGTCAACCATTAGCTTGCAGGGAAGACCATATCCGGCAAGATGTTTTGGTGCCAAGTCACACAGCCCAGTGCTCATTATGTTTTCCTTTAACCACAACTCATCCGGTCTGGTTAATCTTAACCCAGAAGACCTAGAATGAGCCGGGTTCATTATATATATAAAAAAGGCATTGCCGCCTTCCTTTTCTTCAGAACTGTTTCTTTTTCTTTTTTATTGGCTGTGCAAAAAAGCTCATCCGCTATTAGTCACAAAGTGTCCCTTTCCTTACTTCTCACACACTGATCTCCATGTCCCTTGTGTCTTAATAAGGGCAAAGTTAGGCTCTGACAGACGGTGGTCGCCAATGAGGGCCTTCTCGGTGGTGGCGCCCACCCTGTGGAACGCCCTTCCATCAGATGTCAAAGAAATAAACAACTACCTGACTTTTAGAAGACATCTGAAGGCAGCCCTCTTTAGGGAATGTTTTTAATGTTTGGTGTTTTATCGTGTTTTTAATATCCTGTTGGGATCCACCCTGAGTGGCTGGGGAAACCCAGCCAGATGGGCCGAGTATAAGTATCAATTCTTCGGCGATCAGCCTTCTTCATGGTCCAGCTCTCACTTCCATACATTCGCACTTCTATACACACGGTCAGGCTGTAGATATGTGATAAAACCATATATCCTGAAGACACCACAGTCTCTGCTGACCAAGGAATCTGAGCCTGTGTAAGTGCCTGGGACCCTTGGGATATCTCACCGCTCAGAGATTGACGTGATGTGTAGGAGTATTTATAACCCATCCTGTCAACTGAAGGTCTCCGTTTGGAACTAGGCACAAGGTGCCATCAAAAGGTTCCAAAGCAAATCCGCTCTGCTTCCCAGTGGGGAGGAGTTGCAGTGGACCGCGTGGCCACCCACTGCTCACCGGGGGGGGACTTTATCCTGGCCATGTCAGAGCCTGGCCAGCCAATCCACTGGCCGGGGAGCGTGGCAGGGTCTGTTTAAACAGAGGAGCGAGCCGGGTCCATTCAATGCCTAAGCCAATACCACGCACATTCTGTAATCAATAAAGTTGTGGCCAAATTTGCCCAGTAACATAAACCTAATGTGAGAAGGAGTAAAAAGGTGTGCCTCGAACTCAGTTGTAAATTCCAGAGTTGGGCTGTTGTAAATTCCAGCGTGGGTTCGGCTGCAGGGGAGCCAGGTCAACAAGATAAGGAAGTAGAAAGAGTCTCTAAATAAGGTTAGGTTTAGAGAGTGTAGAATGGATGATGTATTAGTACCATGTCTTTGATGATTAGATAGATTGTAAGCCAAGCTTCGAATGAAGGGCGGCAGCAATAGGGATAAATACACTTGCCCGTCCATTGTTCGGGGCTCTTCGTACCACCCTGGGACGGGGAGCCCGCCTTTGCAAACGCGTTATAATAAAAGGGAAGTAATAGACCTTATCTCGGTGTCTCCTTGTCTCATTGTAAGTCCACGTAAGTAACTTCTCACAATTTTTGGCGCCCAACGACGTGGGGCTCTCGACGACCTGCTCGGCGGGGGCTGGGGAACGGATCAGCCGGCACTCCGACTTTCGGAGAGATCTGTTGCTCAGGGCCCGCGGTGACAGGTTCCGGGAGCTGGAAGGACGGAGAACCGACTTAAGATATTCTGAAAGACTGGTGGTCTGGGACCGCCGCAGTCGGGGACTGCCTCGCCCTGCAGGGACGCCTGCCAGTTTACCAGCCACCGAGAAGGAGGCACTAGACTGAAGGGGGTGAGTATCTTGGTAATATATCCCTGGGAAGGGGAATATTGGGTGTTGTTGGTGTGTGGTCTCTGTATGAAAGAGAGGTTCCAAACGGACGCGTGAGTGTGGACCGGGGGGCCTGGGACCCCGGCGGGAGGATTAGCTTGCGGTTCCGTTCTCCCGCGAGGGAAACGGCCAGGCGATTCCGCGCGATTGTGTGAGTGAACGAAAAAGAGACATAATAGAGTATGGGAAAGAGTCAGAGTACATGTAGAAGGGGCCCCAGTAATGGGACCAAGGACCCCATAGATCCAAATAGCCCTTTGGGACAGGTTTTGTTGGCTTGGGATGATAAGGCAATTAGACCCAGATAGAGTAAAAGGGATCATGGAACTACGACCACCTAAAGATAAAACTGATGTAAGAAGAATGTTAGGATTATTGGGATATTGCAGATTGTGGATAGATCAGTATTCAAAGTTGACTCAGTTTTTGAATAGGAAACTGACAGGAAAACAAGAGGAGGTGCAATGGGACGAGGAAGATAAGGCCAGGTGGGAAGAAATTAAGAAAACTTTAATAACTAGTCCGGCTCTGGCCCTGCCAAATCTACAGCAGCCGTTCCACTCGTATGTGACAGTGGCTGCTCAGACGGCAGTAGGAGTCCTGGCTCAGAAAAGAGGGGGGCGATATCAGCCAGTAGCTTATCTAAGCGCAACCTTAGAACCAGTGGTTAGAGGATGGCCGGCGTGCATTCAAGCGGTGGCTGCAGCGGCCGAATTAGTATTGGAAAGCAGGAAATTGACCTTTGGGGGAGCACTGATAGTGCACAGCCCTCATCAGATAGGCGCAGTACTGACAGGTGCTGCACCCACCTGGATGACGGACAGGCGCCTAGTGCAATATGAAGGGATACTCAGAACTGGAAATGATATAACCATAGGGACAGATAGAAATTTGAATCCAGCGGAATTCCTAAGAGGGGAGCGGCAAGAATGGGAACTCGAGGAGCATGATTGCCTTAAGGATATAGAATTAATGGCCAAAGTTAGGGAAGATCTAAGCGAGGTACCTCTAACGGAAGGGGAAAGATGGTTCGTAGATGGATCTAGTCATGTGAGGGAAGGAAAAAGAAGGTCGGGATACGCAGTGGTCAAGGAAGACGGGGAGACGATAGAGAGTGGGGCCCTCCCTAGCACGTGGTCAGCCCAGAAATGTGAAGTAATGGCGCTAACCCGAGCCCTGGAATTGGCAACCGGGTTAGATGTGACAATCTGGACTGACTCAAGATATGCATGGGGAGTGGTGCATACTTTCGGTCGGACCTGGAGAGAAAGGGGCTTCATAAAGGCGGATGGGAAACAAATTGAACACGTTGCTTTACTCGAGCGGCTACTAGAATCCCTGATGGGACCTCGGAAGATAGGCATTGTGCACATCCTCGCCCACACCAAAGGATACAGTTCGGAGGAACAGGGAAATGCATGGGCTGATCTCCGAGCGCGAGAAGCGGCGGAGGGGGAACCAAGGAAGGAAATATTTAAACAATGTGTCCTGCAAGTACCTGTGATTGACCCGCAGGATGTAAAAGATTTAGTGTTCACTCAAAAGGAGAAAGAATACATGGAAAAGGAGGGATGGGAAAGAAAAGGAGAAAGTTGGGAGACTCCGGAAAAGCAAATGGTCCTTCCAAAATCAACTATGTTAAATATATTGGAGAAAATACATGAAGGAAGTCATTTAGGCACGGAGGGAATGGTGAATTTGGTGAAGTCAGTGTATTGGAGTAGAGACATGTGGCCGATGGCGCATGCCATCGCATGGAAGTGTCTGATATGTCAAAAGGTTAACAAAGCCCGGGCAAGGAAAACTGAAAGGGGTGGGCGGCCTCTAGCGGTATGGCCCTTCCAGAGAGTACAGGTAGATTTTACCGAACTGCCAGAAAGAGGGGGGCAGAAGTCGGTATGGAATAATAGAAGTCATAGACTCTGATAGGGGAACTCATTTCACCCAAAAAGCAATGCAGGAGGTAATGAGAGCTGTGGGGATCATGTGGAGTTTCCACACGTCCTGGCACCCTGAGAGCAGCGGAAAGGTGGAACGGGCGAATGGGGAAATAAAAAAACATTTGACTAAGTTATATCTTGAAAATGGGCTGCCTTGGACGAAAAATCTCCCTTTGGCACTATTAAGGATGAGGGTAGCTCCCCGAAAAGACACTGGTCTGTCCCCTTTTGAGATGATGATGGGTCACCCATATCTGGCAGTGTTAGGAAACCCTCAAATCGAGTTCAGGGATCAGTTTATCAGGAAATATTTGCAGTCACTGTCCCAGTCTCTGTTATCTTTCCACAGACAAGGCATACTAGCACAGCGGCCCCCGCTCCTGGAGCAACAGCACACCTTTCAGCCCGGAGACCTGGTCCTGATAAAGGCTTGGTGGACGGAGAAACTCAGCCCGAGTTGGGAAGGCCCATACCAGGTCCTGCTCACAACCGAATCAGCAGTACGGACCAGAGAGCATGGATGGACCCATTACCACCGGGTGAAAAGAGCTCCACCTGAAAATTGGACAGCAGTGACTAGTCCAAATAATCCGCTGAAAGTTACGCTTACCAAATCAGGAACCGGGATCCAGAAGGGCGCACCTAGACTGTGATGTGTTTGTTTTGTACCTGTGTGTGTTTTTTCGAGTGCTGTTGCTGTCAACATTGCGAAGGGTGTGTGCAGTGTGTGCATTGTACTGAAAGGTGCAGCATCATCTTTATAGAGGACGTTATACTCCAATATTGTGAAGTGAAATTAGGAGGGGAGGTAACGTGCCAATTAGCAGAAACCCCAACGGTGAGGCAAGCTTTAATCTATTTGAACCCCACACATGAAAGGTAACTGGCAAGTATTAGGAATAGTATTAATAGGATGGGCCACTTCATGGGCAACCCAATCGGAACCCCAGTGCACCGAATGCATCCAGACAACCCGAACAGGCAATAAAATCACACAGACCCTAATGTATTATAATATAGCCCCAGAATGTGTTCAACAGTTAGATCCTTGTGTTCACAACCAAACTCAATATTATAGATGTAGGGTAAAAGGAAACAAGACGGAATGCTATGAACCCCTGGCGGTGGGACCCATAACTTCCAGTATATATGTTTACGGATATAAGGGCGGAACCGCTAATCAAGCTGGTGAGGGGAGAAGTATGTTTTCCTTGGCCCAAAACCGACAGGGTTATATAGCACATAATACAACAAGGGGAGAGGGCAGGATTATGGTCTGTTTTGATGCTTGTATCGCAATAGATAAAGGACAGGGCCCAAATGGAGGGGCAGGGGTCTGGTGTGGAAATCGTGGATGGGAACAATCATATTTACAGGAAAGAAAGTACCTTTTCCAGAGAATAAAAGGAAGCAACGTGGGGGCTGGGGCCGGGGTATATAATTATTGGTACTCAGAGGGAGTTAATAAACAGCCCACCTATAGAGGCCCTGAGGGAATAAATCTCACTAGGGGAGCTGCCTCCACCAACTGCTCCACAGGAAAATGCAACCCAGTATGTCTATGGGCGAGCGAGAGACCTTCTACTTCGCCTAAATTTGTGCACATAGGTATAGGCATTGATGGGACTGGAAAAGATCCTTATGGATATCTCATCATACAAATACACACAACTAAGGTAACAAGACAACCCATATCAGTATTCGAAGATTTTGAGGAAGAAGTACAGCATTTAAATACCCTTCCCCTACCCCCTAAAGCCCATAATATGTTCCTAAGTTTAGCTGAGACTATAGCCAAGGAATTAACGGTGAAAAATTGTTTTGTATGTGGAGGAACAAATATGGGGGATCAGTGGCCATGGGTGGCTCATGAAGTAAACTATACGGAGGTATATAAAACACAAAACAATTACACTTATAAGCATTTGGGTAACGAGGTATGGCAAATCTCTAATCACCTAGTTGGGACAGAATGCTTCACCAGGAACACCAGCCGAATAAATGGAACGCATGTGGGGACACTCCCTTGTATAGGACAATGGGAGGACAAACAGTGGTGGAGTCAAGGGAATAATAATAAAACTTGGCCCTCTCCCCTCGGAAATATTACCAATATGAGCTTTCTCCTAGACCCGGAGAACAGAATGCTAGAATGGAAAACCCCCGATGGGTTTTACTGGGCTTGTGGGAGCTATGCTTACAATAGGTTACCTTTAAATTGGGTCGGCTCATGTGTATTGGCAACCTTAAGACCTAGTTTCTTCCTACTCCCTTTGCATACTAAAGCAAAACTAGGAGTCCCAGTATATGATGAAATAGGACCACGACGAAAACGGGGAATCCATATAGGAAAATGGACAGATACAGAATGGCCCCCAGAGAGAATTATCCAATATTATGGTCCAGCCACTTGGGCAAATGATGGCACAGCCGGATCCTTTGGCAGAGATCCCATCTATTTGCTGAATCGCATTATCCGTTTACAGGCAGTTGTAGAAATAATTACTAATGAAACAGCCGCAGCGTTAACCAAATTAGCTAAGGAAAGTGCTAAAAGCCGAACATATATTATGCAAAACAGGCTTTCTTTGGATTATTTATTAGCAAAAGAAGGCGGGGTTTGTGGAAAATTTAATCTTACTAATTGTTGTATTGAAATAGATGATAGTGGGAAAGTGGTGAAAGACATAGCAGACCGTATGGTAAAGTTAGCACATGTACCGGTCCAGACTTGGGATGGATTAAATTTTAAGGATATGTTTGGTTCATGGTTCCCTAAATTACCTGGTCTGCAGGCCATAGTGGCCCTAATTGGGTTAATTGCGGCAGGATGCGTTTTAATTCCATGCATTTTGCCAATCTTCGTTAGAACTATCAATAATTCTTTGTCCCTCCTAGCAGAACGGAAGGTATCCACATATTTTATGAAGATGCAATATGCCTCAGTACCCACATCCGATGAGGAAGCAGAAATAACAGCCCAAGAATTATTATGTGAGTTCGAGACAAGATACAAAAAGAGGGGGGATTGTGAGAAGGAGTAAAAAGGTGTGCCTCGAACTCAGTTGTAAATTCCAGAGTTGGGCTGTTGTAAATTCCAGCGTGGGTTCGGCTGCAGGGGAGCCAGGTCAACAAGATAAGGAAGTAGAAAGAGTCTCTAAATAAGGTTAGGTTTAGAGAGTGTAGAATGGATGATGTATTAGTACCATGTCTTTGATGATTAGATAGATTGTAAGCCAAGCTTCGAATGAAGGGCGGCAGCAATAGGGATAAATACACTTGCCCGTCCATTGTTCGGGGCTCTTCGTACCACCCTGGGACGGGGAGCCCGCCTTTGCAAACGCGTTATAATAAAAGGGAAGTAATAGACCTTATCTCGGTGTCTCCTTGTCTCATTGTAAGTCCACGTAAGTAACTTCTCACACTAATATCTGTGTCCTTGTGTGTTTTATTTCCCAACGAGGGGATGGCTACGGGGTCTTGACACACAAGTATAAAACAAAGGGAAATTCCCCATTCAAAATCAGTTTCCTCAAGAGATGTTTGGCAGTGGAATGGACTCCCTTGGGAGACTGTGGCTTCTCCTCCATTGGAGGTTTTTAAGCAGAGGTTGAAGTTTTAAAAATATATATAAAATTTAGGGGTACAGTGGTACCTCAGGTTAAGAACTTAATTCGTTCTGGAGGTCTGTTCTTAAGCTGAAACCGTTCTTAACCTGAGGTACCACTTTAGCTAATTGGGCCTCCTGCTTCCGCTGTACTGCCCCGCCACACGATTTCTGTTCTCATCCTGAAGCAAAGTTCTTATCCCGAGGTACTATGTCTGGGTTAGCGGAGTCTGTAACCTGAAGTGTATGTAACCTGAAGCGTATGTAACCCGAGGTACCACTTTGACTCAAGAAAATCACCATTTTACAGTTCAAATCAGGAAAAATAAATACAATAAATGGACAAAAGAACAAAGATTCACAAAACGTTTAGGGGTAGGCATACCACTGCGTCCCCCCGGATAAAAAGCACCGAGAAGTTGGATGGCTGTCTGTCATGGATGCTTTAGCTGAGATTCCATATTGCAAGGGGTTGGATTAGATGACTCTTGCACTCCTTTCCAACTTCACAATTCTATGATTCTATCATTCTAAGTCCAAAGAAATACATTTACTGTTTGACCCAATGCCTGATGAATAATCTAACTGAGGATGGACGGACCTGACAATTTTGGTTCCTCTCAGCTTTTCATATTTCCACTTTTAAGTTCAGTTCTCCACAATTCCACAGCAATTCATGAAATACACACACACACACACACACACACACACAGAGAGAGAGAGAGAGAGAGAGAGTTAGTTCATGAATTGCTGTGGAATTATATATCCTCATGATTATTTATACATGAGTGTATATATATACACACGTATCTATCTCTCTATCTCTCTATCATCTATCTATCTATATCTATATCTATCTATCTATCTATCTATCTATCTATCTATCATCTATCTATCATCTATATCTATCTATCATCTATCATCTATCATCATCATCATCATCTCTATCTCTATCTCTATATCATCTATATCTATCTATCATCTATCTATCATCTATCTATCTATCTATCTATCTATCTATCATCTATCATCTATCTATCTATCTATCTATCTATCTATCTATCTATCTATCTATCTATCATCTATCTAATCTATCTATATCATCTATCTATCATCTATCATCTATCATCTATCATCTATCATCTATCTATCTATCTATCTATCATCTATCTATCTATCATCTATCTATATCTATCTATCTATCATCTATCTATCTATCTATCATCTATCTATCTATCTATAATCTATCAATCTATATCTATCATCTATCATCTATCTATCTATCTATCTATCATCTATCTATCTATCTATCTATCTATCTATCTATCATCTATCTATCATCATCTATCTATCTCTATCTATCATCTATCATCTATCTATATCTATCTATCTATCATCTATCTATCTATCTATCTATCTATCTATCTATCTATCTATCTATCTATCTATCTATCTATCATCTATCTCTATCTATCTATCTATCTATCTATCTATCTATCTATCTATCTATCTATCTATCTATCTATCATCTATCTATCTATCTATCTATCTATCTATCTATCTATCATCTATCTATCTATCATCTATCATCATCTATCTACTCATGATAGCTTGTTAGCATTTTAATTCATGCATCTCCCAATATACACACATATTTTTTTCAAGCAGCTCCCCCTAATATGATGCATTTCTGTATGCTATGTTCACAAATCGATGCATTTTCATCCACAGTTTCCTCTACTGTATGTATTTTTGCTCATGTTTCTTAGGTGATGAAGTTTATGTATGACTCTTGAGCTCACAAAAGTTACACCACTGAAAGGCACTTCCTGGCCAATTTTGACAGAGACTGGCAGCCTTTCAAAACTTCAGAGGTCTGGACAGCATCCACATAATGGAAACCTTGAGTTAGGCCCTTTCGCTCTGACCTCTTGAGATATCTCTGGCGGGAACCAGAAAGGAAATCCATCTAAATTTGAAGAGACCACCAAATGGATATGATTCCGAGAAAGTCAAAAGAAAACCTAAGAGTCACTGTGAGGCAGTTGGAAGGAATTCTAGGAAACACAAATTAGATTTTTAGACTTGCGGTGGGTGAGAGGAGAGATAATCTCACTATCTAGGTCATCACCAAATGAATAAATGTGCTGCATAAATCCATGGTAAAAGTTATTTTTAATTAAATGTTTCCTCTGCAAAGCTAAAACAGGCACAGGAATGTGGGAAGAAGAAACCGTTGCATCTTAGATTGGCGCCATTAACTTTGTGAGCTGTTGGAGGAGACTGGAAACAAATATAAGTTGAAAAAAACAACACTCAGTTGACTTGTGTTACACTGATGAAACTGGCATTCTCTGCATTGCAGGTTGGGCAGGATGAGATTCTGGGATACCTTACCACTCTATGGTTTTCTGGGACGTGGGTGGTGCTGTAGTCTAAACCACAGAGCCTAGGGCTTGCCAGTCGGAAGGTCGGAAGTTCGAATCCCCGCGACGGAGTGTTGCTCTGTCCCAGCTCCTGCCAACCTAGCAATTCGAAAGCATGCCAGTGCAAGTAGATAAATAGGTACCACTGTGACGGGAAGGTAAACGGCACCACCCGCATCCCTCCCATCAGGGGCAGGCTGTTCTAGCCCCTGATGGGTGCGTTCTGGCACCTTTCAGGTGTGCACCAGTCTAAGAGAAAGAGAGAGGAGTTTTGGGTGAATTCTGGCACTTCTTTTTCTGTGTCCAGGGCAGGTGTTTGGCAGCTCCATCTGGTACGCAGCCTGAGACCCTACCTGCCTGCGGACTGTCTCACCAGAGTGGTGCATTCTCTGGTTATCTCTCGCTTGGACTACTGCAATGCGCTCTACATGGGGCTACCTTTGAAGGTGACCCGGAAACTACAACTAATCCAGAATGTGGCAGCCAGACTGGTGACTGGGAGCGGCCGCTGAGACCATATAACACTGGTCTTGAAAGACCTACACTGGCTCCCAGTACGTTTCCGAGCACAATTCAGTGTTGGTGCTGACCTTTAAAGCCCTAAACGGCCTCGGTCCTGTATACCTGAAGGAGCGTCTCCACCTCCATCATTCTGCCCAGACACTGAGGTCCAGCTCCAAGGGCCTTCTGGCGGTTCCCTCATTGCGATAAGCCAAGTTACAGGGAACCAGGCAGAGGGCCTTCTTGGTGGTGGCGCCCGCCCTGTGGAACAACCTCCCACCAGATGTCAAAGAGAAAAATAACTACCAAACTTTTAGAAGACATCTAAAGGCAGCCCTGTTTAGGGAAGCCTTTAATGTTTAATGGGTTATTGTATTATAGTGTTTTGTTGGAAGCCGCCCCGAGTGGCTGGGGGGACCCAGCCAGATGGGCAGGGTATAAATAATAAATTATTATTGTTATTATTATTATTATTGAAAAATAGCACTGCCCATCACCTTTCACCCTCGCCTTTCAACTTGGACTGGGGACTTTCCATGTTCAAATCACAAGCCCTGCCACTGAGATACAGTCACCAACCCTGGTAGAAACATCTCACCGGCTTATGAGAAAGGATGTTCGAGGACTGCTGTCACTGTTGCAACACGAGAGCACAGAATTCACCAGGGTCCATGTAGCAAGAGATATGTGAGCACAGAAAGGAAAGGCTGGTGGAAGCAAGAGAACCAGCTTCTTGCGTATGGGGTGGTGGAAGAAACCCAGGTATCTTAGCATTGGGAAATTGAGGGGCATGTTGACAAAGGTGTCAGAGAAGTTTCCGAGTTCCTTCTGAATGACAAGCTGCTGCCTTTTCAGAAGGCGAACTCCCTGGCGTCAGCCTGAACATTGCAGGCCTCCCTTGCTGAATATTTCTTCACATTGCCCCTTCTTAAAGTTGAGTAATTGTGGCTTAGAAGACACAGTATCTGAGCCTCTACTGCATTGCTCAGACACGTGGCTCCCACATGCAAGGAATCTTTAGACATACTTTCCCCTAATAAGGCACATTTCGCTGCATGTTAATCTACCATTATTTTGCTCTAAAGTGCACTTCAGAGAAGTGTGAATGTTGGGAGATTCAGGACCGATAGAGCAAAACCCTCCTTCATGCACCACGTAATTAAACTATGGAACTCACTGCCACATGATGACCACCGACTGAGATGGCTTTCAAAAAGGATTGGACAAAATCATGCAAGAGGGGACTGTTGATGGCGGCGCTGTGGGTTAAACCACAGAGCCTAGGGCTTGCAGATCGGAAGGTTGGCAGTTTGAATTCCCGTGATGGGGTGAGCTCCCGTTGCTCGGTCCCTGCTTCTGCCAACCTAGCAGTTTGAAAGCACATCAAAGTGCAAGTTGAAAAATAGGTACCACTCTGGCGGGAAGGTAAACGGCGTTTCCGTGTGCTGCTCTGGTTTGCCAGAAGTGGCTTAGTCGTGCTGGCCACATGACTCAGAAGCTGTACGCCGGCTCCCTCGGCCAGTAAAGCGAGATGAGCGCCACAACCCCAGAGTCGGTCACAACTGGACCTTACGGTCAGGGTACCTTTACCTTTAACCATAGTGACTAGTCTTTGCCACCACAGGCCTTTCGCATGTCATCTGCCAGCGAGCCAAGCCCCATCTTTTAAAAACAACAGAGATGAAATCAGTGTGATGAGATTGGCTTTGCTCTTTTTTAAAAAAAGTTAAAACCACACAAGGTGGCAGTATAGATTGTCAAAAGAGGTTTCGAGCCGGTGACCAGAGATTTAAAATAGCCTTATCCCAAGAGACCAGCTATGAGTTGGACTTCTGTTTCTCACAAATGGATGATCCACAACGGAGAAGATGTTCCTTAGTGTATGCTCAGTTTTCTGTACAAATCAGAATGAATTGATTTGAGCCTGAAGAAAAATCTCCTTACTTTCCTCCAATTGTACTCTTGTTTGTACAATCCTGGGATCGCACACAGATGACACCAAACTGGGACACCAAGATGGGAGGGGTAGCTAGCTGTCAATGTTTTCCTTTTTTTTAAGGGAAATTTCCTTATTCCGAATAGCATTCCTCGCAAGAAAAGGGAAAAGTTGACAGCTATGCTGAAGAAAGGGATTCAAGATAACCTTAACAGATTGGAGAACTGGGCCAAAACTAACAAAATAAATTTCAATAGGGACAAATCTAAGATTCTACACAGCTGCACAAATATAAAATGGGGGACATCTGGTTTGCCAGTAATAAATGTGTCCACAGTCTGATGGAGCAGCAAAAACAGAAAGCTAATGCTATTCTAGGCTGCATCAACCAAAGTACAGTGGTACCTCGGGTTACAAACCTCAGGTTAAGAATTTTACCTCAGGATGAGAACAGAAATCGTGCGGCAGCAACTGGAGGCCCCATTAGCTGAAGTGGTACCTCAGGTTAAGAACGGTTTCAGGTTAAGAATGGACCTCTGGAACGAATTAAGTACCTAACCTGAGGTACCACTATATAGTGTCCCAAATCAAGTAATAGTACTTTTATCCTGTGAACCGCCCTGAGACCTATGGGTATAGAGCGGTGTATAAATTTTAATAATAATAATAATAATAATAATAATAATAATAATAATAATAATACTTTTCTCTTCTGCCTTGGTCAGACCACATCTGGAATACTGTGTCTAATTCCAGGCACCACAATTTAAGAATGATATTGACCAGCTGGAAGGTGTGTAGAGGTGGGAAACCAAGATGATCGAGGGTCTGGAAACTAAGCCTTATGAGGGAGTTGGGCATGTTTAGCCTGGAAAAGAGGAGACCAGAGCAGGAGAAAACAAGCTGAAGATAGCTATCATACCTCCTCTCATTCTCCTCTTTTCAAGGTTATACATAGCCAACTCCCTCATACTTGAACCAACAGCATCAAGCTTCAAGAAAGGAGATTCTGACTAAACATCAAGAAGAACTCAAGGTCCCTTCCAAATCTACAATTTTACGATTCCAGGTGGGAAAGACTAGGGATAGGGGAACAGGCAAGGAGTCCAACAGTAGGTGGCGCCAGACAAGAGTCAATGGATTCTAGTTGTGTCCCCGTTTTTATTTTCACATAGGAGAACTTTTAGACCTCAACACACACCTCCTATCTGCTTGAAGTAGTTCAGGAAAAGCTGCACCACTTTTAAAAACCATATTGTTAGGAAAGCATTGTACAACGTCTGGAACCGATACAAAGATTTGTTGGAAAGTAAAACCCCCAGGTGGTTGTCACCAATGGAAGCTAAGGCAGTGAAAAAACTTAACATGGACTCTAATTGGCCAAAATATTGTGAAATTTTAGAACAAGATGGCGAAAAGTTGAAGCTTCAAAGTTATGAGAAGCTAAAGCATAAAGTTCGAGATTGGTTACATTATCATCAGATAAATGAGACATTTAAACAAGACAGGAAACTTGGTTTTCAGAAGGAGAGGTCAAAGTTAGAAACAGAATTGTTAGAACCCAATACTAAGAATCTATCTAGAATGTATAATTTGCTGCTGAAATGGAATACACAGGATGAAACGGTGAAATCAGCTATGATTAAATGGGCACAGGACATTGGTCATGATATTATGTTTGCTGACTGGGAAGTTATGGACCACCGGTATTAAGTTTACGGCATGTAGTGCCTTGAAAGAGAATATAATGAAAATGATTTACAGGTGGTACATGACCCCAGTCAAGCTTGCAAAGATCTATCATCTGCCCAATAGTAACTGCTGGAAATGTAAGGAATCTGAAGGAACTTTTTACCATCTTTGGTGGACCTGCCCAAAGATTAAGGCCTACTGGGAAATGATCTATAATGAAATTAAGAAAGTCCTTAAGTGGACATTCGTAAAGAAACCGGAGGCCTTTCTCTTGGGCATGGTCGGCCAACTGGTACCAAAAAAGGATAGGACATTTTTTATGTATGCAACTACAGCAGCAAGAATCCTGTTGGCAAAGTATTGGAAGATGCAAGAACTACCTACTCTAGAAGAATGGCAGACGAAGGTGACGGAATATATGGGATTGGCAGAGATGACCGGCAGAATCCGCGACCAGAGGAAAGAGACAGTGGAGGAGGACTGGGGAAAATTTAAAGTATATCTTAAAAATTGTTGTAAAATTGTGGATTGATAAGATGTTAAGGGGTAAGAAATAGAGAATTACAGCTGTAAATGTTAAGCTTAAGAAAATCCAAAAGAGAGTTAATTAGAAAAATTGATTTAAGGGTTGCTAAAAAAATGGAAAAATAAGGATGCGGTAGAAGGGAGGTATGGGGAAGTCAATTTTATTTGTATGTTTTTGTTTTTTGAGATATATGTGTTTTCTTTTGTTGTTGTTTGTTGTATGTCATATGTTTTGAAAATCATTAAAAATTATTATAAAAAAAAGGAAAAGCTGCACCAGTTGATTATCCAGTATTGATAAAGCTATCCGTCATTCTAGTCCTTCCCTACACGAGGTTTTGCAACTGAAAGCTTGCTTCCCAACTGCATACCAAGAGAGCTTTTGTGAGAGAGGGTCAATTGTGTTGTTTTTGATCCTTGGCAGCGCATTCCCAATCTGTTAGTTACACAATCATTGCCTGGGAATTGGGGAGATGTAAATGTTGACTCCAGACTGCAAACGTTTGTTCCATAAAAGCGGTTATCATATTGTGTATAATAAGTTAATCGTATTACCTAATCTCACACAGATTTGCTTAGGGCTCAGCAAAGAGATAGAGAGAGGCGAACAGGCTTTGATGCTCTTCCTTGTAACAATTCTCTGTGTTGCTTCATCTCCACAACTGAGATGTGGTACAGGATACTCCCAGGGACTGCTGGCTCTGGGTACAGGGCCCCCATCTGGTGAAAATTCAACCCGCAGGCAAAAGCTTCTCAGTTAAGAATACCTGAAATCTGCTGTCAGGGAACTGCCATCGGAGAGTCAGGTGGTGGAAGGGCTCAAGGAGGCTAGGAGAGCTTCGGATGCGGAGGAAGGAACCAGTAGGGGGAGAGGGAGAGGTCCTGCAGAAACTCAATTGGAGGAATGGCTCCAAGATGTTTCCAGTGAGAACAGCGGGGAGGAATCAGGACCTCCGCTGGGGACGCCCACTCCGTGGAGGAAACTGTCACGCAGAGAATCCAGAAGGAGAGTTTCCGTCAAGGAACTCTTATGTTGGCGTAAATTCCGGAAACGCCCACTGACGGATTCTGCCAGCGATTGAGGTAGCCACGCACCCATGGCTCCTCGGACTGGGAAAGCTTGGAGGACTTAAACGCTTATGCACGAGCAGCCCCCTTTTCCCATTACATCTGCATAGACATCTCTCTTCATCACTAGTTCCCCTTTACAGGTAGGTAGCCGTGTTGGTCTGCCGTAGTCGAAATAAAATAATAATAATAATAATAATAATAATAATAATAATAATAATAATAATAATAAATTCCTTCCAGTAGCACCTTAGAGACCAACTACGTTTGTTACTGGTATGAGATTTCGTGTGCATGCACACTTCTTCAGATAAACTGGAACAGAAGTCACCAGACCTTTATATATAGTGAGAGGGTGGGGTGGGCCGTATAGAGTCCTCACGTGGGTTCCCTATTGGCAGGAGAAAATATTAGAGGCCAACCAGAGAATATTGAGAAGCAAAGCAGCTAGTAAGCCTGATCTTTATTGAACTGTTGCAACAGGGTGCTCCCCTCACACGCAGGAAAGGAGGAGGACCCAGAACAAAGGTGTGCCTGGCCTTATATAGACATTTTTAATTCCCCTGGAGATCCAGACCACCCCTCCATACATCAGACATACATCAGAGAAGGGGTGTAACCCAAGACCACCCCCACAAACATCATACCTACATCACAGAAAAAGGGGTCTACAACAGAAATTTGAATACTGTTGTTTTTCCTGTCTGCCAGGTTATCTGTTCATGCCTTATCCTGGTAGTCTGGACATTTCTTTGAGATGGTGATTACCCAATTCCTGCCCTCCCTCTTTGCAGAGAAAACATTTGGTCAGTTTGGGAGTCAAAATGGTTTCAGGGCGGTCTTCCTGTGCTGCTCCAGACATGTGGTCCACATATCTATGTACATGCTTGGTTGGTACATTTATGAACATTTATTATATGCAGTGGTACCTTGGGTTAAGTACTTAATTCGTTCCGGAGGTCCGTTCTTAACCTGAAGCTGTTCTTAACCTGAAGCACCACTTTAGCTAATGGGGCCTCCCGCTGCTGCCGCGCCACCGGAGCACGATTTCTGTTCTCATCCTGAAGCAAAGTTCTTAACCTGAAGCACTATTTCTGGGTTAGCAGAGTCTGTAACCTGAAGTGTATGTAACCTGAGGTACCACTGTATATAAGACTTTAATTTTTTTTGTTACAATGTTTAGTCAGAATCCCCTTTCTTTTCATCCGAATCTATTGATTCAGGTTCTACTCTCCAGCGCAGGAGTAAACAAGTTTTCTCCATCTTCCATGCGGCAGCCCTTGAGATATTTGAAGATGGCTCTTATATCTCCTCTCAGTCTCCTCTTTTTCAGCCTTCCTCTTTTTCTCGATGTACCAATTCAGTAAGCTCACATAGCAAAGCAACCCAACCAAATTCCTCCCTCCACCCTTCTTCTTAGTTTGTCTCTTCCCCTCTCCCTTGACCACCGTTTCAACGTTCCTGGGCAACCCTGATTCCAACAGTGAACGATTCAGTCATTACTGATGGGCAGCAAAATATTTAGACACCTCCCTCGCCAAGGGGAAAACTTTCCAGTGCTGGCGTTGGCTGCTGCTTAGTTTCTCTGGCCTGCAAACTGGTCCAGATTTCGCCCCAAGGTTGCACAACTACCATGCTGAGGAAAGGCGAAAGTTGCAGCAAGAACAGGGTCACGCAAGGGTTTTGAAACCTGCGTACGTTATGCAAACAGAACAGATACACGTCCCTTATTTTGCACGGTGCTGCCTTTTTTAAACAGAAAAGAAAAGGAAGAACTGCATTTCAGAAAAGTTGCAAAAATTATCTTGCTTGCAAGTGATGGGAAGGGAGAAGGAGGTTAGCAGGGAACAGAAGAAACCTCCATAAAAATCTCAGTCAGCCACCTCTCTGGTTTTTGAGATTTCTGCAGCCATTGTCTACACATCATTTCAAATAACTCAGGGTTTTCTGTGTACAGCTTCCCTTTTAAGAATTCAGCAGAAATTGACACACAGAATTCGCAATTGGGAGGAGACAAAGTACCAAAAAGAATGGAGTAAATTTATGGTTTATATAAGTTAGAATTGTACAAATATGAAAACGTTGGCAGGATTGAAATAAATCTCATGTCATGGTATAATTTATAATTAAAGAATCTGTAAACCATAGAATGGAATAGGAAAACTGGTGGAAGGGAAGGATGGAAGCTAATGGATCTATGAAACACAAAGTAGGATACATGTAACAAGATGTGATGTTTTGGTGGTGGGTGGTGGGGGTTGGTTGGTGATTGTAAATTTCAATAAAAATCATTAATAATAATAAAAAAAGAATTCAGCTGGTGTTTACTACCATTTTTGTTTCTGCAAGTTTCTGTTCTCCATTTTGCGATGTTCAGCTGTTTAAAAAAATATTTTTTAGCTGTTTGCATTTGTAAACCACCTTGCGGCATACATAAGAGGCAATTCATAAATGAACAAATTAATAATATATTCCATGTCATAAGGTCTAGAAACTTAGTTTGTTTTCATAAATGAAAGCTGATGATGCTATTAGGAAGCTGAACGTTGTGGGCCAGAAGAATCTCACACAACCCCTTTTTTTTCTTTTCCTCAGAAACACTTTCCTCTGTTTATTAGGCATAGTTGAAATCTTATTGAATGGGATTTAACTCTTTAAGTTCATATTGATGGTTGAATCTTACCTGGACAGGAACACTTTGGAAATAAGATCGGGGGCGGGAGAATGTGTGTTTGAACGCTCTCCCTACACATTTTTTAAAAGCCCTGTCTGTGAAAAGCTAGCATGTCAAGGATAAGGAATCTATGTTCTATGGAACATAGTATATGATGAGCTTAAAAAAATGTTTAAGTATAACTTTATGAAAAATACAGCAGCTTTTCTACTAGGGATAATGGACACAGGTATAGCAAGAGAAGATCAGAAAATATTTCTCTATGCCACAGGAGCGGCAAGGATCCTAATTGCTAAAAACTGGGGAAAAAGAAACTGTGCCAATCAAAAAGGAATGGCAAGACAAACTGTTAGAGTATATTGAACTGGCTCAATTAGCAGAGGCAATTAGCAGAGGGTTTTAGGGGTTTTTGAATGTTTTATGTAGTTTTATGTAGTTTTTATGTAGTTTTATATAGTTTTGTGGTAGTTTTATGTAGTTTTTATGTAGTTTTTCAATTTCATTGTTCCGCAAGGGACAATGACAATAAAGATATCGTATCGTATCAATTAGAGATCACACTAGACAAGAGTTTCAAAAAGCATGGGGAAAATGCAGAGAATACTTGACAAAACAGTGCCCTAAAATACATACCTGGACTTGTTTCGATTAATGTCTTCAGGAGACTTTGTGGATATTTCAGTTATAATTAGAAAAATCTTAAGAATTATTCATAAAGGAAACATTTTATAAGAAGTAAATAAGGGGGCCAGAATCAGGATAAAGGAAGTCTTTTATTTGGTTGTTTGTATTGTTGTATGTTATGATTATTGTTTATTAAGTTCGGGTTTAATGAGGGTGGATTTCTGTATTGGGGGTGGGGGTTTATGTTATGTTGTAAATAAAATTTCCAATAAAAAATAAAAAAGGATAAGGAATCTAATTTAGCCTTCTCCTTGAGATGCTACATTTCTGCATGCAATGCCTTTGCTGGGCATTCCACTCCTCCCGAATTCTGGTTTAATTAAAGTCCTCTTCAGGCATTTTTCTGGTTTGTGTTAGGCAGGGAACATTCTGTTCTCATGGGGACGGCCTGCCTGCCATTCAGCAATGGATGAACTGAGGTTAGGGGTGTTCTGAGCCAAGAAATTGTCACCATCTCTGAGGACCGTCCACACCACAACAGTTGCCACCAAAATGTAGCCCAATGTGAAATGTGAAATAAATTTGTGGCTCCCCCCACAATCCTTGAGGGAAGCCAAATAATGTTTTGAGAACATTAGCAATATTTCTCAGAGTTCTGTTCAGGCTGAACTGAATTATTTTATTTATTTGTTCACTCACTGCATATATATATATCTCTCACCAAGGAGTTGAGGGGAGTGTACATGACTCTCTCCGTCCCCATTCAATCCCTCACACCAGCCCTGCAAGGCAGTCTGGGTGGAGAGACAGCGATTGACCCAAGATCACTGAGTGAGGATTTGAACCCTGATCTTCCAGGTTCGGGTGGCGCTGTGGGTTAAACCACAGAGCCTAGGACTTGCTGATCGGAAGGTCGGCGGTTCGAATCCCCATGATGGGGTGAGCTCCCGTTGCTCGGTCCCTGCTCCTGCCAAACTAGCAGTTCAAAAGCACACCAGTGCAAGTAGATAAATAGGTACCACTCCAGCGGGAAGGTAAACGGCGTTTCTGTGCGCTGCTCTGGTTCACCAGAAGCGGCTTAGTAATGCTGGCCACATGGCCCGGAAGCTGTATGCCAGCTCCCTCGGCCAGTAAAGCGAGATGAGCGCCACAACCCCAGAGTCGGCCATGACTGGACCTAATGGTCGGGGTCCCTTTACCTTTACCTTACTCCCAGATTCTAGTCCAACACTCTAACCATTGCACCATGCTGCCTTCCCACTGACTTGTCCTTCAGTCGAAATGCAAAGCAAATGTGGAGTCCCCCCCCCATGGATTTTCAGGAGTTGACAGAAGAGTCCCAATAAAAGTCTAATAATTTCTCTGTCTGTTTGTGTTATTATCTCACCCTAACGAAGAACTGGAAGTTCTTCCTGGGTGAGGAAGGCATCCAGCGGAATTGATCAACAGCAGATTCTCGAGCAAGCTAAAAGAAAAGGGCCTCTCTCGCAAAATACATTATTCTTTTATTGAATTAGCTGCCACGAGACGCAGTGACGGCCGATATCTTACATGGCTTTAAGAGGGGATTCGACACACTGAGAGAGGAGAGGTCCATCGATGCCTCTAATGTGGAACTTCTAACTGAAGGCTGTTTCTGGGAATACACAAAGTGGGAGGTCCATTCCTTCCCGTCTCTGCTCTGGGACTTCCAAGAAGTATCTGGCCAACCAATTGTGGGATGTAAGATGTTGGACGATGGACCTTCAGTGATTTCAAAGGAGCCCAGAATTTCAAGAATACGGGCAACATCTTTCACATGTACTAAATCGCTTCCTACAAAATCAGCTTAGCTGAGCATCTTCCTGTGTATGTTGTCGGACAAGGGACGCGGGTGGCACTGTGGGTTAAACCGCACAGCCTAGGACTTGCCGATCAGAAGGTTGGTGGTTCAAATCTCTGCGACGGGGTGAGCTCCCGTTGCTCGGTCCCTGCTCCCGCCCACCTAGCAGTTCAAAAGCACAAAGTGCAAGTAGATAAATAGGTACCACTCTGGCGGGAAGGCAAACAGCGTTTCCGTGTGCTGCTCTGGTTCGCCAGAAGCAGCTTAGTGATGCTGGCCACATGACCCGGAAGCTGTACGCCGGCTCCCTCGGCCAATAAAGCGAGATGAGCGCCGCAACCCCAGAGTTGGTCACGACTGGACCTAATGGTCAGGGGTCCCTATGTTGTTGGACCTCAGTCCTGGCCATCATGGCTGATGGTCAGGGTTTAGGTTTAGGGGAGTTGTAGTCCAACATCCAGAGAACCCCATATGCACGAATTTAGGACGGGGGACACCTGGCTACAGGTGAAAAGGGTCTAGGGGTCTTGGTAGACAACAAGATTAACACGAGTCCACAGTGTGATGCAGCAGCAAAAACAGCAAATGTGATTCTAGGCTGCATCAACAGAAGTATAGCACCCAGATCAGAGCCGGATTTACATATAAGCTATTTTTTTTATATAAGATATTTATTAAAATTTTTAGAGGTACAAAAAGAGAAAACAAAAAACATCATTTTAAACAAAAAGAAGATAAGATACAAAAATGAAAAAAAAGAAAGAACAGAGAATTAAAATCCATTAAGCAAAAAGAAAAAACAAGGAAAAATACAACAAATCTTCCCATTACTTATCTTTCATTAGCTTATTTCCCTGACCTCCTCACACCTCCCTTTTTTGTATTCTAGGTCAATTATCCATTTCAGCAAATCCTTTCCCTCTTTTCAAATTTTTGTCCTGTAATTTATCTTGATATTAACATAACTTTACTTTCCCTCCTTTCATCAATTAGCAGTCTGTTTTTCCTAAATCTTTGTAACATTTCTGCTAAAATCACATAAATTCATTCCAGAATCATTCTAACATTCATTAATTTTGCAATGTTTCTGTAAATAGTCTTTAAATTTCTTCCAATCTTCTTCCACCGTCTCTTCTCCCAGGTCTCGGATTCTGCCACTCATTTCCGCCAGTTCCATATTTTCCATCACCTTCATCTGCCATTTTCCCCGGGTGGGTTAGTCTTGTGTCTTCCATGGATTTACATATAAGCTAAACAAGCTATAGCTTAGGGCCCCACTCTCTTGGGGGCCACCAAAAACATTAAAGGACTCTTCGTTACCCCATGGACCAGAGCATGCCAGGCACTCCTGCCTTCCACTGCCTCCCGCAGTTTGGTCAAACTCATCTTGGCAGCTTTGAGAACACTGTCCCACCATCTCGTCCTCTGTTGTCCCCTTCTCCTGGTGCCCTCCATCTTTCCCAACATCAGGGTCTTTTCCAGGGAGTCTTCTCTTCTCATGAGGTGGCCAAAGTCTTGGAGCCTCAGCTTCAGGTTCTGTCCTTCCAGTGAGCACTCAGGGCTGATTTTCTTGAGAATGGAGAGGTTTGATCTTCTTGCAGTCCATGGGACTCTCAAGAGTCTCCTCCAGCACTATAATCCAAAAGCATCCATTCTTCTGCGACCAGCCTTCTTTATGGTCCAGCTTTCACTTCCAAACATCACTACTGGGAAGACCATAGCTTTAACTATACAGACCTTAAGAGAAGAGATTAGGAAGCACTTCCTGCTTGTAAGAGCTGGTCAGCGGTGGAATGGACTTCCTCAGAAGGTGGTGGGCTGCCCTCCATTGAATTTTCAGAATGGATGGCCATCTGCCAGGGATTCTTCAGCCGTGATTTGTGCACTGCAGAGGGTCAGACTAGATGAACCACGGGGTCCCTTCCAAGTCTATGGTTCTATGTGCATTCCATCACCACCCTAAAACATTCCTTAATGGAAGCAAAGCAAGCGCCTTCTGCCTTATTAACCGAAGCCGGTTAGCCCAGGCAGGAGGGAAAGAAAGAACATCGCTGAGTGCCTTGACTTGAGAGAAGTTAATAAATGTCTCAGCATGGAATGCGAACAGCGATGTGTTAAGTTACCGTGGTTTCTGGCTGAACAACTTGTTAACAGCTGTGTCAATTGAGGACACTCAGATGGAGGCAACGCTGTACCCCTTTCAGATTGGAGGACAGTGCCAAAGCATTTTTTTCCCATCCAGTTTCCAAAAAGTTGTAATTAACAAAAGTTTCACCTCCCGCCCCTCTGCCTTTTGTGTGTGTGCAATGCCAGTGCAAACACACACACACACACACACAAATCCCTTTCCCTTTAATAGCTTTTCTAAAGGCTCACAGTTATTACGGCCAGATCATTGAAAGTGTCAAAAGGTTTAATTAAGTTTTGCGAAAAGGGAGAGACGGGAAAAGTGTTCCTGCAGGGGAGATGGGAGATTCATTTGTGAATTGGTCTGGAGCTAATGGAACGAGAGGGTGCTGATGTCATGGGGAGCCTTCGTTGTAATGCTGCTGTTCCGGCCGTAGGTGGCGGTGTTGGGCAGTCGGTTATGTAAGGGCTTCTGTTCTTGACTCGATGTGTCAATCAGGCTGCTGTTCTGTCCTGTCTCCATTATGGCCTGGCATCATCGCCCGGCTGTGAGTCGCAGTGCCGGATTTACGTATAAGCTAAAGAAGCTATAGCTTAGGGCCCCGCTCCCTTGGGGGGGGGGAATTTAAAGGAAAAAACCTGGATGTACATTTCCAAAATATAAAGATAAAAAACAAATAAAATAAAACCTACATACAATAACTGTTCTCAAAGCTACCAGCATGGGTTTGATCAAGCTGCGGGAAGCAGTGGAAGACAGGAGTGCCTGGCGTGCTCTGGTCCATGGGGTCACGAAGAGTCGGACACGACTAAACGCCTAAACAACAACAACAAAAACATACAATAACAGTGTGTCAAGCCCTAAACGGCTTTGGCCCAGTAAACCTGAAGGAGTGTCTCCATCCCCATTGTTCAGCCCAGAGACTGAGGTCCAGCTCCGAGGGCCTTCTGGCAGTTCCCTCCCTGCGAGTAGTGAGGTTACAGAGAACCAGGCAGAGGGCCTTCTCAGTGGTGGCACCGGCCTATGGAACGCCCTTCCGTCAGATGTCAAGGAAATAAACAACTATCTGACGTTTAGAAAGCATCTGAAGGCAGCCCTGTTTAAGGAAGTTTTTAATGACTGATGTTTGAATGTATTTTTAATCTTTTGTTGGAAGCTGCCCAGAGTGGCTTGGGAAACCCAGCCAGATGGGCAGGGTATAAATTTTATTAAATAATAATTATTATTATATTTTCTAAATGCAATGCTCACACTCCTAGTCTTTACTAGGTTTCTTTCCTAAGGAACTAAATGCTATCCAAAGAGCTCAGAATGGTCTAGCTCACACAAACTGTTACACCATGATTTCTTCAAGAAACCATAGGTTGTTGTTGTTGATGATGATGATAATGATAATACTCTGGGCAGCTTCCAACACATATCAAAACATGATAATACACAACAAACTATTAAACACAATAAACATAACTTTGAGTTGTTCCAGAGACTATCCTAGAATCATAGAATCATAGAGTTGGAAGAGACCACAAGGGCCATCGAGTCCAACCCCCTGCCAAGCAGGAAACACCATCAGAGCACTCCTGACATATGGTTGTCAAGCCTCTGCTTAAAGACCTCCAAAGAAGGAGACTCCACCACACTCCTTGGCAGCAAATTCCACTGTCGAACAGCTCTTACTGTCAGGAAGTTCTTCCTAATGTTTAGGTGGAATCTTCTTTCTTGTAGTTTGGATCCATTGCTCCGTGTCCGCTTCTCTGGAGCAGCAGAAAACAACCTTTCTCCCTCCTCTATGTGACATCCTTTTATATATTGAACATGGCTATCATATCACCCCTTAACCTCCTCTTCTCCAGGCTAAACATGCCCAGCTCCCTTAGCCGCTCCTCATAAGGCATCGTTTCCAGGCCTTTGACCATTTTGGTTGCCCTCCTCTGGACACGTTCCAGTTTGTCAGTGTCCTTCTTGAACTGTGGTGCCCAGAACTGGACACAGTACTCAAGGTGAGGTCTGACCAGAGCGGAATACAGTGGCACTATTACTTCCCTTGATCTAGATGCTATACTCCTATTGATGCAGCCCAGAATTGCATTGGCTTTTTTAGCTGCCGCGTCACACTGTTGGCTCATGTCAAGTTTGTGGTCAACCAAGACTCCTAGATCCTTTTCACATGTACTGCTCTCAAGCCAGGTGTCACCCATCTTGTATTTGTGCCTCTCATTTTTTTTTTGCCCAAGTGCAATACATCTTACATTTCTCCCTGTTAAAATTCATCTTGTTTGTTTTGGCCCAGTTCTCCAAGAAACCATGGTTTGTATCCAAGAAACCATGGTTTGTTCTTCTGAAACTTGGTTTGTTTTCCAGTAGCTGGGTGATGATCTGGGATGGGGGTGGAGAAAGAAACCATGGTTAAGGAAGGGGTGGGACTCACATAATGCCAAACCATGGTTAAAAAAAGAAAATCATGGTCTATAAGCCAACAGCAAACCATGGCAGTATCAAACCATAGTTGAGACACTGGTCAGGGTTCACCCATAAAGCTAAGCCACAATTTATAGTTTCATAAAGCATGACTTAGCTTTGTGTGTGGCTCGGGCCTATATAACTTACGATTCTTTGGCTGAAAATTGCTCAACAGGGTATTTCAGAGAGCTCATTTGTCAGTCATTCTTGGTGCCTCCAAGGGAAAATTAGCATTTCAGCTAAAATTGAGTCACGCTCTTGCTAGACTAGACGTTCCACTGCAGACACTTATGAAAATGGAAATGGGGAAAAAATGTTCTCAATAATTTATTATGTAAATGAGACTCTTCATTGTCACAAGAGCCTCCTTTGTTCTATAAATCAATTGGAATGAATTTGATTTAAATAGATAGAATCTATAGAAAGATAATATATGGGGCTTTGAGTAACTGGTACAACCGGAGAGGGATTGCAGGAAGAATACTATGGAATAAAATAGGCTATAGACTATAAAGCATTTTGATATTTTGTATAATATGGTGATGTTGGTGTGTGTGTGTGTGTGTGTGTGTGTGTGTGTGTGTGTGAATAGATAAAGCAAATCTTGCAGCCTGCCACAAAGGAATCACATTCTTCAACCTCCCTCAATTAGCCAATAATTCGAAATCCAGACCCCCCCCACTGCCCCCAAACTATTACTGCAAACTTTCAAATGCACACTACTTTTCCCCCAACTCTTTACCTCTCCAATCTAATCTAGCTATTAAAGATTAACAACGTGTCCGTGATCCTCAAGTTTTATGATAAAGGCAATTTCCCGGGAATTATGATTCTAAAGCACATATTTTCTCTCTCGCCCCCCGCCTTATTCCGCTTTGCGAGCTAAAACTGAAGCCTATTAATATCCCCGCGAATGAGCAGATGGAGCATTGATTCCATTATTCCGAAGACTTGGGAGCCTTTTCTCTCGTTTACTCAGCAAATGGCAGCTTGGTGAGCAGCGTGGGTTTTACTTAATCCCCCCTTTATCAGAAAGCTAAAGCGATTTATCAGGATTGCAAATGAGGCTTTATGGGGAACCTGGGAGAGAATGAAAGAGGCGTCTTGCATCAGACTTTCAGATCTGGGAAGATGGCCTTAGATGGGCAATTTCCGGTGCTGAGGAAGCGAGTCCCCGTGCCACACTGCGCCAGTTTACCGCAGCGCGCAGGGACTCGCCGACCGGGAAACTCAGTTTGGGGGCAGCTCGTGGGCCAGTTAAACGACCCTTGTGGGCCGCTTGTGGGCCATGGGCCTTAGGTTGCCGACCCCTGCAATAACCCCTCCTCCCCCAAGAATCACATTTTAAAAGGACATAGGATGTACATCAGGTCAACCAAAGGCCTGGTTAAAAAGGAACATCTTTTCCCATAGCTGTCAACTTACAGATTTGAAAATAAGGGACCAGCAGCCTCGAAAATAAGGGATCAGCAGCCAAAATAAGGGATTTTCCAAGGAGCACAGGCATGTTCAACTTCTGAGCCCCTCCGAGCCAAAGGCAGAAAGCCCGGCCAGCAGCCAAACGAAGCCTCAAGCGGTGGTTCCCACAGCGCAGCAACCTGGCAAAGGGGATGCAGCAAGGAAAACCACTGTCACCTCTCCGCTGGGAAGCGCTGAGCAAAGGCGAGTCCCCAGGCAACGCAGCTGATTTGATTGGCACAAGGCATGCAAGCTCCACCCCCCAGTCGTTCTTAGGCTCCTTATTGGATGAGCAACGCAGCCGAGCAACACAGTTGGAGCCTCCTTCCTCCCTGGCCGGCTGGGAGGGAGGGAGAGGAGCTGCTTCCTTTGAAACCTGGGAAATTTAAGGGACATCTTCAATAAGGGACAGCAGTGGGACACGCCGCTGGGATAAGGGACTTTCCCACCAAATAAGGGACGGCTGACAGCTATGTCTCTGCCTGGTGCCTCAAGGTGTATAATGAAGGTGCCAGGCAAACTTCCCTGGGGAGAGTATTCCACAGAGGGGGAACCACTGCAGAGAAGGCCCTGTTCTCATGTTGCCACCCTCCAGACCTCTCGAGGAGGCGCCACACGAAGGAGGACCTGAGAAGATGATCTCAGGGTCCAGGTAGGTTCATATAGGAAGGGGCGGTCCCTGAGGTATTGTGGTCCTGAGCCATTTAAGGCTTTCCTTTCCTCCCAATCCTATGATTCCGTGAAACACAAAGGACTTTGAATTTCTCCTCCATTCACTTTCGTGTTGCATCTAGTTTAGCTTCTTAACCACCATTTTTCTTTTTTTTAATAACTTTTTTATCCAAAATTAAAACAAAACACATTATCCAGAAACATATTATCCTTATTTCCCTCCCATTTTTCCTCCCTCCCCCCCCACAAACCCCCCACCCCCCGACTTCCCTCAGTTCCAGTCTTTGATTTCTCTAAGAATGCTGTTTTCTGCATGTTACACAGTTGTATAATCAGCTGATTATTATCAATCAAAAGTTTGTGAATGTTTATTCAAAGCCAGCCGAGGAGTCTGGTCCGCTTTGCTGCGTCTTCAAATACTTTGTAAAGGGCTCCCATTCATCTTTAAAGTCACAGTTATCCTTGTCCCATAGCTTGTATGTCAGTTTTGCCAGTTCTGCATAATCCGTCAATTTTTATTGCCATGATTCTTTCGTTGGGGTTTCTTCAGTCTTCCATCCTTGTGCTATTAAAACTCTTGTGGTCGTTGTCACATACATGAAGATGTTTTTCAGCTTTATCACCATTTTTAACCACCATTTTCCAACAGAAAACTGTTCCATTATGGGGCGGGGGTGGAATCTAGGGTTCTAATGATCTTTTTTGTCCATGGAGTTTTATATGCCTGTCGTCTTTGTTTTTTTTAAAAGCAATGACAAACCTACACAGCATCTTAAAAAGTAGAGACAGCACCTTGCCAACAAAGGTCCGTCTAGTTAAAGCTATGGTTTTCCCAGTAGTGATGTATGGAAGTGAGAGCTGGACCGTAAAGAAGGCTGATCGCCGAAGAACTGATGCTTTTGAATTATGGGGCTGGAGGAGACTCTTGAGAGTCCCATGGACTGCAAGAAGATCAAACCTCTCCATTCTGAAGGAATGACCGCTCCCCGCTTAAAACGGGGGGCGCCCTTTGCGTGGACGCGTGCAGCCCCTAGACCTGGAGCGGCTCCAACAGCATAGGCTAGGCTATGCCTTCCCTCAGGTGGGATACCTGGAGGTCTCCGCCTACTTCAGTCAGTTGTCCAATCCCACCTGGGGGAAAGAGTTGCCAAGGAGACCAGGCCAGGTAGGGGAGGGATTACCTGCCCACACAAAGGAGGGAGGATCTTACCTGGGAATTCTCACTTGGCTCCAGAGCTTCTCCCACCCTACCCACCCTCAGTCAATGTCTTATGTTGCAGGTTAATTTTCCTCACATGTTTTGCAAGTTAATTTTCTTCACAGTTATGCGGGCGCTGCTACGTTAAGGTCGCTGTTAAAGGGCCGGAAAGGAATTTCCCTGCATTGGCAGGTTTCGCCTTTCCCGTAGCAAAACGTCACAACTTTGGCAGTATCAGGCCTTGGGCGGAATCCTTTTGTCCATCTTCCTCTTTGCGGCGGCGATACCAGGGTTCCCCGTTAAAGGGGTTTCTGAAGGGAGGCTTTGACCGTACGCTGGAAGGTCGTCATTGCTCTCCCCTGCGGCGGCGGCGTTACGGGGGCGGCTATCTCTGCTTGAACATATGTTCTCCAGAGCCGGCCCATCCCCCCCCCACACACTGGATAACCCTGATGCTCCCTAGGTCCCCGGCTGGGGACTGGGGAGGGAGAACGCCCAATGCCTGAGCCAAGGTCTACCCACATTTGAAATTTAATAAAGTTGTGGCCAATTTAATCCCATAGCACGTTGTCTTGAGTCGTTATTCCACATGACGGGGGGACCGCGCAGGATCTGGGGACTCCGCCTGTCCATGCAAATCAGCCCTGAGTGCTCACTGGAAGGACAGATCCTGAAGCTGAGGCTCCAATCCTTTGGCAGCCTCATGAGAAGAGAAGACTCCCTGGAAAAGACCCTGATGCTGGGAATGATTGAGGGCGCAAGGAGAAGGGGACAGCAGAGGACGAGATGGTGGGAACATGTTCTGGAAGCTACCAGCATGAGTTTGACCAAACTGTGGGAGGCAGTGGAAGACAGGAGGGCCTGGCATGCTCTGGTCCAGGGGGTCACGAAGAGTCGGACACGACTAAACGACTAAACAACAACAACAATGATCTTTTTTAAAGCACCGGTTGTGTGATCTGAGTTGGGATGGTCCCCTCTCCAACCGACGGCCTCAACGTCCACAGTCTTCTATTTCAGAACGCCATCAATAGCTTGCATTCTCCACTCGCCTTATTTCTTGCCAGATCTTCCCCAGCAGCCATGGTCTCTTTCCGAGGGGTTATATATAAGGCTTTGGAGCGCTGTCAAGCCAAACCAGGAACAGAGAGCATCAAGAACCAAATAGTCTGTTTCGGACAAGGCCGGGGGGTTATTTCTCAAACCCACGACACCACCTTTACCTGCTGGCTGGAAGGCCAGATGTCTCCAAATTGCAGCCTCAATTTTTAACTCGAACACACAGACCCCACCTGGGTTCCCACAGGGATGGCTTTGCTGTTTGCACAGGTGAGGTTGTGGGGAGAGATGTTGGCTGGTCACATCCTTCAGCTGGGCCTGCATCGCTTGTTTACTGAGAGCACGGGCATATTTTGTAGCAAATGTAGAACTCGTGGACATCTGAAGAGGCTGGATTTTGGAAGGTTAGTTAGGCGCCAAGCCAATGCCGGATTTACGTATAAGCTGAAGAAGCTATAGCTTAAGGCCCCACTCTCTTGGGGCCCCTCTGAAAATGCGAAGAAAATAACAACTGGATGTATATTTCCAAAATATTAGTTAAAAACAAATGAAATAAAACCTACATACAGCAACAATGTTTGGTGCTGTGTAAGCTCCTAGGATGTAAGTCATGGGCCTGCTAGCCTGCTCCCTAAAATATCACGGGTTTGCTCCTTTCTATATATAGGGTGCCTACATTCTGCATGTGCAAATGGCTTGAGATACCTATGAGGTCCATAAAGTACCATATAGCATATATTCAACACAAGAAAACAGCAACAATTTGTTGTTGACAAAGGACAGCTGGACATATAAAGGGCCCCATTACCTTCACTAGCTTACCTAAATCCAGCCCTGCTCATCATGGAATAATTTTATGCTAGTCATTCCTTGTTAAGATGATGATGGTGATGATTACCATCTTGGATTTCTATTCCTCTTGCCTTTAAGATGCATTTTAATTTGATATCTTGCTTGTTGTGTTTGCGAATCTTATTTAGAAAATCATAATTTAAACGAAAAAGAAATTAGGGTGTGGTAGATTCCAGTAGGGGACGCGGGTTTTGCTGTGGTCTAAACCACTGAGTCTCTAGGATTTGCTGATCAGAAGGTCTGTGGTTCAAATCCTCACGATGGAGTGAGCTTCCATTGCTCTGTCCCTGCTCCTGCCAACCTAGAAGTTCGAAAGCACGTCAAAGTGCAAGTAGATAAATAGGTACCTCTCCAGTGGGAAGGTAAACGGCGTTTCCATGCGCTGCTTTGGTTCGCCAGTAGCGGCTTAGTCATGCTAGCCACATGACTCGGAAACTGTACACCGGCTCCCTCGGCCAATACAGTGAGATGAGCGCCGCAACCCCAGAGTCGTCCGCGACTGGGCCTAATGGTCAGGGGTCCCTTTACCTAAATTCCAGTAGATCTCTGCTGCATTGCGCCCTCGTGGTAATTCTGCTAGAGAGGTGGAAGGATATCGGAAGCTTTGGAAAGCTGCATGTCTGCTGAGATCAGAAGGGACAGAGGAACAGCTGCCCCAGATGAACCATCATGGCCTTCCAGCCGCTCCTCCAAACCACGTATACCAGCCTTTTTTTCCGGCTGTGTCCTCTTTTCCAATTTCATTTCCAGAGACTCAAAAGGGACCTGTGTGTGAGCTCAGCCTGTGCCTCCCATCTCTCTTTCCCACAAACCACACAGGCCGACCCAGCAGGACATCAGGTGAATCCAATATTTGGGCTTTATTTGACCACGGCCAAACCCAGGATTTTTGCGAGGCGTTCCAAGAAATAGCGACGGCCCTTGTGGTTTTGCGGATTTTTATTTTTAAAAGAAGCTTCCAGAATTCTCTGTTCTTCCCAAATTGCTTATCCTGGATGTATGGACAGAAAGAGAAGGGGGTTGATCTGTCCTCTATAAGAAGCTTGGAGGGGAGGAATGTTAAAAAAGAAAAAACCAAACCCAGGTTGTGAGCATATGAGATACATGCTCCACCTCTGTGCCTATTTAGGAGGGAAAGTTGCTGGGGAATATGGAATAGGGCTTTCCTATGTTTGCCATATGCCCTCCTTTTCCAGGACACATCCTCCTTTTTAAGGGTATGTAAAATGAAAGTCGTCATAGCAATGCATAGTTAAAAGTTGTTGTTGTTGTTGTTTAGTCATGTCCAACTCTTCGTGACCCCCTGGACCAGAGCACGCCAGGCACTCCTGTCTTCCACTGCCTCCCACAGTTTGGTAGCTTCAAGAACACTGTCCAACCATCTCGTCCTCTGTCGTCCCCTTCTCCTTGTGCCCTCCATCTTTCCCAACATCAGGGTCTTTTCCAGGGAGTCTTCTCTTCTCATGAGATGGCCAAAGTATTGGAGCCTCAACTTCAGGTTCTGTCCTTCCAGTGAGCACTCAGGGCTGATTTCCTTCAGAATGGAGAGGTTTGATCTTCTTGCAGTCCATGGGACTCCCAAGAGTCTCCTCCAGCACCAGAATTCAAAAATAATTCAAAATTGGCGTTGGCAAATGTGTCCTCTTTTTTTGCTCTTCAAAATATGGCAACCATAGCTTCCCCCTGGCATCTCTGTTCAGCTTCATTCCAGCATTTTTATTTTATTTATCGAGCAATCCAGAGGCTTATCGCACATTTCCCAGGGTCCATCAGCAAGTTTCTTACAGCTGAAATTCCACTCTGAACTGAAAGACAGCAGTTGCTCGGTGGTGCCTGCGGTACCTCGGTCACATCTGCAGCGGACCCTAGGCGATGAAGCAGAAGTGGTTGAAAGTTACATCTGGCAAGGGACCATCAGCAAGGCTTTTTTTACAGCTGGAACTCACCAGAACTCAGTTCCGGCAGCTCTCAGATGGGCGCTGTTATAAGAATTTTAAGGTCTCAGTTATAGAATAAATATACATAAATGCACACATATCTAAATATATGAACCATGTATCTGAAATAGAATGGGGGAGCAATCCTGAAGCCATCTTGACTATCCCAGTGACCTCAAATATTCCTCTGCAGTAAGGGAGGCAAATGTGGAAAGCCTTCCCATTGTCTTTTTGCTTGCAAATCCTGTCTTAAGGGCATATTTGTGTATGAATAGGTGAGCCTGTGACCTGGACTCAGGAACTAAAGTATTAGCCATCACAAAAGAATGGCCAGGCTGCCCAGGTAATGCAATCAGTGACCATTATCAGGTATCCAGCCAGAAGCCATGCTTTGGTTTTCGAACATTTTGGAAGTCAAATGGACTTCTGGAACAGATTCCGTTCAACTCCAAGGTATGAGAAATGTTTAATAATATTTTAGGGAGCAGGCTAGCAGGTGGAACCCATGACTTACATCCTAGGAGCCTACACAACACAAAACACTGTTGCTGTATGTAGGTTTTATTTTATTTGTTTTTTTATCTTATATTTTGGAAATGTACGTCCGGTTTTTTATCCTTTAAATTTTTTTGGGCCCCCCAAGAGAGAGGGGCCCCAAGCTATAGCTTGTTTAGCTTATATGTAAATCCGACACTGTCCGGAATCTATCCCCCCAAATTTCTTTTTCATTTAAAGTATAATTTTCGGAATAAGATTCGCAAACACAACAAGCAAGACGTCAAAATGAAATGCACCTTAAAGGCAAGAGGAATAGAAATCCAAAATGGTAATCATCATCATCTTAACAAGGAATGACTATCATAAAATTATTCCATGATGAGACCCAAGGTTCATATTTATGCAAAACATATCAAGTACAGTGGTACCTTGGTTCTCAAACGCCTTGGTACTCAAACAACTTGGAACCCAAACACTGCAAACCAGGAAGTAAGTGCTCCGGTTTGCAAACCTTTTTGGGAAGCCAAACATGCTCTGTTTTGAGTGTTACGCTGATGTCTGTCTGTTTTGGCTAACTATTTGGCATTTTTGTTTTTGCGGCTCTTTTCTGTTTTGTTTTTGTGACTGTGTGGAGCCCAGTTCAGCTACTGATTGATTGATTGTGTGACTGCAGTACATTGTTTCTTGCTTTAATTTTATGGATGCATGGTCTCTAAGTTAGATAGTAAAATTCATGTTAAATTGCAGTTCTAGGGGTTGTTTTTAAAAGCCTGCAGCAGATTAATCCCTTTTGCATTACTTTCTATGGGAAAGCGTGCCTTGGTTTTGGAACGCTTTGGTTTTGGAACAGACTTCCGGAAGGGATTAAGTTTGAGAACCACTGTATTCATCAAGGGCAGGAATTATCCCCCACCTGAAACCCTGCATAGATGCAAAATAATTCTATTAGAGGGATTTAGGTAATAGATGGAAATTTAATATATAATGCGGTATCTAAGGGTTTGAATAAAAACACTGCGGAGGTGGCAGTGGGAAGACAATACAGTGGTACCTCAGGTTACATACGCTTCAGGTTACAGACTCCGCTAAGCTAGAAATAGCGCTTCAGGTTAAGAACTTTGCTTCAGGATAAGAACAGAAATCGTGCTCCAGCAGCGCAGAGGCAGAAGGAGGCCCCATTAGCTAAAGTGGTGCTTCAGGTTAAGAACAGTTTCAGGTTAAGAACAGACCTCAGGAACGAATTACGTACTTAACCTGAGGTACCACTGTACATGAAACAATCTAACTAATTTGAAGTTAATTTGTTAAAAAAAAGAAATTCAATAAAAATATTATTGCCGGGAAAAAAGAAATAGATTCTGCGAGTCAGTGCGGACGATATTGAGACGGCTGGGCCAGCGTCGTGTCCCAAGGCACCTTCCTGTGTTCCCATGACACATTCCCAAAGGAGAATAACGCCTTTGCTTTCTGGGGCTATTTCGAAGGTGTGGTCAAGAGCTCCGTCTAAGTGGTAGTTAGTGGCAGGCAAGAATGTTGACCTCATCGTGTGTTCTGGCCCTAAATAGAGCCTTTGAAGGAGCCGTGTGCCATTTTGCAAAAATATAATCAATGCATAATCGGGAGCCGTCCACAAAATAGCACACACCGTCCGGAGCAGCAATGGCTAATTAGGTCCACTCATACTGTACCGTTTGACCTCAGAATAAACCCATCTTTCATAAGGAGTGCAGGCCCCGAAGGATCTAGGGCAGGCATGGGGGTAGCCACGTCTGTTTGTTTAGCAAAACTCAGGGATGCCGCCCGAAAGACAGGTTATTTTGGAATCCCACGGAGCGGCCACAGACCCTCCATTCACTCCCATGGACTCGGCCGCATAAAGAGCTACAGAGCAGATAAAGCTGCGAACGAACGCAGGTCCCCGTCTTAATTGGATTGCAGGAAATTAAAAAGGACGGCGCTCGCCGCCAAGGTGGGGAGGGTGCCGGGGGAGAGACAGCGATAACTTGTCCGCTGGAAAGGGGTCAGCTTTCAAAAATCTGGATTTCCCTCGGAATTCTGGAGTCCGGTGGGGAAACGTTTTGGAGACTGGAGGATTCCCTCAGAGGAAGAGAGAGAAATCAGGGTCGTCTGCAGTTGCAGTATCAATGTACAGTGGTACCTTGGTTCTCAAACTTAATCCGTTCCGGAAGTCCGTTCCAAAAGCAAAGCGTTCCTAAACCAAGGTGCACTTTCCCATAGAAAGTAATGAAAAACAGATTAATCTGTTCCAAACTTTTAAAAACCACTGCTAGAACAGCAATTTAACATGAATTTTACTATCTTGTACAGTGGTACCTTGGTTCTCAAACACCTTGTTACTCAAACACCTTGGTTCCCAAATGCCGAAAACCCAGAAGTAGGTATTCTGGTTATTGAAAGTTTTTCGGAAGCTGAATGTCTGATGCAGCTGCACCAAACAGAAGCTGCGCCTTGGTTTTCGAACATTTCAGAAGTCAAACGGACTTCCAGAACGGATTAGGTTTGGTGCTCTTGTTTTTGCTATTTATTTTGCATTTTTGTTTTTGAGGCTTTTTCAGTTACAGTGGTACCTTGGGTTACATACGCTTCAGGTTACATACGCTTCAGGTTACAGACTCCGCTAACCCAGAAATAGTACCTTGGATTAAGAACTTTGCTTCAGGATGAGAACAGAAATTGCATGGTGGCAGCGGGAGGCCCCATTAGCTAAAGCGGTGCTTCAGGTTAAGAACAGTTTTAGGTTAAGAACAGACCTCCGGAACGAATTAAGTTCTTAACCCGAGGTACCACTGTATTCTGAGGAGATGAAGTATCTGTTGGGCGTTCTTAACCACCTGGGTTGTATTGATTTTTCAAGTAAGATCTTCACCGAGATAAACTCCTAGGAATTTAAAGGAAGAGACTCTCTCCAAATATTTTCTACCATATCACCCCTTACTCGTCTTTTCTGAGACGTCCCGAACGCTGCCGCACATCATTCCATCCCTTTGGGCATTTCAGTTGCCCTTTGCTGAAACATGTTGTATTTTTCAGAGGACAGTCCTCTCTTAAAAGGGCTGTCAGACCACAGTGTGCTTCTGAGCTGGAGGCTGAAAGGATTCTAAATGCAAGTTGCTTGAAACATCAGGAGGGGTGAGTTGCTCTTGGGTTCGAATCCTGCTTGCAGGTTCTACCCAAGCATATGGTTGGCCACTGTGGGAACAGAATGCCGGACGAGATGGGCTATTGGCCTCATCCAGCAGGCTTTTCTTGCGTTCCTACGTTAGTCTCCAGGCTGCGTGATGAACTGAGTGTTCATAGAATCATAGAGTTGGAAGAGACCACAAGGGCCATCGAGTCCAACCCCCTGCCAAGCCTTTGATAATATTTGCTGGAGCTTTATGAAGAAGAATCTCCAAGGGATGGGGGTAGGCCAAGGTTTTGAAAACAGTATAGGTGCAATATATTCTAAACAAAAAGCAAAGTTAATTGTAAACAATGTGGTAACGGAAGAAATACCTATAGAAAAAGGTACACGACAGGGATGCCCAATATCCCCTTTGCTTTTTATATCAGTCCTGGAGGTTTTGTTAAACATGATTAGAAGGGACCAGTTGGTTAAAGGAATTCAGGTCGGAGTCAGACATTACAAGCTAAGGGCATTTGCAGATGACCTAGTATTAACTTTGCAACAGCCAGACACTAGTACTAAAAGAGTATTAGAACTAATTGAGATATTTGGTCAAGTAGCAGGATTTAAATTGAACAAACAGAAAACGAAAGTGCTGGAAAAAAATTTAACAATGGAAGAAAGAGAGAGATTTCAGAGTGAAACAGGTTTGGAAATAACGAAAAAAGTGAAATACCTGGGGGTGAACTTAACATCTAAGAATGTGAACTTATTTAAGGACAATTATGAAAAGTGTTGGACAGAAGTAAAGAAAGATCTAGAAATATGGTCTAGGTTGAGACTTTCCTTGTTAGGCCGAATTGCTGTTATTAAGATGAATGTATTGCCTAGAATGTTATTTTTATTTCAGACGTTACAGATTTTGGACAAGATGGACTGTTTCAAGAAGTGGCAGAAAGACATATCTAAATTTGTCTGGCAGGGCAAAAAGCCCAGAATAAAATTTAAGATTTTAACTGATGCAAAAGATAGAGGGGGCTTTGCCCTGCCGGACTTAAGACTCTATTATGAATCAGCAGCTTTTTGCTGGCTGAAACATTGGTTACTTCTTGAAAACACAGACATTTTGGATTTGGAAGGGTATGATAATAACTTCGGTTGGCATGCATATTTATGGTATGACAAGGCAAAGGTGTATAAAGGTTTTAAAAACCATATTGTCAGGAAAGCATTATACAATGTTTGGATTCGATAAAAAGATTTGCTGGAAAGTAAAACTCCCAGGTGGTTGTCACCAATGGAAGCTAAGGCGGTGAAAAAACTTAATATGGACTCTAAATGGCCAAAATATTGTGAAATTCTAGAACAAGATGGTGTAAAGGTTAAACTTCAGAGTTATGAGAAATTAAAGTCCAAAGTCCGAGATTGGTTGCATTACCATCAGATAAATGAGACATTTAAGCAGGACAGGAAAATAGGATTTCAGAAGGAGAGGTCAAAATTAGAAACAGAATTGTTAGAACCCAATACTAAGAATTTGTCAAGAATGTATAACTTGCTGTTGAAATGGAATACACAGGATGAAACGGTGAAATCAGCTATGATTAAATGGGCACAAGATATTGGTCATGACATTATGTTTGCTGACTGGGAACAGTTATGGACCACTGGTGTTAAATTCACGGCATGTAATGCCTTAAAAGAAAACATAATGAAAATGATCTATAGGTGGTACATGACCCCAGTCAAGCTTGCAAAAATTTATCATTTGCCCAATAATAAATGTTGGAAATGTAATGAGACTGAAGGTACCTTTTATCACCTTTGGTGGACCTGCCCGAAGATTAAAGCCTATTGGGAAATGATCTATAATGAAATTAAGAAAGTCCTTAAGTGGACTTTTCCTAAGAAACCTGAGGCTTTTCTCCTGGGCATGGTTGGCCAATTGGTGCTAAAGAAGGACAGGACCTTTTTTATGTACGCTACCACAGCAGCAAGAATTCTTCTGGCAAAGTATTGGAAGATGCAAGAACTACCTACTCTGGAAGAATGGCAGACAAAGGTGACGGACTTTATGGGACTGGCAGAGATGACTGGCAGAATCCGCGACCAGGGGAAAGAGACTGTGGAAGAGGATTGGAGGAAATTTAAAATATATCTTAAAAATTGTTGTAAAATTGAGGAGTGTTAAGATGTCAAGGGGTAAGAAGCAGAGAATTACAGCTGTAACTAACAAATTAATGGAAACTTAATGAAAGGGAACTAATAGACAAATTGACTAAAGGGTTGCTAAAGAATTGTAAAATAAGGATGCAGCGAAAGGGAGGTATGGGGAAGTCGGAGGAAAGAAGGTGCATGAAAATAAGATTATGAAATTATACATGTTTAAATGTTTTGTTTTGTTTTGTGTTTTGTTTGTTTTTTATTATGTGTTTGAAAAATGAATAAAAATTATTTAAAAAAAACAACAACCCCCTGCCAAGCAGGAAACACCACCAGAGCACTCCTGACATATGGTTGTCAAGCCTCTGCTTAAAGACCTCCAAATAAGGAGACTCCACCACACTCCTTGGCAGCAAATTCCATATCATATCACCCCTTAACCTCCTCTTCTCCAGGCTAAACATGCCCAGCTCCCTTAGCCGTTCCTCATAAGGCATCGTTTCCAGGCCTTTGACCATTTTGGTTGCCCTCCTCTGGACACGTTCCAGTTTGTCAGTGTCCTTCTTGAACTGTGGTGCCCAGAACTGGACACAGTACTCCAGGTGAGGTCTGACCAGAGCAGAATACAGTGGCACCTTGATCTAGATGCTATACTCCTATTGATGCAGCCCAGAATTGCATTGGCTTTTTTAGCTGCCGTGTCACACTGTTGGCTCATGTCAAGTTTGTGGTCAACCAAGACTCCTAGATCCTTTTCACATGTACTGCTCTCAAGCCAGGTGTCACCCATCTTGTATTTGTGCCTCTCATTTTTTTTTGCCCAAGTGCAATACTTTACATTTCTCCCTGTTAAAATTCATCTTGTTTGTTTTGGCCCAGTTCTCTAATCTGTCAAGGTTGTTTTGAAGTGTGATCCTGTCCTCTGGGGTGTTAGCCACCCCTCCCAGTTTGGTGTCATCTGCAAATTTGATCAGGATGCCCTTGAGTCCATCATCCAAGTCATTGATAAAGATGTTGAATAAGACCGGGCCCAAGACAGAACCCGGTGGCACCCCACTAGTCACTCTTCTCCAGGATGAAGAGGAACCATTGATGAGCACCCTTTGGGTTCGGTCAGCCAGCCAGTTACAAATCCACTGAGTGGTAGCATAGTCAAGACCGCATTTTACCAGCTTGGTAGATTCAGGGCAGATTTTTTACTCCTATGTGTTCTGAGCAGAGCTGTCATTCCTTAACTGAGATGTAAATGCTCCAAATTTCGTACCGTAAAGAGCAAGACAGGTTTCTGAAGGGGAAGACTTGCCTCCCAGCACCATCTTCCGGGAATTTCAGCAGAACGAAAAGTGGGCACAAGAAAAAGAAAAAAAGAAACTGTTGACTTTCCAGCCAAGTAGCTGGCACGGCTCCTGTCTACACACAGAGAAATCTGCTCTGATATTTTGAGCTCCCTGATGCCCAGCCATGCCAGACTTTTGGCAAGGCACAAACAGAGAATATGATCTTGGCCGTCACACCGATGCCAAAGAACTCCAGAGGCAATATGTTCCCCCTCCGCTCCTTCTTTGGGTGCCAAATCAGGCTGCAAGCCTGTCACTCAGTTACTCAGCCTTAAGAACCGGTGGGTGGGTGGTTCCTGTGTCCAGGAGACTGGGTAGCTTCCTCTTCCGGACAGTGTTGGGCTCCCTCCAAAAGAACAGGTCCATAAATCATAGAATTGGAAAGCTGGAAGGGACCCCAAGGGTCATCTAGTCCAACCCCCTGCAATGCAGGAATCTTTTGCCCAAGATGTGATTTGAACCCATAGCCCTGAAATGGACAGTCTCATGCGTTTCTGTCTGAGCTATCCAAGATGCTCCTGGATCAAAGCTGTCAACTTACAGATTTGAAAATAAGGGACCAGCAGCCTCGAAAATAAGGGATCAGCAGCCAAAATAAGGGATTTTCCGGGCACAAGTACGTTCAACTTCTGAGCCCCTCCGAGCCAAAGGCAGAAAACCCAGCCAGCAGCCTTACGAAGCCTCAAGCGGTGGTTCCCACAGCGCAGCAACCCAGCAAAGGAGATGCAGCAAGGAAAACCACTGTCACCTCTCCGCTGGGAAGCGCTGAGCAAAGGTGAGTCCCCAGGCAATGCGGCCGATTTGACCGGCACAAGGCATGCAAGCTCCACCCCCCAGTCGTTCTTATTGGGTGAGCAATGCAACCAAGCAACACAGTTGGAGCCTCCCTCCTCCCTGGCCGGCAGGGAGGGAGGGAGAGGAGCTGCTTCCTTTGAAACCTGGGAAATTTAAGGGTCATCATCAATAAGGGACAGCAGCGGGACACAGCACTGGGATAAGGGACTTTCCCGCCAAATAAGGGACGGTTGACAGCTATGCCCTGGATCCATTTCTGCTGCTGTAAGCTCAGGTAACCTAAGTGGCTAGGACTGCTGTGGCTGATAAGCCAAATACAGCTGTTCTTGGACAGGCAGAATGTGGCCATTGAGAGACTTATCGTCCGCGAATTTGTCTAACCTTCTTTTAAACCCATCAGAGTTGGTAGCCATCATTAGCTCTTGTGGGAGCAAATTCCATAGTTTTAACTACAGTGGTACCTTGGTTCTCAAATTTAACCCGTTCTGGAAGTCCGTTCCAAAACCAAGGCATTGATGCTTGTGAATTATGGTGCTGGAGGAGACTCTTGAGAGTCCCATGGACTGCAAGAAGATCAAACCTCTCCATTCTGAAGGAAATCAGCCCGGAGTGCTCACTGGAAGGACAGATCCTGAAGCTGAGGCTCTGGTCCATGGGGTCATGAAGAGTCAGACACGACTAAACGACTAAACAACAATGACTCCCCAAAGCTGATCTTCATACTTGGCCAGAACACCCAGTTCCTAAGACGCTGGCGACAAATGCTTAAGTTCTTGCATCCTCTTCCATGCCTCCTATGGGCATTTAGATGGCCTCTGTGGAAACCTGATATTGGGTCTGGCAAATCCTTAATAACATCCAGTCAGTAGCTGAACGGGGTTCCACACAGTCACAAAAAGAAGTTAACTGAAAGAGCCTCAAAAGAAAAAACACAAAATAAATAGCAAAAACAAAAGCTAACCCACTAACCCGGAAGTAGCTACTCCTGGTAGCGAACTTTGCCCCAGAGTGCGAGCGGAAGTCGTGTGGTAGTGGCGCCGTGGCAGCGGAAGGCCCCATTAGTGAAAGCGCGCCTCAGGTTAAGAACGGTTTTGGGTTAAGAACGGACCTCTGGAACGAATTAAGTTCGTAACCAGAGGTACCACTGTACAGTACATTGTTTATTGCTTTCATTTTATGGATCAATGCTCTCGTAAGATCATTAAATCCATGTTAAATTGCTGCTTTAGGGGTTGTTTTTAAAAGCCTGGAACGGATTAATCCGTTTTGCAGTACTTTCTATGGGAAAGCTCGCCTTGGTTTTGGAACGGACTTTCGGAACGGATTAGGTTTGAGAACCAAGGTACCATTGTGTAAGGAGGTTCGGTTGCCATGTCTCCTTTTGCATCGCCTGACAACTATCGAGTCAATAAGGTGCAATACTCCTTCTGGCCACCTGCACTGGGGGCGCTCAGGTGCAGCGAACACCAAGCCAGCAGCGTCCTCTTCTGGTGAGCAACCATTGCAACGCAAGGGGACAATGCTGGGCTGTTGATCTCCTGTTTGGAGCTCCGGTTGCTTTACGAACTTCAACAAGCAAACGAAAACCCTGACCGTCTGCTACCTCTGTGAACGGCATTAATATTTTCTGAATTTCAGTGTTCCGCAGCTGCGATTGAGGTTGCTTACAGTACCTGCGGTTTCGTTTTGATGTGGCTACCCAATCATGTGGCTCACAGCAATTGGTTTATTTCAAAGAAGCTGCCAAGCAGGGGTTAGGGAATGAGAATTTTTTTTTAAAACGTTATTGCCAGGGAACGCTGGATTCCAAACCTATGATGTTGTGGGTCTTGAAGTGCTTTGGAGAATGTACATAAGGCTTCGATTAAGATTCCAGGGCCCGTGCCTTTCTTTGAGCCAAGCTTGGCTCTGCAATCAGTTTTAATCATAGGCCTGATAAAGCCTCGGGTTGCCTGCGTTGGCTGGGATTGAAGAGGTCACCAGCACTGATGGCAGGTTGTAGAATTTGCCCCTAGCTGTGTCATTCAATGGGCTTGTTTTCTCCCGAATTTGGTTTCCACTGAACACTGCCAGAGAATGAATCACTGGTGGGTGACGCTGAGAGAGACCTGGAATCAAGCTTTCTCTGGTTGCCTGTAGCAGCTGCCGCAACCAGAGAATGAACCCCAAGGTTTCATCCAGTCCAAACCCCTTCAATGCAGGAATCCCAACATACTCATACATGACAGATGGCCACCCAACCTGTGCTTTAAAAGGAAGGAGAGTCCACCATCTCTGCTGGGAGTCTATTTCACTGTCAAACAGCTCTTGCTACCATAGTCCTTCCTGGTGTTTTGTCAGAATCTCCTTTTTTGTGTGTAAAAATAAAACAAGCATGCTCCAACCTCCATGTGACAGTCCTTGAGATATTTGAAAATGGCTCTCACATCTCCTCTCAGTCTCCTCTTTTCCAGGCTAAACATACCCAGCTCCTTCAACCGTTCCTCATCAGGCTTGGTTTCCAGACTCTTGGTCACCCTCCTCTGCACATGTTCCAGCTTGACAACACCCTTTTTAAATTATGGTGCCCAGAATTTAACACAGTATTCCAGGCGTGTTCTGACCAAAGCAGTGATCCTATTTCTTCCCTTGATTTGGACACTAGACTTCTCTTGATGCAGCCTAGAATAGCACTGGCCTTTTTTGCTGCAGCATCACACTGTGGACTCATGTGAAACTTGTGGTCCTGTAAAATCGGGAGAAAACAAGCTCGCTCCGTCTTCCATGTGACAGCCCTTTAGATACAGTGGTACCTCAGGTTACATACGCTTCAGGTTACAGACTCCGCTAACCCAGAAATAGTGCTTCAGGTTAATCGTGCTTTGGCGGCGCGGCGGCAGCAGGAGGCCCCATTAGCTAAAGTGGTGCTTCAGGTTAAGAACAGATTCAGGTTAAGTACGGACCTCCGGAACGAATTAAGTACTTAACCTGAGGTACCACTGTATTGGAAGATACAGGTGTCATATCTCCTATGATAGGAGTCTGGGAGCAACAACCTCTCTCGCCTCCTGCAATATGGCTTCACACTCACCCATCGAGTCATTGTTCCCCAAAATGCAGCAATGAAACCTTCTTGCTGCTCTGCGATGCTTCCTTGTGGGCCGGCGCAGGTCAGTGTGCGAAGGGCCACATAGTTCAGTGGTGGAGCACATGCTTGGCATGTAGAAGTCCATATAGCTCAGCATATGCTTTGGGTGCGGAAGGTCGCAGTATAAATCCCTGCTGCTTGTTTCCTCAGCAGCCATAAAATGGTTCAGGTCTTTGCCACAAGACCCTTTGCTGGTTTTGCTGCAGCAGACTTGCACCTCTGGAAACCTCGGCCCTGCTTGCACAGCCCAGTCACATCACATAAGAAGCTAAGCATGGTTCAGAACACCAAGCCAGGTCCCTGCACTTGTCCAGAGAGGGTTTTCTTTGTGCAGGTTTGTTGTTGTTTTAAACTGACCAATCGCTTTGCACCGAGACAGATGTTTCCCCAGTTACTTATTCCAACAGACAGAGAAATATCAGAACAGGGAGGCAGTCCATGGGTCACCCACTGGTCAGTCCCTCAAGTAACACCCATGCTAACTATCCCAACACAACATTGTCTCATTATATTTGTCTCTGCTCCCTTCCCCACTCTGCTCTCCCTTGAAAACCACGGGAGGAAATTTACTAGTTCCAAACCGGATACAACCCCTTATCACAAAGCTGATAATGTCAGTCACTCTTCCCAGAACGAACAAACATAAAAGTGAAATTCCATTGTCTAGAACAGCGTGTTACATAAAGGTAAGGTGTTCTAATGAAATTCATAATTTGGAGGGCTGCACAGCCGATTTCACTCCTGGCTTCCCAATAACCTTCCCCGGTCTAGTCGATTACGATGATCCTGAGAGCCATAAAGTTTGGCTGGGAGTTTGGGATCAACAATATGACCCGTTTACAGGCAACATGGCCTCTCGCCCTCCTAGCCAGTCATTTGCCAAATAAACAGCAATAAAAACCTTTATAGCATCCCCCCGCCGTCGATCTGGGATACTGAAAGTGCACTCTGAGTTCAAACGTTCCCCTGCTTTTCCAAAGTCCAGCAGGTCTTTGCGTAAGCCTCTCTGCGTCGTGTGATTTCGCACTCGGCGCCAAGAAAGAGTGGGGCCGCCTTAGGCCCAGAATGGGTTTCATATCCCACTGCCTCCCCCAAGCCACACCCACCTGCCCCACACCTGATACAGGGAGTGAGGAGTGAGGGCCACTAGGCTCCCTGCCCTCCACTTTCTGATATCGTCTGGGTGTTGTTTAGTCGTTTAGTCGTTTCCAACTCTTCGTGACCCCCCTGGACCAGAGCACGCCAGGCACTCCTGTCTTCCACTGCCTCCCGCAGTTTGGTCAAACTCATGCTGGTAGCTTCGAGAACACTGTCCCACCATCTCGTCCTCTGTCGTCCCCTTCTCCTTGTGCCCTCCATCTTTCCCAACATCAGGGTCCTTTCCAGGGAGTCTTCTCTTCTCATGAGGTGGCCAAAGTCTTGGAGCCTCAGCTTCAGGATCTGTCCTTCCTGTGAGCACTCAGGGCTGATTTCCTTCAGAATGGAGAGGTTGGATCTTCTTGCAGTCCATGGGACTCTCAAGAGTCTCCTCCAGCACCAGAATTCAAAAGCATCCATTCTTCGGCGATCAGCCTTCTTTATGGTCCAGCTCTCACTTCCATACATCACTACTGAGAAAACCATAGCTTTAACTATACGGACCTTAGTTGGCAAGGTGATGTCTCTGCTTTTTAAGATGCTGTCTAGGTTTGTCATTCAGAGCAATGGCTTCGCCCATTTTCGCTGCCCCTTGGAAAACTGCTGGGGGGGGGGGAGAGGTTCTGCAAAGTGGGCAGCAAAGGAGGAAGGTGAGTATTTTGTTCGAAGTGATCTTCAGCACCTGGGGGAAAAGTGGTTTCCACAAAATGAAACCAGTTGAATTTGCGCAACAGCCTCCATTCCAGCTTGCTAAGCGTCCGATATTACCTCAGCTGAGGAGACTTCAGTTTTTCACAATGCCATTCTGTTTTGCATTAGGGCTTCAATCCCCGATTCCCGCTGGATAATTCGATGAGTTGCAGTTCTTTCCAAACTTCCACCCGGGGTATCATGTGGCTCTCTTAAACCCCCCCTCCCCTCTTTCCCCCCAAAACATTGGCTGTCAGCAGAAAAATAAATATGTCTGGAATGCATTTAGACCATGCCCCATCAGGGAATGGATTAATTTAGGGAAATGAAAAAGAAAGAAAGAAAGAAAGAAAGGGAGGGAGGGAGGGAGGGAGGGAGGGAGGAAGGAAGGAAGGAAGGAAGGAAGGAAGGAAGGAAGGAAGGAAGGAAGGAAGGAAGGAAGGAAGGAAGGAAGGAGGGAGGGAGGGAGGGAGGGAGGGAGGGAGGGAGGGAGGGAGGGAGGAAGGTGGGGGGAGTGAGGGAGAAAGGGGGAACCGTATCTCGCCCCCCCCCAACGCAGTGCGAGCGAGAGCTCTCGGAGGCACGTGCAGACTTTGGATGTTTTAATTGAGACCAGCTTCTGCTATTTATGCGCCGTCCCCATTGTGTTTTGGGGCATTCTGTTAAAAAAGTAAATTAAGTGAGTGAGACTGACGGGTGGGGCGAGGGGGGGGGGGAAACTTCTAAATAAAGAAGTAAAAGCCGGTCTCTGCAGCTGTGTGAGATTATATGATTATATATATATATATATATATATATATATGCTTTCGTAGATTTTCACGGGTAGATATCCCTCAAGTAATTAAGGAACAAAAGAAGAAAAGGCACACTAGCCTGGGAACTTCCTCTCTGCCCAGAACATTGGAGGCTATACACCACACCCCCTCAACAGTATTTATAGGAACTCAAACACTGAGATCCTGCTCTGTTCCAGTAACAAGAAGCCGAAAGCACCAGCCTGAAGATGACGAGTGAGACCTCGTCGAAACGTCGCCTAGACACCCCAACTTTTACACGGGAAGACACCCGAGGACACCAAAACCTGCATATATATATATATATATATATATATATATATATATATATATATATATATATATATATATATATGAATATGAGAAACAGTGTCTCATTGTGTGAGTTCTGTTTTGTTCAAAGGGAGGAGTCAGCAGGAGAAGAGAAGAACTGGGAGAAGAGGGAATCCGGGACCAGGGAGAAGAGTCGGTGGAAGAAGATTGGAAGAAATTTAAATCTTACCTACAGAAATATTGTAAAATTAATGAATGTTAGAATGATGTTGGATAGAAATTAAGTGGTTTCCAGCTGTAATGCTTTAAGAGAATACGAAAAAAAAGGGTTAGAAACAGGTTAAAAGTTAATGGTAAGGATTTGCTGAACCAACAATCTGAAGTGGAATACAAAAAAGGGAGGTATGAGGAGGTCCGGGAAATAAGCTAAAGGAAAACAAGCAATGGAAAATTTGTGTGTTTTTAATTATTTTTATTTTGTATTTTTGTTACTTTTTTCTTTTTTCACTTTTATTTTGTTACTATAAAAAATCTTAATAAATATTCTATACAAAAAAAAGAAGAACTGCTTTTGCAGTATGAGGCCAGGATTCGAATTCTGCCATGGGGCCATCCAGATGCCTGCCAAAGATTAATGCTAGGGGTGCCTCCTCTGCAGTGGCGTAGGAAGGGGGGTGCAGGCCGCCCTGGGTGTCATAAAGGTTTTGACCTTTAAAGCCCTTCATGGCCTAGGACCCTCGTACCTACGGGACCGCTTCTCCCGATATGCCCCACGGAGGACCTTAAGGTCCATAAATAGCAACACTCTAGTGGTCCCAGGCCCTAAGGAAGTTAGATTGGCTTCAACCAGAGCCAGAGCCTTTTCAGTGATGGCCCCGGCGTGGTGGAACGCTCCGCCTCATGAGACCAGGGCCCTGCAGGATCTGATTACAGGGCCTGCAAGACAGAGTTGTTCCGCCTGGCCTTTGGCTTGGAATCAACTTGATTCCCTCCCCCTCTTTCTTTTTTCCTTTCTCCTTCTGTGATGGAACTCCTATTTGGGGACTTCCCTGGCTTTTTTCTGGCCCATGTAGGACCATTCTGAATAGTTGGCCTTGGTGAAGATTTGATATTCGGTGGTTCGAATCCCCGCGACGGGCTGAGCTCCCGTTGCTCGGTCCCTGCTCCTGCCAACCTAGCAGTTCGAAAGCACGCCAGTGCAAGTAGATAAATAGGTACCGCTCCAGAGGGAAGGTAAATGGCGTTTCTGTGTGCTGCTCTGGTTCGCCAGAAGTGGCTTAGTTATGCTGGCCACATGACCCAGAAGCTGTACACCGGCTCCCTCGGCCAATAAAGCGAGATGAGCACCGCAACCCCAGAGTCATCCACGACTGGACCTAACGGTCAGGGGTACCTTTACCTTTTTTGGATGCAAGGATTGCATAGGATTGCAGCCCATCTTATGCACCGTCAGCTCGGGAATAACTCCCGCTGATCACGATGAGATTCACAGGCGAGCAGATTGCTGCTTTGCAGTCCTGCTTTTTAAATCAATGTTTTCCTTTTCAGATAATACAAAGCATGATGAAATCACAATAAATTAAACCTCCCTTTCAGTAGTTTCAAGCACTACTACAGTGAAATAAACCAGAGTCGCAAAGTGATTTCATGCTCTTTATTCAGCTCATAGTGGTGAGGAGGAATGAATGAATGTCCCCTCAAAGTATCTGCTTTATATACATTATTTACACAATGGGCTGCACATGATTGGCTAATTCCGGAATTCTACTGTAAGCCAATCAGGTTGTGGATTCACTTCTATCTGGAGCATGATTGGGTGGTTCCTGCCAACCAATCATACTGCTGCATTGTTCTAAGACCAATCAGTCTGCTGCATTCTGAATCCCATTGTTCTAGGACCAATCAGACTGCTGCCTTTTGGATCCTATTGTTCTAGGACCAATCAGACTGCTGCAGTTTGGATCCTATCCAACTCAGTACATAACATCCACATAATATCTGTACTGTATTGTTTAGCTTGGCAGCAGCTGCACTTTGGAACTCCCCGCTTATTGCAATAAAGCACTTGCCTTTGCTAGACTGTTTTCAGGCACCTGCTAAAAGCATCCTTGTTTAGGAAAGCATTCCCAGCTGCTTAGGAAGTTGAAGTAACTTTAATCTGTTTTAATATTTTGGCTTTTGTATGTTTTAACGCAGGGCTGTTAATTTTTCTTGATTTTACTGCTGCGGTGTTTTGTTTGTTTTGGTAAACCACTTGGCAGGTTGTGGCTTTTGAAATAAATTTTATTAAATAAATAAATATAAATAAAATCACACAAGCCAAAACACAATCCATCCCGTAGATTTAAGTATCTGTCCGCAGTCCACATTCCTTTGTAAGAGAATATGAAATACAGTGGTACCTCAGGTTAAGTACTTAATTCGCCGCCACAGCCTGATTTCTGTTCTCATCCTGAAGCAAAGTTCTTAACCTGAAGCACTATTTTTGGGTTAGCGGAGTGTGTAACCTGAAGCGTATGTAACCTGAGGTACCACTGTAAAGTCAAACAATTTTTGCTGGCAAATAATAATAATAATAATAAATTCAATGTGGGGGGGGGGTGACAAGAAATTTTCCGCACCAGGTACCACCTGACCTTCCTACGCCACTGCCTCCCCTTCAAATTTTCTGGGGTTCCTGACTCCTGCCAGCCCCACCCTGTGTGACCAATAGTTAGAGAGCAGGAGAGTTGTGGCTAGCAATATCTGGAGGGTGGCAGGATAGTCACCCCAGACTAGAGGACTTTGGGGTCCCTTACAACTCTACAGTTCTACTGGCCGTGGCCAAGTGGCTGTCTCCCACTGATTTGCCTTGGCGTCTGGAATTTCTCCCTGCCCCCCCTTTTTTTTTAAAAAAGGAACGCTCTGTCACAAGAGACTAGGGCCCTGCGGGACTTGACATCTTTCCGCAGGGCCTGTAAGACAGAGCTGTTCCACCAGGCCTTTGGTCAGGGCGCAGCTTGACCCCCCCTCCGACAATCTGCACAGAATTTTGCTTAATGGTTGCCATCAATTTGATTTTAATTAATTTTTATAATGAAAGGTTTCTAGAATGTTGGATTATTTTGATTGTTGTTAGCCGCCCTGAGCCCAGCTTCGGCTGGGGAGGGCGGGGTATAAATAAAATTTTTTATTATTATTATTATTATTATTATTATTATTATTATTATTATTAATTTTAAAATTATATTTTACCCATGTAACCTGAGTAGCAAAACAGAACTTCCAGAACTTCCTAAAGAATAAACCAAATAAACCCAGGTTGGCTTGGGATGCTACATTCATAAGATAGAGCTGGTTATCAGGATACTTGAAATATGATAAAGACAGGTAAGTGGAGAGTACCATTGTCAGGGAACTGCCATCGGAGCCAAGAGTGGAGGTAAGGCTCCCTAGCGATGCAGGAGAAGGGCCCAGCCGGGAGAGAGGGGACACTTCCTCGGAGGAAGGAAATCAGCGTGACACCAGGAAGAAAAGGGAGCCGGGAAGGACTTCGGAGAGATGGCTCCAAGACTCTTCCAAAGAGACCAGCGGGGAGAGCCCAGGGAGAGTAGGCGGAGACTTGGTGTCAAAGAGCTTTTATGCTGGAAGAAGTTCAGGAAACGCCCACTGACGGATTCTGCCAGTGACTGACACAGCCACGGAGAAAGGGCTGTCCAGCCAGGGAAAGGTTTAGCCAGATAATGTTGCCTAGAGCAGCGGCCACTTACGCATGAACAATCCCAATTCCCTTTACAACCATCATAAGAAACGAGAGAGAAAAATAAAATAAAATAAAATACACTATTTTACCTAGTGGTGCGGCAATAAAACTGTGAGAACATTTGCAAAGCTAAGCCGGATCTGGTATGGTTTCAGATCGGATGGGGTACTGCGGGTTAAAATTCCTAGATTAGACTAGATGACCCCGGGTCCCTTTGAACTCCACAATTCTGTGATTCTGATGTATACAGAAACATAAGCTGAAAATATCAGAGGCACAAGGAGCGGCAATAATAAAAGGCTCCATCTTACATCAAATATTTTTTCAGCCAATTAGATGTTGCCTACCCCAAATATCTTGAGAGAGCTGTGGAATAGGTGAATGCATTTTTTTTAATGTCTTCAATAAAATCCCACCAAACTGAGACATAAGAAGTTGCCTTTGTTTTTCCTTTAAAAAATCAATGAGTGCACCAGGTAAGGCTTTCATGTGATGCCTCTAGCATTGTTGAGATTTGCCCCTGTTCCCTGGGGAGAAGGGATTGGTTGCTAAACCACTCTGAGAATTGTCCCTCTGCCAGGGAAATAGGAGATCTCCTAACCACGCTCAGTGCCCTTTATAAACTACAATTCCCAGGATTCCTTTGGGTGAGCTCGTGGTGATTTAAAGAGGTATAACTGAGCTTCTTCTTCTTCTTTGGCAATCACTTGTAGCCGGAGTAAGATTGTCTTCCATAAACACGGTTTTAACACTGAGTCCGTAAGTGACTGTGTAGGTCAATTCTGCATCCACACGTCCTTCCACCGTTGGGGACATTGGTTTCCGGGCGGGAGTTGGTCACGCCAAGTGTGCCTTCCTCTTAGCTCGTTTCTCCCTTGCGTCCTGAGTTCGAGTGTCTTCAAAGCCCATGACACCTTTGGTCAAGGCTGTTCTCCAACTGGAGCGCTCTCAGGCCAGTGTTTCCCAGTTGTCTGTGTTTATACTACATTTTTAAAGATTTGCCTTGAGACAGTCTTTGAACCTCTTTTGTTGACCACCAGCATTACGCTTTCCATTTTTAAGTTCTTAATAGAATAGTTGCTTTGGAAGACGATCATTGGGCATCCGCACAACATGACCAGTCCAACAAAGTTGATGTTGAAGAATCATTGCTTCAACACTGGTGATCTTTGCTTCTGCTAGTACACTGATATTAGTTCGCCTGTCCTCCCAAGTGATGTGTAAAAGTTTCCAGAGACACCGTTGATAGAATCTTTCGAGGAGTTGGAGGTGGTGTTTATAAGTGGTCCACGTTTCACAAGCATACAGTAAGGTTGGTAGCACAATAACTTTGTAAACAAGCATTTTGGTTTCCCTGCGAATGTCCTGGTCCTCAAACACTCTGCGCTTCAATTGGAGAAAGCTGTATGATGCTGATCAGACCTAGCAAAGTCCCTGGCTCAGGCCTCACTTTCTTAGCCTCCTCAAAAGGCCAGCAGCTCCCCTCCTAAAAATAAAACTTTTCTTATCACTTCTCAGAGATCGCAGGGACCATTTTCCATCTGGAACAGGGGACTCCACATTTTTTGAACGGGGAACACACACATTCCCGCTTGGATGGATGTACAGATTTCACCGCGAATTTTCCACACTTTAAATGGGACAGCAGAAACTGGAGAGGGCGTCTCTCCATTTTGAGATGAGCCTTTAAGGCAATGGCCAGCCACGCGGTTAACCCGAGATCCTCAGACTCTAGGAAGGTTTTGTGCTGTTCCCTGGAGCGAGACACAGCTGGCTTTGCTCCATATTCCCTCGCTGAGCCGGTGGGCATAAGCAGACGGTCTGCGCAGGCAAAACTTCACCTCCCAAGTATTGTTCTAAGCTCTCGCCGGGGTGTTGCATTTCAGTGCTCGAAAGCCAGATCGGGTTTCCCCGCCAAATTCCGCCAAATGCGAAAAGGGAGGTGGTATTTTTGGGAAGTGGCTTTACTGTATACGCATGACATCACGGGGCAAGATTCTGGCTCGGGGTGCCAAGCTCTGGTGGAAAGTTGCACTTTAAAAAGGAATGCAACGTGCCCGCAGGCTGCCAGCCTTAACAAAAGAAGCTGTTCGCTGGTTCACTGTTCGCTTGGACTACTGCAATGTGCTCTATGTGGGGCTACCTTTGAAGGTGACCCGGAAACTACAACTAATCCAGAATGTGGCAGATAGACTGGTGACTGGGAGCGGCTGCCAAGACCATATAACACCTGTCTTGAAAGACCTACACTGGCTCCCAGTACTGCCACAGACCTTTTGCCATGATTATTAAGACTCCCTGGTCCTGAATGGGGTAACTGTGCCCCTGAAGGACCAGGTGTGCAACCTGAGATTCATTTTGGAGGCGCAGGTCAATTCTGTGTCCAGGGCAGCTGTTTATCAGCTTCATCTGGTACACAGGATAAGACCCTCCCTGCCCACAGACTGTCTCACCAGAGTGGTGCATGCTCTGGTCATCTCCCGCTTGGACTACTGCAATGCGCTCTATGTGGGGCTACCTTTGAAGGTGACCTGGAAACTACAACTAATCCAGAATGCGGCAGATAGACTGGTGACTGGGAGCGGCCGCCAAGACCACATAACAACTGTCTTGATAGACCTACACTGGCTCCCAGTACGTTTCCGGGCACAATTCAAAGTGTTGGTGCTGACCTTGAAAGCCCTAAACGGCCTCGGTACAGTATATCTGAAGGCGTGTCTCCACCCTTCTGGGCTGGGACAGACTTCCTCTGCATGTGACTAGAGGTGGGTGTGGCCTCACCTGTGCAGGTAATGACAAAAGCACAGGGCAGGGCCGCCATCTCTCTCTCTTTGACTACATGCATTGAAGAAGCAATATCTGCTTAGCCAAAGATGCTCTCTTGGCCTCCAGCCAAGAGAGGACAAAGGGACTGTCTCCTTATGAGATAGTTTCCAGGTGTATGTTACTTTTCTAAGATAAGTCTGCCTTCTGGGATCAAACTGTGAACAGAATGATGTGAGTAAACCTTTTTATAATTTTATAGAAGACTGTGTCGTGTCTTATCTTTTATGAGGAAATAAGGGGGAAATACCAGTTATTATAGAGGCTTTAGCGAGCCTGAGCAAACACATCCACTGTGAGTTTAAAAAGGGAAATATTACTCTGCTAAATTGTGAACTTGTTTACACAAGTTGGAAAGGCTATAATCAAACAATAAATCCTCTCCTGCATCCCTGAAGATTCCCACACAGAGCACCTCCAAATTGACCCAGAATGTTCTGGGGCTGACCTCACCTGGGTCTGGTTCCCAGACTGATTTTTGGGGATTGAATAGTATTTAATTAGGGACTGAATCCCTAATGAAACATGCGGTCAGGAAGGGAGAGAAGGAGACACAATCGGCCGGTTACCTGTCTGTCTCCTTCCTCCCCGATCGCCTTGTCGCCAGACTGCCCTCCACCTTTTGAGAGCCCCAAAGTGGACCCAAACTAACCTGGGGAAATCCTGGGCTACCTGAATCAGCCTGACTGGGTTTGGGATCTGTGATTCGGCCACAGCTCCAGTCATTGTAGGCTTGCCATGCGTCCTCTATTTCCAGGACACGTCCTCTTTTTCAGGGTTAAATTTCTGTCCAGGTGGATTTTTAAAAGTTGCCAAACTGGCTATACTTTCTGGATACGACATAGACATAACTAGTGGTGAAGACTTGCTTTCCTTTTCTCTTCTACTGCCGCCCTCAGCAATATATCACAGCTTCTATATAGTTGGGGCATTTAGAAGGAGAGCCTCTTTTTTGCTCTTCAAAATATGGCAACCCTACATTACAAGAACTTTGCAACGGAGGACTAGCGCCCGAGCTTGCTTTTCTTTTCTTCCCTCCAGACGCCTTTTCCTTTTGTGCCATGTCTTTTAGACAGGTGAACCCGAGCACAAGTACTGTCTCATCCTTGGCATTTGTAAGCCAACCAGAGAGCAGGATATAAATAGCTGTCAGTCACGGCCAACTTATTTATATATGTACATTTCCCAGAGATTTGCGGTCTGCGAAGCACGGCGGGCCTCAACAGAACAATGCTGTCCACATAAGGCAGAATTAAAAGGACATTAGTGCTGCGGCTCTAACATTTAAAAGTTTAAAGTATATAAGGTGAGGATTTGAAGAGGAGGTGGGAAGGGGGTGAGCTAGAGGAGAGGGAAAGGGGAAAAGCAGATCTTATATCTCAGGAGATCCAGTGAAAAGAAAAGTCAGAGGATATCTCAGGCTAAATGTCCGCTGTCCATCCCTGCCCTGCTGGAATCTGAGACTCTCGCTCGAGTCTGAAGAATATACTGTGCAGCAGAAAATCGCCAAGGCTTTGCCAAACATTTCTGCCTCTGAAGCACTTAGCTGTCTGAAGGAAAGCAACAAACATCATGCAACAGGCATTGCTCACCTTCTCTCCAAACTGGAAAGTCCCCCAAAATGCAACATTTCTCCATAGGGAAGTCAACTTGAGTCTCATGTTTTAGAGGAGATTCAACTGAAGTTACCCTGATTTAATCCTGCCCAGCACTTTTCCCCTAAAAATATGTTTAGAGGTACTCTCATTTTCCTACTCATATTGAAATACTGCCCCTCAATGAGGCCCAACTTAGTAAAGGACCCCTGGATGGTTAAGTCCAGTCAAAGGCGGCTATGGGGTTGCAGCGCTCATCTTGCTTTCAGGCCAAGGGAGCTGGCGTTCGTCCACAGACAGCTTTCCGGGTCATATGGCCAGCACGACGAAACCACTTCTGGTGCAATGGGTGACCATGATGGAAACCAGAGTGCACAGAAACGCCGTTTACCTTCCCGCTGCAGCAGTACCTATTTATCTACTTGCACTGGTGTGCTTTCAAACTGCTAGGTAGGCAGGAGCTGGGACAGAGCAACGGGAGTTCACTCTGTCATGGGGATTCGAACCGCTGACCTTCCGATCGGCAAGCCCAAGAAGCTCAGTAGTTTAGACCACATCCCTTTTTTTTCAAAATGTTTAGGGGTATGTGTACCCCTGTGTCCCCCCAGGAAAAAAGCACTGGTCCTGTCTGACTTTTAGAAGACATCAGAAGCCAGTGCTGTACAGTGGTACCTCGGGTTAAATACTTAATTCATTCAGGAGGTCCGTTCTTAACCTGAAACTGTTCTTAACCTGAAGCACCACTTTAGCTAATGGGGCCTCCTGCTGCCGCCGTGCCACCGGAGCACGATTTCTATTCTCATCCTGAAGCAAAGTTCTTAACCTGAAGAACTATTTCTGGGTTAGCGGAGTCTGTAACCTGAAACGTATGTAACCTGAAGCATATGTAACCCGAGGTACCACTGTATAGGGAAGTTTTTAATGTTTGATATCTTATTGGGTTTTAATTTGTTGGAAACCACCCAGAGTGGGTGGAATAATAATAATAATAATAATAATAATAATAATAATAATAATAATAATAATAATAATAAAAATAGCTGCAGGGGTTGGACTAGAAGACTCCCTTTCAACTCTACAATTCTATGAAACCCAACTGCAACCTGCCAGCTCTTTCTGTGATCACTCCTCGCTGGTTAATTTCCTCCAAACTGATTCGTTCCGGACGGCTTTGCGATGAAACCAGCTCCAGCCTCCCTCCTTTCTCCCTCGGATGCAAATGTTGAGCCTGGAGCACCATTGGGGAACAGCCGTCCTCTCTGCACCTCAGGGGATGAAATCGATACTGGCCACGTTCCTGCCCCCCCAAGATGGGCTGTTCTGACCTCTCTCTCCAGGCTCCGTACCCGATACCCTCCAACCATCATTCCATTTCAACGCTAATTCAGAACAATGCCCTAAGCGGACGCTCCAAAATAGCCGGGCCAGATATCTTCTCCTTTTATAGGAATGGCCCTATTGTGAGACATGGTATGTGTGGCTGGGGAGGGGGTGATGGCTGAGGTGGGGAGGGGGTTGATTTGGAAGCCAAGTGACACGGCGTGTGACATCCAAGGACCAGGAGGTGGATAAAGGCCTCTGCCAGGAGGGACATCCTCTGCTCTGTTGAATCACCCCCTGAGCGGCCAGCCTCTCCTTCATCCCGGTGCAGAACCACCACCATGGCCCCCAAGAAACCAGAACCCAAGAAAGCAGAACCTAAGAAAGAGGAGCCCAAAGCAGCCCCTAAACCAGCACCCCCACCTGAGCCAGAAGTCCGCAAGGAAGTGGAGTTTAACCCGGCAAATATCAAAGTAAGTGTCTTTTTTGACATCCTTAAATTGTGCATTAACAAGGCAGGGGAGGATTGTTCCCTCCTTGGGTACTGGGTGAAGTTTCTTCTTTTTCCTCCTCCTCCTCCTCCTCTTCCTCCTCCTCCTCTCCTTCCTCCTCTCCTTCTCCTTCTCCTTCTCCTTCTCCTTCTCCTTCACCTTCTCCTTCCTCCTTCCTCTTCCTCCTTCTCCTTCCTCTTCCTCCTCCTCCTCCTCTTCTTCTTCTTCTTCCTCTTCTTCCTCCTCCTCCTCCTCCTCCTCTTCCTCTTCTTCTCCTTCCTCCTCCTCTTCCTCCTCTTCCTCTTCTTCTTCCTCCTCCTCCTCTTCTTCTTCTCCTTCTTCCCTACAAGGTGATTGACACAAAAACAAGTACGATAGCTTTGAAAGCACCACAAGTAAATCAACCGGAGCTAAGGACAGTGTTGTGAGTTTTTTTTTTTGGGGGGGGGGTGTCAGTTTGGATGATGCCCTGAGTCTCTTCCAAGTCTTGGGTTCCTGTGCCCAGCGAGAGTTGGAATCTAAACAGTTGCTGACCTGCTCAGACAAGTTTATTTGTAAGACGAGGAGCTTAGCTGGTCACTTTTAAGTACCCTCATTCGCATCCCAAAAGAATGAGCTCAGTTGTAGGAGCCACCCTCCAGGCTAACGGGTGAAGCTCTCTCTGCTTCACCTAGCTGCTAAATAGGAGAAACAGAGTTTTGGGTGTGAGCTGAGCTAGAAACAGGCTGGAAGCTGGAGACACAGAGACCTGCTTGCTCTGTGCTGCATTCAAAGTTGTGACGAATGGAGAAGTGAGATCTGCTGGGATGTTACTGCTGTGAGCCCCTTTAACCTATGCCCAGGTTGCAGGTGTTGTTGTTGTTTAGTCGTTTAGTGGTGTCCGACTCTTCGTGACCCCAGGGACCAGAGCACGCCAGGTACTCCTGTCTTCCACTGGCCAGTGGCGTAGCGTGGGTTGTCAGCACCCGGGGCAAGGCAAGTAATTTGTGCCCCCTAACCCGTGGATTTGTGCCCCCTAACCCGTGGATTTGCGCCCCCTAACCCTAACCCCAAGATGTTGCGCCCGGTACGGCCAGCCCCCCCTGCACCCCCATGCTACGCCACTGCCACTGGCTCCCACAGTTTGGTCAAACTCATGCTGGTAGCTTCGAGAACACTGTCCAACCATCTTGTCCTCTGTCGTCCCCTTCTCCTTGTGCCCTCCATCTTTCCCAACATCAGGGTCTTTTCCAGGGAGTCTTCTCTTCTCATGAGGTGGCCAAAGTATTGGAGCCTCAAAGTCAGCCACGACTGGACCTAATGGTCAGGGGTCCCTTTACCTTTACCTTAAGGGGAGTGAAAGGCGGGATACCAAGTCCAAACTCTTCTAGGTTAAGAAGGCTTGGCCCATCTCAACTTGACAGTCCACATCTGTGCCTCCTAGCTTCTTGAGTTGGCACAGTGCTGGCGTGATCCTGGATGATGTCCATACTTCGCTAGGCAGAGCAAATCCAGTGGGGTAGTTAGGAGGGGCACTCCGCCCCTGGTGTCACCCTGACAGGGGGTGACAAAATGCTGGGCAGTACTCACCGCGGGGCCTACAGTGCACACAAACCATGCATCTCGGTGCCTGCAGGCTCCATGCTGTCTGCCCGCTGCCTCCCCACCCAGTTGTAGGGCCGCTGAGGCTCCGTGGCATGCCCTGTCCATATGGGTGCCCTGCTGTCCCTTTGGGTGCTACACGCCCCAGTTTGGCTCGCCCCTGGGCACGCTGTCCCAGGTGCCCAAGAGGCTTCCTCCACCAGAGAATGGAGTACGACACACAGAGCAGGTAGATCGATGCAGCACATACTGTATTTTTCACTCCATAAGACACACCTGACCATAAGACTCACCTAGTTTTTAGAGGAGGAAAAGAAGAAAAAAATCTGAACGAAATAGTGGATGCGTGGTTTTTTTGGTGCAGGCTGTAGCCATGGACATGCTGTGTGATCTGATGGTGAATTCGGGGTGACCCAATGCAAAAATCCTGAGGATCCATGGGCTTTTACCTCCCCCTCCCTGGCAGCCTCCTTTACTGCTAGCATCCCTTATCTCTCTTCCGATCCCACGGACCAGCTGTTTCCTTTCCACACTCCCTTCCCTCTTGTTTGCCTTAGTGTCTTTTCCTTAGCTGGAGCAGTTTTTTGCTCCTCCTTTTCTTCTGATTTCTCTCCTCATTGCTTTAGTATTCCTGTCTCCTCTCCTTGCAAGTTTGCAGTCTTTACCTCCCCCCTCCCAGGCAGCCTCCTTTATCTCTAGCGTCCCTTATCTCCCTCCCAATCGCTTGCCGATCAGCGGCTTTGTTTCAACACCCAGTTCCCTCTTTCAAAAACAAAAGTATGATCTGCTTTTTCCCCCTGGGCAATTCGGCTCCAGGGACCACACATTTGCTCCATAAGACGCAGACATCTCCCCTTACTTTTTAGGAAGAAAAAAGTGTGCCTTATGGAGTGAAAAATACGGTAGTTAAACTGTGGAACTCCCTCCCACAGGTGACAATGATGGCCACCCACTTAGATGGCTTTAAAAGAAGATGATACAAATTCATGTAAACGAGGTTTATGGACGCCTCCTAGTTGTGATGGCTCTTCTCTGCTTCCAAAGCTGGAGGCAGCAATGCCTCTGAAGGTCAGTTGCTGGAAAGCACAGGAGAGGAGATGTGGTCTTGTGTTCGAATCCTGCTTGGCTGCTGTGAGAGCAGGATGCTGGGCAAGACAGGCCATTGGCCTCATCCAGCAGAGTTCTACTTATGTTCTTATCTGCTCCTTTCCTTAAGATTAAGGATCTCAGGCCTGTAAAAGGGTAAAAGAGTATTGGGAAATGATTTATCATGAATTGAAAAAAATGTTTAATAGCACCTTCCCCTCCAAAAACACACACACACCCAGAGTCATTTCTGTTGAGGATAATTCAGATGGAAATTCCCAGGACATTCCTATTGGTGACCCCGGGGTAGTTCCTAGTTGATGTGCATCAGCAGGACTCCCCCTACTGGTGGTTAACCCTTCCCGGACTTCAAGAGGACAGGCTGGAGTCGGCTATAGTTGGTTAGGACCAATGCCTAAGCCAATACCTCTCATCACCTGCAACCAATAAAGTTGTGGCCTTATTTAGCCCATTAACCTTAATAATTGTGTCATGTGTCTTTATTTCCACTGGGGGGAGGGAGGGAACTCACCACGCAATCGCCACCCCGCTGACATAGTGGAGGCAAATGGTTGTGGATTTCTCTCTCTACATACATTTTGAGCCATTTTGGCTGCGTCGGGTGTTATTGAATAGCAGGAATTGCTAGTAGGGAGAGTTGGTCCTGTGTTCAAATCCTGCTTGCAGGTTTCCCACAGGCATCTGGTCGGCCAATGGGAGACCAGGAATCTAGGAGGCCATTAGGGTGTGTCATTTTCAGGGGTGAACTTTTGCAAATTTCTTCAGCAAGCGGTCTTTAAAATATGTTTTGGGGTGTGAGGAATCGGCTATTATTATTGCAACTGCACAATGTTTATCTCTGTAAGTCTGCCTTCGATGAAAGACGGCTTTCGGAAAACCAAAAAATTTTAATTTTATCTTCCGAAATTGTCAGGTAATGCTAAATGAATGAATGAATGAATGAATATCACACACACACTCTTTCTCTCTCACACACAATCTGCAAGTACTTAGAAATTATTTTGAATGGTTTCTATGCAATTTCATACCCATTTTGCTTAACCAAGCAAAACTAAATGATATTAATTTAACCAAAATATCTCTTGGATTCCCAAGTCATGTGCCAACATTTTAGCACCCCTCATGTTTGGAATTTGAAAGTTGGGAATTCAACATGCCCTAATGGGCTCTTGGCCTCATCCTGCAGGTCCCTTTAACGTTCTTGCAGTAAAAAGGATCGTCTGTATTCTCTGCTTCTAAATTTGATGAGAAAGAAAATATTAAAGACGGCCATTTCCTGCCCACAAAGAACAGCAACGGTGGTTTGTTTACACGGTTAAGTCATCTCAGACTTTTAAGAACAACGCCCCGTTCCTTTGGGGACATTGGCGAGGGACGGTTGTGAAGTTTGCCCCTTTCTTACATTATTTTGAAAAAAATACAGAGTTGAGTTGTCCTGTGATTGTGCAACAAACAAATAAAGCCATAATATGGGATAACGTACACAGTGACTTGCGATCTCGATCACACGCAGTCTGTAGTCCACTGGCAGTAGGAGTACAATATGGGTATGTCTTTAAGTTAACATCTTACATTAAAAACCTGACAGTACCAAACTATTGAAGGCTTTTCACCAAAGCCAGACTAAATGTCTTTCCTTCTGCAGTGTTGGATGGCAGTTTGAGAGGAGTTCCCTACCAGGACAGACTTTGCTCGGGTGCTCAAGACATCGATTCCATAAAACACATTTTGTTGCATTGTGCGAAATACGAGCAAGCTAGGGCTGAACTGATACTACCCTTGCTGGTACCTTTCCTGGGAAAATCAGAGGCTCACTATGTCAGGTTCCTATTGGAAGACCGGACAAATGCTAGAACATGAGCAGTGGCAAAGTTTTTATTGGTGGTTGCAAGAACAAATGATCCCTATATTCTAAACAAAATGCTTGTTTAACCTGGAGGTAGGCTGTCTGAATTGGGTATTGCTTTGTAATGATTTGTTGGGTCTCTGGACCTTAATAAAGATTAATGATGATGAAATAAAGCCATAACAAGTGAGATGTTTGGGGTTTCTCACCTGCGCTCTGCCACTTGCTTTTATTTCATGCGATGAGCACAGTCTGTTCTTTGCCTGGGATTGAGAAGGGCAGAGGTAGCTGGAACTGGGATGAGCCGTCAGGCTTTTAATAGCCAGACAACTGCGCCTGCCTCCTCTGTCGTTTACCTGGCTCCTGTTGAGCTCACTCTTTGTCACCGTCCAAAATAGAACCACTTGTTTGCGAACGTAAAAGGAAGGAGGACAGTGAGCGGCGAGCATGCTTTTTCCTGGCCCGACTCCCATCGCCTTTTGCAGCTGTCAGGCTCAAGGAAAAGACGGCAGAGAGTTCCGCCACTGCATCTTCCTGCCAGGAAAGGGTTTCCGACTACAAGGATAGTGTTTCAGCCCTCTAGGGCATCTTCACGTAAGGCTAGGAGAGACCCTCTGCCTGAAACCCTGAAAGGCTGCAGGCAATATTGAGCTAGATTGTTGTTGTTTAGTCGTTTAGTCATGTTTTTAATTTTCTGTTGTGAGATGCCCAGAGTGGCTGGGGAAGCTCAGCCAGATAAGCGGGGTGTTGTTGTTTAGTCGTTTAGTCGTGTCCGCCTCTTTGTGACCCCATGGACCAGAGCACGCCAGGCACTCCTGTCTTCCACTGCCTCCCGCAGTTTGGTCAAACTCATGCTGGTAGCTTCGAGAACACTGTCCAACCATCTCGTCCTCTGTCATCCCCTTCTCCTTGTGCCCTCCATCTTTCCCAACATCAGGGTCTTTTCCAGGGAGTCTTCTCTTCTCATGAGGTGGCCAAAGTATTGGACCCTCAGCTTCAGGATCTGTCCTTCCAGTGAGCACTCAGGGCTGATTTCCTTCAGAATGGAGAGGTTTGATCTTTTTGCAGTCCATGGGACTCTCCAGAGTCTCCTCCAGCACCAGAATTCAAAAGCATCCATTCTTCGGCAATCAGCCTTCTTTATGGTCCAGCTCTCACTTCCATACATCAGGCTACAGATGCTTCGTGTTACAGATGCTTCGTTTTACAGACTCCGCTAACCCAGAAATAGTACCTCGGGTTAAGAACTTTGCTTCAGGATGAGAACAGAAATCTTGCAGTGGTGCAGTGGGAGAAGGGGCTCCATTTCTTCCGCCGCTTTGCTGAAGGGGTGCTGCGCAGAGAGGGAAAGCTGTGCAGTGCCTCTCCAGCGAAGCAAAGTCAGAACAGCAAGAGGGATCACTATGCAGCATTCCTCCCGTTGACCTGAAGAGGCTTCGCGCAGCTATTGCTAATTCTAGAAGAGGGATCGGTGCTCACCGATCCCTCTCCCTCTCCTGGATTCAGGGATAACTGTGCAGCCTGCATTCTCTCCATAAGACGCACACACATTTCCCCTTACTTTTTAGGAGGGGAAAAGTGCGTCTTATAGAGCGAAAAATACGGTGTGTTGGAAGCTGCCCAGAGTGCCCAGTCAGGTGGGTGGGGTATAAATACTAAAATTTTCATTATGGAATGGGACATCCCTATTTTCATCAGAGAAATGAGGGAGGGCATGGAATATGAAATCATGTTTCTGAAGTCCATTAGCAGGGGGGACAGCCAGTCTGTGAAATGCTTTATATTTTTGGCTGTGGCACTTGCCAAAAGACCGTGTCATTTCCCTGAAAAGTCTGCACCTCTCCTTTGCCAGTGCTTTGCACTAATTCCCGCCAGGCTGTGGAAGACGATGGAGGCATGTTCTCAATCAAAGGATGGAGGCTTTGCATCAACTCAGTTTAGGAGTCAAAGGAACAACACAGACAACCACACGCTCAAGGTGCCAGTCCTCATTAGACTCCCAAAAACATGTTGCAATAGCACTAGGAACATTTGGGAACACCAGGGTCCCATTCTCTTCGCTTGGTGTTGTCCCAGGAAATCGTCCTAGCAAAAGGAACCACATTTCTCCTGAGTATTGTTTGTAAAAAATATATAAAACCTGCTGCTGTTTGTAAAATGAAATTAAAACTCCACCTCCTGAGGAAACCTGCTTAAACTGCTGAGACAAATAAACATTACACAAGACCCCCGGAGCAAGATTTAAGGGTTTGAGGACACACTTTACAAGGTCTCTGTTCCCTTTTAGGATAATGAGGCACAGCGGAGACTGTGGTGTCTTTATGAGACGAGGTTTTCTTTGTGTGTGTGCCTGGGCGTGCAAACATGCTGCCTTTGTGTCAAAATCCCTGAAGGGTGGAGTCCTCAACTCCTTTTCCAAAGTTGAGCTTATTGCCTCCATCCACTGAGATAATGGAACAAGATATTCTGTGCAGGAAAGAGGCATAGTTTAGGCCCTTCCACAGTTTATTACAAATGCCAAAAAACCCCACAGGTTACAAGGCATTAAAAAGGAAATATTGGTTGCAGCCCTGTCATGTACTGAGTTGAATAGGATCCATAAGGTTGCAGTCTGATTGGTCCTAGAACAATAGGATCCAGAATGCAGCAGTCTGATTGGTCCTAGAACAATAGGATCCAGAAAGAAGCAGTTGATTGGTCCACAGGAGCCACCCAATCCAGCTTCAGGTAGAAGGGGATCTGCAACCTGATTGGCCTACAGGAGAAACCCGGAAATAGCCAATCACGTGGGGTCCATTGTGTAAATAGTGTATATAAGGCAGACATTCTGGGGGAACTTCCATTCCTCCTCACCACTATGAGTGGAATAAAGAGCATGAAATCCACTCTCGACTCCGAGTATATTTCAAGCCCCTTCATTTTAGCCCCTGCATTTTAATCCTGTGTGAGTGTCTGGAGGCGGTTGGAGGATGGATGGTGGTGGACAGATTGAGGCTGAATCCTGACGAGACAGAAGTACTGTTTTTTGGGGAAAGGAGGTGGGCAGGTGTGGGGGACTCCCTGGTCCTGAATGGGGTAACTGTGCCCCTGAAGGACAGGTGCGCAGCCTGGGAGTTGTTAATGCATAAGCAACACAGCACTTGTTTCAAGTAAGAGAAACAAAATGAGCGCACCAAAAAGTGTCAGCCTTGTCAATGTCATGGGACATTAGGGAGAATCCTCATAGTGAATAATCTCTCTCTCTCTCTTTGCTTTCAGGTTGAATTCAGCAATGAACAGCTTGAAGGTAAGTAACTTTTCTGTCTTTCACAAATCCACCTGTTCTCTGAAGCAACATTAACAGTTATTTCAGAGAGAGAGCGCGCATCATAGAATCATAGAGATGTTTGCTCCATCTTCCATGAGAGAGCCTTTGCGATATTTGAAGATAGCTCTTATATCTCCGCTCAGTTGCCTCTTCTCCAGGCTGAACATACCCAATTCCTTCAACTATTCCTCATCAGGCTTCGTTTACAGACCCTTCATGCCTATTGGTCATTGAGAGACTTCTCCTCCACGGAAGGTCTGCCTTTGCAACGAGTCGAAAGCAAGAGAAAGAAAACAGGAGTCTTTTGAGAGAAGCTGCATCCTTGCGACACACCCATGCCAGATTTTGCAAAGGGGCGAGCGGGGGGGGGGGGAGCCAAAATATTTTAATCTAAAGAGCGTATGGAAACAGATGAGGTTGTTGTTTGGGCTGTCAAACGCTGGGGAGGAAAGCTGTAGATAACAGGGGTGGTCTGGCATGTGGCAAATGTGCTTAGCACATCAGAAGCCACGGGAAGGGAGAAGGATCTTGAATTTGTGTCCTGCTTGTGGGTTTCCCACAGGCCAAGGACCGCTTTATCCCAGTATCCTGTTCCCACAGTTGCCAAGCAGATGCCTTTGGGGAACATGCAAGCAGGATTTAGGCTGAAGAGCCACTCTTCCCTCCTGTGGCTTCCAACAATTGGCTGCTGTTGTTGTTGTTGTTTAGTCGTTTAGTCGTGTCCGACTCTTTGTGACCCCCTGGACCAGAGCACGCCAGGCCCTCCTGTCTTCCACTGCCTCCCACAGTTTGGTCAAACTCATGTTTGTAGCTTCAAGAACACTGTCCCACCATCTCGTCCTCTGTCGTCCCCTTCTCCTTGTGCCCTCCATCTTTCCCAACATCAGGGTCTTTTCCAGGGAGTCTTCTCTTCTCTTGAGGTGGCCAAAGTCTTGGAGCCTCAGCTTCAGGATCTGTCCTTCCAGTGAGCACTCAGGGCTGAGTTCCTTAAGAATGGAGAGGTTTGATCTTCTTGCAGTCCATGGGACTCTCAAGAGTCTCCTCCAGCACAAGAATTCAAAAGCATCCATTCTTTGGCGATCAGCCTTCTTTATGGTCCAGCTCTCTAGGCGAGACAAATTGGATATGATCATTGCTCTGGGGCTTCCGGGGGATTTGACCCAGATTGCCTTCCCAAAGCTTTTTCTCCTTCTCTTGGTAAGCCATTCCCCACAACCCCAATCCCACTGTCTGTGGTCAGCAAAGCCAGAGCTTTTTCTCAATGGCTCCTCCATGAACCCAGTGGATCCTGCTGACAAGGAGTTTAGATAATGATAGGCCCAAGCGAAAGCAGAAGAAGAGGCTGATATTTTTATTTTTCATTATTATGCTTTAGAAAAGTTTCCATGTTTGTTCAGCTGCCACAGAGTGGGAGCTGTCACCGCTGCTGCCATCGTGTTCCCTTGTTAAAAAAATGAAATAACAGGCCTTGCATCCGGGATTCTTTGCAGACAACAGGGTGAGAATAGAAGCTTTCACTGGGCAAACTCTGAGAGGGGGGCTGGATCAAAGAGTCTGGTGTTGCGATTTCAGGGTCAAAATGGCAATTGTGGTGGGTAGAAATCACAGAATCGTTGAACTGAAGAGTTGGGAGGGATTCCAAGGGTTATCTCATTCAACCTCCTGCAATTCAGGAATCTCAGCTGAAGCATCCATGACAGATGGCCATCCAACCTCTGCTTAAAAACCTCCCATCCAGCCAAGCCGGATAGGCAATATTGAGCTGTATGGTATGGTTACCAGATGTCCCCGTTTACCTGGGGACAGTCCCCAGAATTACAAATCTGTCCCCGGACAAAATCCGTCCCTTGAATGTCCCCGGATTTCATTTAATGTCCCCGGATTTGTATTTTAAGTGTTGTAGATTTATTAGTGGGGACGTGGGTGGCGCTGTGGGTTAAACCACAGAGCCTAGGACTTGCCGATCAGAAGGTCGGCGGTTCGAATCCCCGCATGGGGTGAGCTCCCTTTGCTTGGTCCCTGCTCCTGCCAACCTAGCAGTTTGAAAGCACGTCAAAGTGCAAGTAGATAAATAGGTACTGCTCCGGCGGGAAGGTAAACAGCATTTCCATGCATTGCTCTGGTTTGCCAGAAGCGGCTTAGTCATGCTGGCCACATGACCCGGAAGCTGTCCCTCGGCCAATAAAGTAAGATGAGCTCCGCAACCCCAGAGTTGGCCATGACTGGACCTAATGGTCAAAGGTCCCTTTCCCTTTACCTGGTTTTTTGTTGCATCAATTAAGTGTTTTAAATTTGTTATTAGCCGCCCTGAGCCTGGTTTTCTGAACCGAGAAGGGCGGGGTATAAATAAAATATTATTATTATTATTATTCTACGATTTGTCCCTGTTTCAATTGATCGTGGCGGCTGTTGTGCATCATTCTCCCACTGGCCCCCAGCTGCTATTCCTTTCTCTTTCACGGAGCAGTCAGATAGGTGATCCCAGCCAACGAGGGTCTCGTATTGAGTAGGATTACACCACAATGGTGTCCGTCAAGTCTTTCAGCATGATGACCTTAGTGGCTGCAAGGGAGGTCCATTAAGAAGAAGAAGAAGAGTTTGGATTTTATATCCCGCTTTATCACTACCCGAAGGAGTCTCAAAGCGGCTAACATTCTCCTTTCCCTTCTTCGCCCACAACAAACACTCTGTGAGGTGAGTGGGGCTGAGAGACTTCAGAGAAGTGTGACTGGCCCAAGGTCACCCAGCAGCTGCATGTGGAGGAGCGGAGACGCGAACCCGGTTCAGCAGATTACGAGTCTATCGCTCTTAACCACTACACCACACTGGCTCTGCGAGTGTAAGCCGGGGCTGTGCAAAATACTGTGGGGAAAATGTCGGGAAAGGAAGAAAAATCATTGCTGCCACACACACACACTGCAGCTTAAGCCTTGTCTGTCAAGCTATCAGCAAAACGATACGTTGCATTTCATCTCAGCAGAAATGAATTTGAAATGCGTATTTTGCATGTGAAAAAATAGACAGGAAAACCTTTCAACAGATGTCAAGCAGATGCTTACTGAACAGATTTCAAGAAGCAAAACACATCAAAAAATAGATCCTCAACATGCATCGCGATGAGAGGGCCTGTCAATTTTTGCTTTCAGTTCCTCATTTTTTCCAGGCTAAGTTGAGTTCATTGCATTTCATCATTGATTTCTGATTTTTTACAAACAGGTTCTCATAAAATTTTTATCAGCATCTTAGTTTGCACTTCTCCCAATATTCCTGCCTGCAGTTTCACCTAACGTACAAAGCTATTCAAGCAAACAGTGCGTTTGGGCTTATTTTTATTATTATGTGCATTTGAATGCACACTTTTCAAATAATAATAATAATAATAATAATAATGGATTATTATTTTCCCAATAGTGATGTATGGAAGTGAAAGCTGGACCATAAAGAAGGCTGATCGCCGAAGAATGGATGCTTTTGAATTCTGGTGCTGGAGGAGACTCTTGAGAGTCCCATGAACTGCAAGAAGATCAAACCTCTCCATTTTGAAGGAAATCAGCCCTGAGTGCTCACTGGAAGGACAGATCCTGAAGCTGAGACTCCAATACTTTGGCCACCTCACGAGAAGAGAAGACTCCCTGGAAAAGACCCTGATGTTGGGAAAGATGGAGGGCACAAGGAGAAGGGGATGACAGAGGACGAGATGGTGGGACAGTGTTCTCGAAGCTACCAGCATGAGTTTGACCAAACTGCGGGAGGCAGTGGAAGACAGAAGTGCCTGGCGTGCTCTGGTCCATGGGGTCACAAAGAGTCAGACACTACTAAACAACAACAACAACAACATATTTATATCCCACCCATCTGGCTGGGTTTCCCCAGCCACTCTGGGTGGCTTCCATCAGAATATTAAAATACAATAATACAATACAATAGTTCAATAATATATATGCATTTTTGCACACACATTTTGCATTCGCATTTTACACACACAGTTTGGATTGGAAAATTGCATCACAAAATTTGGGAAAGGGCGGGTTTCAAAGGACAGCCCTGCTTCAGTTCACAAATTTGTTCACTCAGTGCAAACTGGCTCGGAGCTGTAGTCATTTGGAAAGTGCCGGGTTGGGGAAACTTGAATTAGAGGCGATTTATAGACTGCCCCTTTGCACAAGCCGTGGGATGGTTTACCAAAACATACGATTAAAGTATAAATCTGTAACATAATACCCCTCCAAAAGAAATTCAAGGCACAGCAGTGCGTAGCAATTAACAAAGAGCAGCAGCTGCAAGCTAATCATATTTTGTTCCAGGGAGTGTGAAGAAGGATTTCTCTCCCATCGCTAGACAGCAGTAGGCCATTGAATCATAGAGTTGGAAGGGGACCCTGGCGGTCATCTAGTCCAACCCCCTGCAATGCAGGAATATACACCTGAATATACACCTGTCCCTTAAGGGAATCCAACCCCATAACCTTGGCATTACCAGCACCACGCTCCAGGCAACTGAGCTGTTAGAATGAGCTTTGAGTCCTTTTGTTTCTCTACTCACCCACTCTTTCTGTCTGTACAACAATCTTGTGAGGAAGGCTAACCTTCGAAACAAAACAAACCCAACCACCCAATAATGAACCCAAAGTTATTCAGCGGGTTTTATGGTGTGCTGGGAGATGGCTCTACAAACACCTTTGTTGTTGTTGTTGTTTAGTCGTTTGGTGGTGTCCGACTCTTCGTGACCCCCTGGACCAGAGCACGCCAGGCACTCCTGTCTTCCACTGCCTCCCGCAGTTTGGTCAAACTCATGCTGGTAGCTTCGAGAACACTGTCCAACCATCTCGTCCTCTGGAGTCCCCTTCTCCTTGTGCCCTCCATCTTTCCCAACATCAGGGTCTTTTCCAGGGAGTCTTCTCTTCTCATGAGGTGGCCAAAGTCTTGGAGCCTCAGCTTCAGGATCCGTCCTTCTAGTGAGCACTCAGGGCTGATTTCCTTCAGAATGGATAGGTTTGATCTTCTTGCAGTCCATGGGACTCTCCAGAGTCTCCTCCAGCACCAGAATTCAAAAGCATCCATTCTCCGGCGATCAGCCTTCTTTATGGTCCAGCTCTCGAACTGAGTGTCCTTTCAGCTTTGGCCTAGCTGCTTCATCAGCTCTGAATCTACTTGTACTTGTCCTCCTCTCTTCCTCAGTAGCATGTTTGATGCCTTCCGACCTGAGGGGCTCATCTTCCAGCGTCATAACTTTTATATGCCTGTTGTCTTTGTCCATGGAGTTTTCTTGGCAGGGATACTGGAGTGGCTTGCCAGTTCCTGCTCCAGGTGCATCACATTTGGTCAAAACTCTCCACTATGACCTGTCCATCTTGGGTGCCCTGCATGGCATAGTTCATAGCTTCTCTGAGTTATTCAAGCCCCTTCGCCACGGCAAGGCAGTGATCCATGAAGGGAACAAACAGCTTATAAATACTAATACAGTGGACGCTCCGGTTGTGAACATGATGCGTGCGGGAAGCACATTTGCAACCCGTAGAGTCCACAGCCAGTGTGGTGTAGTGGTTAAGAACGGTAGTCTCATAATCTGGGGAACCAGGTTCTCGTCTCTGCTCCTCCAAATGCCGCTGCTGGGTGACCTTGAGCTAGTCACACTTCTCTGAAGTCTCTCAGCCCCACTCACCTCACAGAGTGTTTGTTGTGGGGGAGGAAGGGAAAGGAGAATGTTAGCCGCTTTGAGACTCCTGAAGGGGAGTGAAAGGCGGGATATCAAATCCAAACTCTTCTTCTTCTTTGTCTGCGCATGCGCAAAGTGCAATTTAGCACTTCTGCGCATGAGCAAGCGCTGAAACCCGGAAGTAACCCATTCCGGTACTTCCGGGTTCGGCACAGTGCACAACCTGAAATCACACAACCCGAAGCATCTGTAACCTGAGGTGTGACAGTAGTAGTAGTAGTAACAACAACAACAATTTTTGGCATTACAGCCATACCTCATTTACGGATGCTTCAGGTTATGTGTTTAAGGGTTGTGGACCCTTCCATTTCTCCTCCCGCTTCGCTGAAGGGGCGCTGTGCAGAGAGGGAAAACTGTGCAGCGCCTCTCCAGAGAAGCGAAGCCTGGAGAGCAAGAGGAATCGGTGTGCACCGACCCCTCTCGCTCTCCAGGCTTCAGGCGGCTATCCGCAAGCCTTTGGAGCACAGCGGGAACTCCTGCTGCACTCCGAAGGCTTGCGGATAGCTGCCTTTCAGGGAAAGCAAAGCGAAGCCTCTGGAGTGTGGGGGGAGCTCTCCCACTGCGCTTCGGAGGCTTGGTGTTGCTATCGCTGGAGCCAAGGAGCCTGCATTCGCTCCATAGGACGCACACACATTTCCCCTTAATTTTTGGAAGGGGAAAAGTGCGTCCTATAGAGCGAAAAGTATGGTATTTCCGGGTTTCGTCACTCGCACATGCGCAGAAGCGCCAAATCGTGCCTGCGCAGACGCAGTGCTTCAGGATATGAATGCTGTGGGTTGTGGACGTGCCTCCGTCATTGATTACATCCTCAACCCGAGGTTCCACTGTATCAGCACCATGCTCTAACCAACTGGCATACGAGGTCAGGAACCTCCAATCCTGTAAGCCCAACCTAGAATTGCGTCCAGGTTCCCAGATGATCTGCCCTCCGGACCACTTCAGAGTGAACATGCAGCCTCTCAAAAACTTCTGCTATGAATCATTCCCTGCATTAAAAAAGGAGCAAGGTAGATCTTGTGTCTTCCAAGATCTACCCACCCTGGAAGAATGGCAGATGAAGGTGATGGACTATATGGGATTGGCAGAAATGACTGGCAGAATCCGAGACCAGGGAGAAGAGTCGGCGGAAGAAGACTGGAAGAAATTTAAAGACTACCTACAGAAATATTGCAAAATTAATGAATGTTAGAATGATGTTGGATAGAAATTAAGTGGTTTCCAGCTGTAATGCTTTAAGGGAATATGAGGGGGGGGGGGAAAGGCTTAGAAACAGGTAAAAATTTAATGGTAAGGATTTGCTGAACTAACAATTTGAATTGGAATACAAAAAAGGGAGGTATGAGGAGGTCCGGGAAACAAGTTAAAGGAAAATAAGCAATGGAAAATCTGCATGTTTTTAATTATTTTTATTTTTGTATTTTTGTTACTATTTTTATTTTTAATTTTATTGTATTATTAATAAAAACCTTAAAAATATTCTATTTGTTCAGTGAAATAAATAAATAAATAAATAAATAAAGTAGCAAGGAAGGCAAAGGCTAGCTTGAACCCTTTACTCTTATGTGCTACATTTCTATGTGCACTGATTTTTTTTGGCGGGGGGGGGGACATTCAGAAATGTTGTGGCATGAAGTGATAAAACCCAGACACAGACAGACCACCTCACTAGGTAAAGGTAAAGGGACCCCTGACCATTAGGTCCAGTTGTGGCTGACTCTGGGGTTGCGGCGCTCATCTCGCTTTACTGGCCGAGGGAGCCGGCGTACAGCTTCCAGGTCATGTGGCCAGCATGACTAAGCCGCTTCTGGCGAACCAGAGCAGCGCACGGAAATTCCATTTACCTTCCTGCCGGAGCAGTACCTATTTATCTACTTGCACTTTGACGTGCTTTCGAACTGCTAGGTTGGCAGGAGCAGGGACCAAGCAACGGGAGCTCACCCCGCCGCGGGGATTCGAACCGCCGACCTTCTGATCGGCAAGTCCTAGGCTCTGTGGTTTAACCCACAGCGCCACCTCACTAGCCATTAGCTAATGAACCCTCATTGCCACAGACGCCCATAATGCCTATTTAATTATAGAGATGTTAGAGACAAAGTGGGATGTGCTTGTGGTGTTTTCATTTTATTTATTTTTTTTGCACTGAAGACTGCTGTCCTGCCCTGGAATGCCTCAGAGGTCAATTTCTGACATGGGTTTCTGAGCAATTCCTGATTTTTCCTAGCCTCCTGACCTGGTTCTTTCTCTGTTGCAGTTCCTCCAGGATGTCCACAGGAGATGGAATGTAAACATCTCTGATATCCAGATCAACAGCGAAGTTCATAAAAATAAAAACAAAAAGCAAAGCAAAACACAGGGGGTCAGGATCCCATGAAAATAATAATGCTAATGAAGGCTTGTCTTTTTCATAAACAAGTGAAACTTTTTCTGCAATTGCATCCATTCCTTGTCACCTTTCCCTTCCTTTCTTCTCTCCTGACTTCCTCAGCCATCTCTCCTACTTCCTCAACAAGCATTTTGTGTTTTTCTCCTCTCCTATACAGAATTCAAGGAAGTCTTCATGCTCTTCGACCGGACCCCGAAAGGGGAAGGGAAAATCACGTACGCGCAGTGCGGAGACGTCTTGAGGGCTTGCGGGACAAATCCCACCCAGGCGGAAGTTCTCAAGGTCCTCGGCCGGCCCAAACCTGATGGTGAGAGACGACTTCTCCTGTTTTTGTGACGGCAACTTCAACTTTCACTTCTAGATCCGTCTTAGGAGTGTTGGTGCCAATGAGCTACAGGTTATTGAGGAGGGGTCTCACTCTGACATTTTATTCCATCACACACCATCTATGTGTAACACCAGTCCTGAAAGACCTTCATTGGCTCCCAGTACGTTTCCGAGCACAATTCAAAGTGTTGGTGCTGACGTTGAAAGCCCTAAATGGCCTTGGCTCAGTATACCTGAAGGAGCGTCTCCACCCCCATTGTTCAGCCCGGACACTGAGGTCCTGCTCCAAGGGCCTTCTGGTGGTTCCCTCCCTGAGATGAGTGAGGTTACAGGGAACCAGGCAGAGGGCCTTCTCGGTGGTGGCGCTCGCCCTGTGGAACACCTGGACACTGAGGCATAGCTGTCAACTTTTTTCCTTTTCTTGCGAGCAATCCTATTCGGAATCAGGGAATTTCCTTTTAAAAAGGGGAAAGTTGTCAGCTATGCACTGAGGTCCAACTCTGAGGACCTTCTGGCAGTTCCCTCGCTGCGAGAAGCCAAGTTACAGGGAACCAGGCAGAGGGACTTCTCGGTGGTGGCGCCTGCCCTGTGTGGAATGCCCTCCTGTCAGATGTCAAAGAGAAAAGCAACTACCAGACTTTTAGAAGACATCTGAAGGCAGCCCTGCTTAGGGAAGTTTTTAATGTTTTATGTGTTATCGTGTTTTTAATATTCTGTTGGGAGCTTCCCAGAGGGGCTGGGGAAACCCAGCCAGATGGGAGGGGTATAAATAATAAAATAAGATGGTGGTGGCGGTGGCGATGTATCCCTTACCATGATCTCAGAGCCTTCATGTTATATTTTGGGTGTTCCCCTTGTTCCTTATTGTTTGCATCCTTAACTTGCATGCTAAACGGGTGGATAGCTCTAACCCGATTTCCTGTTTGTCCATCCTCAGAAATGAACAACAAGATGTTAGACTTCGACACCTTCCTGCCCATGCTGCAGCACATCTCCAAAGCCAAAGACACTGGGACCTACGAGGATTTCGTGGAAGGCCTGCGGGTTTTCGACAAGGAAGGGAACGGCAAGGTCATGGGAGCCGAACTTCGCCATGTTTTGGCCACTCTTGGTGAGTGGATCTACAGACCTACAACACGGCCCTCTAAGCCGATTTTGCTGGAATCATAGACTCACAGAACTGTGGCTTTTGTCCTGTATTTTTTATCTTGTGAACTGTCTTGAGATTTTCAGATGAAGGGTGGTATATAGATTTAATAAATAAAATAAATAAATAGAGTTGGAAGGATCATCATCATCATTAAGATTTATTTACCGCCATTCAACACAAGATCTCAGGGCAGGTCACAATGTAAACTAGCTGTATACATTTTGTGATCTATATCTATATCGATCAATCTAATCGTAACGTATAACAAGCATGTAAGGGTGTCGTCACGCGGAAGTTCACTTGGCCACAGACAGGTGGCGCTGCGAATTACAGTGTAACGATGGAGGGGCAGGACTGCCACAACACCTTATCCACTTTGTTCCAACATTTGAGAGGAGGGGGTCACATGTCCCTCACCCACATTGAAAGATTATGGATTTGATCGTGCATAGGGATGGGTGAAATGGCTACTGAGTGACACCAAGGACTTTGTTACTTATAAAGTAGCACTCTATGCGCCGGCAGCTAAGAAGATCAGGAGGAAGGAACTAGACAGAATAGCGGTCAACTGCAAAGGGGATTTCAATATTTAATTTGGCACATCTCCCCTGAGAATCTTCTGCTATTCTATTCTATTTAATGCAACAAATAATTTTAGTAGCCGTGACCGTGGTTTTATTGTATGTCTGTGCCTGATTATTTTTATGGTTATTGTTGTTTTTTCCCTTCCTCCCCTTTCTGTTCTCCTTCTGAATGATGCCATGGTCTACGGCTAGTGCAATAAAAAGTTTAGTTGGTTAAAAATAAAATATATGCAAACAGCTCTCTGTGCAGTCTGGAGGGCTAGAAAAACTTGTCCTTCATTTCCCTTTTCTTTGCAAAAAATGAAGTTATTGGGATAAGGAATTCTCCAGCCCGATGCTGTGATCAAAGTCGAGCGGGACAAATGATGACTTCAGGGTTTCTGAAATTTTCGGCTTTGTTTCTGCTTGGAGATCACAGTTAATCTTGAGGGACCAAAGACTGTGAGCTGGAAGATGTTGCTCTAAGCACCTTGAAATTCCTCAACTTGGTTGAAGAGGGAATGCCATGGTAGACAGTCAGATAAAAAGTCTCGGAGCCATTTTGACATCCAGCCTTCCTTTCATGATGTTTCTCTTCAAATCCTTTCTCTACTGCCTTAAACGTAATACTGATTTCTGTAACATACATATTACATTCCTTTATCTTTCTAAAAAATATTTATACTTTTCAGGTTTCTACATTTCACTGATTTTTACAATCATTTTTGACATTTCAAAACGTGACTTCCTTCCCTCTCTAAATTTATTTTTAATATCTTCTGCATATCCAAATTAACTTAATTTGCTCGTTTATTCATCTACTTTAAATATGTACTTTAAATATATTACCATAATCATGCCACTGTTCTTATCCGTTTACAATTCATCTGTAAACATTCAACAAACCATTTCCATTCTTTTATAAAAAAAATATAAGCAAAGTTTTTGCATCCACAAGTTTTTGCATCCATTCCTCCTTTGCTGGAACTTTCCATGTTACATTCCTTTATCATTCTCATTCCTTTGCTTATATTTTATGTCCTGCCTGCAATTTCATTTGACTATAATATTATCTCCAAAAAGGATCTCCGCTCTTCCACAAACATTTTATCTTTTTGGTTTCTTGTTTTTGCCGTTAATTTCACTATTTCCATATAATCCAATAGTTTTAAAAGTCCATTCCTTTCTTGTTGGAACAACAACTTATTTCCATTTCTGGGAATACTGAATTCTGGCTGCGGACATAATATACAGAAACATTTTCACCAACTTTTTTGGCCTAACTCGGCCAAAACTGGAATCTTGCCCCTTCAAATCAGTTAGCGATTCGAGCTTTGATCGAATTACGTACATAGCCCTACTTGTAATTTGCCTTAGGCTCTTAACCCTGAAAATTTGAGTCAACTTATGTATATATTTTTTCCTGTTATTTTCTTTTCTTTCATTTTTTTCTGTTCCAGGCGAAAGGTTGACTGAGGAGGAGGTCGATAAGCTAATGGCTGGCCAGGAAGACTCCAATGGTTGCATCAGCTACGAAGGTACAGTGGTACCTTGGTTCTCAAACTTAATCCGTTCCAGAAGTCCATTCCAAAACCAAAGCGTTCCAAAACCAAGGCACGCTTTCCCATAGAAAGTAATGCAAAATGGATTAATCCGTTCCAGACTTTTAAAAACCACCCCTAAAACAGCAATTTAACATGAATTTCACTATCTAACGAGACCACTGATCCATAAAATGAAAGCAACAATCAATGTACTGTACTATAAAAATAAGACAGAATTGTAGATGATAAAAATTAAAACTACATATTTTTTTCTTACCTGAACTGATGATAGTTATTGTTTGGATGGGGGGCTTTTATCCATTTCTGCAGTCACAGAATCAATCAATTGGTAGCTGAGCACAGTCACAAAAACAAATTACTGTGTTTTCTGGCGTGTAAGACTACTTTTTAACCTAGGAAAATCTTCTGGTGTGACGTGGCAGCTAAAAAAGCCAATGCAATTCTGGGCTGCATCAATAGGAGTATAGCATCTAGATCAAGGGAAGTAATAGTGCCACTGTATTCTGCTCTGGTCAGACCTCACCTGGAGTACTGTGTCCAGTTCTGGGCACCACAGTTCAAGAAGGACACTGACAAACTGGAACGTGTCCAGAGGAGGGCAACCAAAATGGTCAAAGGCCTGGAAACGATGCCTTATGAGGAACGGCTAAGGGAGCTGGGCATGTTTAGCCTGGAGAAGAGGAGGTTAAGGGGTGATATGATAGCCATGTTCAAATATATAAAAGGATGTCACATAGAGGAGGGAGAAAGGTTGTTTTCTGCTGCTCCAGAGAAGCGGACACGGAGCAATGGATCCAAACTACAAGAAAGAAGATTCCACCTAAACATTAGGAAGAACTTCCTGACAGTAAGAGCTGTTGGACAGTGGAATTTGCTGCCAAGGAGTGTGGTGGAGTCTCCTTCTTTGGAGGTCTTGAAGCAGAGGCTTGACAACCATATGTCAGGAGTGCTCTGATGGTGTTTCCTGCTTGGCAGGGGGTTGGACTCGATGGCCCTTGTGGTCTCTTCCAACTCTATGATTCTATGATTCTCAAAAGTTGGGGCTCGTCTTTTACGCCGGCTACAGAAGCAGCTCCTGCAGCAACTCCTCACCAAAGGATAAAACGACAGCAAATTAAATCAGAGGACACCAATCTCTCTAGATGAAGCATAAATTCGCTTGAAAATTGGCCCCAGAAGCCCCCGGCTACTGGGAAGTGGAGCGGATTTCTGAGCCGGACTGGAGACTGGTTTTTTAAATTTTTTTGGTGTGCGTTGGAAGTTATACGGCGAGTATATTCCAAACTCTATATTTTAACTGGAAAAGTTGGGAGTCGTCTTATACGCCCAGTCATCTTATACGCTGGAAAATACGGTAACCGAAAAGGCCTCAAAAACAAAAACACAAAATAAATAGCAAAAAACAAAAACGCCAAACTTAATCTGTTCTGGAAGTCCATTTGACTTCCGAAATGTTTGAGAACCAAGGTGCAGCTTCTGATTGGTGGAGGTGCCCCGGAAACAATATCTGACAGCTGCGTCGGACGTTCGGGTTCCGAAAAAACGTTCCAAAACCAGAACACTTACTTCCGGGTTTTTGGCGTTTGGGTACCAAGGTGTTTGAGAACCAAGGTACCACTGTATTAAGGAAAATATGGGGGTGCCACAAAAGATGCCACAATCTTGTGTAAAGTCAATAAAAGAAGTTTACTTACAACATCAGTTCACTGATGGATCCCTGAAGGCAGACTTAGTTACATAATATATACATGTGGAGCTATCCCATATGCAGCGGTTCTCAACCTGTGGGTCCCCAGATGTTGTTGGACTACAACATCCATCATCCCTGAGCTCTGGCCTTGCTCGCTAGGGGTGATGGGAGTTGTAGTTCAACAACATCTGGGGACCACAGGTTGAGAAAGGCTGCCATATGGGGATAATCCCAGTTTCCTCTGTTGGCTGGAAGCTAACGGAGCATCTTTAGCTAAAAAGCTGCTCCAATGATGGAGGAAGTCAGAGAGAGAAAGAGAGTGCTGCATGCCCTGTCCTTTTGTTACCTGGACAGGTAAGGTCACGCCCACCTCTAGTCACATGCAAAGGAAGTATGTCCCAGCCAGGAGGAAACAGGAAGTTTTCGACTGGCTGGACCAAACATTCCCCAGCATGTCCACTCTAGGAAAACAAGGAATGTTGTACTTGACTGCTACTTATGTATCACATCCCACAGTCTCAGCTTTTGCCTTCAGAACTATGCCCCTCTGCAAACCACTGTTCTATATCTATACTGCTCCACTGTTCCTGGGCAACATCAGGATCCTGATCAGGAGCAGCGGGAGGAAGAGGTTCCCATCATTTCTTATCAGAGCAGTACTCCTCAGCCTGGTCTCTGACACCCAGTGAGATTCATGCCTGAGTCAGGATTCAGACCCTCATATCCCAAGCTCTAGCCCAACACTCTAACCATTACACAACACTACCTCTGAGACAGTAATGACTCTCTCCCTTTTTTCCCCAGCGTTTGTGAAGCATATCATGGCAAGTTGAATGGCAGGTAAGCCAAACAAGGTAATCATTCTTTTGTTTCTGAAACCCCACCACCCCAGATACGATACAAAAATGTTTATTGTCATTGTCCCATACAGAAAAACGAAATTGAAAAATCTACATCAGACATTCAAAAATCAACAAGCCTGCTATCCCAACCTGATTGGCCCCTAAAAATTCTGATACCCCATAATTGAATACAATATACTCACATAGAGACTACCTTACACTGCGTATAAAACCAAAATAGCAATTGGATAGAAACTGTTTCTCAGGCGGGTAGTCCTAGTCTTTATAACCCTGTACCTTCTTCCAGAAGGCAGAAGCTGAAAGAGATCTTCAATAGATTGATCCATATACAGCAAAAGGGTGAGGAAACTGTGATTCTCCAGATGTTGTGAACTGATGGGCGTTGGCTTGCATCTAGAACATCTGGAGAGCTACAGTTATTCACAAACGGGTTGGTTTTGGGATGAACTGGACTATATTTATATAGCTTTCCATTATTAGATAATTTCAATGAAGGGCCCTTGTTGATTATCCAAAATGAAGGGCTTTATTTGACAAGTTGGAATGGGTGCAGAGGAAGAAGACCAAGACCATCAAAGGTCTGGAAACCAAAACTTTTGAGGAACGGTTGAGCGAGATGGATATGGGTAGCCTGGAGAAGAGGAGATATGAAAGGCCATCTTCCAATATCTGGAAGGGCTGCCCATGGAAGATGGAGCAAGCTTGTTTTCTGCTGCTCCTGAGGGTAGGAACCAAACCAATTGATTCAAATGACAAGAATAAGTGGTTTGGGTTTCAAGTACACATTAGGAGGAACTTCCTGACAGTAAGAACAGTTCAACAGCAGAACAGATTTCTTTGGAATTTGGTGGACTCTCCTTCCTTGGAGATTTTTCAACAGAGGTTGGATGACGATGATGATGACGATAACAACAACAACAACAATAATTTAATATTTATTATTTATACCCCTCCCATCTGGCTCGGTTTCCCCAGCCACTCCGGGCAGCTTCCAACAAAATATTAAAATACAATAGTCTGTTAAACATTAAAAGTTTCCCTAAACAGGGCTGCCTTCAGATGCCTTCTAAAAGTCTGGCAGTTGTTGTTCTCTTTGACATCTGGTGGGAGGGCGTTCCACAGGGCAGGCGCCACTACCAAGAAGGCCCTCTGCCTGGTTCCCTGTAACTTGGCTTCTCACAGGGAGGGAACTGCCAGAAGGCCCTTGGCGCTGGAACTGAACGATGGGGGTGGAGATGCTCCTTCAGATCTACCGGACCGAGGCCGTTTAGGGCTTTAAAGGTCAGCACCAACACTTTGAATTGTGCTCGGAAACATACTGTCAGTGTAGGTCTTTCAAGACTGATGTTATATGGTCTCAGCGGCCACTCCCAGTCACCAGTCTAGCTGCCGCATTCTGGATTAATTGCAGTTTTCGGGTCACCTTCAAAGGTAGCCCCACGTAGAGTACATTGCAGTAGACCAAGCATGAGATGACTAAAGCATGCACCACTCTGGCAAGACAGTTTGCGGGCAGGGAGGGTCTCATCCTGCGTACCAGATGGAGCTGATAAACAGCCACCCTGGACACAGAATTGACCTGTGCTTCCATGGACAGCTGTGAGTCCAAAATGACTCCCAGGCTGCACACCTGGTCCTTCAGGGGCACAGTGACCCCATTCAGGACCAGGGAGTCCCCCACATAATTTGTCACGATTCTTGAGCTGTGATGCCTGATTAACCTGTACCCCTCAAAGAGCTGCCGTTCTCAGAGTGGTTTAACTATCAATCCCTGTTCCTAGGGAACTCTGGGAATTGTGGCTTTGGGCACAGAATTGTTGTTGTTGTTTAGTCGTGTCCGCCTCTTCGTGACTCCCTGGACCAGAGCACGCCAGGCACTTCTGTCTTCCACTGCCTCCCACAGTTTGGTCAAACTTATGCTGGTAGCTTTGAGAACACTGTCCAACCATTTCGCCCTCTGTCGTCCCCTTCTCCTTGTGCCCTCCATCTTTCCCAACATCAGGGTCTTTTCCAGGGATTCTTCTTTTCTCATGAGGTGGCCAAAGTACTGGAGCCTCTGCTTCAGGATCTGTCCTTCCAGTGATCACTCAGGGCTGATTTCCTTCAGAATGGATAGGTTTGATCTTCTTGCAGTCCATGGGACTCTCAAGAGTCTCCTCCAGCACCAGAATCCAAAAGGATCCATTCTTCGGCGATCAGCCTTCTTTATGGTCCAGCTCTCACTTCCATACATCACTACTGGGAAAACCATAGCTTGAACTATACGGACCTTTGTTGGCAAGGTGATGTCTCTGCTTTTTAAGATGCTGTCTTGGTTTGTCATTGGGGGCAGGGAATAGGGACCTCCAAACAACTCTCAGCACCCTGAACAAACTACAGCTCCCAGGATTCTTTGGGGCAAATGAAAGCTGTTTAAAGTGGTAACCTAGAGCCTTAAATGTATAACACAGCCAATTTTGCCATTGCAAAGGAGCTCCGATCAGCTCTTCCACAGTCACTGAGTCCATATTTCTTCCTGGAAGAAAAACACACACAGAACAACAACAGAAACATCTGATTTCTCAGAACCTCTGCTGGTATCTTTTAGGCTTTTTGTGTGTGTGAGGGGTGACCTAGGATGCAACCACAACTTTGTGGGCAAAAGGGGAAAAAACAATCTGTGTGTCTTAGATAAATTAGAAAACAATCCAAACTCTGTACTATCAGTTCCTGTTTTCCCGCTGCTCTGGTTTATTTATCTGTCGTTGGCTCCTGATCTTGTTTGCTCAGGGAGATTTGAAATTATCCCAGCTTGTGGGGCCGAAGCCCTTTAAAACATGGGCTTTCATCCGGTCAGCAAAACCCCAGGGAGAGAGCAAACCCAGAGGAGAAGATAAACTCAGGATGCTGAGTTCGAGTGAATGGCAAGGGGACAGAGGACAGTTTTCCTCCCTCTCTCCTAACGCTGGAACTCAAGGGCATGCAACACAGCTGAGAGTTGGAAGATTTGGGACAGATAAACGATAGACTTATTCACGTACCACACAGTCAAGCTATGGAACTCCCTCAGGAGTCAGGGGCGGCTACCAACGTGGGTGGCTTTAAAAGAGGACAGGGCAAATTTGTGGAAGAGGAGAGAAGGGCCACCGATGACTTGTAGCCAGAAGAGCTATGCTGAGCTTTCACAGAGCCAGGAAATCCTTTTGAATACAGTGGTACCTCGGGTAAAGAACTTAATTCATTCTGGAGGTCCGTTCTTAACCTGAAACTTTTCTTAACCTGAGGTACCACTTTAGCTAATGGGGCCACTGCGCCGCCAGAGCATGATTTCTGTTCTCTTTTAATAATCTTTTTATTAGATTTTCCACAATGATAACACAAACCACAAAGCAAAATGATACACAAAGACAGAAAAAGTGAACAATAAACAGATAAACAATAACAACAAACTTAATTCTTCACAAATCCAACCTTTTAATCATCAAATCCCTCCCTTCTGAGTTTCCTCGTAATTAAACTCGTAATTAAACTCCTCGTAATTAAAACAGCAGCTTTCCAATTATTAAACTAAAACAATTTCCAATTATAGTCCATCTTATTCACTTTTCTTAACATTCTAAATCCCATTTATTTAATTATAAGTTAGGTTAATCCTAGGCCTATTTGTTTCTTTCAAGTAATTTCTAATTTTTTATATTACAATATTTATTCAAATAGTCCTTAAATTTCCTCCAGTCCTCTTGAAACTCCTCTTCTTTCTGGTCACGGATTCTTCCAGTGAGGTCAGCTAGCTCTGAAAAGTTCATCATCTTCATCTGCTAGTTTTCCACTGTTGGTAGTTCTTGTGTTTTCCAATTTTTAGCAAGTAATATTTGGGTGGCCGTTGTTAAGAACTTTGCTTCAGGATGAGAACAGAAATTGTGCTCCGGCAGCGCGGCAGCAGTGGGAGGCCCCATTAGCTAAAGTGGTGCTTCAGGTTAAGAACGGACCTCTGTAACGAATTACGGTAAGTACTTAACCCGAGGTACCACTGTGCTATGGTAATGCATGCAGAAGAATATACAAAATGCATTGCCAATTGGGGCAAGTTGCTGGCCAGATGTGTACTCTGGACAAAATGGAATATAAGAATGTGTGTATAAGGAGAAAATTGCTGCATGATGCTGAATTGAAAATTACTCAAAAGGACTTTTTTAAAAAATCAGAAACTGATGTGGAAATTTGGACTGAACCTAAGGATGGAAAAATAAGGAGCAGAAAGAAAACAAAAATGTTTTCCCTCGTCCTTCCTTCTTTTCCTTTCATCACAGCAAATCACTGTGTTATTCTGATCTTCCTTTTGGAAGTACGTGATAGAGACCAGAAAAAATTGTTTGGTCTGCTTTCCACAGTGGACCAATCAGATTTGAGGCTCAAGTCCCTGTTAGATGCACATTTCTGTGGATTTGCTGAAGCCGAACGGGATTTAATGAAGCAGTTGGTACTGTGCAAAAGATGAACACAGAAAATATATTTTTTATGTTGAAATCTAATGGAAAAAGTATGTTTTCTAGATGAAAGAGTTGAAAATCACTGAGGATTCTTATTTTATATTTTTAGAAATGTGCAGTTTACATTGCAAACGAGCACATTTTAATGTGCTCACAACTTTTGCGTGCACACATTTTTTTACAAAAAACAACCACAGAATCTGCATGCAAAGGAACAGATCTGCAACTGAGTTCCAGTGAAATGAAATGGGAAAGAATTGGCTACTCTGTCCATCTCTAATATATGGACTTCACAGAGTAGACCACAGCAAGTGATTTCAGAAGGAACCTGCTGGATCCCTGTCCCCTCTCTGGGGGTCTTTACAGTTGATCCCTCCTTGTGAGTTGAGTCGCTCAGACAGACTCACTTATGGTGTACTTTAGTTCTCAAACTTAGTTCATTCTGGAAGTCTGTTCCAAAACCAAAGCATTTCAAAACCAAGGCGCACTTTCCCATAGAAATTAATGCAAAAGGGATTAATCTATTCCAGATTTTTTAAAATCAACCCCTAAAAGAGCAATTTACTATAAAATAAATAAAACCGAAGATGATAAAAATTAAAATTATTATTTTTTCCTCAGCCTCACTGATGATAGTCCTTGTTTGGATGGGGGGCTTTTATCCATTTCCGCAGTCACACAATCAATCAATCAATCAGTAGCTGAACTGGGTTCCACACAGTCACAAAAACAAATTAGCCGAAAAAGCCTCAAAAACAAAAACAAAAGTGTGAAATACAGTGATACTTTTGTTCTTGAACTTAATCCATTCTGGAAGTCCGTTTGACTTCCGAAATGTTCAAAAACCAAGGCAGGGCTTCTGATTGGTGCAGATCTCCTGGAAACAATAGCCGACAGCCACATTGGACGTTTGGCTTCCGAAAAGCATTCGAAAACCTAAACACTTACTTCTGGGTTTTAGGCATTTGGGAACCAAAGCGTTTGAGAACCAAGGTACCACTGTACCACTGTATTAAGGAAAATATGGGGGACTTCCTGATGTGGGCGGTTCCTCAATTATTATTATTTTTTAAATGTTGCTTTGGGGAATAATAATAATAATAATAATAATTTATTATTTATACCCTGCCCATCTGGCTGGGCTTCTAACAAAAGATTAAAAATACATTAAAATATCAGCCATTAAAAACTTCCCTAAACAGGGCTGCCTTCAGATATCTTCTAAAAGTCTGATAGTTATTCTTCTCTTTGACATCCGGTGGGAGGGCGTTCCACAGGGAGGGCGCCACCACCGAGAAGGCCCTCTGCCTGGTTCCCTGTAGCTTGGCCTCTCGCAGTGAGGGAACCGCCAGAAGGCCCTCAGTGCTGGACCTCAGTGTCCGGGCAGAATGATGGGGGAGGAGACGCTCCTTCAGATATACTGGACCGAGGCCGTTTAGGGCTTTAAAGGTCAGCACCAACACTTTGAATTGTGCTCGGAAACGTACTGGGAGCCAGTGTAGATCTTTCAAGACCAGTGTTATGGTCGCTCCCAGTCACCAGTCTAGCTGCCGCATTCTGGATTAGTTGTAGCTTCCAGGTCACCTTCAAAGGTAGCCCCATGTAGAGCGCATGGCAGTAGTCCAAGCGGGAGATAACCAGAGCATGCACTACTCTGGTGAGACAGTCTGCTGGCAGATAGGGTCTCAGCCTGCATACCAGATGGAGCTGGTAGACAGCTGCCCTGGACACAGAATTGACCTGCGCCTCCATGGACAGCTGTGAGTCCAAAATGGGAAGCTCACAAGCAGGGCATAAAGAAAACAGATTGCCAATCCCAGCACCTGGTACTGAGAGACATACACTGCCCCTGAATATGGAAGATATGCTAATTGGTAGCTGCTGTTAAAGATAAAGGGACCCCTGACCATTAGGTCCAGTTGTGACCGACTCTGGTGTTGGGGTGCTCATCTTGCTTTATTGGCCGAGGGAGCAGGCGTACAGCTTCCGGGTCATGTGGCCAGCATGACTAAGCCGCTTCTGGCGAACCAGAGCAGTGCATGGAAATGCCGTTTACCTTCCCTCTGGAGTGGTACCTATTTATCTACTTGCACTTTGACGTGCTTTCGAACTGCTAGGTTGGCAGGAGCAGGGACCGAGCAACGGCCTGTCTAAAACCACCCAAGCCCCCATCTTGCCAGGCAGCAGCAAAACCCACCACGTGGAAACCTTTGCTCCTTCCTTATCCCAGAGCTTGTGAGTCACTCTCCGTCTCTTCCGATACCTTCTCCCATGTGGGATGTCGTTTAATTCTCAGCCCACACACAGAGCAGCCTCCTTTCCTGGCTCCTTTTCTTGCACAGGCTGCGAAATCTCGATAATCTGGAGCAATTTGTTACATCCGGCCGCGGCTTATTTTTTTGACCCCCGGGGGTCAAGTACTTGCCTGGCTCGCGGCCCGCTCTCGTCAGATAACTTACAGCTCCTATATAGGCACTTTTCCCAGATTCCTTCTTCTGCGACTTCTTGCCTTGAGTAATTCAGCGAAGTTGTAGCCAACGCTGCGCGTTGCATCTATATCTATATCTATACCTATACCTATAGCTATAGCTATATCTATATCCCTCGGGGTTTGATATCTTTTTTCCGCATTTTTTTAATTGATTTTCCACATTTATAACAAATATAACATATGAAAAACACAAAGCAAAACATCTTACAATGCTAAAAGAAAAAAACAACAACAGAAAAAAAGTAATTACTTCCAAAATCCAAGTTAACTATCCATCTATCAAGTTATCTACCTATCTATCATCTGTCTCCCTCCCTCTCTCCCTACCTCCCTACCTATCATGTACCTACCTACCTACCTATCATCTACCCTATCTATCATCTATATCTATCTATCTATCATCTATCTATCTATCATCTATATCTATCTATCTATCTATCTATCTATCTATCTATCTATCTATCTATCTATCTATCTATCTATCATCTATCTATCTATCTATCTATCTATCTATCTATCTATCTATCATCTATCTATCTATCTATCATCTATCTATCTATCTATCATCTATCTATCTATCTATCATCTATCTCTCTATCTATATCTATCTATCTATCATCTATCTATCTATCTATCATCTATCTATCATCTATCATCTATCTATCATCTATCTATCTATCATCTATCTATCTATCTATCATCTATCTATCTATCTATCTATCTATCTATCTATCATCTATCTATCTATATCTATCATCTACCTATCATCTATCTATCTATCTATCTATCTATCTATCATCTATCTATCATCTATCTATCTCATCTATCTATCATCTATCTATCTCATCTATCAATTGATTGATCAATCCTCCCCCCCAATCTTGTTTTAATTTCTTTTATTTTTTTGAAAACTATCCCCAGGTGTTTCCAAACTGCAGTAACTAATGAATAAAACTTTGTTTCCAACTTTGTTTTTAGGCCACATCAACCGGAACTGGATACCGAGATTGGATTTCAACCGAACCTGTGGAATGAAATTAGTATTTCTAGTTGGAATCGATGCTCAGATTCCATCAACCGTCTTGTGTTTGTCTCTGTCCCTCTGGAATGGGCTCTTTTTCACTCTGTCTGGCCACCGGCCACCCTATTCCTCACATCCTCCGCCAGGTCGTTCCCTCTGCTTGGAACAGCCACCTCCACTTCCTTCTCCTGAATGAGCCCAACCCTCTCCACAGACCCACTTCCACTGGTTTCTCTTCATCCCCTTAATTCTTTGGGACAACTCCACCTTATCCCTGTCTTTATCCTGTAATAAAGACTACAGATCCCTGAGCTCGGATGCTGCGACTCATTGTTCTAGGCAAAGACCAATGTTTGCACTCGATTAGCTTGAAATTGTAGTCCTCTTCTACTAGTAGTAGTAACAAAAATGTAATTTACTACTACTAGTAACATAATAGTAATTTACTACTAGTAGTAACACAATAATAATTTACTACTACAGTATTAGAGATAGTCCTGGCAACTAAGCACTATTAAGCCTCTCTTACTGACATACAAAAACGCATTAATCTTTGGGTCCTGTATGTAGCTGTGCTAAAATGGTTATACCTAGCCAAGCTACCTCATGTTCCAGAGAAGTTAGCCATTTCAAAAAAATGGTTATTGGGATGTATAATAAAAATAATGATGATGATAATTTATTATTTGTACCTCACCCATCTGGCTGGGTTTCCCCAGCCACTATAGGCGGCTCCCAACAGATTAAAAACAGAATAAAATAATGCATCAAACATTAAAAGCTTCCCAGAACAGGGCTGCCTTCAGATGTCTTCTAAATGTCAGGTAGTTGTTTATCTCTTTGACATCTGGTGGGAGGGCGTTCCACAGGGTGGGTGCCACCACCGAGAAGGCCCTCTGCCTGGTTCCCTGTAACTTGGCTTCTCGCAGGGAGGGAACTGCCAGAAGGCCCTCGGAGCTGGATCTCAGTGTCTGGGCAAAACGATGGGGGTGGAGACGCTCCTGCAGGTATACTGGGCTGAGGCAGTTTAGGGCTTGAAAGGTCAGCACCAACACTTTGAATTGTGCTCGGAAACGTACTGGGAGCCAATGTAGGTCTTTCAAGACCAGTGTTATATGGTCTCGGCGGCCGCTCCCAGTCCCCAGTCTAGCTGCCGCATTCTGGATTAGTTGTAGTTTCCGGGTCACCTTCAAAGGTAGCTCCACGTAGAGCGCACTGCAGTAGTCCAAGCGGGAGATAACCAGAGCATGCACCACTCTGCTGAGGCAGTGTGCGGGCAGGGAGGGTCTCATCCTGCATACCAGATGGAGCTGATAAACACCTGCCCTGGACACAGAATTGACCTGCGCCTCCATGGACAGCCGTGAATCCAGAATGACTCCCAAGCTGCGCACCTGGTCCTTCAGGGGTTCAGTACCCCATTCAGGACCAGGGAGTCCTCCACACCCACCCACCTCCTGTCCCCCAAAAACAGTACTTCTGTTTTGTCAGGATTCAACCTCAACAAACCAAAGGAAGCTTGCCAGAAAGAAAAAGAGGACTCTGCTTTTATACTGAGTCACACCATTGCTCCACCTAACTCGGTGTTCTCCCCACTGAACAAAAACAGTGGCTCTCCTGGACTTCAGTCAAGGGATTCCAGGGATCCACCAGAAGATGCCAACAAAGATCGAACCTCACACTTCCTGCAGGTAAAGAAGAAGACATCACACTTTCTCCTTGTCCGTCTGGGAACCTGGGAACAGAAGGAGAAAAGTCCCCTCCATCGAGCCATCTGTTGATGACTTAACAGCTGTCCATTTTTGCTGCCTGGTACCTGGATAATAAATATTTGCATTGTCATTTATTTATTTGCTTGCTTGCTTACTTAGGAGTATTTATACCCTGACTACTACTCAATTTTCTCTCTCTTTCTTTTGTCATTTTTTTTAAATTAAGTATTACATTGCAAATTAAGGGACGCCGGTAGCTCTGTGGGTTAAACCACAGATCCTAGGGCTTGCTGATCAGAAGGTTGGCAGTTCGAATTCCCGCGACGGGGTGAGCTCCCATTGCTCGGTCCCTGCTCCCGCCAACCTAGCAGTTTGAAAGCACGTCAAAGTGCAAGTAGATAAATAGCTACCACTCCGGCGGGAAGGTAAACGGTGTTTCCGTGCGCTGCTCTGGTTCGCCATGCTGGCCACATGACCCGGAAGCTGTACACAGGCTCCCTCAGCCAATAAAGCGAGATGAGCGCCGCAACCCCAAAGTCGGCCACGACTGAACCTAATGGTCAGGGGTCTCTTTACCTTTACATTGCAAATTAAAATTCAAAGATCATCATTTAGGACAGGGGTCAGCAAACTTTTTCAGCAGGGGGCCGGTCCACTTTCCCTCAGACCTTGTGGGGGGCCGGACTATATTTTTTTGGGGGGGGGGAATGAACGAATTCCTATGCCCCGCAAATAACCCAGAGATGAATTTTAAATAAAAACACACATTCTACTTATGTAAAAACACGCCAATTCCTGGATCATCCGCAGGCTGGATTTAGAAAGCGATTGGGCCAGATCCGGCCCCCAGGCCTTAGTTTGCCTACCCATGTTTTAGGATTCCCTGAGTTCTTTGACTCCCCTCTGCCGTTCCCTGGCTACCATTATCAATCTTATTTCAACTGCTTCTCTTATTTTCTCTAATATTTTTTTTTTAATAGTCCATTTTAACCATATTTTTTTGTACATTTCAAGCATTACTCAAAGCCTGCCAATGTTTTTAGTTGTTTACAGTGTTCTCTTAAGTACGTTGTAAATTTCCCTCATTCCTTCTTAAAGTTCTTCTCTTCCGGGTTTCTGATTTTCCGAGTCAATTTTTTCCGTTTTGGCATAGTCCATTATCTTCATCATCCATTCTTCTCTGGTTGGGACTTTATTTTCTTTCCATCTCTGGGCCGGTAGTATCCACGCTGATGTCGTTGCATACACAAATAATCGTTTCAGCTCCTTTGGTATCTCTGCACCTAAGATTCCTAATAGGAAAAAAAAAGCCTCTGGGTTTGTTTGGTTTTAAAAACGTTATTTTAAACATTTTTTTCAACTCATTATAAATCGTTTCCCAGAATGCTTTACTCAAGGTTTTCGAGGAGGTTTGCAAAATATTTAGAACACTATAGGATAGACAGTGAGGGACGCGGGTGGCGCTGTGGGTAAAACCTCATTGCCTAGGACTTGCTGATTGTAAGGTCGGCGGTTCAAATCCCCGCGATGGGGTGAGCTCCCATTGCTCGGTCCCAGCTCCTGCCCACCTAGCAGTTCGAAAGCACCCCTAAGTGCAAGTAGATAAATAGGTATCGCTTTATAGGGGGAAGGTAAACGGCATTTCCGTGTGCGGCACTGGTGCTGGCTCGTCAGTTGCAGCTTCATCACGCTGGCCACGTGACCTGGAAGTGTCTTCGGACGGCGCCGGCTCCCGGCCTCTTGAGCGAGATGAGCGCGCAACCCTAGAGTCGGTCACGACTGGCCCGTACGGGCAGGGGTACCTTTACCTTTTTAAGATAGACAGTGATACAATGGTCAGCTGCTTGGGAGAAGAATGGGGGGTTGAATTATTATTATTATTATTATTATTATTATTATTATTATTATTACTGAATTTCCATCTGCTGACAGCACTCCTTCCTCCTCAAACAGTTAATCTGCAGGGCTCAGATTCTTTAATGCATGGCACACTCTATTTGGATTGGAGCCCTTGGGGGGAGGGGAAACCACACCTTTCCATAGCTCGGTTGGTTAGAGCATGATAACGCCAAGGTTGCGGGTTCGATTCTCATATGGGACAGTTGTGTGTACATTGTAGAGGGTTGCACTAGATGATCCTCAGGGTCCCTTCACACTACTCTGTGGCTGCATCCACACAACCATCTATTCCATTTTCCTGAGGTTTCCCATACTGTTTATTTCCACATTATATCTGAGCTTTCATGTGACGCAAAAGACACTTCTGGAAATAAGTATCCAAACAAGCCAACAGTGTGACGCGGCAGCTAAAAAAGCCAATGCAATTCTGGTCTGCATCAATAGGAGTATAGCATCTAGATCAAGGGAAGTAATAGTGCCACTGTATTCTGCTCTGGTCAGACCTCACCTGGAGTACTGTGTCCAGTTCTGGGCACCACAGTTCAAGAAGGACACTGACAAACTGGAACGTGTCCAGAGGAGGGCAACCAAAATGGTCAAAGGCCTGGAAACGATGCCTTATGCGGAACGGCTAAGGGAGCTGGGCATGTTTAGCCTGGAGAAGAGGAGGTTAAGGGGTGATATGATAGCCATGTTCAAATATATAAAAGGATGTCACATAGAGGAGGGAGAAAGGTTGTTTTCTGCTGCTCCAGAGAAGCGGACACGGAGCAATGGATCCAAACTACAAGAAAGAAGATTCCACCTAAACATTATTAGGAAGAACTTCCTGACAGTAAGAGCTGTTCGACAGTGGAATTTGCTGCCAAGGAGTATGGTGGAGTCTCCTTCTTTGGAGGTCTTTAAGCAGAGGCTTGACAACCATATGTCAGGAGTGCTCTGATGGTGTTTCCTGCTTGGCAGGGGGTTGGACTCGATGGCCCTTGTGGTCTCTTCCAACTCTATGATTCTATGATTCTATAAGCCCCTGTTTTGCAAAGAGAACATCAACAATGTCTAGGCAACACGCTGACCATATGTATATGCAATAGACAATCTTTATAGATTTCTTTCAAATCATAAAAAGTTCAAAATGAATTCTTCATCAATGTGGTGGGTGGATATAGAATGCTTCATAAACCCATCTTATTTTGAATGAGCACTGTTCCACAGCATTTGATATTTTCACTTATATACATTCATTCAAAATAAGATGGGTTTATGAAGCATTCTATATCCACCCACCACATTGATGAAGAATTCTACGAAACAGTAGTCAATATCCGGAATTACTGTTCACTGTTGCAGTTACAGATAGGTAGCCGTGTTGGTCTGCCATAGTCAAAACAAAACAAAATTCCTTCCAGTAGCACCTTAAAGACCAACTAAGTTAGTTCTTGGTATGAGCTTTCGTGTGCATGCACACTTCTTCAGATATCAGATATCTGTGTATCTGAAGAAGTGTGCATGCACATGAAAGCTCATACCAAGAACTAACTTAGTTGGTCTTTAAGGTGCTACTGGAAGGAATTTTTTTTGTTCACTGTTGGACATCATTGTCGAATACACAAAGCTTCACAGCTTGTCTTCCACCGTTTGGTACCTCGCTTCATTTAAAGATTTCCAAAGACTTTGAGACTAAAGATTTCATTTTCAACTTTTTATGATTTAAAGGAATTCTATAAAGATTGTCTATTACGTATACTTCTGGAAATAAAGCAGAACATAGCACAAGTTTAGCGCTTGTTATCTGCTTCCAGGAAAAAACAAAACAAAAAAACTGTTTGCAAAGAACTTGGAAATGAATCTGTAGAAGACTGTATTCTGCTATATTTCTGGAAGCGGATTTTACATTGTGTGAAAACTCAAAGAATGAGGAAATTAACTGTTAGGGAAAGCTTAAGGAAAGGGGATGAATGCAGCCTATATTTAGCTAGCCAAGATATTTGCAAGCAGATTTAAATTGGGAGAACACTTTTTTTAACGAATGGCCTGTTTCAGCTCAGATCAGACCTATCTGCGTTTCGTTTATTTTAATTTTTCCCCCCATCTCATGGAAGCCTTGTTTGCATTCTCAGACCCTTATGGGCTAGTAACCCGAGAAGACATAAATTTATGCCCGCAGGACATCTCTGGAGAGCACGATGGGGCCATATCAGTTTCTTCACCCGGCTATTTCTGAGCTATTTAGAGCTCCTTTGTTCGGGGGGGGGGGGAGCATATCTCTCTCCCAGAATTGCCTTTTGTCTTTGTCAGTCTTTGTGTGTTTTATGACACAACACCTGTCCGGCTGCCCCAAAGAGAGCCACAACTTCTTCACAAGGAAACAAAGCCCATAGCATGAGCCGCACCCCCAAATCGCCAAACCGCACAGGTGTTTCGAACTCATGACTGACAGGAACAGGAGCGAGTGCCCTGCCGGTGTGAAAGTTCAGGAAGCCGCAACTGTCCCAAGCAATCAATTCATGCCTCTCTCTCCAGAACAAAGGACTCTCAAAGGGGGAATTGTCCTGGACACAGTTGCTCTTCCAAGAAGCTAAAAATAATCACCAGATCTGTGAGCCAAACGCTACCCTGGGACATCGCCTTTCAAGTCCCAAAGACAATTGACTGGGTGCATATGGGAAAACGATTGCAGGGAGAGGGGATCGCCAGACATCTCAAATGCCACAAATGCATCTCGAGAGCCCCAATTGGGGTATAATCTCAAAGATGCTTTGAGCTGATCTCTTCCTCTCGATCCAGAGGCACAGCAAGGTCAAGTAGTACCTGGTGCAGAAGATTTCCCTTCACCCCACAATGCAATTATTAAAAGGGAAAATAAGATACAGTCACAAGTGTTATTTTCTGGTTTATTTACTGAACATTGTGAGCATGGTGATGATAATACAGTGGTACCTCAGGTTAAGTACTTAATTCGTTCCGGAGGTCCATTCTTAACCTGAAACTGTTCTTAACCTGAAGCACCACTTTAGCTAATGGGGCCTCCCACTGCTGCCGTGCCGCCGGAGCACGATTTCTGTTCTCATCCTGAAGCAAAGTTCTTAACCTGAAACACTATTTCTGGGTTAGCAGAGCCTGTAACCTGAAGCGTATGTAACCTGAAGCGTATGTAACCCGAGGTACCACTGTAATAATGATGATGATGATGATAATGCTAATTTATATTGTGAAACCATATTGGCTGTCAAGGCCCCCAATGCCTGGTTCTTGAAGCAGTGATATCACTTTCCGCCAGTAGAGTACAGTATGGTTGCCCCCATCCTCCTATCTTGGATAATAATAATAATAATAATAATAATAATAATAATAATAATAATAATAATAATAATAATTTATTTATACCCCGCCCATCTGGCTGGGTTTCCCCAGCCACTCTGGGCGGCTTCCAACAAAATATTAAAAGACCGTAATACATCAAACATTAAAAGCTTCTTCTAAATGTCAGGTAGTTGTTGTTCTCTTTGACATCTGATGGGAGGGCGTTCCACAGGGCGGGTGCCACCACTGAGAAGGCCCTCTGCCTGGTTCCCTATAACCTCACTTCTCACAAGGAGGGAACTGCCAGAAGGCCCTCAGAGCTGGATCTCAGTGTCCGGGTAGAAGAATGGGGGTGGAGATGCTCCTTCAGGTCTACTGGGCCAAGGCTGTTTAGGGCTTTAAGGGTCAGCACCAACACTTTGAATTGTGCTCGGAAACGTACTGGGAGCCAATGTAGGCCTTTCAAGACCGGTGTTATGTGGTCTCGGCGGCTGCTCCCAGTCACCAGTCTGGTTGCCGCGTTCTGGATTAGTTGTAGTTTCCGGGTCACCTTCAAAGGTAGCCCCATGTAGAGCGCATTGCAGCAGTCCAAGCAGGAGATAACCAGAGCATGCACCACTCTAGCGAGGCAGTCTACGGGCAGGTAGGGTCTCAACTTGCATACCAGATGGAACTGGTACACAAGCCACACATCTACATTCTACATTCTTCATTCTGCAAGGCATTCACACCTTTGAAGGACACATTCCAGCCAGGCACAAGCATTCGAATGTTCTCTTTGACATCTGGTGGGAGGGCGTTCCACAGGGTGGGCGCCACCACCGAGAAGGCCCTCTGCCTGGTTCCCTGTAACTTGGCTTCTCGCAGGGAGGGAACCGCCAGAAGGCCCTCGGAGCTGGACCTGAATGGGGTGCAGAGCACAAAGGGCCAGAAAATGGCTGGGGGCACCTGACTCTTGGGTTCAAAATCCCTGCTCTCCTGCCTTCCTGCCACGGTTGCCAGCTGCTCTCCCTCCTCCTCTACCTAATTGTTGCTGCCACCTGCTTGCTCATGCCGGACAGAGCCAATGAGCAAACAGGTCCTGGCAGGTGCTCTAACTACTCCCCACCACTGCTGTAGTTGATTCGCTTGCCGGAGCACGAGGCCAGCGAGCAAGTAGGTTGCAATGGTGAAGAAGAGGAGCAGGCCGAGGGGGCTCTTTTCAGCAGGCCCTTGGCTGAGGTAAAGACCCTTGGCGCCAGCCCTGTTTTCTGGCAATCTTGAGCAATGCACAACAAAGTACAGTGGTACCTCGGGTTAAGTACTTAATTCGTTCCGGAGGTCTGTACTTAACCTGAAACTGTTCTTAACCTGAAGCACCACTTTAGCGAATGGGGCCTCCTGCTGCTGCCGCACCGCCGAAGCATGATTTCTGTTCTTATCCTGAAGCAAAGTTCTTAACCTGAAGCACTATTTCTGGGTTAGCGGAGTCTGTAACCTGAAGCGTATGTAACCTGAAGTGTATGTAACCCGAGGTACCACTGTAATGTTCTCGTATTGGAGTCCACAGGGCATTTCAGCACCATGGAGAGCTCCAAGTGACACACGTGCTCCAACAAATGTGAAAAGCAAACAGGGCCTTAGAAAGCTTTTGCCTCTCATACTACTTTTCCCAGGCTCCACCCTCTTGTGGGGACCTTAGATCCTAAGAAAATAGAGCCTATTGGATCAGGCCAATGGCCCATTTAGTCCACCATCCTGTTCTCAAAGTGTCCAACCAGTTGCCTTCAGGAAATCCACAATGGCTAGTAGCCTTAAGGAACAAAACCTCTGGTCTGATGGTGGACATTCCTCCTGCAAGGGCACCAAAATATCAAAAGTGATTGTAGGTGGTGGAACAGATTGACAACCAGGAATTAACAAAATAATTAGCTGAATTTAGCAAATTATTCTTGCATTGCTGGGGGACGAACTAAATGATTCTTTGGAGCTCTTCCAACTCTACAACTGTGTGATTCTAAGATTTATACAGTGGTGCCCCGCAAGACGAACGCCTCGCAAGACGAAAAACCCGCTAGACGAAAGGGTTTTCCGTTTTGGAGGCGCTTCGCAAAACGAATTTCCCTATGGGCTTGCTTCGCAAGAAGAAAGCCCATAGGGAAATCTCCGGGGACCTCTTTTAAATGCTAGCGGTGGGGAGCAAAGCCTTTCCCCCCCCCCTCCGGACTTCAGAAGAGGTCCAGGAAGGCCGGCGGGGGCCAAAAGGCTTTGCTCCCCACCGCCAGCATTTTAAAAGCGGTCTGGGATAGCAGGGAAGCGCTTCCCGCTATCCCGGATGGCTTTTGAAGGCAGGCGGGGGGGAGCAAAGACTTTTGCCCCCCGCCAGCCTTCAGAAGAGGTCCTGGACCTCTTCTGAAGGCTGGCGGGGGGCAAAAGTCTTTGCTCCCCCCGCCTGCCTTCCCGGGAGAGCGGGAAGGCAGCGCTGCTTCTCCGCTCTCCCGGGAAGGCAGGCGGGGGGGAAGCAAAGACTTTCGCCCCCCGCCGGCCTTCAGAAGAGGTGGGGGACAGACTGTCCCCGGACCTGGTCTGAAGGCGGTTTCCATAGGAACGCATTAATTGATTTTTAATGCATTCCTATGGGAAACCGTGCTTCGCAAGACGAAAAACTCGCAAGACGAAAAGACTTGCGGAACGAATTAATTTCGTCTTGCGAGGCACCACTGTATATCAGTTAATAATTTGGGGGTGGGGCTCAAATGGTATGGGACTCCAATTCCCATCTGTCCCAGCCACCATGTCAGGGATGATGGGAACTGTAGTCCAACAAAATCTGGAGAGAATCAGCTTGGGGAGAACTGATCTATGTAGAATCAAGCGCAGCCTCTGAACCCATTAGCACAAGTTTTGTTTTCCGAAACCTGACTTTCCGATGATTTTGCTTCTATGAATAACTTGTGCCGCAAAGTGACCTCAGTACGTGACCATGAAACCATCTTGCGTATCATAAATCAGCTGGAGAGACCTCACCCAACAGCTTGTCGTTTCCAATATCCATCCTGCAGCCCACTGGCAAACTCTCTCTTTCTCTCTCTCCCTCGTCCACAGATACACAAACAGCCCAACTCACCATAACCCAAATCCCAGGAACAATGATTGAGCGTTTACATCATGTCTAGTAGTGCTTCAGGTCATGGCCAAGGAAATGGGCATTGTGGGTTCTCGTTCCCACAAAACGCTCTCTGTCTTGGTCACTTCCTTTCACACTGAGGGCAACTTGGCCATTTTGTTAAGATTGGCAGCTTTCAAACGATTCTTAAAAAGGGGGGTTCACAGTTAGGAGAAGGCTGCTCCTTTCTGACTTTGGTCAATTGCAATAATAATAATAATAATAATAATAATAATAATAATAATAATAATAATAGTTTATACCCCGCCCATCTAGCTGGGCTTCCCCAGCCACTCTGGGAGGCTTCCAACAAAATATTATAATACAGTAATGCATCAAACATTAAAAGCTTCCCTGAACAGGGCTGCTTTCAGATGTCTTCTAAATGTCAGGTAGTTGTTTATCTCTTTGACATCTGGTGGGAGGGCATTCCACAGGGTGGGTGCCACCACCGAGAAGGCCCTCTGCCTGGTTCCCTGTAACCTCATTTCTCGCAATGAGGGAACCGCCAGAAGGCCCTTGGAGCTGGACCTCAGTGTCTGGGCAGAATGATGGGGGTGGAGACACTCCTTCAGGTATACTGGACCGAGGAGGCTGTTTAGGGCTTAAAAGGTCAGCACCAACACTTTGAATTGTGCTCGGAAACATACTGGGAGTGAATGTAGGTCTTTCAAGGTCTTTCGGCACCACCAAGGCTTGGGTGGGTGAAGCAGATTGGCAGAGCAGCATGAAATGGTTCGTGATTTGACTCCCGAAAATTCCATTCAGAATTCCATTCAGGATGTTGTTCTGGACCGACAGAGGGTGCAGAGGACGAGTTCGAGGTACCAGTTGGTGAATCCCCAAGGGAAGAAGGCTCAAAGCCAGGGGAGTGGTGGTAAGATGACGGTGAGTGGTTAGAGCTCACAAAATTCAAACCCAAACATACACAGGCATTTTGAAAGGAGAGCCAGAAATGGGCCGAGTGAGTAAATGAATTAATAAATAAATAAGCAAGTAAGTTTGCATGCAAAGCCAGCAAAGAAGGAAAGAAACTGTTCTCTAGGGGGGAAATGAGCACTAAATTAAAATTAAAAGGATTTGGAAATTAGGTCTGCATTATAATGAACAGATCACAGGATATAATATTTCCAATGAGCCGATCGGTGTATTATTAAATTACCGGGAAGGTTTAACTTACTTGAAAGGCTTAATCTCTTCATTACTTGATGCAACAGTTACAGGAAATGTGTGTGAGAGACCTGTTAATTATTTTTAATTCTCTGTTTATTTAATTACTATATTACAAAGTGATACAAGCACAGAAATTGGCAACGAAAAAAATGTATCTCCCAACCCTCTCTCCCTGAGATAAGAAGTCTCGTTCTAGATCTGAAGTCTCCATTCAAGTCCACGTTGTGTACCCAGGTTCCTGAGGCCTGCAAAAGATAAAACTAAGATAACAATGATCAAACCAAGCAAAAGGGCTAATAATAATAATAATAATAATCAGGTACATTTAATAATAATAGTGTTCACTGGAAGGACAGATCGTGAAGCTGAGGCTCCAGTACTTTGGCCACCTCATGAGAAGAAAAGGAAGAAACTCACAAATACGTATACAGATAAACAGATGGTATGGAAGGAGAGGCAGCGTGGTGTAGTGGTTAGAGTGTCGGACTAGGAACCGGGAGAGACCAGGGTTCAAATCTCCCCACTTGGCCATGACACTCACTGGGTAACCTTGTGGGGCAATCACTGCCTCTCACAGCCTATCCTACCTCACAGGGTTGTTGTGGGGATTAAATGGGGGATGATTGTGTACCACCTTGAACTCCTTGAAGGAAAAAGTGAATTTGAAATGAAATGGAAGGCGCCTCCCTGGTGAACTGGTATAAAATGGTCTGGAAATGGACACTTAGTTGAGAAATTCATCAATAAAGGTAGAATAGCACAAGGTATAAAATGAAAGAGGTCCTTTACGGCAGAGTGGTAGAGTTTTATTATGCATACAGTGAAGCATGGCTATAAAAGATTTTGCACTTCCCAGGTGTGCAGCCTGGGAGTCATTTTGGACTCACAGCTGTCCATGGAGGCGCAGGTCAGTTCTGTGTCCAGGGCAGCTGTTTACCAGCTCCATCTGGTACGCAGGATGAGACCCTACCTGCCCGCACACTGTCTTGCCAGAGTGGTGCATGCTCTGGTTATCTCCCGCTTGGACTACTGCAATGTGCTCTACGTGGGGCTACCTTTGAAGGTAACCCGGAAACTACAACTAATCCAGAATGTGTCAGCTAGACTGGTGATTGGGAGCGGCCGCCGAGACCATATAACACCGGTCCTGAAAGACCTACATTGGCTCCCAGTATGTTTCCGAGCACAATTCAAAGTGTTGGTGTTGACCTTTAAAGCCCTAAATGGCCTCGGTCCAGTATACCTGAAGGAGCGTCTCCACCTCCGTCGTTCAGCCCAGACTCTGAGGGCCTTCTGGCGGTTCCCTCCCTGCAAGAAGTGAGGTTACAGGGAACCAGGCAGAGGGCCTTCTCAGTGGTGGCGCCCGCCCTGTGGAACGCCCTCCCATCAGATGTCAAAGAGAAGAACAACTACCAGACTTTTAGAAGACATCTGAAGGCAGCCCTGTTTAGGGAAACTTCTAATGTTTGGTGCATTACTGTGGTGTTTAACACACCACTGCCCAGAGCGGCTGGGGAGACCCAGCCAGATGGGTGGGGTATAAATAATAAATTGTTGTTGTTTAGTCGTTTAGTCATGTCCGACTCTTCGTGACGCCCTGGACCAGAGGTGCATGCTTCCTAGGTGCAGCTAGGGAAACACAATCGTTCTTTGCTGTGAAATGTCTTCATAGGATGCAATTCTTAAATGCAGGAATAAGTGAATAAATGGAGACAGGACAGAAAGGAGAGAGAGAGAGAGAGAGAGAGAGAGAGAGAGAGAGAGAGAGAGAGAGAGAGCGCGCGCTTTGGAAAGCATAGACAGATTAGAAATATCTTGTCAAAGAAATCCCTGTAATTATTGTTTGGAAAAATAAGCCAGCTGGCATTTGCTGATTTGAATTTGCTTCTCTGAAGCAGCTGGCAGCAGTGAGGAATGGAAGGAAACCCCCCCCCCAAATTGTCAGCCTTTGTATTAAAGGCAATTAATTTTGTATAGCAATAAGCTGTAGAATGTCTGCTTAGATGGCATCCCCAAACTCGGCTCTCCAGATGTTTTGGGACTACAACTCCCATCATCCCTTGCTAACAGGACCAGTGGTCAGGGATGATGGGAATTGTAGTCCCAAAACATCTGGAGGGCTGAGTTTGGGGGTGTCTGGCTTAGATGATTTGGATGTGCTGTTTTCGACATATCGCTACATGCATTACATGTGATGGCAATGGGGCTAATTGCCCCTATTTTAATGTGGATGCATGTAGTGTTTTATTTTAGCATCCTTGGAAAACAGAGGTGGAACTTGGAATGCACTGGATATTTAAAATAGTAATAAGAATCAAAGGGCTTCTCTTTCCTCTTCCCAATGTGTCCTGTTTTCCTCGTGTGTCGTGTCTCAGTTCCTACCCACAGGCTTGCTTCACTTGTTTTAATTGATTGGGATATGTGGGGTGTTAGGGGAGGGTTAGTACCTCTTGTGGGGTACACATCGTAGTTTGGTCCCTACCCTGCACTCGGCTCTCCAGGAGAATACCTCTGATCCTAAAGCTCCACTGCCTTGCAGGACATCTTCAGGAGAAGAAAAGGTTAAAGGAAGAAACCCTAAACAAATCCGGAATGGAACCCCTAAGATAGTTGTAAAGCTGCTTAGGCGCTGTCAGTGGAAACATACTTACAAAACCATTTTCCAAATATTTTTTGAGCCAATATCTGTGTGGCCACCATTCGGGAGATGTGAAGACCTTATTCCCGAAGCCTTGGAGAACATCCTTGAGTCTGAAGATTTGACCCTAACTCTTGAGGAGGGCAGTGGATGTGGTCAATGAGTACCTTGGTTTTAAAGGTAAAGGTAAAGGGAGCCCTGACCATTAGGTCCAGTAGTGGCCGACTCTGGAGTTGCAGAGCTCATCTCGCTTTACTGGCTGAGGGAGCCGGTGTACAGCTTCCCGGGTCATGTGACCAGCATGACTAAACCAGTTCTGGCGCAACGGGACACCGTGACGGAAACCAGAACACATGGAAACGCTGTTTACCTTCCCGCCACAGTGGTGCCTATTTATCTACTTGCACTAGCGTGCTTTCAAACTGCTAGGTTGGCAGGAGCTGGGACAGAGCAACGGGAGCTCACCCCATTTCAGGGATTCGAACCGCCAACCTTCTGATCAGCAAGCCCAAGAGGCTCAGTGGTTTAGACCACAGCGCCACCCCATGTTAGAAACCACAGGGGGAGAGAGGGGTCTGGTGCTTAAATCCTGCTTGCAGGTTTCTCACAGGCATCTGGTTTGCCCCTGTGAGAACAGAACGCTGGACTAGAGGGGCCATTGGCCTGATCCTGCGGACTCTTCTTATGCTGTTGTGTACCATGGTTGGCTTGTGTTTAAATGAAAACTGAATTAAATATCTCCCCCAGACCTACTGGACATTTTCTACTACCACAAGGTACATTAGATTTCAGCTTGGGGTACAAAAATGACCCCGTAAAGCTGCTTAGGCGCTGTCAGTGGAAGCATACATACAAAACCATTTTCCAAATATTTTTTGAGCCAATATCTGTGTGGCCACCATTCGGGAGATGTGAAGACATTATTCCCGGAGCCTTGGAGAACATCCTTGAGTCTGAAGATTTGACCCTAACTCTTGAGGGGGGCAGTGGATGTGGTCAATGAGTGGTTTTAAAGGTAAAGAGACCCCTGACCATTAGGTCCAGTCGTGGCCGACTCTGGGGTTGCAGCGTTCATCTCGCTTTATTGGCCACAGGAGCCGGCCTACAGCTTCCAGGTCATGTGGCCAGCATGACTAAGCCGCTTCTGGAGAACCAGAGCAGCGCACAAAAACGCCATTTACCTTCCCGCCGGAGTGGTACCTATTTATCTACTTGCACTTTGACGTGCTTTTGAACTGCTAGGTCGGCAGGAGCAGGGACTGAGCAACGGGAGCTCACCCCGTCGCAGGGATTCGAACCGCCCACCTTCTGATTTGCAAGTCCTAGGCTCTGTTGTTTAACCCACAGCGCCACCCGCGTCCCACCTTGGTGTTAGTCAGGGTTTTTATTCAACCAGAGCTCACCGGAGCTCAGTTGGGGCACTTCACAGGTGGGTGCCATTGCCATTCTAAGAGAACAAGCAAGAAGTTCCCAGGATGAGAACTTTATACACCTGAGTCATGCATGGGTGTCTTCTGACCAAGAGCTAATTCCATCCCATGTCAGAAACAGAGAACCCACCAATATTGCTTCATTAAATTGTACACAGCCCTTCATCCGAACATCACGGGGCAGTTCCCAACATAAAGATACAAAATGCGAATGCAAAATACCGGCAACTGGGTGCCGAAGTGTCATACGAGGAAATCCACAAGGAAATGATTGGGAAAAGGCTTCCAGGTGTGTTGATTGCTTGACGGGCAAGTGTCTCGACTGCCTGATTAGACTGATTGGCTAGAGATCCCTTAGCCTTGAGAATCCGCTTGACTTTAAGGGAAGTGGTAATAGACGCTGTCTGACTGATTGCTCATTTAACCATGAGTGGGAAGGAAATTTGACATGATCTTCTGATCAGGGGTGGCAGGTGGCGCTGTAGGTTAAACCACAGAGCCTAGGACTTGCCATTCAGAAGGTCGTGGTTCGAATCCCCGTGATGGGGTGAGCTCCCATTGCTTAGTCCCTACTCCTACCAACCTAGCAGTTCAAAAGCATGTCAAAGTGCAAGTAGATCAATAGGTACTGCTCTGGTGGGAAGGTAAACAGCATTTCTGTGCACTGCTCTGGTTCGCCAGAAGCGGCTTAGTCATGCTGGCCACATGACCCGGAAGCTGTACGCCAGCTCCCTTGGCTCCAGTCGGTCACGACTGGACCTAATGGTCAGGGGTCCCTTTACCTTTACTCTGATCAGGTGCACCAACGCTATGGGGCCAAGGTGTTTTCGGCCCCCTCAATATCTGTTGGGAAGGATCTGCGCCCCCTCAATGTTGTGGAGGCCAAGTGTGGTGCGGTTTCAGGGGCCAGCTCCTCCTGAGTGTGGCATGGGACGCAGGTGGCGCTGTGGTCTAACTACTGAGCCTCTTGGGCTTGCCAATCAGAAGGTTGGTGGTTCGAATCCCCATGACAGAGTGAGCTCCCATTGCTCTGTCCCAGCTCCTGCCAACCTAGCAGTTCAAAAGCACACCAGTGCAAGTAGAAAAATAGGTACCGCTGCGGCAGGAAGTTAAACATTGTTTCCATGCGCTCTGGTTTCCGTCATGGTGTTCTGTTGCACCAGAAGTGGTTTAGTCCTGCTGGCCACAAAACCCGGAAAGCTGTCTGTGGACAAACGCCAGCTCCCTCGGCCTGAAAGCGAGATGAGCATCAAAACCCGAGTCACCTTTGACTGGACCTAATCCATTCAGGGCTCCTTTACCGTTATACCTTTACTGACTGGTATAGATTTTGTAAAATATGCAGGGATTTATGATATGTATGTAAAACGAAGCATGGAAAGAGAAGCAAGGAATTCATTGATATCTTAAAGATATAAAAATGAGTATTTTAAATTGTAAAAATTATAAATTATATAAATGAATGAATGAATGATTTTTTTTTAAAAAAAGGACCGCGAAGCACGGAACTGAGGCAAAATGGGTGAGGGTGGCAGGTTAGCAAGAAAGTTTGGCAAGATCAAAAGAGCCTCCCCTCCTATTTTAAGATGCTGTGTGCATCTTGGCATCAGTAGACAGGTTGCAACCCTGATGGCTAAAGTCTCATTGCTTTCCGCAGAGCAAAGCGCTGCTAGCTTTGTGTGGATCGAGCCCCATCTAGAGTCACCCCAGCAGCCTGCGGACTTCAGATGTGTGCAAGTCACAGCATCTGAGTGTGGGAAGATGGATCTGGCAGGAGGGAAGACTGGAGAGCTATTTCTAGTCTGTGTTCTTGGAAAGGCCTTTCATTCATCTCCTCTTTGCTTAGCCGTGCTGTTAATGTTAACAAGGAACACCTGGCTTGGAGAGATCAGGGGCGATGCTGCTGCTGCTGCTGCTGCTGCTACTACGCTAAGAAGCCGGAGAGATGAGGCCGCTTAAGTTGGCGCTGTGCAGGAAATAAAACTTCGCCCCTGCGCACTTTCTTCCTAATCACCCTCCAGCAACTGCTGAGAAAATAAACGGGATTCAAAAAAGGGAAGAGAGAAAACATCGGTCTAAGACTCATGAGCAAGAAGCAGTTTTATTGTGCTTAAATTGTTTTCCCATCGCTAACAGAATGGCAAAATAAATTATTAGACTATGTGGAAATGGCTCAATTAACAAATAGGTTAAGAGGTAACACCAAACAATTACTTTCTCAAAAATGGGAAATGTTTACAAAAAAATAACAGCGACATATTATCTAGGGTAGCGTTTGAATGACCCTTGTTTACATAAAATATTAAGAAATAAAGGGAAATTGGTACGCTAGGTTGTAAGAAAGTATATTAAATGTCAGGTAATAATTATAAGTACATTCAAAATCACAAATGTCAACCATATCAGGAAATGATGGGATGTCTATATTTATTTTACTTCAGTTTGTTGTGGTTTTATTTTATTTTATGTACCATTATATGATTTTAACTTAGCTGATATCTAAGTGGAATTAGAAGGTCAAATTAACATTCTAAGTTAACATAATATAAGAATATATATATAGAGAGAGAGAGAGAGAGAGAGAGTATGTATGTGTATGCAATGACATTAATGAATTTCAATAAATATTATTTACATCCAAAAAAATAAAATAAAAATAAATTGTTTTCCCATACCCCCCAAGTGTCCAGATTTTTCCAGGGGCAGACCTGGAATTACAAAAGCCATCCCGGCTTCTGATTTGATCCCGGAATGTCCCTATTTCCCCTTCCAGTGCTGTTGCCACTGAGCTCGGAGAATAAGCTGGAGCTTGTCCCAAGTGGGAGCAGCAAAGGAGCAATTCTTGCCTCTCCACGGCTGTTGTTGTCGGTCTCCTCCCTTGGGCTGCTTGTAGCGGCTACGGGAGAGGAGGAAGAGAGGGTGCCACCACCGAGGCCCAGCCCCACATGTCGCACCGGCTCTGATGGCCAGGCAGAGGGCAGGCTCCCTTATAGGTAAAGGTACCCCTGACCATTAGGTTCAGTCGTGGCCGACTCTGGGGTTGCGGTGCTCATCTCACTTCGTTGCCCAAGGGAGCCGGCGTACAGCTTCCGGGTCATGTGGCCAGCATGACTAAGCCGCTTTTGGCGAACCAGAGCAGCGCACGGAAATGCTGTTTACCTTCCCACCAGAGCAGTACCTATTTATCTACTTGCACTTCGTGCTTTCGAACAGCTAGGTGGGCAGGAGCAGGGACCGAGCAATGGGAGCTCACCCCGTCGCAGTGATTCAAACCACTGACCTTCTGATTGGCAAATCGGAGCACCACCCGTGTCCCTTTTATATCTGCCTTAGACCAATCTATAAAAGCTCACTCCGTCGCGGGGATTCGAACCGCCAACCTTCTGATCGGCAAGTCCTAGGCTCTGTGGTTTAATCTGCATCCCTTTAAGTCCCTTTAAGTTCCCTTATATCCCTCTTAAAAGAATAAACACACCATAATCTTGTGTAAAGTACAGCGGTACCTTGGTTTGTGAACAGTCGGGTTTGCATACGTTTTGGATTACAAACACGTCAAACCCGGAAGTGCGTGTCCTGGTTTGCAAACATTTTTTTTGGATTACAAGCCTTCTTTTATTATTATTACGAACAATTTTTGGGGGGAGGTCCCATTGGTGAAAGCGTGCATTGGGTTACAACCTGTTTTGGTTTATGAACAGACCTCCAGAACAGATTATGGTTGTAAACCAAGGTACCACTGTATATAAAAGCAGTTTACTCACATTCAGTTCACAGATGGATCCCTGAAGGCAGGCTTAGTTACAAAGTAGATACATGTGAATCTATCCCATATGGGGATAACCCCAGTGTCCTCTGTTGGCTGGAAGCCGACAGATCTTCTCTAGCTGAAAGTTGCTCCAACGACAGAGGAAGTAAAAAAGAGGGAGAGTGCTGCGTGCCTTGTCCCATTTGTTATCAGGACAGGTAAGGTCATGCCCACCTCTAGGCACATGCAATGGAAGGATGTCCCAGCCAGGAGGAAACAGGAAGTTTTTGACTGGCTGGACCAAACATTCCCCTGCATGTCCACTCTAGGAAAACAAGGAATGTTATACTTGACTGCTACTTATATATCATATCCCACACTTCCTACTATTCCTCTGTTCCCAACTAGGCCATGACAGGTCCTATAGGTCTGAGGTTCTCCATGTTGGAGTGCCAGAATGTCCAGCGTTTACAGCCTGCGATGGCCTGGGACTCGGGCTTGGACTCAGAACCAGAGGAGACTCAGTCTACACCAGACCCTTTGCCTCAGGCGGCAGCTGAACCTAGTCTGGGGCCTGATTCTGAAGAGCCCCAGTCTGCACAGGTTCCCCTGCAACAAACCCCAGCTGGGCTGAGTCAGGGGCCTGAGCCTGCCCTGGCTCCAGATGCGGGGATACCTTGTTGCCTCCAGCTGGGCCATCACTTACAGCTGCTCCACTACCGGTTGGGTCAGGGGAGGCTGAGGCGGCTTCTGGGTCTAGTAACCCACCAACATCTCCCAAGCTGCAGAGACTGAGGTCTGAGAGAAGGAGAGACCTGAGTACTCGCAGGAGGAGTGCTGGCCTTCGGGCGAGACAGGGAGGTGAGTCGCCGGGGAATCAGGACCATCTGTTACCCCGACAGAGATAAAAGGCTGTCAGACCCTGCCCCAGGGTGCACGAGCAATGTTGCTGTTTGCCAGAACCTGCCTGAGATCCTGTGCCTGACCTTGCCTGGTTTCCCGCCTTGGCCCTGTTGGACTGACTCCTCGCAGAACCCTTGGATTCAGGACCGGACCTGGAGTGCATTGCTTGGGTTACCCCTGTGCCCAGCACACAGCTGACTTTTCTAAGTAGAGTTTGACTTCCACATGCAATCCCACATTTATAAAAATGCTTCTCTGCTGCTCCTCATCCCAAGCCCCAGAAATGAGCCAAGGCCCAAAGACTGGACCACATAAAGACTTTATTCCCCCACCAGTGTGATTCCATTTCTCCCCTCGATTCATATTTCCCCCCTCCTCCCTGCCCCCTTAACTCCCTGCCCTCTGCGCCACCCCCGCAAAAGTCTCTGCCAATGTTTTTCCAGACATGGTTGGCCACCGACCAAGAATAACGTCCCTGAAAGGAAGGAATTCTAAAATTATTCTATATGTATATATAACCATCTATTAAAAGGGTAATTTCATAGTATTATTTTTCTACCCCTAGCGAGAAACCATTCAGAGGTGTGACAGAATGGGGGATTTAATATTTCGTTGGAAACAAAATATCCTGTCTTTTTATAGATGGGGGAGCTCCGACGCAGCCTGCGGGGCTTTGCTGACGAATACGTATTCTTTAGCTGGCCCAGATGGGATGGGGAATGTCCTAGCCTGCCTAGGACATCCACGGGGCATGATGCCTCCCAAAACTGGGATGCCTACCATCAACTGGTGGAAGGTTCCCCTGCTTTATACTGAGTCAAACCATTGGTCCATTTAGCTCCATAATGTCCACACTGACAAGCAGCAGCAACCCACGGTTCTTTACCAGCCCTACCAGGAAATGCTAGACAAGACAGAAATACTGCTTTTGGGGGGACAGGGGGCGGGCAGGTGTGGAGGACTACCTGGTCCTGAATGGGGTAACTGTGCCCCTGAAGGACCAGGTGAGCAGCCTGGGAGTCTTTTTGGACTCACAGCTGTCCATGGAGGCGCAGGTCAATTCTGTGTCCAGGGCGGCTGTCTACCAGCTCCACCTGGTACGTAAGATGAGATCCCACCTGCCCGTGGACTGTCTCGCCAGAGTGGTGCATGCTCTGGTTATCTCCCCCTTGGACTACTGCAATGCGCTCTACGTGGGGCTACCTTTGAAGGTGACCCGGAAACTGCAACTAATCCAGAATGCGGCAGCTAGACTGGTGACTGGGAGCGGCCGCCAAGACCACATAACACCAGTCTTGAAAGACCTACATTGGGTCCCAGTACGTTTCCGAGTGCAATTCAGTGTTGGTGTTGACCTTTAAAGGCCTAAACGGCCTCGGTCCAGTATACCTGAAGGAGTGTTTCCATCCCCATTGTTCAGCCCGGACTCTGAGGTCCAGCTCCGAGGGCCTTCTGGTGGTTCCCTCATTGCGAGAAGGGAACCAGACAGAGGGCCTTCTTGGTATTGTTGCCCACCCTGTGGAATGCCCTCCCGTCAGACACCAAGGAAATAAGCCGCTATCTTCTCTTTAAAAGACATCTGAAGGCAGCCCTGTTTAGGGAGGTTTTTAATATTTAATGCTGTATTGTTTTTAACACTCGTTTGGGACCTGCCCAAAGTGGCTGGGGAAACTCAGCCAGATGGGTGGGGGTATAAATAATAAATTATTATTATTATTATTATTATTATTATTATTATTATTATTATTAATTATTATTATTATTAAACTATGCCACAGTCCAGGGCATGTTGAATTTTTCAACTTTCATATTCCAAATTTTTCTAAAAAAATAGAGGTGCTAAAAAGTTGTAACCTGACTTGGGAATTTAGACAAGATTTTGGTTAAATCAATATAATTCAGCTTTGTTTGGTAAGTAAAGCACATGTAAACTGGCAGAGGTATCATTAAAAAGAATTCCAAGTACTTGCAGTTATACTATATATACTAATATTATTTTATTTACTATTATTATTTAGAATTACCTGTCATTTTCAAGAGAAATTTGTTTATTTTGTTTTCTGAAAGCAGTTTATGTGTTTCATCATCAAATGGAGACTTACCAAGCTAAATGTTGCCCATTCACAAAAATAATAGCAGATTTGAATTTCACATGCCCCAAAACATATTTTCATGACTCCTCATTGAAGACATTTTCAAAAATTAAGTTTCATCGCGTAAAACAATTGCTACACTCTTCCTCTCATTTTTAAGCCACTGGGACCCCGTCTCACAGCTTTAAACCAACAACTTTTTTTAAAAAATAATTTTATTGCTTTTACAAAATAAATCAGACATGTAACACATTTAAATTTTAGAATCAAACAAGATTCTTCTGAATCTTAGGACCCCCTCCATGGGTCCTTGGTATATCTAAGTCAACTGCATATTATAATTTCTCCACACTGAAGTTCTCCACAATATCCAAAGTATCCGTAACATTGCAGGAGTTACTGAAAGCCTGCCAAAGTGCTCAAGTGATTACAGTGTTCCTTTAGATACAATCTGTATTTGTTCCATTCCCTGTTGAAGTTTTGACCCTCCTGATTTCTGAGTTTCCCTGTCAATCTTGCCATCACTGCATTGTCAAATAATTTCATTTGACAGTCCGCTTCTGTTGGCATTTTCTCCTCTTTCCATCGCTGGGCAACTACATCCTTGAAGCTGTACATGAATAGTCTTCTCTTATCCTTCGGTATGTCTGCACCTAGAATTCCTAAGAGAAAGGCTTCTGGTCTTTCGATAAATGTTATTTTAAACATTTTCTTTAGAATCATAGAATCATAGAGTTGGAAGAGACCACAAGGGCCATCGAGTCCAACCCCCTGCCAAGCAGGAAACACCATCAGAGCACTCCTGACATATGGTTGTCAAGCCTCTGCTTAAAGACCTCCAAAGAAGGAGACTCCACCACACTCCTTGGCAGCAAATTCCACTGTCAAACAGCTCTTACTGTCAGGAAGTTCTTCCTAATGTTTAGGTGGAATCTTCTTTCTTGTAGTTTGGATCCATTGCTCCGTGTCTGCTTCTCTGGAGCAGCAGAAAAGAACCTTTCTCCCTCCTCTATCTGACATCCTTTTATATATTTGAACATGGCTATCATATCACCCCTTAACCTCCTCTTCTCCAGGCTAAACATGCCCAGCTCCCTTAGCCGTTCCTCATAAGGCATCGTTTCCAGGCCTTTGACCATTTTGGTTGCCCTCCTCTGGACACGTTCCAGTTTGTCAGTGTCCTTCTTGAACTGTGGTGCCCAGAACTGGACACAGTACTCCAGGTGAGGTCTGACCAGAGCAGAATACAGTGGCACTATTACTTCCCTTGATCTAGATGCTATACTCCTATTGATGCAGCCCAGAATTGCATTGGCTTTTTTAGCTGCCGCGTCACACTGTTGGCTCATGTCAAGTTTGTGGTCAACCAAGACTCCTGGATCCTTTTCACATGTACTGCTCTCAAGCCAGGTGCCACCCATCTTGTATTTGTGCCTCTCATTTTTTTGCCCAAGTGCAATACTTTACATTTCTCCCTGTTAAAATTCATCTTGTTTGTTTTGGCCCAGTTCTCTAATCTGTCAAGGTCGTTTTGAAGTGTGATCCTGTCCTCTGGGGTGTTAGCCACCCCTCCCAGTTGGGTGTCATCTGCAAATTTGATCAGGATGCCCTTGAGTCCATCATCCAAGTCGTTGATAAAGATGTTGAATAAGACCGGGCCCAAGACAGAACCCTGTGGCACCCCACTAGTCACTCTTCTCCAGGATGAAGAGGAACCATTGATGAGCACCCTTTGGGTTCGGTCAGTCAGCCAGTTACAAATCCACTGAGCGGTAGCATAGTCAAGACCACATTTTACCAGCTTCTTTACAAGAATATCATGGGGCACCTTGTCAAATGCCTTGCTGAAATCAAGGTAGGCTACATCCACTGCGTTCCCTTTATCCACATGGCTTGTAATTCTGTCAAAAAACGAGATCAGGTTAGTCTGACATGACTTATTTTTCAGAAATCCATGCTGACTAATTCATTATATATACTTTAATTCATTATATATCATTTCCCAGAATTCCTTTATCATTTTACAGTTCCACCGCATGTGATAACAGGTGCCCTCCTTTTCCTTACATCTCCAACATACATTTGAGCTAGTCCTATACATTTTCACTTACTTAAAAAAGGTAAAGGACTCCTGAAAGTTAAGTCCAGTCACGAACGACTCTGGGGTTGTGGCGCTCATCTCGCTTTACTGGCCACGGGAGCCGGCATTTGTCCACAGACAGTATTTCCAGGTCATGTGGCTAGCACGACTAAGCTGCTTCTGGCAAACCAGAGCAGAGCATGGAAACGCCATTTACCTTCCCGCCGGAGTGGTACCTATTTATTTACTTGCACTTTGACGTGCTTTTGAACTGCTAGGTTGGCAGGAGCAGGGACCGAGAAACAGAAGCTCACCCCGTCGCAGGGATTCAAACCACCGACCTTCTGATCGGCAAGCCCTAGGCTCAGTGGTAATACCACAGCCCCACCCACGTCCCACTTTTGCTTACTTACTGGGTGCTAAATACCAAGAGTACATCATCTTCATGTAGTTTTCTTTCAGCATGTAACACACTGTAAATTGTAAATCCTCTTTCAATAGTTTTTCCCACAGAGTGTTGAGGACCGAGACATTTGCAGGGAAACCAAAATGTTGTTTACAAAGCTATGGTACTACTAACCCTACTGTATGCTTGTGAAACATGGACCACTTATAAACGCCATCTCCAACTCCTCGAAAGATTCCATCAATGGTGTCTCCAAAATTTTTTGCACATCACTTGGGAAGACAGGCAAACTAATACCAGTGTATTGGAAGAAGCAAAGATCACCAGTGTGGAAGCAACAATTCTTCAACATCAACTTCGTTGGACTGGTCATGTTGTGCAGATGCCTGATGATCGTCTTCCAAAGCAACTACTCAATTCCCAAATTAAAAATGGAAAGTGTAATGCTGGTGGTCAACAAAAGAGGTTTAAAGACTCTCTCAAGGCAAATCTTAAAGAATGTAGTATAAACACTGACAATTGGGAAACACTGGCCTGCGAGCGCTCCAGTTGGAGAACAGCCTTTACCAAAGGTGTCATGGGCTTTGTAGACACTCGAACTCAGGAGAACACTCAAACACAAGGGAGAAACGTGCTAAGAGGAAGGCACGCTTGGCAAACCCTCACCGGGATCAACTCCTGCCCGGAAACCTGTGTCCCCACTGTGGAAGGACATGTAGATCCAGAACTGGCCTCCACAGTCATTTATGGACTCATTGTTAAAACCGTGTTTATGGAAGACAATCTTACTTGGCTACGAGTGATTGCCAAAGAAGAAGATATCCAAAATCTCTCACCTATTGAATCATTATAGATTTAACTTGCTCGTCTTTAACTGGTCAAACCAACAAGTTGGTTTGATGCGTTGATGTGGACGTGGTTAGGCAGTTGAATGTTTCCCAGCCATCCCCTCCACATGGCCTCAAGTGCTCGCAACCCACGCTACGCCACTGACGGTGAGCAAGTCAACCATAGAATCATAGAATTGCAGAGCTGGAAGGGACCCGAGGGTCATCTAGTCCAACCCCCTGCCATGCAGGAATTCTGCTCACAGCCATCCCCGGATGGGCTCAAACCACCAACCTCCTGGTTCACAGTCAACTGCATTGAGCCATTAAACCTCTCTCCTTTCGTCATTCCCAAGAATTCACTGCAGATTTCCCTAAAACGAATTAAAAGCAAACCCTTATGAAATTCATACAGAACCACAGTCTCCATACGATTATCCAGGCTAGAATATTTGAAATTATGCAGATTCTCCACCAAACACCCATACCTAAAAATAGACCGAGGCGCACTAAAAAGTCAAATTCATGGGCTGCATTTTCTGCAGCAGGTTTCAAAGGGGGGCAGGAAGGTCTGGGGTCAAAGTTAGCATAAATTCGGTGAAAATTATAGAGCCCGCTGCCAAAGTCAGCAACAGTCGAAAGCTAATGCAATCAGATCACCATTAAAACCTTTGCAAGCAATTAACTTTACTGCTGGGCTCCCTAGACATTTCCTTAACTAAATACACATTTGAGACTAATTAGAGAGGCCATCACTGGGGGGAACGGTATTGATTCACACAAGGCTGCACTGAAGGTCTAGGAATGCGAGCCTGGAACAGTTTGCAAACTCCAAGGCCCTAGGAATAAGAAGATGGCTCACAAGCTGTTGGTCCATTGAGCTCAGTATAGCCAACTCTGGCTGGCAGCAACTGTCCAAGGTCTCACATCCCCTGTCTTGATACCTGAGACAACTCCAAGTGTGGCAACCGCTGTATTTTAGCTCATCAAATAGTGTCCAAAGGACGTGATATCTCAGCTGCTGGATTCAAATATCAGTGTGAAATATCAGCTGCTGAAATAAAGAATGATGGGCTCTCAAATATGGATAGCAAACATCCTGCGAATATTCTGCAAATGGCTAAATATTGGAGGCTATCCACCAAATAGTCAACAGCAGATGAGAATTTTGAGAGGCCCCTTTTGGAATACATTCGTTTCAGCCTTATATGAACTCCTCTAGGTGTGATCAACCCCAACCCTGGATATTTTGCATCTGCCAGCACCTCCTATGGTGCCTGGAAAAGGCCTCGGTAAACATCCACAATGCAGCAAGGAACTGTTTGCTTTTCCTGCTCAGTTCCTGTTTGCATTGGCCCAGCCCCCTTAAGCATTCCTTAGGGACACAGTGATCCCCACCTGGCGGTCAAATTCCCGCTGCCTGCATCCGCCTTTGGCAGGTCCAGAAGGACATTTTCCTCCAGAGCTCCAGAGCTCCTTCAAAGTTCCAGCGTGCTGGTCCCGGGGGGTTACCGTGCAGCGTGGTCCGAGTCCAGTCCAAGGTCGAGGGTGTGGTATGGAGGCTGGAAGCGGGGTCCAAGGCAAGGAGTCGGGTGTGGTCAGGAACTCTGGCAGAAGAGCAGGACAGGGTGCCGGCAGAAACAGGCTACCAACAGTGTTGTTCCCGCAATCTGGGACTGGGCTGGCTGGCCTTTATCTCCTCTGAGGCATAGGGAGGTCCTGGTCTACAGGTGACTCGCCTCTCCTGGCCTGGAGGCGACACACCTCCTGTGAGAACTTAGTTCCCTCCGCCTCTCTGCCCTGAGCCTCTGCAGCTCAGGAGAGGCTGGAGGGTTACCGGACCCAGAGGCAATCTCCTCTTCCCCTGACGGGGCTGAGAGTGGAGCACCTGCAGACAATAGATAGATAGATAGATAGATAGATAGATAGATAGATTCTTTATTGTCATTACACAAGTGCAACATTGCACAAGTGCAACGAAATTGGATGCCATCCCTTAAAAACAACAAAAGCAAAACAACAACAACAACCAAACAAACCACATTCCAGCCACACCCACACCCACACCCATCAAACTCCCAGGTCACACTATCGAGTTACAGCATTCAAAAAGGCCACAGCTCTTGGATAGAAACTATTTTTCAGTCTATTTGTCCTTGACTTGATGTTTCTATATCTCCTGCCAGAAGGCAGTAGTGCAAACAGACTGTATCCCGGGTGAGATGAATCCTGCAGGATGTTGTTTGCTTTCCTAAGACAACGGGAACCGTACAGTTCTTCCAAAGATGGGAGAGGATGACCAATAATCCTTTGGGCTGTGGTTATGACCTTCTGGAGCACCTTCCTTTCCCTAGCTGTACAACTGGAGAACCAAGCACAAATACAGTATGTGAGAATGCTCTCTATGGAGCCTCGGTAGAAGGACACCAGCAGTCTCTCACTCAGATTGTTCTTCTTTAAAAGTCTGAGGAAATAAATTCTCTGCTGGGCCTTCTTCACCAGAGCAGTGGTAGTTGCGCTCCAAGTCATGCCCTGATCGATAGTCACTCCCAAAAACCTGAATTCCGCCACCCTCTCCACCCGTTCCCCGTTGATATACAAGGGCTGAATGTCCGCCTTTTTTTTCCTGTAATCCACCACCAATTCCTTGGTCTTGGCCGTATTAAGAGCCAGATTGTTCTCTCCACACCAAACACAGAGCCGCTCCACCTCGTCCCGATAGGCGGACTCATCCCCTCCTGAAATGAGCCCCACCACCGTAGTGTCATCAGCAAACTTGATGATTTTGTTGCTGGAATAGATGGCTGTACAGTCATACGTATAGAGAGTATAGAGCAGGGGACTCAACACACAACCCTGTGGTGAGCCGGTGTTAAGGCTAAGGGCTGTGGACATATGTGACCCTACTCTAACCCTCTGAGAACGTTCTGACAAAAAATCCAAAACCCAGAGACAGGTGGAGTTGGAGAGTCCAATCGCCTCTAGCTTGGACACCAGTCTATGGGGGAGGATAGTGTTAAAAGCAGAGCTAAAATCCACAAACAGCAGCCTCACATAACTCCCCGGCTGCTCCAGATGGGACAGAGCAGCATGGAGAGTGGTGGTGATAGCATCTTCTGTGGATCTATTTGCCCTGTATGCAAACTGGTAGTTGTCAAAAGTTGATGGAAGACAGGAAATAATGTGACGGCGCACCAGTTTCTCAAAACACTTCATGATGATTGGAGTCAGTGCAACTGGTCTGTAGTCATTCAAACTACTGATTGTGGATTTTTTAGGCAGAGGAACAATAGTTGACGACTTCAGGCAGGGTGGGACAATAGACTGGTGTAAGGACTTGTTGAAGATCTTAGTAAAGACCCTCGCCAGCTGATCCGCACAGCCCTTCAACACCTTTCCAGTGATGCCATCAGGTCCAGCAGCCTTCCTCGGATTCACCATCCTCAATACCTGTCTCACCTCATGCTCCTCTACAGTGAATGAGGGGCCCCTATGGGCTGGTGGCTGTAATACCGGCGTCTCAGGTGGCTCCTTCTCGAAGTGAGCAAAGAAGAGGTTAAGCTCCTCCGCCAGCAAAGGGTCACCGTCGACAGCACCAAGGTTAGGTTTGTAGTTGGTAATATGCTGAATCCCCTGCCACATCTGTCTTGTGTTGTTGCTCCTTAAATTATCCTCAATCCTCTGCCTATAATCCAGTTTTGCCCGTCGAATACCCCTCTTCAAGTTTGCTCTTGCCACACTATAAAGCTGCACCTCGCCCGACCTGAAAGCCCTGTTCCTTTCCCGCAACAGGCACTGGACCTCTCTATTCATCCAGGGTTTCTGATTGGGGTAAAACCGGATGGATTTATTTACTGTGACAGTGTCTGTGCAGTGATTGATATAGCACAGAACTGCCGCCGTGTGCTCCTCCAGGTCTGAACGATCGAAAATATCCCAATTGGTTCTCTCAAAACAGTCCTGCAGCTGGTGAATAGCACCTTGGGTCCTCCATCACCTCCGGAGCCAGAGCAGACTCAGCTGGTGCCTATACCTGAGGATCCAGCACAGGCTCATGCCCCAGCCCCGGCTCAGCTGGTTCTGGAGGCGGGGGATCCTGTGCAGGCTGGGATTCCTCAGGTTCAGCCTCCGAGTTCAAATCCCAGGCCATCACATAACCTGAGCCTAAGATGGAGGGGCTTATTGCAGTAACATCTCAAGAAGGTCTTGCTTCTCCCATAGCCACAGCTTTGGTTTCCAGCAGAAAGCAAGCATCTCTCTCTCTCTCTCTCTCTCTCTCTCTGGCTTCTGCCTGCTCCTAGCTCTCTGAGACACCTCACCTCTCCCTTTCGTCCTTCTAACTTTCGTCCTCCGGCACAGGTGAGGGCCCTTCAGGTTCAAGTCCCAGCCCCGGCTCACCTGGTTCTGGAGGCGGGGACTCCTGTGCAGGCTGGGATTCCTCAGGTTCAGCCTCCGAGTTCAAATCCCAGGACATCACATAACCTGAGCCTAAGATGGAGGGGCTTATTGCAGTAACATCTCAAGAAGGTCTTGCTTCTCCCATAGCCACAGCTTTGGTTTCCAGCAGAAAGCAAGCATCTCTCTCTCTCTCTCTCTCTCTCTCTCTGGCTTCTGCCTGCTCCTAGCTCTCTGAGACACCTCACCTCTCCCTTTTGTCCTCCTAACTTTCGTCCTCCGGCACAGGTGAGGGCCCTTCAGGTTCAAGTCCCAGCCCCGGCTCAGCTGGTCCTGGAGGCAGGGACTCCTGTGCAGGCTGGGATTCCTCAGGTTCAGTCTCTGAATCCGATTCCCAGGCCATCACACCCAGAAGATAAAATACACAGGGGACATAAGAACACAAGAGGAACCTGCTGATTCTGGCCAATGACCCATCTAGTCTTGCATCCTGTTCTTAAATGGGCCGAGCAGGTGTCTGTGGAAAACCAGCAAGCAGGATTCGAGCGCAAGAAGACCTTCTTCTCCGATGGTTTCCTGCAACTGGTCTTCAAAAGCATTGCTGCCTCTGACTGTGGGAGCAGAACGGAGCCGTCATGGCTAGTCGTCATCAATAATCCTCTCCTCCATGAATTTATCCAATCCTCTGTTAAAATCATCCAAGCTGGCAGCCGTCACAGAAGCAAATTCCATAATTTAAATATGTGCAGCATGAAGGCTCCGTTTTACTTCAGTCATGATTCATTGAATCATATAATTGAAATTGAAATACTTTGTTGTCACTTGTACAACTTGTATACAGTGAGATTACACGAGCACCCCCCACTCAGCTCTCTTCATCTTAATTCCCCTCGTTTACTGACGCCCACCCACCAAACCCAAAAGTCAGTTGCCCTGTTGTTATCTTTTCATTCAGCAGCCTTACAGCCCATGGATAGAAGCTGTTCTTTACCCTGTTGGTGCGACTAATCCTGCTTCTATATCTTCTGCCCGAGGGCAGGAGATCAAGAAAGTGCCGGCCAGGGTGTGAATCATCCCTGAGAATTTTCCTCACTGTCCTGGGGCAACGTTCTTCCGCTATTTCATCCAGCGGATTCACGGGACAGCCCATAATATCTTGTGCTGTATTCACCACCCTCTGTAGGCACTTCCTATCAGATGATGTCAAACCAGCGTCCCACACTGTGATGCAGTAGGAAAGGACACTTTCTATTGTGGACCGGTAGAAGGAGATCATCAGATGTTGATTGACATCGTTCTTCCGCAATACTCTGAGGAGATGGAGTCTCTGTTGGGCTTTCTTAACCACCTGGGTTGTATTGATTTTCCAGGTAAGGTCTTCCCTGAGATAAACTCCCAGGAATTTAAAGGAAGAGACTCTCCCCACACAGCCCTCCCCGAAGTACAGCGGGGCTAGTTCTCCTCTCTTCCTCCAAAAGTCCAACACCATCTCCTTTGTCTTGCTGATATTAAGATGCAAGTTGTTCCCTAGGCACCATGTAGATATTTTTTGGACCTCCCCTCTATAAGCTGATTCGTCTCCACGAAATGATTCCATAATTTTAGAGTTGGAAGAGACCCTGGCAATCATCTAGTCCAACCTCCTGCAATGCAGCTGTCCCACACGGGGCTCGAACCTGCAACCTTGGCATTATAATCACCACGCTCTAATCAACTGAGCTAAGTCAGATGGTTCCATTGGAAGGTTTGGAATGTGAGTTTGGTGGACTGCCTTTGCTCTCTCCACTGTAGGAATGCATTTAGGCACTAGAAGAGCATGTATTATTTAATTATCCTTCCTTGCTCACGTGAGTGAGATCAGCAGATTACCATCCTTTTCAGCTGTAAACTTGAAAGCTATGACAAGGTTGATTTAACTTTCTAGAAACGATAATCCAGGATGTTTTAAGGCAGACTGATTTTTTACCTCTTTTCTCCCTCTTAAAAATTACAATCACACAGGCATTGATTTGTAAAGAAGTAAAAGTAGGATTTACTTACATAATGTAGGTCTTGAAGTAGCAATTACAGTAGCAAAATGAGGGCAGGTTTCTAACTAATATCTAAGTTGCAAAAGTTCAAAATGTAAGTTCATAAATAGTGTATGAGCGGCAGAGCTCAGACATGCACGTGTGGTCAGCTTAGAGGCACGATGAAGAAAGAGAATGCTGCCCAGGCAGGAAGGAAGTATGTACAGCTTCCTGCCAAGGCGGACAAAGGAAGTGATCTCACAGAGTTCTCTCTAGCAAGTTTTATCAGAAAACTCTGTGAGCTTCGTGTGCCTCTCTGGCAAAACATGAATCGTTGGTTTGACGGCAATAATATGCTGTACCTACACCAGCATTCCTAAATGTAATAACTTCCCTCTAGCTGATTTCATATCATTTTGGGACCTATCCTAATACCAGCCAATTTTGAAACAATAGTTTGACGATTATTCAATGGAGAATAGTCAGCCACCTGTCTACATACTCCCAAAATAACCTCATTGTGTCTTCCAAGAGAGAAAATAAAAACGGGGGACTGACAATTAGTATTAAACTTATTAAGTGCTGCCAGAATGTGTCTTTTCTTGTGCTAGAACCACAGGAAGCTAACTCTACGTGGGGCTGCCCTTGAGACTGACCCAGAAACTCCAGAGGGTGCAGAATGCCGTGGTGAGACACCTTATGGGGTCCTCGCTGCAGGATCACATTCACCCGGTGCTATACCAGCTGCACTGGCTCCCAATGGAGTACAGGATCAGGTTCAAGGTGCTGGTTTTAACCTTTAAAGCCCTATACGGCCCAGGACCCTCATACCTACGGGACCGCCTCTCCTGGTATGTCCTGCGGAGGACCTTACGGTCTTCAAATAAAAACGTCTTGCAGGTCCCAGGCCACAGGGAGGTTAGGCTGGACTCAACCAGAGCCAGGGCTTTTTCAGCCGTGGCCCTGATCTGTTGGAACGCTCTGTTACAAGAGACTAGGGCCCTGCGGGACTTGACATCTTTCCGCAGGGCCTGCAAGACAGAGCTGTTCCACCAGGCCTTTGGCCAAGGCACAGTTGGACCCCCTCCTTTGGTAATCCTCACAGAACTCTAGCCCATGGTTGCCATTAATCTGATTCTGAATTGATTTTAGAATGAATTGATTTTAGAATGCTGTGTTACTTTTATTGTTGTTAGCTGGTCTGAGCCCAGCTTTGGCTGGGGAGGGCGGGATATAAATATTATTATTATTATTATTATTATTATTATTATTAGTTGCGTCAGACCACTGGTCCATCTAGATCAATGTTCTCTACACTGACTGGCAGCTGCTCTCTAGAGATTCAGGCTTACCTGGAGATGCTGTTGAACTTCAGACCTTCTGAATTCAGAGCAGATGTTGTACCACTGAACTATAACCATTCCCCATCTTGGAAGCATGGACCATAGATTAGTGGCTTTTTGAAAAAGCGGAAATCGCACTATTAAGAAAACCAACTTATTCCACAGGAGGTTCTTCTAAATCCCAAGCTGACAGATTTATAGAAAAGCAGTGACTCTTTATTAACTTTGGGAATGAGAATTTTCACGATAACCTGCGACCACAGCTGCTTTGATGTTAATGGCCCAGAGATGGAAAGAAGACAAAGTCCCTACCAGAGAAGTATAGCAGATTAAGTTGATGGATTATGGAGAAATGGCCAAAATGACTGGAAGAATCAGAAATCAGGAAGACAAGGAATGGGGAAATTTTATAATTTATCTTAAAAACCATTGTAAATAGCTAAAATCATTAGTAGGATTGGAATAACACTTGTAGTTGAATTTTGAATATAATAGAGATGTAAAAGATTTGGATTATTATAAAAGATGCAGGAGGAAATGGTTAACAAAAGGACCCACAAAGGGGAGGAAGGAAATTCAGGAGATTCTTTGAAATCTTGTTTTCATGTTGGTTGTTCGATGATTGACTGTAACACTTTAAACTGAAAAACTAAATAATTCTTTAAATAATAATAATAAAAGGGAATTTTCATGATAACATTCAACCTTATGGTTTCCAGACAGTACAAAAGTATTCTTTGTTATCAATCTTCTGGAAATGATACGTGAATAAGCACTGTTTTATGCTGCATTAATAAGTAAGTTTTTTATATTAAAAAATGTAATCTTATTCCCATGGAGGTAAAGACAGAGCTATCCTCTCCTAATTGCTAAAAACTGGAAAAAAGAAACTGTGCCAACAAAAAAGGAATGGCAAGATAAACTGTTAGAGTATATTGAACTGGCTAGATTAACAGAGGCAATTAGAGATCACACTAGATAAGAGTTTCAAAAAACATGGGGGAAATGCAGAAAATACGTCACAAAACAGTGCCCTAAAATACATACCTGGACTTGTTTCGATTAATGTCTGCAGGAGACTTTGTGGATATTTAAGTTATAATTAGAAAAATCTTAATAATTATTCATAAAGGAAACATTTTATAAGAAGTAAATAAGGAGGCCAGATAAAGGAAGTCTTTTATTTGGTTGTTTGTATTGTTGTATGTTATGCTCATTGTATGTGATGTCACGTTTAACGAGGGTGGATTTCTGTATTGGGGGTGGGGGTTTTAGGTTAGGTTGTAAATAAAATTTCCAATTAAAAATGATATAAAGAAAATAAAAATAAAAAAGACAGAGCTATCCTCGCAAGTCTGGCAGCTGTTTCACACATGCAAGTTTGCTCACAAGGAGGAGCGGCTGCTGTTCCCTGTGAGCAACCTGTCTGTGTGTGAATCGACCCTTCTTCAAAACGTACAAAATGTGATTTGTACAGACTCAAAGTCCCTCTCCTAGTATAACATTTGCACCCACTGCTTGCCACAAATCCACGATCAAAACCCTGCAACCCAAGAGGAGTTCGGCACAAGAAGACTGAAGAAAATGAAAGAGGCTTGACCCCAGAAACATAGTCAACATTCCAGTGCTATGATAGCAGCAAAATATCAGGACTGGAGTTTGGAGCAGTTCCTGAATCTGGGACTTGATGTCAAACAGAGGTGTAGCTAGTGCGCCCCCACCAAGCTCTGGGCAAAGGAGGGAGCTGCAGGCAAAGAAACCAGGCTAGCAAGAAAGCCTCTTTGTTGTTGTTCAGTCGTGTCCGACTCTTCGTGACCACATGGACCAGAGCACGCCAGGCACTCCCGTCTTCCACTGCCTCCCGCAGTTTGGTCAAACTCATGCTGGTAGCTTTGAGAACACTGTCCCACCATCTCGTCCTCCGTCGTCCCCTTCTCCTTGTGCCCTCCATCTTTCGCAACATCAGGGTCTTTTCCAGGGAGTCTTCTCTTCTCATGAGGTGGCCAAAGTCTTGGAGCCTCAGCTTCACGATCTGTCCTTCCAGTGAGCACTCAGGCCTGATTTCCTTAAGAATGGAGAGGTTTGATCTTCTTGCAGTCCATGGGACTCTCAAGAGTCTCCTCCAGCACCATAATTCAAAAGCATCAATTCTTCGGCAATCAGCCTTCTTTATGGTCCAGCTCTCACTTCCATACATCACTAGTGGAAAAACCATAGCTTGAACTGTACAGACCTTTGTTGGCAAGGTGATGTCTCTGCTTTTTAAGATGCTGTCTAGCTTTGTCATCACTTTTCTCCCAAGAAGCAGGCGTCTTTTAATTTCATGACTGCTGTCACCACCTGCAGTGATCATGGAGCCCAAGAAAGTAAAATCTCTCACTGCCTCCATTTCTTCCCCTTCTATTTGCCAGGAGGTGATGGGACCAGTGGCCATGATCTTTGTTTTTTTTTGATGTTGAGCTTCAAACCATATTTTGTGCTCTCCTCTTTCACCCTCATTAAAAGGTTCTTTAATTCCTCCTCACTTTCTGCCATCAAAGCTGTGTCATCTGCATATCTGAGGTTGTTGATATTTCTTCCGGCAATCTTAATTCCAGCTAGGGATTCATCCAGCCCAGCCTTTCGCACGATGAATTCTGCATATAAGTTAAATAAACAGGGAGACAATATACAGCCTTGACGTACTCCTTTCCCAATTTTGAACCAATCAGTTGTTCCATATCCAGTTCTAACTGTAGCTTCTTGTCCCACATAGAGATTTCTCAGGAGACAGATGAGGTGATCAGGCACTCCCATTTCTTTAAGAACTTGCCATAGTTTGCTGTGGTTGACACAGTCAAAGGCTTTTGCATAGTCAATGAAGCAGAAGTAGATGTCTTTCTGGAACTCTCTAGCTTTCTCCATAATCCAGAGCATATTCAACAACCGGGAAAGGGCTGTAGCTCAGCTGTAGACACTTGTCTGAAAAAACGGAGAGGTGTTGCTGGTTAATGTAGACCAGAGACAGCAAAGATGGTGTCCTTCAGATGTTGTTGGACTCCAAGTCCCATCAACACCAACCAACCAGGTCAGACACCAGGCATCATGGGAGTTGGAGTCCGACAACCTATTTAGGGCACCGTGTTGACTATCCCTGAGGCAGACAATATTGAGCTAGCTAGGAGAATGGTCTAACTTGGCATTAAATAGATTCCTGTGTGCCGGTAGGCTGATTTGGTGAAAACGTCCATCTGCAATCTTGATTGCTAACATTATAGTTCTTTCCTTGGTTTTAATGACACCTTTTATGTCCTGGGTTGTCACACATTTCTTCTTCTTCTTCTTCGGCGATCCCTCATAGCCGAGTAAGATTGTCTTCCATAAACACGGTTTTAACTGAGTCCGTAAGTGACTGTGGAGGCCAATTCTGGATCCACACATCCTTCCACAGTGGGGACATTGGTTTCCAGGTGGGAGTTGATCACGGTGTGGATTTGCCAAGCATGCCTTCCTCTTAGCACGTTTCTCCCTTGCGTCCTGAGTTTGAGTGTCTTCAAAGTCCATGACACCTTTGGTAAAGGCTGTTCTCCAACTGGAGCACTCGCAGGCCAGTGTTTCCTAATTGTTGGTGTTTATACTACATTTTTAAAGATTTGCCTTGAGACAGTTTTTAAGCTTCTTATGTTGACCACCAGCTTTACGCTTTCCATTTTTAAGTTGGGAATAGAGTAGTTGCTTTGGAGGACGATCATCAGGCATCCACACAACATGACCAGTCCAACAAAGTTGATGTTGAAGAATCATTGCTTCCACACTGGTGATCTTTGCATCTTCCAGTACACTGGTATTAGTTTGCCTGCCTTCCCAAGTGATCTGTAAATTTTTTTCAGAGACACCGTTGATGGATTCATTCGAAGAGTTGGAGATGGCATTTTTAAGTGGTCCATGTTTCACAAGCATAGAGTAAGGTTGGTAGTACAATAGCTTTGTAAACAAGCATTTTGGTTTCCCTGCAAATGTCCCGGTCCTCAAACACTCTGCACTTCAATTGGGAGAAAGGTGCACTCGCAGAGCTCAGGCGATGCTGGATTTCGGCATCAATGTTAGCACACACACACACACACACACACACACACACACGAGTTACACAACTGGCCAAACCAATTTCAATTATAAAAGAACAACTGTTTTTCAGAGCAGTGTTCCAGATTCCTGGTCCCTGGACTACGGGACGTCCCTTTTTAGACTCATAATGGGCCCCACAACTGGAGAATGCATTTTGTTCCCCCTTTAGTTGACACTAAAGTACAAAGGGCACTGCCCACTCGTAAAAGTTAACGAGGCGGGAAGTTCGTTGGAGAGCAAAGTTTTCCGACATTCTCAACGTCTGCTGGGCAAAAGCTCCCTCTTTCAGTTTAATAGGTAACAGGTGTGGGAAACAGAAGTTTCAAGGGCATAATGAGGAGAGACCTGAAATCTGGCAGAGATCAGAAAGGAGAACTTCTGCAGATGGAATTGGGCCCGGTGGATTCAAGAGGCTTCAAATGCCACAGCAAAGTTATAGACCAGTCAAGTTGGAATAATGTTCTTTCGTATGTGGTGGGCCTGTAAAAGAATAAAAGAGTATTGGGAAATAATTTATAATGAATTGGGAAAAAATGTTTAAACACACCTTTAACAAAAACCCAGAGTACTTTTTGGGGGCATAATTCAGACGGAAATTCCCAAAAAAGGTTTTTTATGTTTGCCACTACTGTGGCCTGTGTTTTGTTAGCCCAGAAATGGAAAAACGAGAGAGGTCCCAACCAAAGAAGAATGACAACCTAAGCTGACGGAATACAGTGGTAGCTCGGGTTAAGTACTTAATTCGTTCTGGAGGTCCATACTTAACCTGAAACTGTTCTTAACCTGAAGCACCACTTTAGCTAATGGGGCCTCCTGCTGCTGTTGCACTGCCAGAGCACGATTTCTGTTCTTATCCTGAAGCAAAGTTCTTAACCTGAAGCACTATTTCTGGGTTAGCGGAGGCTGTAACCTGAAGCATATGTAACCTGAATCATATGTAACCCGAGGTACCACTGTATGCGCAGCTTGCAGACTTAACATACAGAATAAGAGAACAAGAACAACATACGTTTGGAGAAGATTGGAAAATGCTTATTGAATATATGGGGGGAAATTGTGTACACTTGAAAACATTGGCAGCATTAAGATAAATTCAACAGTGCATATAAGTTTTGATGGATGTAATACAGTAATGGAATCCTGGACGGTGTACTCCTTGTAAAATATGCAGGGTTTTATGACATGCAAAATGAACCATGGAAAGAGAAGGAGAGTCATTAATACTTCAAGGATGTTTAAATGAGTACAGTGAAACCTTGGGTTGCGGACGTAATCTGTGACGGTGGTGCGTCTGCAACCCACAGCATTTGTAACCTGCAGCACCGCGTCTGCGCACGCAATGCAATTTGGTGCTTCTGCGCAGGTGCAAAGCGCGATTTAGCCTTCTGTGCATGCGCGAGCAGTGAAACCCAGAAGTAACCCTTTCCAGTACTTCCGGGTTTCCTGCGGTCCGCGACCTGAAAACTAGATAGATAGATGATAGATAGATAGATAGATAGATAGATAGATAGATAGATAGATGATAGATAGATAGATAGATAGATAGATAGATAGATAGATAGACAGATAGACAGATAGATGGAACGTCCAACTTCCAAGAGACTGATCTACTCACACAATTAAAAACTGGCAGTGATCTACCCCTTGGGGGCGGGTTTCAGGTCAAAGTTGTTGAGCTTTTTTAGGGAGGAACGTCTAGTTTTTTGAGTGGAACAGGGCAAGGGAATAAATGAAAAAAGTCACTCACCTAGAAATCGCTAATGAAACAGTAAGGCTCCAACTTCCATTCTAGCTATCAAGAGGACGGGGCGAGGGGCCGGGGCTGGACGGAGGAGCCAGCAATTGACCACAATCTACCAAAACCTTGTGGGGATCGACCAGTCGATCGCAATCAACCTGTTGGTCATCCCTGTAATATAGAAATGGTCGAGTTGAAAATGACCCAAAGGGTCATCGGCTCCAATCTTCTGCAATAGGGGAACAAGTAATTCAAGCCACAGATTTTTTGAGGCTGTGAAGGTGGCTCACAACAATTTAAAATACAGAACCGAAAACAGTTGAGGGTAACGAGGGAACTATCTTGGCGGTGGAGGGCAAATGGCTTCCTCAACTGGCTGATAGTTAGGGGGGGCGAAAGGGAGAGGTGAGGTGTCTCAGAGAGCTAGGAGCGGGCTGCAGGTAGAAGCCAGAGAGAGAGAGAGAGATGCTTGCTTTCTGCTGGAAACCAAAGTTGTGGCTGTGGGAGAAGCAAGGCCTTCTTGAGATGTTACTGCAATAAGCCCCTCCATCTTAGGCTCAGGTTATGTGATGGCCTGGGATTCGAACTCGGAGGCTGAACCTGAGGAATCCCAGCCTGCACAGGATTCCCTGCCTCCAGAACCAGCTGAGCCGGGGCTGGGGCCTGAGCCTGAAGGGTCCTCACCTGTGCTGGATCCTCAGGTGCAGGCACCAGCTGAGTCTGCTCTGGCTCCAGAGGTGATGGAGGACCCATTGCCTGCAGGTGCTCCACTCTCAGCCCCGTCAGGGGAAGCTGAGGTTGCCTCTGGGTCCGGTAACCCTCCAGCCTCTCCTGAGCTGCAGAGGCTCAGGGCAGAGAGGCGGAGGGAACTAAGTTCCTGCAGGAGGAGTGCTCACCTCCAGGCCAGAAGAGGTGAGTCACCAGAGGATCAGGGCCGCCCTGTGCCTCGGGGCAGATAAAAGCCAGCCAGCCCCAGTCCCAAGCTGCGGGAGCAACATTGTGGGTTGCTAGTTCCTGCCTGAACCCTGTCCTGCTTTCCTGCCTGAGCTCCTGACCCGCCCTGGCTCCCTGCTTGCATGCCTGTTCCTGACTTCACCCGACTCCCTCCCTGCACCCAGCTTCAGCTACTACGGACTGCCTCCATGTTGCGCCTCTGACCATGGACCAGGCTTGGACCTCACCTCTTGGGTAACCCACGGGACCAGCCCAGGGTATATATGTGTGTAAATAAACCATATATCCTAAAGACACCACAGTCTCCGTTGTGCCTCGGATAAGTGCCTGAGATCCCTGGAATTTCGCACCGCTCGGAGATTGGAGTGGCCTTCAAAAGTATAATGAAGGTGGTGGATGCTCTCTCCTGTGATGAAGGATCCACTAGGTCAGATGGCTTCAAAAGGAGGTGAGCCGTATCCAGATGCAGGGGGTATAGCAAGGGCCGTTAAATGGCACAGCTGAAACTACAGGAGCAGCCTACCACTGAATATCAGGTTGAGGGGTGCCATGTTTTGTTTGCCTCAGACAGCGAAATGTCTTGAGCTGACCCCGTCTGAGTTCCTCACCGACTACATCACTGAACCTTGAAGCCCACCTCGTGCAAAAACACACCCCGTGCCGCCGATCAGATCTGGAGTTTGTTAGGAAAGAGAGTGTGGGTTGCAAGAACCCGTTAACTGAAAGCAAAAGTTTTTGAATAATAAGCTGAGAAGCAGCGATCAGTATGTTTGATGATCAAACGACGCAAGAAGCGAAAGAAACGGCGACAAAAAAGCCCATCTCGTTTGAGGAAAATTCTATTGAAGTTTACGTTGCACTGCGAGGCAGATGGTTAACGTTTTGCTAATTAAATGCTATGGAAGACCGAACTGGTTCCTATATATGGAAAACATTCTGTTTGCTAGAAATGGGTGGACGAGATACAATTTTGAACCAAGCATTAGGTTTTCCATTTTCTGCCGCCAACGGCAGTTTCTTCTAGAACTTGCAGGGCCAGCGCACCTCCTTATCCCCATAATAGAGGCAGCCAGTGCCAGGCAGGACTGCTGTATTTTTTTGTGGGGCTGCACTCTGCTTGAAAATTTGAGGGGGCCCTCAGCCCCCCCCCCCGATGGAGCCTATCCTGCCGAGACCATATTGGGGATCCCTCCAGAAGGCACAAGGAAGGATGTTCTTAACCTGAAGCACCACTTTAGCTAATGGGGCCTCCTGCTGCCGCTGCACCACCGGAGCACGATTTCTATTTTCATCCTGAAGCAAAATTCTTAACCTGAGGTAATATTTCTGGGTTAGCGGAGTCTGTAACCTGAAGCGTATGTAACCTGAAGCATATGTAACCTGAGGTACCACTGTATTTGTTTATAATCATGCTCCATTCCACTTGCTGCAGATTAAAAAACAATACTCCCAAAAGATTGGTAATTGTATGTGTTTTCTTACTAATATCAGTAGTAAACCAATCTTCCTTTAGTCCTCCTTTGTGTGTGCGCGAAAAAATTTATACATCACAGGCGAACCAATGCCAGTGTACTGGAAGACGCAAAGATCACAGAAGAGAAGATATTACTTCTTTTTTTCTCTCTCTCTTTTAAAAAAAAAAAGTGTCCCCGGATTCTTTGAAAAAAAATCTGGTAACCTTAAATAAGAGGAAACTCAAACCAGAAAGTGTGTAAAGAATGGATAACATATAAAGAATCTGAAAATCTCCTGACAGTTCCAGATTGAATCTTGAATATTAAGGAAAAATATAGATGTAGAAAATTTTCTGGATATGTAACAGATATAACAGGAAATGCGTAAAGTTTAAGAATATGTAGAAAGCACAATGAGGTGAATCAGAAGCCAAAAGTGTGTGTGATGTTAGACGATGTGTTGTTAGTTCATGTTTAGTTGTCATTGAGGTATTGTCTGTTGTTATATGTAATTTTTTTTTGCAATAAAGTTTTTTTAAAAAATAGTAGTATCAAACTGCTGTGGAAATGTGGGGAACAGGATTTAAGATTTGTTGGGTGGGGAAAGAAACTGAGGGGCCCCCAAACTGACAGGTTTGTCTTGCTGTAACTTGGAGCTGATTCAGCTGTGATACTTGCATTGAGTGGGGTTTGGTATCCCTCTCTCAACTCTACAATTCTATGATTCTACAGTTCTAATGACATAAGTGTCAGGAGCTCGTCCTACACTCGAGTAGGATCCTGGCACAGACACATGCCCGACTGGCATGTTCTCTCCCTCCTGGTTGATCGTTCAGGAGCTTCAAAAGCTTTCTTCAACCCGAACATCACAGCGACCGATGCCAACAGACACCGTCACACTTAGGGATCCGCAGAGTCTTCGCAGCTTGCGTGACAGACCTCAGCAACTCAGCATTTTGGCTAATCTACTTTATTTACATCTAAACACACACGGAGCACTGTTACATGGCTCCCTCTCTCTCTAGCATCAGACAGCAAAGAGAAAGGACAATAGTCCCACTTCACGGAACACAGGAACGCAAACATCCTGTCTCCGTCACTTCCCACTCTGTGGAGTTAAAACACACACCGTCATGTGATAGACGACAATCCCATGACTGCAATCACGGAGCAGGAATTCTAACAATAAGAAGAACCCTCCTGGAATTCCCTAATCTAGAAGGCTCTTAAAGATGTTGGAGCCCTGTCCTGTTTCCTCCTGGAATGCAGTTTCGAAAATGGATAGATTTCCTTCCAGGAGGCATGGGATTGTAATTTTCCCTGCAACCCAATTCAGTTCAGGAGACAGAGGAAAATCCACATCCCGTGCTCACCATCAGGAAATTGTACTCCTGTGCACAATCAGCTAGGGGAAAGCATGCAAGATCTACCTCAAGCAAATCCTCCCTCCGGGGGGGTCACCCCCTTTCTCTTCTCAAAAGAAAAAAGGTTTTTATTGCTGCTTGTGAAGTGGGTGGGTGAATAGGACTATGCGTCCCGTCCCCATCCCCCCACTTAAAATAAATATCAAACCAACAGGTCTTGAGGAAGCTTGAGGGAAACATAAGCAAGATTTCTGAGGCAAGCACGGGTGAGCTTGCTCATCTAGTCTGCGTTATGATTCACGCCTAGGACTTTGATGAAAAAAGAAACACTTTTGATCAGTTTGGTCCCTCAGTTGTTTGAGATGAAAGGCTCTTTCTCTTATCAGACATGTAAATTTGGACCGAAAAGATTATATATACTGCTCAGTTCTAAGACAACACACACAGACACACACACACACACGTAAGAAGAAATACTGCAGACCTGATGCAGCTGTAAGTTTCAGGTAGCTAGTTATGGAAAACAATTGGTAGCCCCCATTTAATATCAGGCTATGCAGGTGGCCGGTTCAGTCCTGCATAATCAGGGATATGGGTCAAAATTTAGTTCAGTTATCGTTCAAAGCCAAATTTGCTTAATCTGTACTTCCTGGAACCATACAAATTTTGCAGTTCTCCATATTGAAGTCCAGACCTCCTCACTGCTAGCAATCTGCCAATCAACCTTCTACATCTGCCTTAAAGGTAAAGGGACCCCTGACCATTAGGTCCAGTCGCGGACGACTCTGGGGTTGCGGCACTCATCTTGCTTTATTGGCCGAGGGAGCCGGCGTACAGCTTCCAGGTCATGTGGCCAGCATGGCTAAGCCACATCTGGCGAACCAGAGAAGCGCACGGAAACGCCGTTTCCCTTCCCGCCAGAGCGGTATCTATTTATCTACTTGCACTTTGATGTGCTTTCGAACTGCTAGGTTGGCAGGAGCAGGGACCGAGCAACGGGAGCTCACTCCGTTGTGGGGATTCGAACCACCGACCTTCCGATCGGCAAATCCTAGGCTCTGTGGTTTAACCCACAGTGCCACCCATGTCCCTTTTACATCTGCCTTAGACCAATCTATTTTTTAAAAAAAACAGCACACAAGGAAAAGGGGAAAGGGAGGGAAGAGGAAAATAAAAGCACCGTTTTCTAAACAGCTGTTCTTCTAATGACAAATCATTAGAGATGATTGATGGAATTGGTCTTTCAGCAAAGCTGATGGAACGAGGCTTCTGCTTCCCATCTCTATCCTGTTCAATGCAGGATTTGCAACTATAGCTTCCCTTCCAGAAGGCCACCCCTCCTCTGCTTAAATACCTCTGGTAAGGAGAGTCCTGCTGAAGCAGTCTGTCCCATTGCTGAACAGCCTTTGCTACTAGGCTCTCACCTAAAGCACAGCCCAACTCTGGGCTATGTATTCTTGTGTATGTGATGATAATGGGTTTAACCGAAATTCCATGTCCTTAAAGCAATTTCAGTGATTCAGCTGGCATATGCTGGAAAAAAAATGTTCTTTTTGAGCAGACCTGTTGATCTTGTTCTGCCCTCTAGAACAAAGGTAGGCAACCTCAGGCCTGGGGGCCAGATGCGGCCCAATCGCCTTCTCAATCCGGCCCGCGGACGGTCAGGGAATCAGCGTGTTTTTACATGAATAGAATATGTCCTTTTATCTAAAATGCATCTCTGGGTTATTTATGGGGCCTGCCTGGTGTTTTTACATGAATAGAATGTGTGCTTTTATATAAAGTGCATCTCTGGGTTATTTGTGGGGCCTGCCTGGTGTTTTTACAGGAGTAGAATGTGTCCTTTTATTTAAAATGCATCTCTGGGTTATTTGTGGGGCCTGCCTGGTGTTTTCACACGAGTGGTGTTATGTACTGAAATTCTCACCCTGGGCCAGCAGGGGGATACTGTAGATAGTTTTCACTCAGGTCCACATATGCAAATAGGGGATTGAAAGTGACGTTCAGTGATTGGATAGTTACAGAAAGTGGTTACAGTTGCGTTGTAGAGGAGCTCTATATAAGCAGGCTGGCTGAACCCTTCAGTTCAGTTCTGGCCTGTGAATAAACAAGAGCTGTTTGAAGAATTGCTGTGTTCACTCACAACTTAACAAGTAGAATGTGTCCTTTTATATAAAATGCATCTCTGGGTTATTTGTGGGGCATAGGAATTCATTCATATATATTTTTTCTTCAAAATATAGTCCGGCCCACCACATGGTCTGAGGGACGGTGGACCAGCCCACGGCTGAAAAAGGTTACTGACCCCTGCTCTGGAGCAACAGAGAATAAGTCTGTGCCTGGGCAGGGGCAGAGGAAAGGGGTGTGGTGTGGTCCACCCCCAGGTGTCACTGCTGAGGGGGGTGACAAAATCCCAGGCAGCACTCACCATGGGGCCTGCAGCACTCCCAAGCCACACATCTCTCCTGGGACAGACACGGTGGCTTGGGCACGCACAGATTCTGCACTGCTCAAATAATCCGCCCGCTGCCTCCCCCCCCCCCAGCTATAGGGTGGCTGAATAGGAGGAAGCAGACAGACTCCAGAGGCCCTGTGGTGTGCCTTGCCCCTATGGGCGGCTTGCCCTGCCCTCGCCCCACCCCTATGGGCAACTTGCCCATATGCCGCCTAGGACCGCCTCTCCTGGTATGCCCGGCGAAGGACCTTAAGGTCCACAAACAACAACACTTTGGAGGTCCCTGGTCACAAGGTGGTTAGACTGGTCTCAACTAGGGCCAGGGCCTTTTCAGTACTGGCCCCGACTTGGTGGAACTCTCTGTCCCAAGAGACTGCGGGACTTGACATCTTTCTGCAGGGCCTGCAACACAGAGCTGTTCCGCCTGGCCTTTGGTTTAGACTCAGTCTGACCCTTATGTTGCCCTCCCCTTATGGTTTTGATGAGGCTGCATTTTAATTTGCATTTGAACCCGTATTTTAAATTGTTTTTTCCCCTATTATGTTTTTACTGTAATCTTACTGTTGTTAGCCACCCTGTGTCTGGCCCTGGCTGGGGAGGGTGGAGTATTAATAATAATAATAATAATAATAATAATAATAATAATTGCCCCTCCCCTGAGTGGCGTCCTCCGCCGCTGTGCCTGGGCAAGGATTTGAACCCAGCATCTCAGTCAAGCACTCTAACCACTAGCCTATACTGCCTGTAACACTAGAGGACACATCTAACCAGCTCATATTTGACAAGTGGTATGCCGTACGAGCTTCAAATGGAAATTAGTACAGAATGAAGCAGTATTTGCAGAGGCTGGGAGAGAAGGGAATCTAATTTACGAGTGTTCCATTTCCACACTTGGGTGCATATTAATGAAGCTCAGTCAAGATACTGTTACTGGCGATAGCTTCTCGCTCCTGCCTCCGAAAAGTAGCTGGGCAGTATTTCAATGTGACGGGAGAGATTCACATACAACTTTAACAAAATAAAAATAAAACTGTGTTTATTGATCTCTGTAAACACAGCTGCAAAAAGTCAATAGGATGTATAGCTCAGTAAAAAGAAAATAAAAGGCTCCATAACTGTAACTGTGACTGAGTGAAGAGGCTGTTCACAAGATCTTCAAAATTAAGGAATAAATATGCAGTGATAGGTCAGAGCTTACACCAGAGTGAAAACACCTGTGACTTGGAAGCACACTTGGAAGCCAGTGTGGTGTAGTGGTTAAGAGCGGTAGTCTCGTAATCTGGTGAACTGGGTTCGATTCCCTGCTCCTCCACATGCAGCTGCTGGGTGACCTTGGGCCAGTCACGCTTCTTTGAAGTCTCTCAGCCCCACTCACCTCACAGAGTGTTTGTTGTGGGGGAGGAAGGGAAAGGAGAATGCTAGCCACTTTGAGACTCCTTAAAGGGAGTGAAAGGTGGGATATCAAATCCAAACTCTTCTTCTTCATCATCAAGGAATCATGACCACCAACTCAAACCAAACACATATATCTCATCTGATCTGCTAGGCTGCAACCTGCAAGATTTGGGTGCATAGACAGGTGGGCACCATTGCCATTACAGTGGACGCTTGGGTTGCGAACATGATCCATGCGGGATGCACATCCGCAACCCACAGCGGTGTGTGGATTGCGATTTGACGCTTCTGCACATGCGCAAAGTGCAATTTAGCGTTTCTGTGCATGCATGACCGCTGAAACCCGGAAGTAGCCCATTCCAATACTTCTGGGTTTCGGCGGTCCGCAACCCCAAAAAACGCAACCTGAAGCATCTGTAACCCGAGGTATGAAGAGAAAGGGGAGGCATTCACGGTGAGTTCTGGCACTTCTTTATCCAGAAAAATAGCACCATGCATGGATGCCTTGCGATAAGATCCAGGATCAGATTGCACCACTGCAGCGCACGGAACGAGACCGACAGCTTTGCCCCAAAAATAACATTTTTTTCCAAGCATATGCCAGCTGAATCGCTGAACTTGTTTTAAGGAGTGTCACTGCTTGTCCCCTGACACAGAATTTCGGTCAAACCCAACTCAGGGAAGCCATCATCATGTACACAAGAATACAGCCTGACCACAAGAGCGGTAAGAACCAATTACAGAGGAACCTAATGGCTGAATGTTAAAATGAAAACTGAATCCAGATAAGGCGCAAGGAGATGCATACAGTTTTCAAGGACTGTGGTTGGACGAGAGATGGTGGTGTAATGGGATTGGGGGAGGTGGTTGGGGAGAGAATGAAAACAGCCAAGATGACATATTTTTCCTATATAGTGTGTCTCCTAACGGAAAGCTCTTGCAGACTCGCTGGACTCTGGCCTGTAATGCATTACTGAATGGAGTCTGACCAATTGGGAGTGTGACGTGAGGCTCTGCACTATGACCCCGAAGGCAAATTTCTCCTACTCAAACCCCCCCCCCCCCCGAGTTTGTGAGACTCATCTGATGTCAGCAAGAAATCACTGCAGTATCACACAATTCTCATGCAACAGGGATTCGGCAGGGACCGCTTTTGGTGTTACTTCTAAAACATTTGCTGAACACTCTTCAGGGCTACCTCCTCTTCCTCTTCCTCCTCCTCCTCCTCCTCCTCCTCCTCCTCCTCCTCCTCCTTCTTCAGCAATCCCTCGTAGCCGAGTAAGATTGTCTTCCATAAACACAGTTTTAACAATGAGTCCGTAAGTGACTGTAGAGGCCAGTTCTGGATCCACACGTCCTTCCACAGTGGAGACATTGGTTTCTGGGCAGGAGCTGATCATGGTGAGAGTTTGCCAAGCATGCCTTCCTCTTAGCACGTTTCTCCCTTGCATCCTGGGTTCAAGTGTCTTCAAAGCCCATGACACCTTTGGGAAAGGCTGTTCTCCAACTGGAGCGCTCGCAGGCCAGTGTTTCCCAGTTGTCAATTTTTATAATACATTTTAAAAGATTTGCATTGAGACGGTCTTTAAGCCTCTTTTGTTGACCACCAGCATTACGCTTTCCATTTTTAAGTTGAGAATAGAGTAGTTGCTTTGGAAGACGATCATCAGGCATCTGCCCAACATGACCAGTCCAACGAAGTTGATGTTGAAGAAAGCCACTTCTGAACTGGCGATGAGGTGGGTTTGAGAGCCCCCCCCCACGCATGTTGATGGAATCTTTCAAGGAGCTGGAGGTGGCGTTTTTAAGTGGTCCATGTTTCACAAGCCTACAGCAAGGTTGGTAGTACCATAGCTTTGCAAACAAGCATTTTGGTTTCTCTGCAAATGTCCTGGTCCTCAAACACTCTGCACTTCAATCAGGAGAAAGTCACACTCGGAGAGCTAAGGCGATGCTGGATTTTGGCATCAATGTCAGCCCTTGTACACACACACACACACACAGAGAGAGAGAGAGAGAGAGAGAGAGAGAGAGAGAGAGAGAGAGTCTTTAAACCTCTTTTTTTGACCACCAGCATTACACTTTCCATTTTTAAGTTCGGAATACAGGAGTTGCTTTGGAAGACGATTGTCAGGCTTATGCAGACAGTGGAAGAAAGAGAGACAATTCTTTCTAGCTCATTGGTGATCTGGGATTCAGGAGCTGCAGTGATTTGAGAGCTAAACATCTAATAAAGCTGAATATTGGAAAATTCAGGACAGATGAAAGAAAGTCATTATTCACACAATGCCTAGTCAAATTATGGAACTTGCTCCCCCAGGAGGCCACCAGCCTAGATGGCTTTAAAGGAGGATTAGACGAATTAATGGAGGAGAGGACTATTGATGACTTACTAACCAGGACAGCTAGGCTTCATGTCCACCATGCATGTCCATAGAAGAATTGAAACGTTCAACCCCTTGCAATGTTGATTAGAACCTAATGCTCCACATTCTCTCCAGCACTTTGGTGAATAGGAGGTTAAACAGTTCTGCAATATTTTCTTCTGCAGCCTATACACAAGACCTTGTTCTACCTTATTGGTGGAATCCAGCAATAATTCAAAAGGGGTAAGATCAAAAAAACGAAGATCATGGCCACTGGTCCCATCACCTCCTGGCAAATAGAAGGGGAAGAAATGGAGGAAGTGAGAGATTTTACTTTCTTGGGCTCCATGATCACTGCAGATGGTGACAGCAGTCATGAAATTGAAAGAAGCATGCCTGCTTCTTGGGAGAAAAGCAATGATAAACCTAGACAGCATCTTAAAAAGTAGAGACATCACCTTGCCAACAAAGGTCCGTATAGTAAAAGCTATGGTTTTCCCAGTAGTGATGTATGGAAGTGAGAGCTGGACCATAAAGAAGGCTGATCGCCGAATAATGGATGCTTTTGAATTATGATGCTGGAGGAGACTCTTGAGAGTCCCATGGACTGCAAGAAGATCAAACCTATCCATTCTCAAGGAAATCAGCCCTGAGTGCTCACTGGAAGGACAGATCCTGAAGCTGAGGCTCCAATACTTTGGCCACCTCATGACAAGAGAAGACTCCCTGGAAAAGACCCTGATGTTGGGAAAGATGGAGGGCACAAGGAGAAGGGGACGACAGAGGATGAGATGGTGGAACAGTGTTCTTGAAGCTACCAGCATGAGTCTGACCAAACTGCGGGAGGCAGTGGAAGACAGGAGTGCCGGGCATGCTCTGGTCCATGGGGTCATGAAGAGTCAGACACGACTAAACAACAACAAAAGATCTCTCAGTTCCAGTTCCATGATGTGGTTTGGTTGTACTGTATACATTTTCTAATTCGGTACCACGTCAACCAAAGGATGGTATGTTCTTTAAATTGGGATTTCCACAAATCCCTCGGGAGTAGTTGGGGTTGAAGAAGGAAGCCGTGGAGTTTATTTAAATCTCTGCAGGACTGTTCTTACACTCTCGGGACATAAACCGGACTTCACGTTTCAGAGCTGTGAAATTCTTTTCAAAACCAACTTTTTCTTGTAAAGCTCCCACATTTCTTCTGCCAGTTCATCTCCCCAAGTTTAATGCTCTCAGAGAAGCTGCATTGTACTGAAGCTTTTTGTGGAACAGAATAAAATCTTCTCAAATAACCCTTATTATTTTCAGCAAAGCATCAGCGCCATAAATAACATATGAGCCGGAAAGAGCAAGGGATAGATGGGGCAGAGGAACAATGAGTGCTGAGTCTTTAATGATCTTAAGAGAGACTATGGATACAGTTTCACCAGTGAAGCTGTTGAAATCTGGAATAAATATCTGAATAAAATGTTTGCAGAAATGGTGAGGGGTTGAGCAAACTTTGTCCTCCTAAGACCCATCTTTAATATTTGGGGCCATTGACAACATGCACATTTTTAACCTTTGTTTGACATTTTGTTGTTTTTGTTGTTTAGTCGTTTAGTCATATCCAACTCTTCTTGACCCCATGGACCAAAGCACGCCAGGCACTCCTGTCTTCCACTGCCTCCTGCAGTTTGGTGAAACTCATGCTGGTAGCTTCAAGAACATTGTCCAACCATCTCGTCCTCTGTCGTCCCCTTCTCCTTGTGTCCTCCAACTTTCCCAACATCAGGGTCTTTTCCAGGGAGTCTTCTCTTGTCATGAAGTGGCCAAAGCATTGGAGCCTCAGCTTCAGGATCTGTCCTTCCAGTGAGCACTCAGGGCTGATTTCCTTCAGAATGGAGAGGTTTGATCTTCTTGCAGTCCATGGGACTCTCAAGAGTCTCCTCCAGTACCAGAATTCAAAAACATCAATTCTCCACGATCAGCCTTCTTTATGGTCCAGCTCTCACTTCCATACATTGTTTGATATTAGCATCCTTCATAGTGTGACTGACAGTCCATTCCTAACACAATGCGAACGCAGAGCTGGGGTCCAGCCTGTTATGTCTGTGTTGATGGGATGAAAGGAGAGAGAGAGAGAGAGAGAGAGAGAGAGAGAGAGAGAGAGAGAGAGAGAGGGGGGGGGGGATCTGACTGTCTCTGCCACTTGTGGAATTCCTTCTCCAGCTCAGATTTTCATCCATTGGGCTTCAGTACCACTCCAGAAATAAACAGAGGCCTCTGGACCATAGGAAATCAGGTGCTTAATAAGGACGGGCAGAATCACCAGGTTTTGCTCCTTTGAGTTTGAGCAGAGAAGCAGAGGAATGATTTTATACCGATCCTGCCAAACTCCAGAGGTTCACCGCTGAAACTGGAATGTCCAATTCCATTCCAGGTGATGGGAATATTGGTGGGTCTTCAGGGCCTGGGAAACTATTTCTCTTTGGAAGACAGAGAACGAGGTGTGGTGAATCCTGGATCTATATACAATGCACCCTGCGTCCTGAAGCCAAGCTTAACTTTAGCTCTCGAGTGTCTTATTGTGTGGATTGGCACAAGCATATTCTTCATGTGCTTTCATCCATTCATGACCTCAGGAACTTTATTGGCCAAGGCTTGGACTTAATTTGGAGACTGCGGGAGCTTTTTCTTAAAAGAAAAACATTCATTTTTGACAGGTTGGAAATCAATTTTTTTATTAAACTGCAAACACATACACCCTCTTCCCTTCTTTCGATCTGTTGTTTCTGTTAAATAGCAATCATAATTTTTGGCAGCAGAATGAACAGGGAAAGCGAGTTGAGAGAACAGCTGATTGTGTTGTTTTGTACAGATGACATGGCTAATCCAGTCACCTGCAGGGAAAGGTGGTGTGCTGTTTCTTGAATGGGCTCCCTGGTTGGCTCCATGCCCAATAACTCCATCAGCCTAGAAGGAGGGCCGGCCTGCCCTACCTTTGGGCAGAATGAGGTGGCTGCCTCAAGCGGCAGATTTGGATTGTCAGGAAAGGGAAGCAAATGGTTTTGTTATTTGATTTATAATCCTGGTATTTTCACTGCCAGAGAGGGAGAGAGGTGTAAAAATAAATTGACTGGCTCTGGGTCTTGTGTTCTTTGAATAAATGTATGTGCATTCAGGAAGGGATGAATAAATCATTCAAGTTTTGGTTTCTTGCACTTTTCCATTCTTGAGCTCAGTTTGCAACATTCATGCCTCACTTAGCAACTACTTTTTAAAATAACAACAACAACAACAACTGTTTATCAGCATTTTACCGATCATTACTCCTCATGCAAATGCTTTCGTATGAGATTTTGCTCACTGTATCCATTTTCAGAAATGATTTCCCCTAATATGCATGTTTTGTTTGGGAGGTTATTTTCATGAATGTGTGCATTTTATTTTATTTTTTTAAAAGCCAGGCAACATGATTATGGATCATAAGAGAACCTAATGAGGATTGTTTTGTGGAAGAGTGGAAGCCATTTTCAGAATATTCAAAGAAATATTATAGTATGATGAAATCGCGAGCGTGATTTGAAGTATGAGCAACAGAAGAAATTAGAGATTATTGTGTGGTACTTACGATATAAGAAAAGAGGAGATAGGGTGCAGCAAGGAGGATAAAATAAAAACACCATGGAAAATGGGAGGTCAAGTAAAAAACAAAACGAAGGCTGCCACAGTGTTGCAGAAAGCAAGACTCAAACCTTCACCCACGGTGATGTTACGTTATTGCTTTTAACTATGTGATCCCTGATTGGCTGGACATGTTCAAGAAGGAAGCAAGTCCCAAGGGAAGAGAAAATATCTTGCGGTATTGTGCTGTTGGCAAACCACGCTCTTTACAGTCCAAGCTTATTTTTCATTAACTGGAAAAAAATGCATAATGTTTCCCCCGTGCAAATACTACTACTACTACTACTAATAATAATAATTTATTATTTATACCTCACCCATCTGGCTGGGCTTCCCCAGCCACTCTGGGTGGCTTCCAGAGTGGAGGCCATTTAGGGCTTTAAAGGTCAGCACCAACACTTTGAATTGTGCTCGGAAACGTACTGGGAGCCAATGTAAGTCTTTCAAGACCGGTGTTATGTGGTCTCGGCGGCCGCTCCCAGTCACCAGTCTAGCTGCCGCATTCTGAATTAGTTGTAGCTTCCGGGTCACCTTCAAAGGTAGAGTGAAGGGCAGTCATCCAAGCGGGAGATAACCATATGGCTAGACAGTCTGTGGACAGGGATGGTCTCATCCTGCGTACCAGATGGAGCTGGTAAACAGCTGCCCTGGACACAGAATTGACCTGTGCCTCCATGGACAGCTGTGAGTCCAAAATGACTCCCAGGCTGCGCACCTGGTCCTTCAGGGGCACAGTTACCCCATTCAGGACCAGGGAGTCCTCCACACCCGCCCGCCTCCTGTCCCCCCAAAACAGTACTTCTGTCTTGTCAGGATTCAATGTCAATCTGTTAGCCGCCATCCATCCTCCAACTGCCTCCAGACACTCACACAGGACCTTCACCGCCTTCACTGGTTCTGATTTGAAAGAGAGGCAGAGCTGCAGGTGTCTCTTTTTGCATTCAGATCTTGCTCAGTGGGTTGCTGCCTCTTTGTTCTCCGGCATGTATCAATAAAGCCATATTTATAACACTTCGCACATCACAATGCGCACTGCCAAGAGGAAAAAGTGAAGCTGGTTTATATCTTCAGACCTGGAGGAGCACTGTTTTCATTCTTTTCCTTTCAGATCCAGCTCTTCAAAAACTTCCTGCGGGGCACAGGAGGGAGATGAGAGAGTGGGTGTTGAAACAAGCGCCTTTGGTCTAGCCAATTAGTGTGCTTTCCCTGTCATTACCCTAATTGTTTGTATTTTGTTCCACCTCATTGCTTGAGAGAAACCCATCAGGGAACGACTTATGCAAAAGGGACAAAAGTCTGTTATCATTCAGCTCTCATCCACTTAAGAGAGCTGGATGAAATAGGGTGTTTCTAAACAGCCTCGGTCCTGTATACCTGAAGGAGTGTCTCCACCCCGATCGTTCAGCTTGGACACTGAGGTCCAGCTCCGAGGGCCTTCTGGCGGTTCCTTCCCTGTGAGAAGCGAGGTTACAGGGAACCAGTCAGAGGGCCTTCTCGGTAGTGGCGCCTGCCCTGTGGAACGCCCTCCCATCAGATGTCAAGGAAATAAACAACTATATGACATTTAGAAGGTACCTGAAGGCAGCCCTGTTTAGGGAAGTTTTTAATGACTGATGTTTTAATGTATTTTTAATCTTTTGTTGGAAGCCGCCCAGAGTGGCTGGGGAAACCCAGCCAGATGGGCAGAGTATAAATAATAAATTATTATTATTATTATTATTATTATTATTATTATTATTATTATTATTATTCTGAACCAGAGGCACTGGTTTGGGCCAAAGATTGAGCATGGGGCAGTGCTGTATCACATGCTCGATGTCATGCACACATTGCATGTCGCACATATATGATGTCAGATGCACAATACACGCGCATCATCAGGAGGAAGCTAAGTGCCTAGCCCAGCGCCATGCAGTGTTAATGGCAACAGCTCCTCCCTCTAATATTCCTATCATGTCATCAGAGTGGGTGGCGCTGTGGTCTAAACCACTGTGCCCCTTGGGCTTGCCGATTGCAAGGTCGGAGGTTCAAATCCCCACGACGGAATGAGCTCCCATTGCTCTGGCCCAGCTCCTGCCAACCTAGCAGTTTGAAAGTGTACCTACATACCAAAGGAACAGAAAAGACTCTATGTACGCATCAACAGCCGCACAGATGTTATTAGCCCAAAGATGGAAAGAAGACAAAGTCCCCACCAGAGAGGAATGGCAAATTAAGCTGTTGGAGTACGCCAAAATGGTAAAACTGACCAGAAAGCTCAGAAACCAAGAAGTCAAAAAATTTAAGAAGGAATGGGGAAAATTTACAAGTTATTTAGGAGACTAGTGTAAGCAGATAAAAACATTAGGATTTTAATAACACTTGTTCCCGCTCAAGCGGGAAGGTAAACGGAATTTCCGTGCGCTGCTCTGGTTCGCCAGAAGCGGCTTAGTCATGCTGGCCACCATGACCCGGAAGCTGTACGCCAGCTCCCTCGTCCAGTAAAGCGAGATGAGCGCTGCAACCCTAGAGTCAGCCACGACTGGACCTAATGGTCAGGGGTCCCTTTACCATTTACCTTTACCTCTTAAAAAGTTAAGTCCAGTTGTGAACTACTGTGGGGTTGTGGCGCTCATCTCACTTTACTGACTGAGGGAGCTGACGTTTGTCCACAGACAGTTTTTCCAGGTCATGTGGCCAGCATGACTAAGCCGCTTCTGGCAAAACCAGAGAAGCACACAGAAATTCCGTTTACCTTCCCGCTGGAGCGATACCTATTTATCTACTTGCACTCTGATGTGCTTTCAAACTGCTAGGTGGGCAGAAGCAGGGACCGAACAACGGGAGCTCACCCCGTTACAGGGATTCGAACCGCCGACCTTCCGATTGGCAAGCCCTGGGCTCAGTGGTTTAGACCACAGCGCCACCTGCGTCCCGACCACATACCTCTTACTCTCATCCAAAAAGTACCAAATGTTCAACCTTTCTTCACAAGGGACTCATCTCCTTGAACATTTGATGGCCCTTTTTTTGAACCTTTTCTCACTCCACAATATCCTTTTTGCAGTGAGGCAGTCAGAACGGTACGCAGTTTTCCAAACGCTGTTGCACCACAGATTTGTATATCTGCATTATGATATTGCCAGCCTTATTCTAAATTCCTTTCCTAAGGACTGCGGGCATGAAATATTCCCTTTTCACGGCATCAACGCCTTCATTCAGCTATCCACTCATTCCTGGTCAGTGACCATTGCTTCAGACCCCATAAGAATGAATGCAAACTTACTTGGAGCTGCATTTTTCCTAAACGATCTAGCGTTAGGGGTTAGCAATGGGTTGGTCAAGTCTGCTGGTGATACTAAATCATTCAGGGTTGCTAAAAGGAACAGAGATTGCAAAGAGCTCCAAACGGACCTCTCCAAACTGCATGAAATGTCAAGAGATGCCTCAATCAAAGCGAGTGAGTCTTGAGGGCCGGATAGAAAAGCATGAAGGGCCACATTTAGCTCTCAGTTCTGAGCTTCCCCGCTTCTGGCCCGAACACAGAAGATGTCATCTTCTCAAACCTGCCTGTTGCTTTTGGTGACTTCAGTCTTTGCTAAATGTTGGCAAGAGAGTTGATTCCGAGTGGAAAAACGTAATTACGGATATCAGAAGCGAGTCTGCAATCGGAGCTGGCGGATAGCTTAAAGGCAAGGCTTAACACCACCTGACCTTGGAAATTTTCCAGCTCATGTTGGTTAAGAAGGGAGTGGGGAACTAGGATGAAAGCTATTTTTCGTGGCACTTGTGGTTTAGGCTTTCGTAAGTCCAAAAGCAGGCTGTCTAAAGCATGGCTTGGGGCTGAAGTGGATTTCTTCATTCTCTTGGTTATAGAAAAAGCAGCTACCCCCGGTCCCCTAGCACCAAAACCTGTGGTCACCCAACGGTCACCAAAAATAAGAGTCAGAACAGTCAAAAAGCACACCGTATAATTATGAAAATTCATTGTCACGGGATGTAGTGATGGCCACAGGGGTGCCCATTGGGACTGGTAGGGTGGGAGGTAGGGAGGTCAACAGTAGGTGGCGCCAGAGCTAATGGTCGGTGGAGCCAACTCAGTTGGTTGCTGTCCTGCTGAGGTTATAGCAGCAAATCTGAGACTAAGGAATAGGCTAGCGCGAGACATTTTGCTGCCTAAGGCAAAGATAAAGATGTCACCCTCTCTAAAGGCGCATGTAGAAGCCAACTGGGGTGGCAGTTGGATCTTGCTCCATTTCTGGGGGGAAGGGCAGTGTCTTCTATGGTGCTTGGGGGCAGCCGGCTAGCTTTGGGGATATAGGACATGCCACATGGAACACATCAGTAAAGGTAAAGGGACCCCTGACCACTAGGTCCAGTTGCGGACGACTCTGGGGTTGCGGTGCTCATCTCGCTTTATTGGTCGAGGGAGCCGGCGTACAGCTTCCGGGTCATGTGGCCAGCATGACTAAGCCACTTCTGGCAAACCAGAGCAGCGCACGGAATCGCCGTTTACCTTCCCGCCGGAGTGGTACCTATTTATCTACTTGCATTTTGATGTGCTTTCGAACTGCTAGGTTGGCAGGAGCTGGGACCAAGCAATGGGAGCTCATCCCGTTGCGGGGATTCGAACAGCCAACCTTCTGTTCGGCAAGTCCTAGGCTCTGTGGTTTAACCCACAGCGCCACCCACGTCCCATGTATGGAACACATAGCTCCAGCCATTTCCCCCACCTCAGCACTCTGCCTTACCATGTCAGGGCCTGGCAGGGCTCCGAAGATTGTGTCGTGGAGGCAGAGGAGTGACCCAGCCAGTGATTTATGGGGGTTGGTGCCATCTGCAAGGAAGGAGCCAGGGGAGGAGGGAGATTCAGGACAGTCCGAGATGTAGGAAGGTGGTGTCAGGGACCGTATTAAGGGGGGCTGCACTGAGGAGGAATGGTGGGAGCCACCCCCTCCCCCTGCTCCTCCTCCGGATCCTGAATCTTCCCAGGAGCAGCAGGACAGTATAGATTTGGAACAGTGGTTTGCAGAGGGGCATAGTGCAGAAGGCAGAAGCTGGGAAATAGTGGATGGGGAACAGCTAGGAGAAGAAACACTGGAAGGGAGAGGGTTAACAGATCCACAGTCTCTAGTCTCTAGCATTCCTCTACTGCCCTCAACAAAGCCATGGAGAGCTCAGAAAGTGGCAGAACAGAAAGCACAGAGGGTACAAGCTCAGATTACGAGACATGGAAGTGACATGGATTAATAGGGACCGAAGGGGGTGGAGTCCTTAATTAGGAGCACCGCCATTTCTAGGAGATGAGTTCTTTGTTCTCTCGCTGTGATTATTAAAGCTTCTAACTGGTAAGAAGACTCCTTTCCCTTTGTTCTGCTTATCTACGGCCACGTAGAAACGGGGGAGGGGGAGCTGATTCCCCGAAGACTGACAGGTGCACAGGGTGTGGGGACGAAAAATAATCTGTTCAGGTGACAGGCGGTGTCAGGACTGGCTGGGGGAAGAGGAGCGTGGGAATTCTCAAGGGGACCCCCAGAGAAGGAAGGCTTAGAGCCAGGGGATTGGTGGTGGGACACAAAGGAGAGGTCAGAGGGAGAAGATTGGGAAGAGGGCTTGGATGCTTAAAGAGTAACAGGGTTTAGTGAGCAGGAAGAGCTGGTGACAGGGAGCCGTTCAGACTCCGAGGCTGAAGCTGAGAGGGAGGTCAAAAGGCAACTGAAGAATCCCTCTTCTGCCTTATAAAATGCATTATTCAGAATAGAGTTGTACCTCGGGTTAAGTACTTAATTCGTTCTGGAGGTCCATTCTTAACCTGAAACTGTTCTTAACCTGAAGCACCACTCTAGGTAATGGGGCCTCCTGCTGCCACTGCACCTCCAGAGCACGATTTCTGTTCTCATCCTGAAGCAAAGTTCTTAACCCGAGGTACTATTTCTGGGTTAGCGGAGTCTGTAACCTGAAGCGTCTGTAACCCGAGGTACCACTGTAGTGGTTTGCATGACCCACTCAGGAAGATTACAACACAATAAAATTCAAAACAGTAGCAACTGATTACACATTTATGCAAAAGCCAAGTAAAACTATCCCGCGTAATTAATTGAACAAATTTGTTGAATGTGATTCAGTGGTAGCAACTTTACACCTCCAGCACTCCCTGCCACCCCCAGGTAGTCCAACCAACATGCCCCCACAAAACACACACACACAACGGCAATATTGCCCACTTAGAGAACCACTGCATTAAAACATTCTGGAATTTTTAGTTTAGGAGGAAGGAGACGATGACTGGGAGAGAAACATGATGGAAATGTTTACGATTATAACCGGTGTGGAAAAAAGGATAATTTATATATTCTCCTTTTCTCCTAAAGAAGCAAGAGACAGGTTAAATTGCACGTAAAAGAGGACAGAAGAGTCATTCAGAACCTTCTGCTCCATGAAATTCATCAAATCCTTTTCTAAAGCTGCCTGACCCCGGTGACTGTCACCACGTCAAGAGGCAATCAATTGTCCACGTTAATTACGCACATTTCTCTCAACCTTTTATTTAGCCTCCATTTGAGCGCCCGCCCCCGATTCTCACCCCTCTATTCTCCTCCTCGCTGCTCCCCCACTGCGGCAAACGGGACCGTCAAATGCTTGTAGCGCTGGAAGGTGAGAACGCCGTTTGATGAAACCCAGCTTCCATACGACGCATGTGGAATTAAATTAAATTCCTGCCTGCGCAGATGGCGAGCAAAATCACAGCTAAAGTTCTTCCCAGGTCAGTCTAGGTGGAGCTGGAGGTCAGGGTGGGAGAGAGTTAAGGAGTTTCTCCTTTATTTTTCCCCTGGGGAAAAATGAAATACCTCCTGCACGCACCGAACAATAAAGAAAGTGAATTATTTCCTCTTCGCCCTTGCCAAGAAAGCCAGCCAGAAGCCCATTTCGTTCACACAGAGCAGAGCTCCGGTTTCACATCTTGAAATTTGTGAAAACACTTAAAGGGGAAAGAAGGGAAAGGGAGACTGCGTTTCTTCAAGGTACTGGAAGCCAAGCCATCATCTGCGTGAGATTTCTTCCTGGCTCGCGGGCAGAAGGTTTTCTGCGTCCAAGGGCCTCTGCCAAGGGCAACAGAAAATTCATCACAACTTGACTTTTAATACGGCTTTCATCTCAGAGCTACACACAGCTCTTTCGGCCACTGGCAAGCCCCACTCAAATGTTCCAGGGCAGCGGGAAACTCCACAAAAATAAGGCTTTTTCTCTGCCCCCAACACCTCTTCGGGTCTTGTTTTGCATTCAAAAATAAAACTTGGAAGTTTATAAATAGACACATGTTGGGATCAAACTCGCATCCTCGCCGACAAATTCTTTCAAGCACTTGGAAAGACACTGATGTTTGATGCCCACAGTGCTTAAGTTCTCATACAGGCAACCTCCCCTCCCCCTTTACATGTGTTCATTATGCGCATGATTGCGCATATGCTTTGAACCCGGAAGTGACCCCTCCAAAAGTCACAAAAAGGGCTGGGTCTGGGTGGGCTGGGCTGGGCTGGAATGGAGTCTTTGCAGAGTTTTCCAACGGTGTTTCAGATACACGCGATTTCACTCAGAATTTTTACCCGCATAAATGGGCAGGTTCCTGTAGATCTGAAGACGAGGCCTCCATTTTTGGTACAGCTGTTCAGAGGGAAAAGGGACAGGATCAAGGAATCACAGAGTCATAGAACTGTAATAATAATAATAATAATAATAATAATAATAATAATAATAATAATAATAATTTATCCCACCCTCTCAAGCCAAAGAGCAGAGCTCAGAGCAGCTAACAACAGTAAAAATAGCACGGTTTACATAAAATCACAGCCAATCATTCTAAAATCAATTCACAATCAAATTAATGGCAACCATTGGGCTAGAGTTCTGTGAGGATTGCCAAAGGAGGGGGTCAGGCTGTGCCCTGGCCAAAGGCCTGGTGGAACAGCTCCATCTTGCAGGCCCTGTGGAAAGATGTCAAGTCCCGCAGGGCCCTAGTCTCTTGGGACAGAGCGTTCCACCAGATTGGGGCCACAGCCAAAAAAGCCCTGTCTCTGCAGCTCGGGAGACGTCGGTGGGTTACTAGACTCAGAAGCCGCCTCAGCCTCCCCTGACCCAACCGGTAGTGGAACAGCTGTAAGTGATGGCCCAGCTGAAGGCAACGAGGTCATCCCCGCATCTGGAGCCAGGGCAGGCTCAGGCCCCTGACTCGGCCCAGCTGGTGCTTGTTACAGGGGAACCTGTGCAGACTGGGACTCTTCAGGATCCGGCCCCAGACTTGGTTCAGCTGCCGCCTAAGGCAAAGGATCCGGTGCGGACTGAAACTCCTTTGGCTCCGAGTCTGAGCCTGAGTGCCAGGCCATCGCATTATGTTCATGACTGCTAAAACCAGAGAAGAAGGTTTGTCTTTTGTGATATGCCAGAAGACCACCTGTAGCTAGACAAGCTTCTCTGGGAAATAATCAGAGGTGTGGCTGGGTTGAGGAGAAGCAGGCGCTGCCAGACTCGGAGATGAGCCATGGAAAGAGCATCCAAAAGAAACAAGGGTGGAATCTGCAGAATGGACAGATGCCATTTCTCACCAGACTTCCAGTATGTGAGACAATTTTATTCTTTCATGTGCTTATTCAGGTTCCCAGTCTAAACTCCTCCGCCATCCTGATAGCGCAAGATGGTGTCACCGTGGAAGTCAAGTTTTGAAATGTCAAAATGAATGTAAAATTGGTGAAATGTATAAAACTAGTGAAATGTATAAACTTGAAAAGTATAAATTACACACACACAAACACACAGTGGTACCTTGGTTTTCAAACCTAATCGGTTCTGGAACTCTGTTCCAAAACCAAAGCATTCCAAAACCAAGGTGCGCTTTCCCATAGAAAGTAATGCAAAAGGGATTAATTCATTCCAGACTTTGAAAAACAAACCCTAAAACAACAATTTAGCATGAATTTTACTCTCTAATGAGACCACCGATCGATAAAATGAAAGCAAAAAACAATGTACTGCAGTCACACAATCAATCAACAGCTGAACACACAGTCAGAAAATAAAACAAAAAAGAGCCACAAAAACAAAAAAGCAAAATAAATAGCAGAAACAGATAGACCTCAGTGTAACACTCAAAACGGAAGTGCAACACTCAAAACGGAGCACGTTTGGCTTCCAAAAAAAGTTCACAAACCAGAACACGTTCTTCCTGGTTTGCAGTGTTTGGGTTCCAAGTTGTTTGATTACCAAGTCATTTGAGAACCAAGGTAAAAAGATAAAGGGACCCCTGACCATTAGGTCCAGTCATGGCCGACTCTGGGGTTGCGGTGCTCATCTCGCTTTATTGGCTGAGGGAGCTGGCGTACAGCTTCCGGGTGATGTGGCCAGCATGACTAAGCCACTTCTGGCGAACCAGAGCAGCACACGGAAACGCCGTTTACCTTCCCGCTGGAGTGGTACCTATTTATCTACTTGCACTTTGACATGCTTTCGAACTGCTAGATTGGCAGGAGCAGGGATCGAGCAACGGGAGCTCACCCCGTCGAGGGGATTCGAACTGCTGACCTTCTGATCGGCAAGTCCTAGGCTCTGTGGTTTAATCCACAGTGCCACCCGTGTCCCGATAACCAAGGTTATATAAAAGCCCAGGTTGTTTGGTGGGTGCTGAAGCGAGATTCTCCCTCTGTCCCTCCAAAACCAGCCTGTAACATTCTCTAACTGGCCACAGTGACAGAAGCTGGGCGTGCCCATTCGCTCGAATTAGTCACTATTCTGGGAAGCTCCTGGCAGGGATGCCCACTGGGCTCTTTGGCAAAATTGGGGGGGGTGTGGAGGGAGAGAGGGTTTGGCATCTTTTGCCCAACACTTTACCACTCTGCATGGCCTGACGGCCAAGGTACACACAGCCTGACGAAGGACAGGGCGACGTCGCAGCCAATGCCCGCCTCCAGAAAGGGGTATTGGCTGGAAACTGCTGAGCTAAGAATAAGTGAGTCACTTTGGCTGCCCATCAGTCGAATGATGGAAACTGCCACTCAGGCAAGGAATTTGACACGGTGCAAAACGGCCTCTTGCCTACAGGTGGCACTAGAAAGCTACAAGGGACACTCACAGTCCACTCTGCCTCTCACCTCTGTCCCAGAGCTGGTCTTTCCCTCCCAAAAAAACGGATAGAGAAGAGTTTTCTCCTATATCTCTCATAACTCTATAACTTGTGGATGGCCAAGGAAGCTGAATGTTGTAAGAACAAAAGAAAGCACTTCTTCATGCAGTGCACAGTTGGACTATGGAACTCACCACCACAGCAAGCAGTGACGGCCATCAACCCGGATGGCTTGGCAAGGGAATTAGGCAAATGCACGACTGGAAGTGAGAGCTGGACCATAAAGAAGGCTGATCGCTGAAGAATGGATGCTTTTGAATTCTGGTGCTGAAGGAGACTCTTGAGAGTCCCATGGACTGCAAGAAGATCAAACCTCTCCATTCTGAAGGAAATCAGCCCAGAGTGCTCACTGGAAGGACAGATCCTGAAGCTGAGGCTCCAGTACTTTGGCCGCCTCATGAGAAGAGAAGACTCCCTGGAAAAGACCCTGATGTTGGGAAAGATGGAGGGCACAAGGAGAAGGGGACGACAGAGGACGAGATGGATAGGCAGTGTTTCTCGAAGCTATAAACATGAGTTTGACCAAACTGTGGGAGGCAGTGGAAGACAGGAGTGCCTGGCGTGCTCTGGTCCATGGGGTCACAAAGAGTCGGACATGACTAAACGACTAAACGACAACACCCCGCTTATCTGGCTTGGTTTCCCCAGCCACTCTGGGCAGCTCACAATAGAAAATTAAAAACACGATAAAAACATCAAACATTATAAACTTCCCTAAACATGGCTGCCTTCAGATGGTGTCTAAAAGTCAGGTAGTTGTTTATTTCCTTTACATCTGGTGGGAGGGCGTTCCACAGGGTGGGCGCCACCACCGAGAAGCATCAATTCTTTGGCGATTAGCCTTCTTTATGGTCCAGCTCTCACTTCCATACATCACTACTGGAAAAACCATAGCTTGAACTATACAGACCTTTGTCGGCAAGGTGATGTCTCTACTTTTTAAGATGCTGTCTAGGTTGGTCATTGCTTTTCTCCCAAGAAGCAGGCATGCTTCTTTCAATTTTGTGACTGCTGTCACCATCTGCAGTGATCATGGAGCCCAAGAAAATAAAATCTCTCACTGCCTCCATTTCTTCCTCTTCTATTTGCCAGGAGGTGATGGGCCCAGTGGCCATGATCTTATTTTTTTTGATGTTGAGCTTCAAACCATATTTTGCGCTATCCTCTTTCACCCTCATTAAAAGCTTCTTTAATTCCTCCTCGCTTTCTGCGATCAAAGCTGTGTCATCTGCATATCTGAGGTTGTTGATATTTCTTCCGGCAATCTTAATTCCGGTTTGGGATTCATCCAGCCCAGCCTTTCGCATGATGAAGTCTGCATAAAAGTTAAATAAACAGGGAGACAATATACAGCCTTGTCATACTCCTTTCCCAATTTTGAACCAATCAGTTGTTCCATATCCAGTTCTAACTGTAGCTTCTTGTCCCACATAGAGATTTCTCAGGAGACAGATGAGGTGACCAGGCACTCCCATTTCTTTAAGAGCTTGCCATAGTTTGCTGTGGTCGACACAGTCATAGGCTTTTGCATAGTCAAGGAAGCCAGTGGCGTAGCGTGGGTTGTCAGCACCCGGGGCAAGGCAAGTAATTTGTGCCCCCTAACCCGTGGATTTGCGCCCCCTAACCCGTGGATTTGCGCACCCTAACCCCCAGATGTTGCGCCCGGTGCGGCCGGCCCCCCTGCACCCCCCACGCTATGCCACTGAATGAAGCAGGAACTCTCTAGCTTTCTCCATAATCCAGCGCATGTTTGCAATTTGGTCTCTGGTTCCTCTGCCCCTTCAAAATCCAGCTTCTTCTTCTTCTTCTTCTTCTTCTTCTTCTTCTTCTTCTTCTTCTTCTTCTTATTATTATTATTATTATTATTATTATTATTATTGAGCCAGGTATTCACTGCACACAAAAGCTGGGCTGCTGATTATTGAGTCTGTCTCAACCGGCTTGACAACGTGGTCAGCATGGACCCAATTACATGCAAATCTGGTGGCACTAACCCATAACCAGAAAGCATGGAGAGGCCTTGAACATTGATGCCTGCATTAGCCTTTTTCATTTGCCTGATGGCTTCTTGTGTCAAATGGTTGTCGCTGTGATGTCTTTAACCTGCAGAATTCTGCTGTGGAATCATGCTAGTTTAATTGGAACCGGGGTTCTTAAATCCATTTTATTTGGCGAATCGCTCAGAGAACGCTTCTCGTTGGGCAACGGATAAATGGATGGATGTGTCTGTTGGACAGATAGCTAAAATGGTACTCGTCTGCCTGCAGAAATTGTTGCTAAAGTCTTTGCTGATGTGTTTGAAGGAGAGACGTGGGCAGCTAATGAGTAATAATGACATACACAGCTTGCCTGGTTTCTGAACAAAAGAACACTTGTAGCAGCAGGAGGCCATTGCCTCAATTTGTCACAAGTGCCCCAAATTTGAGCAAAGAAAGAATACTGCTATCGTTAAGGCGATTAGGCCCTCTGAAAAAGCAACACATATTACTGACTACAGTGGTACCTCTAGTTGCAGACACGATCCGTTCCGGGGTACTGTTTGCACCCTGAAAAGTCTGCAACTAGAGCGGCGCTTCTGCACAAGCACAGAGCGCGATAGAGCGCTTCTCCACATGCGTGAAGCACGCAGAATGCTTCTGCGCATGTGCGAAGCATGCAGAATGCTTCTACACGTGCGTGCGTGCTGAAACCCAGAAGTATACACTTCCAGGTTTGCTGCGTTCACAACCCTAAAAGCCGCAACATGAAGCAAATGCGACAAGAGATATGACTGTATTGGCACATCTAGCTCAGAAAAAAATGTAGTATAAACACTGACAACAGGGAAACACCGGCCTGCGAGCGCTCCAATTGGAGAACAGCCTTCACCAAAGGGGTCTTGGGCTTTGAAGATGCTCGAACTCAGGACACAAGGGAGAAACGTGCTAAGAGGAAGGCACGCTTGGCAAACCCTCACCATGATCAGCTCCTGCCCGGAAACCAATGTCTCCACTGTCGAAGGACGTGTGGATCCAGAACTGGCCTCTACAGTCACTTACGGACTCATTGTTAAAAGCATGTTAATGGACAACAATCTTACTGGGCTACAAGTGATCGCCAAAAAAGAAGAAGAAGAAAAGGTGAATGCTTTCTAGACCCTGAGCACCTAGCTTTCTATAAGCAGGGCCTGTCTCTCCTGTAAATGTACATCCTGAAGAAGTGGTCTATATACATGTGTGTCTGTGGGCATGCACTCAGTTCTCACCTGCGGCTCCTAGAAGTTGTTTGAATGTGACAGCGGCCACAATCCCAGGAAACGGCCTTGATCAGCAGGCTAAACCAGGTGAGGGTAGCCAATGGGTCTCAAGCCCTCGGTGAGTTAGGGGCTTCCCCTGCATGCAAAGACAGGCTCCGGCGGGTGAGATCAATAATGGGTCCAGCGGTCAAGAAGGTGGTTTCTACGTGTGCCATAAAGGGAAGCGAGGGGCAGACGGGGCTCATCCAGTTGGCAAGGAAGCCTATCTAGAAGAAGGAAAACTCTGATCCCAAAACTCCACTGCTTTGCAGGACATCTTCAGGAGAAGAAAAGGCTCTATAGCAAACCCTACACAAATCTGGAGTAGAGTCCCTAAGGCCTTGTCCAGCAATTCCTGCAGCCAACTTGGCGCCCAACATCTTGCTCTGCTTTCCTTGGGATCACATTAGTGAGTGTGCTGGTCCTGGGGGGGGGGGGTACCGTGCAGCGTGGTCCATGTCCGGTCCGAGGCTGAAGCGGGGTCCAAGGGAGGGAATCGGGCATGGTCAGGAACTCTGGCAGAAGAGCAGGACAGGGTGCTGGCAGGAACAGGTAACCAACGATGTTGCTCCCGCAACCTGGGGCTGGGAGGGCTGGCCTTTATCTCCTCTGAGGCATAGGGTGACCCCGGTCCACAGGTGACTCGCCTCTCCTGGCCTGGAGGCGAGCACTCCTCCTGCGAGAACTTAGTTCCCTCCACCTCTCTGCCCTGAGCCTCTGCAGCTCAGGAGAGGCTGGAGGGTTACTGGACCCAGAGGCAACCTCACCTTCTCCTGACAGGGCTGGGAGAGGAGCACCTGCAGGCAATGGGTCCTCCATCACCTCCGGAGCCACAGTGGATTCTGCTGGTGTCTGCTCCTGAGGATCCGGCACAGGTGAGGGCCCTTCAGGTTCAAGCCCCTGCCCCGGCTCAGCTGGCCCTGGAGGCGGGGACTCCTGTGCAGGCTGGGATTCCTCAGGTTCAGCCTATGCATCAGATTCCCAGGCCATCACAGCGAGGCTGAGAGGTGGGGTGTCTTGTTTTCTGGGCAGCTCAGGACCTCCAGACACACTGCCCAGACTTGTGCCCCGGGGAAGTCACTTTAGTGCTGCTAACACAGTGGTTTGACTTCACCCCCCGGAGGTGCACTCCATTGTCTCTCGAGACAGACAGATGCCAACAACCAGGGCCATCTTACCCATAGAGGCTAGTGGCGCGGAGCACCAGGGCTCCAAGTTCTGGAGGGCGCCAGGGAAGAGGTGGCGGCTGGACACGGCGCCTCCCGGCATCAACTCACTGCCCTTGCTTGCCTTCGCCTTGCTGCACCGAAGCAGCACCACTCCCGGAGCCTCCGTCTGCCGTGGCCACCGCAGCACGAAGCGTCCAGCTGAGCTGGGAGGTGCCGCTTCCAGCCTCTACCTCTTTCCCGTCGGAGGAGCCGCCCTCCAGCTGCTGCCTGCCTCCTCCAGCCCTGCTGGCAGCGCGGTCCTCCCTAAAAAACTCTGGGAAATGGAGGGGAGCTTTGCACCATGGCACCAGATATGCTTAAGATGGCCCTGTCAACAACAACAAGAAGAAGAAGGAGAGTTTGGATTTGATATCCCGCTTTATCACTACCCTAAGGAGTCTCAAAGCGGCTTTCCCTTCCTCCCCCACAACAAACACTCTGTGAGGTGAGTGGGGCTGAGAGACTTCAGAGAAGTGTGACTAGCCCAAGGTCACCCAGCAGCTGCATGCGGAGGAGCAGGTAAGCGAACCCGGTTCCCCAGATTACGAGTCTATTGCTCTTAACCACTACATCACACAAGGCAGACACTAAGTTGGCAACTGAGGAAGGAACGGCTTTGCAAATAGCGCAAAGGGGAGGAGCCAGAATTACAATATAGCTTTTAACGGACTGAGCCAATGCAGATGCCAGTGTCAGGAGCTCAGCCTACACTCGAGTAGGACCCTGGCAGAGACACATGCCCGATTGGCATGTTCCCTCCCTTCTGGTCGATTGTTTGGGAGCTTCATAAGCTTTCTTCAGCCCAAACATCACAGCGACCAATGTGAACAGACATCGGCACACTTAGGGATCCGCAGAGTTTGCGCATCATGCGTACCAGACCTCAGCAACTCAGCATTTTGGCTAATCTACTTTATTTACATATAAACACACACAGAGCACTGCAACATGGCTCCCTCTCTGTCTAGCATCAGACAGCAAAAAGAAAAAGAACAAAGGACAATAGTCCCACTTCACGGAACACAGGAACACAAACATCCTGTCTCTGTCACTTCCCACTCTGTGGAGTCAAAACATATACTGCCATGTAAAAAACAACAATCCCATGACTGCAGTCATGGAGCAGGAATTCTAACAGCCAGCGTTCATGCCTTTTGAACACCTGTTTCAATACCCAGCTTTCAAATACAGTGGTACCTCGCAAGACGAATGCCTCGTAAGACGGAAAACTCGCAAGACGAAAGAGTTTTTCATTTTTTGAGTTGCTTCGCAAGACGAATTTCCCTAAGGGCTTGCTTCGCAAGACAAAAACGTCTTGCAAGTTTGTTTGTTAATTGATTTTCAATGCATTCCTATGGGAATCTGTGCTTCGCAAGACGAAAAATTCGCAAGACGAAAAAACTCGCAGAACGAATTAATTTCGTCTTGCGAGGTACCACTGTACAGAGATATTGCCATGCTAATGAAAATGCAGACAAGGTAAAGGTAAAGGGACCCTTGACCACTAGGTCCAGTCGTGACTGACTCTGGGGTTGTGGCGTTCATCTCACTTTCAGGCCAAGGGGGTCAGCCTTTGTCCACAGACAGCTTTCCGGGTCATGTGGCCAGCAGGACTAAACCGCTTCTGGCGCAACAGGACACCGTGACAGAAACCAGAGCGCATGGAAACACCGTTTACCTTCCCGCTGCAGCAGTACCTATTTATCTACCTGCACTGGCATGCTTTCGAACTGCTAGGTTGGCAGGAGGTGGGACTGAGCAACGGGAGCTCACTCTGTTGCGGGGATTCGAACCGCCAACCTTCTGATCGGCAAGCCCAAGAGGCTTGGTGGTTTAGACCACAGCGCCATCAGTGTCCCATGCCACATTTAGGAGGACCCGGCCACTGAAACCGCACTTAGAAATAAACCCCACGAAGAAATAAAGAGAATATTAAGAATATCATATAATATATGAAGGAAATCAGCCCTGAGTGCTCACTGGAAGGACAGATCCTGAAGCTGAGGCTCCAATACTTTGGCCAAATCAAGAGGAGAGAAGACTCCCTGGAAAAGACCCTGATGTTGGGAAAGATGGAGGGCACAAGGAGAAGGGGACGACAGAGGACGAGATGGTTGGATAGTGTTCTTGAAGCTACAAACATGAGTCTGACCAAACTGTGGGAGGCAGTGGAGGACAGAGGTGCCTGGCGTTCTCTGGTCCATGGGGTCATTTAGAGTCGGACACGACTAAACGACTAAACAACAACAATAATAATAGGCCAGAGGCATTCCTTTTAGGAATTTTAAATGACGATATTCCAAAAGACAAAACTTTTTTTTTTCTTATACACAACGCTACCCGCATCCCCTAAATGCAGCCAAAGCCCTCCATTATTAGGCCCATATTTTAGGCTGAGCTGTGAAGAGATGGGCTTGTGAATGAGAGGACGCGGCTTATACGAACCTTGCAAAACTGTTCTATCAATATCGTCTCGTGCGAGCAAAGAGAGAGAGTAGCTTAGTGACATTACTTCTGTTTTACTGGATCTCTTTAAGGTGTTGTGCAGCACACCCTCTTCAAAACTGCTTTCAAAGCAGCGTGTCTACATAAATGATTTTAATAAATCGAAGATGACAACCCCGAAGTAGAGTTCATTGTTGTTATTCAATCCCCCGGCATTCTGGTTCTGTAAGGTGCAGCCAGATTCACCAGCATTGTGTGATTGGGTAGGTGGTGCCTTGCTTTTCCACCCATGGAGAAATGGGACACTGGGGTGTGGGTTCGAATTGCAAAAAAAAACCAATAACCGAAGAAGGAAAAGTGTTCAATAACCCCTAGCTCAGTAAAAGGTAAAGGTAAAGGTACCCCTGCCCATACGGGCCAGTCTTGCCAGACTCTGGGGTTGTGCGCCCATCTCACTCAAGAGGCCAGGGGCCAGCGCTGTCCGAAGACACTTCCGGGTCACGTGGCCAGTGTGACATCGCTGCTCTGGCGAGCCAGAGCTGCACACGGAAACGCCGTTTACCTTCCCGCTAGAAAGCAGTCCCTATTTATCTACTTGCACCCGGGGGTGCTTTCGAACTGCTAGGTTGGTAGGCGCTGGGACCGAGCAGCAGGAGCGCACCCCGCCACGGGGATTCGAACCGCCGACCTTTCGATCGGCAAGCCCTAGACGCTGAGGCTTTTACCCACAGCGCCACCCGCGTCCCCCCCTCTAGCTCAGTACTGCTGCTTAAATCTGCAGAGCCCCACAACTGCATATCCCCATGATCAACCAGCCAAGCCAACAGATCACAGCGACACAGATTCATTGCAGAGGGTTGGACTAGATGATCTTTGGGTTACTTCCACCACTACAATTCTATGATTGAAAAGCAAAACAAGAAATGGGCCTAAGAATTCTGGAACCACGAGGATAACTTACATCCACAGAGTGCCTTCCAAAACCCTGTACAGGAGTTCAATTGTTGTTTGGTTGTCAGCAGTGTGGTAATGTTTTGAGTACAGTGGTACCTTGGTTCTCAAACTTAATCCGTTCCGGAAGTCCGTTCCAAAGCGTTCCAAAACCAAGGTGCGCTTTCCCAAAGAAAGTAGTGCAAAATGGATTAGTCCATTCCAGACTTTGAAAAACAGCTCCTAAAACAGCAATTTAACATGGATTTTTCTCTGTAGCGAGACCATTGATCCATAAAATGAAAGCAATAAACAGTGTACTGCTGTCACACAATCAATCCATCAGTAGCTGGACTGGGTTCCACATAGTCACAAAAACAAAAAAAGAGCTGCAAAAACAAAAATGCAAACTAAATAGCAAAAGCAGACAGACCTCAGCGTAACACTCAAAACGGAGCACTTTCGGCTTCCGAAAAAAGTTCACAAACCAGAACACTTACTTCCTGGTTTGCAGTGTTTGGGTTCCAAGTTGTTTGAGTACTGTCAGGGAACTGCCATCGGCTCAGGGGGGAGAGGGGGAAAGCCGGATGGATTACAGAGAGCCCCCAAAGATCGTGGGAAGCAGCACCTCATCGGCGGAGGAGAGTAACCACGCCTACAGTGGAGAGGAGCTTCAGGGCTCGGAGGAGGCGAGGCGGTGCCAGGATACCTTGCCTGGGCAAAGCGGGGAGGAGAGAGGTCCTCCGTTACCCACGCCCTCCTTGCACAGTAACCTTCCGCGCAGAGAGGGGAGGCGCAGACTGGGCGTCAAGAAATTACTTTGCTGGGGAAGGTTTAAGGACCGCCCACTCTCAGATTCTGCCAGCGAATGAGCCAGCCACGGGAGAGTGGCGCTCTGGACAGAGAAAGTTTATTTTGGCATCCAAAGCAAGGCTTCACAGCCGAGCAGGGAGGCATTTGCCTACTTGCTCTCGAGCAACCCCTTGGAACCCTAACAAGTACCAAGGCGTTTGAGAACCAAGGTACCATTGTAATTCTATCCAGGCATGAAATTGGGAATGAGTATCTTCATTGCAAGGGACGCAGGTGGCGCTGTGGGTTAAAGCTTCAGCGCCTAGGACTTGCCGATCGAAAGGTCGGCGGTTCAAATCCCTGCGGCGGGGTGCGCTCCCGCTGCTCGGTCCCAGCGCCTGCCAACCTAGCAGTTCGAAAGCACCTCCGGGTGCAAGTAGATAAATAGGGACCGCTTACTGGCGGGAAGGTAAACGGCGTTTCCGTGTGCAGCTCTGGCTCGCCAGAGCAGCGATGTCACGCTGGCCACGTGACCCAGAAGTGTCTCCGGACAGCGCTGGCCCCTGGCCTCTTAAGTGAGATGGGCGCACAACCCCAGAGTCTGTCAAGACTGGCCCGTACGGGCAGGGGTACCTTTACCTTTACCTTTTATCTTCATTGTTGATCTGCAAGCTCTTTAATAAGGCTCCCCCCCCCTATTCCTAGTGGTTGAGAAAGCCTGGAGGGTCGAAATGATCCTTTCAGATGGTGAAAGGCTTCAGGAGGGCCAGTCTGAAGGCAGAAAATCACTCACGGTCCCTGAACAGAGCACTTCGGCACTGGGAGAGGCAATCCATTATCAGAATCCTCTTGCCAATTGAATGAGAACATGAACTGATCCATAAAAGTGATAACATGAGCTTTCAGGCCGAGGGAGCCAGCGTTTGTCCACACACAGCTTTCCGGGTCATGTGGCCAGCAGGACTAAACCGCTTCTGGCGCAATGGGACACCGTGACGGAAACCAGAGTGCATGGAAACACTCAAGAGGCTCAGTGGTTTCATGCATTTACAATGGTCCCATGCCACTTGCAACAGAACATGGCTTTTACTAAATTAATGCAACGACTGGCAGCCTCGAGGATATTCAAAGCCTCCTTTGGAAGTGCACACAAAGGCGACTCGTAAGTGACACAATTGCTAAGGTGTCCCATGATATCTAGGCAGGAGTGGCATCCTTGAACAGATTTCAGCTGCACCCAGACTGCTGATCACCCGTCTCTCCTGGGAATCAACAATGGGAAACATTTTCATGTGGTGTTTGCTGGGTTTCTGTTGCACACAGGGGACTTTCCAGCAGCGCTGTTTGTTTTGAGAACAATTCCTCTCTTCTTCTTTCTGTTGGGTTTACAAAAGAACAGCGGCTCTCCGTAGGGGAAGCATCTCTCAGGAACAACCAGGAACTAAAGCCCTCAGCAGAAACCAGCTCCCCAATTGCTGTCACACAGCCAAACCCTAGCTTTGTCTTGTTGTTGTTTAGTCGTTTAGTCGTGTCCGACTCTTCGTGACCCCATGGACTAGAGCACACCAGGCACTCCTGTCTTCCACTGTCTCTCGCAGTTTGGTCAGACTCATGTTTGTAGCTTCGAGAACACTGTCCAACCATCTCGTCCTCTGTCGTCCCCTTCTCCTTGTGCCCTCCATCTTTCCCAACATCAGGGTCTTTCCCAGGGAGTCTTCTCTTCTCATGAGGTGGCCAAAGTATTGGAGCCTCAGCTTCACGATCTGTCCTTCCAGTGAGCACTCAGGGCTAATTTCCTTAAGAATGGATGCGTTTGATCTTCTTGCAGTCCATGGGACTCTCAAGAGTCTCCTCCAGCACCATAATTCAAAAGCATCAATTCTTCGGCGATCAGCCTTCCTGATGGTCCAGCTCTCACTTCCATACATCACTAAAGCTTTGTCTAGAGCCATTTATATATGTCAACGTCACGTAAAATAAGAGGATATCAGATTCTGCATGTGGAGGAACTCTTGCCCATAAAAACTGCGGAGAAATATTACCCTTTGGGAGGTGGGAAGCTACTCAGAAACGACAACTAATCCAGGATACAGCTGCCATATAACACTGGTCCAAAAAGACCTTCATTGGCTCTCAGTACGTTTCTGAGCACAATTCAAAGTGTTGGTGCTGACCTTTAAAGTCCTAAATGGCCTGAGCTCTGTATACCCGAAGGGGTGTTTCCAACCACATCGTTCAGCCCAAAAATTGAGGGTCTCCTCTGAGGGCCTTCTGGCTGTTGTCTCATTGCAAGAAGTGACGTTACAGGGAACCAGGCAGAGGGCCTTCTTGGCAGTGGCACCCACCCTGTGGAATGCCCTTCCATCAACTGACATAAATAATTACCCAACCTTCCATAGACATCTGAAGGCAGCCCTGTATCGAGATGCTTTTAATGTGTGATGAATAGTCCTGTTTTTGAATATTCTATTGGAAGCTGCCAAGAGAGGCTGGGACAACCCAGTCAGATGGGCAGGGTATTATTATTAGTAGTAGTATTATCATTATTAAACCTGGGATCTTATCTTGCTCTACCACAAAGCTGCAGCCCTTCCTGAAAATTAGAGCCATGAATCACGACCATGGGATTTCCATTGAAAGAAGCATCGTCCACAAATTTGTCCAAGACTTTCTGAAAGCTAAGCCATAAAATGGAAGAGTAATGAAATCCCCTCTATACAAGATTGGATCCAAAAGCTGACAGAATATGCCGAATTAGATGGTCTATCAGAAAAAAATAAAGAATAAATCAAAACAGGAATTTGTTTCAAAATGGGAGGTTTTCAAAGAATATCTGAAAAATAAATATAGCAGTTTAAATTCTGTTGCAGCATTCAAGGAACTTCAGTAATAGTTGCAAGGAAATTAGATTTATTAAGAATAAGCTTAATTATGATAAAAGTGTGTATTGGCAATAAGTAATATGAAATTGAAATATGGAATAAACAGGAGGTTGGGTCTTTAGTGTTAAGACCAATATATGTTGTCAGGGAACTGCCATCGGAGCCAGAGGCGGAGGGAAGGCTCCAGAGGGATGCCGGAGAGGGTCCCAGTAGGGAGAGAGGCAGCCCATCTGCAGGGGAAGGAAATCAGCGTAACACCAGTGGAGAAGGGGGGCAGATGGGGGAATCGGAGAGGAGGCTCCAGGACTCTTCACCGGAGACCAGCGGGGAGAGCACGGGTACTCCACTGCCCACACCCTCCCTGCGCAGAAGACTTCCGCGCAGGGAGAGTAGGAGGAGACTAGGCGTCAAAGAACTTCTTTGCTGGAAGAAGTTCAAGAAACGCCCACTGACGGATTCTGCCAGCGACTGAAACAGCCATGAAGTGAAAGCCTGTCCAGACAGAAAGGGTTCAACCAGGTAACCTAGCCAGGAGTGGCGGCAACTTACGCACGAGCAACCCTTATAACGATTACATGTTTTATTGTTTGCTAAGAAAATTATGTGTCTATGGTTATTCTTGTGTGTAATTTGGTATTTGTGTTTTTTTCTTTTTTCTTATTGTATCAATAAAAATATTTTTATTAAAAAAAAGAAAAAGAAACATCTCAAATACCTGAGATAAGCCTTGCTGGATTAACCCAAAGGCCTGCATGAAGAAATCTTTCCTGTCATTTGTCCAGATTTCAGGTGTGTGTGTGTGTGTGTGTGTGTGTGTGTGTTTGTGCGTGCGTGCGTGCGTGCATTTGTGGTCCAGTTGCTTGCATGCCTATTCACAGATGTCCGCTCGAGAAAATTACTTGACTTCCTCTTAACTTCACCAAAACTTTGCTCAGGGTTGCTCTGCAAAAGTGCAGCCCACGGAGAACCCCTTGCAAGCATTTACAAACTTCTATTATGGATATACTTTTCTGTTTGTTTGTTTTATTGGAACAGTTGAAGCAGAGCATGAAATATGAATTCTTCCATGTCCCATTTCCACTGGGTAAATATATCTTTCGGTCCTCTCCAAATGACAGCCTGCAAGCTAGCACCGGCAATTATCCAGTGAGACGGGAGCACTCAGCCGGAGTTCTTAATGAAAGTGCGGAATTGGGAGTTTAATTCGAAAACCTGTCCTCAAACATCTTGTCTCTTGTGCATCAAAACAAAACAAAACAAAAAACAGCAGCAACCCTAATGTGGATACAGAGTTAGAAACTTAAAGGCTGCCTTAATGAAAGTGTCAAAGTTTTTTCCTGTCCCCTCAAACACACACATGCATCACCTTGGTAACATCTCATTACTCAGGCCAAAAGGATTATTCCTCTCAACCAGGCATGTCCAAAGTCCCTTTCGGGGATTTGTTGCCGATTGGTTTAATCCGGCCCCTGTGGTAGTTTATTTCCTGGAGTAAAATCCCAAAACTAGCTCAACAACTTAAATCCAAAAAAAAAAGGTCAACAACTTTGGTCTGCCCAAATCTGGCCCTCTTTGAAAAAAGTTTGGGCACCCCTGCACAATGTCCCATCAACACCTTTTGTCAGGTTAACGTGTTTGCTCTTCACTAAGAAGGTGACGTGGGTGGCGCTGTGGTCTAAACCACTGAACCTCTTGGGCTTGCTGATCGGAAGGTCAGTGGTTCAAATCCCCGTGATGGGGTGAGCTCCTGTCGCTCTTCCCCAGCTCCTGCCAACCTAGCAGTTCGAAAGCACACCAGGGCAAGTAGATAAATAGGTACCGCTGTGCCGGGAAGGTAAACGGCATTTCCATGCGCTCTGGTTTCTGTCACGGTGTCCTGTTGTGCCAGAAGTGGTTTAGTCCTGCTGGCCACATGACCAGGAAAGCTGTCTGTGGGCAAATGCCAGCTCCCTTGGCCTGAAAGCGAGATGAATGCAACAACCCCATAGTCACCTTTGAATGGACTTAACAGTCCAGGGGTCCTTTACCTTTACCTTTTTTACCTTTTCACTAAGCCAGCCAGGAAGGGACGCGGGTGGCGCTGTGGGTTAAACCACAGAGCCTAGGACTTGCCGATCAGAAGGTCAGCAGTTCGAATCCCCGCAGTGACGGGGTGAGCTCCCGTTGCTCGGTCCCTGCTCCTGCCAACCTAGCAGTTCAAAAGCACTCAAAGTGCAAGTAGATAAATAGGTACCACTCCGGCAGGAAGGTAAACGGCATTTCCGTGTGCTGCTCTGGTTTGCCAGAAGCGGCTTAGTCATGCTGGCCACATCACCCGGAAGCTGTACGCCGGTTCCCTCGGCCAGTAAAGCGAGATGAGCGCCGTAACCCCAGAGTCAGCCACGACTGGACCTAATAGTCAGGGGTCCCTTTACCTTTAAGCCAGCCAGGTTTGGATAAGCCAGCCCAGGAATTCCCTGTGTAGAATAGCTCTGCAGCTTGTACTTTAATCCATATCCCAATTAATCAAAATCCTAGTGTCGCAGGAAACCCCCCATCATTCAGTTTGTACAAACTTCACACACACTCACACTCACACACTACATATGCTACGCTTCTGTTATAAATTCATAGAAAATCAACCAGACATCGGATTTGCACTGTTCTACTTTCATTTTACTCCATGAAGGAAGGACTACAAAATGGGGCAGGTTTGATACAGGGCAGCCATAATCCCTTCACCACCCCAGCACATCCACAGGAGCCCTGCCCAGTTGCTATGCCAACCCTGATGGTCCTAGACAGAAGACAATCAAGATCACAAAGAACTTGCATATGGGAGTGGATTCAGCATGGACTGGAACAAAGGACCAGATCTTCCCTCAGGGGGCAGGAAACTGCGACTACCTTTTGTCTTCAGAAAATGACTCATGGGGAGGAGGAGAAGGGAACCAGCCAGGTGACAGGACACTCAGGTTACCACCACAACTCCTCCCTCAACCCCTCCTTTCTGTAATGTATGCATGATGTTTCTGGGGGCTGGGCTTGACCTAGAGGATGGGGATTTCAAAAGTTTTTATCAGGTCTTGCACACCATTTTTCTGTGTCTTTCCTCTCACCTGCAAGTGAGGGGAATACCCTGTTGCAACAGGTCAATAAAGGCCAAGCCTACAGGCTGCTGATTTGCTCCAATTTACTCTGGTTGGTGTCTTTACTTTTTGTCCAAGGGAGCCCTCGGATTTTTCCGGTAACACTAGCATTTATTAATTTCCAGGGTTTAGGGGGGTCCTTCCTAAATCTCTAAGAATATGAAGAGGCCTGCTGGGTCAATGGCCTATCAAGTCCACAATCCTGTTCTCACAGGGGTGAACCAGATGCCCATTATGGGAAACCAGCAAGCAGGATTCGAACACAAGAGCCTACTCTCACCTTCTGAAGTTTCCAGTAACTGGTACTCAGAATCATATAGCCTCCATCTGTCCATAATTTATATATATATATATAAATAAATAGAAAGAATAAAAAGTTCCAAACGTGGCCACTGGCCTCCCGGAAGTTGGCAGCCCCTGCGCTGAGGAATGAATGAATGTGCTTTTCAATTTAAAATGGATATCTAAGAAGAAAACGTTTCTGAAACCATGAAGCTCAGAAATGTGAAAACCAGAAAAGCAAAAAGAAAATAAGCATCCTAAAAGCATTGGTATAACCCCAGAGCCAGAGGTCAAAGACACAGCACAGAGAAGCAGCCAAAGTTTCACTTTCATTAGTTTTTTCCTGGTTTGTTAAATACAGTGTTTGGCACAGCAGGGTTTGCAATTAACTGTCGCTAATACGGCATTAAAAGCCAATTTCATTAGCGTCATGGCCCACAGCATTAATTTTATGCACCTTCTTTTAATTTAGTGCAAAAAAAAGAGAGGAAGACTTAATGATTGCCTTGTTAGGTCAGATCACAAAAGTTCCCTGTAGGTTCTTATCGCTTCTGTGAGAAACAGGATGTTACTCTCTCAGCTTTTCCTGTTGGGGGAACTCACAGGCAGGTTGGAATCTCAAGTTACTAGGTCTCAGTAAGAAGAATGTCCCCCTTTCTCAGTCCTGGTTCTCTCGCGCAGAAATCGAACTCAGTTCCTGGAAATCGCCAGGAGTCCTGCAGGAAGGGAGGGCCACCAATCTGGGTGACTTTCAGAGGGTGAGATAAATTCATGGAGAGGAGGGCTATTGATAGCTGCCAGCCACAATGGCTAGGCTCTGCTGCAGTAGTTGGACGCAGTGTTATAAGAATTTTAAGGTCTCAAATACAGAATAAACATTCATAAATGCACACATATCTAAATATATGAACCATGTGTCTGAAATAGTACGGGAGAGCAATCCTGAAGCCATCTTGACTCTCCCAATGACCTCAAATATTCCTCTGCAGTAAGGGAGGCAAATGGGGAAAGCCTTCAAATTGTCTTTTTGCTTGCAAATCCTGTCTTAAGGGCGTATTTATGTATGAATAGGGTGAGCCTGTGACCTGGACTCAGGAACTAAAGTATTAGAATGGCCAGGCTGCCCAGGTAATGCAATCAGTGACCATTATCAGGTACCCTGGGAGGATTTCTGCTGTAGACCGCCTCCTTCTGTAATGTATGTGTGATGTTTTAGAGGGGAAGTCTTGGGCTACAAGGTGGGCTCAGAGGGAGGAAAGATAGGGAATGAGGCCAAGAATTGCAGGTGAAGGAAAAAGGAAGGAAGGAGGGAGAAGAGAGAAGGGGGAAACAGTGAGCAGAGTAAGGGGGCAGGAAGGCAGAGGGATGGAGGAGAATAATAATAATAATAATGATAATAATAATAATAATAATAATAATAATAATTTATTATTTATACCCCGCCCATCTGGCGGGGCCTCCCCAGCCACTCTGGGCGGCTTCCATAAAACCAAAAATACAGTAAAATATCACACGTTAAAAACTTCCCTGAACAGGGCTGCCTTAAGATGTCTTCTGAATGTCAGGTAGTTGTCCATCGCCTTGACATCCGGTGGGAGGGCATTCCACAGGGCGGGCGCCACCACCGAGAAGGCCCTCTGCCTGGTTCCCTGTAGCTTTGCTTCTCGCAATGAGGGAACCGCCAGAAGGCCCTCGGCGCTGGACCTCAGCGTCCGGGCAGAACGAGAAGGAGGACGAAGGCAGAGCAGAGTGCGAGCCAATCCCAATGGCCACAGAGGCTGTGGTGGAGGAAGGCTCTCGGGCGCCTGGGGCAACATGCCCAGGGATGGGGTGAACTGCCCATAGGGGCAGGGCACGGCGCCCATACAGGACGAGATGGGGTGTGCAGCAGGGCCTCAACCACTCTACAGGTAGTTCACAATTTAACGGAACCACCTTTACCATCGGCCGAAATCTCCTACAACGAAATCTCCTACAAAGTTTTTTTTGCAGATAAAGTCACTCATATTAGGAAGGAGGTAGACACCACCTTCTGAGAGATTTTACTTTCTTGGGCTCCATAATCACTGCAGATGGTGGCAGCAGTCACAAAATTAAAAGCGCCTGCTTCTTGGGAGAAAGGCGATGACAAACCTAGACAGCATCTTAAAAAGCAGAGACATCACCTTGCCGACAAAGGTCTGTATAGTAAAAGCTATGGTTTTCCCAGTAGTGATGTATGGAAGTGAGAGCTGGACCATAAAGAAGGCTGATCGCCGAAGAATTGATGCTTTTGAATTCTGGTGCTGGAGGAGACTCTTGAGAGTCCCATGGACTGCAAGAAGATCAAACCTATCCATTCTGAAGGAAATCAGCCCTGAGTGCTCACTGGAAGGACAGATCCTGAAGCTGAGGCTCCAAGACTTTGGCCACCTCATGAGAAGAGAAGACTCCCTGGAAAAGACCCTGATGTTGGGAAAGATGGAGGGCACAAGGAGAAGGGGACGACAAAGGACGAGATGGTTGGACAGTGTTCTCGAAGCTACCAGCATGAGTTTGACCAAACTGCGGGAGGCAGCGGAAGACAGGAGTGCCTGGCGTGCTCTGGTCCAGGGGGTCATGAAGAGTCAGACACGACTAAACGACTAAACAACAACAGACACCACCGTGGGAGCAGGGCCGGGGCAGCAGAGTGCTAGAGCCATGTCTGGTCAAGTTGCATGGAATCAATTTCAATCCGTTACCCCCTAGGATGTGGACAGGCTGCTTGGATGTGTGAAACCAACCACCTGTTTCCTTGATCCTTGCCCATCCTGGCTAATAAAAGCAAGCTGGGAAGGGCTGGGTGATGGGCTCTGCGGGTTGGTGAATGCTTCCCTCTGTGAGGGAGCATTCCCAGACCTGCTGAAAGAGACAGTCGTTAAACCGCTTCTTAAAAAAACATCTTTAGACCCAGCCAGTATGGCCAACTATCACCCAGTCTCAAATCTTCCATTCTTGGGCAAAGTGATTGAGCTGGTGGTTGCTGAACAACTCCAGGCATCCCTGGAGGATGCAGACCATTTGCATCCCTTCCAATCGGGATTCAGGCCTCATCATGGGACTGAAACTGCCTTGGTCGCGCTGGTTGGTGATCTCCGGCGGGCTAGGGACAAAGGTGAGAGCTGTTTCCTAGTTCTGCTGGATCTCTCAGCGGCCTTTGACACCATCGACCATGACATCCTTCTGGACCATCTAGAGGAACTGGGAGCTGGGGGCATTGTCATACAGTGGTTCCGCTCCTTCCTCCTGGGCCATGTCCAGAAAGTAGTGTTGGGGGTAAAGGTAAAGGTAAAGGGACCCCTGACCATTAGGTCCAGTCGTGACCGACTCTGGGGTTGCGGTGCTCATCTCGCTTTATTGGCCAAGGGAGGCGGCATACAGCTTCTGGGTCACGTGGCCAGCATGACTAAGCCACTTCTGGTGAACCAGAGCAGTGCACGGAAACACCGTTTACCTTCCTGCCAGAGTGGTACCTATTTATCTACTTGCACTTTGACGTGCTTTCAAACTGCTAGGTTGGCAGGAGCAGGGACCGAGTAACGAGAGCTCACCCCGTCATTGCGGGGATTCGAACCGCCGACCTTCTGATCGGCAAGCCCTAGGCTGTGTGGTTTAACCCACAGTCCCACCCGCGTCCCAGGTGTTGGGGGATGAGTGTTCAAACCCCTGGGCTCTCACTTGTGGGGTGCCTGAGGGTTCCATCCTCTCCCCCATGCTTTTTAATATATATATATGAAGCCGCTGGGAGAGATCATCAGGGGGGTTGAGCTGGGTGTTCATCAATATGCGGATGATACCCAGCTCTACCTCTCTTTTAAATCAGAACCAGTGAAGGCAGTGAAGGTCCTGGGTGAGTGACTGGGTGACACCCGGGACGGACTGCACCCCCACACCCGCCCTTCGTATGCCCCTGAGCAGACAGAGTCACTGACATTATACCTGAAGGAGCGCCTCCATCCCCATCGTTTTGCCCGGACGCTGAGGTCCAGTGCCGAGGGCCTTCTGGCGGTTCCCTCACTGCGAGAAGCAAAGCTACAGGGAACCAGGCAGAGGGCCTTCTTGGTGGTGGCGCCCGCCCTGTGGAACGCCATCCCATCAGATGTCAAAGCAATAAACAACTACCTGACATTCAGAAGACATCTTAAGGCAGCCCTGTTCAGGGAAGTTTTTTATGTGTGATATTTTAGTGTATTTTTGGTCTTAGTGGTAGCCGCCCAGAGTGGCTGGGGAAACCCAGCCAGATGGGCGGGGTACAAATAATAAATTATTATTATTATTATTATTATTATTATTGGCAGATTCTTATCTATGGTCTTTCCTGGCGTTGATCCAGCTCCTTGCTAAGGGCAAAAGGGAACCCGGGTACACGTCTGCTCTTAACTAGGGATGGGAGAAACTGCCCATTTCGGTTTCGGGTTTTTCCACTCTTAAACTCAGCTCTCCGCATCTCCCCATTAACTCCAGCCTTCCCATCGAGTTTTCTCCGTGCTTTTCCATTGCTAATCACCTGCACAGCTGCCAAACATCAGCGCCATCCCGAAGCAAGGCCTAATTATTTCCCTCTCCCATCACCATTCATGGTGTAGCAGGAAGCCGTCTACAAAAGCCTGGCCTCATTACTGAACCCACAGACAGCAATGGGGCCCCCTAAAGACCACCTTTCCCTGCAGTGCTTTTAGGTCTGCGCGGAAACGGAGTCTTTCACATGCACCGCAAGACATGCAACAGGCAAATGCCTTTTGTTTCGATCGCTGGTTCCCAGCTGTAAAAATCCCACAAACGCATCATTGCGCAGCCTCTAATTTCCTGAGACCCAAACGGCCTGCTGATTTAGATGCTAGCAATTGAAAATTGACTGCACTGCCCTGTTCCTACAGAATGCAGAATTAGAAATAATTGCCGAGTCGCTCATCTAACCTCTGCCTTATTACAGGGTAACATTCTCAGGTTATTTTTAAAGCTGTGCCCTTAGGAACAGGGTCTCCTTGGAAGCTTATCAGGGGAAGAGCTGACATTAGGTAGATCTGCCCTGGTGGATAAAATAGGAAGAACTAGTGCTCTCCTAAAGCAGTCCTAAAGAACCCTTTTTTCCGGTTCAGTGCTGCACTCTCCTGGGAACAGCCTGCCAGGGATCACATGGTCATGGTGGGCAGAGCCATATATGTTGGTGGGTGGGGCCAGGGGTTATGTGGGTGGAGCCAGAGCCCAAAATGCCACACCTCCTCTATCCATAGCTGTCAACTTTCAGATTTGAAAATAAGGAATCAGCAGCCAAAATAAGGGATCAGCAGCCTCACCTGTCCCAGGCCCTCCTGTCTTCCACTGCCTCCCGCAGTTTGGTCAAACTCATGCTGATAGCTTTGAGAACACTGTCCAACCATCTCGTCCTCATGGTTCAATGTTACGAGTGAGCAAAGTTACCCAGTCAGGATTTGAATCTTGGTCCTAACTTTTGGGGTTAGGTTTCTGTTTAGCTGTCCATTAATACTGACAAACCGTACCTCCCATTCATCTCTCAGATCCCCTTGTAAATCTAAAATACTGGCCTCACCACAGCCTGCGGTAAAAAAATTCCCCAAGTTAATTACACATTGTGTGAAGGTAAGTGTGTGAAGCTACTTTTCTATGGGAAAGTGCGCCTTGGTTTTGGAACACTTTGGTTTTGGAACGGACCTCCGGAACGGATTAAGTTTGAGAACCAAGGAACCACTGTACATTATTATGGGATAGAAAGTTCCTATTTTCATGGGAGAAATGTTGGAGGGTATGTTAGTTCACTCCTCGTACCTCGGCCAAACGTCCTTTCAAACTCAGCCTTTTGCTGGCAAATATCCTCCCTTTATTTCACATTTAGTTGGAAAAAAGGGGGGTAAACCATTTAACGGGTCCCTCGGGAGGGTGTAAAAGCAAGAACAGCTGCCTCACCTTTACACGTAGACCTTTCTGTATAATTTGGGCTGCAGAGAGAAAGGTGGGTGAGTTTGAACAAATTAATCATTTCATCTCCCACAATGGCCTTTGATTTTTCCTTCTAACTGGAAGGGAAGGTCAGCCCCATCTATTAAAACAAGGCCTTTTTGGGTGGTCCTCTGTCCTCCTTTACCCCCACTGGGGAGAGGTGGGTACTTGTGTGCTATTTCTGGCTCCTCTCCTCCCATAATAGATGCAATCATTTTGCTAACAGTCCCTCTGCCTGCCGAGAGGGTGGACCCACCGCCTGTCTGGAATTTAATTGTGGGGTTAATGTGGGATGTATATATATTTCCCAGAAAAAGAGAGAAGGAGGAGGACGGAGTGCTTGAAATGACTAACCGAAGAAAGCAAACAAAACCCACCGTCGGCATTTATTAATGTTTAAAATATGATGATCTTTTTTTGAGGGCTACTGGTTTGTGTGCTCCCGGCTGAGCCCAAGAGAGAGCGTTTAATTGAGTGGGGATGTTTCTGTGGGAATGTTCAGGGTGGCAGGAGAGGATATATTGTTTATTAATATCCTTCATAACTTGTGCTGGCAAGTTTCTTTGCTTAGCAGAGTTTGCATTCCCCTTTCATACATGCACAGCAGATCACTGGTTGCAGGCTCGTGTAAGTCTCTCACTATTATATAATTCAATATTGAATTGTATATTCCTGGTAACAAAAAAAGATAAAGGTAAAGGGACCCCTGACTGTTAGGTCCAGTCGTGACCGACTCTGGGGTTGCGGTACTCATCTCGCTTTATTGGCCGAGGGAGCCGGCGTACAGGTCATGTGGCCAGCATGACTAAGCCACTTCTGGCGAACCAGAGCAGTGCACGGAAACACCATTTACCTTCCTGTCAGAGCGGTACCTATTTATCTACTTGCACTTCGACGTGCTTCTGAACTGCTAGGTTGGCAGGAGCAGGGACTGAGTAATGGGAGCTCACCCCGTCGCGGGGATTTGAACCGCCAACCTTCTGATCGGCAAGCCCTAGGCTCTGTAGTTTAACCGACAGCGCCACCCACATCCCTATATTCTTGGTAAGTTCCCTTTTATCCCTCTTTCCTCCTCACCTGGAGCATCCTTCCTCTTGCATGTGACTAGAGGTAGGCATGACCTTACTTGTGCAGGTAACACCAAAGCACAAGGCATGCAACACCTCTCTTCTTCTTTGACTTCTTCTCTTCGTTGGAGCAGCTTTTTAGCTAGAGATACCCTGTTTGATTTCAGCCAACAGAGGACAAAGAGGTTATCTCCATATGGAATAGACTCACATGTATATATCTGTAACTAAGTCTGCCTTCAGGGATCCAATTGTGAACTGATGATGCTGTGAGTAAACTACTTTTATATATCTTAAATAAGATTGTGGCGTGTTTATTCTTTTAAGAGGAAAAATAAGGGATCTTACCAGGAATCTATACTGAGAAGCTTAAACCAGCTTGCAACTTGCTGTGAGTTTAAAGGGGAATGTTTAAAACTCTGCTAAGTTATAGAACTTGCTAGCGCTAGTTAGGAAGCATATTAATAAACAATATACAGTCATACCTGTGGTTGCGAACGTGATCCGTGCGGGAGGCATGTTCGCAACCTGCAGCGTTCGCAGCCTGAAGCTTCACATCTGCACATGCATGTGACATGATTCGTCATTTCTGTGCATACATGTGATGTCATTTTGCACTTCTGCGCATGCGTGAGCACCGAAACCCGGAGGTTTCATAGTGATCACACTATGATCCATTCTTCCTTGGAGCAATCTATCAGATATGTGCTATCTGTTGACTATCTGATCTTGACCGTCAACCAGCGATGGGCAAATTGTCCTCCCTGTTTCTCAATTTTCCCATATTAAATTCACATCTCCACATTTCTGCTACCGTCTGCAATTTTTTTAAAAAAGAATCCCCATGAAAATTGTTCAGCGTTTTAGTGTGAATTGCTCCTAATATTCAGTGGTACCTCGGGTTACATAGGCTTCAGGTTACATACGCTTCAGGTTACAGACTCCGCTAACCCAGAAATAGTACCTCGGGTTAAGAAATTTGCTTCAGGATAAGAACAGAAATCATGTTCCGGCGGCGCAACAGCAGCAGGAGGCCCCATTAGCTAAAGTGGTGCTTCAGGTTAATAACAGTTTCAGGTTAAGTACAGACCTCGGGAATGAATTAAGTACTGAACCCGAGGTACCACTGTATATCAAAATAAGCAGTTTTGCCTAATACAGATAGATATTTTTGCAATGCAATCCCCCGCATTCTGGCATGTTATTTTCACAACTGTATTAATTTTTATGGATTCTTTATCCCAGTTTATGCATTTTTTATACACATTATCCAGCTGGAGATCTGCATTGCAAAATTAGGAAAAATGCGAATTTCAAAGGATAACTGTGTTTTTGGTTCTCGTATCATCCCACAGAATATAGTCATCCCACAGAAAATGGAAAAACCCTCCCCCATGACAGCTTTATTCCTGAGCTTATGATATCAGGTTGCCAGCCACTTCAGGGGATGATTGCATAAAATCTCGCCTATTTTGTTGTTCAGTTATTCTGCACCTGGAAGTTTGCCTGGCATTGTCGAAAATGATCTCTTCTCTATACACACACAGAGAGAGACTGATAGTCAGTTTAATTACCACGGTTACTAAGAATATGCCAAATCCTGCTGAAGGCTTTCCAAATATTTGGATCTGGGTGATGGTTCATAAATTCATTAGTCATCTGCCTTTGATGCCTGCACACTGCTTTTTTGCTGTTGTTCAGTTGCTGAATAAAGCACGCTTCTGCTTCAAATTGTCAGATAAGTCCTGTGTTAGCTGGTTAATAAGGTTGCCGTCGTCTGTTTTGTAAAGTTCCTAATAGATGCATTTAAAAGTATATCTGCGAAGGGAATAGGGCTTTTGTAACACCCTTTAACACTGTAACAAAAAAAACGAAGATCATGGCCTCTGGTCCCATCACCTCCTGGCAAATAGAAGGGAAAGAAATGGAGGCAGTGAGAGATTTTACTTTCTTGGGCTCCATGATCACTGCAGATGGTGACAGCAGTCACGAAATTAAAAGGCGCCTGCTTCTTGGGAGAAAAGCAATGACAAACCTAGACAGCATCTTAAAAAGCAGAGACATCACCTTGCTGACAAAGGTCCATATAGTTAAAGCTGTGGTTTTCCCAGTAGTGATGTATGGAAGAGAGAGCTGGACCATAAAGAAGGCTGATCGCCGCAGAATGGATGCTTTTGAATGATGGTGCTGGAGGAGACTCTTGAGAGTCCCATGGACTGCAAGAAGATCAAACCTCTCCATTCTGAAGGAAATCAGCCCTGAGTGCTCACTGGAAGGACAGACCGTGAAGCTGAGGGTCCAAGACCTTGGCCACCTCATGAGAAGAGAAGACTCCCTGGAAAAGACCCTGATGTTGGGAAAGATGGAAGCACAAGGAGAAGGGGACGACAGAGGACAAGATGGTTGGACAGTGTTCTTGAAGCTACTAGCATGAGTTTCACTAAACGGCGGGAGGCAGTGGAAGACGGGAGTGCCTGGCGTGCTCTGGTCCAGGGGGTCACGAAGAGTCGGACACGATTAAACGACTAAACAACAACAAAACACCCTTTGCAAACCACACTTCCCAGGATGTTTTGCAAGGAATCCATGGCTATTTAGAGAGGTATCATACTGCTTTCAGTGTATGTAGAGGTAATAAAGGTAAAGGATCCCTGGATGGTTAAGTCCGGTCAAATGCGACTATGGGGTTGCGGCGCTCATCTCACTTTCAGGCTCTTTGTCCACAGACAGCTTTCCAGGTCCTGTGGCCAGCATGACGAAACCGCTTCTGGCAGAGCGGGACACTGTGATTGAAACCTTCCTGGCACAGCGGTACCTATTTATCAACTTGCACTGGTGTGCTTTCGAACTGCTAGGTTGACAGGAGCAAGGACCAAACAATGGGAGCTCACTCTGTCGTGGGGATTCGAACCACTGATTTGCTTATGAGCGCTGCAACCTCATAGTCACCTTTGACTGGACTTGGCCATCCAGGGGTCCTTTACCTTACTTTGCCTTACCTTAACTTGCTTTCAATGTGTAGTGCAGATGGGACCATTATTTCTGAATTGCACTTAGGCTGCTCAATCCCTTCAGACTGAGGATGCTTTAAATAGAGAATTACTCCCTGCAACTATCTCTTCAAAATGCATTCTGTATAATAATAATAATAATAATAATAATAAGAAGAAGAAGAAGAAGAAGAAGAAGAAGAAGAAGAAGAAGAAGAAGAAGAAGAAGAAGAAGAAGAAGAATACATGTGCGGTATACTCTGGGCAGTTTCCAACACATATCAAGACATGATAAAACACTATAAACTACAAAACATAATGAGAATAAGAACTAAAATAAGTTAACTATAATTCTTAGCCACCCTTCACCATGAGGTCCAGGGCAAGCACTTTTTAACTACAGTACAATATTAACTCCTTCAGGTATACTGAACCGAGGCCGTTTAGGGCTTTCAAGGTCAGCACCAACACTTTGAATTGTGCTCGGAAACGTACTGGGAGCCAATGTAGGTCTTTCAAGACCGGTGTTAAGAATTTGGGCCCAGGATAAGCCAATCTGTCAGTTTCCATTTCAGGCTCGAATGCATGGCTCACATCTACCAGCAAATGTGTGTTTTAGTATTGTGGGCCCAATTTTATGGACCTCCTTTCCAGCTGAGCTTCCAGCACCTCCTGAAGACTTTCTTTTATATTCCAGAAGGCATTTTAATTGATTTTATAGTTTTAATAGAATTTGTGTGTGATTATGTGTGTATTGTATCATTGTAAACTGCTTTGTTGTTGTTGTTTAGTCGTTTAGTCGTGTCCGACTCTTCATGACCCCCAGGACCAGAGCACGCCAGGCCCTCCTGTGTTCCACTGCCTCCCACAGTTTGGTCAAACTCATGCTGGTAGCTTCGAGAACACTGTCCAACCATCTCGTCCTCTGTCGTCCCCTTCTCCTTGTGCCCTCCATCTTTCCCAACATCAGGGTCTTTTCCAGGGAGTCTTCTCTTCTCATGAGGTGGCCAAAGTCTTGGAGCCTCAGCTTCACGATCTGTCCTTCCAGTGAGCACTCAGGGCTGATTTCCTTCAGAATGGATAGGTTTGATCTTCTTGCAGTCCATGGGACTCTCAAGAGTCTCCTCCAGCACCAGAATTCAAAAGCATCCATTCTTCGGCGATCAGCCTTCTTTATGGCCCAGCTCTCACTTCCATACATCAGTACTGGGAAAACCATAGCTTTAACTATACGGGCCTTTGTTGGCAGGTTGATGTCTCTGCTTTTTAAGATGCTGTCTAGGTTCGTCATTGCTTTTCTCCCAAGAAGCAGGCGCTTTTAATTTCGTGACTGCTGTCACCATCTGCAATGATCATGGAGCACAAGAAAATAAAATCTCTCACTGCCTCCATTTAGTTAAGCAGTGTTACGGACTGGGCTGGATGCCAAGAAGCGGTGGAAAGAAGACTCAGAGCCCAGGGAGTGGTGGTGGTACGATGATGTGGTCAGAGGGAGAAGACTGGGAGGAGGCAGTGTCAGAAGCTGAAGAGGCAACAGGGTTTAGTGAGCGGGAGGAGTCTGTGGCAGAGAGAATTCCAGAGACAGAGGTAGAAGAGGAGGCTGAAGAGGACAGGGGTCAAGAAGCAGCTGGAGAATCCAGGGAGTCTCCCCCACCTGCCGTGACCACCTCCCTTCCCTCCAGGTCTCCTAGAACCCAAAGAGAAATGGAAAGAGCAGAACAGAGATGAGTTGTGTGCAAGCACAGTTTGAGATTGCATGGGGAAAACCCAGGAGAGGTGGAGCCTTAGAGAGGGGTGGGAAAGGGGAGGCCTTCAGTCCTAGGAAGAGTTGCTGAGACCACTCAGCCTGAGCTATTTCTTTTAATAAAGATTTAACTTTGCCGGTCTCAGGGGATTCGCTGTTTTTTTGTTGCTGACCTATGCCTGACTCAAGCCCTCACAAGCAGTACAGTTGCACCTTGGTTCTCAAATGGGATCCCTTCCGGAAGTCCTTTCAGCTTCCAAAAACGTTCGAAAACCAAGGCGCGGCTTCTGATTGGCTGCAGGAGCTTCCTGCACTCAGTCGGAAGCCGCAGAAGCCAAGTCGGACGTCCGGCTTCTGAAAAACGATCGCAAACCGGTACACTTACTTCCTGGTTTGCAGCGTTTGGGTTCCAAGTTGTTTGAGTACCAAGGCGTTTGAGAACCAAGGTACCACTGTACTGCCTTCGACTGTACTCAAGGGACGATTCTAAAAAAACTCCACTCAAAAAACAGTTATGTCCCTGTGGAGCTGGCTGTACTGAATCTGTGGCTCATGTCCTTCTGGCTTGCACTCTTTATAAAGATTTGAGGAATGAAGTTATCACCTCTCTATTATTGTCCATTCTGGGTCACCCAACCACTGCCAGTGTCCTTTCTCTTGGCAGATCAAGATGAGCAGCTGACAGCAAAGGTTGCAACGTTCTTAGCCGGGGAAATTGGAATAAGATCCATTATTTGACTATTGACCCAAACCCCCAAAATGCATTTTATATAATTGACTTTTTACCTTTATCCTCTGTATACTGCATTTTGATTGTTTTATTGTTGCGGCTGGTGCAAATGAAGATTCATTCATCATTCAGAACAAAGGGGGCACGAGATTATGAAGTTCAGCCTAAACTTCAGCTGCTAAACTTCAAGAGTGGAAGTGAATTTAAAGATGCTGTGTTGATGTTGTACAAAAAAGTCAGCCTGTTTCTCCCTTCCTCCCGGCTTGAAAAAAAGAAACCCGCCTTCTCAGATGTCTCTTAATGCTATTTCCGCTGTTTGATTCAAGCTTTACAGCGAAATCTACGCAGCGAGATCTTTTTAAGAACACACATCTGTCAATAAAGCCCATTTTAATGAATGCCAAGCAAGTAACACTCCCACTAGGGTGAAAGGGCTTCTCGGTTTCGGCTGATGTTTTGAGAGAGAACGGATGCAAAGAGATGCCCTTTACATGCCTTTGAAATGTTTTCCTCATGAAACTTCTAAGATGCGAGTTTGCTTTTGACTGTCGCTTTGCTGAGAAGTAGGAGAGCTTTATAACAGTGGGAAGAAATAAAATAAAAAAAGTTCCTTCCATTAGCACCTTAGAGACCAACTAAGAGACCAACACGGCTACCTACCTGTAACTAGTGGGAAGAAATCTTGCTCTCGACAGGGAATTCGACACCAGAGGCACATGCTGGTTCTCTGGAGTATTATTTCACGCTTTGCAACGGTTTCAGCAAATTGTCGTCGACGAGTCTCAAACATGAAACCCGCTAAGCTTTTCTGCCGCTAAATCGGCCGTGTTTGAAATCCGTCTTTGAAAGGCTAGAGGCTTTGCAGACAATTTCAATCAATCAAATACTGTCTGCTTGAGAGTTTTGTCTGTCTTTGGCCTGATCCAGAAGACTCTCCTGATGTTCTCAGAACAACTGAAAGTATCTACTAGGCTCAAGTCAAGATCTTGTTATCCTCTTTCCCAGTTTGACGGCTGCTACATTTTATCTCAATTTTGACTTTCTCCAGCTCAGACAGTGGTTGCTTTCTCACATTTTCCCCGTCTGTTCCAAATTTTGCAGGCATTTGGGGGATCTCTGGCCTTCGGGCTCCTCAAGATGACCTGTTTCTGGAGCATTCATCTCAATTTGCTTGCACAAAGCTTTTGCAGAGGTTAGACTATTTAACGAGCATTGGTTCTGATATTTTTGCGGGGCAAGTTATATCACAATGAACATCCTACCGAATTTGCTTGTGTTTATATGTTTTCCCATTAACCCCAACTTCACCCCACACTTTCCCGTACATTTTCTTGCCATTTTCCTAATCACAAAAGGGTTTTGTTTGTTTGTTTTTAAGTGGGTTTGTTGCCCTAGGGTGAACAAATCAGCATGCATAAATCTAAATTTCTAAATATTCTTGAATGCCTCCCGCCAAATACTGACATTCTGAAAACGCCCTTAGTTCCTGTTTTTCTATTACATTTCGCTGTTCCCTCTCACACCTGACCTGTAAGTTACTGGGCACATTAAGCTAATGACACATAAATATACAAATTGGCCACAGGTTGCTCTCCTCTTCGCTGAACAGCTGTTTCCTCTTCTGTGAAGTGAAGTTGCATGACAGGTTGACATGAATGTGTTTCTGCTGGATTTTGATTAGAGGGAAGACTGACCCTTTGCAGATTCATTTCGCTCCATTTACTTACCTCTGAGAAAGGTTAACATTTGCAAGCAGTCATGGCAGCATTTGGTAAATGTTGCTGCAACCTCAAAATTACTGTATTTTTCGCCCTATAGGACGCACTTTTCCCCCTGAAGGCTCTCCAGGCTTCAGGAGAGCCACAGCGCCAGCCCCACAAGGTCGGGGGACAGTGGGGAGGCGGAATGCCGCCATCCCGCTGTCTCCCGATGTGGTTTGGAGGCTGATGGCGGGGAGATGTGTGCTTCTCCTGGCCGCCAGCCCCCCAAGCTCCGGAGACAGCGGGGAGGCGTAGCGCGTCTTCCCGCTGTCCCCGGACCTGGTCTGCAGGTGGCCGGCCGGGAGAAGAGCGCTTCTCCCCGCTGCTGGCCCCACAAGCGCCGGGGGGGGGGGGGAATAATTTTTTTTCTTTATTTCCCCCCCAAAAAAACTTGGTGCGTCCTATGGGCCAGTGCGTCCTATGGGGCGAAAAATATGGTACATTTTGCTTCCTCATCACATATTCAGATTGATTTTATTTTATTTTTAGAAGAACGTAGGAGGGAGGAAAAATCGAGAGGAGCACTAATTCCCCATCATTTCCTAAGATTTGCTTTCTGCATTTCCTTCCCTGCTGCAAATAGATTGCCTTTCTTCCCCCAAATTGCAGGGCTGTAAATACAAAACCACTCACTGACATTGGTATTGGGGTGAATTGCCGTAGAAATGTTTCTCTCCTTGCCTGGGTACTAAGGACCGAGACTCCCTGTTGTGGACAAAGGTTAGTGGGGAAGTGATATTCTATCTGCTACACTTACAAGTCAACCTTGTTTGTGAGTCCTTAAAGATCTGCTCCCTGCAACAGTGCAAGATTTACATATAAGCTAAAGAAGCTATAGCTTAGGGCCCCACTCTCTTGGTTATGGACTCCTAGATTGAGGTTGAATCCTGACAAGACAGAAGTACTGTTTTGGGGGGATAGGAGGCAGGCAGGTGTGGAGGACTCCCTGGTCCTGAATGGGACCACTGTGGCCCTGAAGGACCAGGTGTGCAGCGTGGGAGTCATTTTGTACTCACAGCTGTCCATGGAGGCGCAGGTCCATTCTGTGTCCAGGGCAGCTGTTTACCAGCTCCATCTGGTACGCAGGATGAGACCCTCCCTGTCCGCAGACTGTCTTGCCAGAGTGGTGCATGCTCTGGTTATGTCCCGCTTGGACTACTGCAATGTGCTCTACATGGGGCTACATTTGAAGGTGACCTGGAAACTACAACTAATCCAGAATGCGGCAGCTAGACTGGGGACTGGAAGCAGCTGCCGAGACCACATAACACCGGTCTGGAAAGACCTACATTGGCTCCCAGTATGTTTCCGAGCACAATTCAAAGTGTTGGTGCTGACCTTGAAAGCCCTAAATGGCCTCGGTCCAGTATACCTGAAGGAGTGTCTCCACCTCCAGCATTCTGCCCAGACACTGAGGTCCAGCTCCGAGGGCCTTCTGGCAGTTCCCTCGCTGCAAGAAGCCAAGTTACAGGGAACCAGGCAGAGGGCCTTCTCAGTAGTGGCACCCGCCCTGTGGAACGCCCTCCTACCAGATGTCAAAGAGAACAACAACTACCTGACATTTAGAAGACATCTGAAGGCAGCCCTGTTTAGGGAAGCTTTTAATGTTTGATGCATTACTGTATTTTAATACTGTATTTTGTTGGAAGCCGCCCAGAGTGGCTGGGGAGGCCCAGCCAGATGGGTGGGGTATAAATAGTATATTATTATTATTATTATTATTATTATTATTATTATTATTATTATTATTATTTGACTAAATTCCTGCATTGCAGAGGGGTGGACTAGATGACCGTTGGGGGTCCCTTCCAACTCTACAATTCTATTATTCTAAATCTGACCCTGGATAGGAGTGGTCAGTGATGTGAATTTCCTTTCCCTTTTTCTAAATAAGAAGATTTATTGATTTTCAGTGTATAAACAATGATGTGGATTTTCTGAAGTCCCAAAAGAAATTCAAATCCCACAGCAACAACCTTGCTGGTTCCCTATCAGACTCGCCTGGCACCTTAAAGACTCGCCGATTTATTGCTTGTTGTCCAGAGAAAGCTTCCCAGTCCACAAAAACTGACTGGCTGCGATCAATCTGGAAAGACTTTTATGCCTTTCAGGATTTGCATCGGGATGGAAACTTGGGATTTGTGCAATCTCGTAAAGTTCCCATTCCGAGTGACAGGACGCCAAATCTGCTGATGTGTAAATAAAGATCTGGGCCCCTGCTGCTGCCTCCACTAAAAGCACAGTTTGTTTTCTAATTAAATCTGGAAAAAAGGAATAATAAAGATGATTTGTAGCAGAGGCTCGTTTTGCCTCTGGCCCATGAGGAGGCTTGTTAAAATGCTTTGTCGGTTCTGCTGTTGACAGCAAGAGTGGCAGCTAATTTGATATCTAGGATAATAGATGCGTAAAAGAAAAGGGGTTCTCTGATGTTATTTTAAGGTAAAGGGACCCCTGACCATTAGGTCCAGTCGTGGCTGACTCTGGGGTTGCGGCGCTCATCTCACTTTACTGGCCGAGGGAGCCGGCGTACAGCTTCCGGGTCATGTGGCCAGAAGGACTAAGCCGCTTCTGGCACACAGAAATGCCATTTACCTTCCCACCAGAGCGGTACCTATTTATCTACTTGCACTTTGACGTGCTTTCGAACTGCTAGGTTGGCAGGAGCAGGGACCGAGAAACGGAAGCTCACCCCGTCGCAGGGATTCGAACCGCTGACCTTCTGATCGGCAAGCCCTAGGATCTGTGGTTTAACCCACAGTGCCACCCATGTCCCTTGTGGACATTATTATAGTGCTACCTATTTTCACATTTCGAAGCAGAAAACAATAGCAACTTTAAAACACCTTTTTTTACAACTGAGTTCCTGGGATGCATGGGGTGTTAGGAGAGGAGAAGAACCTCTGGTGGGGAAATATTGTCGTGCTCCTTCTGGGGTAGTTTGTCCTCCTTTGCTCTCCACTCTGTCCTCAGGTCTCACCTGGGGCTCCTAGAAGCTGTCTACAGCTAGAAGCTTTCAAATGTACAGTTCTATGATTCTATTAAATGCAGTCCTGGATGGTCGCTATGACAAGCATAGAGGATAGTGGCGCTGGGCGCTCGGGCGCCAAGTTCTGGAGGGCGCCAGGCAAGAGTCTGGGGAACACCGAGCGAGCGCACTGAGTGAGGGTGTGTCCATGCGCCTCTCCCGCCACTGAGTTTTCCCCCCTTTTAGCCTGCAGGGGCTGAATTTTGCGGGGTGCCAGAAAACTAAAAGGGGAAAAACCGAGTCACTCGCTTGGTGTGCTGCCAGCTGAGTCGGGAGGCGCCACGTCCAGCCTCGGCCTCCCCGCTGCCGGAGAAACCGCCCTCCAGCCGCTGCCCACTTCCCCCAGCCCTAAAAAAATGTTGACAACTCTGGGAAAGGGGGGGGGGGCGCCAGAGGGATCTTTGCACCACGGCGCCGGACATGCTTAAGACAGCCCTGATAACAAGGTCACTTACGAAAGGCAGATTCTGTACTTGTGGCCAATATCATGCAGAAGACATTTTCCCCTGTCTGCTAATTTGCCTTTATACAGCGATCCAAGAGAGATTTCTGAAATCTTTGTTGACACACAGAAGGAATACTGTTAAGTTGTGGGTGAACATATCATTCACAGGCCCAGGACAGAACTGGGCTGAAGGGTTCAGCCATCCTGCTTATATAGAGCTCAACTACAAAGCAACAGTAACAACTTTCTGTAACTATCCAATCACTGAATGTCACTTTCAATTCCTTATTTGCATATGTGGACCTGAGTGAAAACGATCTACAGTATCCCCCTGCTGGCCCAGGGTGAGAACTTCAGTACATAACAAATACCTTGGTAGGGAAAGATGGAGGGCACAAGGAGAAGGGGACGACAGAGGACAAGATGGTTGGACAGTGTTCTCGAAGGTACCAGCATGAGTTTGACCAAACTGTGGAAGGCAGTGGAAGACAGGAGTGCCTGGCATGCTCTGGTCCAGGGGGTCATGAAGAGTTGGACACAACTAAACGACTAAACAACAACAACAATGATAAATACTTAGTTCCTGAATCAGGTCACAGGCTCACCCTATTCAAACACAGACATACCCTTAAGACAGGATTTGTGAAGAAAAAGACAATGGGGAGGTGTTTTCATTTTCCTTTGACCTTGCAGAGAAAACATTTGGTCAGTTTGAGAATCAAAAATGGTTCCAGGTCAGTCTTCCTGTGCTGATCTATGTACGTGCTTGGTTGGTACGCTTATGAACATTTAACATATATCTAAGACCTCAAAATTCCTATCACAACCAACAGGTATCCCACCTGAGGAAGGCGAAGCGAAGCCTGTGCTAATGGTGCCTCATAGGGTCGAGGGGGCAGCGCGCGACCATGCAAAGAGTGCCCCCCGTTTAATGTGGGGAGCGGTCATTGTTACGCCACTGCTTTCAAAGTTGATTTTTGCCTGCCTGGTATGTGTCCCTGAAATAAAACCTTCTGCATGTCTGGAAGGAGGTCGGAGAGGGATGTGTGTCTGGCTATGCCTGCTTTCGCCAGGGATCCAGGTTGGGTCAGCCCTAGGCAATGGTTTTCCCCAGTCTAGTCCATGGATGCACACAGAAGAACATGTTCTATTACGTTGCTGTCTTTATGAGGATATACGTTTGACTTTTATTACACCTGTTTTGCAAAAGTCCAGGAAAGAATCGCAATACCATAGTTTAAAACTACTGCTAGAGGACAAGAATCCCAAGACTACATTAAGTGTAGCTAAATTCTGTGAGTCTGCAATCAATCGCAGGAAGGAAGTGGTATCCCATAATGCATAAACCCCTAATTGCTAATTACAGGGGGCATGCTAACAATTAATTTTAATTTTTATATTTAAATCCTTGCTTTATTCATATTGTCCCTTGTATTTCTGATATTTTTTATGATCTGTGATATTGTGTGTGTTGACGCTGGTCTGTGACCGTATTAATAAATTCATTCATTCACAGAAGAACAAGCAGTTAGAACCGCTGGAAGATAACGGCAGGCCTCCACTCGCAACGTGAAATTAATTAAACGCTTTCCTTTCCCGGCCTCGTTGATCCACACCAATATCTGAGTTCGGTGGGTGATTCATTTCTTCTTTTTGGAGAGCAGCAGGGCTGAGGCTGGGGCTCCGCTTTCTGGAGAGAAAGCAAGAAGAAACATGCTGGCATCAGAAATTACCCCTGCAACAGAGCAGCAGGAGAAGAGATGTGTAGCTATTTCAATGCTGGTTGCCACATCTGCAGCTCCTGGAAGCAGGAGGATAAATTGCCTGTGATGCTGCCTTTGCAAATTCCTTGCTAGAGGAGGAAAGGATGGAAGTGTTGAATCCAGAAACGCAGCCTGTATGGTATGGAAGCGATGCAAAGGTTTACTCTCGAGGAGCACGAAGGAAGAGGCTGTTGGCAAGAAACATGCTGTGCCGGATTTACGGATAAGCTAAACAAGCTATAGCTTAGGGCCCCACTTTCTTGGGGGCCCCCCAAAAAATTAGAGAAAAAAACTGGATGTACATTTCCAAAATATAAGATAAAAAACAAATAAAATAAAACCTACATACAGCAACAGCGTTTTGTGTTGTGTAGGCTCCTAGGATGTAAGTCATGGGCCCCGCCTGCTAGCCTGCTCCCTAAAATATCACTGGTTTGCTCCTTTCTATATATAGGGTGCCTACATTCTGCTATTTATAATTATTAGTAGTTTGCATCATATATTTACACCTATTATTATTTCATATTATAGCAAGTTGAGTCTTTGTAAATTGTGTTTCTAAAGGAGCTTTTGTAATTGCCAAATGCCAATGTGTTTGCATTATTAAGTTTGTTATGAATAAAAAATCATTTTAAGTTAGGGCTTATTAATTATTTCACTATTAATATACTTCTTCATAATTGTATTTCAGTTCAACAATTACTTTGATAAAATACATATTTTGTTATATGCAAATGGCTTGGGATACCTATTAGGTCCATAAATTACCATATAGCATATATTCAACACGAAAACAGGGACAATTTGTTGTTGACGAAGGACAGCTGAACATAGAAAGGCCCCCATTACCTTCAGTAGCTGAGGGCCGTATCAAACCTAAATCTGGCCCTGGAGGGCAGGGCCTGGACTGATATGAATTGGCATCACTGGGGAAACCCAGCCAGGTCGGTGGAGTATAAATAATAAAATTGTTGCTGTTATTATTACTTCTGAGGTAGATGGTGGTTACTTAAAGCAGTGACCACCCCTCAGTCATCCAGAGAGGAGGTTTAGGACCAGAATTTTCCTTCTCCTGAATGGGGTCCCTTCCCAGGTGGACGGGACCCATCTGCCCCTCATTTCAAGTGAAGAAACTGTCTTCTCGACCGCTGGACCGTCTCTTGGTCTTGTTTGCTCAGTCCACCAGAGCCTGCAAAGGAAGTCCCTCATTCCCTGTATCTTTTTTAAAAAAAATAATAATAATAATGTTTATTAACAGTTTAAACACTACAAAAGAAAAAAAATTAATACAATACAATACAAAAACAAAGACACTACATAACACTAAGACATTAACTTAAAAAACCCAAACAAAACCAATTTAAAACACATCCAATAATTTCAAAATCTTGTCTTTCATTCACTTGTTTCAACGACCTCCTCACACCTCCCTTTTTGTATTCCACTTCAGTTAACTGTTTCAGCAATTCCTTTCCTTCTTCCTCTGTTTTCTGTCCTGTAATTTATCTTAACATATTCTAACCTTATTTTTTCCCTTTAATGCATTAGTAATCTATTTGTACTTAGTTCCTTATAACATTTCTACTAAAGCCATATAACTTCATTCCAACATTTTTCGAACATTCATTGATTTTACAGTATTTCTGTAAATAATCTTTAAACTTTTTCCAGTCTTCTTCCACCGACTCTTCTCCCTGGTCTCAGATTCTGCCAGTCATTTCCGCCAGTTCCATATATTCCATAAACTTCATCTGCCATTCTTCCCGGGTGGGTAAATCTTGTGTCTTCCCCTCATTCCCTGTATCTTTGCATCTATCTCTAATCTTCTTTGCAGCCTTTGCAAAGACAGGCACTTCCTTTGTCACAAAGCCATCTGTTTCACTCAAGGAAAAAGAATTGTGCTGTTTCTACCAAGGTGTTGTTGTTGTTTAGTCGTTCAGTTGTGTCCTACTCTTCGTGAGCCCATGGACCCCGCCCATCTGGCTGAGTTTATACCCCGCCCACTCTGGGCGGCTCCCAATTGAGAATTAAAAACAATACAGCATTAAATATTAAAAACTTCCCTAAACAGGGCTGCCTTCAGATATCTTTTAAAGAAAGATAACTGCTTATTTCCTTCATATTTGAAGGGAGGGTGTTCCACAGGGCAGACGCCACTACCGAGAAGGCCCTCTGCCTGGTTCCCTGTAACCTCACTTCTCGCAGAGAGGGAACTGCCAGAAGGCCCTCAGCGCTGGACCTCAGTGTCCGGGCAGAACAATGGAGGTGGAGACACTCCTTCAGGTATACTGGACCGAGGCTGTTTAGGGCTTGAAAGGTCAGCACCAACACTTTGAATTGTGCTCGGAAACGTACTGGAAGCCAATGAAGATCTTTCAGGACCAGTGTTATGTGGTCCCGGCGGCCACTCCCAGTCACCAGTCTAGCTGCCGCATTGTGGATTAATTGCAGTTTCTGGGTCACCTACAAAGGTAGCCCCACGTAGAGCGCATGGCAGTAGTCCAAGCGGGAGATAACTAGAGCATGTACCACTCTGGCAAGACAGTGCTGGCTCCGGGCTGCTGAGGCTGCCGCTCCCACGTTTCCTGGGGACAGATTTGCAAATCCGGGGACTGTCCCCGGGAACCGGGGCCATCTGGTAACCCTACCTTGGAATGCCTCAAGGGCTGTCACATGGAAGAGGGAACAAGCTTGTTTTCTCCTGCTCTGGAGGGCAGGACTCGAACCCATGACTTCAAGTTACAAGAAAGGAGATTCTGACTAAGCACACGGAAAAAATTTCTGGAAGGTGTGCAGAGGAGGGTGACCAAGAATCATAGAATCATAGAGTTGGAAGAGACCACAAGGGCCATTGAGTCCAACCCCCTGCCAAGCAGGAAACACCATCAGAGCACTCCTGACATATGGTTGTCAAGCCTCTGCTTAAAGACCTCCAAAGAAGGAGACTCCACCACACTCCTTGGCAGCAAATTCCACTGTCGAACAGCTCTTACTGTCAGGAAGTTCTTCCTAATGTTTAGGTGGAATCTTCTTTCTTGTACTTTGGATCCATTGCTCCGTGTCCGCTTCTCTGGAGCAGCAGAAAACAAGCTTTCTCCCTCCTCTATGTGACATCCTTTTATATATTTGAACATGGCTATCATATCACCCCTTAACCTCCTCTTCTCCAGGCTAAACATGCCCAGCTCCCTTAGCCGTTCCTCATAAGGCATCGTTTCCAGGCCTTTGACCATTTTGGTTGCCCTCCTCTGGACACGTTCCAGTTTGTCAGTGTCCTTCTTGAACTGTGGTGCCCAGAACTGGACACAGTACTCCAGGTGAGGTCTGACCAGAGCAGAATACAGTGGCACTATTACTTCCCTTGATCTAGATGCTATACTCCTATTGATGCAGCCCAGAACTGCATTGGCTTTTTTAGCTGCTGCGTCACACTGTTAAGAAGATCAAGGGTTTGGAAGCTAAGCCTTATGAGGAACAGTTGAAGGACCTGAGCATGTCTTCCTCCATGTTATAAGAAAGGAGACTCCGACTAAGCATACGGAAAAAAAACTTTCTGGCAGTAAGAGCTGTTCATAATACTCTTTTACCCGTTTGCAAGTCATGTGGTATTGCTTCCTGCGCATTGATAGGGAATTTCCATGCAATTCTCTACCCTGATGAACACTGCCATTTCCCCCCATCAGGCATGCAACTGAACATTTCTCTTGGACCACTTGAATTTTAATCTTTCCTCCTGAATCCTAATATGCTTAGGGAACTCTGCCTGCTTCCCAGCACAGCCTTTGCCTTGCGGACAGCGGCGTCTCCAGCTGGAGCCCGGTTTGAGTTGGAGTCCTCGTTAAATCTTTGCATAATGATTGCCTGCTTTCCCAGTTTTATTGGTCTGCGATGCTGGCAGAATTTCCTGGAATTAAACAGGTAAACATTCATAACGAGGAAGCAGGAGATCACCTGAGAGAGAGAGGGGGAGAGCTTGTTAAATGTGCGGCAAAATGGAATTAGAATATGGTTAGCCCGTTCCACCGGGATAACTGGAATTTGGAGGTCCGCCCCCCTTTTTTTGGCAGGCTTAAATATTCTTAAAGCAAAAGGCTATTGACGGTGGATTTGCAGAAGGAGCACTTGCTTTGATGTGCAGATAGCTCAAAGGATCTTCTGACCTCACAAGCTGAACTGCAGCCCAGGGGTTACAGAGCACATGCCTTGCATGTAGAATGTATTGCGTTCTATCAGCAGCTCCACTTAGAAGGAACTGGCGGTCACAGGTATGGGCAGGGAGGTTCACATTGAAAGGGAAATGTACCTCATTCACACTGAGAACCGAAACACGGCAATCCTTTAAAAATTTCTTTATAGGGCACAATATAGATTTTAATCTCTGGGGGAAACTCTGGAAGAGCGACCTGAAGTTCACAGCATGTTATTCCCTGAAGGAGAACTACTTGAAAATGATTCACAGATGGCATTCAATACCAAGTAGACGAGAGGGACATGGGTGGCGCTGTGGGTTAAAGCACAGAACCTAGGACTTGCTAATCAGAAAGTTGGTGGTTCGAATCCCCGCGACGGGGTGAGCTCCCATTGCTCGGTCCCTGCTCCTGCCAACCTAGCAGTTCGAAAGCACGTCAAAGTGCAAGTAGATAAATAAGTACTGCTCCAGCGGGAAGGTAAATGGCATTTCCGTGCGCTGCTCTGGTTTGCCAGAAGCGGTTTAGTCATGCTGGCCACATGACCCGGAAGCTGTACGCCGGCTCCCTCGTCCAATAAAGCGAGATGAGCGCCGCAACCCCAGAATCGGTCACAACTGGACCTAATGGTCAAAGGTCCCTTTACATTTACTTTAAACTTGCTAAGGGGATGCGGGTGGTGCTGTGGTCTAAACCTCTGAACCTAGGACTTGCCGATCAGAAGGTCGGCGGTTCGAATCCCCGTGAGGGAGTGAGCGTCCGTTGCTCTGTCCCTGCTCCTGCCCACCTAGCAGTTCGAAAGCACGTCAAAGTGCAAGTAGATACCGCTCCAGCAGGAAGGTAAACAGTGTTTACGTGCGCTGCTCTGGTTCACCAGAAGTGGCTTAGTCATGCATAACATTATGTTGGCTGACTGGGAACAGTTATGGACCACAGGTATGAAATTTATGGCATCTAATGCCTTAAGAGAGAATATTATGAAAATGATATACAGGTGGTACATGACACCAGTCAAGCTTGCAAAAATCTATCATTTGCCCGATAATAAATGTTGGAAATGTAAAGAAAATGAAGGTACATTCTTTCACCTTTGGTGGACGTGCCCGAGGATTAAGGCTTTCTGGGAGATGATCTATAATGAAATGGAAAAGGTATTTAAGAAGAAACCAGAGGCCTTTCTCCTGGGCATGGTCGGCCAATTGGTGCCAAAGAAGGATAGAACTTTCTTTATGTATGCAACAACAGCAGCAAGAATACTTATGGCAAAGTATTGGAAGACACAAGATTTACCCACCCGGGAAGAATGGCAGATGAAGTTGATGGACTACATGGAACTGGCGGAAATGACTGGCATAATCTGAGACCAGGGAGAAGAGTCAGTAGAAGAAGATTGGAAGAAATTTAAAGATTATCTACAGAAATACTGTAAAATTAAGGAATGTTAGAAGGATGTTGGAATGAAGTTATGTGGTTTTAGCAGTAATGTTACAAAGGGGTATGTAAAAATGGATTGTTAACAGGTGAGAATGTAAAGTTACAATATATTAAGATAAACTATTAAGATAAAAGCAAAAATGGAAAGGATTTGCTGAAACAACTATTGAACTAGAATACAAAAAAGGGAGGTGCGAGGAGGTCAGGGAAACAAGCAAATGAAAGATAAGACATGGAAAGATTGACTTGTTTTTAATTGGTTTTACTTCTTTGTATTTTGTATTTTCTATTCTTTTTTGTTTTGTTATTTTTTTAAATTTTTGTGATTTGTTTGAAACTCTAATAAATATTATTTTTTTAAAAAACAGAAGTGGCTTAGTCATGCTGGCAACATTACCTGGAATAACTGTCTGCGGACAAACATCGGCTCCCTCAGCCAGTAAAGCGAGATGAGCGTCGCAACCCCATACTAGACATACTGTATTTTTTGGCCTATAGGACTCACTTTTTCCCCTCCAAAGATGAAGGGGAAATGTGTGTGCATCCTATGGGGTGAATGCAGGCTTTCGCTGAAGCCTGGAGAGCGAGAGGGGTTGGTGCACACCGACCCTCTTGCTCTCCAGGCTTCAGGAAGCTATCCGCAAGCCTTGGGAGCCCATGGGAGTTCCCGCCGGGCTCCCAAGGCTTGCAGACAGCAGCCTGCAGCCCGAAACCCAAGGAGCACGGTGGAGCGCAGTGGAGCGTACCCCGGTCTTCGGGCAGATATCCGCAAGCCTGGGGAGCCCAGCAGGAGTTCCCGCCGGGCTCCCAAGGCTTGCAGATAGCAGCCTGTTCTGGCGGCTGGGGTCGGGGAAGCTCCGCGTCTCAGGGGGATTTTTTTTCTTTATTCCCCCCCCCCCCAAAAAAACCTAGGTGTGCCCAATGGGCCGGTGCGCCCTATACGGTGAAAAATACGGTAAATGTCAGGGGTCCTTTACCTTTACCTTTTAGACTTGCTAAGATGTATTAGACTGAATCAGATATGTGCTGGAGATGCAATGAAGTTGAGGGTACATTCTTTCATATGTGGTGGACCTGCAAAAGGGTAAGATAGTATTGGGAAATGATTTATAATGAATTGAAAAAAAACTGTTTAAACTCACCTTTCCAAAAAGACCAGTCCTTTTTGTCGGGGATAATTCAGATGGAAATTCCCAGGTGTCAAAAAAAGGTTAGTTATGTATGCCACTACGGTGGCCCCTGTTTCATAAGCCCCCAAATGGAAAACGAGCGAGGTCCCAACCAAAGAAGAATGGCAACTTAAACTGATGGAATATGCGCAGCTTGCAGACCTAATTTATAGAATAAGAGAACAAGAGGGAACATTCGTTTAAAGGAGATTGGAAAATGTTTATTGAATATATGGGGGGAAATTGTGTACACTTGAAAACGTTGGCAGCCTTAAGAGAAATTCAACAGTGTAAATAAGTTTTGATGGAAGTAAGAATGGAATACTGAATGGTTTAGTTTACCTAAAATATGCAGCAGGGATTTATGATATGTAAAATGAACCACGGAAAGGAAGAAGGGGAGTAATTGATATTTTAAGGTTGCATAAATGAATATTCTAAATTGTAAAACAGAAAATGTAATAAAAATTATATTATGATTATTTTGCTACAGCAGTCCCAGACTTTGAATTGCAGACAGTGTGTTCACGATACGGATTTAATGAATTTGTCTTGCAGGGGAACCTAATTAATCAGTTCCCTGTTATATCACCCCATCTCCAGCTTCTTACACAGCCTCTCCTTCTCCCGGTTCCCTACAACCCATATTTTAAACATCCCTGGAGGTTAATACTGCAGACAGGGTGGCTAAAGTAGCAAGGATCTGGAAGGAAGGAACCAGGATGAATGAATGAATGAATGAATGAATGAATGAATGAATGAATGAGGACAGCATTTTCAAATGCACATACAGGCTGACTTTATGAATGAAACAAACACCCAGTCCTATGAAACAGAGCTCTGGCTGAATGATGCTTGTGAATGAGATGTTTGGCTAATCATTTCCTTTCTTCCATGATCTGTGTTATGGGCTGTGGGTTTGGGAGGTTGGACCCACGCAGAAAAAACTGTATTGGGGAGTGTTGAGCAAAGCACATAGACGGAAGTGTCCTTTAAAATAAAATAAAAAAGTTTTATTCAAGTTCGGGATTTTTACATACATTATATTCTCTGCTTCCAATTTCAAATTTCCTGTACATTTTTTTTCCTTTTCCTCCCTCTTCCCCCCATATCCATTGGAAGAGTTCAAACTATTATCCTCAGCCATGGGCATAGCATCTTTAGTTTCCACCAAATGTCTTTTGTTCCAGTAGTTTTTATCCATTAAAGATAGGGGTTCCATCTTTTCCTTATGGTGGTGGACTTGACCTTCCATGTTGTTTCCTGTGACATGACTGCGACAATGTCCAACTGAATAAGTTCAAACAAATAACTATTCCATACCTCTACTGTCCATTTCCAACCTAAAGCTATCGTGGTCTTTCCCGCTAATATCATAGCTTTGAAGGTAAACTGGACACCTTTCTCTATAGCTGTGTTTCCAAGTACAGTGGTACCTCAGGTTAAGTACTTAATTCGTTCCAGAGGTCCGTACTTAACCTGAAACTGTTCTTAACCTGAAGCACCACTTTAGCTAATGGGGCCTCCTGCTGCCGCCGCGCCCGCTGGAGCACAATTTCTGTTCTCAACCTGAAGCAAAGTTCTTAACCTGAAGCACTATTTCTGAGTTAGCGGAGTCTGTAACCTGAAGCGTATGTCACCTGAGGTACCACTGTATACCCATTGTCATGAAATCAAAGTCTATTGAAAGCTTCACTTTAAAATTTTTATTAATAACCTTTAGGATTTTACTCCAGGATTCCTTTACCTCTGGGCATTCCCAGACGGAAGTGTCCTTGTGTTGTAGATTTTTGGAATGGAGATGAACAAATGGTACATACTGATCAGGGGACAATTGTCCAAAGAATGTCTAGGCAAAAAAAATTAAGCTTAGCCCAGCGAAAGCTGCCTGAAGCCTCTGAACCACATTCAATGGGTGCAGAGAAGAGGGACCAAGCTGAGGGACCAAGGGTCTGGAAACCAAGCCTTATGGGGAACGGTTGAAGGAGTTGGGTATGGTTAGCCTGGAAAAGAGGAGGCCAAGAGGAGATTTGAGAACCATCTTCAAATATCTCAAGGGCTGTGACATGGGAGAAAGTAGCTTCAAAGTAGTCTTTCCGGTGGAGCTGCTTCGTGGGAGATGGACAATCGCAAGGGAATTATCAGCCCTGATGCTTCAAGCTCTATGTTATCTGGGCAGGAGCTGACAAGTGGCTTGCCAGCAGTACATGTGAAAAGGATCCAGGAGTCTCGGTGGACCACAACCTGAACATGAGCCCACAGTGTGTTTTGGGGGCAATTCAGTCACTGTTTTACAAGCTGCAATATTGTTGTTGTTGTTTAGTCATTTAGTTGTGTCCGCCTCTTCGTGACCCCCTGGACCAGAGCACACCAGGCCCTCCTGTCTTCCACTGCCTCCCGCAGTTTGGTCAAACTCATGCTGGTAGATTTGAGAACACTGTCCAACCACCTCGTCTTCTGTCATCCCCTTCTGCTTGTGCCCTCCATCTTTCCCAACATCAGGGTCTTTTCCAGGGAGTCTTCTCTTCTCATGAGGTGGCCAAAGTATAGGAGCCTCAGTTTTATGATCTGTCCTTCCAGGGAGCACTCAGGGCTGATTTCCTTCAGAATGGAGAGGTTTGATCTTCTTGCAGTCCATGGGACTCTCAAGAATCTCCTCCAGCACCATAATTCCAAAGCATCAATTCTTCGGTCATCAGCTTTCTTTATGGTCCAGCTCTCACTTCCATACATCCCTACTGGGAAAACCATAGCTTTAACTATACAGACCTTTGTTGGCAAGGTGATGTCTCTGCTTTTTAAGATGCTGTCTAGGTTTGTCATTGCTTTTCTCCCAAGAAGCAGGCACCTTTTAATTTCGTGACTGCTGTCACCATCTGCAGTAATCATGGAGCCCAAGAAAGTAAAATCTCTCACTGCCTCCATTTCTTCTCCTTCTATTTGCCAGAAGGTGATGGAACCAGTGGCCATGATCTTCGGTTTTTTTGATGTTAAGCTTCAGACCATATTTTGCGCTCTCCTCTTTCACCCTCATTAAAAGCTTCTTTAATTCCTCCTCACTTTCTGCCATCAAGGTTGTGTCATCTGCATATCTGAGGTTGTTGATATTTCTTCTGGCAATCTTATTTCCGGCTTGGGATTCATCCAGCCCTGCGTTTCAAATGAAAGAGCATGAAATCACTACAGGACTCCAAGTGTATTTCAAGTTGTCTTTCAAATAGAACATGAATTTGTTCCAGTCTTCCAGAAAATAGCACAATATCTCGATGGGAACACAAATAGCTTTACAGGTTACCTTCCAACCAACTTAGATGGGTTTTCCACCCACTCCCAATCAACCTATCCTTTTGAGAAATTCATCACAGTTACAAAGCCTCATTAAAAGAGAAAGGCCCAGAGATTGAGAAAGGCAGGTTCACATTTACATCAAAAGGATCCCTAGATTATGACCGTGAGATGGTGATTATCTGGATGACGACAGGTCTATCATTACCTCGCAGTAGTGTCAAGGAACAAGAGGCAGTTTAATACACAGTTTCCTAAACTTCTAGTAGTTGGAGGTACACAACTCTCCCGCTCCCTGAATTAAAAGAATGGGGAAACATTTCAGAATCCCATGCCAGTCCAATGCACTGGAGACATACTCAAAAGTACTGGATTTACGTATAAGCTAAACAAGCTATAGCTTAGGGCCCCACTCTCTTGGGGACCTCTCTTGGGGACCCCCCAAAAAATTTCACTATTAATATTGTTGTTGTTTAGTTGTTTACTCGTATCCGACTTTTCGTAAACCCATGGACCAGAGCACGCCAGGCACTCCTGTCTTCCACTGCCTCCCGCAGTTGGTAGCTCCTCATGTTGGTAGCTTCGAGAACACTGTCCAACCATCTCGTCCTCTGTCATCCCCTTCTCCTTGTGCCCTCCATCTTTCCCAACATCCGGGTCTTTTCCACAGTAGCTTCCAGAACACTGTCCAACCATCTCGTCCTCTGTCGTCCCCTTCTCCTTGTGCCCTCCATCTTTCCCAACATCAGGGTCTTTTCCAGGGAGTCTTCTCTTCTCATGAGGTAACCAAAGTCTCGGAGCCTCAGCTTCAGCTTCAGGATCTGTCCTTCCAGTGAGCACTCAGGGCTGATTTCTTTCAGAATGGAGAGGTTTGATCTTCTTGCAGTCCATGGGACTCTCAAGAGTCTCCTCCAGCACCATAATTCAAAAGCATCAATTCTTTGGCGATCAGCCTTCTTTATGGTCCAGCTCTCACTTCCATACATCACTACAACCATAGCTTTAACTATTTCAGTTCAGCAATTACTTTGATAAAATACATATTTTGTTATGTGCAAATGGCTTGAGATAACTATTAAATGTAAAGGTAAAGGGACCCCTGACCATTAGGTCCAGTCGTGGCCGACTCTGGGGTTGCGGCGCTCATCTCATTTTATTGGCCGAGGAAGCCGGCGTACAGCTTCCGGGTCATGTGGCCAGCATGACTAAGACGCTTCTGGCGAACCAGAGCAGCACATGGAAACGCTGTTTACCTTCCTACCACAGCTGAACCTATTTATCTACTTGCACTGGTGTGCTTTCGAACTGCTAGGTTGGCAGGAGCAGGGACCAAGCAACAGGAGCTCACCCCGATGCAGGGATTCGAACCGCCGACCTTCTGATTGGCAAGCCCTAGGCTCTGTGATTTAACCCACAGCGCCACCCGCATCCCTAGATAACTCTTAGGTCCATAAATTACCACATAGCATATACTCAACACAAAAAACAGTGATAATTTGTTGTTGACAAAGGACAGTTGGACATATAAAGGGCCCCATTACCTTCATTAGCCTCATCAAACCTAAATCCGGCCCTAGCTGTGTCACTTTTCAAAAGAAAATGCACTTTCAATTTGCCTAAAACTGAAACGTTGAAAACACCCCCGTCCAGGAAGGATAAAGTTAGAATAGCAGATTCATGTCTGTTATTCCAGAGAGAAATGAGATAACTCTCCCAAATAAGTAGGATGCAGCGCCAAAAGGGATTTGCATAACATTTGCATGCATTTATCTGAACGTCCATATGCAAATTTAGAAATAATTATAGTGATTTAAATAGAAATGCCAGATCGTTCACCCTAGTGTGGAATAAGACGGTGACTAGGTTGCCTGTCATTGTTGACAGATAATTTCTAATCCTCACCCCCTCAACCCCCTCAGACTCCTCTTTTAAGGTTCTTTAAGCCAGACTTGGGACAGGACAAACAGAGCACTTCAGACAGGGCTGTCCGATTCAGATTTTCAAGAAGCTGTAGTGGCCTCCGGTTGGGCTGAACAGTCGGAAAATCTCCGTTGTCATTCTTCTATTTACCTTATATGACATAGGTGGAATCTAGACACATATAAAAAAAAATTGTGAAAATGATTTTTTTTCAAAAAAAAGTTTTGAAAAATATATTGCATTTTTCATAGCTCGCCATTGCCATCTAGTGGCACATTTGTATAATGCACTTTGGAACATGCTCACTGGAAGGACAGATCGTGAAGCTGAGGCTCCAAGACTTTGGCCACCTCATGAGAAGAGAAGACTCCCTGGAAAAGACCCAGATGTTGGGAAAGATGGAGGGCACAAGGAGAAGGGGACGACAGAGGACGAGATGGTGGGACAGTGTTCTGGAAACTACCAGCATGAGTTTGACCAAACTGCGGGAGGCAGTGGAAAGGAGTGCCTGGCATGCTCTGGTCCAGGGGGTAACGAAGAGGCGGACACGACTAAACAACTAAACAACAACAACAAAGCTGAGTTCCCAGAGAGCTCTAACAGGGTGGAAAATGGGGATAGAACTTTGAAGTTCACTAGATTCTGTTTAATAATAGAGGGTCTTTATTTGGTTGGGTCATGCTTAGTAGGTTTCACACACACAAACACACACACACACACACACCGAAAAAATGACGTGCATTCCATTCTGATGACCAAATCTTTTAGCTGGTGTTAAGGCGGCGTTCGTCTGGGACGCGGGTGGCGCTGTGGGTAAAACCTCAACGCCTAGGACTTGCCGATCGCATGGTTGGTGGTTCGAATCCCCGCGGCGGGGTGCGCTCCCGTCATTCGGTCCCAGCGCTTGCCAACCTAGCAGTTCGAAAGCACCTCCGGGTGCAAGTAGATAAATAGGGACCGCTTACCAGCGGGAAGGTAAACGGCGTTCCGTGTGCTGCGCTGGCTCGCCAGATGCAGCTTGTCACGCTGGCCACGTGACCCGGAAGTGTCTGCGGACAGCGCTGGCTCCCGGCCTATAGAGTGAGATGAGCGCACAACCCTAGAGTCTGTCAAGACTGGCCCGTACGGGCAGGGGTACCTTTACCTTTAAGGCGGCGTTCGAGTCAATCAGAATCCACTCGTTTCACCCTGGCATCACAAACAATTTTGAGTTTCTTGCGGTGGAATATTTAACCGGCAACAGGCCTCCATTTCCCTGCGTTCTCTCTTGCTAATCACAGGCATTGATTGACAAGTCCCAGAAGTAGAGGTTTCAATTCTCTTCCTCCTCCACTCTTCCCACAACACAGATCAACATCTTGACTGCCTCTAAGGAAAATGTGCAACTTTGAAATTGCAATTTCCATCCAAAAAGCACAAACAGGTGCCTTACTTCTCTGCCCCCGCCGAATGGGTGTTCTGCTTTCACCAGCGGTAAACATGTGAATATTCATTACTTTCCAAACTACAAAAAAGCTGGATTTTTATTTTATTTTTCTGCATCTCGCACACAGAGAAAAAGCGTTTGAAACTGAAATGAGAATGTATGAAGAGTAATGAAATCCCCTCTATACAGGATTGGATCCAAAAGCGGACAGAATATGTCGAATTAGATGGCCTATCAGAAAAAATAAAGAATAAATCAAAACAGGAATTTGTTCCAAAATGGGAAGGTCTCAAAGAATATCTGAAAAATAAATATAGCAGTTTAAATTCTGTTGCAGCATTCGAGGAACTTCAGTAATAGTTGCAAGGTAGATATAAGAAATTAGATATATTCAGAGTAAGTTTAATTATGATAAAAGTGTGTATGGCAATAAGATATATGAAATTGAAATATGGAATTGACGGGA